>NC_141012.1:8665400-9865400 GCF_052327205.1 Somniosus microcephalus
CCTGGAGGTCTCACTCGGCCATGCATCCTTCGGTTGCGTAAAATGAGTTGTCATCTTGTAGGATGTGGGGAGGAAGCAGAAGGCTGGATTAACTGAGCAGTATTTAGCATGCTGTTGCAATATCTCCTGGCGTGTTTGTCGAGACCGAATACCCAACTCTTCCCTTTTTCCCCCTTTTTCTTTCTCTCCCTCTCTCTCTCTCTCTCTCTCTCTCTCTCTCTCTCTTTTCTCTCTCTCTCTCTCTCTCTCTCTCTCTCTCTCTCCCTCTCCCTCTCCTCTCCCCCCCCTTTCTCTCTCTCTCCCCCCCTTTCTCTCTCTCTCCCCCCCTTTCTCTCTCTCTCCCCCCTTTCTCTCTCTCTCCCCCCCTTTCTCTCTCTCTCCCCCCCTTTCTCTCTCTTTCCCCCCCTTTCTCTCTCTTTCCCCCCCTTTCTCTCTCTTTCCCCCCCTTTCTCTCTCTTTCCCCCCCCTTTCTCTCTCTTTCCCCCCCCTTTCTCTCTCTTTCCCCCCCCTTCTCTCTCTTTCCCCCCCTTTCTCTCTCTTCCCCCCCCTTTCTCTCTCTTCCCCCCCTTTCTCTCTCTTCCCCCCCTTTCTCTCTCTTCCCCCCCCTTTCTCTCTCTTCCCCCCCCTTTCTCTCTCTTCCCCCCCTTTCTCTCTCTTCCCCCCCTTTCTCTCTCTTCCCCCCCTTTCTCTCTCTTCCCCCCCTTTCTCTCTCTTCCCCCCCCTTTCTCTCTCTTCCCCCCCCTTTCTCTCTCTTCCCCCCCTTTCTCTCTCTTCCCCCCCCTTTCTCTCTCTTCCCCCCCCCTTTCTCTCTCTTCCCCCCCCTTTCTCTCTCTTCCCCCCCCTTTTTCTCTCTTCCCCCCCTTTCTCTCTCTTCCCCCCCCCTTTCTCTCTCTTCCCCCCCTTTCTCTCTCTTCCCCCCCTTTCTCTCTCTTCCCCCCCCTTTCTCTCTCTTCCCCCCCCTTTCTCTCTCTTCCCCCCCCTTTCTCTCTCTTCCCCCCCCCTTTCTCTCTCTTTCCCCCCCCTTTCTCTCTCTTCTCCCCCCCCCTTTCTCTCTCTTCTTTCCCCCCCCCCCCTTTCTCTCTCTTTCCCCCCCCCCCCCCCCCCCTTGCCGGCTGGGTGACAGTGGTAACGACTGTAGCTGACATTGCCCCTACATGTAGCTGAACCCTGGTAATGCCCTGTGCACATTCACTGAATCGCACTCTCCATACCGACTGCAGCAAATTACCACCATTCTTTGTCCCATGGAAATTACAAATAATTAATCTTGGCTATCAAAGTTTATCAGGGATGGCAATCATATTGGCTTGTAATTAATTTAGTGGGCTGTAAGGTGTTGCGTAGTGTTGCATCTGGGAATACAAGAGGATAGTAAATAACCTTCACGAAAAACATTTGTCACCATGGATTAAGTACTATATCTGTGGCTATATTGATTTATGACTGAAGCACTTAATGTTATACAGTAGAACACCAGATAAACAATAACCAGGGTTTAGGGTGAACACAGAGGGAAATTAGAAAATTGTAGCTTTGTTTTGGGAGTGGAGCCACGATGAGCAACAATTAATAAAAAATAAAAAAAATCATCACGTCATTTCTTGGAAAGACTGCATTATATGCCCAGTTTTTCACTTGTAGGTTACAGAGATATGGAGGGACGAGGCCATGCAGGGATTTGAAAACAAGGATGAGAATTTTAAAATCGAGGAGCCAATGCAGTTCAGCGAGCACCGGGGATGATGAGTGAATGGGACTTGGTGCGAGTTAGGATACGGGTGGCAGAGTTTTGGATGAGCACCTTTAGTGTAATCACCCCCGGGCGCATCACAGGCTGATTGGAAAATGGTCACTAAGGCAGTGATGGAGAGATGGCGATGGATGGCCAACAACTTGGCCGAAGAGGAGGTTTTAAAGCAGGAGAACGAGGCAGAGGGGAGAAACTCCAGAGTGTAGGACCCTGGTGCTTAAATGGTCTGCTGCCAATGGTGTGGCTAAGGTCACAGGTGAGGGAGCTGCAGAAGAGGCCCGAGTCAGGGGAGTGGAGAGTTTGAGGGAGGGGGAAAATAGGGCTGGAGTACATGCAGCAATAGGATGGGGCGTGACCATGGAGGGATTTTAAACTACAGGCGTTGGTTGGGGGGGGAGCAGGGAGTCTGTAGATCAGTGAGGGCGGGGTTGATGGAGAGCAGAACTTGCTGCTAACATTTCGTTCACCTGAAAAATGAGTTTAAAAATATTTAGTGTTTTTCCTTTTTGTTCCCGCAGGTAATTGAACACCTCTACGCCAAGCTATATTACCAACAGTCACAGACAGCCTCATGAGTTGGCCCAGTGCACAGCAGATCTGTGGATTTGATTAAAAATGGGATTAATAAAGCTTCAGAACCCCAGCCATCCCTCGGCGCTCCTTCACAAAGCCAACCAGATGCGACTTTTGGGGACTCTGTGCGACGTGGTGATCCTGGTGGACAGCCAGGAGTTCCACGCTCATCGGACCGTCTTGGCTTGCACGAGTAAGATGTTCGAAATTTTGTTTCTTCGCAACAGTCAGCATTACACCTTGGACTTCCTTTCACCAAAGACTTTCCAGCAGATTCTGGAGTACGCTTACACTGCCACACTCCAAGCAAAAGTAGAAGACTTGGATGATCTGCTGTATGCAGCCGAGATACTGGAGATTGAGTTCTTGGAGGAACAGTGTCTGAAGATACTAGAGACTATTCAGGCAACGGATGATAATGATACAGAAATGACTGTCACTGAAGATGAGGATGGCGGGAAGGCCAGGTTTAACAAGAATATATTGGGTACTAAGCAACTTTCTGGTGAAGAGGCTGGTTACACTACTAACCAAGCTGTACCAACTGGGACTATGGAAGAACAAAGCCCCTCTGTGTCCACCTCGTTCGGACTTTCAGCAATGAGCCCCACCAAAGCTGCTGTAGATAGTCTTATGAGTATTGGGCAGTCAATTATACAAGGGTCTTTGCAGCAAGCCTCATTAGATGAAGCATTCTCTGCTGGTGGCAGCCATCCCATGATAACTGAAGTTAAGCATGAAATGATGCAGGTGGAGGAGGCCTCTAGTCCCAAGATGGGAGAATCTAGCTCTTCAGGGGGTGAGAAGATATCTGATGCAGATCGGTACAAGGAAGCCCCCGGTACACCAACGCGAAGCAGCGTCATCACCAGCGCCCGTGAACTACACTATGTCCGTGAAGAGAATTCTGGAGACCAACCTCCCGAGGCAGGGCTGGGCGTGCAACTGGGGATGGAGAACATCGCCAGTGGGCAGGGTGAGAAACACGCCGCCTTGTACCCTATCCAATTCAACCGCAGAACTGATGGCCTGTTGGAGGTGCCGACCTCCTTATCCTCCACTCTCCACGTGCAGCCGACGCTCTCCGTCGCCATGGACTTCAGTGGTTACGGCGGGCTTCTGCCTCAAGGCTTCATTCAGAGGGAGCTTTTCAACAAATTGGGTGAACTCGCCGCCGGCATGAAGACCGAGAATAGATCTGCCAGCGAGAGGTGTAACGTCTGTGGCATGGAGTTACCGGACAACGAAGCCATTGAGCAGCACAGGTAAAGACATCGCATCACCACCACCACCTTCAGGGGGAAGTAGAGCTGTTTATCCAGTGGCACGACACCCAATCGCTGGGCTGCAACTATTCCCATTATTGGATGTTGTGTTTGGGTGTTGTGCAAAGGATGCTGACGAGGTTAGAAGTGGGGAAGCTGAAAAAAGTCAGTGAGATGGACTTTTATGGATATTTTTCTTTAAATGAAGGGTCCATTTCCCTCATCAATAACTATCCTACTTTTAAGATCTGTTTCTGCTAGCGCTGTTTCCTGGGAGGAGCGAGTGTGATGAGATGCTCCCCGTCACTGGTCCGTATGTGTTTGAAACCAGTGTGTCCCTCAACCTGTCTTGAGTGATGCCATGGGCGATCCAGTAGTGTAATATGAAATACAAAATTTGGATTCATTTTATTATTTTGGAAGGGCTGTGTCTATAGAAAGAGTGCGCGTATGTTGGAGGATGCTGTTTGTGTGTTGCAGTCAGCAGAATGTTGCATCACTGTTCAAACTAACTACTGCAATTCTTGTGGCACATGGATTTTGTCTGTGGAATGATTGGCTTTTTCTCATCTGGTGCTGTTCCGATTGATTAAAATCGAGGACACCCAATGTTGCCACTAGGATTGCAGTAAAGTGTAATGGTGGGTGTGTGAAAGTTTCGTACTGTATTCACTTCAAATCTGAAAATCACCCCATAGATTGTGTCCTCCCAGACCTGGTTTGTATCTGGAAATACCATTTCAACCCATACTGGTCCGTCACTAACACTGGGGTACAGTACTGGTGGGCACAGGTCTGTCACTAATACTGAGGTACAGCCTGTCTCTGTATAACACTGGGAATTTACTTAGTAAGTGGTAGAGATCTGAATAATTTTGGAATGTGCTGCCTATTTAAAAATATTAGTAGTGGTTCTCGAAGGCTAATACTGACTGAGGGAGAGCTGTTTCTTTGGGGAGTAGGGAGAATTAGGGAGGGAGGGTCTATCCCATTTTACTTCCTTCCTGCTCCAACTATATTTGTCCAATAACAGATTTCACTGAGTAAGGACACGTTGAGTGAAAAATTCTAATGGAGATATTGGCAATTGGCTCCAGACCAGAGGCTTTGTCTCTCTTTTTATAATGGCTGGGTTTCAGCAGCTTACCATTGCCTAGCGTCAAAACCCCTCGCTCTGAGCCAGCCCCAACCTCAGAAGGGCGCCCGCTACTGCACCAGTGTGACATTTCCATTTCGTCGGACCTTTGCAACAGGGGGCGCTCTTCAGCGGCTGAGGCGGAGTTTGACTCTGCGTTGACCCATGCCCAAAGTATTGACCATTGGGTGCCTGAAATGGAAAGTGTCCTCGTTCCCAATATTAACATTGAGCTCCACAGGCAGGAGGGGCCGAAAGGCCTCCTTCTGTGCTGTACCATTCTATGATTGATTCGACCATGGTTCTACCCAAAAAGGTGGCATGGAAGTCTGGCTTTGCACTCCCGAGTAAGTTTTTTAAAAGGAGTTTATGAATAACCCAACAGAGGTGGGCGTCGGGTGTTTTCAGATGCCTTCACCTGTCACCTGGCTGAGCTTGCAGGTAGCAATGTGGTGAGAGGTGTGCAGCATAGATACGCGAAAGGGCTGAAACCCTGGGCTGCCTCTTGGCAGAGCGTATCGCTGGATTGCACCACAGTGAAGTAGGATGTGGGTTTTCACCCCTCCCCCAGCCTATGTAGCTCTTCTCGACCCATTTGTGGAGATTGAGAGTCCTTTCCCCACAGGATCAGAGCGAGATGTAGAAGAGAAAAAGCACCCACCTCTCCTGGCACCACTAGCTGAAGCAAGATGATTGAAACCTAGAAGTTGGCAACAGTTTCCTCCTTCAGGACTGAGGAAGGTGGGGTGGGGGCAATATGTGCATTTTCCCCACACCCACAAAGGAGTCTTTCTTTATAAGCTAAGCTTGGCGAGCTTTTCTGTTGCTAATTCAGGCCGGGGGCAGAAAGGTTGGGTTGGTGGGGAACTAGAAAACAGAAATATAGCCAATGAAGTACTTTTGAAGTGGAGTCACTGTTGTAATGTGGGAAACTCCCACAAACAGCAATGTGATCATGACCAGATAATCTGTTTTGGTTATGTTGGTTGAGGGATAAATATTGGCCTCCGGACTCCACCTGCTCCTCTTCGAAATAGTGCTGTGGGATCTTTTACGTCCACCTGAGAGAGCAGATGGGGCCTCGGTTTAACGTCTCATCTGAAAGACGGCACCTCTGACAGTGCAGCACCTCCTCAGCACTGCACTGGGAGCGTCAGCCTAGCTTTATGTGCTTGAGTCCCTGGAGTGGGGACTTGAACCCACAACTGAGCTGCAGCTGACAACTAGGATCCAAGCTAGTTTGTAGTTGTCCAGTTTCAACATGGGATTACTTGTAACTGAAGTGCAGATGTCCGGTGGCTAAACATCTTGTTAAAATGGTAGTGTGCTTTCACTCCTGACCAATTGTCTGTGTTTCACTATTTCATTTATTTTTTGTTACTGATGAAGACTAAGGCAGCTGAGCTGCCATTGTTAGAAATACAGGAAACTCTCGATTTACCGGCACCTAAATAACCGGAAATCTCTGTTAACCGGCAAAATTCAGGAGTAGGTTCAGGTAAGTTTTACTTCATATTAGTGGCCGTTCCTGGATCTGTGGCTGTGTAATCGGGGTTCCTGCACTTGTTGCTAAGCAACAGGAACGCTTGGTCTGTGGCCGGGGTTCCTACACTTGTTCCTAAGCAACAGGGAAGCCTGGATTTGTTGCTGTGTACGGAGCTCTGGTACCTTTTAACTATACCTCTCTGTAATCCGGACTTTTTGATAAACCGGCACCACGCTGGTCCCGTCGGTGCTGGATAAAAAAGAGTTTCCTGTATGTGTATTAATCCAGAGTGCTTCAGGGTTGGTGTCACGGTTGCGTTTGTTAATGAGGGCTCTTTTATAACTACAGTAATTCGAAGCGCAGTTTAATAGATTGATTTTGAACTTAATTTGGACAAATGGGCTAATTATTGCTGAAATGAGCTGCTTCATATTTGGTACAGACTGAATTTTCTATTCACTGCTCCAGTCCTCCCATTGACCTCGTCCTGTTAAGCTGAAAAGTTCTGCCTTGATGCTTACAGCAAAGTATTCTCATGAAACGGGGCGGCCAACTTTTCCATTTATTTCCAAACTCTCAACCCCACTGTAAATTGTATTGAAAGTCACTTATGTTGCTTGGGTATGAGTGGGCAGCTCTCTCGCCTGAGTCAGGTGGTTGTGGGTTCGAGTCCCCACTCCAGAGACTTGAGCACATAAAGCTAGGCTGACTCCCAGTGCAGTGCTGAGGGATTGCTGCACTGTCAGAGGTGCCGTCTTTCGGATGAGACGTTAAACCGAAGCCCCGTCTGCGCTCTCAGGTGGATGTAAAAGATCCCACGGCATTATTTCAAAGAAGAGCAGGGGAGTCCTGACCAACATTTATCCCTCAACCAACATCACTAAAAACTGATTATCTGGTCATTATCATATTGCTGTTTGTGGGATCTTGCTGTGTGCAAATTGGCTGCTGTGTTTCCTACATTACAACAGTGACTACAGTTCAAAACTATTTCATTGTCTGTAAAGTGCTTTGGGACATCCTGAGATCATGAAAGGCACTATATTAATGCAAGTCTTTCTTGTATGAAAACGATGACTTTTCACCCTCTGTCCTCAAAATAGAAATGTTGAACATTTTCTCACAGATACCACCCCTTAAGTTGGATTTCTATAATAAAATGTGTAACTTGTAATGAAGTGACTCCCAGGTACAAGATCTGCTTTCTGACTCAGGAGAACTTCTTATTTTACTTGCCCCGTGTCCTACAATATACAAAATGCTGATGTTTAACATTGAAATCCAGAGTTCATAGAATCATAGAAATTTACAGCAGAGAAGGAGGCCATTCAGCCCATCTTGTCCATGCCGGCCGACAAAGAGCTCTCCAGCCTAATCCCACTTTCCAGCTCTTGGTCCGTAGTCCTGTAGGTTCCGGCACTACAAGTGCATATCCAAGTACTTTTTAAATGTGATGAGGGTTTCTGCCTCTACCATCCTTTCAGGCAGTGAGTTCCAGACCACCACCACCCTCTGGGTGGAAAAAAATTCTCCTCCAATCCCTTCTAAACTTCTGACCAATTACTTTAAATCTATGTACCTGGTTATTGGCCCTTCTGCTAAGGGAAATAGGTCCTTCCTACCCACTCTATCTCGGCCCCTCATCATTTTATACACCTCAATTAGGTCTCCCCTCAGCCTCCTCTGTTCCTTGCTTTGAAACCGGTTGATTAATCAGCATCTGCAATAGACAGAAATTAAACTCTTATTTGTACATTTGCTGCTAAATTGGGTGCAGTATTTGAAGGGTGAAGACCACTTTATATAAATCTTTAAGTCGCAAAATTGGTATCCAGTTAGCACCGTTCCCAAGGGATAAATCATGACGAGAAAATGATGCCTCCGGCTTGTGATAGTCTGGACATTGAGTGTCAGTGGGCGTACCTACTCAGGATGGCGTTCACTGGGTCCAATTATACCAGTATGAGTAACGCCTCAGGATGGTAGCGGATCGGATCAGCCATGATCTCATCGAATGACGGAACAGACCCTGAAGGGCTGAATGCCCTATTTTCCTGTTCCTGTGTACCTCACCGGGTGCAGTTGTATCCGCGCGAGTGCTTCCTCGGGGTGGCACCTCCCAAAGTCCGAGTGGCTTTGCACGCGAGCTGCACCGTGTGTTTCACACTGCTGTGAAACCTAAATGAGTGCATCAGTGCAAAATGCAGTAGTGTAGCTGACCTTTTTTGTTTCTAAAGAAAAATCACTATTTGAGAGGTGAAGAGCGAGCTAGTAATTGGCATCTGACCCCGACCAGCACAGGGCAAGTCAAGACTCGCTGTCTGAAGAACCCAGTATGTCTTTTTTTTTTAATTTAATTTAAAAAAAAACCTCAGTTATGATCTGGAATCCGCTGCCTGAAAGGGCGGTGGAACTGGACTCAATAGTAACTTTCAAAAGTGAATTGGATAAATACTTGAAAACAAAAAAATGTGCAAGGCTACGAGGAAAGAAAGAACAGGGAGGAGTGGGACTAATTGGAGAGCTCTTTCAAAGAGCCAGCACAGGAACGATGGGCCGAATGGCCGCCTCCTGTGCTGTCTGATTCTACTTTTTGTCCTGTTTTGTCAGTTGCTTCAATACAATAGTCAGTTGCGGTTGCAAAACGCCAAATTAAAATGCACTTGACTGAAGATATTGCTACCTTATGGGAACTGTACAGCTCATTCAGCGCGTGCAGGCACTGCTGCTGATAATTTCCAGATTTTGAGCCAAGTTTTCCTGAGGAACCCCCTTAACACACTCCCTCCCTCCCTTTCTCTTTCCCCCCCACCCACCCACCACCATCCCCTTCCCTCTCTTTCACTACCGAGCTTATTAGTGGCACCTGGTAATGTAACCTCATAATCAAAACCAGCGGTTCCCCTCTGCGGGGCCAGTGACAGACAGCTCTGTCAGTCCGAACATGCCATGCTAGGAAGTCCCATTAGCTTTATTGCTGGAAGATCCTGGGCTGCTCAGGAAATGAGTGCTGCAGTTAGGCGCAAGATCTTGACCTGCTCGTGTAACCCCTGCTCGCTGCAAAGACCTCTGTCAACACACTGGGGAATTCTGTTACTCTGGTTCTTGTCTTGAGTCCCGAGGTTAACCAAAAGCCTACAGATTGACATTCCTTTGGAAAGAAATAAGCTTGCGGCCTTTGATTTATTCCTCTTATGAGGGACATGAGGTGTTTATTTTTTTTAACATAATGTATAATTTAAGTCTATAGTAACACATCGAATTCAACTTTTAAATAACTTTAAGATTGAACTGTAGTGCAGAGTGTGCGTATTATTGCAGGTTTCCCACTGTGTGGCTTTTACATTCTTTCTCTCCTATTCTATGCGCCTCTCCCCATCCCAAAAAGGTTGGTGACACATGCTGGGGTACGATCCACACGAGGCAATGGTCTTCTCCAATCTTCGTGTGCCAGTTAAGGTCGCAAGTGCTGGCGATGGAGGCCACCTTGCCCAAAATCTGCACTTGTACTCATAACCAGAAGGCATCTCTTGATAAGTCATCAGAAGGAAAATCTCTCTCTGTCTGTCTCTCTCTCCAGAAACCGTTTGGTCTTGGCACCTTCCTTGTCTGCAGTGGTCGATACCCCACATGGTGCATTCTTCCACTGAGCCATTGGAATCTTTCTGTCCGGTCATTTTATACATCAGTGTTTTTTTTCAATTGAGCTGATCTATGTGGAAGAACTTACCTTATCAGATGGATCGCCTTGTTACATTGTTAAGATAAAAAGAAAATATTGGAAATATTAAATAAAAGTACTGGGAATGTGGAACTTGCTACCACATGGATTGGTTGCGACAATTAACAAAAGAATCATTTAAGGGGACGATAGATAAATACATGAGGGAGAAAGGAATAGAAGGATATGTCCGATGAAATAAGTCGTGTGGAGCATAAACACCGGCATAGACCACTTGGGCCGAATGGCCTGTTTCTGTGCTGTAAAGTTCTGTGAAATGTACTCTTAAGGCCATCGGCACCCGAAAAGAAAAATGGTGGGTTAACCTTTTGGGCAGAGGCCCTTCATTAACCTCCCACATTCCTCATCGCCCCATAACTGTGGCACCGCATTAACTGGTCATTAGTCTCATTGCTGTCTTTGGGATCTTGCTGTGCACAAAGTGGCTGCGTGACCACAGCGACACTCGTTCAAGAGTAGTTCATTGTATGTGAAATGCTTTGGGGTGGTTGACAGACGTGATGAGGAGCTCAAGTCTTTTTTAAATTATTTCGGCCCCTTTCTTTCCAGATACTGGCATGGCTGCCAAGTACAATGAGCATTTTTTGTGACTAATCCCTTAAACCGTTGGGTACTTTTCAATGAAAGAAATATTCAACACCTTACTTCCAGCATAATCTGATTGTCAATTAGCTGAAAGCATTGGTGTACCGTCTAGCAGTACAGTACTTAGAAGGGGAAAAATAATACAGGGCTATGGGGAAAAAGCAGGGGAGTGGGACTAATTGGAGAGCTCTTTCAAAGAACCGGCACAGGCACGATGGGCCGAATGGCCTCCTTCTGTGCTGTATCAATCTAATTTTTCTTTATTCGTTTATGGGATGTGTGCAAGGCCGGCATTTATTGCCCATCCCTAATTGCCCTTGAGAAGGTGGTGGTGAGCCGCCTTGAACCGCTGCAGTCCGTGTGGTGAAGCTGCTCCCACAGTGCTGTTAGGGAGGGAGTTCCAGGATTTTGACCCAGCGACGATGAAGGACCGGCCGATTATATTTCCAAGTCAGGATAGTGTGTGACTTGGAGGGGAACTTGGGGGTGGTGGTGTTCCCATGCGCCTGTTGCCCTTGTCCTTCTAGGTGGAAGAGGTCGCGGGTTTGGGAGGTGCTGCCGTAGAAGCCTTGGCGAGTTGCTGCAGTGCATCTTGTAGATGGTACACATGTATAATGAACTAACTGCTGTTTTGGTGGAGAGATGCTGCTGAATTATTTTCGAGACTTGCGTCTGATTTTCCTAGTTCGTAATGATGATGGGCCCTGAATCCCAATGGGGACGATTTTGGTAACTTGATGTTGGTGGAGGACAAATTTTGGCCCCAGTCTTGGGTCTGGATGGGTTTTGAAATTGCGGACGTAGGGTAATTATAACTTAACCCACCCGGCCTCCCGATTGTTACTTTCCAATATCGTCGATGTTGAGCAAAATCAGGGGGTGGGTAAAATCGGGCCGCCGAGGTGGTTGCATCAGTCTCCCAACGGGCGGGTTAAGTTAAAATTTCTCCTATCAGTTTAGTTTATTTCGGGGATGGTTTTGTGATTCACTGATTCTGTAGTCTGGGGTATAATTTACTGCTCTCTTCTGCTGACTTGATTCTCTCGCTTGTCTCTATTTCAACATTTCTTGAAAAGGGTTTTTAGTGTGTGTAGATTATAATCCTTGTGCATTTTGTGTCCTGGGCCAATATTTATCCCTCAATCAACATAACAAAAACAGATTATCTGGTTATTATCACCATTGCTGTTTGTGGGAGCTTGCTGTGCGCAAATTGGCTGCCGCGTTTCCCACATTACAACAGTGGCTGCACTCCAAAAAGTACTTCATTGGCTGTAAAGCGCTTTGAGACGTCCGGTGGTCGTGAAAGGCGCTGTAGAAATGCAAGTCTGTCTTTCTTATGGTAAGGTACTGAAACCCTCAAACTTGTTTATTTGAAACTTTAAACTGAAATTCTTAAGTGTCTATGAAAGAGAATCTTGATGTGTAAGTAAGATTTAGTGGTAATTTAATTGCTGGACTGCAAAATAAACTTTATTTTTTTTAAAAACCCACAATCTTCAGAATTGGTTGTAATGCTGAAATAAAATAGCTGCAATTTTAAAATGGAAATTCACAATTTGTTTTTGAATTAGTGGACATTTTAAGTAAACTTGATTAATGAATCATTTTGACTGAGCAGGAGGGATGATATCTTCAGAGGATAAAATATTTAACCAGAAAGCAAATGAGGAAAAACTTTGTAAAGTTTGGACACTTCAGTTTTTTACTGTCAGATGTCCTGTTGAGTTTGGCAATTTTTTATAGAACGGCGGAATCGATCGACATGTAACTTGCAGAGGAGAAAATCATTTTCAGATACTTCCTAATCGACCTATGAAGTTTCTGTTTAAAAATTTAGCCAGCTATGTAGAATCTTGCATGTGGAATTGTTTTGAGTGGCAAATGAGTAAACTTAGCCAGGCAGTCTGCACAGAACATGCCATCTCCTTTTACAAATGTTTAAAATATTTCTTTGGACTTAATTTTAGTGGAAGGCAGATTGAAGGAAGGCAGATTGAAGGTAGATCATATTTAACTCTGTGTAATTGCTTCCAGATATAACACAGGGTTATGTGTGTTAGAATGAAGGGTCTGGTAAGTGCTAGTTTCCTGTGTAAATTTGGTTATTCTATTCATTCTGGGCAGTCCTGGACTGTGTCATTCTTTTCAAAACTGCTTTTCCAGGTTAGTGCTAGAACACAAATTAATTCAGACTGAGCTAATCAGGTAATAACATGGCCCGAGTTCCTGGGATAACTCTCTGCTCCGCCTGAAAGGAATAACTAAAGAGCTCACGAGATGTATCTTAACTTTTTTTTAATCCTAACTTTTGTTTGCCTTCAGCTAAGAAGTTGCTGTGTTTTAATTTTTTTTAGCTTGTGAATCGAACCTTTTTTTTTTAGCTTTCCTGTTTTGCCGCTTCTACTGCTCTGGCATCTTGCAGTAGCTTAAAGTACATAAGATTGCAGAAGATAATCAGACCAGAAATTACAGCAGGACTAACTTCAGATGGTGTCTTTAATGGTTACCAAGTATATGTATTTTGAAAAGTCAAGAATGTTGGATTTTATTCCCGTTAGCGGTCTGTATTTCCACGCTCCTCACCCACAATGCGCTACTCTGTGTTGGAGAGGGTGGGCAGGTGACTTTTCCTCCTTGTTTTCAAATCCCTCCATGTCCTCGCCCCCTCCCTATCTCTCTAATCTCCTACAGCCCTCCGAGATCTCTGCGCTCCTCCAATTCCGGCCTCTTGCGCATCCCCGATTTCCATCGCTCCACCATTGGCGGCCGTGCCTTCAGCTGCCGAGGCCCCAAGCTCTGGAAATTCCCTCCCTAAACCTCCCCGCCCCTCTCTCTCCTCCCTCTCCTTTTAAGAACCCTTTTAAAATCTTCCTCTTTTGACCAAGCTTTTGGTCACCTGTCCTAATATCTCCATATGTGGCTCGATGTCAAATTTTGTTTTGATAACGTTCCTGTGACTTTCCTTGGGACATTTTACTACACTAAAAGTGCTGTGTAAATGCAAGGTGTGGGAGTGGAACCCTGCTTGGCTCCTGTGTGGTTGTCTCTTTTCTCTCTCGCTTTCTCTCATCGCAGAGTGAACCTTTTCTCTTATCTGTCAACTATCTTCAGGATATAAAAATGCTTCTTTATCTGATATTTACTTGTAACATTAATGAGTAATCTGCTAACTTGATGCATGTTTTATGTTGACTGACACAAAGGGTTGAAGGGGCTGCTCAAATGCATTAATTCGACCCAAGAGTCTATCATTTATAGGTGCCTGGATATTGAAAAGTCTGAGGTAGCAAATGGAATTTGCAGCTTAAAAAGAAGTTTAACTGAACATTGTAAAGATTTGGGGGCTAAATGTTGGGAGACATTAAGTGTAGTGTTGGATACTAATGAGTTAAAACTGCACAGTACTGCATGCCTATCTTTTCAAAGATTTTAGCAATGTTTCCTCATTTCCTATTATCCTCAGCCCCGTAGAGTGCTTTGCCCTACTTACAACACCCTGCCTGAATGGCTGTGAAATCATGGCCACTTATAGTGTTTGTATGTCGGAGAACTGCTTTTATGGTTTTTCTGGCTGAATTTTAGTTTTTCTGGCATGCGCCCAATATTTACATTCCTCTCTTACATGAGGGGATAGAAAGCGTGCGTGTGTGTGTGTGTGCACCGTTTCTCAGATCTGAAAGCCAGCAATTATCAGCAGCTTGTAATCCCAGTAAGAGCTCCCGACTAGCCAGGCAGAGTAGCAGTGGAGGCTGCGTGCTGCTTGTTTTTTGTTTTGAAGAGCTGCTGGACTGTTGTGGTATGCGAGTGCAGGTTGGAGCTCCCCTGGTGCAAGTTGTTGAGCGACTGGTTGCACTCGTGACCCCCCCCCCTCAGCGGGTAGATGCCTGATCCTGGCCAGATTGTCACGTAGAGAGGAGCTCTCGTCCACAAGGAAAGAAAACTGGGTGGGAGTTGCCTTGCATTTATGTTGTGTCTCTCCTAGTGCTCGGTGTTTGTTTTTAATGGACAAAGCCCGGTGGGGGGGTGGTTGAGGAAAGGACTTGCATTTATAAAATGCCTCGTCATGTCTCGGGATGTCTCTCAGTGCAGGACAGCACAAAGTTTGGAACAGATAGGAAAGAAAGAAAGACTTGCATTTCTATAGCGCCTTTCACAACCTCCGGATGTTCCAAAGCACTTTACAGCCAATGGAGTACTTTCTGAAGTGTAGTCACTGTTGTAATGTAGGAATCGCGGCAGCCAATTTGCACACAGCAAGCTCCCACAAACAGCAATGTGATAATGACCTGATCATAATCTGTTTTGGTGATGTTGATTGAGGGATAAATATTGGCCCCAGAACTCCCCCTGCTCTTCGTTGAAATAGTGCCGCGGGATCTTTTACTTCCACCTGAGGGGGCAGACGGGGCCTCGGTTTAAAGTCTTATCCGAAAGATGAGGAGGGCAATCCATATGTATTGATTAGGCGCCACCAAGCTTTCAAGCCAGTTTTCTATTGAGTTTAGAAGATGGAGATGTGATTTGATCGAGGTGTTTAAAGGATTTGATAGGGTAGATGCAGAGAAACTATTTCACCATGTGAGGGAACCCAGAACAAGGGGACATAATCTTAAAAACTAGAGCCAGGCCATTTTAGGAGGGCAATCAATTGGTGCTTTCAAGACCGAGATCGATAGATTTTTATTAGGTGAGTGACATGAAGCAAAGGCGGGCAAATGGGGTTGAGGTACAGATCAGCCACGATCGCATCGAATGGTGCAGTAGGCTCGATGGGGCTGAATGACCTCCTGTTCCTGTAGGTTAAAAGAGGAAGGGAATACTGAGCGATGTAAAGTGTTGAACTCTTGAGATTCTGGGGAAAGGAGGAGTTGAGCAGGAAACGGTGCAAAGAATCTTGCTTTCAACACTGTTGGGGGTGAGCGGAGGAGGAAGAACAACTGGGACAATGTTTAGCTGGAGCAGAGCGGGAATACGGAAGGAAATTTCAGAGGAGCAGTGACTGTGGCAAAATATTAGAGCAGAATTGGCAGTGGCCAGGGATCTGGGGGATGGCGCATGACTTGCGGTTACCTGGAAAGGGGGAAACTGGGCATATTATTGAATCTATTTATTTGCGAGTGATGCATTCCCAAAAATGTGAGGTGGTGATGAAAATGAGAGGAAGTGAATGTGTAACAGCTTTTTTTCCCCTCGCTGCACAAGTTTTTTCATCTTTTCACAGCGATCTTAACCCCAAGTTTTTTGAGTGGAAACATTTCTGCTCACTATTTATTTTGGCTCATTCAGTGCTGTTTACTGCTAACACAGCACATAGTGTTTCGTCGCCCTGTTGAGAAGCACCAGCTTGTTCTCTTGCGACTAGAAATTATTCGGTCTTCAGTTTAGGAGCTCAATCTTCCGCAACTTGGGCATTGATTGTCTTCATCCCCAAACTCACCACGACTCACTCTCTGATGGAATTGTAATCTCTGCTGAAAGTTCATTTTTTCCAAAAAAAAAGTGTTTATGGGATTGCAATAATTAGGTTAACTCATCCCAACCTCTTCAACGAAGGCTCACGAGATTGATTCCTGGGAGGAGAGGGCTGTCCGATGATGAGAGATTGTGTAGAATGGGCCGATACTCTCTGGAGTTTAGAAGAATGAGAGGTGATCTCATTGAAACATACAAGATTCTGAAGGAAATTGACAGGGTAGATGCTGAGAGGTTGTTTCCCCTGGCTGGAGTGTCTAGAACTAGGGGTCACAGTCTCAGGATAAGGGGTTGGCCATTTAAGACCGAGATGGGGGAGGGGGTGGAAAGGACGAAAGGCTGTTTGATCGGGCGGGGTGGTGGGAGGTCCTGTGATGAAACCTCCAGCAATATGTCCAACCAGAATTGGCAACCGTGGTGAGGTAGTGGAGGGCGGCCAGCAGCTTGTGGAGCTGTACTCCAGCAGCAGTCTGCTGTCAGGGGAGAGAGGGAGAGAAACCGGCGGTAAGGATTTTGACAAGTAAACCTTATACTAGATAAATGTTTTGAGGTGCATAGAATCATAGAATAGCACAGCCCAGAAGGAGGCCATTCAGCCCATCGAGTCTGCGCCAGCTCTTTCAAAGAGCAATCCCATTGGTCCCACTCTGTCCCCATATCCCGGCAATTCTTTCTCCTTCTGCAAGTATTTATCCAATTCCAAATCCTAACCAACTACTTAATGCCCAAGAACTTCTGTAGCTCTCCATGCTGGAGATGTAACTGTTTTTTCTGCCTATTTTCTTTCTGCACTCCCAGTGGCTATGCTTGTTTGCAGTCTGTCTCTATGACCAGTCTGAGCGTTGGGGGTTGCCAACTGTGGTTGTGTGTGTTCCTGGAGGTATCGTCACTTGACCTCTCGCCTCCAACCGCCCCGCCCCGCCCCCACGCTCCCATCATTGGTCGCCTTCCTCTCTTTCCCCCCACCCCCCACAAATTGGAAAGCGAACATTCATCGGCTCTGATTTTTAACTCCAGGTAGATTCCCCGCTCAGGCCCGAGTTAAAATTACAGTCGAGTCTCAATGATGTCATCGGGCCGCAACGTGTATATGTAAAGAAGGGCCCCTGTTGGCTCCGGGCACTTGTCCTTGCCGCCCGCTCGGGAGCAGGTTAAAATGACAGATGTTGCGATCATGATGGCTTTCGAACAGGTACGAGCCAGGGTGATTTTTTAACTACCCACCACCAGGTTTCTGCAGAGTGAGTAGGGTTAAAATCGCTCTCTTTGTTACCCAATTGCCTGACTCTTGACTGTCAATAAACAGCCTTTGTTTCTCCCCCATCTCCAATATTTTTATAACCAATAAATAAGTGTTCAAACAAAATGGGGGGTGGAAACACCATTTAAAAAAAATAAAAATAATTTTTTTTTTTTTTAATGCCCCTGTGGCTCAGTGGGTAGCCTGCAGCCGTGCCCTGAAGATTAATCCTTAATTCCTGGAGACTCCAGGGTTGGCACCGCTACTGAGCATGCTGAAGAGATCGCAACAGAAATAGCTTATAAATGGTACTTTGTGTGTGTGTGTGTGTGACTCACTTTATGTCTGTGCGTGTGTGTTTGTGTTTGAGCAGCAGGCTCTCCATAGACGTATTATCAGTCTAACTGATAACCTTGTGGTCTGTTATACAATATATGGCGCGCTGATGCTCTGATAAAGGCATATGCTCCATTGTTGAGAGATGAACTGTAAATATAATGGCTCTTTCTGGCGGAGACCTCTAACTTTAAAAGTTGGGAACTGAATAATGGGCATTGTTTAATACCACAGCCATGTGTGATGACTGAGGCTGCTGATTGGCTCTAATGTGGGTTTCTTTTTTATTTAATTGGCAAACTATCACTTTTGTGATCCACTATATTCAACCTCCGCTATACTTTGCTTAAGACTTGCATTTATATAGCGACTTTCATGACCACCAGTTGTCCCAAAGCGCTTCACAGCCAATGATGTACTTTTTGAAGTGTAGTCACTGTCGTAATGTGGGAAACGCAGCAGCCAATTTGCACACAGCAAGCTCCCACAAACAGCAAAGTGATAATGTCCAGATAGTGATGTTGATTGAGGGATAAATATTGGCCCCCAGGACACCGGGGATAACTCCCCTGCTGCTCTTCGAAATCCTGCCATGAGATCTTTTATGTCCACCTAAGAGAGAAGACAGTAACGTTTCATCCGAAAGACGGCGCCTCTGACAGTGCGGCACTCCCTCAGCACTGCATTGGAGTGTCGGCCTAGATTTACATGCTCGGGTCTCTGGAGTAGAACTTGAACCCACGACCTTCTGACTCCGAGGCGAGGGTGAGAGCCACAGCTGACACTTGTCTCTTAACGGTATAAAAATATAGATCCTGTGCTTTTTTGTGTTCACCCAGGTGAGTGAGATTAATGCTGTGGACTGCAACACTTTCCATTTCAAACACTGATCTGGCATGGCTCAAAGCAGATTGAAAGGTAGTCGAAATCTTGAACTCGCTTCCTTAACAAGCTGTTGAGGTTGGAGGTCAATTGAAAATTTCAAGAACTGAGATTGATCAATTTTTGTTGGGTAAGGGTTACAGAACCAAGGCGGTAAATGGAGTTAGGATCCAGATCGGCCATGATCTGATTGAATGGTGGCGGAACAGGCTTGAGGGGCTAAATGGCCTATTCTTGTTCCTATGAAGCTTCCTCAACTTTGCCCTCAGTATGTGCCTCAACCCCAAACCCAGAAAAAAAAAGCTCCTATGCACTAGTATGACTTTTTCCATTGCTGTTTTGTGGCCTTACTGAGTGGGTTTTCCAATTTGGGCAAATTACTGACATGTTAGTGGTTAACTGGTGGTGTGGGCCCATGTCACTAGAAACTGGGAGTGGGAGGAGAAGTTTATAAAACTCGGGGTGGAGAGGGAGGAAATGTGGGATATATATCTCCTATTTAAATAAAAATAATTGGTTCGGCCAAAATTAGAATGTTGTCCAGTTTTGAGTGCCTACTATAGGAAATCAAGGCCACGGAGAGGGTGCAGAAGAGATTCACTCAGTATCTGGGGGGAGGGGCTGGAGAAACTGGAACTTCATTACAGCAGAGAAGGAACAGAGGAGATTTGACTGAGGGGAATCAAAGTTGAGAGAGATTTCGATGAGGCAAATAGGGATACGCTCTCACCATTGGTTGGTGAGTTGGTACCTAGAGGGCATTTAGATAATCACCACAGGAACAGAGTGCGGGTAGAAGAATATTTTTCAGTTGTTAGGACATGGAATGCCCTACCAGAAATAGTGATGGAAGCAGAATTCATAAACTTGTGAAAAGAAAGTGGATAAGTATTTGAAAAAGAAATGTTTTATAAGATCTGGGAAGAGGGCAGGGGAATGGATCTAAGTGAATAGCTCTTTCAGCGAGATAGTACAGGGATGATGGGCCTAATGGCCTCCTCTGCTGTGAAATTCTGTGATGCTATGACACTGCCCAAACTCTCTGCGTGCAAGGCCCTTGACAGATAGCAGGTAGATGAGATTCCCAGCCCAGTAGTCTGAGTTGGCTTTGGAACCCATCTCTGAGGTGAAAGGCCAGTACTGTATCTAAAATACCACACCACCAAATCCTCTCTGGAGTTTCAATGTATTCACTGACTTGGAACTGGAACTCCTTTGGCCTTATTTGCACACAAGTACCACCCTGTGACTGAAATGTTGTTGACTGTTTCTTCTTTAGGAGTTTTGACATTGAAATGCTGACGTTTTTGCACCGTGCTAGCGCAGATAGACATTCGATAACTAGTAAAACCAGCTGACTGTAAAAATTGGTGGATGCAGAGCAGGAGCCTAGACTGAGTTTCCCCCCCACCCCCCAGCCCCATAATTTTTGGCTTTAGGTACGCTGGCCACCGCTGTAACCCTGGCTCGGGTCAGTTCGCTCTGGGGCTTCCCTGGGCTGCAACGGCCCGATGCCATCGCAGGCCACTGTGGTAGCGGAAGACGAATATTGAACCAAACTCAAAATACCGTGGATGCTGGTTAATCTGAAACAGATCACGCTGGAAGCACTGAGCAGATCGGGCAGCACCTGCGGAGAGAACAGATGGAATGTTTCGGGTATAGACTCTTCCTCGCTGGTGTGTAATGTGTTTTAAATGCAGATCAAGGGAGACAAAGGCTGTGCAGTTTTTTTTTTTTTTAAAGAAGTGTTTCGTGGACTCCAGTGAATTGGAACTGGATGGAGTTTTGATTAAAATTTGTGTGTTTCACAGATAAATGAGAGAAACGAGTTAAAGGGTAGAGAGAGGAAATGGCCATTTGGAGCTGGTTTGTGAAGGCTGATAAAATGAGGCAAGAGCCTATCCAGAGGGGTCTTGTGGGATTCTAATAAGGAGTAGAAAATGCGGTCCATATGAGCAAGGGAGATAATTCCAAGAGGACTAACACCAAGTCCAGCTCCAGGAGATTGGATGAGTTGTTTGCACTGTGGTCTGTGAATGAACATGGACAGGCAACAGAATTGACAACTTTGATGTCAGCATTATCGGTTATATAAAAACAGAAAATGCTGGAGATACTCAGCAGGTCAGGCAGCATCTGTGAAGAGAGAAACAGAGTTAACTGCCTGACCTGCTGAGTATCTCCAGCATTTTCTGTTTTTATTTCAGATTTCCAGCATCTGCAGTATTTTCTTTTTGTTACAGGTTGTATAGTTAGGCCCTGAGCCTCCGGATGTAACCAATCTTTGGGCTAAAAGGCGAACAACTGACCCGGGGGTTCCAGAAATGGCGCCCAATATACACCAGTGGCCTCAGTTGAACGTTATCGCCAATTAATTCTACAACAACTACGTGCATTTATATAGCACCTTTAATGTAGTAAAGTGTCCCAAGGCGCGTCTCTCTGGAGCATTATCAGACCGAAATCTGACACCGAGCCACATATTAGGGCAGGTGACCAAAAGCTTGATCAAAGAGGTAGGTTTTAAGAAGCGTCTTAGAGGAGGTGGAGAGGTTTAGGGAGGGAATCCCAGAGCTTGGGGCCTAGGCAGCTGAAGGCACAAGAGATGATCAATATTTAAAAAACTGGTCTCTAATGTTGATGGAATACTGCCTGTCGATTCTGGAGCTGTGGATTATAACCTGATTATTGATGTCAGTTAACGGATTTGACTGGGAAATGATTCAGTTAAATGGATTCTGGGCTTTAATTAATGGGTATAAACATGAGCAGCGTGTGGCCCAGAGGAATCCAACGCAGTAATTTGTGAGTAAACCTGAGGCTCATTTATTACACCATTTATTTAAATTTCTTTCCAAAAAAAAAAGAAGCGTCCTTCAAGCATGGCAAGAGAATTTCAAATCTTCAGAAGAGCAAAGAATTGTTTTGAAGGGTTCCGAGGTTTGAGGAGTGATTCAAACTCTTGCACGTTTTGCTAATCGCTTTTAGACACTTGCAGAAAGTGCTTTGTTGATGTTGCAACACGCCATCAGCGTATTCGTGAAGTGCCGACACACATAAGTTGGATGTTACAACTTGAGCACAGCTTTTTTTTAAAAAAAAAAAAACTGTTCAGTGCAGTGCTGAACATTTCTTGTCTCTTTCTGTCATATGGATGCTGCAGCATTGTGGCTATACCAGATTGTTACGCTCCTGAGTAAATACCGAATCAGTAAGATCCCTGGCTTCATCCTTTAGTTTGTACTGAGTTACTGGGACGGGATGGCTGACATGGTTTCTGAGATTGTGATTTTGAGGTCATCCAAAACTCGGCTGCCTCGTGTCTTAACTTGCACCGAGTCGCGTTCGCCCATCACCCCCCCGCTCCCCCCCCCCCCCAACCACCCCACCCCACCTGTCCTCGCTGACCTACATTGGCTCCTGGTCCGGCAATGCCTCGATTATAAAATTCTCATCCTTGTTTTCAAATCCCTCCATGGCCTCACTAACCCCCTCCCTCTCTTTAACCCTCCTCCAGCCCCTACAACCCTCCGAGAGCTCTGCGCTCCTCCGATCCTGGCCTCTTGCAAGAACGGGGCTTGATAGGTGATCGAGACTTGGTGTGAGTTCGGATCTAGGGCAGCAGAGAGTTTAGGATGACCTCCAAGTTTGCGGAGGGCTTACTGCCCTTTTCATGTGGATGACCACATCTCTCACCTTGACCAGAAAAAAAATCCAATTTTTATTTTTTAACAGAAAGCCGATCATTCAGCCCACAGAGTAAAATATCAGCCTCCCGAACACTGCCGAAGGGTTTTATTTATTTTTTAACAGGCAGTCGCATTTGGAACATCGGAGAAAATTGCGGATGCCTTTATTATGTAAAAATCCAAAGTGATAGAATGGTGCTTAACGTTGCGAGAAGAATCAGACAAGGTTTGCTGCCTGACAGCTGAGGCTTTCCTCATCTCAAGCCTCTCCTTCCATTGCAACACTTCTCGCCTGTTTTATTGATGCTACAATGGTTAGTGATTCCTTGGACTTTGTGCCAACTCTATAAATGCACTGCCCCGCTTCTCCCTGCACCCTCACCGTAGCACAGCACGAGCCTGTGCATTTACAAGAGAAAATGAGGGGGAGGAGGAGATAAACAGTTTCCTCGGGGACCTGAGGTATTGGCAAACTTCAATGAATACAGATTGAGCGGAGACTCTACAATCATCCGAGACACTTTTTTTTTACATTGAAAGTGTGTGGCCAACAGCAGATTCATGACCCGCCAAAGTGCCAACCGACCCACATAGGAATCATATCATAAACCCACAAGGATGTTGTAGCGTTGGATCAAGCGTCACTTGTGGGCTAAATGCAACGAGCTGTTCCCGTGTATCTGAGCCCCTCCGCAGTTGACCCTTCTGTTGATAACAGCATGTAGCGCCTTTAACGTAGTAAAAAGTCCCAAGGCGCTTCACGAGAGCGCGAGCAGACAATATCCTGGGATTCCCACGTGGGAATGTCAACTGAGGCCAGGATTTGAACCTGCAGTTTTTGAAATGAGAGCAGCCTGTGGTCCAAACATACCTCCTGTAAAGCCTCAACTCTCCATACCTTTACTGTAGGGTTGAGCAAGATTTGGAGACCGGAACTCAAAGACAAATAGAAATGCAGGCGGGGGGAACGAGAGCTGCCCAATGGGGATGGGTCAAGCAAGGAAGAGAATATGGTACGTGGGGGTGGGGAGGGTCACTCATTTTAAGACCATGTCAAAAATAGGATAAATATCTTCTCTGAACCTAAATGTAGTTTTGCGCTGTTAAAGGTTTGATACAAAAAAAACCAGTCTGGGTGGTTTCCCGTTATCACTTAATTTCTAGGTTACATCATTCAAGAGAAAAGCTCCATGTACTGACCAGCGCACAGCTGGAAGTACGCTTTTTAAGATTTAGTAATGAGACAGTTAATCTAGTAACCCGGCCGAGTTATAGAATGTGGTTTGTATAAGCAGCGCAGATATCGCAAACTGAATTCAAGGACCAGAGATAAGGTTGTGCCATTGCGTAACAGCAGCTTTTAATTCTTTGCGAGTTTCTATCCAGCACGAACCGGTAACTGCAAACCTCGATTGGGGATTTGGGCGACTTGTCGGGGTGCTGTTGTGAAAGAGCGCGCCGTGCTTGATGACACAGAAGCCGTGCACTTGTGGTTAGTTAGATAAGGAAGCGAAGAGATAAAGAAACAGTGTGTCTGCGTGCTCTACATCTTCGATGGAGCCGTATCTCTCCAATTCGGTACAAGAAAAAAAAACTTGGTTGTCTTGCTGTGTAGCCCATCCAACAGATTATCTCGCATGCAATAGGGTGCAACCTGCTGGAAAGTATAGCTAGTGTCTACTTTTTTTTTTAATGGTGTTTTTTTGTGAATTCTGTCTTCCTTATTCCCCCTTCACAATTTACAAGAAACAAAAAGCAGCACTTTTGCCTCTTGAGATCAAGCCCGACTCCAGAGGTTTGAGCACAGGGGAGGCCCTGGTTTCTTTCCGACCTACGTGGAGAGTTGCCACAGGCCACATCTCCTCTGAGCTGGTCAGAAGGCAAGCACAGGGTAGAGAGAGAGAGAGGGCCTCCGAGTTAATGTCCAGCCCCCCACACCCTTTGCAACTTTTTAGATGTAGGGCTTGGGGAAAACTGCAGGCAGGGAAACGAGATGAGCATTTATGATTTTGAATAAAACCCGTCTATTCCAAGTTAAAAAATAACAGATTCTCAAGTGTGAGTGTTTCAGGGAAGTTAGGCTGTGTTTAAGCACTGTACAAAGTCGAGCCACAGAAGAAATTAAAACAATTGCCATCCATATGTTTTAATAGTAAAATAATTCTGCTCTATATATATATATTTTTTTTAACCAGCCCCAACTTTTTGGCGAGCTTCTTGTACTGCACCAGGGTTATATTCTCCCTGCAGTGTCTCTGTGCAATGGCCAATTTTTGCTGGAAGTAACATAATATTTGCATGTGTTCTTTTTCCAATTCTCTATCATTTCTGCTGATGGTCCCTTTTTTTAACGAGCCAGGTACACCATCAGTCTTTTGCCTCAAGTGGCCACTCCCCATGTCCCAGAACAGGCAGTGAGCATCCACGGAATATTCAACCGATCGCTAAGGGCTCCTGCTCGTCATGGGTTACTGGTGATTCCTGCGAGGAATTGGGCATCCATTTGCAGTGTGATTCACTTCATGGATGACTAGCCACTTGGTGCCAGAACGTGACTGGAGCCTTTGAAACTATATCCCAGCACCCTCTGGAGTAGCATGGCCAAAACAGAAGACAAAAAAATCCCTTCCTTCAGCATACGTAATTACAGGAAACTTTTGTTTATCCGGAGGTTAAATGTCCGGAAAGCTCTATCCACTGGCAAAATTCAGGAGTCGGTTCAGAAGTTTTTTTTTCTTTTTGTTGCTTTTTTTCTGCAGTCGTGGCTCTGCAAGGTCTAGCTGAAGCTGTTACTTAGCTACAGAGACGCTTGCAAGCTACGCTGACTGTTTTGAAGCTGTTGCTAAGCAACAGGGTTTGTTGCTTCACACAGAGCTCAGAAGCTCCGTATGTTTTAACATTAGTGCTGGTTTCTACGGCAGTTTTGATGGGACGGCACCAGCTCGGTCCAGAAAGTTTCCTGTACTTGAATAAACTTGCTGAACTATAATTTATATTGAACCACAAAATGTGTGTTTATTGACTAATAATTGTGACCTTCAATGCGCTGCCTGAAAGAGCGGTGGAAGCAGATTCAACAATAACTTTCAAAACGGAATTAGTTAAATACTTGAAGGAGAAAAATCGCAGGGCTACAGGGGAAAGAGCAGGGAAGTGGGACTAATAACACTCGTCACCGTGATGGGCCGAATGGCCTCTTCCTGTGTTGTATCATTCTATGACTAAAACCTGCTCATTACTAAATGAGGTAAATAACAATATTTCACAAGACAGTAAATGGCAAATCCTTTCTTGCTCTTGGTGATTACATAGTTTATCAATCCTTTCTGCAATATGTTTGTTTTGGGGCAACCTGAAGGATTGCAGTGATGGGTATGTATATTATTCTTGTATTTATGTATGTTGCCATATCCAAGATGCTTCAAGCAATGAACTAGTTCTGAAGTGCAGATGTGTACAGCGAGAAGACGCATAGTGCGAGAGAGAGAGAGAGAGAGAGACCGAAATGGTGTCTTATTATGTTACACAGAATTGGCCACCTCAAAGTCTCTAGGTGAAGGTCAAAAAAAAGGTCCCTGAATGTGATGGGAACGCTGCAATAAAAATGTGTAAATAAGATGTACTTAATGACTTCTGGCAAATGTGTCTGGTGCAGTAACCTTTCCTGACATTGCGATTGTTAGTGCTTGGCTTATCGCGCTGAACTCTGTACTGCCATCCTGGAGGTTGGCGCGTCTAATGTTTGACTAAGCATCATGTCACCCAGGCACACCAAATTTGGCTGAGAGATTGTGAAACGGCCCGGCTCCGTACATGCGGTGTCTGATTTGTCCATAGTTCCGTGGTTGGCAGGCCAAAAGTCAAGAGTTGCATTGATGTGGCAAGTGACTCTCTTGTAGTTCCTCCAATGTCGTCCTCTCCTGATTAATGCGGTAGCCTCTCGGTCCCGTGCCCAGGTGGCCCTTTGTTGTGTTTGGAGCCTCAATAATAAGGGTCGGCGGGCTATTTTTTTTTGCAGAAAATTACTTTGGCCTGTTTCTGTGCTGTAAATACAATCGGCCTAACTGGTCTACCCGGGTGTTTATGCTCAACACGCACCTCCTCCCACCCTACTTCATCTAACTCTAATCTGCATATCCTTCTATTTCATTCTCTTGTGTGTTTATCTGGCTTCCCTCAGATGCATTTATTCACCTCAACCACCCCATGTGGTAGCAAGTTACACTCTCTCTGGGTAAAGAAGTTTCCCCTGAATTCCTTATTGGATTTATTAGTGACTGACTGTCTTGCATTTATGACCCCTAGTTTTGCACCCCCCCTATCCCCACCCCCCCCCTCCCAACACCACAAGTGGAAACATCTTTTCTACATCTACCCAATCAAACCCCTTCATTAGGTCATCCCTCCACTTTCTCTTTATTTGAGGAAAGAGCCCCGGCCTATTCGGGTGCATTGCAGCCAGGCCTGATCCTGTCCTTGCGTGACATCCATCTAGGTTCACGTTTCAGTGGGAGTCGCTATCTAGCGACCTGAAAGCTGGACCTCTGTCTGATTATTGCCCTTCATAGTAATCACAGTGGCTCGACTAAGAGCAAGTAACTGCACGGAATGGGAATAGAGTAACCTTTTTTAAAAACCAATTCGACACTATGACAGTTGAATTGGGTTTGAGTCCCACTCCAGAGACTTGAGCACATAATCTAGGCCAGCACTACAATGCAGTACTGAGCGAGCGCTGCACTGTCGGGGGTGTGCCGTCTTTCAGTTGAGACCTTAAACCGAGGCCCCGGCTGCCCCCTCAGGTGAATGTAAAAGATTCCATGGCCCCATTCTGAAGAAGAGCAGGGGAGTTCTCACAGGGGTGTCCTGGCCAACATTTATCCCTCAACCAATTTCTCTCTCAAAAAAAAAATAAGATTATTTGGTCATTTATCTCATTGCTGTTAGTGGGAGCTTGCTGTGCGCACATTGGCTGCTATGATTCTTACATTATAACAGTGACTATATTTCAGTGACTGACAAGTACTTCATTGGCTGTAAAGCGCTTTGGGGGTGAAAAAAGGCGCTAAAAGAAAAACTTAACAAGCTTCCATTTGTAGAACTGGTTTTACAGGCTGTCCCAAAGCACTTCACAACCAATTAATTACTTTTGAAGTGTAGTCACCGTTATGCAGGCAAACACAGCAGCCAATTTGTGCACAGCAAGGTCCCATTAACAGCAGTGCAATGAGTGATTTAGTTGATGTATTTGTGGTGATGTTGAGTGAGGGAGGAATGTTGGTCAAGGCAAGAGGAGAACACTGCTTTATTCTAATATAGTGCCATGGGATCTTGTTGCATCCACTTGAACAGGCAGAGAGGACCACGGCCTTGATCTATATTGTTCCATTGGGCATTCGAGCTTAAAGCAG
The DNA here is from genome assembly GCF_052327205.1 of Somniosus microcephalus. Taxonomy (NCBI): domain Eukaryota; kingdom Metazoa; phylum Chordata; class Chondrichthyes; order Squaliformes; family Somniosidae; genus Somniosus; species Somniosus microcephalus. The sequence goes on from NC_141012.1 coordinate 8,692,973, forward strand.
TAACCTCCGTCAACATCCTACAAGTCTGCTTGCACCACTACTAAATGTGGAAACAAAGCCAAGCCTGCCAGAGACCCATGTGAAAGGGGCTGTACGTACACCGGTGAATATGACCAGCAGCACAGCAACGCAAAACATCTCCGCTCTCCCACAGAAAGGAAAATCTTTGTCTAATTGGCACCTTGTGGAAGGTTTGAATGAGTCTAAGAGGCATTGGCAAGCGTGATTCTTCTGTGAAAACGGGCTGTTCTTGTGGTTGGGGGGGGGGGGGGGTGTAAGAGAATGAAGATCACAGTGTCGCACAATGCTTTATTGTGCAGAGTCCGATACCACTGTAGTCCAGCCCGTGTTTGTTCACCCGAGCACAATGGCCAGGTGACTGGGGCCAAGGACAAGGACCAATTGTACCCCCACCCACCCCCCTCCTGATGACCAATTAACTGCTGAAACCAGGCTTCCGTACCGTTTGTAAGCAGAGTTGATAAACATGGTTACCTGATCTGTGTGCAGCACGGACTGTGGGGGCAGGGATCTGATTAGCTGTAAAGGGGATTACCCTTCAAAACAAGCTTAGCACTTTGGGTATCGTGGAAAGGAAAATAATGAAAGGTTAGAATTTTCCATTAAATTCACATGTTCCACCTGCTCTTGCTGCAATATTTGCTGTTCTGTTTTGAATGATGATTAAATGATGATTAAATATGAAAACTGTCTTTCTGGCAGACTCAGTCTGTTTCTGATTTAGACAGGGTGATTACACTCGCCTCTTTGCTTAATGAGTAATGGTGCAGTTTGGAAGGGTAGGCAAAATCCTCTTCCACTTTAAATTGTTTCCCCCTGCTGGTTTAAAACTTCCTTTCTGCCTTGTACAATTCCCAGATACACTGATCGCCTGCAACGCTTGTCCATTACATGACGGAAATTGAAACACAGTGCGCAATCTGAAAGATCCAGCTTTGTTTGGTGTCTCTCTATCTCTCTCTTTTCAGGGTATAATTTTTTTTTTGTGCATTCGGGAACTGATTTTGTTCTCATACTTACCTTTGGCTGTGTCCCATTAACCTACCTAACCTCCAATGGGGACACTGGGGTTACGGCATAAACTATCAACATAACCTTCTATTCCTTTCTCCCTCATGTGTTTATCTAGCTTCCCCTTAAATGTATCTGCCATTTGCCTAAACTATTGCCTGTGGTAGCGAGTTCCAGATTCGAATACTCTCTCTGGGTAAAGAAGTTTCTCCTGAATTCTCGATTGGATTTATTAGTGACTATCTTATATTGATGGCCCTTAATTTTGGATTCCTCCACAAGTGGAAACATCTTCTCTACGTCTACCCTATCGAACTCCTTCATAATTTTAAAGACCTCTATCAGGTCACCCCTCAGCCTTCTCTTTTCTAGAGAAAAGAGCCCCAGTCGTTCCTGATAGTTCTAATCTCTCGGTTCTGGTATCCTCCTCATCCATCTTTTTGCCCTTTTCCCCATTGTCTTTTTATAACCTGAAGATTGGTGACTCGGCCACTTGTACAGTTCCGCAGCCTGATCCCCAGCTGGGAGACGAGTATTGCAGTTGCAAGTTTTGAAATGACTGCCTCCGAGCAAGTGTTTATCTGTTGCTGCCAGTTCTCTGAAATGTGTCCGGGATGTAGAGCGGGAGCAGAGCACCAGACGGAACCTCGACAGATAGAAGGGCTTCTCGCTGACTCAACTCTGATCTTAAAAACACCACAAGCGTTTGGTGCATGTCTGCTCCCCGAAGTTAACCATGAATCGCAAACTTCTGGGCAGCCCATCTCGAACCCAACGACCCCAGCACAATAGCTTACAATCCTTCTGGCGACCAGGTCTGGGTTCGGGCTGGAGAAATCCGATTGTTAACTTCCGGGATAAATTGGCTGTACACTCCCAGAGCTACACGTGGTTAATTTGACCCCTTTTCAGAAAAGGCATGATTTGAATGTGAGGAAGCAAAATCTACGGAACGTTTTCAGTCTGTTGTTCCTATGGTGATGGATTGGAGAAGTTTTGCTTATATAGTCACGTTTTACAAGTTAGCTGCTAAAACAGATATAGTAGTTTTCATTTACAGACTTTTGTTGCAAAAGAGATTTTTTTTTTTGCTACTATAATAATGAGTATAATTTGGAAGGTCTTTTTTAAAAAAAAAGGTAAAGAATTTTTAATGGGACTTTGCAGCCAGACAGCCCACTCCAGCAGGGATACCACGGCTTAGGAGTTTGGGAGCGCAGTGGGGAGGGAACTCTTTGACAGTGCTTTTTTTATCCTGAATCTATGGGTGTATCGCGCTCAGGCAAAGGTTAGCACAGCCATCAGTGAGTCCATTGTGCAGAGTGTGGCTGTGTTACAGTAGAGTGGATGCAGGGGTCTGGGAGCAGACAATGGCAGGTCAAAGAGGCCTCTTTATTTACAGTAGTCCTTTTCATTGCCAGACTGAAATGGGAGCCTGGGAGGCCATGTGGAAAGGGCACTGTGTTTGTTCAGTCAGGCCTTTATGGGAGTGGGAGCACAGTGCACGGAGGTGGGGGGGGGGGCCCTCCAAAGTGGACCAAAGAAGCTCAGTCAGGCCTGACTAGGCCGTGGGGCTCCGCTTGGAACAGGATGGTGGGCCGGGGAGGGGGCATCATGTATCTCTGCAGGAGCAAAGGTCAAATTCCCTCCAAAATATATCTGCCACCTTTTGTCAAAATTGTGCAACTTCCAGAATACTGTCATTGTCCAGTCAGAAAATTTAGAGGGTGCCGCAAGATTTAATCCGATCATTCTGCAAACTCTTAACTAGCTTTTTATTTAATTTATTTAATTTTTGAAAAGGCATTTGCAATGGTGGAGTCACTTTTTTTGTTAAAAGGGCTGGTATTGTATTTCAATTGAACTTTTTAAATAGTTTGCGGTTAACAAAAATGTGGACTGTTGTTCAGCCCAGTGTGCAGAAGAACATCAAGGTATTTGCATAGAGGCAGAGAAAGCTGGGAATTGCTGGGCGATCTGAAATAAAACCAGACTTGCTGGGATGTTGTTGAGGTGGACTCCTCACCTGAAACGTTAACTTGCCTTTTTCTTTTTGTCGAGTGCTGATAAACCGGAGTATGCTTCCAGTGTGTGTGGTTATTGACACATTCCTGGGGACACCCTCCCTCCCTCCCTCCCATCGTAACTACAGGAACAAAAACCAGCGGCCGTTACCCAAAGGAATCAGATGCTGTCATGATCTAATGGAATGGCGGAGCAGGCTCGAGGTGCTGAATGGCGGCTCCTATATTCCTGTGTTCCTTCATACATATATATATATATATATATATATATATATTTATTTATTTATTTATTTTTTAAAAATTGGCCACCAAATCAAGAGTTTCAGAATTCTGTACACCTTGTAAACCCTTTAGGTTTCAGGAACTCCGCGTTGCAAATCTGGTCTAGTGTATTTAAAGTTAAGGTGACACTAATCGTAAGTAGCACCTTCAGAAAGTATTGCCTATTTGCTCCATGAAGAAGTATTTTTGAAGCCTGTTTTGGTTTGGGGGCCAAAGATTGAAAAAATCAAACATAATTTTTCTCCCTTTTATTTCCCCTCCGCCAGTGAGTACCAGCTGTGACTCAGTGGGCAGCACTCTCGCCTCTGAGTCAGAGGGTTGTGGGTTCAAGTCCCACTCCAGAGACTTGAGCACAGCAATCTAGGCTGACACTCCAGTGCAGTGCTGAGGGAGCGCCGCACTGTCGGAGGGGCAGTGCTGAGGGAGCACCGCACTGTCGGAGGGGCAGTGCTGAGGGAGCACCGCACTGTCGGAGGGGCAGTGCTGAGGGAGCGCCGCACTGTCGGAGGGGCAGTGCTGAGGGAGCACCGCACTGTCGGAGGGGCAGTACTGAGGGAGCGCCGCACTGTCGGAGGGGCAGTGCTGAGGGAGCGCCGCACTGTCGGAGGGGCAGTGCTGAGGGAGCGCCGCACTGTCGGAGGGGCAGTGCTGAGGGAGCGCCGCACTGTCGGAGGGGCAGTACTGAGGGAGCGCCGCACTGTCGGAGGGGCAGTGCTGAGGGAGCGCCGCACTGTTGGAGGTGGCGTCTTTCAGATGAGATGCCAAACCCAGGCCCCGTCTGCGCTCTCGGGTGGGCGTAAAAGATCCCAGGGCGCTATTTCAAAGAAGAGCAGGGGAGTTCTCCCCAGTGTCCTGGCCAATCTTTATCCCTCAATCACCATAACAAAAACAGATTATCTGGCCATTATCACATTGCTATTTTGGGAGTTTGCTGTGTGCAAATTGGCTGCTGTGTTTTCTACATTACAACAGCGACTACACTTCAGAAAGTACTTCATTGGCTGTAAGGCACTTTGGGGCATTCGGTGGTCGTGCAAGTTTTTCTTTTCAATGTTCTTTCCTGTTTCCTGGCGGTGCTGATTCTCAATGGGTTGCGATTCCACCCTTGCTTAAGAGGCCATTCTTCATGTTTGCGTTTCAACTGTGAGCTTTGACGGGCTGTTTTGATCATGGAGATACCACAGCTGAGACCCATCCTGTTCTCACCTGACATTCATACGTGCACTTTCTCTAGCAAGGTGAGAAAAGAACTTGCATTTGTTTAGTGGCTTTCATAACCTCAGAGTCAAAAGCGTTTTACAGCAAGTACTTTTTGAAGTGTACGGTTATCAGTCTAAGCATTTTCAAGTGCTTTTTTTTTACAATTGGAATGCAACAAGTTCTAAATTCCTCACGTTAAAATGTTTGCAATTTTGTTCCTGCACTTTATATAAAATAAAAATGATCTCCAGTTTCTTAAATGTGCGGTTACTGAGATTCTGTGGAGCGCTGTCCCTGGGATAATTAGGTTGGCGGGGGGGGGGTGGCAGGGGAGGGCAGAAATCGCCCAACAATCCCGCTTGGCAGTGATTCCACCTGTAGTCAAATAGCCGACCGACACTTGCTGTCTGGGCTCACACGTGAAGAATATTCGCTTGGTTGAGATGCGGGGGGGGGGGGGGGGAAGAGGGGGATGGGGAGGACAGCAGAAACTCTCCATAAGTCCGCACCATGGGGAACGAGACAGAGAGGCGAAAGCATGAGGCTGGATGATGTGCCCTTTTAATTTGGAAAAATGGGCATGGAACCCAGGCACTGTTTTAAATTAGCACTTTACAAAAGTTTCAAGATGGGGTGGAGGTGGGCTGAATACATCATGTACATCGTTTGAGGCAGGAATGATATTTCAGTCTTGGATTTCTCACTTTCAAAGCCAGCCACGAACTCGATGTCTCAGTCTGCAGATCATCACCCTGGACAGGGGCAACATTTTTACACTGATGTTAACCTTGGAACCCACACTCCGATATTCATATCCACACAGATTCACTTCGGTATCTCTCGCTCTCTCTCTCTCGCGCTCCTTTTTCTCTCCCTTTTCTCTTTTCTCTCTCTCCCTTTTTCGCTCTCTCCCCCTTTCTCTCTTCTCTCCCTTTCTCTCCCTCTCGTCCCCCCCACTCTCTCCCCCCCTTTTTCTCTTGTGCTCCAGCGAAGTCTATTGCTCAGATTGTTCTGCATTGTGCTATTTAAATATATACATAACATAAAATCAAAGTATAAGGTGAATATGCTGACTGTAATGGAGAGTGGATTACATCATTATGCGCTGTCCTGTTACCTCAATCCAGTAAACCCACTTCACCTGAAGACTACATTTGGACTTGACTCAATTTGTGTAATTCCATAGAACAACTAGTAGTATGTGTGTGTGTGTGTGTAATGTATTTTGTATGTGCCCAATTCTGGGCACCACACTTTAGGAAGGATGTGAAGGCTTTGGAGAGAGTGCAGAGGAGATTTACTAGAATGGTTCCAGGGATGAGGGATTACAGTTACGTGGATAGACTGGAGAAGCTGGGGTTATTCTCCTTAGAGCAGAGAAGGCTAAGAGGAAATTTGATGGAGATGTTTAAAATCATGAAGGGTTTTGATAGAGTAAATAAAAAGAAACTGTTTCCAGTGGCTGAAGGGTCGATGACCAGAGGGCACAGATTTAAGGTGATTGGCAAAAGAATCAGAGGCGAGGTGAGGAAATTTTTTTTAATGCAACGAGTGTTTAGGATTTGGAATGCGCTGCCTGATAGGGCGGTGGATACAGATTCAATAGTAGCCTTCAAAAGGGAATTGGATAAATACTTGAAGGAGAAAAATTGCAGGGATTTGGTGAAAGAGCGGGGGAGTGGGACCAACTGGATTGCTCTTCGAAAGAGCTGGTGCAGACTCGATGGGCCGAATGGCCTCCTTCTGTGCTGTATCATTCTTTGATTCTGTATACACAAACTCTGCTCACTTAAGACCGAAGCCAAAAGTTTCTCGCTCGCTCGCTCACTCACTCGCTCACTCACTTTAGTGAGTGGTACAAGGCTTTATGTAGTTGGCGTTCAGGAACCTCTTGAACACTCGCATTTTCCCAGTAGTTTGCTGCACTGTAATTATATTTACCTGCGATGTATGTAACCTTTTGTTTATCGCTAGTATCCCCGTGTTTATATTGGAACCTCATGCTTTAGCTATTGGACTGGGTCCTAACAGCAGCTATGGTGGAGGGGTGAGGGAAGTAATGTCTGGTTTAACAGGAAGGTCGGGCAAACATGACCGTACTGTGCTCACAATTGGAAAGATTAAGAGGTGGAGGATATATGATTAGGGAGCTTTTGAAGACAACAGTTCCTGATGCCAGGGGAAAGTGAGAGAGGGAGCGAGGTTGTGGAAGTGTTTAATGCCACTGATTATAAACTGTTAAAGACACACTGTTAGAACTGTGAAAGCTCTTTTGATTCCTACAGTAACCCTTTGGTATCCTAGTGTGAAATGTCATATGTAGGGGGTGGAGGGTCATAGAATGTTTTTATTATTTTATTGATCATGTGGTAAATAAAGCAGTGTTTACATGAGCTGTTTGTGTTGTGCTCACCAATTCCCTTACCTTTTTGCCTGTTTGTATCTTTGCTCACTTTCTCTCTCTACCTTGCACCATCGCTCTCTTATTAAATAAATAAAGGAATGTCTACATTGCATGTTTTTTCTGTTACCTTTTCCTTCTTGCCTCTGCTTGTTTCCTCTGTGTCTGTCTGTCTCTCTCTCCCTCCACTTCCCTGTCACAACAATTTCATTATTAGTATTTGTGCAAAATCATCTTGCGAAAAAAGTTTTCCTTTGCGACCCCCCCCCCCCCCCCCCCCCCCCGGCTTCGTGTACACCAAAAACCACGCAGCCTAGCATGTTCTCCTAACCAATGAGACTGGGTGCGTACAATGTTAGAATGAATAACACGACATCTAATGCCAGTGCTGGGGGGAAAATGAGTTTATCATTTTAAAAAGAGTTGGGTCTGAATGTAATTATTTTCTCATCAGAAATGGTAACAAAAATCAGTGACAGAAACATGAGTTTAATTTACTTCTACCAGTTTAGCATGTCTTAATTCTGTACTTTGTTCTTCTATTTTTGATCAAAAATTTGGAAAAGTTATTTTTTTAACCTTTTTGATATAGAGATAGATTTTTGGACTCTAGGGGAATGGAGGGATATGGGGATCAGGTGGGAAAGTGGAGTTGAGCTCGAAGATCAGCCATGGTCTTATTGAATGCTCGAGGGGCCAAATGGTCTACTCCTGCTCTTGTTTCTTATGTTCTTTATTATAAGGAAACTCTCGATTTACCGGCACCTAAATAACCAGAAATCTCTGTTAACCGGCAAAATTCAGGAGTAGGTTCAGGTAAGTTTTACTTCATATTAGTGGCAGTTCCTGGATCTGTGGCTGTGTAACTGGGGTTCCTGCACTTGTTGCTAAGCAACAGGGATGCTTGGTCTGTGGCTGGAGTTCCTGCACATGTTGCTAAGCAACAGGGCAGCCTGGATTTGTTGCTGTGTACGGAGCTCTCGTATCTTTTAACTATACCTCTCTGTAATCCGATCTTTTTGATAAACCGGCACCACGCCGGTCCCGTCGGTGCCGGATAATAGAGTTTCCTGTAGTATGAACTGTTTAGAACACGATTGGGCAGAGTGTGCGCAATTCTGCTGATCTGTAGATCTGACCAAGGCTGCCCCCTTTAATGATCAATAGTATTGCCCAAATAATCCATTAAAAAAAAAAAAAAAAAATGACGTATTCAAAAGCATGAACTGGTCCTAAACCAGAATACATTTCTGGTGCAGAGGGAGAGTTAGGCGAGAAGCAGGAAGGAGTCAGTGATGCTAGGTCGGCCGTGGGTGCTGAACACACTGCTTTGCTTGTTAGCTGGAAGATTACTTTCCAGTGTTGTTCCAACTGAATAGCAAAGTTGATCCCATCTCGGGCTGGTCCCAGCTCCATCCAGTATCCGAGTGCGTCCTTTAAGGGAAAACAAAATCTCCCAATTAGTTCTGAACGAGTATCATACTATTAAACATGACTTAAACTCAATGTTGGGATGTTTGGCTGTTGAAAAAGAAAGACTTGCATTTATACAGCGCTTTTCACAACCTCAGGACGTCCCAAAGCCAATGAAGTACTTTTGAAGTGTAGTCGCTGTTGTAATGTAGGAAACGCGGCAGCCAATTTGCGCACAGCAAGCTCCCACAAACAGCAATGTGATAATGACCAGATCATCTGTTTTTAGTGACGATTGAGGGATAAATATTGGCCCCAGGACACCGGGGAGAACTCCCATGCTCCTCTTCGAAATAGTGGCCGCAGAATCTTTTATGTCTATCTGAGCGAGCAGACGGGGCCTCGGTTTAATGTCTCATCCGAAAGACACTGCCTCACACCTCCAAGAGTGCAGCGCTCCCTCAGCACTGCACTGGGAGGGTCAGTCTAGATGTTTGTGCTCAAATCTCTGGAGTTGGACTTGAATCCGCAACCTACAGACCCAGAGGTGAGAGTGCGACCCACTGGTATAGTAAATAGTATATTATAGTAACGTAGTGTCATTTAAAAAAATAATTGATTATTTGGGCAACTTATTTTTTGAACAGTGTTCTTGGGACCCCGATAAATGAGTTTATTGTCTTATCTGAATGATTGTTGCTGGGCTCGGAGCACTCTATGAACTGCAGACAAAAATAATCAGGCAATTGTTGTGCTCATGTTCCTGGCTATATTTTACACTAGGTCTTAAGATGCTTGTGGTGTTTATCTTGTGGTGTTTGGCAAGCTGTTCACCACACTGAACAGTGCAGGGCTCTTGGACCTGGTTAATTGGTTGTGCAGGTTCTAGTTTCTGGGTTTTGCTTGGGCCAATGAGGCAGCGATTGCAAGCGTGCATTTCTGGATGATGCCAACTTCAGAATTGCCAGAGAAGAGCATGCTTTCATAGCTGCCCTACGCAAGGAAAAGCAGAGTCAAGTCCATAACTGACCCAAACGGCACGTTTGCCAGCCTATCGAACGAGCTCGACCGCGCCATGAGGAGCGGAGGACGGGACTGGTACTACTAGCATGCGTGCGTGCATTTACACAGCAGAAGAGCAGCACGTTTGGACCAGTTTGGTGTACTTTCAATTGTTGACATTGGTCACAGAAGAAGTTTGCGCACATAAGATGGGGCATGCACTGTGATGTCCATTTGGATGCATCGTTCACATGGAGTTTATCCAGATTAGCACCAGAATCAATCTGGAGTAAATCCGCCACTGCTTACAACAACTTGCATTTATATAACACCTTTACTGTTCTAAAAACATCCTAAGGGGCTTCATAGGAGCGTTATTACCGAGTCACATGAGATATTAGGACAGATGACCAAAAGCTTGGTCAAAGAGTTAGATTTTAAGGAATGTCTTAAAGGAGGAGAGGGGTTTAAGGAGGGAATTCCAGTGCTTAGGGCCCAGGCAGCTGAAGGCACGGCCACCAATGGTGGATTGAGGAATATTGGGGATGCACAGGAGGCCAGAATTGGAGGAGCGCTGAGTTCTGAGTTGTAGGGCTGGAGGAGATTACAGAGATGGGGAGGGGCAAGTCCATGGAGGGAGTTGAACACTAGGATGAGAATTTTTAAATCGAGGTGTTGCCAGACATTGAGCCAATGTAGCTCAGCGAGCACAGGGGTGATGGGTGAACAGGACTTGGTGCGAGTTAGGATAAGGGCAGCAGAGTTTTCAGAGGATGCACCTTTTAACCCCTGGCGTATCTCAATATCGCCGCTTTTAAACTGAATGGAAGAGTCTTCCCATTAACTGTCTGGCAGGTTGGCTAGAAGAAGTCCTTTCAGCACTTTCCTAGCTGGATGGACGGATGGTATCTCCTTCCTGATGGTTATATTCCTGTATTTCATGCCAAATGTGTATGGGCAGCCTCCATCCAGTCTATAGCATGTCTGTGTACTGGATCAAACCTGCTCAGAATTTGATAGTCCTAATTCAAGACACTTGAATGGTTTATCTGCAGTTAGATTTGAGGGACATTCAGGCAGTGTAGGGGGAGCTTCACCCAGTATCTTATCCATGTTGCACCTGACTTGACAGCATTTGATACTACTAGCATGTTAGTTCCAGTGTGCTTTTGACGCCTCATAGATTCTGAGAGTCCCTTATGTAGTGAGCAGAGATTTGGTACTTCCCCTGTAGGAAGAACTTTGGAGGGCGACTCACCCTGAACTTCCTCTCAATTAGACTTCCCTGATATTGGAGGACTCCTCAAATCCAAATGTACCTTTTCGGAGCCCAAAATCGAGGTTTCCACAAGTTGGTAGAAGAATTGGTGGTGAATATTTTTGATATGTAGAAGAAAAGGGAAAAGAAATGATGTAGAGAGTTGACATCTGATCTGAGGTAAACAAAAACTATTTGGCACGAACGCGGGATCTCGTTGACCATATTTGGTAGGCCTCTTGATGCAATATAGGATGACTGGTCTGTAAGAGACCTTAAAAACAAGAATAAATTCGTAATCATTATTTCATCAACTTTATAACAGTTTAAAATCTTGCTTTTGGCCAATTAAATAAACCGAACGCTTATTCCAGGAGTATTGAGATATGAATGAAAGACCTCCATCAAGATTCAGTTGGATCATTGATTTCACCTGTATTGCCAGGCTCACCCTCCAGATACTCTGTGAATATTTAATTACTATTGTGGTGGCCATGGCTACCTCCTGTTTATAACCAACACCACCAATTTGATTTATTTTTGGACTCTAGGGGAATCAAGTGATATGGGGATCGGGCAGGAAAGTGGAGTTGATGTTGAAGATCAGCCATGATCTTATTGAATGGCGGAGCAGGCTCAAGGAGCCGAATGGCCGACTCCTGCTCCTATTTCTTATATTCTTGTGTAGCGCCTTTAACGCATTTCAACATGGCCTCAGAATTGGTGGCTGCGCGCTCTTCCTTGCCAAAACGTAAAATGCGCAAATACCGTGGAATTTATTTTGTTTCATAAAAGTGCCTCTTTAGAATGACCTTGCACAAAGGATAGTTCAGTGTTTTTATTGACTATAACCATTTCTTGTAAGCCTTTTTAAGTTTCTTGGGGGTTGTAAATCGTGTATTAAACTTGCCTAGTAACTGAAACATTGGTTGCTGGGCGATGAGGTCAAGTAATCGATACGCTGCCGTGTGGCCACTCCTCTGTTTGCAACATCTGTGTGTTGGCTGGACAATGCAGATCTCCTGCAAGGCCCCGTTTATTCTATGGTCTGCTTGTGAAACTGGCCTTCGGCCGATGATCTGTCGGCGGTGTGTCACGTAACTCCCCACGTTCATACGTCATGAGGCCAATAAGGGGAAGCCCTGTCGTGCTGCTGGAGTCGGTTGACAACTGTTAAAAAAAAAAATTCCCTCTAACTCCGCAAAGGGGAATAAACTGGCGCGTGCTCTCCTACAGGTAAGCTTCTTGTAGGGGAGGAGGTGCAGTGGTTTTTGACCCGACCGTAAATAGTACAGGAAACTCTTTATTATCCGGCACTGACTGGACCGGCGTGGTGCCGGTTTATCAAAGTTCGGATTACAGAGAGGTATAGTGAAAGGTACGAGAGCTCCGTACACAGCCACAGATCCAGGCTTCCCTGTTGCTTAGCAACATGTGCAGGAACTCCGACCACAGACCAAGCATCCCTGTTGCTTAGCAACAAGTGCAGGAACCCCAGTTACACAGCCACACACCCAGGAACTGCCACTAATATGAAGTAAAACTTACCTGAACCTACTCCTGAATTTTGCCGGTTAACAGAGATTTCCGGTTATTTAGGTGCCGGTAAATCGAAAGTTTCCTTAGCCTTTTTTTAAAAAAAAGAGTGGAAATCTGAAATTAAAACAAAAGGGTTGGAAATGCAGGTCAAAGGAAAGAAAGTCTTGCATTTCTATAACGCCTTTCACAGCCTCAGGAGGTCCCAAAGCACTTTACAGCCAATGAAGGAAGTTATGATGAACCTTTCTAAATCTGCGCTCTCAGGTGGATGTAAAAGATCTCATGCCACTATTTCGAAGATGGGAGGGCAACTCTGAACTGCTGAGATCATTTGACCCGGCACAGACCAGGGTTCGAATCGGGGGGTCTTCTGGCCTGTACGGCTCAGTAGCAAACTGGGAAGCAAAGTCAAGCTGCTAAGCAGTGCTGTCTTTGTTTAAAGGGACAGTTTAGATGGATAGTGTTAACGGTCAAGATCGAGGAAAATGATTTAAGATGGAAAGGGGAGAGCAAAATAAATGAATCGGAAGCTGCATTTCAAGAGTTAGTTGAAACCCATGACTTGACCAGATTTAAAATATATGTTATGCAGACTGGAAAATGTAATGAATACAATGGGGATACAATTCGTGTGTTTTGAAAGAGAGAATTTTGTCTTTTGCTAGACAGGTTGGTTGCGAATAACAATCGGGCCCCACTGTTTTATGGTGACTGAATAATTCCACTTTATTGGGATTTCGTGGATCACGTTCCACTATTCCGATTTATTTATTTTTTCTTTCTGAAAACTAAAAGCCAGTAGCCTTGGCAATGAGGTGTTAAACTGGTGCAGTTGATGAACCTTTAGCAGGTGAACATTTGCAGTGGTGGGAAGAAGAACTATTGTGTATATAGACATCTATAAGCTTACAAATTAATGTCTCCTGTGGTTGTGGGTTTAGAATGAGCAGATATTTTTTTTAATGTTCATTCCTGGGATGTGGGCGTCGCTGGCAAGGCCAGCATTTATTGCCCATCCCTAATTGCCCTTGAGAAGGTGGTGGTGAGCCGCCGCCTTGAACCGCTGCAGTCCGTGTGGTGAAGGTGCTCCCACAGTGCAGTTAGGGAGGGAGTTCCAGGATTTTGACCCAGTGACGATGAAGGAACGGCCGATATATTTCCAAGTCAGGATGGTGTGTGACTTGGAGGTGGTGGTGTTCCCATGCACCTGCTGCCCTTGTCCTTCTAGGGGAAGAGGTCGTGGGTTTGGGAGGTGCTGTCAAGCTAGATGTGGGAGTACCTTCACCACATGGACTGCAGCAGTTCAAGGTGGCGGCTCACCACCATGTTCTCCAGAGGCAGCTAGGGATGGTGAATAAATGCTGGCCTTGTCAGCGACGCCCACATCCCAGGAACAAATATAAAAATAAGTGGCCAGTTGTATGTGAGCTTAGTCTAGGTAAAGAAAGAAAGGGCGTGCATTTATTTATATATCACCTTTGACATGCTCAATATGAGGATCACAGCCAGCAAATTGCTTTTGAAATGTAGTCAGTATTGTGTTGTAGGCACAAGGGAGCCAATCTGTGCATCGCGAGGTCCCACAAATAGCTGAATGACAAGATCGCTGTTTTGTTGGTGTTGGTTGACTGAGGATGAATGTGAGCTGTGAGATCTTTTCTGTCTACCTGAAGAGGCAGATGGAGCCTCGGTTCAACATCTCCTCCAAAGCCACAGCCAGCACCTCCGACAATGCACTGCTCTTTCTGAAGTGTCGGCTGAGGTTAGGTGCTCGTATCCTGGCATATAGCCTTCTGACTTGAGATGACACTTGGCGCAAAACATATTGCCTAAGTGCATTTTTTTTGCTATAATGTGTTGTAACGAATAGACTAAATAAGCCTGGTAACAACGCTTTTTTAAAATTTAAAATAATGCCAATAAGATATACAACAACTTGAATTTATGTAGCACCATTAATGTAGTAGAACATCCCAAGGCGCTCCATAAGAGCGTTATCGGACAAAACTTGACACCAAGCCACATAGGAGATATTAGGGCAGGTGATCAAAAGCTTGGCCAAAGAGGTAGGTTTTAAGAAATGTCTTCGAGGAGAGAGAGGTGGCGAGGCAGAGAGATTTAAGGAGGGAAATCCAGAGCTTGGGGCCCAGGCAGCTGAAGACACTGCCGCCAATGGTGGAGCGAAGGAAATCGGGGATGCTTGAGAGACCAGAATTGGAGAAACAAAATTTATCTTTTTTAAAAAGGAAACTTCAGGAGTGTCTCATTTTAATTTGGTCGATAGACTTTGATACAAGGTTATTCCCCTATGTCATGTGGATACGAGTTGCTATTCTGCTCTTGCGTCATTCTGCATTACGTGGGGAGCTTTGATTTCATTTTTAAGTCGTTCCCCTGCTGATTTTATACGATCGTGGCAGTGGAGAACATAGCAACACTCGGCAGGGAGCAGTATATAAAAATAAAGCAACGGCCCCCAACCTGTGTATATATAAACAGAACGCTACAGGCTCATCGAATATTAATTTCCCAAAATGATAGGATTTCGCTTTCGGTGGAAGAGTGTTTTATATTTTACCTTTTTAAACATGCAGAACATGGCTGGATTCTGCAGCAATGCAGAAAAATTTACCAACCTGTGTCCATTGAAAGAGATTTCTCCAGCGCCTTTCATGACTTCGGGATATCCCAAAGTGCTTTACAGCCAATTAAGTCCTTTTGAAGTGTAGTCACTGTTGTAATGTAGGACTTCTCATGAGGAAGAGCATAGAAGATCCCCTCATTAATTCTAAACTCTGTAAACTATTCATTCCATACCCATATTTTTTCACCTCCACATGCCTAGGTGAACATAAGAAATAGGAGCAGGAGTAGGCCCCTTGAGCCTGCTCCGCCATTCAATAAGATCATGGCTGATCTTCGACCTCAACTCCACTTTCCCGCCTTATCCCCATATCCCTTAATTCCCTTCCAAAAATCTACCGATCTCAGCCTTGAATATACTCATCGACTGAGCATGGGGTAGAGAATTCCAAAGATTCATAACTCTCTCTGAAGAAATGTCTGCTCATCTCAGTCCTAAATGGCCGACCCCTTATCCTGAGACTGCGAACCCTAGTTCTAGACTCTCCAGCCAAGGGAAACAGCCTCTCAGCATCTAGCCTGTCGCTTCCTTCAGAATTTTACAAAAGCAAAATACTGCGGATGCTGGAAATCTGAAATAAAAAACAATAAAATGCTGGAAATACTCAGCAGGTCAGGCAGCATCTGTGGAGAGAGAAAGAGTTAACGTTTCAGGTCAATGACCTTTCAGTCGAGAATGGTCATCACCCTTAAGAATTTTACACGTGTCAATGAGATCACCTCTCATTCTTCTAAACTCCAGAGAATATAGTCCCAATATACTCGATAGAAAGAACCAAGGCCCAAAGTGCTGGACATCGCTAAAGTGGTTGAGAAGAGTAGGGGAGAAGTTGAGGTCAATCAAGATTCTTATTTTGAACTTTTAGGGTCCGTTGTAATCAAAGATTGAATGAAAATAATTTTTAATATTTAAACCATAACTTTATGTACAGCAGCTCAACCTCTACTTACATACTCTATCTTGCTGCCCTTTACAGTCTGTGTCTAACCAGTTGCCTTGTCCGGTTCTGATTATTGAGGGGATGTCTCTAAATGACATGTATCCAAGCCGATATCAAACTTAAGACAGTTAAGTAAGGAGCTAACGGCCGTAATATCTCACTACTACATCCAATAAAGAATTCAGGAGAAACTTCTTTACCCAGAGAGTGGTGAGAATGTGGAACTCGCTACCACAGGGAGTAAGATGAAGAGGGGTGGGAGGAGGCTCACGTGGGGCATAAACGTTGGCAGAGACTTGTTGGGCCGAATGGCCTGTTGCTGTTCTGTAAGTTCTGTGTAATTCTCTAGGTGGGGACGCAATGAACAGGTGATGCCGAGCTTGGGTTTCAAAGGCCTGAAGATTGTAGGAGGAAGACTGAGGGAGGTGAGATCCATTCTCTCGAGGTTCAGGGTGAATGTAGAGCTAGAGACTGAGTGATGAGTCAGGCAGAGTATTTAATTGTTTAATTTATAATTTTAAAAGCCTTCATGTTGCTGCAGGAGGCTTTTGGAGCACATTTAAGTATTTAAAAAATGGCCGACCTAATACTGTATAAATGACCCACTGGTCAAACTTGAGGGGTATTGGGATGTATTCATAGAACACAATCTAGATGCTTTTAAGGGGAAGCTAGATAAGCATGTGAGGGAGCAGGGAATAGAGGGTTATGCTAATAGTTAGATGAGGAAGGATGGGAGGAGGTTAGAGTGGAGCATCAACACTGCATGGACTAGTTGGGGCCGAGTGGTCTGTTTCTGTGCTGTATATTTTGTGTAATTCTATGTAATAACCTTGAGGGCGTGTGTTGATAAAACTTAACTCTGGCGTACTCTATTCTATCACTACTTTAACAACTAGGATACAGGACAGGATGCAACGAGAAAACTATATCCAACTCGCTTCTTCCACAGACTCTGCAGTGTACAATCTACCCAATGATAGATTCTACCCCACTATTTAATCTCCCGGGCGAAAATTCTACATTAAATCCTCCAATACCCAAAGGTAATGAAGCAAAACTCTAAATTATTCATCCACCTCCCCATTTCCATTGCTCAACCATGGCCCACTGACTCCGCACACCAAATTCTCTCTGCCCCGGCCAGATATTTATCCAGCTCCTTGAAGCATCGTAATGAAGCCCTTTAATCCATCATGTGTTGGGTGAAGCTTACTATTTGACAATTTGTTTTGGGGATGGCTTGGAGAGAAGATTAAAATTGAACTTCGTATTCAACAAGTTAATGGGAGGAGAAATCCGATAAGAATTTTCATTCAAACTACAGCTCATTTTATAGAGGAAACTAATCATCTCTTTAGTGTCTGTCACTTTAGAGGAAGTACTTTGAATTTTTAAAGTACTCCCGCCCTCCAGACTTTCCTTCTGCTTTAACCAATTGGAGCATCCACAGTCATTGACTATCGCAATCTGTAGACTGACGCAATGCTTGCCTGATGTTTTGTCATTGCCCCGTAACAGCCTAATAGAGGGGTAGTATTAGATGATACTGACCAACCTGTGTGCTCTTGACGAGATTCTGCTAATTGGTGGAGCTGCTTTCAGGACATCCTTTTCGTAAGTCTACACCTGGACCATTACTGCAAGGATCTCGAGGCATCTTAAAGCCAATTATTGAGTGTGAGTGCTCCATTTAAACTATGGAAAAACACCGAGTGATACAATTATACATTCTGTCCTTCCATACTCATTGTCTGAAGAGAGTATTTTGAGCTGTATACATTGTATTTGCAGCACAGAAACAGGCCATTTGGGCCAACCAGTCTGTGCCGGTGTTTATGCTCCACCCAAGCCTCCGCGTCTCAACCCCATCAGCATATCCTTCTATTCCTTTCTCCCTCATCTAGCTTACCTTGAAATGCATCTACGCCATTCGCCCCAAGCACTCCATGTGGAGTTCCACATTCTCACCACTCTCTGGGTAAAGAAGTGCCTCTTGAATTCTCTGTTGGATTTATTGGTGACTACTTTATATTTATGGCCCCTAGTATATCATTAGATTGAAGTACTGGTGGTCACAGGTCTATCATTGGTAATTTGCGGTGATGAATTAAAACTATGCCGCAGGATTTAAATTGGCGCAATATTATAATGTATTGGGTTAGATGTTGTTTTGCCTGTAGTGTATTGGAACTAATGCATTAAATAAGCCCAGAAACAACACTGTGTATACAAAAAAAAATCTCAATGCCCTGTGTGTCTGAAGCCGTGCAATCCTTTTCAACCAGTTACTACACTGCCGGTTGCCGTTTGCTCAAGGCCTTTTGTCAAGCAGCCACACACACCCAGGAAGTATCCTCCTATTTACTCGTGCATTCAGGTGAGCTGTTGAAAACTCACCTGAATGCTCCACTGTCCTGGGTGGTTTTAGCCCGGGGTGGGTTGTGGGGAGAGAGGGGGGTGGTGGTCTGAGTGTACAGCCACCAGCCATACTCTGCCTTTCAAGTTCCTGGCAGGCTTGTGATTGAGAAACAGTGAGCTGAGGAATGCAATGAATGTTAATCTCTACTGCATCACCTGCTCGAACGCAGGCTGAATTATTATCAGAGAGAGTGACAGATCAGTTACTTGGCGCGAACGCTTGAAGAATTCAAAATGTCCAAGGATTTTTTTTTTACACACTGTCCACTTTTTAATCATTGCACCTATAAGCTCTGGAATTTCCTGCTTAAACCTTTCCGCCTCCACCTCTCTTTCCTCCTTTTAAGATGCTCCTTTAAAATCTACCTCTTTATCTGCCTTAATCATCATCATCTTACCTTCTTAGAACCGAGGATGACTTGCTTCCACATTAAAAATGAGTTCGCAGGTGACTGAGTCCAATGCGGGACCCTACAGTCTCTGTCACAGGTGGGGCAGATGGTGGTCGAAGGGGCGGGTGGGTGGGGTGCTTGGGTTGATGTGCGCTCCTTCCACTGTTTGCGCTTGGCTTCCACTTGCTCCCGGCGAAGAGACGCAAGGTGTTCGGCGCCTTCCCGGATGCTTCTCCTCCACTTTGTGCAGTCTTGGGCCAGGGATTCCCAGGTGTCGATGGGGATGTTACATTTTTTCAAGGAGGCTTTGAGGGTGTCCTTGAAGTGTTTCCTCTACCCACCTGGGGCTCTCTTGCCGTGCCGGAGCTCCGAGTAGAGCGCTTGTTTTGGGAGTCTCGTGTCGGGCATGCAGACAATGTGACCCATCCATCGGAGCTGATTGAGCGTGGTCAAAGCTTCGATGCTGGGGATGTTGGCCTGAGCAAGAACACTGACGTTGGTGCGCCTATCCTGCCAATGGATTTGCAGGATCTTGCGGAGGCAGCGTTGGTGGTACCTCTCCAGTGCTTTGAGGTGCCTGCTGTACATGGTCCATGTCTCTGAGGCATACAGCAGGGCGGGTATCACTGCTGCTCTGTAGACCATGAGCTTAGTGCCGGGTTTGAGGTCCTGGTCTTCAAACACACTCTTCCTCAGGCGACTGAAGGCTGCACTGGCACACTGAAGGCGGTGTTGGACTTCGTCGTCGACGTCTGCCCTTGTTGACAGTGGGCTCCCGAGATATGGAAAGTGGTCCATGTTGTCCAAGGCCTTGTCATGGATTTTGATAATCGGGGGGTAGTACTATGTGGCGGGGGCAGGTTGGTAGAGGACCTTTGTCTTACGGATGTTTAGTGTAAGGCCCATGCTCTCGTATGCTTCGGTGACGGTGTTGACGATGGTTTGGAGTTCGACCTCCGAGTGAGCGTAGACGCAAGCGTTGTCTGCATACTGTAATTCGACGACAGAGGATGGGACAACCTTGGATCTGGACTGGAGGCGACGGAGGTTGAACAGTTTCCCGTTTGTTCTATAAATTAGTTCCACTCCAGTGGGGAGCTTACTGATGGTGAGATGGAGCATTGCAGCAAGGAAGATCGAGAAGAGCGTTGGTGCGATGACACAGCCTTGTTTGACCCCGGTTCATACGTGAATTGGGTCTGTGGTGGAACCGTTGGTCAGGATCACGGCTTGCACGTCGTCGTGAAGCAGGCGGAGGATGGTGACAAATTTTTCAGGGCAGCCGAATTTGAGGAGGACTCTCCATAATCCCTCACGGTTGACAGTGTCGAAGGCCTTTGTGAGATTAAAGAAGGCCATTTACAGCGGTTGGTGCTGTTCCCTGCATTTCTCTTGTAATTGACGTGCGGTGAAGATCATGTCCATTGTGCCCCTTAGTGGGCGAAAACCGCATTGTGACTCAGGGAGGAGCTCTTCAGCCACTGGAAGGAGGCGATTGAGGAGGATTCTTACGATGACTCTCCCTGTGGCAGACAGCAGGGAAACTCCTCTGTAATTACCGCAATCGGACTTGTCACCTTTCTTGAAGATGGTCACAATTACGGTGACTGAGGCCCCCTGGCATGCTCTCCTCCTTCCAGATAAGAGAAATTAATTCATGAATTCGCGCCAGTAGTGCTTCTCCGCCATGCTTTAGTGCCTCGGCGGGGATTCCATCTGCTCCTGAGGCCTTGTTGTTCTTCAATTGTTGGATGGCCTTTTCAACCTCATGCTGGGCTGGCATTCATTGCCGTTGGATTCATTATCAAATTTTTGTCTGAGAATGCTCCTGTGAAGCGTCTTGGGATGTTTTACTTCATTAAAGGCGCTATATAAATACAAGTTGTATTGTAATCATCTTTTCTAACCTCTCAAAACTATGAACTCCTTACCTCCCTCAGTCTTAACTGCGAATTATATTCCACCTCTGAATCAGTAGGTGGAATACAATTCTGTTGCTACTGATGGCCACTTTAGAGAGGGCAGTTAAGAGTCAACCAGGTTGGTGTGGGACTGGAGTCACATATAGGCCCAGACCGGGTAAAGACGGCAGGTTTCCTTCCCTAAAGGACATTAGTGAACCCGTTGGGTTTTTACGACAATCCGACAGCTTTATTTTTAAACCAAATTCAAAATCTCAAACTGCAGTGGTGAGATTTGCACTCTCGTTCTCTGGATTGCTAGTCCAGTGACATGACCGCTACACGACTGTACCCTTATTCTATATCTCGTGCAACAAAGCTTTACTTGGGTGTCTCAATTAACAAGCAATGAATGCTAGAGGTGTAGAATGTACAGATTATGGGTTGTTATAAATAGTGCTGGGCGTATGGTGGGGGAGAAGCAAGAGTAAATAATTGCACAGGGAAGATGAGAGTGAGTGCACCAGCTCAGTAAACATACTCGAGCACTGTTCCTCATTCTCTTCACTGCCTGGCCCTGTGTGCGAGATAGCCGGCACAGACACGATGGGCCGAATGGCCGCCTTCTGTACCGTAAACGTCTATGATTCTATAAGTATTCCTTTTATATTCTGGAATTGCACCTGTACTTCACGTGTGCATTTTTTTGCTTTGATCAAATTGATATGTGGCGTAGGCTTCACGCCACAACACCTGTGGACGGAGTAGGGCTGGCTGACTGGCATAAAACACCGTTGTTTCATCTCTTGGCAACCTGCTTTCAAATTCAGCCCAGACAGATGGTATAAAAGATTAAAAAAATATTTTTTTTGTTTAGACACTCGAGGCTGTGGCACTAAGGAAATGGGAGTTTGGGCAGCCTGATGTACTGTCCTAACAGACATGCATCTGCAGATTAAAACCCCTGATTTTAATCGCTCCACCATTGGTGGCCGTGCCTACAGCTGCCAAGGCCCTAAGCTCTAGAATTCCCTCCCTAAACCCCTCTGCCTTAAAACCCCCCTCTCCTCCTTTAAAACACTCCTTAAAACCTACGTCTTTGAACAAACTTTTGGTCACATGCCCTAATATCTCCTTATGTGGCTCGGTGTCATATTTTTGTCTGATAATCGCTCCTGTGAAGTGCCTTGGGATGTATTAGGCGCTATATAAATGCAAGTTGTTTGCTTCGATGGTGCTGCTGGCTTGTGACAACAGGAGAACGGGTCGTGCGCAATATGGATGCCACTTATATTGTCGAGTTTGTCCCCAGAATCATATTAAAGGGCTAATCCATTTCTCCAAGCTAGCTGAACTGCAGATGTTTTAAATCAAGCTGGATTTCTGTTTTGAAGAGCGCGTGTTTCTCTTATCCGCTGCCCACATTTGTATATTTGTCAGAACTGTTAACACTTGGGAGAAATGAATGACTCTCAAAACACGCAACTTCCCTGCAATTACAGTGAAGTGTAGGCCAATAATCACTCAAAGTTTTATGGAGTTCATCAGGCGCAGCCAACAGGATGGGGGAGAAAAGGACGAGTATCAATTGCACCCCTTCACCCTAAAAAATTTTTCACGTGTCTTGTATCTCCCTCTTACTCCACCGCCTCCTAACTTGTTCACCTGTGGTTGCACCCCCCAAACCCGGTCTCTGAGCAGTATACAGACAGCCGACCGGTTAGATGCTGATATTTTCCTGTGTGCCGGCTGTAATGGGGGTCTGTCTGATTTGTGTTCTTGTGAAGTCATCGAATCATAGAAATTTACGGCCCAGAAGGAGGCCATTTGGCCCACTGCGTCCGCACCGGCTGAAAAAGAGCTATCGAGCTTAATCCCACTTTCCAGCTCTTGGTCCGCAGCCCTGTAGGTTACGGCACTTCAAGTGCATATCCGAGTACTTTTTAAATGTGATGAGGGTTTCTGCCTCTACCACCCTTTCAGGCAGTGAGTTCCAGACCCTCACCACCCTCTGGGTGAAAATGTGCTCCTCAACTCCCCTCGAATCCTTCTCCCAATTACTTTAAATCAGTGCCTCCTGGTTATTGACCTCTCTGCTAAAGGAAATAGGTCCTTCCTATCCACTCTACCTGGGCCCCTCATAATTTTATACACCTCAATTAAATCTCCCCTCAGCCTCCTCTGTTCCAAAGAAAACAACCCCAGCCTATCCAATCCTGGCAACATCCTCATAAATCTCCTCTCCAGTGCAATCACTTCTTTCCTGTAATGTGATGACCAGAACTGTACGCATTACTCCAGTGTTTTGGGTAAGCTAGCAGCAAACAACTGAAGGTTGCATTACAAGCTAGACTGGTACAAAAGTCCTGCTTCGACAGTGGCTGTTCTCCTGGTCTGTCTGGTTTATTGCACCAAGAGCCGAGATGCCCAGTATGAGACAGTGGGCGGGAACTGCTGTTCGTGGGACTTCATATCAAATTCTAACACAACTTTGAGGAAAATGGTTTTTTTAAAAATTAGAGTTGGGGCAGCTTAGATAACTTTCAATGCAAGTAAGAGAGTTAAAAAAAAAATGAAAGGATCAGTGGGGGAGCAGTTGACTAAGAGAATATCGCTTAATCATTTCATTCATTCATTTTCTTTCATGCATTCATTCACTCACCCACTCCATTCATTTTTTTTGTGGATTCATTCAGCCTGCTTCTGATGAGCAAGAGACTGCAGATGGTCGGACGTAAGCCTTTGCTGATAACACTTGTACTACTCGCTAGTGGGTGGTTTAGGTGGGAGGGAGAGAAGCTGCAAATTGCAAAATTAATATATTCCGCAAAGTTTTTTTTTGTGTTTTGTAGTCCTGATGGGAACAGATGGTTTGTAGACGGTGTTTGACTGTGCTGATGGAGGATTGGTTCCCTTGAGAAACGTTTTACAGCCTGGAACTCTAAGTCTAAAGTAAACATCCTTTGTACTTTGTTTTGATGAGATCTGAAGGTGGATGTTGTAATGCAAAACAAAATAAGGAACTGAAAAAGAACTTTTTGTTAACTCCTAAGTTTAACTTGTGTACAAATGTGATGCATTTATACATCTTTCTCCAGAGCCCTGCTGACTTGACGTGAAGCGAGTGTTCGATTTTGTAAGTCTCAATAATTTAATTGAGGCTCTCCTGATTCCTCCGGTGAGTTTATTTTAGCATCTTGTTGAGCCTTGCAGACTACAAGAACAACTTGTATTTGTATAGTGCCTTTACCATAGTAAAACTGCCCACGGAGCGTCACTGGAGCGTTGCCTTTGACACTGAGCCACATGAGATATTAGGGCAGATGACCAAAAGCTTGGTTGAAGGAGGAGAAAGAGGCGGAGAGGTTTAGGGAGGGAATTCCAGAGCTTAGGGCCTAGGCAGCTGAAGGGACGGCCACCAGTGGTGGAGCGAGAGATGGGGGATGCTCAATTGGCCAGAATTGGAGGAGCGCAGTGATCTCTGAGGTTTGCAAGATTGGAGGAGGTTACAGAGATGGGGAGTTGGGTGAGGCCAAGGAGGGGTTTGAAAACGAGGACTGGGAAAGGTGTCTGATTGAATCCCTGGCCTGTGTTGATGTCTGCCAGTTGGGGAGCTGTAATTAGCCTATCTGCTGTTGGGTGAGGGAAGGGAAATTCAGCTCGGGTTCCCGTTCCTGAGCACTGTCCGGCAATCCCAGCTGGAGCCTGCGCGTGCGAGGACTGTTGGGGAGGACAGGATTTGGCTCGGTTGTGAGGAGGGTTGCCAACTTTGGTTGGACGGAATCCTGGCGGTTTCAATCATGCGACTGCCCGAAACGTCCATCCTCGCGCCTGCCCCGTCTTCCCGCGAAAACATAGATAGAAACAGAAAAATAGGAGCAGGAGTCGGCCATTCGGCCCTTCAAGCCTGCTCCGCCATTCAATATGATCATGGCTGATCCTCTATCTCAATACCATATTCCCGCTCTCTCCCCATACCCCTTGATGCCTTTTGTGTCTAGAAATCTATCTATTTCCTACTTAAATATATTCAGTGACTTGGCCTCCACAGCCTTCTGTGGTAGAGAATTCCACAGGTTCACCACCCTCTGAGTGAAGGAATTTCTCCTCATCTCAGTCCTAAATGTCCTACCCTGTATCCTGAGACTGTGACCCCTCGTTCTAGACCCCCTAGCCAGGGGAAACATCCAGTCTGTCTAGCCCTGTCCGAATTTTATACATTTCAATGAGTCATTGCAGACTGGACGGAACAATGTATAGAGCTGTACGCTGTTCTACAGTTTTGAACAGGGCTCCGTTCTACATTGGCAGTGACTTTACCAGTTGAGCTATTGAGGGGTTAATTACTACTTAAAAAAAAAACTCAACCAGACTTGTGAGGGAACTGACTGCACCAGTACTGATGTCTGTCTATTAGACGGCGTGTGATTTCTTCTCCTCCATGTGTGTAAAGTTGCTTGCCAAAGTAGGCTTTAGTTCACTGAACAGCTAATAGCATGTTTGGTCTCTGATAACAAGATTGCTAACCGCAACCTAATTTTTTAAAATGTTCCCTGCCATAATTAAATGGATCTGAGAGACTCATAAATCTGGAGATGAGACTGACTAAACGAGCAGAGTCAAAAAGGTGTGCCTACAGGCCTGGTACAATTGTTTTAAAAAAAAAAAAAAAAAATTAAAAAAATAAGACAAATTACTTTATTGCTAATTCAATGGCTTTAACATTAAGTTTTTTTAAAATTCAAAACTGTAGAACTGCGTACAGCTCTATATACATCGTTCCGTCCGTAGTCGACAGTGACTTTAGCCAAAGTGAAGTGAGTACACGGACGAGTGAATGGTGCAAAGATCCGTGAGTGGCTTTGTAGCAAAGTGCATAAAAATAAATAGCTAGGAGCAAATTACACTGGGGGGGGGGTGACTTATCCACCCATCTCCCCTTCACACGTGTCACTTGGTGCCTCTGGGACTCCATTCATGGCCGGCCTATCTGCGGGATATTGGTGGAGCTGGGATTTGGTTCTATTCCTTCGCCTTCTCTTGCGCCACGCTTGGAAACAAAGGGCATGTCATGGTTTTGGCGGGGGGGGTGATGCGGGGGTTGAGGGGCACAATTATCCCAGCCAGTGAGAATTTGATTTAAAATGGAGCTATTTAAATATTGTTAGACCGAAAGTTTATCTTTCTCCTCTCTCCCTCCCTCCAGACAGTTGACTCCCTGCTAACGCCAGAAGTGGTTGTGGAGGTAATTGTGCTGACTGGTGCAAGAAGCGCGGCTCCTGTATATTAAACGCGTGTAATTCAATTGAAGTGTTCAGAAGATGCCCTGGAAACTGCAAAAGTGAAGCTTGATCGGTGTGCTGAATGTTGTCTGATCTCCCAAGATTGAATTAGTGTTCAACTCGCTCTCGGGTAGAAGTGGTGTGGATGTGTGTATAATATATAAGAATTCAAGTACCACTTCCAGTCTTGTGTCTTCCAAGGCTGAGCCAACAGGACACAGTTGCAGTGTACATTGGAGTTAACCGTGGCTCAGTGGGCAGCACTCTCGCCTCTGAGTCAGAAGGTTGTGGGTTCGAGTCCCACCCCAGAGACTTGAGCACATAAAGCTAGGCTGACACTCCCAGTGCAGTGCTGAGGGAGCGCCGCGCTGTCGGAGGTGCCGTCTTTCAGATGAGACATTTAACTGAGGCTCCATCTGCCCCCTCAGGTGGACGTAAAAGATCCTAAGGCACTATTTCGAAGAAGAGCAGGGGAGGGTTCTCCCCAGTGTCCTGGGGCCAATATTATCCCTTGATCAGATTATCTGGTCATTATCACATTGCTGTTTGTGCGATCTTGCTGTGTGCAAATTGGCTGCTGCGTTTCAATAAGATATACAACAACTTGAATTTATGTAGCACCATTAATGTAGTAGAACGTCCCAAGGCACTCCATAAGAGCGTTATCGGACAAAACTTGACACCAAGCCACATAGGAGATATTAGGGCAGGTGATCAAAAGCTTGGCCAAAGAGGTAGGTTTTAAGAAATGTCTTAGAGGAGAGAGAGGTGGAGAGGCAGAGAGATTTAAGGAGGGAAATCCAGAGCTTGGGGCCCAGGCAGCTGAAGATGTTCTGGGCTGAAGTTTGCACGCGCAGCTGAGGGAGGCGTCCTTCATCGCCAGAGGAGCCATCTGTTGGATAGGATATTGAGCCCAGGTTCCTGTTTGCCGGTTCAGGTAGACATTAAACATCTTGTGGCTCACCATTCTGGATGCATTCTGGAGCTGCTCTGAGTGAGGTTCTCGTATGAATCATAGATATTTACAGCCCAGAAGGAGGCCATTCGGCCCATCGTGTCCATGCCGGCCGACAAAGAGCTCTCCAGCCTAATCCCACTTTCCAGCTCTTGGTCCGTAGCCCTGTAGGTTACGGCACTACAAGTGCATATCCAAGTACTTTTTAAATGTGATGAGGGTTTCTGCCTCTACCACCCTTTCAGGCAGTGAGTTCCAGACCCCCACCACCTTCTGGGTGAAAACATTTCTCCTCAAATCCCCTCTAATCCTTCTACCAATTACTTTAAATCTACGCCCCCTGGATATTGACCTCTCTGCTAAGGGGAATAGGTCCTTCCTATCCACTCTATCTAGGCCCCTCATAATTTTATACACTTCAATTAGGTCTCCCCTCAGCCTCCTCTGTTCCAAAGAAAACAACCCCGGCCTATCCAATCTTTCCTCATAGCTAAAATTCCCCAGCCCAGGCAACATCCTCATAAATCTCCTCTGTAAACTCTCTAGTGCAATCACATCTTTCCTGTAATGTGGTGACCAGAACTGCACGCAGTACTCTAGCTGCGGCCTAACTAGCGTTTTATACAGTTCAAGCATACCCTCCCTGCTCTTATATTCTATGCCTTGGCTAATGAAGGCAAGTATCCCGTATGTCACCTTAACCACCTTATCTACCTGTCCTGCTACCTTCAGGGATCTGTGGACCTGCACTCCACGGTCCCCCTCTCTCCAGTCCATTTTCTGCCCACCTCTTCACTTGCATCCCTCAGCAAACTCGCTTGCTGCTGCTGGGCCTCCATCGGTGGCCGATGCTTTTGATTGTAGCAGTAGACTCGCACTACTTCAGTTGGACATGGCTTTTAGTGCCCCCTCCATGGGAAGTGCCTGGGCAGGGTTGAGGATTGTGGGGGAAACAGGTGAGAGAAGACTCCCTTGGACTCCTCGACACTTTAAAAAAAAATTAGTTCATGGGATGTGGGCGTCGCTGGCAAGGCCAACATTTATTGCCCATCCCTAATTGCCCATTGGCGGTGAGCAACCTTCTTGTAACCGGTTTTTGCGGTGGCCAATTTCCTACGGCCCCTGCCGCAATCGCCAATTATTGTAAGGGGTTTCGCCCCACCTGTAGCGAGCTCGCAAACCCCCTTACTACAAGTTCTGGACGATGGGGATTACTGAGGACAGATTTGAACACGGACAGTGTTTTCGGGCTCACCCGTACAGTGTTTAAGGTTAACGAAAACCACTCCACTCGCATACAGTACGAGCGGTGTGAACACAACAGTACAGTTAAAACAGTGCAACTCTGACTTGTCCAACAAGCCCCTGCCGTGCTGACTTACCACGGCCGAAAAACACCCTCCCGTGAACTAAACTATCTCAGGACCCTTCCAACGCTAAACCCCCTCTGGTTTGGTAGGAACATACAGGCACCCCCTCACACAGCTAAGTGATCTTGTGGGTGTGTAGGCTTGGCAATGCTCACCTAGATTGCCCCTTTGATCTTGCTTGTAGCTTCCTCCCGTACGTCTCGGCTACCTGGTTCCATACCGGCCTTGCGGCATGCGAGTCCCAGCCTTAGTCGACGTTCGTCTCGGTTGGAAGAGCAAGGCTCAGCTCTTCTTGATGTTACGTTGTGTGGAGGGCAGGAGAGAGAGAGAGAGCGAGCAATCCAAACTGCTCTTTTTATACCATTCCAATACACAAACCGTTCCTTCATCGTCGCTGGGTCAAAATCCTGGAACGGCGATATACTTTCAAGCCAGGATGGTGTGTGACTTGGAGGTGGTGCTGTTCCCGTGCGTATGCTGCCCATGTCCTAGGTGGTAGAGGTCAAGTGTTTGGGAGGTGCTGTCGAAGAATCCTTGGCAATTAACTGGAATGTAATTCAGGCAATGCCACCTGTACTCTCGATAAACGTCAAAGATAATTGGTCCGACTGAGTGCATAACCCCACATGCGCAGGGCACGCTCTCCGGTGTTCCCACTGGATATGAGCCAGGCAGTGGGAACTGTGTGGGGTATTGCCTGGCTGGATCTCCCCCTGCAGCTATCGCCGAGTCCTGTCGGCTAAATGGTGCATCTGAATATCTCGCGCACAGCGCATTGGCACCATCTCAAACTGTGCTGGTTTGTTTTTGGCTATAATGTGTTGCAACCAATACACTAATTGAGCCTTGTAACAATTACGCATAGAAACATAGACGATAGGAGCAGGAGTAGGCCATTCGGCCCCTCGAGCCTGCTCCGCCATTCAATGAGATCATGGCTGATCATCCAAATTCAGTACCCTGTCCCTGCCTTCTCCCCATATCCCTTGATCCCTTTAGCCTCAAGAATATAAGCATATAAGATATAAAACGACTTGCATTTATATAGCACCTTTAACGTAGTAAAACATCCCAA
Organism: Somniosus microcephalus; assembly: GCF_052327205.1. Lineage (NCBI taxonomy): Eukaryota > Metazoa > Chordata > Chondrichthyes > Squaliformes > Somniosidae > Somniosus > Somniosus microcephalus. The sequence goes on from NC_141012.1 coordinate 8,722,104, forward strand.
GGTGGTTCACACGAACGTTATCGAACAAAATTTGACACCGAGCCCCATGCGGAGATATTAGGACAGGTGACCAAAAGCTTGGTCAAAGAGGTTTTAAGGAGCGTCTTGAAGGAGGGGAGAGAGAGAGGTGGAGAGGTTTAGGGAGGAAATTCCAGAGCTTGGAGCCTCGGCAGCTGAAGGTATGGCCGCCGATGGTTGAGCGAAGGAAGTCCGGATGCTCAAAGGGCTAGAATTGGAGGAACGCAGAGATCTCGAAGGGTTGTCGGGCTGGAGGAGGCTGCAGAGATAGGGAGGGGGTGAGGTCATGGAGGACTTTGAACACAAGGATGAGAATTTGGAGCCGATGGAGGCCAGTGAGCACAGGTGAGTGGAAGAAAAATTAAGATTAATATTCCTATTGGAAACTTGACTGTTGACCTGCTGAGTGTTTGTTTCTAAAAAAAATCCAGGACGGTTTGGTTCTTGTGACGAAGTCATGAAGTAGGGCAACGCCTGCCTGACCTAGTTTGGATTTAAGTTTTTAACGGCAGTGATGACCGCACATGCAATGTCAAGTGAACAAACCCACATTATTGTGTGTTGTGTTCTCCCCACTCGCCTCTCGGAAAAAGGCAAACCAAGATGCTGTGGTTTAGTTTCTTTAAATTAATTAAAAACGGAGGTTTTGAAAAGCTTGCGGTTGGTGCTCTTGTTATACAAGACTGTGGTGTCGGTGGCGAGTGTTGAAAGTCGTATTTACTTTAACAAGAATTGCTGTTGATGTGATATTGGATTGACCCATCAAAACAGATGGCCCTGATTTTAATGCTGGGCAGGTGCATAAAACATGAAAACCTGGAGGAAAGTCATCCGGCAAGAGGGATTTACCTCATAGAATTTCATTTTTTAATCTTGTCCAGAGGTTTAAAGTTTTTGAAGATTCATTTTATTTTTTCTCCAAAAAAAAGAGCATGTTGGATGTGCTTATCTAAATCTGTACCTGGGTGTGTGGAGATTGTATCCCTGGTACCACTCGGCGACTGACTGACTGAACTTCAGACTTTGTGAACGACAGGCCTGGAGGAGTATTCCTGCCCCTGTTGACCCACAAGGAGAGTACCCATTTGGGCTTCTTCCGGCACCAACCCCCCAGCTCTTTCCCCCCCCCCCCCCCCCACCGGCTCCTCTTCCTCCGCTGCCTTTGCCTGGTGGGGAAAGCCAGGGTGCCAGTTACAATTGTGTAAAGAAGGACCCCGCCGGCTTTGGGCAGGTGTCCTTTGCTGCCTTGTTCAGTAGAGCAGGTTAAAATTCCGGCCAGTTTGTAGCCTGGGCCATTTTAACTGCCCATTCCGCCCGGTTTTTGCCAAGTGGTCAGGATAGTAATCGGCCACTCTCCCTTCCCCCATTGTGTTTCAAGTAGTTTCTTTTCCCTAAAATTGCCTGCCCTTCTATTCTGTAGGTGCTGACTTGTGCTGGAGTGAGGGCTGGCCATCCTCTGTACCAGATTCTAACATTTTGTTGGGGGACGAAGCAGGTTCACGTGATTGCACATTTCAACCCACTTCTCCCAGCTCAGTCTGGTTTTAGTCTTTATTTACGACTTATTTGCCGACTGTACTCATTCTCACATTCTTCTTTTCTCCTCTTATATTCTTGCTCTCTATCATTCTCATTGTCGCACTAATTTCCTCTTTCTCCCTCTACTTTCTCTCTTTCCTCCTCTTTCTCATTTCTGTGTCTCTCCCTCTCCCTCTCCCTCCCCCTCTCCCCCTCTCCCCCTCTCCCCCTCTCCCCCTCTCCCCCTCTCCCTCTCTCCCTCTCTCCCCCTCCCCCCCTCCCTCCCCCCCCCTCCCTCCCCCCCTCTTTTTCCCCCTCTCTCACGTTTGCTCTCTCGTGCGTTCTATCTCCTCTCTTCTCTCCTGCTTAGTCTGCTGGTCCAGACAGTCTTCAGAGATTGTCAGCTCCATCATTCTATCCAGATGAAGGCCATTGAACAGCTTTACATCGCAGTCCTATTAATCAAAGACACATCCACTGTCCCATTACAGAAACATTGCTGGCCTGGCTGTCTCTTGTGGACAGCTCACCAATTCATCTTCTGTGCAAAAAGGGGCCTTCCTGTTATACTGAGCTTCTGAAATGCCACCAGATGGAACCTCTCGTAGACTAATTATGCCAGTCATTTTAGTTCCGTTTTCTTTCTCGTTGCAAAGCAGACAGTAGCCAGTAAACACTGTGCGCTTCAAAATAGTTCTTTCATCATTGTTAATATTCATAGTTTTTCAAGAAGCTACAGGGTTTGTTGCCTTGTATTTTTATGCTGCGTCTGGACAGCAGAACCAAATGCATCTTCTTTGCAAACCATATTTTGGTATATGTAATGTGGTTTTTAAGATTTCCCCATCCCGTGTTGAGTAGTGCACACTTGGAGTGCGAGTAGGTTATTTTTTTCACTCCACTCCTGAGGGGGGGTCTCTCTGTCTCCCTCACAGTTCTGTGACCCCCCCAAAAAAGAAAGACTTGCATTTGCCTTTCAAGATGTCCCAAAGCACTTTACAGCCAATGAAGTACTTTTTGAAGTGTAGTCACTGTTGCAATGTAGGAAACGCAGCAGCCAATTTGCACACAGCAAGCTCCCACAAACAGCAATGTGATAATGACCAGATAATGGTTTTTTTTTGTGATGTTGATGCTGGTATTTCCAATTGGTCTCTCGCACTGTGTTAGCCCAGTTAGTGAGTAATTGTCAGACTATGTAATCATGGACAACACCACAGCCAAGGCCCACCATGGCCTTTGCTACACAGATACACATTCGCTGTCTCCCGCTGTCTCTTTTTTGCTCACCGCAAGCTCCCGCAAACAGCAAATGAGATAAATGACCAGAGAATCTGCTTTGGTGAGGTTAGTTGAGGGGTAAATGTTGGCCAGGATAGCGGGGCGAACGCCCTTGCTCTTCGAGTAGTGCCGTGGGATCTTTTACATCCACCTGAGAGGACCTTGTGATTGAAGTAATTGCCTCACATCATTTTATGGTTCATTCTCCATAATTCACCACTTCTCTAACCTACCTTATCGCCGAGAAGCGTGAAGTGATACATTTTGGTAGGAAGAATGAGGGGAGGCAATATAAACTAAATGGTACAATTTTAAAGGGGGTGCAGGAACAGAGAGACCTGGGGGTGTTTGTACACAAATCTTTGGATGTGGAAGGGCAGGTTGCAATTGCTGTTTAAAAAAGCATGTGGGATCCTTGGCTTTATTATTAGAGGAATAGAGTACAAAAGCAAGGCGGTTATGCTAAACCTTTATAAAACACTGGTTAGGCCTCAGCTGGAGTATTGTGTTCAATTCTGGGCACCGCACTTTAGAAAGGATGTCAAGGCCTTGGAGAGGGTGCAGAGGAGATTTACTAGAATGGTTCCAGGGATTAGAGACTTCAGCTATGTAGAGAGACTGGAGAAGCTGCGTTTGTTCTCCTTGGAGCAGAGAAGGCCAAGAGGAGATTTGATAGAGGTTTAAAGTCATGAAAAGATTTTTATAGAGTAAATGAAGAGAAACTGTTTTCAGTGGCAGGAGGGTTGATAACCAGAGGTGTCAGATTTAAGGTGATTGGCAAAAGAACCAGAAGGGAGATGAGGAAACTTCTTTTTTTTTTTTACACAGCGATTTTTATGCACTGCCTGAGCGGACAGATTCAATAGTAATTTTCAAAAGGGAATTGGATAAATACTTAAAATGAAAAATTTACAGGGCTATGGGGAAAGAGCAGGGGAGTGGGACTAATTGGAGAGCTCTGTCAAATGGCCTCCTATAATTCTGCCCTTTTGTGTATTCTGGATTGTGCATGGCACTAGTTTAAAGATTGAAGATGCTCAGCAGGCAAACGGAAAGCAAATTGCCCGAGCCAAAAATCCCCGTGAGGTTGGGCATATTTGCTCGACACTTGTCATTCATTATCCCTTTGTTATGCGATGTCTGCTGAAATCTAGCCGGATTGCACGGGAGAGGATGGAAATTGAGTTGACACGAATGCTGCCAACTCATTATCTGCTGGACCCCAGGTGCACGCTGGAGGTTGCCTCCTTGGATCTGTTGTGTGGTTGATTTTGTTCAAGCTCATCTCCGATCCCTGTTCTGTGAGTGCGTGTGTTCAAGCAATGAAATACTTTTGGAACTAGCATCAGTTTTTTCAGGATTCCTAGTACGTTCTATAATGGAATATTTCTCTACTCGTTTGATATTTTGTACCCTGATATTGTGTTTTTATTATTTCTCCCTCTTGTCTATTGGCTCCCTCAAAGTTTTGATTAGAAGCTCAGTTAAAGGGGTGGGCTTGAAGGCGGAGAAAGAGGCGAGGCATAAGGGGGCGAGTGGGACTTTGCTGCAGGACAGGATAGGGGCAGCAGCGTTTTCAGTGTGGAGAATGGCAGGCTGGCCAAGAGAGCATTGGAATAGTTGAGTCTAAAGCTGGCATGGATGAGGGTTTCAGCAGAGGGGCTGAGGTGGGGATGGTGGTGGGCAATGTTGGAGGTGGAAGTAGACGGTCTTGGGGAGGGGGGAGTAAGCTCGGCTCAAGGTTAAACCGCGTGCTGGGATTGCCAACATTAAGGTTCAGCCTGAGCCGTTGGGCGAGGGAGGGGGGTGGTATCAGTGGCGGGGATGCGGTGTTTGTGGCAGGGGCTGGAGACCATGGCTTCAGCCTCATTCTTGCTGCAGCCACTTGATAGTAGTCAGGAGTGAGGTTGCTGATTACTGCTGAATTAAGGACCAATTGAAGCTGTGGGCACACGCCGCTGTGTATTGGGTTGCGGTCGTCCAAATTGATGTTTACATAGGGCCCAATAGAGAGAGGGAGGCATTCATCCCTGGAGTGGATTTCTGCCCAGGTCTCCGAACGGCCTGTGTCCTACCCAGAGCTCAGCGGGCTGCATAGCCCCATCCTTTGAATTCTGATGTGATGTGAAGAGTCCGTGTGATTTTTCTCCAACTCTGGGTGTATTCCTGGAAGTTTCATCACATGACCTCCCGCCTTAAACCGCCCTGCCCCCACACTCCCGCCATTGGTCCATCCTCCAGGTGCCACGGCCTATCGGAAAGCAGACGGACTCTGTTACCCAATTGGATGATTCTTGTTTGTTGGTGGAACAACCTTTTTTAACCCCCCCTTCTCCTCCAATATTTTTGTAACTAGTAAATGAAAGTGTTCAAAGAAAATGGGGAAAGTACTTTGTTTAATGCCTCTGATATTGCTGGGAGTTGCTGGCAGCTGTGGGCTGGAGATTAATCTTCAACCCTTGGAGACGCCACAGTAATCCTGGAGTGTTGGCAACACTCTTTCCCCTCCCCCCTTTTTTAGTTTTCACTGATTGGCACCCCATCCACCACCTTAAACATTCACTCCCTCCACCACCGGCGCACCGTGGCTGCAGTGTGTACCATCTACAAGATGCACTGCAGCAACTCGCCAAGGCTGCTTTGGCAGCACCTCCCAAACCCATGGCCTCTTCCACCTAGAAGGACAAGGGCAGCAGGCGCATGGGAACACCACCACCCCCAAGTTCCCCTCCAAGTCACATACCATCCTGACTTGGAAATATATCGGCCGTTCCTTCATCGTCGCTGGGTCAAAATCCTGGAACTCCCTCCCTAACAGCACTGTGGGAGCACCTTCACCACACGGACTGCAGCAGTTCAAGAAGGGCGCTCACCACCACCTCCTTAAGGGCAACTAGGGATGGGCAATAAATGCCGGCCTTGCCAGCGACGCCCACATCCCATGAACGAATTTTAATTTTTTTTTTCCGTGTTTGCTGTAGTTTTTTTTTATTCCCGCATGTATAAATGTTGTACATTTATGTTAACAAGATCACTCTGGATAGGCTCTGCCTGTGTAACTAAACAAACCAAGGGCTTCCATTCATCTCTGACAGTTGCATTCCATTCAGATTGCGTCTGAGCAAAACTCCCTCCGATTGGCGCCTGTAACCACTTCCACAATCTTCCCGCTCTCTAACTTGGTAACACCCCCAAGCAGACACCTGCACCACTACTGACGAATGGTTTAAGTATTTAATTTTACACAGGTTCGATAGGGTAGACATAGAGAAGAGGTTTCCTCTTGTGGGGGAGACCAGAACTAGGGGCCATCAATATAAGAGAGTCACTAATAAATCCAAAAAGGGAATTCAGGAGTGGTGAGAATGTGGAACTCGCTACCACAGGGAGTGGTTGAGGCAAATAGTATAGATAAGGGGAAGCGAGATAAACACGAGGGAAGGAATAGATGGATCTGCTGATGGGATGGGAGAAGGCTTGTGTGGAGCAAAAACACCGGCATGAGCCTGTTGAGGCGAATGGCCTGTTAATGGACCAACACTCCCGGGATACGTTTACACATCCGAAGCTTTCATTCTGCATTCTGACCTTCAAGGGACTAAATCTTCATTCAGTATAATTTTTAGTTGGTTGATTTTGATTGTGTGGTTTCTGTTGTGTATCTTTTGAAGTTGCTAACCCTAGAGGTTGTGATGCTTTAATCTGGTTTACGTAGCGTGATATTGAGGAAAATAGGAACAGGAGGAGGCCGTTCAGCCTCTCGAGCCTGTTTAGCCATTCAATTAGATCATGGCTGATCTGTATCATAATTTAATTTATCTGCCTTGGTTCCACATCCCTCAACACCCTTGCCTAACCAAATATCTGTCAATCTCCGTTTTGAAATTTTCAATTGATTCCCCTAGCCTCAGCAGCTTTGCAGGAACGAGGAAGCACTGCTAGATACAAAAGCACTCCTTGTCAGTTGGGAAATGTTTCCACTCTGTATGTGTGTGCTTTTCAACCCACAATCTAACTGCACCATAAAGACTCCGAATCCTGCAAACAGACAAGTGTATGGCCAGCTGAAATCTGCTTGAACACAGACCTGGAAGATGCACAGTTTTCCAGTGATGTGTGGGTGTGTTTTTATATTTAAAAAAAAAAAAAAAAAAAATTTTTTATATGAAGATGATGAAATCGTAACGGCTTCTACTGATGTTGACGTTTCATCAATGAGATTAAGAGGAGATTATTGCGAGTCTGCAAAGAGCAGCCAGGGTTCCAGTTGCAGCCACTGGGACACTCGTACATGCTCCGCACGAGCTTTGCAGTGTTTGTGAGCGTGTGGCTAGAATTCCATATTAAACGCAGTGCCGCAGGGGGGTTTAACAGAAGAGGCAGTGATACGTGTTCTGGTCTACGATTCTCCGATCCCATCCAACTTCAAACTAAAAAGGTTTCCATGTTTGCTTCAGAGGACAGTAAATGACGGGGGGTTTAGGCATTGGGTTCCACTCAATTTAGGGGGTGTGGGATGGTGGAGGGGGGTGTGGGGAAGGGTTGGGGGAAGAGAGCTGCCTCCAGATTTTGTGGTTGATGGGACATTGTTATGGATCGTAGCATTTAAGCATCACACACAGAACCCCACCTGCTTATTTATCTTTTTAAAAAAACATTTTTGAACACTAAGGAAAAAAGCTGGCTGGTTGCCACGGCAACATTGGTGAACAATTTTCATTCCTGAAAGATGTCCAATGTTAGAAGTGTCTGTCAGAGCTGTAGATAATGGCAGAGTGTGTAAAATGTTTTGTAATAAGTGGTCAGTGATCTCTGTTTGACAAGTGAAGTAATTGGGTTTAAATAATGGTGGCTATCAGAACCCGGTCCAATCTGTTTTGTTTTATTGGGATGTAACTCACTGTTGTGGGGTTTTTGTGTGTGATTTTTCAGTTTTCCATAGTCCTCTCTGAGAGCCTGAACTGTAATTTGTTTTTTAAAAAAAAAAGGAACAAACTCACATTTCTCCAGGCCTTTCACAACCTCGGGACGTCCCGAAGCCCTTCACAGCCAATAAAGTGCTTTTTGAAGTGTAGTCACTGTTGTAATGTAGGAAACGCAGCAGTCAATTTGCACACAGCAAGCTCCCACAAACTGCAATGAGATAAATGGACCAGGTCATCTGCTTTAGGTGTTAGTTGAGGGATTAATGTTGGCCCAGGACACCAAGGAGAATTTTCTGCTCCTTCAGAACAGTGCCATAGGATCTTTTATGTCCATCTGAGAAGGCAGACTGTTTAACATTTCATCCGAAAGACGGCACCTCTGACAGTGCAGCGCTCCCTCAGTGCTACACTGGCGTGTCAGCCGAGATTTTGCGGTCAAAACTCTGGAACCGTAGAAGTTTACAGCACGGAAGGAGGCCATTCGGCCTGTCGTGTCTTTGCTCGTGCTATCAAAAACTAATCCTATAGCCCTGCTCTGTCCCCAGAGCTATGCATCTTTGTCTACTTCAAACATTTATCCAATTTTCCATTAAATGATGCAGTATTCTCTGCCTCAATAACTCCCATCTGACAAAGCATGGCCCAACAGACCTGAGTAAAGAAATTTCTCCTCACAATTTTAAATTGATAGGCTCAGTGATGAAGGGTTATCATAACTCTCTTCCCATGTTCATTATCAAAATCTTTATAATTTAATTTTTTTTTAAATTAATTCTCTTCGTAACCTTCTTTGTTCCACTGGAAGTAGTCCCATTATCTGAGGCCTTTTCATCCGAACAATTACATTCATTTATGGGATATGAGTGTCACTGGCAAGGCCAGCATTTATTGCCCATCCCTAGTGGTGGTGAGCCGCCTTCTTGAACCGCTGCAGTCCTGTCCTGGCATCAATCCGCTTTACGTTTTCTGTAGCGGCTTGAACACACAAACCTCTGACTCAGACGAGAGTGCTACCCACTGAGTCACAGCTGGCACCTTAACGGGCTGATAGTAGCAACGGCCTCTTGTGGATAAAGCCCCTGATGATGATATGACCTGGGAGAGCTCCATGTTTACAAAAGCAGCCACTCTTCGTGTGCGAGGACGGGGAAGGGTGCGAGAGAGGAGAGTCGACATCTAACCCAATCCTGGCCAATATTGATCCCGCAATCAACATCACTAAAACAGGCTATCTGGTCATTATCACATTGCTGTTTGTGGGAGCTTGCTGTGTGCAAATTGGCTGCCGCGTTTCCCACATTACAACAGTGACTGCAATTCAAAGTACCTTGTTGGCTGGAAAGTGCTTTGCGACGTCCAGTGGTCATGAAAGGCGCTATATAAATGCAAGTCTTTTTACTGTTCTCGCCCAACATCCACAGACTCTGCAGCAGGGGGCACTAGTTAACGAGCGGGAGGGGAGCGCTGGCCTCTCCCTAGTTCAGACACACTGACCGACCGCAGCGTCCCTGGATACTGGGTCAGTTGAAATTTATCAGGGTCGTTTTTTGTTAGCGAAGGGCATCGAGCGACATGGAACAAAGGCGGGTAAATGGAGTAGAGGTACAGATCAGCCATGGTCTAATTGGAATGGCGGAAAAGGCTCAAGGGGCTGAATGGCCTACCCCTGTTGCTATGCTACCCTGACTGAGATCATCGAACAGTGTTGTCCAACAGGTGACACTGTTTCAGCCACGTGCACTAATTTTAGTAGAAAACACCTTGCCTACATTGACACAATACAGGTAAATGCACTTCACATGGATATTTGCTTAACTAATGTCTACTGCCATTCTGTAACTGAGGAAGTAAAGCACTCTCAGCGATCCAATAAACACTCGCGTGCTCTGCTTTTTGCCGTACCATATTACCAGCAAAGGTTAAAGTTCACATGTATACATGTGTGAATGCGGGTATTGACATCTCTGTTGTCTACATTGCTCCATTTAAAAAAATTTACTAATCAGAAATGCCATTAGCCACATCTTGATTCCCAATTAGCCACATGTGGCTACTGGCTAACCTGTTGGACAACACTGAGCTAACACAAGCCAGACTGTTTGTGTAGGGGAGGTTTTTTTTCTAACAATGGATTGTAGGCGTCTGGTTATGGAATTAATGATGGACACAGAAGCAGTAGAGGATATGGTTGTGTTTGCATGTCAGTGTTCTGACCTTCTCGATGAGAGGAAGCTCAGTTGGAACGAGTGACAGATTTAAACCCAAGCAGTATCTGTTGCCATATATACAACGGTAAAGTAATTCGTGTGTGTGTGTGTGGAGGAGGTCGATCGGCTCCTCGAGTATGTTCCGCCATTCAATTAGATCATGGGTGAACTATATCTAAACTCCATCTACCCCCCTTGGCTCCGTAACCCTCAAGACCCTTGCCTAACAAAAATCTATCAATCTCAGTTTTGAAATTTTGCAATTGACCCCCAGGCTTGGCGGCTTTTTTGGGGGAGAAAGTTCCAGATTTCCACTGCCCTTTGTGTGAAGAAGTGCTTCCTGACATCATCTCTGAATCACCTAACTCTAATTTTAAGGTTATGCCCCCTTGTGCTGGACTCCATTCCCCCAACCAGAGGAAATAGCTTCTCTCTATCTACCTTCTCAAACCTTTAATCATCTGAAGCACCTCAATTAGATCGCCTCTTAATCATATTCAAAGGAATATAAGCCTAGTCTTCCTTAATTTAACCCTTTTAGCCCCGGTATCATTCTGGTGAATGCGTTGCACCCCCTCCAGGGCCAGTATATCCTTCCTGTGGTGTGGTGCCCAGAACTGACTGGTGTGCTCTGGATGGGGTCCAGAGCGGAAAGTTCAGAGCAGCGCTGACTAGAGTTGTATTGATAAGATAACAAAAGATGAGGGGTTGAGAGGGACAGAGTGGGGAGGACCGGGGAAGGAGGGTGAAAAGGAGAAGAGACCAAAGGCTTGAAGTGAGCCTATGCATTTCCTTGTATCCTGTCTGGTGGTGTCGGAGGGTTTCTAAGAAGCGGAGTGAATATTGATACCACTGTTTCAGCCAATGAGTTGGATGTAGGGGCAGGACTTCTGATTTTAATTCACGGGGGTCTCCGAGCTCATGACCAAAACTACAGCAAAGTCTCCCGATTAAAAGCCGGATTATTTCTCCAGAAAAATGCAGGGTGTGGAGGATAGTTGCACGATGCAAATTTCTGTGCGTAAATTCAATCCCAGTCCCACACAGCAGTGTCATTTCCAGGCGTGATTGACGGGGGAATTACCCAATCATCTACATTCTGGCCGGGAATAGTGGTGTCACTATAGGCAACCGTTTTAGACACGCCCCCTCTTTTCCTGCTACCTCACTCTGTTGTAATTTAGACTCATTACTCCTGCTGAAACCCATTCTTTCCCAACTCCTCAAAGCATCTTACCCAACTGCTAAAAGTTAGTCTCTTAATTTACACTTGTTCCTTCCTGATGGAGCTTCTGTTTCTCTCTCGGTGATGCCTTGCACTAGAGGACTTCACCTGAATTTCCCAGAGGAAAAAGCTATTGATAAAGTTATCATGGGCCAATGGATGGGGGGCGTTCTGGCAATTTAGATTTGTAGGACATTGTTTCCACCCCAGATGCGAAGAAATGTCTTCACACACAGGGTGGTGAATCTTTGGAATTCTCTACCCCAGAGGGCTGTGGAGGCTCAGTCATTGTGTCTATTCAAAACAGAAGTCGATCGATTTCTGACTAGTAAAGGCATCAAGGGATATGACGATAGGGCCAGTGAATGGAGTTGAGGCAGAAGATCAGCCAAGATCTCATTGAATGCCGGAGCAGGCTCGAGGGGCCGAATGGCCGACTCCTGCTCCTATTTCTTGTTATGTTTTATATCCATTTCCCAGCCTATATAGCAATCTGGAGCAGCAACGCTGGCTGATTTCCACCCCCTCCCCTTAAAGAAAGTCTTGCATTTCTATAGCGCCTTTCATGACCTCAGGACGTCCCAAAGTGCTTTACAGCCAATGAAGTACTTTTTGTAGTGTAGTCATTGTTGTAATGTAGCCTAGGTGGAGAAAAGCTGAGGGTAATTAGATTATAAAGGGGTAGAAGTATATTGATTGAGGGATTAATTTCCATAATTACAGCAGGAAGTGTATCACCAGGGTTTCAATGAATTATAATGAGATGCTCATCTGTACTGTGGGGGGGGAACAGCCAGTATTACAGTTGTAGATTATCACCTTACAAGCGTGGGTTATGTCTGGATTGGGTATTTTGAGCTGTAGAATTCTAGAGCGACCAAAAAATTGCAAACATTTGGAACGATGGTGGAAAATGAAAGGCTGTCTGGCCCTGGATTTTTTTTTGGGAGGGGGGGGAATTATCTCTCTCGTACGAGATGAGCCTCTCCCAAGTGCACTTCGGGGAGCTGCCTGTGTCTCTGTTACCCCTCGTTTACGATCCAGGACAGATGTTTAGTCAGAGCGAAGGCCTGTGCTGCGAAAAACAAAAGTCGTCCTCGTCAACTGAAGAATTTTATTCTTCTTCTTTCTGCACCCCACAAGCAGGGAAGGCTGTTGGTTGAAAAGCACCAAGTCCCCAGGAGGAATTGATGTATGGCAGATTGGATGGCGCGGGTTTTAAAAAGTACTGATTTATTTGGCCAACTCTATTACTGCTCAATAACACAAGGCTGTAATCCGTTTTCGTTTGAAATGCAACTGTGATTTACGAGTGCGTGTGCCTCTTAAATTTAGAAATGAGGTGTTCAAACATATGTTTTGAAGACATAAATTTCAAATTTATTGCCGGTGTCAAACATGACTGCTGGTTGGAGAAGCTTGTTAACTCCTAAATGCTGCTGGGAAGGTGTGTTTTTTCCCTGAAATGGTGCAATTCTGCAGGATTTTTCTGACTAAGGTGGGCACCTACTGTGTGATTGGATAAATGAAGCACCCCCCTCATCCTCAACTCAACCCCCAACCAATGAGCTGGAGGCAAAATGTATTTTTTTGTTGGACCTGTCCTCATGTCTGCAGTTCTCCCCACCTCCTGTGATGGCGCTGTTCTTTGCTGAGGTGCGGCTTCACGGGTGCCTGCCTCCATCCAATCCCACCCCTTAAGTTGGTATCCTTGGTAGCCAGAGAGTGGCTGCCGGGTATTTCATCACCTGGGGCAAGGGGGTGGGGGGGCTGTCTGGACTTCCGCCTATGACGCACCTTCTAGCAAGCGGAAGTGAGAACCCTGGTGGACTTTTCCCCTTGTCCAGAAGGTGCTGAGGCCAATTGGAGTGGTGGGATTAGGGGAGTAAGTTGCTGGGTTACCGGCCATTTCAGTTAAGAGGCAAGGGCAGGTGTGTAATATTTTCATCCTGTGTCCAATTATCCAGCGTCTCCACTCCAGACTTAGGTCCATTCAAACTTGCGAAGCCTTTGGAGAATAATTTGAGCTGCTTAACACAAGGGTGAAGAACCAATGGGTGCCAGCCAGTCGCTGATAGTGGCAGTGATGGGAACTATTGGAGGTGATGGATTGGGAGTTCTGCGCGAGGAACGTATTATGGAGCAACATTGAAGCATGTTTGCTGTAGTGTAATGGTGACAACACACCAAGCCTAGTGACAGCGAATGTAGTGGTCCTCATAACATAGCTTGGGGACTATAACGGGCCTCCCTGTGGCCTTCAGATTTACACTGATGAGGCCAGAGCTATCGGGAAAGACTGAACAGGTTGGGGCTCTTTTCTCTAGAAAAGAAAAGGCTGAGAGGTAACCTGATAAGAGGTCTTTAAATTATGAAGCGGTTTGATAGGGTGGATATAGAGATGTTTCCACTTCTGGGGGAGAGCAAAACTAGGGGTCATAAATATAAGAGTCGCTAATAAATCTAAAAGTTTTCAGGAGAAACATCTTCACAAACAGCTGCCAATCTACCAGCTTCCTTCAACAGCAGCTAACCTCTCATAGACCTCAAGACTTGTCCATTTATAGCAATGTGGCCTTAATGGCCAGCTTAGACACAGCTGCCCTTTAGCAGCAGTATAATACATTGTGTCCCACATTATATCCTTACCAGGAGCAATGCCAGAGGATATCTGCTAGTAATGATGTAATTGTTATAGTTGCCTTTTAAGATGTTATACCCACATTCATGGGGTAATTCACACCCCTTGAGACCAGCAGAGCTTCTGACTGAGTTTGTTGTCTGTGATTTCACACTGTCCGAATATTACATTTAGCGTATTTGCACGCAGTTCTTTTATCCACTATTTTAACCTATTTAAAAGAGTTAACAGACCCTTGAAGATAGCAGAGCAATGAATTCCATACAAATTTGTTAAACCTCTGTGCTCTAATATTGTACAGCATTTTTTAATGTCTGTTTCTCTTTCTCGCTCTTTCTCGCTCTCCAGCGTGCTCTCTCTGGCTCGCGCTCGCTCTTTTCTCCCCTCTGTTTTCAACCAGTCCTGTGGATTAATTATAGTGAATTAAAAAAAAAAATCTATTTGTTCCAGGAATCTGGTCAATGCTGGCATTTATTGGCCATCCCTAGTTTTTCTGGGAAGGTGGTGGTGGGTCCACTCCTCCTTGAACTGCTGCAGTCCTTGTGCTAATGGTGCTCCCACAATGGTGTTCGGTAGGGAATTCAAGAGAGGATGAAGGATGGGGAGAGGTTAAAAAGTTGGGGGGGGGGCGGGTGGAATACCCAAGGAGGGATTACACAGGGAATTGGGGATAGCGGGGAACACTCTGCATCAATCCAATCTCTACATTCCGGCAAAGTAATAATATGGGAGCGATCTCCGATCACTTCAAATCCATTTGAGCTTTGAGCTTTGTTAACTGCCTTGATTTCACTCCAGAACAAGTTAATGTTTTACACAGTAAACTGAAGTTTATTGGTGAGTTTTTCTTTAAGAGATTTATTTTGTGGCTTTCGGGAGCTCTGTTTTGCTGAAATTCACACTGAAATTTAGTGATTGTGACATTCCAAATTTTATGCAGAAGTCGTGTGAGGTTTGATTTTTGGGAATTTTTTTTTGTTAGAATGGGATTGGAATCGACTGCAGTTCTGTTTTATACCTGCTGTCGGTATATCATGAAGCAGTTTGTTGCTGTTCTTTGAGCTTTGCTCTGTGCTACTTTTTAGCTCCAAACACAGAGCAGAACTGAACAGAGTTTGTCTTTTTTTAAGATGATGCGTTTCATTTCCTTTAGTTTCTCCCTTTGGTCCTTGCTGTGTTGTGAACTGGGGACTTGCTCACAGACCTCTCTAACCTCCAAGAACTCTGCGTTCCTCCAACTCTGGCCTCTTGTGCATCCCCCCCCCCACTTACTTTCTGCGGCGCTCCCTAAACCCGCTCCGCCCCCCCCCCCCCCCTCCTCCTTTAAAGATGCTGCTTAAAACCTACCTCATTGACCAAGCTTTTGATCACAGAACATAAGAAACGGAGCAGGAGTCGGCCATTCGGCCCCTCGAGCCTGCTCTGCCATTCAATAAGCTCATGGCTGATCATCTTTATCAACTCCACTTTCCCGCACTATCGCCCTATTCTTTGATTCCCTTAGTACCCAAAAATCTATCGATCTCCGTCTTGTATATACTCAACAACTGCGCATCCACAGCCCCCTGGGGGTTGCGAATCTTTGGCATTCTCTACCCCAAAGGGCTGTGGATGCTGAATCGATGAGTATATTCAAGGCTGGGATCGATAGATTTTTGGACTCTAGGGGAATCGAGGGATATGGAGATTGGGCAGGAAAGTGGAGCCGAGGTCGAAGATCAGCCATGATCTCATTAAATGGCGGAGCAGGCTCAAGGGGCCGAATGGCCTACTCCTGCTCCTAATTCTTGTGTTCTTCTGTACTCCAAATAACTGAATAATCCTACCACTGAGGTGGTAAAATAATCTCAACTGTTCTTATACCATGTATGTCGGTCACACTCTGTCAGCTTATAAGCTTAGTTGAACTCCTCATTTGCCTCGTAACTCCATCCTACCCATCGGCTATCTTGTGTCTTGTTTTTTTAATTGAGATACCCGAGGGGTAGAGTCCAGGTCCTTGGATGCAGGTTGAGGATCCAAGGTTAAAGAAAGCAATCGGAGCGAAACGGCAGGTAAATTGGGATGTAGTGATTGAGGTTGATGCTAATGTTGGGTTTTAAAAGGATGCGGATTATCGGTGGGAGGGAGGGAGGGAAAATTGAGGGGTTCCACAATCTTGAGATCCTGCCAAAGAATGAGTTTGAGTAAGAGCTGGTGCGGTGGGTCTTAATTGCAACACCGTGAGATTGAGGGAACAGAAAGAATATGTAGGGTAGCTGAGGAGGAATATTGAGAGAAACCGTGGCCACAGGAGCATTGATGAAATGGATTCTAATGTATACTGAATCATTTTACTGGAAGTTAATGGGCAATCATAAAAAGCCATCTCTTCACCCCACTCCTCTCCTGTATAACAGAGACCAGCAGAAAGGATCTTATTAAATTATTGTACATTCTGTGAAGTAATTAATATCAGATCAGGGAATTTAAGACTGTAATTCAATCTCCAAATTGTCCTGATGTTGTTGATCATTCTTGGTGTACTTGAAGCCTCTCAATTGAGTTGCAGCTTAAAATGCCTCTGGCAAATCTGTTATCTTATGTTTAATTACACTGCAGTTAATTATCATTTGTGCCACGGAACAAAATTCTTGCCCTTTGGCCTCTCTGGACTTCTTTACCCCCTCCACCTCTTCCCAACAAACTATCCCATCGCTTTGTAAATCTCAAAACAAATGAGCTGAAATTCTACCAGAACGTCAGTGACCAGGTGCCAGTAAAAGAAAGAAAGACTTGCATTTATATAGCGCCTTTCTCGACCACCGGACGGCCCAAAGTGCTTTACAGCCAATGAAGCACTTTCTAAAGTGCAGTCACTGTTGTAATGTAGGAAACGCGGCAGCCAATTTGTGCACAGCAAGCTCCCACAAACAGCAATGTGATAATGACCAGATCATCTGTTTTTTGTTATGCTGATTGAGGGATAAGTATTGGCCCAGGGCACCGGGGAGAACTCCCCTGCTCCTCTTCGAAATACTGCCATGGGATCTTTTGCGTCCACCTGAGAGAGCAGACGGGGCCTTGGTTTAACGTCTCATCCGAAAGACGGCACCTCTGACAGTGCGGCACTGTGCTGGAGTACAAAAGTCTAGGCCGACGCTCCAGTCTCTGGAGTGGGACTTGAACCCACAACCTTCTGACTCCGAGGCGAGGGTGCTGCCCACTGAGCCACAGCTGACACTTTTTTGCTATTATTTTTCTTTAGCTCTCGCGCCGCTGGCTCTGCTTTGCCCATTTCGTCCTTGTTTTAAAAACCCCTCTACAGCTTTGCCTCACCCTAACCTTTGACCCTTTGGTCTTCTGACACACTGCCTCTACTGCCCCATTGGTGGGACAGCTGATTGGCACCGCTCTCTGGAACTGCCTCCCTAAACCACCTCTCTGACTATGGTTTGAACCACCTCCTCCAACTCTCCCGTTACGGTGAACCATGTTGGGAAATTTACTAGGTCAATGGTGCTTGTCATTCTGTCCCCCGCCCCCCCCCACCCCCAATTAAAAACACCCACACAAGTCATCTCAAACTCTGCAGGAAGCCCAGCCTGACCGTATTCTTCACAGACCATGTGACTGCTTGGCCAAGCGTGCAAGTACATTTCAGCAGTGTAGAATGAACCCCATTTTCTTCCCTTTTTCCCCCTCCTCCCACCCTCACCTGACCAGTTTTTCTCCGTTAACTAATGTGACTCTCCAGGGCTGAGCAGTCCGCGTGAGTGGTGCCACTGGACTCGATATCCACCTCTTCCGTTACCGGGGCACCGTGGCTGCAGTATGTACAGGATGCACTGCAGCAACTCGCCAAGGTTACTTGGACAGCACCTCCCAAACCCACGAGAAAGGCGAGAGTAGTAATGTTTTGGGATCATCATCCCCTCCAAGTTGCACACCATCCTGACTTGGAAATACATTGACGTTCCTTCATCGTCGCTGGGTCTCGGTATAGGCTCAAGACTCCTGATGCGAGAGAGCCTACAGTTTTTCCACGAGTTGGTTTGAGATCACACACTAAGTTACATAAAGCCATGTAGGTGTGAGTATCCATATTATACTCCAGTTATATTGATGCACGGGGTCCATCGGATCATTGTGCACATTTCTGTTGAAGCCACCCTGAATTGCCCTGAATTGCAGTATCTCTACACAATACAAGAAATGCTAACTATGCCCACTAAATGTGGTTCTGAACCAAATAGGTCAGACGGTTTCTGCTCCGAGGGCTGCAATTCACCTTGGTGCCTGTGATCTGTGCTGGAAATGAACATGTGTGGACATCTGGTGAGCTCAGGTGGCATGCATTCCACGGTGGAATAGCTTATTGACCCCCTCTCCCCGTCTAAGCTAAGTGTAACAAATGAAGGTAGGCCAGTTGCGAAGGTACGAGGAGCCGAGCTGCCGGCACTCGTACTTCAGATGCCAACTTGTGTTGGACGTATTCCTGGAGGTTTGATCACATGACCTCCCACCTTGACTCTCCCTGCTCCCGCCATTGGTCCATCCTCCAGGCGCGCTGTCTTCCCACGGCCAATCGGAAAGGGAGCAGCCTCATTGTTGCCCAGCTGGATTAATCAGACTATTCATGAAACAGCCTTTTTCCCCCATCTCCAATATTTTTATAACTAATAAATGAAAGTGTTCAAAAGAAAATGGAGGGAAAAAAAAGTGCAATTTTGTTGAATGCTCCTATGAGTTTCCTCCTGGGTGTTGATCTAGCTGTGTCCTGGAGAGGAATCTTCAATTCCTGGAGACTCCAGGACCAATCCTGCAGGGTTGGCGACCCCACTCGTACCCCAGCATGAATCGGCACCTTCAGGTGAAGAGGGGAGGGGCGGAAACCCATTGTGGGGGGGGATTGCATCCTCGGTATGGGTAGTTAAAGGGGTTGCATGCCATTCCCTTGCTCCAACAGGCACCTTTATGACCAGTTCTGACTCTTTCTTTGACACGTGCATGCTGATGAGAACAGTACACCGCTATGCTCATGGCTTTAGAGGGCTGGGAGCTGCTTTGGTGGAAGAGAGCGAGAGAGAGAGGCTGTTACAGGAGTTGCTGCCCCTTTGAAGTGCTCTTCTGAGCTGTTTACAGGCCCACTTAATTACTTGCAGCTTGCCAGAGGCCCTGACTCCATTCTGTGTTTGTTTGTTCTGAGCAATCCCTTCTTGGGAAGATTTACCCCGTGGGTCTGAAGTATGTGAAGACTGCTGCCATGGCTGTCCCTTTTCATGGCTGTTGTTTAAGGAAAAGCCCTTCACTCAACACTTCCTTTCCTTCCCCCTCTTTCTTCCCCCCCCCCCCCCCCCCCCACCACCGCCGTCTTTTTAAAAAAAAATCCATAAATGATCTTTTTCTTTATAGTTCCACTTCCTGCCTGGAGTGATGCTTAAATCGGGAGCTAACAATCCAGCCATCACATGCCTGGCTGCAAACGCTCGTCTTTCTAAATGGCACCTTGTGCGTTTTTGTGTTTCTGAATTAAACCCAATCGGCGGGGGCGGGGAGAAACGCCAATGACATACTGGCCACAGTGGCCATCCACAGGCCCAGATTGGATGCGGCCTGTGGTGGGTGGGTGGGGGGCAGGGGAGACTCTCTGGCTGTCTGCCTCTCTTCAGTGGTCTTGTCCGTGCCCGGGTGACGCTGGAGAAGGAGCGTGCACATTTGGTGTCCGGCAGTTCGCTTGAAGTCTTCCTCAGCCGGTGGGCGCCAGAGGGTATAGTGGACACAGGTGGCGATCTTATTTAATTTGTCTCCTTTTGCTTTTTTTTAAAATGATTTTAGTTTACAAATGGTTGTGCCCCTCTTTAAAAAGGGGCCACTTCTGTTAGTTTTATTTTTTGTTTCCTAACACTGGGGTAAGCCCAATGTCTAGTTATGGGTTTCATAAAAGGCACACTTGCATTGTACGTTTAATCATTGGTGCATTCTCTGTGAGGATGAGCTTGTATTTCCCCCGCACACGTTTTTGTTCTGGGTTCTAGCCCCCTCTTTCCCCGGATCCCCCACCCACCCCCATGACTTCACTTTCTTTAACTTTTCCTCATCTCTTCAGAAGTGGCTGTGCATGCACCTTTTTTTAATGCCCATTTTCAGCCCCTTCCCCCCCCCCCCCCCCTCCTCTCCCAAAGATGCTGATCTGTGCTGCGTACAAGCCACAGGGTTCAGGAGTCCTCTGGCACCTCACCCAAGCAGCTGTTCTTCATGCAACGTGCCTGGGCATTGGGCATCGGTAGGCAAATTCCAATCTGGTCCCTAGCTGCTGTCCACACTTGCGCACTGTCCAGCAGGAATGAATGATCGGGAGGGCCATGGCTGAATTTCCACCCCCCCCCCCCCCCCCCCCACTCCACCTCCGGCACAGTTCCTTAGCTCAGGGATGCAAAGCCATTCATAGCGACCCCACGACTGCCTGGGTGAGATCAGTAAACTCCGCTCGAGCTGGACCCTGCGACCGTTCCGGTCTGGACGGCAGCGAGTCTCTGCTTGGCTCTGTGTTCGAGCTCTTGTATTTTGAGTCAGAAGGTTCAAAGCCACACTCCAGGATTTGAGCCAGTACTCGAGGCCAACACTTCCGCGCAGGACTGAGGGAGTGCTGCGTTGTTGGGGGGATCTCCTGTCTGCCTGTTCAGATTGGAGTAAAAGATCAACACTTTCTTTGCAGGCGAGTTCTCCCGGTCTCTTGGCCAACATTCCTCCCTCAACCAACGCCACCAAAAACATGCATCTCGTCACTGTGGGATCTTGCTGTGCACACATTGGCTGCCATGCTTGCCTACAGTACAACAGTGGCTACACTTCAAAAATAATTTTTTGCCGGTAAAGCACCTTGGGGTGTCCAGAGGCTGTGAAAGGCGCTATAGAAATGTGAGTTCTTCCATTGGTTCTGGCTCGCTCTGTTTAATTACTCACTGCCGATACTGAATAGACCTCCCTGGTGAGTTAACTTGTAGAATAGACGTAGAGAAGATGTTTTCACTTGTGGGGGCGACCAAAACTAGGGGCCATAAATATAAGAGAGGGAATTCAGCAGAAACTCCAAGAGTGGTTAGAATGTGGAACTCGCTACAGTAGGGAGTGTTTGAGGCGAATAGCCTAGATGCATTTAAGGGGAAGCTAGATAAACACATGAGGGAGAAAGGAATAGACGGGTATGTTGTTAGGGTAGGGTGAGGAAGAGACTCATGTGGAGCATAAACACTGGCACAGACCAGTTGGGCCGAATGGCCTGTTTCTGTGTTGGAAATTCAGTGCAATATTTGAAGTTTCCTCCAATCGAGAAATCTGTACGCCAAGCGCGGTGGCTGTTTGGATGCGAGATGTCATACATTGGCAAGTGTTTGCAATGGGAGAGAGAGAGAGACTAAATGTGGAATGTGCATGTGAGGGGCGAGAGCCAGAAACTGACCAGACGACACAATTAAACAACTGTAATTACAACTACACCACATTCCGTATCCTGACCTGCATCGACCCCCTGCGGTTGTCCAATCAATTAAAATGAAATAACCCCGTCAATATGGTATTGATTTTGCTATTTCCAAGGATGGTTGAAGCGCAGTAACCCATTGTTCTGTGTTCTCGGCTCTCTTTCACTGGCAATATTTTCTTGAGACTTTTTTTTGTTTTAACTTAAATGAGTTAGTAAGGTGCAGTGAGGGGTGTGTGAAGTTTTCGTAATACGTAGACTTGAGCTGTGAGAAATACCCAGGGGCGCAGTTCCAATCTGCTTTTGTGTTGCAGCTTGGGTCTGGGGGGAGCGAGCTTCATAGAATTATAGGATCAGACCATGCAGGAAGAGGCCATTTGGCCCATGGTGCCTGTGCCGGCTCTTTGAAAGAGCTCTTCAATTAGTCCTACTCCCCTTGCTCTTTCCCCACAGTCCCTGCAATATTTTCCCCTTCAAGTACTTATCCAATTGTCTCTTGAAAGCATTCCAGATCAGCATAATTTGTACCTAAATTTTTTTTTGGCCAATTGCTGTAAGTCTGTGTCCTCTGGCTACCAACCCTCCTCCCAGTGGAAACCATTTCTCCCATGTTCCACTCGCCCACATTTACCTGTCCAGTGCCTTTCACGGCCTCGGCATGTCCCAAAGCGCATTACAGTCAGATGGGGGGGGAAGTTCTGTCAACTCTTGTTTCAGCAGGGTTGTGTGAGGCGCCTCGGTTTAACTTCTCATCCGAAAGACTGGCACCTCCGTCCGTGCAGCGCGCGCTCGCTCAGTACTGGCACTGGCGTGTCAGCCTAGATTTTTGTCGTCTGGTCTCTGGAGTGAGATTCGAACCTCTACAGCCTTCTGACTCGGAGGCGAGAGTGCTACTCGCTGAGCCACGGCGTGGAGGGGATTCTGTCAACCCTTGGGTTCAGCAGGCTTGTGAGAGGCGGGTGGTCATGTGAGAAATGGCCGTTGCGACCAACCTTGATAATTATGCTCGTGTAACTAGATGTCCCGATTTTAAGGAGTTGGGAGTTATGGATTTACCACATTTCCAGGCACATCTGAAATGAGTTCCTTTTCTTGCACAAACTCCAATTTGGGTTGGAATTGAATTACTTGGAATGCATTCATAATTTGTATTCACTCAATATTTTTACATTGACCCAGCATACACAGTGTTCCAGGACATGAATTACAAAGCCCCAGCAGACAACTACAAATGGGAACCATACAGCTCATGAAATCCCAGCGGTAGATTGTCCGTTGTCCACATAGAAACAAATTACAACATTGAGAACAGAATGTTAGTACTTAATTTGACCTTTTTATTTTAACGGAATAGGTGGGGCTGCACCTGCACCGGCTCATAGATTTTCAGTGTATTTATAGAGATCTATTTCTCCATGATGGCCAACATAATTGCTCGTGGTAATGAAATAACTTGCAGAAATTATTACCTTTTATCCCTCTTTCCCCCCCCCGAACTCGTTCTGCAGCATGCCTTGTGCGTTTTACAAATCTTGCCGTCATGTCCGCTGCTGAAACCCTCATCCAGGCCTTTATTACCTCTAGACTTGACTATTTCAACGCACTCCTGACTGGCCTCCCACATTCCACCCTACGTAAACTTGGCTGCCTGTGTCCTAACTCGCACCAAGTCCCGTTCGCCCATCACCCCTGTGCTCGCTGACCTACATTGGCTCCCGTTAAGCAGCGCTTCGATTTCAAAATTCTCATCCTTGTTTTCAAATCCCTCCCTATCTCTCTAATCTCCTCCAGCCCCACAATCCCCCCCCGAGATATCTGCGCTCCTCTAATTCTGCCCTCTTGAGCATCCCTGATTATAATCGCTCAACCATTGGTGGCTGTGTCTTCAGCTGCCTGGGCCCTAAGCTCTGGAATTCCCTGCCTAAACCTGTCCGCCTTGCTACCTCTCCTCCTTTAAGACGTTCCTTAAAACCTACCTCTTTGACCAAGCTTATGGTCACCTGCCCTAGTTTCTACTTATGTGGCTCGGTGTTAAATTTTTTGTCTTTTAATACTCCTGTAAAGTGCCTTGGGATGTTTTACTACGTTAAAGGCGCTATATAAATGCAAGTTATTATTGTAATGAGGTGGGCCCGGCCAATGTGAAAATGAAAGAAAAATTTGAATTTCTGGAGCGCCTTTCACGACATCAGGATGTCCCAAAGCGTTTTACAGCCAATGAAGTACTTTTGGAGTGTGGCCACTGTTGTAATGTGGGAAACGCGGCAGCCAATTTGTGCTCAGCAAGCTCCCACAAACCACAATGTGATTGACCAGATGATCTGTTTTTAGTGATGTTGATCAGCGAGGGCCGGGGTCTTGCCTCTCCGTGGGGGGAGTGCAGGAAGCAGGGCCTTGCCTGTCCGCCCTTTACCAGCATTGCTGCGATGGGTGCGGTGTTTCCAGTTTTCTCCCCTCCTCTCCTGAAGGCGCCGACTCCGACGGGTTTGCTTCCATGGGCGACTGCGACCTTCCCGCGCCACCTTGGAGTGGCTATTCTTGGCGTGATAGCCTAGAGGCCAGGAGCAGCAACCCGGGGTGATCTTCTTTAAACATCTCCTTCGTCCAAAGGCGCTGAGGCGAATGTAACAGTGTTTAAGGAGGCGGCGTATTCCACTGAATCACCACACAATGCTGCATGTAATAAAGGAGAAGGCTGCAGGCTAACCATAACCTCGGTTGTTCTCTGTTGCTGTGTTCTGTGCTGTAAAACAGCTTGTTAAAGACAAATTTGTGAGCAGATACTTTCTCTAGAACTCATCCCATAATTTGACGACATAAAAGGCCTTTTGTAGTAAAATTGTGAATGGCAGTGTAGCCACCCATTCCCGTTCATATCCGAAGATGTCGCACCCGGAGGGGAGTGAGAGAAGAGGGGGAATCTCTGAGCAAAACAACTCCTCCATTTTGAATGAGCAGTTTCCCTTTCGTTATTGCCCCTCAAAGGCTTTTTACAATTATGTGAGCAATCAGCGGAATAACGCTTCCTCTTTTTAAAGTTTCTGAACATGCTCGAGTGTAACACTGGTCCTCCGTGTGAGGCCTGATGCGTGCGTGCGTTCTGGATGTGGTTGCCCTGCGTCCATTTTGTGAGAGGGTTTTTCCCCCTTTCTCTCCCGACATGCTAATTGATGCTGGAGGTGGAACATGGGTTCCATCGCCTCCGGTTGTCTCACCCGGGCTTGATAATTCTTCGTCTGTGAACTTCATCTATTGACGGGCTGTTCGACTGAGTCCAGTCTGATCTTGTCCTCACTCACCATCCACACAAGTTCACTCTTTCTGGCACGGGGTTATTTGGATGGCGATCAGGCATGGCTGATTTGGGTTTTCCTCCCCTCCCCTCTCCCCTTTCCCCCCCACCCTCACTTTTTAAACCCAGGGTAACTGAGACTATTTGCATAGAATTAAATTGAGTCTACAGCACAGAAACAGGCCATTCGGCCCAATGGGTCTATGCCAGCGTTTATGCTCCACACCAGCCTCCTCCCAAGCCTCTTCATGTCACCCTATTAAATATTAATTTCACCCTCGTGTACTTATCTAGCTTCCCCTTAAATACATCAATTGCTCGTCCTCATTGCCTCCTGGCTAAGATTAGCCAATCACTGGGAATCGGACCTGCTACCTTCTAGTTTGGATGGCTCAGGTAGACGCGTGTTAAATTAACTCCTCCTGAAATATCTTATTACACTATGCTATCGTAAGGAGGATTGCTATAAAGTAGAATGATGGGTGTGTGAAATTATAATACTGTGCCCACTCGAGCTGTGAACATCAAGCCAAGGAGCAATTATAGATTTTGTTTTACAAACTTGGCACATGGCTGGAGAGAGGACTTGGAGTTGTGTCTCACTAGGTTGTAATACCAACGGGTGCAGGTCTGTCACTGATGGTGATAGCAGTGGCAGCAATTTGAGAGGATAAATGAAGGGTTTCACAGTAGAAGTGAGTTCATTGGTAGGGGTCCCCCCCCCCCCACCAAAATCATTTTGAGGTTGTCCAATGTAGCTTTTGAGGGTCACCTCCATTTTGCTCCCAGGAACCTGTGTCTCGGGCTGCAGGTTTGGCCGGTGTAAAGTCTGTGTGTTATATGGCGAATTAATACACAGACTACAAGAGTAACTTTAACAGGACTTTACTATTCGAAGGTCAGGGCGAATCTGCCCAATAAATCCTTACACAGCACTTATATACCGGTGTGGTCACCACCGGTATTACAGTATACAGTAGCCAAGATAAAGTAGTGCAACCCTTAAAATAGTTCTCTTAAAGGTGGAACGTTACATACACTACAGCCGGTGAGTCTGTGCTGTTTCCGACTCCGACTTTGCACTGGGCCAGTTGGCATTCCCCCATTCCCAGCTCGGTCCCATTCCTGCCGTCGGACAAATCTTTGAGTTCGAGCCCCGTCATTTCCCCCCCATTCCCCTCCCCACCCCGGCCCCCCCCCCCCCCCAGTTGGGCAAATCCAGAGTTTGCGACACTGAGTCTATTGGTACAACATTAAGGGCCTTGCACCCTCTCACCTCCAGCCCGACAACCCTCCGCGTCTCTGCGCTCCTCCAATTCTGGCCTCCTGCGCATCCCCGATTTTAATTGCTCCACCATTGGCGGCCGTGCCTTCAGCTGCCTGGGCCCGAAGCTCTGGGCTTACCTTCCTAAACCTCTCCTCCTTTAAGACTCTCCTTAAAACCTACGTCTATGACCAAGCTTTTGATCATCTGTCCTAATATTGTCTCTCGTGGCTCGGTGTCAAATTTTGTTTGATATCACACCTGTGGAGCGCCTTGGGACGTTTTACTATGTTAAAGGCGCTATATACAGTAAATGCAAGTTGTTGTATTGTCTAAAATAACAGGGTGGAGCATCAAATAACCATATGTGAAGATTAAGGATCCATTGATCTGTGTCTCCTGGTGGCTCGTTTGATGTTTGCTGCTGTCTATTGTATCAGGTTCAGTCCCTGATACAGTTGGTCTTCACTCCCCCCTTGGTGAGGGAGGGGGGGGGGAGTCCTGCCAGGGTTCTCTTTCCCAACTGCCATCCAGTGATTCCTGCCCACCCCACCCCACCCCAACCAGTTGAACAGTGTGCGCATCAGATGAGATCAGGATCACTTGTGATTTCTCTCATGGTTGAATGGTCTACCAACACTTACTGCCGAGACCTTATGCTTGAAAAGTGGCGGATTGGATGAGGTATCTGATGGTCACCACACCCAGCATGACTTGGCATCTTGAGGTGGGGTGGGGAAACTAATTTGAATTTATAATAGAGCCAGCAGCCATTCAAAGAGAAGACAAACTAAACTCCAATCTCTAGATTTATACATCCAAGCTCTGAATTTGCTGAGTGGCGATGGTCATTTAGATTCTGTGACAGCAGTGCGATTATTTAAAAAAAAAAAAAAGGAGTTAGATATATTTCTTAAGGCTAAGGGGATCAAGGGATATGGGGAGAAAGCAGGGACAGGGTACTGAGTTTGGATGATCAGCCATGATCGCATTGAATGGTGGAGCAGGCTCGAGGGGCCGAATGGTGGAGCAGGCTCGAGGGGCCGAATGGTGGAGCAGGCTCGAGGGGCCGTATGGTGGAGCAGGCTCGAGGGGCCGAATGGTGGAGCAGGCTCGAGGGGCCGTATGGTGGAGCAGGCTCGAGGGGCCGAATGGCGGAGCAGGCTCGAGGGCCCGAATGGCCTCCTCCTGCTCCTATCTTCTATGTTTCTATGTAATTGTCTCTCTCTCTCTAAAACCTTCTCTCACGTGGCCAACTAATGATTTCACTTGTAAAACATTTTCAGATAGCCCTGGGTTACAAACGTGGTTCGGATATAAGCACCCAAGTGACGAAACTATGGAAATCAGAAAGATGGGTGGGGTGGAGGGAGACTTTACTCCTCCTTTGCACCCTTCCCCTGAGGGACAAGATTACAGTGAGCTGTCTTGCCTGGTACTGGCATCAAGCAGCTGATTGCAATGCAGTGCGGTTGGTTTTCTGTGGCCTCATTGCTTTTGTGGTCTTTTCGCAATCTTTCAAATTTTGGTACGTGTTGCAATGTCTTTCTCGAGAGGCAGTTGGTGTGGTTTAGAAGTTTTTACCATTTGACAAGTGTATGAAGAATAGGGTGGGGGAGGGACAAGTTTGGTTCTGCACCATGTTGACCTGAGGTTGGGGTCTTGCATTTGCAATTTGTTGTTTTTTTGGGAATGTACAGCAGGTTGGTCAACATTCATGAGAATGGGCATTAGGGTTGCTAACACTATTTGAACATAGTCATAGGCACAGAAGGAGGCCATTTGGCCCATCGAGTCCGTGCCAGCTCTCTGTAGAGCAATCCAGTCAGTCCCATTCCCCCGCTCTATCCCCGTAGCCCTGCAAGTTTATTTCTCTCAAGTGCCTATCCAGCCTCCCCTTGAAAACATTGAGTGTCTCCGCTTCCACCACTTCCGTCGGCAGCGAATTCCTCCTCCCATCTTTCCTCATCTAACTCTATCAGCGTAACCCTCTATTCCCTTCTCCCTCATGCTTGTCCAGCCTCCCCTTAAATGCATCTATACTATTCGCTTCAACCACTCCCTGTGGTAGCGAGTTCCACACTCTGGGTGAAGAAGTTCCTTCTGAATTCCCCGTTGGATTTCTTGGTGACTATCTTATATTGATGGCCTCTAGTTTTGCTCTTCCCCACAAGTCTTGTCTATTCACAGATGCTGGTGAACCTGTTGGTTTATTTCCAGCATTTTCTGCACTTAAATATGGCGGTTCTGTAACACACGAGAGTGTTTCGGTTAATAGAGCGAGGTCGGAACAGTAGAGTCAAACCTTCAACTAATAAAGCCCAGTTTGAGGCTAGAATCTGAATAGAGCTGTGCAGTGATGTTGGATGGGAGTGATACTGCTGGCTCTGCATTGCTGTCTGACCAGGTGAAACAAAATCCGTAGCTCGGGTCCTCAATGCACCAGTATCGCAATAGCAGTTAAATGTGTTCGAAAGGAGCCAGTAGGGCTGTCTGCTGGCCGCTCTCTGCGAAGGTTGTATATGAAGAGTCCCAGCCAGCATTTATCCCCAACCAGCGCCGCTAAAGCTGATTAATTTGGTAATTTATCTCATTGTGGTTTGTGGGACCTTTCTCTGCATGAGTGGCCACAGAGTTTGTCTATGTTACGACGGTGGCTGCATTTAGAAGCACTTTATTTGGCTGGTAAGCCTTCTGGGATGCACTGAGGACATGAATGGTGCTACATAAATGGAAGTTTCTTTAATGTTATCCTTTTTTCTTCCCCCCCCCCCTTTCTCTCCTTCCCTCCCCCCCTCTTTCTCTCCTTTCTCTCCCCCCCCCCCCCCCCCCCCCACTTTTTAATGTTCACAGGTCACCAAAAGTCTACCTATGAACTTTTTAATGGTTGCTTCCCTTTGATTGTGCTGGTGCTGTTGGTGATACAAAGCTGCAGCATTGTGAGTGACTCCCAGATGTTGGTCCCCCATCACTTGCCTCCATTTGATTGGGCCACCTTCTTGCCCAAATTCCATTTTTTTTTGGTATCCCTGTTCTCCGACGTGGATGATGACGGGAAGGCTGCAGCTCCCCTTCCTGAGTGCAGATTTTACACTTCCGTGCAAATTTAAACTGCTTGAAAAAAGCACCCAGCCACCCAAGTCTAGATTTCTGTCCCTTTCAGCCAGGGCTTGTGCACGCTTGAAGGCACTTTATAGGGTGGGGGGGAGTGAGGTATTTTATAGGGTGGGGGGGAGTGAGGCACTCTATAGGGTGGGGGGGAGTGAG
Source organism: Somniosus microcephalus (assembly GCF_052327205.1). Taxonomy (NCBI): domain Eukaryota; kingdom Metazoa; phylum Chordata; class Chondrichthyes; order Squaliformes; family Somniosidae; genus Somniosus; species Somniosus microcephalus. The sequence goes on from NC_141012.1 coordinate 8,751,204, forward strand.
GCACTCTATAGGGTGGGGGGGAGTGAGGCACTTTATAGGGTGGGGGGGGAGTGAGGTATTTTATAGGGTGTGGGGGGGAGTGAGGTATTTTATAGGGTGGGGGGAGTGAGGTATTTTATAGGGTGGGGGGGGAGTGAGGCACTTTATAGGGTGGGGGGAGTGAGGTATTTTATAGGGTGGGGGGAGTGAGGCACTTTTATAGGGTGGGGGGGAGTGAGGCACTTTATAGGGTGGGGGGGAGGGAGGCACTTTATAGGGTGGGGGGGAGGGAGGTATTTTAGGGTGGGGGGGAGTGAGGCACTTGTGTTTACAGGCCAGCCAGTGTTGCTGGGAGTCATTTCAGGTGATTAATCATGAGTGTCGCTCAACATTCAAGCATGTTGGTTGACGCGCGTCTTTTATATTTTCCCTGATAGTGTATCGAAAATGCCTAGCAACTATATTCTGTGATGTAAGCAAATACACACAACAGCAGAGCTTGGGGACAGCTGCTGCAGGTGCCTGAAGAGACATTAATGAAGTGGAGACACAATGGCTGATGACTTAAGTTGCACATTCCTACAGTATTTTATTGATGCTCATTTATTTTCTCTCTCCCCCACCACCTTGTTTTACTGTAGGAAGCTGCACAGTGGAATGAAGACCTATGGGTGCGAACTGTGCGGTAAACGATTCCTGGACAGCTTACGGCTAAGGATGCATCTGCTTTCACATTCAGGTAACCGTAGATCGCGTAATCTGGCGCGCGCTCTTTTTTCTTTCTCAAGAATTTGTGCAATTTTAAAAAGGGGAGAAAAAGCGAGCTGCGGTATGCTGTGTGCGCTGCGGTGTCTATTTCAGCTCCCCCCCGCCCCCCCCCCCTCCCTTCCCTGTGGCTTGTGCTGACTGACGACGATGTTGTTGTGGAACTGGCGCCGCGCCAACCTGGGCTTGGAGCCAACCCTGTGGGTACAGTATGTACAGTGAGTCTTGCGCCAAATTTGTCATCGTCTGGGGGAAGGAGGGAGCAGGTTTCCTGTGCTGTAAACAAAACAGTTTTGATTTTTTTAATATAAAATTGGCAACCAGCTCGTGGTTAATTTTTTTTGTTAAACTTGTAACAAATAAACCCTGTTGCAAACTGTTTTTCTATTTTATTTTTCTATTCAGCCCAATGTATTTGTTTTCAAAAAGAGAGAATTTGCATCTCTACAGCACCTTAGAATCAGAGAATGGTTACAGCACAGAAGGAGGCCATTCGGCCCATCGAGCCTGTGCTGGCTCTCTGCAAGCGCTAGTCCCCTTTCCCCGTAGCCCTGTAATTTTTTTTTCTTCAGGTACTTATCCAATTCCCTTTTGAAAGCCACGATTGAATCTGCCTCCACCGCCCTCTCGGAAAGTGCATTTCAGATCCTATCCACTCGCTGCGTAAAAAAGTTTTTCCTCATGCCGCCTTTGGTTCTTCTGCCAATCGCCTTATATCTGTGTCCTCTGGTTCTCGACCTTTCTGCCAATGGGAACAGTTTCTATCTACTCTGTCTAGACCCCTTATGATTTTGAACACCTCTATCAAATCTCCTTGCAATCTTCTCTGCTCTAGGGAGAACAATCCCAGCTTCTCCAGTCTATCCATGTAACTGAAGTCCCTCATCCCTGGAACCACTCTTGTAACTCTCTTCTGCACCCTCTCTAAGGCCTTCACATCCTTCCTAAAGTGCGGTTCCCAGAATTGGACACAATACTCCTGTTGAGGCCGAAGCAGTGTTTTATAAAGGTTGTTCATAACTTCCTTGCTTTTGTACTCTATACCTCTATTTATGAAGCCCAGGATCCCGTCTGCTTTTTTAACTGCTTTCTCAACCTGACCTGCCACCTTCAATGATTTGTGCACACATGCCCCCAGGTCTCGCTGTTCATGCATCCGCCTTTCTCAACCTCAGGACGTCCCAAAACCAATGAAGCACTTTTTGAAGTGTAGTCGGTGTTCTGATGTAGGAAATGCAGCGGCCAATTTGTGCACAGCAAGCTCCCACAAACAGCCATGTGATAATGACCAGATCATTTTTTTTCCAGTGATGTTGGCTGAGGGGCAAACATTAAGTACGTGAAGGAGAAAGGAATAAAAGAATATGTTGTTAGGTTGCGATGAAGTAAGGTGGGAGGAGCTTTGTGTGGAGCATAAACACAGACATTGACCTGTTGGGCTGAATGGCCTGTTCGGTGCTGTGGCATTAACCAATGGGGTGTCTTCGGGTGATGCGAGTTAGCGGGAGAGGGATAATTAGACGATGGGCCCTGATGATGCCATTTTAAAGTCATATCATTCTGTCCTTATTTTTATTCTGCCATTATAGTTTCCTACGTCCACACTTGCACTGCAAATTCGGCATGTAAACGTCACGTTGTAATTACACCTTCCTGCCAGTGGTGGTGCTGCAGTGCCTCCAGTGGCGAGAGTGTAATTACAGAACGACAAGTTAATGGGCAGTTTCCATTTATAATGGAAGATTTTGACAGGAAATGTGCACCGAGCAAGGTTGTTAATACGCCAACAAGATTTATTAATTGTAGAAAGAAATATCTGTGGCAGTGCTCGCAGGCAGTCTGGAGCATGGCTGTGATGTTTCGCTGCTCAGAGTGTTGCTACATTTAGTCCAGTCTGTCCCTTTTTTAAAGGCCCGCTGTTCAGAGATCCTCTCCGCGGGGTTGTGGTCTAAATGGGCACATCCCGAGGTCACAGTGTCCGCTCGATTCGGTTGGCAGCACCCCTGCCTCTGAGTGGCAAGGTTGAGAGTTCAAGCCCCATTCCAGGCTTTGCGTAGATAATCCAGCTCGATACCCTCGGTGCAGTATTGAGGGAGTGCACACGTTGTCAAGTGATGCTGTCTATCGATCAGATGAGGTGTTAAACCGAGGTCCCGTCTGCCGTCTTGCCAAACACCAGTGTTCCATGCTGGCGGTAACTTTTTTTTGAGGGCACCAATCTGTGCGTCAACATTGGTTGACAAAAATCTTGTGGTTAAGGACCCCACAGCGCTGTTGGTGAGATGGGAATTGATGTGAATCATTTTAAACTGCTTTATTTCCCATAATAAAGAACAACAATTATGATTTGGATTCACTTCCATCAGTACAATGTGTCTTTGTGCAATAATATAAAAATAATGAACACGTTATGTTGCCTCATTCCAGTGAATCCCATCGGTTGACTTAAAACTAATTTTGCTAAGTTCTCTCTCCGGTACTCCATCTTTCTCTCATCCCTTTTGCTGTCTGACTGCCTCGCGCTTTCATGGCACTATCTGTTCAAAAATGCTAGACTTCAGTGTCCGTTTTTAGTCAAACACTACCTTTCATTGTCCCCAGCACACTAGTTCAGATGCTCCATCTGAAATATAATCTATACATGCCAGCCTTGCTGCCTTGTGAATGTAACTTTTTTTGAGCGCTACATTTTGCTCAACTGTGGCATTTTCAGAATCACAGAAAGCCCACAGTGCAGATAGAGGCCATTTCGGCCCATCGAGCCTGCACCGACACATATCCCACCCGATCCCCGTAACCCCTACACCAACACATATCCCACACTATCCCTGTAACCCCACGTATTTAATCCCCTAACACTAAGGGTCAATTTATCATAGCCAATCAACCTAATCTGCACATCTTTGGACTGTGGGAGGAAACCGGAGCACCCGGAGAAAACCCACGCAAACACGGGGAGAATGTGCAAACTCCACACAGTCGCCCGGGTTCGAACCCGGGTTTCTGGTGCTGTGAGGCAACAGTGCTAACCACTATGCCACCGTGCTGTCAATATGAATTCACCAAAATTACTCCTGGCAACGTTGTTTGAAATCCCCAAAACATGACGGGTTAGTTTTTTGGAAGCGGTTGATTAATCTTTGTTAGAATTTCAGGTTGCTATGAATGCCATGGTGGATCTTATTTGAAAGAAACCATTTCTAATGACTGACCTCTCTGGCAACAACCAGCAACTTTCTCTCTGTTGAATCCTTTCTTATCTTTACCTTATTGGTACTATTCTGGTCATTGTTCTTCTGAACTTTGCCCTCTGGTCTCCTTCAGCTTCAGGTACCCTTTCCTACAAGCTCATCCTCTTCCTCCACCCTGCGTTCTTGCTCTCTTGAAACGAGGACTCATCGCACCATCCTCCGCTCTCCCATTGTTTTCTTGCGCCTCAATTTTTCCCCTCCTGCAAACTTTGGGAACCCAAGTTTGGCTTCACCTCAGGACTATTAGATTCTGTTGTCTTTCCTACGCTTTTTTTTATCATAATGGTTTCCTGCACTTTGCATTTTGCCTCTTCTTGGGCTTCTCACTTAATCTCAATTAAAATAAAGTATCTGGGGGGTTTGAGTCCTCAAAGGCTGGCTTCTCGCTTGACTCTTGAAAGTGAGGTTTTTGTTCTCTCAAGACACTGGACGCGATAACCTGGTATGCACCAAGCTCCGTGTTGAGGTAACTGGGTGACCGATCCGATTCCCTGGTACGAGCGCACCTTCTGCAGGATCACGAGGAAAGAAAGACTTACATTTCTACAGCGACTTTCACGACGTCTCAAAGTGCTTTACAGCCAATGAAGTACTTCTGGAGTATAGTCACTGCTGTAATGTGGGAAACGCGGCAGCCAATTTGCGCACAGCAAGATCCCACAATCAGCAATGTGATAATGACCAGATAATCTCTTTGTTTTGTTGATTCAGGGATAACTAATGGCCAGGCCAACTGGGATAACTCCCCTGCTCCTCTTCAAAATAGCGCCATGGGATCTTTTACGTCCACCTGAGAGCAGACGGGGCCTCAGTTTAACATCTCATCCGACAGTGCGGCGCTCCCTCAGTACTGCCCCTCCGACAGTGCGGCGCTCCCTCAGTACTGCCCCTCCGACAGTGCGGCGCTCCCTCAGTACTGCCCCTCCGACAGTGCGGCGCTCCCTCAGTACTGCCCCTCCGACAGTGCGGCGCTCCCTCAGTACTGCCCCTCCGACAGTGCCAGCCTAGATTTATGTGCCACAACCCGCAACCTTCTGGGTCAGAGGCGAGTGTGCTACCCACTGAGCCCCAGCTGACACTCCAGTCCCGTTGGCCTTTATGGAGAAGTCGGATGCTTGTGACTTTCAAAAGGGAATTGGATAAGAACCTGAAGGAAAAAAATTTGCAGGGTTATGGAGAAAGGGCGGGGGTGTGGGACTAGCTGAAGTGCTCGTGCAGAGAGTTGGCACGGGCTCGACGGGCCGAATGGCCGCCTTCTGTGCTGTATGAAAGCAAGTAGTTCCTGGAAAGACGGGAAGCAGTGATTCAATTTGCTCTTATGGGGGCAAGAAACTGGGTGGTGTTTGGGGGTGGGGGGTAGATAAAGTGTTGGGAGAAAAATAGGTGGAATAGAAGGGTGCAAAAAAAAGATAGTTTAATAAGTATAGGGACTGATGTCCCCTTGAAAAGAGCTAGAGAGTAATTTTTAAATTGACATTCCTTTCAAATCAGATTCCTTTAAGTTTTTTTTTACACCTTTGGTGTTCAAACGGCTCTTTGAAAGTAAGGAACTGAGCATTTGCAAGTCTCTAATATTAAAAACCAGTGAGTTACAGGGTTAAGATATTAGTGTTATAAGTTGGATTCCAAACTTTGAAAGTTGGTCTGGAACTAAAATATCTTAACTCTGGAGTGACTGTGGGATTGGGTTTCGGGAGTGTGTGGGGAGCTGGATTCCTTACAACAACATCTTGTATTTATATAGCACCTTTAACATAGTAAAACATCCCAAGGTGCTTCACAGGAGTATTTTAAGACAGAAAAAAAATTTGACACCGATCCACATAAACCTGGGCCTGTAGCTGCTGGGGAGTCGGCTTTCGACTTGATGCTATTTTGCAAGGTGCGAGGCATCCGAATCCTTTTTTGTGCGATGCAGTTTTTTTTGTGTTGAAAAACCTAGGTGAAGGGCGAAGGCCTTCGTGCAGGAGGTCACTGTCATAAATCATATCATTGAGAAACTACCTATGAAATAACACTGGATAGCCAGCTGTTGGCGCCGTCCAAGGAGTATAAATACTCGGGCGTTGGCCCCAGCTTGCCAGGGACGTTTTGTCAAGACAAGGAACTAGTGAAGTACAACTAGACCTCCATGTTCTGAAATAAGTTGATTAAAGCCTTGCTTTATACTCAAACCAAGTGCGTCGTGAGTTTTATTACGTCAGTCACCAAGATTGAAAAGAGTGGGAGGGAAGAGTTAGATTGGAGAACAGTGCCTAGGTGACGTCAGTCTTGGATTTGAACAAACCTGTAGGCTGTATGAGAGAGAGTTAGAGAACTCAACCGATTTGAGGTTGTGGGAAAGAATATTTTAGAGTAAGAGCTAGTGTGGAGAGTCTTGATAATGGCTTTAATGTAACTTTTGGTACGACATTCTTTAGAACTTTAATCAATATTGAAATTAAAATCTTAAAGGATTGGCAGTGTTGATTTTTAAGTTTGAAGAAAGATGAGCATTTATATAGTGCCTTCTCCCGTCTCTCCGAAATGTCTCAAAATGCATTATGGGGTTCACTTTGAAGTGCAGGACTGCGGTTAGGTAGGTAGGTAAATGTGGTAGCCATTTTAACACAGCACGATCCCACAAACTACAAATAACCAGTTAATTTATTTTTGTTGGTTGAGGGCGGAATGCTGGCCAGGACACTGGGAGAACCCCCTCCTCTTCAAATGGTGCCATGGGACCCTTTTATGATCAGGATGACGGGGCCTCAATTTAGCATTCCATCTGGCGGCCTATCCCTCCGTCAACGCGGTACCCCCTCAGACTCCACTGGAGTAGCAGCTAAAAATGATGCGCTCAAGTTTTGGAGCACTTCAAAGCTTTAAATACATACTTTTCTTGCGATCTCCGTGTGATAGCTGGTGTACCCATCATTTAAAATGCCTCAGATATCCCACGAGATTAGAATCCTCTAAGAACAGAACATAACATAAGCAATAGGAGCAGGAATAGGCCATTTGGCCCCTCGAGTCTGCTCCGCCATTCAATAAGATCATGGCTGATCTTGGGCTCAAAGCCACTTCCCTGCCCGCTCCCCATAACCCTTCACTCCTTTGCCTTAAAAAAAAATCTGTCTATCTCCACCTTAAATGTATTTAATGACTCAGCCTCCACGGCTCTCTGGGGCAGAGAATTCCCCAGATTTACGACCCTCTGAGAGAAGAAATTCCTCCTCATCTCAGTTCTAAAAGTGCGACCCTTTATTCTGAAACTATACCCCCCGAGTTCTAGATTTCCCCACGAAGAGAAAATCATGGGTTTAATTTCTTTTTAAAGATTTGCATGTGATTGATTAAGGGATGCACTGTTAATATTATTTTGGTTCATTTTTTATATACGGATTGGGCTTGACTTGGTATCTGGTTGGCCTCGTGTATTGTCGTATTGCAACATAAATTCCTAGTGTCTTGTGACATTAAAAAGGTCACATCGTCCATCACTGACTCTGTGTACCCTTTTAATCATCTTGCCCTGCGGATAGATGAACTATGCTTCCGTTAACTGAAGCAGAAGGTTGTTAATGAATCATACTGTAGGTGTTGAATATTCAAGTATCGCCTTTAGATAATGCTCGTTCTGACCCGTTTGCTGGATGATTTGAGGTTTGCATTAATCTCGCATTTTAACCAAATTGTGCTTTTTAATGTTGCAGTCGGGAACTGGGCATCTTCAGTTACGTGAATAACTTTCTGGTCATTTATCAAATAGAAATTTACGTTGAGGTTTCTAGTGTTAATTTCATACGTTTTAAACTTAAATTATCTACAGGTACTGTAATTAAGATGATTAAAGGAGTTGATAAGGTAGATCGAGAGAAACTATTTCCTCTGGTGGGGGGAGTCCAGAACAAGGGGGCGTAACCTTAAAATTAGAGCCAGACCGTTCAGGGGTGATGTCAGGAAGCACTTCACACAAAGGGTGGTGGAAATCTGGAACTCTCTCCCCCAAGAAGCTGTTGAGGCTGGTGGGGGGGGGGGGGTGGTCAGTGGAATATTTCATAACTGAGATTGATAGATTTTTGTTGGCGGAACAGGCTCAAGGGGCTGAACGGCCTACTCCTATTCCTATGTTCCTAAGATTTTCTGAATTGTGAAATGGTTATCCCATTTATAACTTGGTTTGACTCGGTAGAAATCAGAGAAGCTGCCACACAACGTATTGTGCAAGGGTGGCTGTGTGTCATTCAGGCAATCGTATGTTTGCCCTGGGAGCTCATCATCTCGGCTCAGGAGCAGGCTGCCTCAACAACAACAACAACTTGCATTTACATAGCACCTTTTAACCTAGTAAAACGACCCAAGGCGTTTCGCAGGAGCGTTACCGGACAAAATTTGACACCGAGCCACATTTAAAGATACTAGGACAGGTGACCAAGTGCTTGGCCAAAGAGGTAGATCCTGTTGAAACATACAAAATTCTTACAGGGCTTGACAGGGTAGATGCAGGGAGGATGTTTCCCCTGGCTGGGGAGTCTAGAACCAGGGGTCACAGTCTCAGAATAAGGGGTCGGCCATTTAGGACTGAGATGAGGAGAAATCTCTTCACTCAGAGGGTGGCGAATCTTTGGAATTCTCTACCCCAGAGGGCTGTGGCGACTCAGTCGTCAAGTATATTCAAGACAGAGATCGATAGATTTTTGACTATTAAGGGAATCAAGGGATATGGGGATAGGGCAGGAAAGTGGAGCTGAGGTAGAAGATCAGTTATAATCTTGTTGAATGGTGGAGCAAGCTCGAAGGGCCGAATGACCGACTCCTGTTTCTTATGTTCTTCTGTTTTAAGGAGCGTCTTAAAGGAGGAGAGAGAGGCGGAGAGGTTTAGGGAGGGAATTCCGGAGCCTAGGGCCCAGGCAGCTGAAGGCACAGCCGCCAATGGTGGAGCGAAGGAAATCAGGGATGCACAAGAGATCAGAATTGGAGGAGCGCAGAGATCTCTCAGGGTTGTAGGGCTGAAGGAGGTGATGGAGATGGGGAGGAGTGAAGAATTTGAAAATGAGGATCAGCCTGCAAGAGAGTGCAGTCAAAATATCAAAGCCACAGTTGAACAAGGCGGGTCCTGCACATGTGCAAAGCTCTCTGATGCATGATGGCCACTGGTGACCTGGACATCTTGCCCTCTGCTGATCCAGAGAAGGCAGGTTGCCGCAGTCATGCCCAGGTGGATTTGCCAGGGCCTGCAGAAGTGGTTAACTGCAGTCTTGACTGCTGCAGCCCACCAGGTGACTGGCTCCTGCTCCCGCTGGTCATGCGATACCATGACCCGCTATGACTGGGAGGCTTTTTGAAGAACCTTTCCAACATTACGGTCAGACGAGCATTTATATCTCATTGGCAGCCCACTTGTGCCCTTTGCAGATCTTGCACACTTAGTAAAGATCTCATGACATTCTCTCTCCAAATGGCTAGCATAATACTAAGCTTAACATCTGTCAAGAAAAGCATGCTGCCTGTCGCCAATTCATCCTTGTGACTAATTTCATTTTCACTGCTGTTGCACTCGACAGACTTTTGGAGTGTTATATATTAAATGAAGCCAGCAGTGGGGTTTTTTTTTTGGTGTGGTTTATTTCCCTCAAGGAGCTATCTATAATTGTCATCCCTTTCACAAAAGTACAAAGTGTACTCCTTTTTTTCCTCGCACTGACTCCAAAACTATATTGTGGAAACAGATGAACCAGAATTCTTTTGATACATGAAGGTGGGCTGTCACCGGCTTACTTAAAATGTTGAGCGCGATTTATTTTCTATAGTTTAACCAAGTCAGTATACTTTGTGTTGTGCCAGTAAAACACCTCGTGTGACGCTTCCTTAGTTCGTCAACTCAAATTGCTCCCACTACTAGGGATAGACTTGTACCCAGCAGCACTTCACCCTGGTGTTATGCAGCTCAAAGTGTGCTCTGCAGACACAGATATGGGGTTAGGGCAGGAAAGTGGAGTTGAGGTAGAAGATCAGCCATCATGTTGAATGGCGGAGCAGGCTCGACAGGGCCGTATGGCCTACTCCTGCTCCTCCTACTTGTGTTCTTATCTAGCCCAAATTTCGAAGGCACTGCAGGAGCACTTTCACCACACGGACTGCAGCGGTTCAAGAAGGCGGCTCACCGCCACCTTCTCAAGGGCAAGTAGGGATGAGCAATGAATGCTGGCCTTGCCGGCGACACCCACATCCCAGGAAAAAATTATTTTAAAAAAACATCTCTAATTGTACCGCTGGGTGTTTTACATAGATTGAGTAGACATTTAATGAAAATGGAATTGCATTGTATGGGAATAGAATACTTTGAACTTTAGGCACCGAGTATCCACGTCAAGTATTGCCAGGTCAAGGGTAGCACATACGAACAATGACAGACAGGAAAAGACCCTCTGGTCCGTCCAGCCCGTCCCACACAACGGCGATGCGTTGTGTTTCTAGAAACCTAGGGACCGGAGTGCAAAATACATAGGAACAGGAATAGGCCTTAAACCTGTTCTGCCATTCAATGAGATCATGGCTGATCTGTGACCTAACTCCATCTACCCTCCTTTGCCCCATATTCCTTAATACCTTTGGTTAAAAAAAATCTATCAATATCAGATTTTAAAATTGGCAATTGATGTTGGGTCAATTGTTGTTTGTGGAAGAGAGTTCCAAACTTCTACCACCCTTTGTGTAGAGGTGTTTCCTAATTTCACTCCTGAGGGGCTTGGCTCATTTTTAGGCTATGTTCCCCTAGTCCTAGAGTCCCCAAGCAGTGGAAATAGTTTCTCTCTCTCTCTATCCTATCTGTTCCCCTTAATATCTTGAAAACTTTGATCAAATCACCCCTTAACTTTCTAAATTCCAGGGATTACAACCCTAGTTTGTCTAAACTCTCCTCTTAATTTAACCCCTGAAGTCCGGGTATCATTCTGGTAAACCTACGCTGCACTCCCTCCAAGGCCAATATATCCTTCCTAAGGTGTGGTGTCCAGAACTGCTCCCAGTACCCCAGGTGTGGTCTGACCAGGGCTTTGTGTAGCTGCAGCATAACTTCTACCCCCTTGTATTCTAGTCCTCTGGGTATAAAGGCCAGCATTCCATTAGCCTTTTTGATTGTTTTCTGTACCTGTTCATGACATTTTAACGATCTATGCACATGGACCCCTAAGTCTCTTTGGACCTCCATTGTTTCTAGCTTTTCACGATTTAGAAAGCACTCTGGTCTATCCTTTTAAGGTCCAAAGTGGATGACCTCACACTTGCTTACATTGAAATCCATTTACCACAGTTTTGCCCATTCCACTTAATCTATCAATATCCCTTTATAACTTTATGCTTTCATTTACACTGCTTACAATGCTGCCTATCTTTGTGTCATTGGCAAACTTCGTTATGCGGCTCTCTATCCCATCATCTAAGTCTTTAATAAATACGGTGAATAGTTGAGGCTCCAACACCGATCCCTGTGGGACACATCCTGCCAATTAGAGTACCTGCCCATTATCCCCACTCTCCGCCTCCTGCCACTCAGCCAGTCTCCTAACCAGGTCAATAATTTGCCTTCAATTCCATGAGCTTCAGCTTCACAATATTTACACTCCCCACCCAAAAGCCCGAGTGAAGCTCTGCTGCCAACAGTGTGTCTCCACACTAACCTATGAAGACCGCCCGTCACTGCTTCATTGTGACATCTTCCACTTCTCACACCAGACATCTTTGTCACCTTCCTGAACAAGATTGGTAATTTAGTCCTAAATTGTGCAGAATTTTATGCTGTGGGGCCAATTTCCCATTAGGAGCGAGGTTGGGTCGGCCAAAGTCATTTCATATGTTGCTGGAGATGTTTATCCCTTCAGTTTGGATTTTGATAAGATCCCAGGTTCCAGGGGTGAAAGTATCGTTACTAATCTATTGAAACACTTGGTTGTCAAGCTGATGATCATCTTTGCCATTTTAATGCCCAGAGGACATTGGGGCGATCCATCTGCATTCTGGGCTTTTTTGAGCGGTCCTTTCACCTGCCCAGTCTCTCCACTGGTGCTGTGCTGTCACTGCGGGTGCTGTCACAGAACTGGGGTTGGCCACTTTCCACAGAGGGGAAAAGTACTGGGTGCACTGGGCTGCTCTTCTGCAGCTTAAAAAGTCATTTCTTGACCAAGTTCTAGACCTTGACCACAGTGCTGCACTGGAGATATGCAAGCCTGAGCTGAAATTAATTGATCTTCAGTTGAAATAATTTCCCCTCATCACTCTTTTCCCCCCCCCCCCCCCGAGCTATTTCTCTTTGCTACGAGAATTCTTTCTCCCCCCTCACCTCTGCCAGTTTCCTCTCCCAAATCCCTCCAATGCGTTGCCCAAGTGCTATCCTTTTATGAGCGAGCTCCATGAGTGAACATTCCAGGCTATTTGACCGTAGCCAGGCCTGATCTTGTCCTCGCTCAACATCCACACAGATGCACTTTATTAATCAGGAGCAAGAACCCGGTCATATTTTATTTTTTTCCCCTTCTCCCTCAGCCGTGGCTCAGTGGGTAGCGCTCTCTCCTCTGAGTCAGAAGATTTGTGGGTTCAAAGTCCCACTCCAGAGACCCGAGCGCAAAAATCCAGGCGGACGCTCCCAGTGCAGTACCGAAGGAGTGTTGCACTGTCAGAGGTGCCGTCTTTCGGATGGGACGTTAAATCGAGGTCCCGTCTACCCTCTCGGGTGGACGTAAAAGATCCCATGGTGCTATTTCGAGAGAAGAGCAGGGGAGTTCTCCCCGGTGTCCTGGACCAACATTTATGGTCAACCAACATCACTAAAAACAGAGATTTGGTCATTATCACCTTGCTGGTTGTGGGAGCTTGCTGTGCACCAATTCGCTGCCCCGCGTTTCCTTGCATTACAACAGTGACTGCACTTCAAAAGTACGCCATTGGCAAGACGGCTCGTTGGGACGTTCTGTGGTTGTGAAAGGCGCTGTAGAAATGCAAGATCTTCCATTTGTCTTTTCGCTTCCCTAGCCTGGGACATGAGACTGGGACTGGGCTGGTCAATGTACTTCCTAATGGGAGTGGAGTGGTGGGGAGGGGGGTTGCATTGAGCCACGGGGCGGGGGGGGGGGGGGTTGATGTAACCTCTCTTTAATGCACATTCTGTGAATGAGAGAGAGTGGGGCCCAATCCCACACAAGAGTTAAACCGGTTGTATGTTTACATCCACTTCATCCTTCCTTTGAAAGCCCCCTTCAGAAATATTGTAAACACAATGTTTGCTACTTCATACATATATTTTTTTAGAGAGCAAGAGAGCTTGGAAAAAACCAAGGGTTTTTTCTTTCATTCTGGCTGAGATTCAGCAATATCCTTGGAATGATGTCATAGGCCGCCGGCAGATCTGAATGTACAGCCAGCATTCCATGGCATTTATGACGGCTCACAGCTGTGTGTGAGAACATGCTGTACCAAACCTAAATTGAATCGGCTTGAAGAGACTCCAAAAGCAGAAATGGATGAGGAGGGGTGGGGGGGGGGTTGTATTAGTATGACAGAGCGAACCCCTCTGCCCTGAAAAATGGATATTGTGTGGAGTGGCGATTGAAAAAAATATATATAAATCCCCCAGCCCCCGAGCTTCTGTTTTGGCTGCTGCTTTAGCAGCTTTGAGGATGATTTAAATCATCTCGTTGCTAAGAAGCAAGAGCCTCATGCTGTAATGGATTGTCTCGATTGGTCGATCCGTGTCTCTCTCTCTTTGCATGCAGCACAAAGTACATTGTTGGGAGCCTGAATGGGATGCAGCAGTGCCTGTTGGCTGCTGTGAGGTTTGCGGGCTGCGCAGTACAGTGTGTGCTGTGATACAGCCACAGGCCCATTCCTTTTTGGATTCAACTCATCATTTTTTTTTCTTTTTAGCTTTACTGGGTTGTTGGCAGCACCCAGGACGTTTAGCTGGGGTGGGTGCACGAGCTTAACCGATTTCAATAACCGTTGGAGCGTCACCTTGAAGCAAGGGTCAATTTGCATGTAGGATTCCTACAAGTGTAAATGCTGGTGATCTTCCCCCCCCCCCCCCCCCCCCCCCTCCCCGCTTTCCTGAAGACTCTTAATGGGGAGCGGTTGTATGGGCACAGGCTGCTCCCATTCCGTTACCCAAGTGGCCACTCTGCCAACTTTTTCTTCTTGGGCAGTCCCTCGGGAACCGAGGATGACTTGCTTCCACATTAAAAATGAGTTTGCAGGTGACTGATGAGTCCAATACAGGACCTACAGTCTCTGTCACAGGTGGGGCAGACGGTGGTTGAACGGGTGGGTGTGGTGCTTGGGTTGACGTGCGCTCCTTGCGCTGCCTGCGCTTGGCTTCCGCTTGCTCCCGGCGAAGAGACTCGAGGTGTTCGACGCCTTCCCGGATGCTTCTCCTCCACTTTGTGCAGTCTTGGGCCAGGGATTCCCAGGTGTCAGTGGTTACACTTTTTCAAGGAGGCTTTGAGGGTGTCCTTGAAGCGTTTCCTCTGCCCACCTGGGGCCCTCCTGCCGTGCCGGAGCTCAGAGTAGAGCGCTTGTTTTGGGAGTCTCGTATCGGGCATGCGGACGATGTGACCCGTCCATCGGAGCTGATCGAGCGTGGTCAAAGCTTCGATGCTGGGGATGTTGGCCTGAGCGAGAACACTGACGTCGGTGCGCCTATTCTGCCAATGGATTTGCAGGATCTTGCGGAGGCAGCGTTGGTGGTACCTCTCCAGTGCTTTGAGGCCAGTGAAGCATTGGCAGGCGACCAAAAGCAGTGGGCACATCAGCCAAGCCTGATGCTATCCTCACCTGGCAGTCTTTCCAACAGCGGTCACTGGATAGCAATTTCCTGCTCACCCTCCTTGTTTCACCCAAACACAGCCTTGGCTGACTCCACACCAGGCTAAGTGAAACAATACCTGATGCTAAAGACTTCACGGGAAACGTGAACCAAGTGTGTTTGCTCCCATGCCTGGATAGCGTTGGACTGCACAGTGTAGGGTCCCATAAAAATGTGATTTGATAACCATGCTTTTAGTTAGTAATTGTTCGACAGCTTGCGCTGGTATTTACAGAGAGGAGGCACATTAGATTATACCAATTTCTGGTAAACATTTAATCGGTACAGCATACAGTAGTAAGGTCCCTGTATGTGGGAAAATGTCCAACGATTGTGCAACATTTTTCAGTGCATGTGGTTGAAAACCATCTGTAATAGCAGTTTCCAAATACTTTATTTACAACTTCCACCCAAAACCTTCTCCTCCCCTTCTCCCCTCCATTTTCTTCAGTGTGAACTCAACCATTGTCGTCTTATCAGCTTCTCCTTTGTGGCTGCATAAGAAATAGGAGCAGGAGTCGGCCATTCGGCCCCTCGAGCCTGCTCCGCCATTCAGTAAGATCATGGCTGATCTTCTACCTCAACTCCACTTTCCTGCACTATCCCCATATCCCTTGATTCCCTTAATATTCAAAATCTATCGATCCCTGCCTTGAATAAACTCAACGACTGAGCCTCCACAGCTCTCTGGGATAGAGAATTCCATATAAAATAAAGCTTGAAATCTGACACAATCCTTCTCTCACCTCTAGTCTCTCTTTCTCTGTCTCACCCATAGAATCATAGCATGATACAGCACAGAAGGTGACCATTTGGCCCATCGTGCCAGAGCTCTCCCAATTAGTCCCACTACCCCCTGCTCTTTCCCCATAGCCCTGCAAATTTTTCCTTTTCAAGTATTTATCCAATTCCTTTTTGAAAGTTACTATTGAATCTGCTTCCACCGCCTTTTCAGGCAGCGAGTTCCAGATCACAACTCGCTGAGTAAATTTTTTTTTTGCTTCTGGTTCTTTTGCGCATCACCTTAAATCTGTCACTCTCGCCACTGAACAGTTTCTCCTTATTTACTCAAAATCCTTTGTGATTTTGAACGCCTCTATTAAATCTGCCCTTAACCTGCTCTGCTCTAGGGCGAACAGCCTCAGCTTCTCCAGTCTCTCCCTGGTACCATTCTAGTAATTCTCTCCCTAAGGTCTTAATACCCTTCCTAAAATGTGGTGTCCAGAATTGGCCACAATACTCCAGCTGGGGTCTCGCTCTCCCTCCTACGCCTTCTCCAACCCCCCCCCGCCCCCCCCCCCCCAACCCCTTAGCTCATCAGATCTCAAAACTGCAGAATTCATTGTCTTGCTCAGTCTCTCCTTCCTTCAATAATCTACAGGTTTTTGAAACCCAACCTTGGTGTCACCCTAACAACTGCTTCCTGATTTCCCTCATCTTTACCCTGACTATTTCTGATCATTGTGGCACCCTGCAGTATGCTTTTAAAATAAGTAACCAGATAATTGAGTTGCTTGATTGTAACCAAGATAGCAGCACAGGACGAATAGTCTGAGAGCCTGTTGCCTTTTTTGGGGCGGGAGACTTTAGGAGCATTTTTAGATTAATTACAGTCGTAATTTTTTTGGGCCAATACCTGATCTCGCGTGGCATTAATCACTGGTAGTATGTGGTCTGGATCATATTTGTGATGTTTACTTGTTAAGTTGGAGTGAAAGAAAGACAGACTTGCATTTCTATAGCGCCTTTCACAAACACCGAACGTCCCAAAGCGCTTTACAGCCAATGAAGTGCTTTTTTGAAGTGTAGTCACTGTTGTAATGTAGGAAATGCAGCAGCCAATTTGCGCACAGCAAGCTCCCACAAACAGCTATGACCAGATAATCTGTTTTAGGGATGTTGATTGAGGGATAAATATTGGCCAGGACACCGGGGATAACTCCCCTACTCTTAAAAAGAGTGCCATGAGATAATTTATGTCCACCCGAGAGCAGGTGGATTTAACGTCTTCCGAAAGAAGGCCCCTCCGACAGTGCGGCGCTCCCTCAGTACTGACCCTCCGACAGTGCGGCGCTCCATCAGTACTCCCCCTCCCACAGTGCGGCGCTCCCTCAGCACTGCCCCTCCGACAGTGCAGCACTCCCTCAGCACTGCCCCTCCGACAGTGCGGCGCTCCCTCAGTACTGACCCTCCGACAGTGCGGCGCTCCCTCAGTACTCTGGAGTGGGACTTGAACCCACAACCTTGTGACTCCGAGGCGAGGGTGCTACCCACTGAGCCACGGCTGACACTTGCAGATTGGA
Organism: Somniosus microcephalus; assembly: GCF_052327205.1. Taxonomy (NCBI): domain Eukaryota; kingdom Metazoa; phylum Chordata; class Chondrichthyes; order Squaliformes; family Somniosidae; genus Somniosus; species Somniosus microcephalus. Next base: position 8,768,336 of record NC_141012.1, read on the forward strand.
ATCAGAAAGCTTAACTCTTGGAGGTTCATCGGGGAAATTTACCTCGAGTGAGCAATTCAAATCTGCTCCTGCGCTGCCGCAGCCAACATTCACATTGTGGAGTTTAACCTGTGCCGGGCCTTTAAGACCGCTGCCCCAAATTCATCTGTGGGGATGTAGTGTAAATAGCCACACCCCGAGACTAATTGGAGGGGAATTGTGGAGGGACATTCCTGTGGATTGGCAGCTGTTTGCAAATTCCTGGCTGCTGCTTTTAGGGAGGATGAGTTATCTAGGTCAGATAAAACCAGCAGGAAATGACCGGCTTTCTTCGTTTTTCCGTACTTTTGACTCTTGGAAGTGTGGACGTGTGCTGGACACAAGAAATCTAGGCAGATGGAGTAGAGTAGTGGCACTCGTAATGTGACCTGAGGGTCCTTTGTGGTCCAACTCCCTCACTACCTATTCATTTTCGTTAGTAAAAGGCAAGAGGATGCCTTTAGGATTCGGGGCTTCCACACTTCCAGAGAAGGAGTCCCGTTCACTATTGTTTGGTGGAACTACTGGTCCTATAGTTGCTTTTCCCACCTCCCCATCTGTATAGAGCTGCCTACACTTCCCTACACTTGGTGTGTGAGCTGTGGCTCAGCGGGCAGCACCCTCACTTCCGAATCAGAAGGTTGTGGGTTCAAGTTCCACTCCAGAGACTTGAGCACAAAAATCTAGGCTGATGCTCCCAGTGCCAGTCTTTTGTGCCAGATTTTGTGCTCAAGTCTCTGGAGTGGGCCTTGAACCCACAACCATCTGACTCAGGCGAGAGTGCTGCCCACTGAGCCAAGGCTAATGAGTTGATTTGAGGTGGACATCGATTGGGACGGTGGACCTTGACAATACAGGCGGGAGTAACGCTGGTTCAACTGCAGCCGCCAAATAGCGAAAATGTGAGTGGTGCTGGTGGAGGTGGTGATGCAGGAACGGATTTGAATTTCTCACTCGAGGTAAATTTCCCTATTGAACCTCCAAGTGTTAAGCTCTCTGATTCCAATCTGCAAGAGTTTGTTTCGACAAGGATCTTTCCTGTCTGTCAGCAGAGCCGGGCTGTTAACAATTGTTAATGGGATTACTGAACACTCGGGTCAAGGCTCTGAAATTCATGGAAGTTTTACAGCCCGGAATATTTGTTTACGAAAAGGCGTTGTACTGGGAATAAACGGTGCCAGTATGCTAGTCAGGCCTTGCACTTGCCTTAAGCGACCTATAATGTACGTATTCAATTATGCATAATATAATTTTACCTCCTTCAGCGTGAGCTGTTTACTGTATGCCCACAGTTAAATTGACACTCTTATCAACTTACTGTGGAGAAGAAATGAGATCTCCTCAGTAACCCAGCCTCCTCTAATGATGGTACAGCTGACCCTGTTGGGAATCGTGAATCCTGCCTTCCTGTGGAACAGTGGGTTAATGTTCCAACCTTCGGTGCTGCCCTTTGTAACCGAGTTTGATCGCTCCACTTGCTGTTCTGTGTCTTGCTTTAAAGGCCTTTTGGCAGCTCGCACTGAAATCACTTCACCATTTCAGGCCATCCCTTCTGTATGGAGTCTCCATGTATGGAAGTTGAAAGGGCCAAAGGAGTAAATAAAGATGACTCTGAACCTTCAAGATATCATAAAACCCGAATCTACCCAATGGGACAGGAAACTTTAGAAAAACAAAATTTAGAAAATAGAGACTTTGCAGCGAACCCATCCCTTGTACAGTGTGGGTATGTCCATGCTACTGAGGGTAAAAACTCTCACCATTTATGACTTCAGCACACAATCTAGATTGACCCTCCCAGTGCAGTACTGAGGGAGTGCTGCACTGGCGGAGGTGCTGTCTTTTAGATGAGACATTAAACTGAGGCCCCATCTGCGCTCTCGGGTGGACGTAAAAGATCCCACGGCCACTATTTCGAAGAAGAGCAGGGGCGTTATCCCCGGTGTCCTGGGACCAATATTTATTCCTCAATCAACATCACTAAAAACAGATTATCTGGTCATTATCAGAGTGCTGTTTGTGGGAGCTTGCTGTGCACAAATTGGCTGCTGCGTTTCCTACATTACAACAGTGACTACACTTCAAAAAAAAAGTACTTCATTGGCTGTAAAGCACTTTGGGACGTCCTGAGGTTGTGAAAGGCGCTATAGAAATGCAAATCTGTCTGTCCTTGTAGCTAAATAAATGAGTTGGTTTAAATTGAGTGTACAGTAAAGTGATTTACAGTGCTGTACAGGAACAGCATGCAGAATCTGCTTTTTTTTCTAAACTGTTTTAAAGAGAGTATACAACAGAATACTAGAACCTAAACGCAGGTTTCTACACTTACAAAATACAGTACAGTGACATTAAACCAGTTTAAACATTTACTGTATTACAGTAGGTAAGGCTCTAATCAAAGACCAGCTGTCTTTGCTTGCTTGTTGGCAGTCGCTCTTCGATTATTCTTTGCACGATCTAACTGCGCCGATGCATATTTACACAATGAGGTCACCGTTTAATGCTACAGAGAAATCTGAAGAGTTTACACATTTACATGGAATTTGCAGCAAAGCGACAGTCCATTCGGCCCAACCGGTCCATGTTTATGCACCACACGAGCCTCCTCCCACTCCAATTCATCTCGCCCCCATCACCATATCCTTCTATTACTTTCTCCCTCGTGTACCAAGCTAGCTTCCTTTTCTATTGATAAATTTTCTTAATAGTTTCTTTGCCATGGTCGATCTTTCACTTGGGTAGACGACTGGTTTATGAGTCATCATTCGTCTGCCTCACTTCTAACCATCGCTGCAGTAACGGCAGATATCACTTGTGCATCTGTAAGCTTAGTGCAACTTTCAGCAGCATCTGTGCTCGCGTTGGTGTCGCAGGTGCTTGCCTTCATGGGCTGTAAAGCACATTGGGACGTCCTGAAGTTGAGAAAGGCACGATATCAATGCAAGTTCTTTCTTTACTGTTTCAAACATTTCTTCCCTTTGAAGCTTGGCATTCAGTCTGTTTGACAAAAGTTGGTAAAACCTGCCAAGCTTGTCTGCGTTAAGACCTGCTACAATGCGAGAGCACCGAGTGGTGCTGGTCTTCGGGCCAGTTTTGGTGTGGCTTTGTCGCCGATTGTCGAGGGGAGCACTCCATAAACTCAAGATGTTGCATGACCTGCCTTGCTGATCCAAGAGCAGATCCCTGTGGCTGAGATTGCTCTTTGGAAAAAATCTACCTGATCAGTAGTTCTTCCCATTGTGCAAATTGAAGTTCTCCATTCACTTGTTTTGAAATTCCCATTGGCACTGCTGGCGGAACTAATGTTTCATTCTTTGGACCACCTTTAACTCTTATTTGGCCGAACACCATACTTTGTAGGTTTTGGGGTGGCGTGCATAAAAAATAAATTGAAGTCATTTGTATGCAAGGGGTTTTCTAGTAAAATTGGTGCGTGGTTAACATGGTGTCGCCCTAGCCACACCTATGGGTACATTGATTGTCCAATGCTAAGAGTTCAATATATCGAGCTTCTCTCTATATTAAAGCTCTAATGCTTTGGGACCCCAGTGTAGTAAGAAAAGGATTTTCTCACTCACACTCTCTCTCACTCACACTCACACTCCTCACACTCACACTCACACTCGACTGACGTCACGATCTGCTGGCGCAGGAGATTGTGGCGGTAGTGTTTAGCGCCGCCGCAAGATGTCTAGTTAATTTCGCAAGCGGCGCAAACCTCGCCGCGCCCGGGTGCTAGTTGCTTTGCGCCCTCTTACAGCGCTAACTGGAGGCGCAAACAACTGAATTTCACCCCCCCAGAACTTTATATAGAAAAGTTTGATATTTTAAACTCTTGGCATTGGGCCAGGCCCTAGACTAGTGTAGACCATATCTCTTGTCTGTTATGACAATTAGTTGGCGTTGGGGTCCAAAGCGCTGATTCAATATTGCACAATGTTCTCCCAAAACTCCCTTGATTGAATTACAGCCTCATTACCTCGGGTGATGAGCCAAGGTTCATGGTGCAGGACTCTGCAAGATTGAAGTGTAAGACAGAAACTAGGTTAAAATCAGCAAGTTGTAATTAAGTAACGCTAAGCTTGAATAGACCGTAGAGCCGTGGAAGGAAGTCTAGGGGAGGAAAGAAGTTGACTAGTAACGAGTTGGAACAGGAGACCGTACAAAAAACGTCTTTTGATTTCAACACGGAGAGGACACGTAGGATGATGTGTTTGGGAGGGATCGGACAGGAAAGTTCAGAGGATCAGTGAGTGTAGTAGTACTAATTAAAAAAGAAAGACAGACTTTCATTTCTACAGCACCTTTTACAACCACTGGACATCTCCAAGCGCTTTACAGCCAATGAAGTACTTTTTTTTTTGTAGTGTTGTAATGTGGGAAACGCGGCAGCTAATTTGCACACAGCAAGCTCCCACAAACAGCAATGTGAAAATGACCAGATAATCTGTTCTTTGGTATGTTGATTGAGGGATAAATATTGGCCAGGAAACACTCCCCACTGCTCTTCTTCAAACTAGTGCCGTGGGATCTTTTACGTCCACCTGAGGGAGCAGACGGGGGCCTCGGTTTAACGTCTCATCCGAAAGACGGCACCTCCGACAGTGCAGCGCTCCCTCAGCACTGGGCGTGCCAGTCTAGCTTTATGTTCTCAAGTCCCTGGAGTGGGACTTAAACCGACAACCTTCTGACTCCGAGGCGAGTGTGCTACCCACTGAGCCATGGCTGACACTGAGATTGAAGGAATGAGCGAATGAATTAAGAGGCGAGAGAGGGACATCCTACGAGACAACAGGCTTTTCCTTGCTCCTTGCCCTCGGAGGTGCTGAATAGCCTTCCTTGATAGGGCAACAGTAGCCAAATTTTGAACTTTTATACAGAGTTCAGCTAATCGCGGAAATTATACTTCAAGTAGGAGTCGAGTAGCCAATTAAACTGTAATTCATTTCTATCAGGTTTTTCAAAAGGGAATTGGAAAGGAGAAGTTTGCAGGGCTATGGGGAAAGAGCAGGGGGGAGTGGGATGAATTGGAGAGCTCTTTCAAAGAGCCGGCACGATGGGCCGAATGGCCTCCTTCTTTGCACAATGATTAGCTGGTTGAAAAATACTTGAGTGCCAGTAGTCTAATAGCAGTGAGAAACTACGAGTCTAGGTACTGTCATAACAAACGAAAGCAAGAATTTCTCCCCCCATCCTTATTTCCTTCCTTCTCCTCCCTCTTATCCGATGACTCACTTGGGTTTACCATGCCAAATTCAGCACACTTTTGTAAATATTTTAACTTAATTATATAAGATAACATTACTTGTAATTTTGCTTTGTGTATTTTCCTTTTCAGTTGCATTAACCTATCTCTTGTTTTAGTGATCTCTATCTCTAGTATGCTGTATTTAGTTACAGTAAAACCTTTTATAACTTGCTCCTTGGATGCTAGCCAGTTCTGCCATACAATGAAGGTGCAGTATAAAGCAAAGCTTCATTCTGTTGCTCACTTGGTTTTTTTTTAACCCTCCCTCTGTGCTGCGACTGAATCTAGTCAAGAGAGCTTCCAGTAAGTTCCCTCCTCCTGCTTCTTAATTCTCCAACACTCTCCGCTCCTCTCCTGAAGACACTGGCACTTTTCTGGACTGCGATGCTGCAAGCATCCCCAGCAATCTTCCCTCAAGTGGCCATTCCCAAGGGGTGAAAGAACTTGCATTTCTACAGTGCCTTTTACAACCTCAGGATGTCCCAAAGCACTTTGCAGTGCAGTACATTTGAAGTGTAGTCACTGTTGTAATGTAGCAAATGCGGGAACCAATTTGCGCACAGCAAGCTCCCACAAACAGCAATGAGGTAATGACCAGGTTATCGGGTTTTTTTTAAATAGTGATGTTGACGTCGAAATATGGGCCAGGGCACTGCTGCTCTTTGAAATAGTGCCGTGGGATCTTTTCTGTCCACCTGAGAAGGTAGAGGGGGCTTCAGTTTAGCGTTTCATTCGAAAGACGGCACCTCCAACAGTGCAGCACTCCCTCAGCGCTGCACTGAAGTGTCCACCTAGATTTTGTGCTCCAGTCTCTGGAATAGGACTTGAGCCCACAACCTTCGGACTCGAGAGATGAGTGTGCTACCCACTGAGCAGGAGTCGCTGATCAGTGGGATTTTTCAGTGTTATTCACCTCTTTAGCTTTGGATGCTGAGGCCGCACGGAGCATCAGAAACTTGCTTTGTTGGATAGCTCCGACACTGCCCTGAGTCATATGTTTAAATTAATCCACGGGATGTAGGCTTCATCGGCAAGGCCACCATTTATTTCCCATCCCTGGATGTCCCTGAGCAGATCATGGTGGGCCACCTTCTTTGAAGAGGTTGAGTGGCTCATTAGGCTAATTCAGAGGGCAGTTAAGAGTCAACTGCATTGGTGTGGGACTGGAGTCCGAGGTAAGGACTTGTTTTTAAGATTTCCTTCCCTAAAAGGAACATTAATGAAACCGTTGGGTTTTTAGCGACAATCCGACAGCTTCATGGTCACTTTTTTTTTACTGATGCCAGTTTTTTATTTCCAGAGATTTGAAAAAAAACTAATTTCCCAAATTCTCAAACTGCCAGGGTGGGATTTGCACCCGTGTCCAGTAATATAACCACCCCGCTACTGTATCCCTTCAAGAACATACATCTTGTGCAGGACATTCATCTAACTGCCTGGAACATCGGAATGTGGCATGGATTTTGTTTTAATTGGGGTTGCTGGGAGGCGGACTGGGCCTTCTACTGACCTGAGTGGCACTTCCCATAAAATATTCCCCACTCTATTAAATATATTTATTTGACAGACTGCAGCATGTCAGCAAGGTTGGCCGGGTAGAGAGCGTTGTTTACAGCCAATACCATAAGCCCAGTAAGAATTTCTTTGTGCCATGGGTTTTACGGGAATCGGAATCTCTTCCTCTCTGCTAAATTGGGTTAACAGGAGCGGTATAGTTCAGGGGTAGGGAAGGAAAGTATAATCGCGTGGGGATGAGGGTGGGTGGGGGGGCTGGTGGTAGGGTAGAAAGAAGGCTAAATTTAAAAGTGTAATTGGCTAACTTCCACAGGCTAGCGAGTGTTTTAATGACTCCTAATAACTTCAGTTAAAACTAGCTGAGCAGAAAATAGATTGGGAGAGGCGCCTCGGGCTAGAATGGATTTTTTTTTGACACGATCTCGTTTCTGCGGCCAGGAAACTGCACAGAGTGCCTGCTGTTTCCCTTCTCTCCCCGGGTTGGTGGTCTGCCTGAGGTTGCAGAGAAATGCTTAGCTTAGGAGCGACAACCTTTTTCTTCTCAACATGAAGAATTGTACCATCAAACGAGGGAGAGACTTTTGTTTTGGGAGCCGAGAATTATGGTTATACACCATTTAATTAAAAAAAATTATGCCATGGATATAACTTCCCTAAATCCCATTTTTATTTACGTTTTGATGATTAAATGCAGACAATTGTTTTGGCCTTCTAGGTAAACGGGGTCATTTTCTCAGTTTGCATTCCGAGCGGGTGAGGTTTCCCGCTGGCATTGCAAGCATCACCCTAAAAATATACGCTGGTTTTCAGCTTTCTGTCCCAATGGTATTGCGTCGACGTGGTTAATTATTCATGATGGCGGGGGAGGTAATTGGACTTTATCTTGCCCATTTCCTGGGGGGGGTGGGGGGGTGAAATGGTCCAATTTTTGCGGGGCTATGCCCCCGCCCCAAGGGCACCCAAAATGTGTACAATTCTGGTCGCCTTATTATACAGGAAACTTTCGATTTACCGGCACCTAAATAACTGGAAATCTCGGTTAACCGGCAAAATTCAGGAGTAGGTTCAGGTAAGTTTTACTTCATATTGTACTTGCCTTCCTCGATCTGTTGCTGTGCAAGGGTGTGGCTGCAGCTGTTGCTAAGCTACAGAGACGCTTGGAACTTGTGGTCATTGTTCTGAACCTGTTGCTAAGCAACAGGGTTTGTTGCTTTATACGGAGCTCTCATCTCTCCGTATCTTTCACTATAGCTTTCGGTTACCCGTAATTTTTGATGAACCGGCACCACGTCGGTCCCGTCGGTGCCGGATAAAAAGAGTTTCCTGTAATGAGGATTTAGAGGCACTGGAAAGGGTGCAAAAAATATTTGCGAGGATATGCCTAATCAGAAAAGGATGAATAGGCTGGGTCTCGTTTCTCCTGAAAAGAGAAGGCCGAGGGGTGACCTAATAGAGCTTTTGAAAGGTTTCGATAGAGTGGATAGAGAGAGAATGTTTCCACTTGTGGGGAAGAGCAAAACTAGAGGCCATCAATATAAGATAGTCACCAAGAAATCAAATAGGGAATTCAGAAGAAACTTCTTTACCCAGAGAGTGGTGAGAATGTGGAACTCGCTACCACAGGGACTGGTTGAAGCAAATAGTATAAATGCATTTAAGGGGAGGCTCAACAAGCATATGAGGGAGAAGGGAATAGAGGGTTACGCTGATAGTTAGATGAGGAAAGACGGGAGGAGGCTCGAGTGGAGCATAAATGCTGGCATGGACTGGTTGGGCCGAATGGCCTGTTTCTGTGCCGTGTATCCTCTGTAATCCTATGAAAATGCCTCGGACTCCATGTCAGCTCGGGCGATATTCGTCCACCGGGTATGTTTGTAGTTTGAGCGTCTGCTTCGCCTAGTCTTTGGCCGAAAGGCAAGTGAGAAAACGTTGCTTACCTGATCTTCGGCAGACTCCAGTGGCCCCCTTTCAGGACCCCCTGATTAGGCTGTTGTCGAGCTGGAAAAACTAGCCTGGATTTAGTGGCATGCCTGTAAGTCAGAACATTGCGCTTGAAGCACATTGAGGGCAGCTCTGCTCGTTTAAAGGGAGTGTTCTTGGTGCCAGGTTCGCAGGTAGTTTCAGTTTGTCCAGCATGCTGCTATGTTGGCTGCAGCGGCAGATTTCTTCCCCTCGACAAAGCTGTAAGTAACAAACTGGTTTAGGTTTATTTTTGTATTTAGCTTCTTTGTACCATGTGTGAACTTCTTCACAAACTGACTAGATTTTTTTTTTACTCAGCGAGTCTGCTTCTTTCCCTTAAGTTTGAGATCTGTCTCCCCTAGTGGATTAGGAAGATCCCAAGTTTGAATCGGCTCTTAATTGAAGGAAGGTGCGTTGCTATATGTTGCCGCTAATTTGATATCTCCCACTCTGGAGGTTTTTTATTTTCACCATCTTGGGCTTCTGCAACTCAACCATGTATCTCACTGCAATCAAGGTAGGTATAAGCCCCACCAGCCAGTCGTGATATGAAACGTAGCCCAATTTTGGGAGGGGAAGGTTGTTTCCTCAAACCATACCAGGTGAAACCCTGAGGGCCTTGTCCCATTCCTGGCCTCCGTGGCTCAGTGGGTGGCACTCTCGCCTGAGTCACAAGGTTCTGGGTTCAAGCCCCACTCCAGAGATTTGAGCACATAATCCAGGCTGACACTCCCAGGGCCGTGCTGAGGGAGTGCTGCACTGTCGGAGGTGCCGTCTTTCGGATGAGACCTTAAACCGAGGCCCCGTCTGCTCCCTCGGGTGGGCGTAAAAGATCCCATGGCACTATTTGGAAGAAGAGCAGGGGAGTTCTCCCCGGTGCCCTGGCCAATATTTTTCCATTAACCAGCATCACCAAAACAGATTATCTGGTCATATACCACATTGCTGTTTGTGGGAGCTTGCTGTGTACAAATTGGCTGCTGCGTTTCCTACATTACAGCAGTGACTACACTTCAAAAATACTTCATTGGCTGTAAAGTGCTTTGGGACATCATGAGGTCATGAAAAGTGCTATAGAAATGCAAGCCTGCCTTTCCTTTCCTGCCCAATGAAGGAAACCATTGAGGATCCCGCATTGAAGCAACTCTTTTTATATAATAACAATTGTTTAACAATCCCTGTTTTCCTCTAACAGAAAACACAGCCCTCAGTGATTATGCAGAGACATGTAGACAACATAATGTCCTAGTCAAATTACTGAGAAATGCAACATGTTTCTGCTTTGGCCGCTCGGGTACCTTGGTTAGGTACTCTACTGCAGAATAAAGCTCCCGCTACTCTGCCCCAACAACGTATCTTCACCTCAACTGCACAAGAGCACTCCTACCGCACTAGTGTGCCTTCCCAATTTCTGCACGAACCCTTCCATGTAAGCATGCCAACTCGTTTCCCAATTGTGAGCAGTTTAGTGCCACATGCACTAAACTAGGGTGAGAAAGTTACAAAATCATTTCACAAAGGTTCCTTATACAGGAAACTCTCTTTACTGGCACCTAAATAACCGGAAATCTCTCTTAACCGGCAAAATTCAGGAGTAGGTTCAGGTAAGTTTTACTTCATATTAGTGGCCATGTAACCGGGGTTCCTGGATCTGTGGCCATGTAACCAGGGTTCCTGCACCTGTTCCTGTGCAACAGGGATGCCTGGATCTGTGGCTGTGTACGGGGCTCTCATACCTTGGTAAGTATACCTCTCTGTAATCCGGACTTTTTGATCAACCGGCACCACGGATAAAAAAGAGTTTCCTGTAGTTGGCACAGAGAGAGAGACTTTTTTTTAATTGCTTCAGTCTGGTCTGGCCTTGATACAAGCCCATGATCCAGAGGTGAAAGGACAGTGTGATTAACTCACTGGCGATCGGTTGGTTGCAGGCTTGGTGTGTTTTATCAATGAGGGGGGAAATGTGGTTTATAATCAAACTGAAGTGAATATGAATAGATTGCAATTATCTGAAAACTGTAGGATAAATTTTGTGAGGGTCTAGGTAGTCTGCGTTTATTGAATAATTGTAGGCAGACGGCGTGTGATTGTCTGTTCAAGGATATTGCACGCACGGTTTTCAGACATGCGCTGGCTCTGTACAAGATCAAAAGGCACTCGTGTACAGTAGCTGACTAGAGACTACAACAATAGCATTGCACAATTTCCTCTAACTGTAGCTATCCTTCAAGGCTCTACGTGATTTTTTTTTTACTCTGCAACATAAAGGGATTCAACTCTCTGGTTTGCCAAGTCTGAACTGGACAGGGTGAGGAGAAATTCTCATATTTTTGCTTTTCTGAAAACCATAATTCCTTCAAGTCAACAGGCAGATGAAATAACTACAACAGCTTGTATTTATACAGTGTAGTAAATACGTCCCAAAGCGCATCACAGGAGTGTTCTCAAACAAAATTTGACACCGAGTCACAGAGATATTGGGGCAGGTGACCAAAAGCTTGGTCAAAGAGGTAGGTTTTAAGGCGCGTCTTAAAGGAGGAAAGAGGTGTAGTGAGACGGAGAGGTTCAGGGAGGAAGTTCCAGAGCTTAGGGCCCAGGCAACTGAAGGCACGGCCACCAATGGTGGAGCGAAGAAAATCGGGGATCCCGCTGAAAGGTGACAGGATTTGCCACCTGTGTGTTTGAGTCAGATGTTTGTACATTTCTAACATGAAAACTAGATACACCAATAACTGGGGTTTTGTAATTTAAGTCAATTTATTTCCATCCCTGATTTTATAATCGCTCCACCATTGGCGGCTGTGCCTTCAGCTGCCGAGGCCCTAAGCTCTGGAATTCCCTCCCTAAACCTCTCCGCCTCTCCTCCTTTAAGATTTTGCTTGGAGTACTGTGAAACATTCTGGTCTACATATAAAAAGGATATAGAGGCTCTGGAGAAGGTGCAAAAACGATTTCCTGGAATGATACCAGAACTCTGAGATATTAGGAAAGATTGAACAGGCAGGGGCTCTTTTCTCTGGAAAAAAGACTGAGGGGTGACCGAATAGAGGTCTTTAAAATCATGAAAGGGTTTGATAGGGTAGACGTAGAGAAGATGTTTCCACTTGTGGGGGAGACCAGAACTCGGGGCCATAAATATAAGATGGTCACTAATAAATCCAACAGGGAATTCAAGAGAAACTTCTTTACCCAGAGAGTGGTGAGAATGTGGAACTCGCTACCACAGGGAGTGGTTGAGATGAATAGCGTAGATGGATTTAAGGGGAAGCTAGATAAACATGAGGGAGAAAGGAATAGATGGATATGTTAATGGAGTTAGATGGAGAAGGGTAGGAGAAGGCTCGTGTGGAGCATAAACACCATTTATTGAATTGAATCTGTTGCATTGAAATACTTTTTTCATGTGCCAAAGATAATATTCCAAATTGAAGCCTCCTTTTGCTATGTTGAAATCGCAGTAAGCTTGGAGTCTCCTGTTCTTAACTCATTCTGTCCCAAGACCTCTCAATTGTGCAACTTCTTACTTCTCTAAGTTTTTCCTTCCTTCCTCCAGTTGACTGGGTTGAAACTCAAGCTTGGTGTCAAACTACCCCCGGCTTAATACATTTCACCACCTTGTCTTTGCAACTAGTGTTCCATTAAAATGCAAGGAATAAAGTGTCGAGTGTTTTAATAGTTTGGGAAAAAAAAAACTTGTTTTCCTGCATTTGCCATTGGCCCACTTGACTAAGGCTTTATTGGGCCTTAATCCAGAATAATAACAGAACTGCTGGTTGTGGACTTTTTTCAGAACATTGCAAAATCTGTTTGCCGTGAAGTTAATGAGGCATACCGTGTCCTCTTTTGTTTGGAAAGAAGTTTACCGAGGTGACTTTAGTACTGGATGAATCGCAGAAATGAGATCAACAGAAATGACCTCATGAATTAGATAAAGTTTCCAGTAGGAAGCTGTGTTTGCACAGCTCTGTGTACAGACACGTGGCTGTTGGCTGTGGCATTTAAAAAAAAAAGGGACATTGTCACCACCATGAAGTACCTGCAAGCGACTTTGCCACTTTTGTGCATGTAGAAGGGGGCACGGTGCTTTAGTCAGTGCTGTGGTTAATTTATCTGTTCACTCCTTTTAGCTTTTAAATTTTGAAACTGGTATTTAAGCGCTCTCGATGCTTCAAAGTAAGAAATAACTTGCATTTATATAGCGCCTTTCAGGACCTCCCGAAGCGGGTTACAGCCCATGCTGCAATGTAGGAAACGCAACAGCCAATTAGTGCACAGCAAGCTCCCACAATCAGCAATGTGATGAAGACCAGATAATCTGTTTGTGATGTTGGGTGAGGGAGAAATGTTGGCCAGGACCACTGGGGAGAACTCCCCTGCTCTTCTTCGAAATAAGATCTTTTGCATCTTCCTGTCTTATCCTGTCTGATACCAGCCACCAGGGAAAGATGGGACATCCTTTATGATTCAACTACTCACTTGAAAATCTCAGTCATTTTCAGTTTAAAAAAAAAAATTAGTTTCTGTTGATAGGCGTTTCTGCAGAAATTTGTATTTTCAAGAGGTGTTGAGCGAGGCTCTGTGGTTAACACTCTCTCCTCGGAGTCAGAGGGTTGTGGGTTTATTCCCACTCCAGGACAGAACCTAGGCTGACACTCCAGGCAGTGCAGTGCTGAGGGAGTACCTCACTGTCGGAGGCACCGCACTGTCGGAGGGGCAGTGCTGAGGGAGCGCCGCACTGTCGGAGGGGCAGTGCTGAGGGAGCGCCGCACTGTCGGAGGGGCAGTGCTGAGGGAGCGCCGCACTGTCTGAGGGGCATTCTTTCGGATGAGACGATAAACTGACCTCTCGGATAGACTTAAAAAGATCCTATGGCACTATTGGGAAGAAGAGCAGGGGAGAACTCCCCGGTGTCGCATGTGGTGAAAGGCGCTATATAAATGCAAGTCTTGTTTTTAAAAAAAAAAAGTTCAACCTCTTGTTGAAGTGAATGAGTAGCAGTGTGTGGGGAGCATGTTGTTGGCACAGCAGACTTGGCATCACAAGGCCAAGCTATAGTTTGTTGAGGTTGGAAGAGCCTTATAGTAACACCAGTGTATGTAATCATTCCTTTCCTTCCTCTTCCTTTAAATAACAATAGGGAAGCCAATTGGTTGGCAAGTGCGAGCAGTTCGTACAGAGAACGGCCTTTGTCGAGGTCCAGCTGTGCAGTGTCCCTAGTTCCTGAAGCTACATGCCAGCCTCTCTCAAGCTTCTCCTTTTATATTCTCTCATTTCTGGAGGATATACGAAGGTGTTCACCAACCTGACTTCTTTCTCTGTGACTGTGGACTAGATCAATTCTCCCCGTGCCAGGAGACCACTGGTGGAGTAATTGTTTGAGAAGTCCCTATCTAGGGAAGTGACCATTCCTTATTTTAATTCAGACTGACTGAGGATGAAGAACATAATTTTTTTTTTTACATAGGATTGCAGAAGATCACAGAAATCACAGAAACCCCACAGTGCAGATAGAGGCCATTTCGGCCCATCGAGCCTGCACCGACACATATCCCACCCAATCCCCGTAACCCCTACACCAACACATATCCCACATATGGCACAGAAACAGGCCATTCGGCCCAACCAGTCCATGCCGGCGTTTATGCCACTTGAGCTTCCTCCCGTCTTTCCTCATCTAAATCTATCCGCATAACCCTCTATTCCTTTCTCCCTCATATGCTTATCTAGCCTCCCCTTAAAGGCATCTGTACTATTTGCCTCAACCACTCCCTGTGGTAGCGAGTTCCACATTCTCGCCACTCTCTGGGAGTTCAGAAGAAACTTCTTTACCCAATTTGATTTCTTGGTGATTATTTTATATTGATGGCCTCTAGTTATGCTCTTCCCCACAAGTGGAAACATTCTCTCTGTATCCACTCTATCAAAACCTTTCATAATTTTAAGATCTCTATTAGGTCACCCCCTCAGCCTTCAAGAGAAAAGGGACCCAGCCTGTTCATCCTTATAACCTCGCATTTCTGGAATCATCCTTGTAAATTTTAGGAACCAGAAAAAGGGTCCTAGGCCCCAGAATCCGTCCCATCTCGCCCTACCCCTCAATCCCTTCTGTGATCAGAAATGTTTCTTTGGTCCATTTAATTGGCCAGTTTGATGGTTTTCCTTGGTAACTTATTCCTCAACTCCTTTGGTCAAAAATGTTCCACCTGGTTTCCCTTCTCAACTCGGTGAGCCTATATTTGCGAAGGAATGTTCTTTTTGGTGATGAAGTATTTAAATTCTTCTTTGAAAACAACGATGGGAGGGGGGGTGGGGAAGGTGGCAACACAGTCATACTCCAACATCTTGACCATTGCCAATGGGCATCTTTACTTACTGCTTTTGAGTTAAATATTTCAATAGGAAATTGTACTCTTCCGCTCCCAGCCCACCCCACCCCCTAGACAAGGACACCAGCTATTTGGGATTAACTCTGGAAACTAAAATTTTCCACTTTACTGTTGAGTGAGGTGGGCTGGTAAAGGATATATCCACATTTAAGTTTACAGTATTGCAAACACTTAAACTTAAATGAACCATGTATTGGATGTATTCATAGAAATCTGATTGGCTAAGACCTCTTCACCTCAGACTCTAACTTTTTGAGGGCTGCAAGGACTAATACGGTGCCTCCCATTTTCAGCATCATTTGTGCCACAGGATGGTTGGGATGCAAGTGCAACCTCCCCCTACCAGAAGAGCCAGCGAGTTCCTGATCTCCGTCCTGCTGCTGTGGGAAGGGAGAGGAAGAACAGGAAATACATTCTGGATCTACTTTCGTGTCCCTCCCTAGCGCGTAGTTAGAGTCAAGTTAGTTGTGGCCCAACTTGTCCACAATGGCCACTGCAGGTGGTGAGAGATTCGGGCAACCAAGTAGGAAATATCCGTAAGCAAAAAAATTGTGTAAAGCAACAGAAATAATTGGCGCAGGCCTTAAACTACTCCATCTGGCATAGTACTAGGAAGGCAAATGGTATGTTGGCCTTCATTGCAAGAGGATTTGAGTACAGGAGCAAGGATGTCTTACTACAGTTATACAGGGCCTTGGTGAGACCACACCTGGAGTACTGTGTGCAGTTTTGGTCTCCTTACCTAAGAGAGGATATACTTGCTATAGAGGGAGTGCAGCGAAGGTTCACCAGACTGATTCCTGGGATGGCAGGACTGTCATATGAGGAGAGATTGGGTCGACTAGGCCTGTATTCACTAGAGTTTAGAAGAATGAGCGGGGATCTCATTGAAACGTATAAAATTCTGACAGGGCTAGACAGACTGGATGCAGGAAGGATGTTTCCCCTGGCTGGAGGGCGTCTAGAACGAGGGGTCACAGTCTCAGGATACGGGGTAGCACATTTAGGACTGAGATGAGGAGAAATTTCTTCACTCAGAGGGTGGTGAACCTGTGGAATTCTCTACCACAGAAGGCTGTGGAGGCCAAGTCACTGAATATATTTAAGAAGGAGATAGATAGATTTCTAGACACAAAAGGCATCAAGGGGTATGGAGAGAGAGCGGGAATATGGTAT
Organism: Somniosus microcephalus; assembly: GCF_052327205.1. NCBI lineage: Eukaryota > Metazoa > Chordata > Chondrichthyes > Squaliformes > Somniosidae > Somniosus > Somniosus microcephalus. The sequence goes on from NC_141012.1 coordinate 8,784,641, forward strand.
TGAGATAGAGGATCAGCCATGATCATATTGAATAGCGGAGCAGGCTCGAAGGGCCGAATGGCCTACTCTTGCTTCTATGTTTCTATTAAGCCATACAATTCAAGAAGGTCTGGGGTCCCATCCCTGGACTCTGCCCAGTTAACTGATTCCAGCCAGAGCAGTAATGGAATGTCCCTGGCTAGGAAAAGGGAAAAGGCGAGCCAGGGTCCGTGATCGCTGTCCAATAATCCCTGCTGGAAATTGCCCACATGGGGGACAGAGTTGGGCTCAGCAGTGAAGACCATCTCACTGTGGAACAGGCTTTTGATGCTCTATTTAAACTTGCATCGAAAGAAAGACTTTCATTTAGATAATGCCTTTCGCATTCTCTGGATGTCCCAAAGTGCTTTACAATCAATTAAGTACTTTTGAGTCATCGTTGTAATGTAGGAAACGCAGCACCAATTTGCGCACAGCAAGCTCCCACAAACGGCAACTTGATAGTGACCAGATCATCTGTTTTAGTGATTGTTAGTTGAGGGATAAATATTGGCCAGGACATCAGGGAGAACTCCTGCTCTTCAAAATAGTGCCGTGGGATCTTTTACATCCACCTGAGGGGGCAGACGGGGTCTCAGTTTAACGTTTCATCCGAAAGACGGTACCCCCGACAGTGCGTCGCTCCCTCAGTACTGCACTGGGAGTGTCAGCCTAGATATTGTGCTCAAGTCTCTGGAGTGGGACTTGAACCCACAGCCTTCTGACTCAGAGGTGAGAGTGCTGCCCACTGAGCCACGGCTGACTCCACTTGAATGACCACTTGGGCATGGTACCGGACAACAACTAATGCCCCTGGAACAGCATTCTAGTAAAAGTGACCATATTGAGGGCAGGCGATTATTTTTATTGTTGAAGAATCTCGGCGAATGTCCAAGACAGACATTTCAACCACCACCGAGGTTCATAAGAGAAGGCAAGATAGATTGAAAGAGTTGTGAATGAGTGACACCAAGTATGGGTTTTAAAAGCCTGTAGATAGCAGGAGGAAGGATAGACCGATCCAAGGAATTCCACAGTGCTGAGGTCCTGGGAGAAGATGAGTTTGAGTAGAAGGCAGTGCAAGAATTTCAACAGGGGAAGGATGTGCAGGAACGTTGAAAAGTGTGCTTAGTGCTCGGAAGGAATTGAGGAAAGTTCAGAGGAGTAGTGAACACAGTGATGCCGATTTAAAATAAGAGATAGAGAAGAAAAGTAGTGACGATCGGAAACCGGAGGTGGGAGAAGGATCGCGATCAGACAACGAGCCTTTTCTTGGATCTTGTCCCAGAGGGTACAAGAGGTGTTTGAAAAGATGATGGAAGAAAGGAAGACATTTTTTTAATTATGTATTTTTGTAGAAGTGGATCTGCTGAGCAATAAAACTATGCTTGGTTTAGATATTAAAAAAAAGTATTTCTCACGGAAATGAACCAGAACCTTTTGACTCTGGGGAAGTGCTGAACAAAAGGTTTATTTCTCAATTTTGAAGCAGGCACTCTTCAGTCATGTATTTACTTTTAGTTTTGCATCTGGTATTTCAACTTTTAAGCCGCAGAGTAATGGTCACCTTGGGAAAACAATTGCATAGTCAACCTCTGCACTTTTTCAGGAATGTTGGCATTCTGTCCCATGTTTTTATTTTTGTTGAAAAAAAATTCATTGCTGACACTCCAGAGAGCGAGAACACTCAGTCCTGGCCTTTTGAAATTGGCACACGGAGCGAAGTTTCAAGTCTGATAAGAGATACTGTAAATAAACAGTGGAGCACAGCCTGAAGTGCCCAGTGTCTGCACTCACTGTACTGGGCCCTTGCTTTTTTTGGTACAGTGTCATAGTACAGAATGTACTTCCTCATAAAGACAAATATTGCACAAGACCATTCAGGCGGAGTGTTGTTTTCTTTCTTCATACAATTAAAAACTCGAGGAATCTTGTATAAACATTGTCCTGAATTTTCCAGCTTTCTGCGTGCAATGCTGCCAAGATTACACTTCCAATAAACAATAGCCTTTTAAAGAAGGTTTGCACCCTTGTATTAATTCTGGATCAAAGAGAGCGTTTTTTTTAACCCCCCCTCCTCCCCACCCTCACTCCAATTTTTCATCCCCCTTGTAGCTGTTCACTCCCTCAGGGGTTTGCTTTTGATGGGGGTTGTATTTGTAATGATCAATAACATGTCATTCTAGAGTGGTACACTAGATGGCGCCGTAGAGCTGTATATTTAGTTGTATGTGTTTAAGACTACACTACCCATGATGCACTAGGCTACCCACAAGGTGGTAGTCAAGATGGCTGCCTGCACACTGAAGTACACATGCTGAATCTCTACAGATGCTGTACCTAGAGAACGTGTACTGAATAAATGACTAGCTAGAAGCTAGTTGTTCATAATAAGAATGTCTAGTTATTAATGAGCATAACAGTATTCACCCTCCCTTACCTCATCCAGGCGGCCATTATTCACAAGTCAGTCTTGATGATGGTGAGTGTTGATTTGCTATTCCTGGGAATTCGGGAGAAACTTCTGTTGCCCAGATAGTGGTGAGAATGTGGAACTCGCTACCACAGCTTGTAGTTGAGGCAAATGGCGCAGATGCATTTAAGGGGAAGCTAGATAAACACATGAGGGAGAAAGGAATAGAAGGATATGTTGATGGGGCGAGCTGAAATAGGGTGGGAGGAGGCCCGTGTGGAACATAAACACCGGCATAGATCAGTTGGGCCGAATGGCCTGTTTCTGTGCCATGGACCCTTGTGTAACTTCAACATAAAGGGCATGGCACCCAAATCCAATCTCCTGCTCACATAGGGGTCCCTGGGCCGCGATCGGGAACTCGTTCCAGTTTTTTGTGTCTCCCTCCCAACCCCAGGGGTCTTTCCTGCTGCCTTGGCTGAGATGAGCTAACTTGGCATTTGACCAAGGGTCAAATCTGGGACCTTCCTGACCCACCTCTGGGTTGTAGGGAATGCTCAAATGTATGATTTTTGTTGGGAGCACTGAGCCCTATAATCTGCTGAAGGCACTGATTCTTACTGGGGATGCTCCCACAGGCACTGACGACCCTCGAGTATGTTGCCCAATTGGCTATTCTTGTGTGAGCCTAGTCCGTGCCTATCAACAGGCTATTTGACCATGGGGTATATCGGAACCAGTCCTGCCCTCAATTGATACCCACGCATGTGTGCTTTCAGTAAATGTTGCTCATTTTAAGGCTCTTTAAGACTTTCCTAAAAAAAAAAAAATTCTTTAAAAAATAAACTACAGCAAATTCCACTTTTGAGCTTGGAATTTATAAGCAGAATATGTGGAAAATTAGAGTGAAAAGGAAAAGTAAAAAAAAATATGGGAAGCTTGAAATACAAACAGAAAATGCACGTCAGGTACCAAAAGGAATCAAGAAAGACAGACTTGCATTTCTATAGCGCCTTTCACGACCTCGGGACATCCCAAAGCGCTTCACAGCCAATGAAGTATTTTTGTAGTGTAGTCACTGTTGTAATGCAGGAAACACGGCAGCCAGTTTGCACACAGCAAGCTCCCACAGCAATGTGATAATGACCAGAAAAATTGTAATGTCGGGTGAGGGATGAATATTTGACCAGGACACCAGGGAGAACTCCCCTGCGCTTCTTTGAAATAGTAGCTGTGGGCTCTTTTATGTCCACCTGAGAGAGCAGACGGGGCCTCGGTTTAACATGTCATCCGAAAGACAGCACTTCCAACAGTGCGGTACTGCACTGGGAGTGTCGGCCTAGGTTATGTGCTCAAGTCTCTGGAGTGGGGCTTGAACCCGCAACCTACTGATTCAGAGACGAGTGTGCTACCCACTGAACCACAGCTGGCTCTGTTAATATTGTGTGGGTTCTGTTAAAGGGTCCCATTTCAAAACATTAGCGGGAGTGGGGGGGAGATTTCCACTGTGTGTTCATGTAGCAAAGTCATAGAAATCCATTTACAAATAGGCAACACAACACACAGAGGAACCTCCGCACTTCGCCCCCAGTCCCCTTTCTCATTCAGATGCTCAGTTGATCTGCTATGTATTTTCTGTGTGGAAAAATTAGTTTTGTGCCTGTTCCAAGGCAGGAAACTTCTTTGTGTATTTTGAAAACTAACATGCGCACTCACCAATATAAATACTCGCTCGTGTCAAAAGGTTGGTAGGAAATTGTGAAATTTCTTTTCAACTTGTTTGACCATTTAACTCTGGCTAATGGTTTTGCCAGTGCTTGCTGTTTACCTGTCCTCCAAGTACACGCTGACCTGATGGCACGCCTTTCAAATTCTTATAGTTTTTGGGTTCCACGTTAGAAGCTGGTGTTTGAGAAGTTCGAGTTGAGTCCAGTAAGTTTTACTGTCCAGATTAGTTTTCACTCCCACTGCGCCCCCTTCAAATGAACCATTCCATTGGATCGTGGCGTTTATGGAGCAGACTTTGGAAGGAAAGTGGCTGAGATTCATGACATCATCGGAATATCGCACTCAAACTGTGATGTTCAAGGATCTATAGCTCACCTTTTGGTATGTTTGGCAAGGATTGTACGGTACCTCCCATTTTAAGAAGGAAATACTGCAACAAAGGTATATTCCAGTGAGAAAGAAAGACTCTACGAGAAGGATGAACTATCCGTGGCTAACTAAGGAAGTTAAGGAGGGTATCAAATTGAAAGAAAAGGCACACAACGTTGTAAAGATTAGTGGTAGGCCAGAAGATTGGGAAATTTTTAGAAAATTGCAAAGGATGACACAAAAAATAATGGAGGGAGAAAATAGATTGAGGGTAAACTAGCAAGAAATATAAAAACAGACTAAGAGCTTCTACAAGTATATAAAAAGGAAGAGAGCAGCTAAAGTAAACATTGGTCCCTTAGAGGAGGAGACTGGGGAATTAATAATGGGAAACAAGGAAATGGCAGAGACTTTGAACAAATATTTTGTTGTCTTCATGGTAGAAGACACTAAAAGCATCCCAATTACAGTGGAAAATCAAGGGGCAAAAGGGAGGGAGGAACTTAAAAAAATCACTCTCACTAGAGAAAACTAATGGGACTAAAGGCTGACAAGCCCCCTGGACTTGATGGCCTGCATCCTAGGGCCTTAAAGGAAGTGGCTGCAGAGATAGTGGATGCATTGGTTGTAATCTTCCAAAATTCCCTAGATTCTGCAACGGTCCCAGCGGATTGGAAAACCGCAAATGTAACGCCCATATTCAAGAAAGGAGGGAGACAGAAAGCACAAAACTATAGGCCAGTTAGCCTAACGTCTGTCATTGGGAAAATGCTGGAATCCATTATTAAGGAAGCAGTAGCAGGACATTTAGAAAATCATAATACAATTAAGCAGAGTCAACATGGTTTTATGAAAGGAAAATAGTGTTTGACAAATTTACTAGAGTTCTTTGAGGATGTAATGAACAGGGTGGCTGAAGGGGAACCAGTGGATGTGGTGTATTTGGACTTCTGAAAGGCATTTGATAAGGTGCCACATAAAAGGTTACTGCACAAGATAAGAGCTCATGGTGTTGGGGGTAATATATTAGCATGGATAGAGGATTGGCTAACTAACAGGAAACAGAGAGTCGGGATAAATGGGTCATTTTCAGGTTGGCAAACTGTAACTAGTGGGATGCCACAGGGATCAGTGCTGGGGCCTCAACTATTTACAATCTATATTAATGACTTGGATGAAGGGACCGAGTGTACTGTAGCCAAATTTGCTGACGATACAAAGATAGGTGGGAAATCAAATTATGAAGAGGACACAAAGGCCGCGATCTTGCTAGCCCTGGGGAGGCGGGACTGCTGGGAAAATAGCCGAATTTGGGGGCGGGTGCCCAACCCTTGACGGTAATTGCTGAGAGGATGTTTCCCCTCGTGGGGGAATCTAGAAGTAGGGGGCATAGTTTCAGAATAAGGGGTCGCCCATTTAAGACTGAGATGAGGAGGAATTTCTTCACTCAGAGGGTCGTGAATCTTTGGAATTCTCTACCCCAGAGAGCTGTGGAGGCGGAGTCAGTGAATATATTCAAGGCGGAGATAGACAGATATTTGAACTACAGGGGAGTCGAGAGTTATGGGGAACAGGCAGAAAAGTGGCGTTGATGTCGAAGATCAGTCATGATCTTATTGAATGGTGGAGCAGGCTCGAGGGGTCAAATGCCTACTCCTGCACCTTATTCTTCTGTTCTTCTGTTCAATGGTTTTGATTTCAACATGCTGAGCATGCAGGGAGTAGGGAGTGCATGCGGGATGGCAGTTCTGGAGCGGAGGAGGAATAAAAACACCCTTTCTCGAAGAATGTCCAGGCCTTGGAGAGGGTGCGGAAGAGATTTATAACTAGAATGGTACCGGGGATGAGGGACTTCAGTTATGTGGAGAAGCCATGATTGTACTCCTTGGAGCAGAGAAGGTTAAGAGGAGATTTGATAGAGGTGTTCAATATCATGAAAGGTTTTGATTGCATAAAAAAGGAGAAATTGTTTCCAGTGGTAGAAGGGTCAGTAAACAGAAGAGACAGGTTTGAGGCGATTGGCAAAAGAACCAGAGGCGACATGAAGAAACATTCTTTTTAGGTAGCAAGTTGTTGTGATCTGGAACACGCTGTCTGAAAGGGCGGTGGAAGCAGATTCAATAGTAACTTTTAAAGGGAATTGGATAAATACTTGAAGGAAAAAAAATTATAGGGCTATGGGGATAGAGCTGGGGAGTGGGACTAATCGGAGAGCTCTTTCAAAGAGCCGGCACAGGCACGATGGGCTGAGTGGCCTCCTTCTGTGCTGAGAGATTCTGTGCTGAGAGATTCTATGATTCTGTAAATGAGATGAAAGTTGGGAGTAATGATCAGTGATATCAATAAAATGGAGAGAGACCAGGAAGGTTGCAATTGGTCGGGGGGGGGGAGAAAGGGGGAGGGAAGATAGAGAAGGGTGGGAGACGAGAGCCAAGAGAAGGATTACCAATGGCACTATTTTTGTGACGTGCTGTAAAAATGCAAGTCTTTTTTTTCTTTATTTAAATGTGTGATCGGTCAATTTTCAATCCACCTGAGAGCAGACGGGGCCTCGGTTTAACGTCTCATCCAAAAGACGGCACCTCTGATGGTGTAGCACTCCCTCAGTACTGCATTGGCGTGTCGGCCTAGATTTTTGTGCTCAAGTCCCTGGACTAGGACTTTGAACCCACGACCTTCTGACTCCAGATGCAAGAGTGCCTCAGCCACAGCTGATGCTTGTAATATTGGGAGGAACTTAAATGGGGTGGGTTGAAGGGAAGGGTTCTGAGGAGGTTTTGAAAAGCTTGGAGGAGGTGGCAAGACAGAGCTAACTGGGCAGGAGCATATTGGCCGTAGATATTCGAGGAGGGACAAGGAGAGTCCCAGTGTGAAAGATGCCTTTCAAGGGACACCAGGCTGAAGGAGATAGGATCGAGGGAGGCCATGAAGGGATTTGAAAGTGAGCATGAGAATTGTGGCCAGGTCACTGGGATTAATCAGTACAAGTCAGTTTTCCTAATCAGTATACGCAGGGCAAGCCATTGTTTCTACATGGAGAATTTCACAGGTGATTAACTTCTACCCACAGAAACAGTGAATCAATAAACTAGAGAAACAAGAAAGGTAGAGATAGAGGGGTTGGAAGGTAGAGTTGGGAGACAAATCAACAACTAGGTGACAATTATTATCTTGGCTAACCAGCTTTTTTAAAAGCATTAGTAGTGGGATTTGTTGGTATTTATAGAATGGTGATAATTCATGTTGTTTCCATTCTGTCAATTGAAAACCAGATGATTGAATAAAACTCAAATTACATTTTAGTCATCTTTTCAAAGATGTTTGGCTTGTAAAGCAAATATTGGCCAATTTCTAAGTAAATCTATAATTTTATCATTTTGTCTACTGAATCCGTAATGTCATCCGGACAACTCCCTCCTTGCTTCAGATAGGCAGGGCTACTGATAACTCAAACTATTACTTACTTGGTGTGAAATGGGATGCAACTAAAAATGGAAAACTTATACGTATCTCTCCCCTGTTAGCTAGCTGATGTGAGTACTGGCAATCTAAGGAATTGGACCAAAGGCTTTTGGAGAAGATAAGCTTCCACGGCATTAGAATTTGCACCTTCAAAATGGAAGCGCACCCCCTAATGTGCATTTTAAAAAGAAAGACTTGCATTTCTACAGCGCCTTTCACGACCTGAGAGCGTCTCAAAGCGTTTTATAGCCAATGAAGCACTTTTGAAGTGTAGTCACTGTTGTAATGTAGGAACCGCGACAGCCAATTTGTACACAGCAAGCTCCCACAAACAGCAATGTGATAATGACCAAATAATCTGTTTATATTGATGTTAATTGAGGGATAAATATTGGCCAGGACCATTGCCCCCTGCACCCCCACCATGCTCCAATATGTATAGAAATGTTTTAATAATGTCACTGTCCTAAAATATGAATATAACATTTTATTTACTTAAAAATCAGACTGTCTCTTTTTATCAAACAGTCAAAGGACTTTTTTTATTTGAATTAACAGCAGTTACTTTTAATGGGAAAATAATAGGATTGTTCGATTATCTAAGTGGTCAATTTGAATATTAACTTTTAGGTTTTGCAAGCATCGTTATTCAGTGTCCTTCATCTCTCTGCTGTCAATAGAGAGATCTAATCCATAATATGGCTGGAATTTTGGCGGTGCTCAGCGGATGGGATCGGTGGCGGGGCGGGTCGGACCGGGCGTTAAAGTTGAAGTAATTGACAGCGGGTCGGGAATCCGCTGTCGAATCGCACCCACAAGCCTTTCCCAGTGTCGGGTCTGTCGATGCTGAGCAGACCCGACTGGCAGCAGCGGGGGACCTAATTAAAATGATTAGCATCTAGTTGCCAGATGCTTAACGGCCTTTTTTCACTTACCTTTTGTCTTTAACTTCATGATCACGGGGTCCCCGCTGTGCGTAGACTAAGGCTGTCAAGCTGAGGCGTGAGTTCAGAGGCCATTGCTCTAGCTGATTACTTGACAGCTTCAAATGTACAGTAAAAGCTCCCACCTGGCTGATATTCACTTTCCTCTGGCAGAAGCTGTTTCTCACTCCATCTCCAGCACACATTCTGCAGGCTTTCCACTTTCCACTCTCCATTCACTCTCACCTCATTGGAAGAACTCTCTCACCATTGACTGAATGCTTCTGTCATCTCTACTTCAACTGCTAGCTATTCCATCAACATGGCTGCCCTTTATACTCTCACCTTGGTCCTCAGAATCCGACCATGATCAGCCCCAGCACCAGGCACACCAACAACACCACCAACCTTCTCCGCAATCACCTGATGCTGCACAGGACAGAGGGCATCAGCATCCGACCACATTGCTGCCCGGGACACCAGGGATGGCCTCACCATGGCCAGAATTACTTCACTTGATGCTGTACGCCCTGACTGCCACATGATGCGCCAGGTTGGCACCACCCCGCACCAACACCATAAAGCATCCCTACAATGCCCAAGCCATTCCTTTCACACTCATGACCATTGCGGGGGGTACCGTTATGTCTCACCATTCACTGCAACTCACTAAGCTATTTCCAAAGGTACAACCACATCTCTCCAAGAATGGAAAGTGTTGAAAATAAAGGTTTCAATGTTTGACACCACATTAACAGGAACTTTACATGAACATTGCATGAAACACCCAAGTACCTACCTTTGTGTGTTGTTAGTTGGTATGATTGCACTAGGATGAGGGTGAGTGCGAGGGGTGGCTAGTGAGATGGGGATGTGGTAATATAGATAGAAAGGGATGGGTGGAGGTGCAAGGTAAGTTGGTGTAAGGATGTGCAGGAGTAGGGTATGGAAGGCAGAGTGATGGGGATGTGATGAGAGGCACAGCAGGATGAGGTTGAGTGTGGCTTTGTACTAACGTTTCCTGATCTACTGAGATCATTGAAACGTTTGCAGCACTGCAGGCTGGTCCTCCCGACCACAAACCTGCTTGTGCCCTCCTCTACAATGTGCAACCAGGCTGTTGGGGAGGTCTCTTCCGCCCATGGGAAGGGACGAGGACCTCCCTGTATGCTGTGTGGAGAGCCTGGGTGCAGCCCTCTGCCTTTGTACAGTGCTTGTCGGTGTTTGCAGCACCTCAATGCTGTGGGTCTGGAGTTGCATATAGGTTAGACCGGGTAAGGTGACATTAGTGAACCAGTTGGGTTTTTCCAACAATTCGGTCGTCACCATTACTGATCACTTTTTAATTCCAAATTTATATTCGATTAATGGAATTAATTTTGAACTCGTGTCTCTGGATTACTAGTCCAGTAACATAACCACTATGCTACCGTTCCTAGCATGTTTAAACTGGCATGTTTATTTTGAAGAGGGGGCTGCAGTCACACTTGCGTTAAGCAGGCTACTAATGGTAGTGCCACTGTTAATCCTGCTGCATGTACCTCTGCTAAGGGCAAATCTGGACTGTAAGGGGCTTCCATTAGACCATTGGGGGAGAAGCTCGTTCTATAAATTCGCTAAATTATAACCGCTCGTCGTCCTGTTGTGTCGCTGCACTTTTCCTCGCCACTGTTCCAGGCAGGCTCCGGCTCAAGGGTTGAAGGAGCCATCGCAGGAGCGTTCACGTCGCGGCCCCAGTCAGGTTTACCGCCTTCGAATCCTTCCACAACGCCGCACTCCACTCCAAAACCACAACAGGGAAGTTAAGAGTGAATAATAACCGCTAACTTTATGGTATAAAATTGCCTCCAGTAAAATCCGATCTGTAATAGGCTGAAAGATGCCGATGGCAGCAGGGACCACTGCGCACCTAATCTTGTGTGGCTAAATTGAACGACAGAATTACAATGTTATTATTTCTTGCCGAACCTTCCCTCATAGCCGGAGAGTTATTATGCAGGCCTGAGTGTGGAAAATTGCATTGCTGGCCTGTCCCGGTGTCTGCCTTTGGCCAGGAAAGTATCTGTTGCTGGCAGCAATGCTGCCACCTCTAAAGGAGTCCAGGAAAACCATCTCTCAAAGTGATTCTCTGCCTCACTGTGGCAGCCATGGCTCAGTGGGGAGCACCCTCACCTGAGTCAGAAGGTTGTGGGTTTAAGTCCCACTCCAGAGACTCGAGCACAAAATCCAGGCTGACACTCCCAGCGCAGTACTGAGGGAGCGCCGCACTGTCGGAGGTGCCGTCTTTTGGATGAGATGTTAAACCGAGGCCCCGTCTGCTCTCTCTCTATATTATCACATCCCCATCTCACTAGCCACCCCTCACACTCGCCCTCATCCTAGTGCAATCATACCAACTAACAACACACAAGGGTAGGCACTGGGTGCTTTATGCAATGTTCATGTAAAGTTCCTGTTAATGTGGTGTCAAACATTGAAACCTTTATTTTCAACACTCTCCATTCTTGGAGAGAAGTGTGTGTACCTTTGGAAGTAGCTTAGTAAAAGATCCTATGGCACTATTTCGAAGAGCAGGGGGAGTTCTCCCTGGTGTCCTGGGGCCAATATTTATCCGTCAATCAACATCACTAAAAACAGATTATCTGGTCATTATCACATGGTGTTTGTGGGAGCTTGCTGTGCGCAAATTGGCTGCCGCGTTTCCTACATTACAACAGTGACTACACTTCAAAAAGCCCTTCGTTGGCTGTAAAGCGCTTTGGGACATCCTGAAGTCGTGAAAGGCGCTATATAAATGCAAGTCTTTTCCTTTTCTCCTCTGTAGGCAGTAATACGGCCCTGTCTGAGAGCGAGAGACAGAGGGGTGCCGATTAGGTCGGGCCCAACCATTAGTGCGTGTGCTGTACTCTGAAGGGGCCATTAAACCCTGATAGATTCTGTATGCCACCTTGCCAAACTGATGCCGCTCAGTGATGGACAATCCTATTCTTTGTCTTCACTTCAATCATCTGGTCTTTCCTCAGTTTGCAATGCGCCAACATCCATTTTGGTGGAACTGCCATTAACCGTACTCCCTGATTTTTCAGGCGGTCAAAAGCCTTGTGCGAGACATCGAGACTCCATAATGTGTTGCTTTTTCTATTCCATCATCATCTCTTGGTGAATAAAACCTCATAATCGTTGATTTTGTTATTTGCATTTCACATGCCTGAAGACTCTTGGTATTCTGCTAATCAGATTGGGCGACCGCTTTGCGGAACACCTCCGTTCAGTCCGTAAGGGTGACCCCGAGCTTCCGGTCACCTGTCACGTTAATTCTCCGCTCCACTCCCACTCTGACCTCGGCCTCTTACACTGTTCCAATGAAGCTCAGCGGAAGCTCGAGGAACAGCACCTCATCTTTCGATTAGGCACTTTACAGCCTTCTGGACTCAACATCGAGTTCAACAATTTCAGACCATAACCTCTGCCCCTATTTTTCAGGTGGCTGTTGATGATTCTGCCATCCCCATTTGCAACATTTAATCTCTCCTACCCTAGCACAGAATGTTCCTTCAGCTTCTTCCTCCCCTCCCCCTCCCCCTCCCCCTGCCTCTGCACTTGCTTAAAACCTGTTACATCTCTAACCTTTTCCAGTTCTGATAAAGGGTCACAGACCTGAAACGTTGCCTCTGATTCTCTCTCTCCAAGGATGCTGCCTGACCTGCTGAGTGCTTCCAGCATTTTCTGTTATTTCAGATTTCCAGCACCCGCAGTATTTTGCTACTATATTATTCGTAAGCCTTCTGATTTCTGGGTTTAACCTGATAAATACCTTCTGAAAGATGAATTCCAAGACTAGGGTTGAACCCTGGAAGTGTCTCATTCACATACTCTTCTGGAGTTCTGCCCACAGTCACAGGGAGCAGAATCCAGACGCCATGCTGATGGGCAGCATTGATACAGACCACAGATGGTTGAATGAAGGTGCCATGGTGGGGGGGGGGGGGGGGAAGGTGGTGCTCAGAATGCAGCTAATTGATGTCTCTCAACTTGGGGGCATTGCTGTGATTATTGAGGTGAGGGATTCAAGTGCTGGGGTGTGGAACACTTTTCCATTTCAGACACCTAATGCTAGCATAGAAACATAGACATAGATAAATAGGAGCAGGAGTAGGCCATTCGGCCCTTCGAGCCTGCTCCGCCATTCAATGTGATCATGGCTGATCCTCTATCTCAATACCATATTCCCACTCTCTCCCCATACCCCTTGATGTCTTTTGTGTCTAGAAATCTATTTATCTCCTTCTTAAATATATTCAGTGACTTGGCCTCCACAGCCTTCTGTGGTAGAGAATTCCACAGGTTCACCACTCTCTGAGTGAAGAGGTTTCTCCTCATCAGTCCTAAATGTCTTACCCTGTATCCTGAGACTGTGACCCCTTGTTCTAGACCCCCCAGCCAGGGGAAACATCCTCCCTGCATCCAGTCTGTCTAGCCCGGTCAGAATTTTATACGTTGCATCAAGCATTCCTACCGCGGGCATCGTTTTCCTAAGGTGTAAAGTAAAGCTCTCTCTACTCTACAGTAGCAATACATCTCGACCCGAACCTTAGTAAAGCACTCTTTGCTACAACAGCGAGATATGTCCCACATCAGCCACCCTGTCGTCTCTCCAAATGAGATTGCCAGTTTAATGACAAATTGGGGGGCTATTTTGTGTTGTGTGGCCCATTTGTTTAAAAACCAAAACGGATTGGGACTGGTGAAATTAATTTTTTGTAACACACTTTGTGTGTGAACCATGTCGGAATGGTTTTTGCACTCCAGTCTCCTTCCCCTCACTCTTCTTTGCCTCAGAACCCTTGCCAAATTCCCAAGTTTGGCCTTCTCCACACGAATAGGTTCCAAACTGGCGTGCCCACTCCCAGTGCAAAGTCGACTGGAAATTTTCTTATATTTTCATCTAAGCGTCTAAATAAAATTAATTGGATCTGTGTTAGCCAGGGCATGGGTTCAGAAATGTGTTCAGGCTGTTTTAGATTATCTGCAGACTGCCAAAACATTGAGAAAAACAACTAAACACGAATCCAAGCTGATGACTGGATCGACCGCTTTCCTTCCGAAGCAGAACTTCTTTCAGCAAAGGGTCTCTTGAGTGTCTGTTGCCTCATTTGGTCAAGTCACACACTCTTGTCATTTGGAGAAGAGGCTGTGGGTAAGATTACATAGAATGTACAGCACAGAAACGGGCCATTCGGCCCAACTGGTCCATGCCAGTGTTAATGCTCCACCCGACATCATCTAAACCCCATCAACAAATCCTTCTATTCCTTTCTCCCTTGTGCTTATCTAGCTTCCCCTTAAATGCAACTATACTCGTCGCCTCAACCACTCCATGTGGTAGCGAATTCCACTCTCTGGGTAAAGGAGTTCCTCTTGAATTCCTTATTTGATTTATTAGTGACTGTCTTCTATTTATGGCCCCTCGTTTTGGTCTAGAGAAAAAACCCAGTTCAATTTTTCCTAATTGATATAACCTCTCGGTTCTGCATCTTCTCCAGTGCCTCTAGATCTTTCTTCCAAGAGAGCCCTATGTGAAGGACTAAGACCCATAGTGTAGGACACCACCAAGACTGAAACGAGTAGACGAGGTTATAAGATATCGCCAGGTGTATTTAATGGGCAATGCTGAGCTTGGGCTTTAGAAACCTGAAAGTTTCAAGAGGAAGGGAAGACTAGGGGAGGTGAGAAAATCCAGAATTTTGAATAGGAGACTGAATGATGTAGCTTGATTTTAACACCGTGACGAGAAGAATGTGTATATGGAGCTTGGGAGGCACCGTCCGAGAACTTTGAATTCTTGGACGAGCAATAACTGTAGCAGGATTGATGAGTCAAGAAAGAAGCAAGAAAGTTTAAGGGGAGATTTAATAGAGGTGCTCAAAATCATCTAGGGTTTTGGGAGAGTAAATAAGGAGAAGCTGTTTCCACTGCCGGAAGGGTCAGTAACCAGATGAGACTGATTTCAGATAATCGGCAAAAGAACCAGAGGCGAGATGTGGAGAAACTTTTTTACGCAGCGAGTTTTGATCTGGAATGCACTACCTGAAAGGGCGGTGGAAGCAGATTCAATAGTAACTTTCAAATGGGAATTGGATAAATACTTGAAAGGGAAACATTCGCAGGACTATCGGGAAAGAGCAGGGGTGTGGGATTAATTGGATAGCTATTACAAAGAGCTGGCAGAGGCACGATGGGCCGAATGGCCTCCTTCTGTGCTGTCATTCTGTGATTCTACAAAAGACTCGAAGCTGAGCACATGAGTAGGATGGCCATCAACGGAATATGTTTTTTTTTCGAGGTGGTTGCAATTCTACAGGACCTGTTCTTTGGATGGCTAAGAAATGGAAAAAGAGGTAGAGATTGAAAATCAGACAATAAATGGCACAGGTTGAGGGCCACCAGCAATAGCATTGTCTACCCTCTACCTTTTTAGTCCAGGGAACTATAATATACAAGGCATGTTGTGCCGTAACTGAGTTATCATCATTAAATAAATGTATTCAATTTGGCAAAAGAATTAAAGTCACCATCCTTTAATGATCCACATGCTATCGTGCCTGCCTGATGTAATTTCCAATAAATCGATCGGCCACTTAATACAACATTTGTACTGTTTGAGGGGGAGGGAGAAATGCAAATGGTTGGACCCCTCGTCTCTCTTCACCAACCCCCCCCCCCCCCCCACCCCTCCACCATTCTCCTTTGCTGTTTGTGAACTAGGTAACTGTTGGGATTGTGATTCATTGAATCCCTGACTGAATCAGCCAGCACGGGTCATTTTGACTCTGCAGCAGCTGTTGCTGAACGGTGATGGGAGCAAGAGCCTTGGTTGTTTTATTGTACCCCCCCCCCCCCCCCCCCCCAAAAGGCCTCGGGACATGAAGGCTTATTGTAGCCCAGCGGAGATCAACTGACCCAGTAAAAGAAAGCAATAAAGAACTTGCATTTCTATAGCGCCTTTCACGACCACCGGAAGTCCCAAAGCGCTTTACAGCCAATGAAGTACTTGTTGAAGCGTAGTCACTGTTGTAGGAAACGCGGCAGCCAATTTGCACACAGGAAGATCCCACAAACGGCATTTAGATAATGACCAGATAATCTGGTTTTTATTGCTGTTTGTTGAGGGATAAATATTGGCCAA
Source organism: Somniosus microcephalus (assembly GCF_052327205.1). Classification (NCBI taxonomy): domain Eukaryota; kingdom Metazoa; phylum Chordata; class Chondrichthyes; order Squaliformes; family Somniosidae; genus Somniosus; species Somniosus microcephalus. Next base: position 8,800,740 of record NC_141012.1, read on the forward strand.
GACACCGGGGAGAACTCCCCTCCCCCTCCCCACCACCTGTTCTTCTTCGAAATAGTGCAATAGGATCTTTTTGCGTCCACCTCGGTTTAACCTTCCATCTCTGTTCCCTCGGCACTGCACTGGAGTGTCGGCCTAGATTTTGTGCTCAAGTCCCTGGAGAGCCCACAGCCTTCTGATGCAGAGGCGAGAATGCTACCACCTGAGCCACGGCTGACGCCAGTACAGATTGGGTGGTACATTTACTTACGAAGGCGAGGAGAAAGCAGTGCAGCTTTATTTTTCTGTTTTAATATTAGTACAATACCAAAATGGTGGGTGGGTGGGTTTAATCTCTGATGAAGGGAAAGGGTCATTGGGCCAAATGAACTTCCTGTTCTTAAACATTCTTGTATAAAATGCACTTGAAACACGCAGACATTTTATGACAGATTTTGTTTTGTTTTTTTGATACGGTCTCATTTAGTTATTTCTGGTGACTATTTTCTATCAAACTGCAACTCTAGTACTTTTCACCGAGAGGTTTGGCTCGCTGATCAGATAAGCAGTTTCCTGTTTTGCTCAATATAGCCACAGTCAGGTTCAGAAACAAAGCCTTATTCACATTAGAATTCTTTTGATAATCTCGTCTACAGACACCACACCTTTCAATTTTAACACTTGCCAATGTGGATCGTAGAATTGTGTAGCGCTTAAATTTTCATTCTGTATTCACTGTTAACTTTTTTGCTTTTCACCTGAAGAGAGATCAGGCATTTATTTTGAGTGATTTTCGAGTCAATTCATTCTATTTTAGGCCTTGTCCCAAGAGGGCGGGCAGTTGACCTGTTACTAGGTCTTGGCTGATGATGCTGTTCTTCTGTTAGTGAAGAGGGTTAACCGTTGACCTACTAGGGCCTCTGCTGATGTTTCCTGTCTGTGAATGAAGGGCTTACGTCGAATTGCATGGAATGTACAGCACGAAAGCAAAATGCTGGCCACGATAGCAAAATACTGCGGATGCTGGAAATCCGAAATAACAACAGAAGACGCTGGAAAAACTCAGCAGGCCAGGCAACATCCGTGGGGAGAGAAATAGAGTCGACGTTTCAGTTCTGAAGAAGGGTTTCGACCTGAAACGTTGACTCTATTTCTCTCTCTACGGATGTTGCCTGGCCTGCTGAGTTTTTCCAGCGTCTTCTGTTGTTGTTACAGAAACGGGCCATCCGGCCCAAATGGTCAGAGCCAACGTTTATGCTCCACACGAGCCCCCTCTTAATTTACTTCATCTCGCCTTATCGGCTTATCCTTCTATTCCTTTCTCTTTCATGTCCCCATCTAGCTTCCCCTTAAATGCATCTTTGCTATTCGCTCACCTACTCCCTGTGGTAACGAGTTCCACATTCTCACCACTCTCTGGGTGAAGAAGTTTCTCCTGAATTTCCCCATTGGCTTTATTAGTGACTATCTTGTATTTATGGCCCCTGGTTTTGCACTCTGACCTTTTCAAAGGTAAAGTAGGGTAAAGTTTCCCCATTTATATTAAAAATATTCGCACTGGCTCATGCACACAAGCAATCAAAGGAAAATAGACCATTCTTGTGTTCCAACGCATTGACTTGTCGCTTGGTTGACTCCTGCTAAGTTTCTACCGCCCCCCACCCCACCCATTCAAGTGGTTTGCCCTCCTACCTGACTATACCGTCTGACAACCAGGTAGGGATTGGGAACTTGCTAGTTGGGGGAATAGCGAGCATGAGTTTCTCCTCACTGATCTGTGGCAAGGCCCAATATTCAGGGTCTTGAGGCCAAAGATTTGTATTGTTGCACCTAATTCTGAAAAGAAAGGAATACTTGCCCCTTAAGACATTGTTGAGTATACCTCCAAAGCATTTCATGGCATGAATTAAATTTGGAGGGCAGTCATTGTAATGTGTGTAAACTATGACTTGATTTACCCCAACTTCAAGCCTTTCCATCCTTGGCGCTGACCTCCATTGCTTTACCCTTCACCCGTGGGTCTCAATTTCTTTTTAAAAAGTGACGCTTACTAAAATGTTGAAACCTATATAAACTGATCTGAAAGGTTCAAGCATTGGTCTGTAAAATGACACCAAGGTAGAAATTCACATGTAACCCAATGATTTTAAATATATTGATGTTCACAGCATTGACTTTACGCATTCTGGTCCAGTGAGTGATGTACTGCTTTGACTTTTGCCTTTTATCCAATATATAGCCATGTCCAGGCACATTTTAAGAATATCTGAGATGCATTTTCAGTATAATTGTGGTTTTAAAAGAAATAAGGCCCTGGGATTCATTTTCTGCCTCCTCTAACTAGTGATTGGATGTCAGCGACCAGGTGTGAGCTGTGGCTGAGCTCGCCTTTGAGCCAAAAGGTCATGGGTTCAAGTCCCACTCCAGAGACTTGAGCACAATACTCTTGGCTGACACTCCAGTGCTGCACTGTCGGAGGTGCCATCTTTCGGGTGAGACGCTAAACCGAGACCCCGTCTGCCCCCTCTGGTGGACGTAAAAGATCCCACAGCACTATTTAGAAGAGCATGGAAAGTTCTCCCCGGTGTCCTGACCAATATTTATTCCTCAACCAACACCTAAAAACAGTTGTTTTTATCATTGATTGATGTTTGTGGGAGTTTGCTGTGTGCAAATTGGCTGCCGCGTTTCCTACATTACAACAGTGACTACATTTACAAAAAGGACTTCAGTGGCTGTAAAGCGCTTTGGGACATCCTGAGGTCATGCCAGATGTTATATAAATGCAAGTTCTTTCTTACGGGGTCGAGGCAGTAGCTTTGTCTCTCTCTGGCCTGAGCTCATGTCCAACATATGTAGATCAGGTGAAAGTTTTATCCCCTCTGCTTTATTCCCTCCCTCCCCACCCCCCCCCCCCCCCACACACTCCCTCTGTCTCTCACCCAGCTGTTGAGGGATTCGAATGTGAAATGAGTTTAGGCAGTCATGATCAAGCGCCCAGCAGACATCAACCCATCGCGTAAAAACCACTGTCAAATTTGACGCCAGCTGAACAATTTGACAGAGAGAACACGAGGGTGTGCAGTTTAGGAAATGGAAATACGCTGTGGAACATTGTGTTAACACTTTTTTGATGTTTGGGTACATATTGTTGAAGGCTCCTGGCAAATGTAACATGACCTCTCTGCCTTGCAGTTGGCAAATTGCTACTTGTGAATACTTTTCCAAGATTGTTCTCCTTTTTCATTGACATACGGGCACAGAGAGACCCAGTTGCATTTGTTATTTTACACAAACTTCCTGCCCTAAACTGTTTTTCGTTTCTTTCCTTTTCCAGCAGGTGCAAAGGCCTTTGTTTGTGATCAGTGTGGAGCACAGTTCTCTAAAGATGATGCCCTGGAAAGCCACCGTCAGACCCACACCGGTACTTTTTTTTTAACAACTTTACCTTTGAAGGAGTTTCTGCTTTGCTCCTCTTCGACGAGCTCAAGTTTTATTTGAGGAATAATAGTCCAAGGGCGGTGCTAGTCTTGAGTTGAAGCTGAGCAGGCCATTCTGCAGGACCGAGCTACCTCAGGAGATAGTAGGACAGACCTAGGTTTTAAGTGGCATCTTAAAGGAGGGGAGAGAGAGAGGTGGAGAGGTTTAGGGAGGGAATTCCAGCGCTTAGGGCCCAGGCAGTTGAAGGCACGGCCGCCAATGGTGGAGCGATGAAAATCGGGGATGCGCAAGAGGCCAGAATTTTAGGTGTGCAGAGAGCTCGGAGGGTTGTAAGGCTGGAGGAGGTTACAGAGATGGGGAGGGGACGAGGCCATGGGGGGATTTAAATACAAGGATGAGAATTTTAAAAGTGAGATGTTTCCCGACCAGGTATACCAAAACAATGTTCAAACGTACTGACTTCATGAAGCAATTCTCTTCTAAAGGATATATTTCAGTATGTTGAATATTGGTCCATGCTGCATTGAGAATGAGTTTCTGGTGGCGTTTTATTATTTTAACTGAGAATGGTTGGTGAAGACATTGTTTCTCTGTACAGTGCGAGTCCATTAATGCTATTAGATCGCAGCTCCAAGTATTGTTTGAGGGGCTGGGCTGTTTTCCAGTTCATTTTGATTTTCAATATTTGAATTTCTAGTTTTAAGAGTAGATGGAGCAGCAGATTTCTACTGGAATTTTATACATTGTTAAATACCGTTTAACGACATCATTGGTTGTTCCTACCTGTCCTGTATCGGGTTTTGAATGCACCTTATGTTCATCAGTCAAATTGAAGATATTTGTATTTTCAAATACTGTGAATGAAGTGATGTGTTGTCCAAGATATTCCATAGCATCAAATCCTGTAAAACCACACAGTGAAGATCTAATACTGAATAATTTCAGTGTTTTATAAGTCATTAAGCATGATTACAATAAATGGTCAAGGGGAGATTTAATAACTGTGTTCAAAATCATGAGGGGTTTTGATAGAGTAAATAAGGAGATACTGTTTCCCTGGCAGGAGGGTCGGTAACCAGAGGACACAGATTGAAGGTACAGTAATTGGCATAAGAACCAGAGGCGAGATGAGGATTTTTTTTTACACAGCGAGAAATATTGCAAACTACCCAAAGGTTTAAGAATAGCCGATGTAGTTGCTATACTTGTCCGTATAATAATTTTGGAAATGCCAATAGCAAATATTTTCTTAACTTGCCTGATTCAAGAAAAAATACAATGACAAAAGAATGTAAGCCTACTTTTGGTTTACTGAAAATATTCTTTTGGACAGGCCCCCCCACCCCCTCCTTAAAAATATTGAGTTACAAATGGCTTGTTTTGACTGCCAAGAACCTATTTATATTGGCCAGGAGTGTAGGTTAGAGGGGTTGATGTTGCAAAATGAGTTTGCAAAGATCACAGCTCTTTTTGTGACGTTAACTCCTCTACCCTACTCTGGAAAAAGGCGACTATCGTCCTTGTGCGAGTGACTCTCTCTCTCTTCAAAAAGAAAGCCCATGGGCTTCCAACTGATGGGCCAGTGTTAGAAATGTCACTTGTGCATCAACATTCTGGAAGCCCCCCTCCCCTCCCCAGCATATCGTGGAACAGAAATAGGTTGTGCAGGTCATCGTGAACCAGCAGTTACATTGGCGCTGCAGTGTCAAGTTCATGAACAGACTCGCAAACATAGTCAACAAACAGTGAGTGACATATCGTTTAGCTACTGCCAACTCTGCCTACCACCGGTCACTGAGGTGTCTCTCTGTTTGCTTTTTGTTTGTGTGGTCACATTTCTATTGTATATAATCACCGTATTACACCAACAACTTGTATTTATATAGCGCCTATTGACGTCATAGAACGTCCCAAGGCGCTTCAGAGGAGCGTTACCAAAACAGAATTTGACACCGAGCCACATAAGGGGATATTGGGACCAGTGACACAAAAGTTTGGTCAGAGGTAGGTTTTAAGGAGCGTCTTAAAGGAGGAGAGAGAGGTAGGGAGGGAATTCCAGAGCTTAGGGCCCAGGCAGCTGAAAGCACGGTCACCAGTGGCAAGCGATGAAAATTGTGGATGTGCAAGGGGCCAGAATTGAAGAAGTGCAGAGATCTCGGAGGGTAGGGCTGGAGGAGGGTACAGGGATGGGAAGAAGGGAGAGGCTATGGAAGGATTTGAAAACTATGATGAGAATTTTAAAATCGAGGCATTGCTGGACCAGGCACACCAAAGCAATGTTCAAAACTACTGAGTTCATGAAAGAATTCTCTTCTAAAGGATATAGTTCAGTACGATGGATCTTAGTCTGCGTTTCTGGCGGCATTTTCTTATTTTAATTGAGAATTGTTGGTGATGAGTAAGAGAGAAGATGGGATAATGGTGAGGTGCGACCAGGTTTGGATTCAATAGCCCTGTAGGTTGTGTTGTACAGACCAGAGGGCCCAAGGTTCTGTCCCTCCTCTGTGTCGTTATTTTATCATGTCCAGAACAGTAGATCCAGAGGACACGGCCTGCGCTGTGGGGGGTGGGGGTGGGGGGTAAATTCAAAACTAATCTGCGGAAACAATATTTCACTGAGTGAGTGGTCAATCTATGGAACAGGCTCCCTTGGGACATAATGGAAGCAGTTAGTGTTGGTTCATTCAAATGCAAATTAGACAGATTTCTTTCAAAAAATAACATGTTGGGATCCAGTATATGAGTAACATGACGTGTGGTGAGTGTGACTTGCTGGGGAGGAACGGGTGACTGTGGACCTGTGGTTCTCAAAGCTCTCCACCACTGGGGGTTTTCCTTGCCTCGTGTCTGGGTCTGTTGTAGACTCTGATAGAGATTGATCGCTGTGATTGGTCAACAACTCCATTATTGTTGCATCTTCTGACTGCCAGGCTGGTCGGAGATGAACAAGATGGGCCTTGGTCTTTACTTTGTTTGGCAATTCTCATGTTCCTAATGGTGCTGTACCCGGGGGGGCATCAGTAGCTTCAGGATTGGGCGGGGCGGGGGGGGGGGGGGTGGGGGGGAAAGAGGAGAACGTTGGTGGAGGAGCGGGGTGGGTAGGTGGGAAAGTGGAAAAAAAAATTAACGGAATTTCTTCCAAAACAGCATTCCAGTACGGTGGGGAATGATTTTCATTGATCTGAATGATAATCATTCCCTCCAGAAACTAAGTGATGATCTGGGTTTCCCACCTTATTGCCGTGAGCAGTGTGGTGTAGAAGTTCTTCCATGACGTTCTCTATTCTTCATCAGCCCCTGATGAGTGTCCGTGTATATATAGTAACCACTGTACTAACCCATAAATAGTCTTCTTGACCAGTATCAGTTTTGATTCCTTGATTGCTGCATTGTAATATAAAAAAACGACACTTGGCTTTAGTCATATAGTTAGCTGAGAATTTCTCAAGGGGAGCAGGTGGAACAGCAGAATTCAGTTCACTATTTCCAATAGTCACCCAATCAAAGCCTAGGCAAATGACCTGTTCTTGGGCTGTTGTTGGTGCGATTCTGTTGCCCATTGCTAACTGTATGAGAAAAGGCTAAAAGTGATTCCACTTCTGATGTCCTGCAATGTTGAGATGTGCCTCCCCGATGGCCAAGGCCCATAGCTTCCAGCAGCAAAAGCCACCGATTTCTACCTTGCCGTGAATAGTGTGATTTAGTTTCCAACGCTATAAATGAGAGTTTGCATTTCTATAGCACCTTTCACTACCTCAGGACATCCAGAAGCCCCTTTACAGCCAATTAAACACTGTTGATGTGTAGTCACTGTTGTAATGTAGGAAATGCAGCAGCCAATTTGCGCACAGCAAGCTCCCACAAACTGCAATATGATGATGACCAGGTAATCTTTTTTAAGTGATTTTGGTTGAGGGATAAATGATGGCCAGGACACTGGGGAGAACTCCCCTGCTCCACTTCGGAATAGTGTCATGGGATCTTTTACGTCCACCTGAGAGAGCAGGCAGGGTCTCGGTTTAACGTCTCCTCTGAAAGACGGCACCTCTGACAGTGCAGCACTCCCCTCAGTACTGCACTGGGAGTGTCGGCCTAGATTATGTGCTCTAGTGTCTGGAGTGGGACTCGAACCCACAACCTTCCGACTCCCAGTGCTATTGACTAGCCATGGTTGACACCTTAGGAGAGCTTTGGCTGTGCTATACTTGATATAGAATTGCTTGATGCCATCAATGGATACCCCAACTTTGAAGTTATTCCCCTGACGGCCCTCACCTTGATGAAAACAAAATATACTAAAATCGTAAACTTAAGGAATAATTTGCTGGGACCATGGTAGTTTTGAAGAGATATTGATGCACTTTCAACAGTCCACACATGGCCACCAATGGAGAAGATTCCATTGCTGCTAAAGAGAGTAACTGATTGAATTCACCACCATAATGTGACAGTGTCGGGAGTGTTTTCAAAAGCACATAAATGTGTGGCCCGTTAGAGCTGCTGTAATTCCAAATACTGGTTAGGTTACTAATAGTTGTGATATCCTCAGCTTATTTATAAATGTTCTGTCACGATTTGCGTAATTTGAGAGTCGTAGCAAAGCTGGCAAAAAATAAATAAATTCCACTCGACCTTTTTTTCTCTCTCCTCAACTCTTGCGAGTATTTCGATGATGGAGAATTCTCCGCTTTCATTTTAAACCCTTTGACTGACTGGCCAGTTGCTATCCCTGGGCCACTATGAGTCAACAACTTTTCCAAAATTATTCCACTACTGCAACTAGAGAGGAACTCCGGGCCCCCTCCCAACTCAAGACTGATCTGTGTTGTGTTGCTGTCATCTTCAACTCTTGGTCCTGGAAGATGAGATGACAACACTGGCAATGGTATTGCCGAACTTCACAGCAGCTATTTCAACTAGGCAAGAAAATCCCAGAACATCTTTCACTCATGACTGTTAAGAGGACAGCTACATCAACACAAGGGAGAGATAGCTCTTTGCATTTCTCCATTAGAGCCCCAACTAGGAACAGAAAGTGGTTTTAGGAGCTCCCCAGATAGCTGAGAGTGGGTAAATATGCAGCTGGGAGCAGTACTGAGCTGCCAGATCAGGAAGGGCCCTGATTTTGGCCCCTAATGTGGGCAAAGTTGGTTGTGGTAGTGATGGAAGTGCTGCAATTAGCCTGGGCATCACTGGGCTAAAGGGCGGCGGGGGGGGGGGGTGGAATCAACCAGGGTATCTGCTTCTGATTACTATACAGAAACTCCAGCTGTGAAGTGCAGGTGTCTGGACATTGAGTGAGCATGGGATCAGATTATGATTCCCCATTCCAGAATCTATAGTCTTGCATATTAAGAATAAGCATTTGGGTGAAAGAAAGGTTTACATTTATATAGCACCTTTCATATCCTCAGGACATCCCAAAATGCTTTACGGCCAATTAGAGTCATAGTGGCATAGAAGGAGGCCGTTCGGCCCATCGAGTCCGTGCCGGCTCTCTGTAGAGCAATCCAGTCAGTCCCATTCCCCCGCTCTATCCCCGTAGTCTGTAAGTTTATTTCCCTCAAGTGTCTATCCAGTCTCCCCTTGAAAACCTTGAGTGTCTCCGCTTCCACCACTTCCGTCGGCAGCGAATTCCAGGTCCTCGCCACTCGCTGCGTAAAAAAGTTTTTCCTCACATACCCCCTGTATCTCTTGCCCAAAATCTTAAATCTGTGTCCCCTAGTCCTTGTACCATCAACTAGTGGGAACAGCCTTTCCCCGTCTAGCCTATCCAAACCCGTCATAATCTTGTACACCTCTATCAAATCACCCCTCAACCTCCTTTGCTCTAATGAAAACAAATCCAGCTTCTCCAACCTGTCCTTGTAGCTAAGATCCCCCATCCCCGGAACCATTCTGGTAAATCTCCTCTGCACCCTCTCAAGGGCCTTCACATCCTTCCTAAAGTGGTGACCAGAACTGGACGCAGTACACCAGCTGTGGCCTAACCAATTAAGTACTTTTTTAAATGTAGTCACCATTGTAATGTAGGAAACACAGTAACCAATTTGTGCACAGCCAACTCCCACAAACAGCAATATCATAATGACCAGCTAATCTGTTTTAGTGACATTGGTCAGGACACCAGGGAGAACTCGCCCGCTTGTCTTCGAAATAGTGGCCGTGGGATATTTAGCGTCCGCCTGAGAGAGCAGACGAGTGCCTCGGTTTAACATCTCATCCAAAAGACGGCACCTCTGACAGTGCAGCACTCCCTCTGCACGAGCACTAGACTACCAGCCTAGATTGTGTGCCCAAGTCCCTGGAGTGCGATTTGAGCCCATGACCACCTGACTTGAAGCTTAACTGCGAGCCACGGCCGACATGGGTGAGGCACCAGTGAGCTGCCGGTCTATTTGGACCCAGTGTAAGTTCACTGGCTTGTTCTCGTTCCTGCTTCCTTTTGCTGTAGTCTTCAAAAATAACGGTCTTTTGTGCAGGGTTGTAATATTGATTCAAGTATAGCAAACCCCAGACAACTTTAGAGCTAGATTTCATCGAAAGTTTTAGCACAAATGTTAACTCCATTGAGTTACTGTGATGCCTGACGTAAGAAAACTACTAGGCACTTGGTCTAAGCGTTAAACAAAGCTTTAATCAACTGTTTTACAACTTGGTGGTCTAGTTGTGTCCTTTACCCGTTCCTGTTAATGTCCTGCACAAGCTGGGCCCGTGCCCAAGTATTTATACTCTCCCTGGACAGCGCCACCCGCAGGCCGCTCAGTTGATTCATGTCAATGCTCATGTGCAATGAAAATTTGAATTAAACCAGATCTGGAACTAAAAAGCTGGCATCAGTAAAAGTGACTATGAAACTGCCAGATGGTCGTAAAAATCCAACTGGTTCACTAATGTCCTTGAGAGAAGGAAACCTGTTGTCCTTACCTGGTCTGGTCTGTTTGTGATTCCACTCCACTTGTGGGGGAGGCCAAAACTAGGGGTCATAAATATAAGATCGACACTAATACAAGATAGAAAAGAAAGACTTGCATTAATATAGCACCTTTCATGACCACTGGACATCCCAAAATGCTTTGCAGCCAATGCAGTACTTTTTGAAGTGTAGTCACTGCTGTAATGTAGGAAATGCATTAAGGAATTCAGGAGAAACTTCTTCACCCAGAGAGTGCTTAGAATGTGGAAATTGCTACCACAGGGAGTGGTTGAGGAGAATAGCAGAGATGCATTTACAGGGAAGCTAGATATGTGCATGAGAGAAAAAGGAATAGAAGAATATGCTGATGGAGTGAGATGAAGAGGGGTGGGAGGAGGCTTGTGTGGAGCATAAAACACCGCATGGACCAGTTGGGCCGAATGGCCTGTTTCTGTGCTGTAATTTCCATGTAGTCCCACACCAATGTGGTTGACTCTTAACTGCCCTCTTGAAGTGGCCTAGCCATCCACACAATCATATCAAACTGCCGTACCACCTTCTCATTGAGTATATTCAAGACAGAGAGCGATTAGATTTTTGAATATTAAAGGAATCAAGGGATATGGGGATAGTGCAGGAAAGTGGCGATGAGGTAGAAGATCAGCCATGATCTCATTGAATGGCAGAGCAGGCTCGAAGGGCCCAAATGGCTGACTCCTGCTCCTAATTCTTACGTTCTCCGGGCAACTAGAGATGGGTAATAAATGCCAGTGATGCCCGCATCCTAGCTTAATTTTTTCTTTTTAAAAAAAAAACCCAACAACCATATAAGGGGACATGTGGAGGCCACAACCTATGGAGGGTCCAGACAGCAGTGATGGCTGCTGCACTCTCCGCAAGGTGGGCTATAATGTCAGCTGAACCCCTGCTTGATGTACGTCGCTGCCACGTAGAGTTCAAGCGATGCATTCCAATGCCTCACGCTCATCCTCGCTGTGTGTCATCGTTGGCATGTTTATAGGGCAAAATGTACACTATGTGGAATGCTGCACAGTTCGATCTCGCTAAAATATGCTGCAAATGTTGGTGTCGGAGCGAGAGTTGATGTAGTAGCAATTTTCGCTGATCTGGCGCCTACCTTTTTATCTCTCATTGGAGCATTTGTGTTTCTGTTGATGACCGCAGGCGATGTCCCTTTGCAGCCATGCCCTCAAATGGTTAGAAAGCCGAAGAGCTTGAGCTGTTTTGAGCTGCAATTAATCCTAATGAAGTACATTAATTAGAGTTAGCAAATGCTCCATTCTTGCAACGTTAAGCAGGGCCTCTAAAACTTGCTGGTGTAGTGTTACTGTTCTCTTTTTTTTACATGTTTTTTTTGGTGTTAAAAAAACCCCCAAATGAAAATGCTAATTTAATGTTTTGTCCCTCTGGGACTGAGCTCTGCATGGACATAATGTACTTCTGCTACTTCAGTATTTGGTTGCAGATGAATACAGAATGTCCTAGCATTGGCCTTTCAAATATCAAAGGGGGTTTGTATAATGTTTCTGTGATTGTGCCAGGCATTTTATTGGGAAAGAGCTGCCGACTGGCAGAGCTTCACTGTAATGTCAAACATAACACGACCCACATTCACTACAAGTTCTGTTAATTTCTGCCTCGAGGCATTATCCTGCTCAGATATGAACAATAGAATTATGCTCAACATCTTGCATCTGTGCCTACTTCCTGTCATCTTTTTCCAGTTATAAATTGCCATGTCCGCATTTAGAATGGAGAACTGCCTGTGTTCAATCTTGTCGCACTGTAACTGCAGCCCCTCTGTTTGTAATTCCAGCGCGGCAAGTCTACATGTGACTGGGTGTGGAATAAGATACGGGCAGCAAGTTGTTGGGGAAGCCTAGGTCCTAAGCTCTGCAATTCCCTTCATAAACTTCTCCACCTCTCTTTCCCCCCTCTCTCCTCCTTAAAGCCTACCTCTTTGACCAAGTTTTGGTTTTAATATCTCTCTCTGGCTTGGTATCAGATTTCTGTCCTGTGAAGCGTCTTGGGATGTTTTCCTACGTTAAAGGTGCTGCATAAATACAAGTTATTGTAAATAAAGCAATGCCACCAGATAACAGCTGTAAATTAGGAAGTGTTCCTAATTATTTATGGACTGGTTATAATTTTATTCCTAGCCTTAAAACCTCTGATTAATTGCAGTGGTGTAATAACGCTTTTTATTTAGTATAAATATCAAGTAGTAATTTTTATTTACTAATTGGAAAATTACACCTTTTGTTAAATATTAGGTGGTAGTAAATGGGAGGTGTTGGGAATGACCTCATAGACTTATTCTGAATTCATATGCGCCATCCATCAGCTTAAACATTCACTGCCTCCACCACCGGCGCACCGTGGCTGCAGTGTGCATCGTCTGCAAGATGCACTGCAGCAACTCGCCAAGGCTTCTTCGACAGCACCTCCCAAACCCATGACCTGTTCCACCTAGAAGGACAAGGGAAGCAGGCACATGGAGGGGGAACTTGCAGGTGATGCGCCCAAGTCACAGACCATCCTGATTTGGAAATATAGCACTGTTCCTTCATCGTCGCTGGGTCTGAATCCTGGAACACTCCCTAACAGCACTGTGGGAGTACCTTCACCACACGGACTGCGGCAGCTCAAGAAGGCGGCTCACCATCACCTTCTCAAGGGCAATTAGGGATGGGCAATAAATGCTGGCCTTGCTTAGTGACTCCCATATCCCAGGAATGAATTTAAAAAAAAAAAAAAAAAAAAAAAAAAAAAAAAAAAAATTTGAGCAGTGTGAATAAACTTTGGTGTCAATTTGGAGATTTAGAAACTCTACTTTGAAAGCGCCCTGATGGCTCAGTTTGAAAATATGCCCCCACCCCTCCCCCATGTTGTTCTGAGACAGGGTGGTCCCAGGTTTAGTCTCTGATCTGATCTCAGCTACGTCACAACTACAGTCGTCCACTGGTTTAGGGAGGGGGTGAAATCAGCCACGGGTACCTGTACCTGCAACTGTCACTGTGATGCCCGTCATTGTTCAACAGCCTACAGGCACTCGCTGTTGAGGCTCGCACATCCTGCTGGTTTTCTCCCGACTGTCTGAAGTAGAATTTTCTGACGGTGGTGACGTAAGAAAACTACTAGGCACTTGGTCTAAGCGTTAAACAAAGCTTTAATCAACTGTTTCACAACATGGAGGTCTAGTTGTGTCCTTCACTAGTTCCTGTTAAGAATGTCCTGTACAAGCTGGGCCCATGCCCAAGTATTTATACTCTCCCTGGACAGCGCCACCAGCAGGCCGCCCAGTATTATTACAGAAGTCATTTCCACACGAATGACCAGATTCATGTCAGGTGGTTTATAAAAAATAAAAAAAAATCTTCTGCTCCTGGCATGTCGCCAGATACCATCCCTGTGGATGGATGATCAGGAACCCTCGTTGCTGTCTCACTCTCACAGATGAGCAATTGGGGGAACCACCGCACTTGCAAATTACAGGCCTCTGTTAAAGGACGTCGGCTAAATTTGATTGTCAGATGTCTCTTGTAAGATGAGCAAAGAGGATGTTGCAAATTTCCTGCAAAAATGCTGATGGAAGAGAGGGTCAGTTTCCCCCTTGGCTTTTTAAAAAAAACCAGGATATTTTCTGTGTTCTTTCGCATTGAGTGGAATTTAATTGACAAGGTTCCAGGTAATTTGCTGCCATGTGCTCATCAGCACTGATGTTTTATACAGCGGCAGACGCCTCGCGTTGATAGCTGCAGATCACTGGGCAATGTTGATGGCATGTTATATTTTGACACTTTTTAATGGCTACACGTTGCAAAATGACAGCAAGGGCAAGGTGCTGAGCAGAAAAAGAAATGTTTTAATGGAAATAATCGGCCACCTTCTAATGGAGAAAAGCTCAGAAATGGCTCTTGCCCCGGAATTGTAATTGACAGAACCTAATCCACAAAATATTACTCGCTGACACAGATTGGTGTTGACTAGATTGCTTTGGATTCTTGGGAGAAAGACCATTATCAGATATTTCTCCAGTTTGGGCAACAACACACAAACCTTTTTTCTTCTTTTAAACTGTCAGTCGTGGTTCAGTGGGCAGCACCCTCGCCTCTGAGTCAGAAGGTTGGGGTACGAGTCCCACTCCAGAGACTCGAGCACAAAAATCCAGGCTGAAATTCCAGTGCAGTGCTGAGGGAGCGCCGCACTGCCGGAGGGACAGTACTGAGGGAGTGCTGCACAGTCGGAGGTGCCGTCTTTTGGATGAGACATTAAACTGCGGCCCGTCTTATTCTCTCGGGTGGACATAAAACATTCCACGGCTCTATTTCAAAGAAGAGATGGGGAGTTCTCCTTGGTGTTCTGGCCAATATTTATCCCTCAACCAACATCACTAAAACAGATTATCTGGTCATTATCACATTGTTGTTTGTGGGAGCTTGCTGTGCACAAATTGGCTGCCGTGTTTCCTACATTACAACAGTGACCACACTTCAAAAAGTACTTCATTGGCTGTAAAGCACTTTGGGACTTCCGGTGGTCGTGAAAGGTGCTATAGAAATATAAGTCTTTCTTTTTAAAAGAAAAAAATTCCTGGTGTAACAGTAAATGTCATTGTTTTTGTTTTCCTGCATTCACATCTTTTTTATTTCAACCCATCTCCCTCATTTTCTCCCATCAATTCCGGAAGATGCTGACTCGCATTGAGATACAGTCCCGTGCATAACGCCTTTTGGGTACTTCACCCAAGTGGTAGTTTTCATGAAGCGGGGTGGTGAGTGTCAGGAGGCTACCCTGGTGTGGTGCATCACCGCCACGCCGCTCCTGTCCTCACCTGTGACCCACACGTTCCAGCAGGGGTTGCTGAATGGCGATCGGGAGTCATCGACCCTCGGTGATGTTTCCCTTTGTAGCCTTGAGGCACTTTGGCCAATGGTAACGCCCCAACAGTTGCCCTGACTCAGCACAGACTGGAAATTGAGCTGTTTTGGTAAGTCTTGCACCAGACAGTGTATTCAACTGCTGAGTGATTAGTGATGTTCAATGAATATAGTATTATCAATACAATAGAGAAAAGCAAGAAAGATAATGGAGGGGTTGGAGGTGAGAGGCGCGAACCCAAACGATGACCACGATTTTCTTCTTTCCTGTCCAGGAGCATGAGAGCAGGGCTAAGAAGAGAAGTTTAAGATATAGAAGCACCAGAGAGGATATGGAGGCACTGGAGAAGGTGCAAAAAAGATTTACGAGGGTGATCTCAGAACTGAGAAGTTATAACCATCAGGAAAGACTGAACAGGCTGGGGCTCTGTTTTCTAGAAAAGAGAAGGTCGAAGGATGACTGATCAAGATCTTTAAGATTGTGAAGGGATTTGATGAGTTGGATGTGGAGAAGATGTTTCCACTTGTGGAGGAGACCAGAACTAGGGGCCATAAACAGAAGGTACAGGAAACTCTTTGGTATCCGGCACCGACGGGACCGGGATGGTGCCGGTTGATCAAAAATTCCGGATGACGGAGAGGGTTATCTACCGAGGCTATTTTTAACGAACAAAAATAAAAAAATCAAGAAATACATAGAAACATAGAAGATAGGAGCAGGAGTAGGCCATTTGGCCCTTCGAGCCTGCTCCGCCATTCAATGAGATCATGGCTGATCATCCAAATTCAGTACCCTGTCCCTGCCTTCTCCCCATATCCCTTGATCCCTTTAGCCTTAAGAAATATATCCAACTCTTTCTTGAATATATTTAATGAACTGGCCTCCACCACCCTCTGTGGCAGAGAATTCCACAGGTTCACCACTCTCTGGGTGAAGAAATTCCTCCTCATTTCAGTCCTAAATACAGTAATTGGGTACTCACCTACAGAATGTTGTGTTAAATGGATGGTGGAAGATGCTTGATTAAGTACAGTACTGCCAGTGGAGGGTAATCCATAATTCTTTAATTACTTAACAGTAAAACAAAATTTATACAGTAAACAGAAAAATGGCGGATCAGAAGAGACTACCGGCAGCGCAGGAGAGTCCGACTCCTGTTACAGGGGTATTGAGGTCTTCCGACTTCCGACGGCACCAAGAAGCCAAGTAATGGCAATTTGGAGAACTACCCCCCACTGACTAACTCGGCCACCGCGGGAGACTCTGACTTGGCAACATTTCCGGTTATTGAGGTGTTGTTTTTGGAGTATGAATTTTGCCGGTTAATAGAGAATTCCGGATATTTAGGTGCCGTTTAAACAAGAGTTTCCTGTAGTGACTAATAAACCCAATAAGGAATTCAGGAGAAACTTTTTCACCCAGAGAGTGGTGAGAATGTGGAACTCGCTACCACAGGGAGTGGTTGAAGCGAATAGTATAGATGCATTTAAGGGGAAGCTAGATAAACACATGAGGGGGAAAGGAATAGAAAGATTTGCTGATCGGGTGAGATGAAGAGGGGCGGGAGGAGGCTCGTGTGGAGCATAAACACCGGCATGGACCAGTTGGACCGACTGGCCTGTTTCTGGGCCGTAAATTCTACGTAAACGAGCCTCCCCAGAAAGGAGTGCAGTAATCAAGTCTTGGATGAATTATTGAGATGAGTTGTTGACAGGAAAAGAAGAATTTGGGAATTTTCTTCTTATGGTTGTGTTTCCAAAAACTTGATTCCAAAATGGTGGCTGTGGAGACGAGATCAATAAAACGAGAATTACTACGGCAAATTAGAATAATAATTAGTGCAGGTCCCTTGGGATCTGGCTCAAATCATTAAAGTGATTTTAATTATGACATATTTCTTTGATAGTAAAGGTCAGGACTATCAAACACTAATGTATTCACAGATAGTTACAGCTAATCAAATGATTACTACCATTTATGTTTAATGGGAGTTAGGACGGTAAATGTAACGTTTAATTCATTTAAATGGGAGTTTCAGTGTTTTGCTATTATTGGAGATCAAACAAGCTCCATTACAGCATAAAATGGAACGAGGTAGATTTTGAAAATGGCCTGTTGGATATTCTGGGGGGTCATAAGCTTACGAAAGAAAAAAAGGGTTTTTGCTTCGTAATCTTGCAAAGATTAAACAAAGTAATTCTTTTGCCCACTGGAGCAGACAGGTATTGTATAAAAGCATGAGTGATGAAGAGGTTAGATCTGTAAGTACTTTCAATCAGCAACTCTTAATATTCCACATTTTAGATGAATCGTTCCAATTCAGTGCTTCCACTCTCTAGCCCAAGGGCACTGGTCCCCATTGGACTGACCCAATCACTGCCCTGACTCTAATTATGTAACCAGCACCAACCAGGAATCAAATCCATTCATTTTACATCTCAATTCCACATTGGACAGGACCATAGCCAACTGAGCTACTGGGTAAACTTCTTTACGTCTTCAAAAATGTGACCTCTGTCCAAGATTCAGGATCCTCAAAACGGAAAGAAACAGTCCCGTTAAAAGCTGCCTGGCGACAGTGTTAACGGACTGGGCCAGATGCTGAGGTGTAATGAATATCTTCATGTAATGAGCTTTTGTTCCAATATACATACAGTCATCAATAATGTTATCCCTTTAACGAGATAACTAAATACTGTTGTCCTCCTTCTCTAATGTTGGTCAATCGACCTCAAGACGGACTGTACCCTGCAGGTGCAGGATCATTATCTTTGTAAACACTGAAAGCACAGATTACTTTTGTACCTTAGCAACGGTGGTACTTTTGTATATTGTTGGGTTTGCCATTTTTAGTTTTCTCCACGCGAGCTGAACGTCCTTAGAATCAATGCAAAGTAAGAACAATATAACCAGGCATAGGATCTAAGGGGAGGCATAATAACTGGTGACGATTGTTTCTGAACTGGAAAATTTACTAGCTCAAAATCGAGTTGGTTTATGAACAATGTGGATTTGAGTCAATTTTAATCCAGCGCCTTCTCCGACATCACTCTGATCATTTGCCAGATTAACTTCGCAGATACTGCCTTAAAAGACAATAATGCTCCAATTTTTCAGAATGATCGTGAGCACAGGGAGGGAGAAAGGGAAAGGCAAGTGGAAGGTTGAATAGCAAAAAAAGGGTTAAGTAGGTAGGAAGAGTAAAACCAAAGTATAAAATAAAGGACAAAGGGCAAAAATAAAGAGTGAATACGATGGAATAAAGGATGACTGAGCAAGTATAGGTAAAATGTTTTTATTTTTATGTCCAGTTGTGTTTTATGCATTTAATTCAGTAGTTTCAGGGTCAATAATTACAGTAATGGTTATTTCTGATGTTTGAGTAGATATTGGTTTGCTTCAGTGCCTGAGTCGATGAGCTAAAAACCAATGGAGCCAGTTGGCCCAGGAAGACTCACATTGCCCTGAATTGGCCAGCAGCAGAAGAGTTCTTGGTCCAACAAAATAGTTGTTGACTGATTTCCCAACCTAACACAATCTGCTGGAACCAAAAAAAAAAATACAAATATGTCTTGCAATACAAAGTCGTCTTTGAGAGAGACTTTCAGAAGCAAATAGCTCGCATTCGTAAGGGGAACTGATGAGGTGTAGCTAGAGAGAAACCATTTCCGCTGGTTGGGGTGTCTAGGACTAGGGGGGCATAGTCTAAAAAATTAGAGCCAGACCTTTCAGGAGTGAAGTTGGGAAACGCTTCTACACACGAAGGGTGGTAGAAGTTTGGAACCCTCTTCCACAAACTGCAATTGATGCTAGGCCAGTTGTTAATTTTAAAGTTGAGATTGATAGCTTTTTGATAACCAAAGGTATTAAGTGATATGGGGCAAAGGCGGGTATATGGAGTTAGGTCACAGATCAGCCATGATCTCATTGAATGGTGGAGCAGGCTCGAGGGGCTGAATGGCCTCTTCCTGTTCCTAGGTTCCCATAAGAGAGTAACAGTATGCTGCTAGAGTGATACTTCATGGTTCATTCCTGACTGGGCACTCTTAACAATATGAATTGCTTGTTGCTATAAACTTCATTTGTTGATCCCAGTCAAGCTCCCATCGATCAAAGTGGATTATGTTAACAAAGCAGTGCAGATAATATGAATAATTGTTTTCGTAACTTTTAGGGCAGTTCTATTTTCTCTCCCTCCTTTTGAAGGCATTGACTTCTGCGGGGCTTTAGTTCCATGGGCATCTGCTGTACTCTGACCCCTTGACCAAGTGGCCATTAGGCTGTGGAGGACATCACATCCAAGCCTGACCCAATCTGGGTACACACACTTCCCAGTCGGAGTCAATGAATAGCAATCGTGAACGGTAACC
Organism: Somniosus microcephalus; assembly: GCF_052327205.1. Lineage (NCBI taxonomy): Eukaryota > Metazoa > Chordata > Chondrichthyes > Squaliformes > Somniosidae > Somniosus > Somniosus microcephalus. Next base: position 8,820,345 of record NC_141012.1, read on the forward strand.
CTGGCTATTTTCTCTCTCTACCCGGAGGCACCAGAGAACATTGTAGCACCATCAGACTGGCTGAGATCATCACCATACATCAGAACACAAACCTGGGACTATCCTGATCTAACTGGCTCGGTCCCATATATTAATTAACAAACCAAACAATCCGGGATATTTTTGTTGTTCTATAACTCCTAATAGTCCAAGACCATATTTTTATATATACTGTTGTGTCCTTGCGTATGACCTAGAAATACTGTTTTTAGACTCTGCTTTCACAAAGCTCATGTAGAAAAAGGAAATAACCTCCCAATCTCTAATCTCCTCCAGCCCTACAACCCTCTGAGATCTCTTCACTCCTCCAATTCAGGCCCCTTGCTCATCCCCGATTTTCTTCGCTCCACCATTGGTGGCCGTGCCTTCAGCTGTCTGGGTCCTAAGCTCTGGAATTCCCTCCTTAAATCTCTGTCTCTCCACCTCTCTCCTCCTTTAGGATGCTCCTTAAAACCTACCTCTTTGACCAAGCTTTTGGTCACCTGTCCCAATATCGCCTTACAAAGGTAAAATACTGCGGACGCTGGAAATACTCAGCAGGTCAGGCAGCATCTGTGGAGAGAGAATCAGAGTTAGAGGTCGGTGACCTTTCATCAGAACCCACGAAGGTTACCAACCTGAAACGTTGACTCTGTTTCTCTCTCCACAGATCCTGACTGACCTGTCTATTTCCAATATCTCCTAATGTGGCTCAATGTCGCATTTTGTTTGTTGACGCTCCTGTGAAGCGCTTTGGGCGTTTACTATGTTAAAGGCGCTATATAAATGCAAACTGTTGTTGTAGGAACCTGCTCTAAGTATCGAGTGCTTTGCTTCTCCTCCAAAATTCCCAAGAATAATCTTGTAAGATGCATAGAAACATAGAAGATAGGAGCAGGAGTCGGCCATTCGGCCCCTCAAGCCTACTCCGCCATTTAATGAGCTCATGGCTGATCATCCAAATTCAGTACCCTGTCCCTGTTTTCTCCCCATATCCCTTTAGCCTTAAGAAATATATCTAACTCCTTCTTGAATATATTTAATGAATTGGCCTCAACTGCCTTCTGTGGTAGAGAATTCCACAGGTTCACCACTCTCTGGGTGAAGAAATTCCACCTCATCTCCGTCCTAAATGGCTTACCCCTTATCCTTAGACTGTGACCCCTGGTTCTGGACTCCCCCACCATCGGGAACATCCTCCCTGCATCTAGTCTGTCTAGTCCTGCAACTCGAAGAAACCTGGTATAGGGATGTTCCAGGCAATAGATGTTACTAGAACCACCTTGAAAACATTCCTGCAATCTCTCAGGTCAGCGTGGTGATGAATCTTTTCATTACCATGTGACAGTCCAGAATAGATAATTAGCCTAGTTTCTGTTACACTTGTGAAAACTGACTGCCTCGCAACTACCTTTCACACCATGTCACAGACTACGGATGATTACCATTTGTGATTACAATTTCAGATATTTTTACATCGTATTAAATTACATCGAATTTACAGCACAGAAACAGGCCATTCAGCTCAGCTGGTCCGTGCCAGTGTTTAGGCTCCACGCGGACATCCTCCCACCCTTCCTCTTCTAACCCTATCAGCATATTACTTTCTTCCTTGTGTCTATCTAGTTTCTCCATAAATGCATCTACACTATTCACCTCGACTACTCTTTGTGGTAGCGAGCTCCGCATTCTCACTAATCTCTCAATTCCCTGTTGGATTTATTAGTGACTATCTTGCATTTATGGTCCCCCAATTTTGGACTCCCCGCAAGTGGAAACATCTTCTCTACGTCTACCCTATCAAAATCCTTCAAAATCTTAAATAACTCGACCAGGTCACCCCTCCACCTTCTCTTTTCTAGAGAAAAGAGCCCCAGCCTGTTCAGTCTTTTCTGATAGCTGTAACCTTTCTGTTCTGCTGTCATCCTTGTAAATCTTTTATTGCACCTTCTCCAGGGCCTCTAACATTTAGATATTTGCTCGTACAGCGAGGAGTCACCTAGTGTCAGCCGTGGCTCAGTGGGCAGCACACTCACCTCTGAGTCAGAAGGTTGTGGGTTCATAGTCCCCACTCCAGGGACTTGAGCACATAAAACTAGGCTGACACTTCAGTGCCATGCTGAGGGAGTGCTGCACTGTCGGAGGGGCTGTCTTTCAGATGAGACGTTAAACCGAGGCCCCGTCTGTTCTCTCAGGTGGACGTAAAAGATCCCACGGCACTATTTCGAAGACGCGCAGGGGAGTTATCCCCGGTGTCCTGGCCAATATTAATCCCTCAACCAACATAACAAAAACAGATTATCTGGTCATTATCACATTGCTGTTTGTGGGAGCTTGCTTTGGACAAATTGACTGCCACAATTCCTACATTACAACAGTGACTACACTTCAAAAGTACTTCATTGGCTGTAAACCATACTGAGGTTGTGAAAGGTGCTATATAAATGCAAGTCTTTTCTTTTTTAAGCGCTTCTATTCCTAGGACCTCAAATCAGTGGAGGACCTATCTCCCTCCGTCTTCACCTTTCTCCTCCTTTAAAAATGAAGCTTGACGTCACCGAACAGCTACTCGATTCACCCCGTCTGCTCTTCAATACTTTTTTCAATCTCGGAGACTTGAACTTGGCTCCTCAATTAAAAAGGGAAAGTTCAGGCTGCCATATTGCACGTGTAATAATGGAGCGATGCTGATCGCACTCTGTGGGTCTTTGACTGGAGGAAGAAAGCCCAAAGCAGAGTCCTTTGGTCTGTGAGAGAGAGTTGCTGTAGCACGCCCGGACCCTGGTGCGATAGCCTAATATGTCTTGGGCTAAGTGCAGCTGTTTTGGGTTATTTCTACATGTGTTGCATTTTTTGAGTGATGGGGAATGAGGTGGACTCCCCCGACATGTTTCAGAGGGATGGACAATAACAGGTGGCCTTTTCAATTGGCTTTGAAATTGACCCTCGGTAAAATACTTTGGAGGCAGCAAATGGACAAGATAGTAGAATGTTTGGAATATTTCAGTGGCGGAGGTCTGTGTACCCACAACTCTGCACCATGGTGTGCACTTGTTCATCCCATCCCCAGTCGGAACAGGATTTCAGCTTTTCCTGTGTGTTTGCAATTAATGGTGGGGAGACCATCGGGTCGACGTAGAGAAGATGTTTCCACTTGTGGGTGAGACCAGAACTAGGCCGTCAATATAAGAGAGTCACTAATAAATCCAATCGGGAATTCAGGAGAAACCTCTTTACCCAGAGAGTGGTGCGAATGTGGAACTCGCTACCACAGGGAGTGGTTGAGGCGAATGGCATAGATGGATTTAAGGGGAAGCTAGATAAACACATGAGGGAGAAAGGAATAGAAGGATATGTTGATAGAGTGGGAGGAGGCTGGTGTGGAGCGTAAACAGCAGTTGGGCCGAATGGCCTGTTTCTGTGCTGTAAATACTTTGTAATACTTTGAAAAGTTACACCAAGTAGCAATTTTGTTAGGGATGGCTGGCGAGGTTTCTTAAATTGCCTACCTTATAAAGTGTATCAATATTAAACCCGCAGTTAGGGGCGCCCTACCCCCTACCCTTATGGTTCAACAGGTAAATTCACTACTCGCCAAACTGCATCGACCAGGGGAGATCTCCACTTCCAAATCCAAGTTTATGCTGAACTAGCTCATCTCAGAGTCGCAGTTGGAAGATCTACAGTTTGTTTCAGTGCCTTTTGAGCTCAGGAGCAGAAGCCAAATAGGGTTTCTGCTCCTGATCGCTGCTTAGGGAGCCTTGCTGGAAAGTCTGTGTGTGCCTGTACATTGGTTGAGTTTAGGGTTAGGCTTACCTGCTCCTGCTATCGCCCACTGTCCATGCTCACTCATGTTAAGTAGGCAAGGTACCAGAGGGCTGTTGCCTATGACCCCATACCTCAGGGTGGGGAGATGGTGATCGGCATTTCTATGTTTACTTCATAATAGAAGGAATCATAAACTGTGTTGTGGCTGTGGAGTAGCACTACACAACCTCAGGATGTCCCAAAGCCTTTTACAGCCAATGAAGTGCTTTTGAAGTGCAGTCACTGTTGTAATGCAGGAAACACGGCAGCCAATTTATGCACAGCAAGCTCCCACAAACAGCAATGTGATAACGACCAGATAATGTTTTTTATTGATGTTGATTGAGGGATAAATATTGGCCAGGACACCGGGGAGAAATCCCCTGCGCTTCTTCAAAGACTACCTGAGAGAGCAGATGGGGCCTCGGGTTAAGATCTCGTCAGAAAGACGGCACCTCCGACAGTGTCACACTCTCGCATTACTGCACTGGAGTGTCGGCCCAGAATTTGTGCTCGAGTCTCTGGAGTGGGGACTCGAACCCACAACCTGGTGATTCAGAGGCGAGAGAGTGCTACCCACTGAGCCACGGCTGACCCCTAAACCCTAAGAGGCTACTGAAGCCAAACCAGTCACGCCACTGAAGAGGGTATTTATACTGCACGGATTGCTGTATTCACACGGGCAGCTCCAAAACCTAGCCTGAGCTCCTGAGATTTCCTTTGGTGCAGATATTGGGAAATCGTGAGACGTGTGAACAACACGAATTGAGTTTCCTTTCTGACCTTTGAAAATTAACTTGAACTTCATCCATCGGCCTGGCAACTAATGATTTTGACATTTTTAACATTCTTGTTTTTTTCTCGGTGCTGCTAAATTCTGGCCGTTTCTGACTCGAGCGGCAGTCTGCCCTGCGGCCCAAGACCTGGAGTTCAGTTTTTGAAACCTCCAGGTACTTTGGGGCGGGGGGGGGGGGGGGTTAGACGGTAAGATTCTGAGATCACGGCGACCCGCCAGGGGCCCTGTTTACACCTCGCCTTCAGTGTCACCGAAGGGAAATATTCAATGACGCAGGGGAATGGGGCTGGAGCTGATCGCTGCAGTGTGCATCTGGGGCTATGGCGCAGCCTCCATAGCCAAATAGCCTTCATCTGCACTGAAATTCTAGGGATTCAATGAAACCTCTACTGTTAGCCAGAAAAATACTTCAGTGCTGAAGCGGTTAAAGGCTTGATCCAATTATTTAAAATATCTCCTTCACTTAGTATTTAAAAAAAACACTCTCAAAAAGACAATTTTCTTGTGCATAATAACTTGTGTCACAATAATTACTTTAGCAATGGATTCTTGCAAATCATTGTCTGTGGACCTAGTTGGTATTCCATCAACTTTTGCCTAATGCTTTTCTAAAGCACCTTTTAATTTAATTATTGCAAAGATAAACACCCTGTTTGTGTAATGAATACAAACTTTTTGCTAAGTTACAGCAAACCTTCCCTGTAACTTCTCCGCAAAAGACGTGAGCCGGTCTCGGCCCTTCTGTCTGAACAAAGGCCTTATCAAATTTTGTTGCTGGGTTACCCACTCCCTGACCCCACCAATTTAATCTTTGTGGTTCAATCACGGGGGAAGCTTGAAAGCCCCCGTTACTTACCAACCGTTTGTTAATGGTTACAATAGAATAGTCAATATTGGGCATATCCCTCGCTAGGTGTGTCATATCACACATAGAGGGGAAGGCCAGTGGCATAATCTATTTCCTTTTCCAGTGCAGCGTGCGTAAATCTTTTCTCTTTTTTTCTTTCTTTCCATCTCAAACCTGACTGGAATTATCGAGTGTATTCTGTCACCAGATAGAAAAAGGGCCTCCTGGTTTTAATACAGGGTTTCCACGGTCACTATGAATGCTGGGATAGTTTGGCACCATGGTGCACTCTCTCCCTCTCTGTCTCTCTTTCTCGCGCTCTCTCTCGTGTGCTCCCCTCTGACTCTCTCGTTGTCTTTTCTCTCACTCTCTGCCTTTTCTCTCTCTGCCTCTCTCTCTCTCTCTCTGTGCCTCTCTCTCTCTCTGTGCCTCTCTCTCTCTCTCTGTGCCTCTCTCTGTGCCTCTCTCTCTCTCTCTCTCTGCCTCTCTCTCTCTCTCTCTCTGCCTCTCTCTCTCTCTTTGTGCCTCTCTCTCTCTGCCTCTCCCTCGCTCTCTCTCTCTCTCTCTCTCTCTCTCTGCCTCTCTCTCTCTCTCTCTCTCTCTCTCTCTGCCTCTGTCTCTGTCTCTCTCTCTCCAGTCAAAGCAAAACAATTTCCGGGGTTAACTGCCGCAACCCCATGCTCATGGAATGTGATCTGTGGGAGGGAAAAGGTTTGCTGTGATCCCCTCCATGAGGTAGAGTTGGTATCTCTGGGCCATAATCCATTTGATTTCTTCGTCGAGGGCCAATCTCCAGAGTATTGCACCCGCTGACAGTGGGGTATAGGCCCGTACCTCGCTCTCCCAGCCAGTGCGCTCAACTTCAAAATGAACACGCAATCTATCACCCTATTAAACCGAGAAGCTCATTGAGAGCGTATTCTCCAAATAGGGGATTTCCATTGCACCTGAACTGTAGCAAAAGTTATTTAGAAAGTCCACAAAGGGGAAACCTGCCCCCACAGTTGGTGACATTTGATTTGCTTTTCTACTACGGTACGAAAGAAGAAGTGAGGCTTCTGATCTCTGGTGAGGAGGTGGCTAGATGGAGGTTAGAAGCTTGCCTACAGGGAGGGGGCGGAGAAAGTCAGCCCACCTTCTGCAGTTGTACAATGACATTGAGGACAAAAGCCGAGAAGAGGTCCAACATGTTCTCTCAGTTGAAGAAGTTGGATGGGATGGGGCTCAAATTTAAATTTATCCAATTCCCTTTTGAAAGTTATTATTGAATCTGCTTCCACCGCCCTTTCAGGCAGTGCCACTCTGCGTTTAAAAAAAAATTCTCCTCATCTCCCCCTCTGGTTCTTTTGCCAATCGCCTTAAGTCTGTGTCCTCTGGTTAAGTGACCCTCCTGCCACTGGAAACAGTTTCTCCCTATCTACTCTATCAAAACTCTTCATGATTTTGAATGCCTCTATTAAATCAGCTGTGATCTTATTGAATGGTGGAGAAGGCTCAAGGGGTTGTATGGCCTACTCCTCCTAGTCCTTATGTTCTTAAATCTCTCCTTAACCTTCTCTGCTCTAAGGAGAACAATCCCAGCTTCTCTAGTCTCTCCAACCTAGGTGAGATACCAGAATATGTTTGGCGTCCATGTAATCAGCCCCAGCACGAGTTCGTGCCTTCAGGAGAATAGGAGGGAATAATCTTCGGCAGCAGATGCAAAGGCGACTCATAATTTTCCTTCCACCCCCGCCCCCTCTAGTCTTGTAGGACCCTTTTAGCTTCACAGGTCAGTGCCTTTGAGCCAACAGCCAAAACACGATTCTATTAAACCGCGAAGCTCAAACTCTCGGCAGCCAACCTGATCAATTCCAGTAATGAAAATCCTTTCAGCATCACATCACCCAGGAGTGAGAGTACCTGAGTAAGCTCCTGATTGTTCTCTGTTGCCTCCTCCAGCCCTACAAGTCTTCGAGAACTCTGCGCTCTTCCAATTCTGGCCTCTTGCGCATCGCTGACTTTCATCGCTGCACCGTTGACGGCCGTGTTTTCAGCTGCCTGGGCCCTAAGCTCTGGAATTCCCTCCCTAAACCTTTCCGCCTCTCTCTCCTTTAAGATGCTCTTTAAAACCTACCTCTTTGACCAAGCTTTTGGTCATCTGTCCTGATATCTCCTCCTGTGGCTCGATGTTAAAAACGGTTTTTATTGATGTCGCTCTTGTTAAACGCCTTGGGACGTATTACTACGTAAAATGCGATATATAGAAATGTAAGTTGTTGAAAGCCAAGAGCTTTCCTTGTGTACCTTATGGCAATGAGGTGAAATGTATTCAAGCCTTCAGCAAGTGGCAGGGGGAGGAGAAACAAAAGGAGATAGATTTGTAGAGTTAACATTGTGAAATGCTTAACGTGCAAACAGCTTTTGATATAACTGGCACTCCTTATCTCGAATTCCTGCCACTGCTCAGAATATATAGCGGATAATAAATGATGGGAATGTTTATTTATGCTCTGTTATATCTTCATTCTTTCACAAGTGAGGCAAACTTTTTTTTACAGTGTTGCTAATCTGCTTGCTTTTTTTTAACGCACTTAACGTGTTTGAGTTTTGTCTGTTTTTTGACATTTTACAAGCCTCAAGAAATAGAGGCCGTCAGCAGGTTTAACATTTTACTGCAAGATTAGGAGCTAATAAAATGGGGAGGGGAACAGCGATATATTTCCAAGTCAGGGTGGTGTGTGTAACTTGGAGGGGCGCATGGGCACACCACCACCTGCAAGTTCCCCTCCAAGTTACACACACCACCCTGACTTCGAAATATATCGGCCGTTCCTTCATCGTCGCTGCGTCAAAATCCTGAACACTCTACCTAACAGCACCGTGGGAGCCCCTCCACCACACGGACTGCAGCGGTTCAAGAAGGCGGCTCACCACCACCTTCTCAAGGGCAACTAGGGATGGGCAATAAATGCTGGCCTTGCCAGTGACGCCCAGATCCTGTGAATGAATGAATAAAAGAAAAGATTCAGAAACCGATGGAGGCATTGGAAACGGGCAAGCAATTGCTCAAAAAAATGCACACTGCAGTAGAATAGCTCACTGCCATTCATTAAAAATAATGGCTAACTGGATAAGGCACTGGAGGAGGGAATCTGGTTCCAGAAGAATCATGCCCCAGTGAGAGAGACACAACACCTTCAGGGGCAGAGATCACTGGAGGGAGGGAAAATAAGTTTTAAAAACATATGCAAGGATTGTGGTTTAGGGGGGGAAAAAAAAGGTATGTAACTTGGTGCCACGCCCCTCCTCACAAACATACATCTCTTGGGCTCTCTGAAGCAAAGGGCCTGATTTTACATCTGAGATATTTGCCATCATTTTTCTCGAATCTTTTCGAAAGCGCGACGCGCCCAGACTGTAAAATAGAATGGTTGACACGCCAGCAACTTTTATTTTTTGAGCTGAAAACGTTGGGTTTGAGTGTGGTGGTTCAGGTATGTGGTTGTTTTGAGATGTGCCGCATTTCTCAGAAAGGGAGGCCAACCTCTTGAGGTTTCCTTTGTCTCGCTCGGCTGCGAAGCTGAACGTTTGGTCGAAAGTTCCTTCTGCGGCCCGCTCCCAACGCCCCACTCTTCTCGCCCCCCACCCCCGCCCCCGGCCATCCCCCAACCCCTCTTCCACCCTGCCCAACAAAAAAAAACACACTTTTATTGTGACTCCTATTTTGAGAGACGATTGCTGTTATTTCTGTTGCTATTTTGATTCCAAGCTTCGCGGTCCAGTGTGAATGTGAAGAGTTGAATCATCTGCTTATTTGCATCTAGTTGGCTGATATATTACTGATGAATGAAAGGTCCTACGAGAGAATATAACTGAAACAGTGGGGCAACAATGGTCAAGGATGAGCGATCATAATTCCACGATGCGTTGTATTTTATATAACAGGATATTATAAAAATGGGGGGAACTTTCTTTGCAAGTTGCATCTGTTGTTGATTCCAGTAACGGGTTTGCATGCAGATAAATGTCAGTTATCTGAATGAGTGAAGGGAAACAATTCGATGTTGATTAATTACCCAATAATCAGATGTTTGCTGTAAGTAATTTAAAACAAAGAAACTATATGGAACTGTAACTTGATGGTCAGTTCAAACTAGCTGGACATGGGCTAGTTTGTAGTTTAAAAAACAAATTCTTCAGGATCATCGGATTCTGGAATGCTGGGGCCTCTTTGGGAGCTGGTGTCCATTTACAGTGCATCTTGTATAGTCGACCACTGAGGCAAGGGCAGAGGGCTCGGGCCTCCTGGTATGTGATTGATTATGTGGTATTTATGCCATTGAGAACATTTCAGCAGCTTAGGGTCAAGGGGTCATCTCGTGTGTCTTACTGCAAATCCGTTTCCTTTTGTACAGTGAAGACTTGAGTGAACAAAAACAGCTTTTTTCTTCCTTGGGAAAAGGACTGCGGAGGAGTGGTGGGGGGGGGAGGTGTGGTGTCGATTCAACCCTTTTTGATGGAATGTCCTTTAATGTTGAGTTCTTTTCATTTCAAATAGCGGCGAGCTATGCTTACCTCATCGCACTGTTTGCAGCCTTTTCCCATTTAAGGAACGGAGCAGTCTTCGGGTCTCACAGAAAAAAAGTTCTCTGTGATCTGTACGTCGATATTCGAATTTTTAAAATCTCACTGCCGCAATACAATGAGAGACAACCTCAGTTCTGTGCCGCTAAGCAGAGTTAGATGAGGAAAGACGAGAGGAGGCTCGAGTGGAGCATAAACGCCGGCATGGACTGGTTGGACCGAATGGCCTGTGTCTGTGCCGTATAGTCTATGTAAATAGCACCTCATTATGGGTTGAGCAGTGACCGTGTCCGTTCGAAAAGGCTGGATAATTCCCACTCTCCCGACTAAGGAGGGTAGTTCGGAAATGGAGGGGGAAGCAAGCCGGGAGGTGGGAAGGTGGAGGTGAGGGAGAGATCGAGTGAAGCTGGACGGTTAATCTTCCGGTCAGTTCTGCCCCATGGTTTGGGTTAGTACAAAGCTGCATTGACTTCATATCGACACTGTGCAGTGTAGCTTGGCCGGAAAGTCCCTTGACCGGCCAGTGGGCACTTCACCCCTCCTTGGGCTTTGCATCTACTTGAACTGACAAAAAGCAAAGCCGAGTTTGTGCTTCATGTCTGCAGAGAACCCCCTATCGGCACTAATGATTTAACCGGCATTCAAATGATTGTGAGCAGAGGGCTGCTCGCACATGCACGATCCCTGTGCCGGGACACCGAGTGACGGGAAAGTCGGAAGCGTAGATTCATAGGGATTTCAGCACACAACAAGGCGGCCATTCTGCCCATTGTCCCCGCGCCAGTGCAGGCTCCGTATCGACGTTATCTAACCGCGTCTATTTTCTTGCACCTTCCAATATTTTCCTTCAAGCTTATGTTACCATGGTTGCTGCTGAAGCCGTTTCTATGGCAACGGATTCCACATTTTAATGAGCCTCTGCACGAAGCAATTTCTTTGAATCCGCCCCCCCTTCCATTAAGGGTCCTAAGTTCATGCCCCCTTGTTGGTGAATCACTGCCCACTCCACTCGAGCATGCCAGCGTGGTTTGCAATGCCCTTCAGTGAAAGCAAAACTTCTGGGCAGAATTCGGGTTTTAATTTTCGCCCTCATGTTTAAATCTTTTTCCTCTTGACCATTCGGCCCATCGTGCCTGTGAAAGATTCTATCCAATTAGTCCCACTCCCCTGCTCTTTCCCCAGAGCCCTGCAAATTTTTCCCCTTCAAGTATTTATCCAGTTCCCTTTTGAAAGTTACTATTGAATCTGCTTCCACCGCCCTTTCAGGCAGCGCATTCCAGATCAGAACAACTCGCCGCGTAAAAATAATTCTCCATCTCCCCTCTGGACTTTTTGCCAATCACCTTCATTCTGTGTCCTCTGGTTACTGACCCTCCTGCCACTGGAAACAGTTTCTCCTTATTTACTTCATCGAAACCCTTCAGGATTTTGAGCACCTCGATTAAATCTCCCATTAACTTTCTCTGCATTAAGGAGAAAAATCTCAGCTTTTCTCATCTCTGTGTAACTGAAGTCCCTCATCCCTGGTTTACATTCTAGTAAATCTCCTCTGCACCCTCTCTCAGCTGTTTCTAATTTCAGGCATTGGAGCCCCCAGCTCCTGGAGAAAACAAGAGTTAACGTATCGGATTTGCTGATGCAGAGAGGCTGTTTGCGATGGTGACGAGTGATGAATATGTTTGGGAGCCGTTAGCACTAAAACTCAATGTGAAAACAGCTCGATAGAACTAGTCTTAAGATCCCTTTGATCAACTGTGAAACTTCGGCACGGTTGAATCACAAAAGCGTGTGGGTCGGTGGCGTGAGCGCGCGTGGGTCGGCGCAGCCGCGTGTGGGTCAGAGTGTGTGTGGCTGTGTGTGTGTGGGTCGTTGTCTGTGTGGGTGTCTGTCGGTCGGTCTGTGTGCGCGTGGGTCTGTGTGTGGGTGTGTCGGTCAGTCGGTGGGGGTGTGTGTGTCGGTCAGTCGGGGTGTGTGTGTGTATTCCAATCTAGCCTCAACTTTAACTAAACCACTGTTAGGTGGGAGCCTAGGGCTGCTCTTGTTTTTGAAGTTTATCTGTAAATATGGAAGTGAAAGAGTGACAGCTGCCATTTGCCTTGTTTTAATTGAGCCGGAGTTGGTGGGGGAGGGGAGGGGGGTCTGTACCTCAGTGAGTAATTGACACAATGACCGCAAGGTACCCGGTGACAGCAATCTCTACCAGATGTCGCAATTTATGATGCACTTTGTGCGGCTAAGCCTGACCCTAGGGCTCGAATGCTCTGTCCTTACACTTTCATTTCCTGTAGCTCTGGATAGCTGCTGTGGAGTGGTGCTGGAGCACACTACCTCTCGCTTGACGGGGACTGAAGGCGGGGGGGTTACGGATTTGCATATCTTACTCTGAAAATCTAAGAGGGCCCTTTGTCTGCTCGCTGTAGATGAACATATCGCTCAGCGTTTCTCTCACTCCTTTGGAAAAGGGGCCAAATTTTCATCAGGGGTCCTTAATCCATTTGTTACATTTTCACAGACCGGCCCCCCACACCAACCCAAAAAAAGTGGGAGATTTAGGAGTGGACGGTTAGTGCATCAGATGCAAGCGATTCTCTGCTCCCGAGATGTATGTTTTTTTTGCAATTTGCTGGAAATGGATTTTTTTTCTCTTCAGCGGCGCTCCCCGGCCGGCGGTGGTGGCGATGGCTGAGGTGCTTATTCCACGAGGTGCCCATGGCCCCCCTCCCCTCCCAAACCCGGCACCTCGCATCCGCACGAGTGTATAGTGGGAGGCTATTCGACAGTGGCGGGGTGGGGCTCCACAGTGGAGTCTTGCCCACTCCTCTCTCAGCCTCGACGTGTGTCTGTGAGCGCGGGCGCAGGTACGCGTCTTCCAACAGAGGCTACTAGATAACGATTGGGAACGGGAACCCTGGCTGATTAGGGGTTTCCCCCCCCCCCTCCCTAACCTGGCAGTGCTGTTGTCACTTGCATAGTTACGTAGAATTACATCGTATTTACAGCACAGAACCAGGCCATTTGGCCCAACTGGCCCGTGCCGGTGTTTATGCTCCACACGAGCCTCCTCCCACCCCTCTTCATCTCACTCTATCAGCATACCCTTCTATTCCTTTCTCCCTCATGTGCTTCCCCTTAAATGCATCTATGCTGTTCACCTCAACCACTCCCTGTGGTAGCGAGTTCCACATTCTGGGTAAGGAAGTTTCTCCTGAATTCCTTGTTGGATTTATTGGTGACTGATATTTATGGCCCGACTTGCTCTCCGATGGTCGTACTGGCTGAGGGGGATTTGGAAGTGGTTTTTTTAAAAATTGGTTTTAGTTTGATTCGAAGTCTCTATTATGGAATCTTATTAAGAAGCGACTGGGGACAGGTTTTCTGCTTCGAGACGGGGAAGCTCGACAACCGCCCCCACGTTCTGGGAAAACATGGCTGCCCATCTCGGGCTTTGCCGATGTACACAACTGGTGGGAGAGGTTCTCCAATGCCAAGTGTGTGCTCGGAAAATCGGCCCTGCTTTGTAAGAGTTCAAAGGGAAGTTTTGCACCTTTTCCCTGTGTTCGTTACAATCTGGTAGGAGCAGGAGATTCGAAGCTCACTGAACAGGAGAATCACCGGGCTCAAAGCAGGCGTTCTCTGGCCCAGTGTCCAGACATCATGTGTGGGTCAGTCGGACTCCCACTCCATCTTCTTTTAAAATGACCCGTAACTTTAGGGCAGGGAAATGTTGAATTAACGGTCGGCAGAAAAATCTCGCGTCCGCACCAGGTTAACTTTGTGGCTGGATTGGGAAACGTGCTCCCGTTACTTCGATCCCTAGCACTAGACTATCTTTAGTATCTTAGCAGCACGGTGGCATAGTGATTAGCACTGTTGCCTCACAGCGCCAGGGACCCGGGTTCAAATCCGGCCTCGGGTGACTGTCTGTGTGGAGTTTGCACATTCTCCCCGTGTTTGCGTGGGTTTCCTCCGGGTGCTCCGGTTTCCTCCCACAGTCCAAAGATGTGCGGGTTTAGGTTGATTGGCTATGATAAATTGACCCTTAGTGTTAGGGGGATTAAATACGTGGGGTTACGGGGATCGGGTGGGATATGTGTCGGTGCAGGCTCGATGGGCCGAAATGGCCTCTATCTGCACTGTGGGGTTTCTGTGATTTCTGTGAGTATGAGACTTGAGCACAAAATCTAGGCTGACACTCCAGTGCAGTGCTTGAGGGAGTGCTGCACAGTTGGAGGTGCCGTCTTTTGGATGAGATGTTAAACCACTGCACTGACTGCCCTCTCAGGTGGACGTAAAAGATCCCAAGATTTTGAAGAAGAGCAGGGGAGTTCTCCCCGGTGTCCTGGCCAATATTTATCCCTCAATCAACATCACTAAAACAGATTATCTGGTCATTTATCACATTGCTGTTTGTGGGAGCTTGCTGTGCGCAAATTGGCTGCCACATTTCCCACATTACAACAGTGACTACACTTCAAAAAGTGCTTAATTAACTGCTTTGGGATGTCCTGAGGTCATGAAAGGTGCTATAGAAATGCAAGTCTGTCTTTATGTGGTGGAGCAACACATGTATTAAATACCTGTTGCCCTGAAATGACACCATGGGTCGAATGCTTCGCTGGGTCCTTTTTTTAATGCTGTTGCAAAGGATAGGAGCAGCACGTATGGCCCTGTCTCCAAGGTTTGTGTCTAGACTTGTGTCCCAGGGTGACTGGGCTGGGGAGGAAGGGGGGGAGTCAGAATCACCTGGTCTGTGTACTAACTTCAAATTGCTAGATACAGCCCTTTCCCCTTTGGCTTGCATTTATATAGTGCCTTATCAGCTCTTGCTAATGTCTGCCCGTGAAGCACTTTTTGAATGAAGTACTTTGGACTGCAGTGTAGGCAAACGTGATAGTTATTTGCCCCACAAAGATGAGATGAATGGCTAGTTAATCTGCAGGAGATGGAGTGATTCCCCGACGAGCGGGTTCTGCTCCGGGAAGTTCACGAGGGGTTTCTGGTGCAAACTTTGTTAGTGTTCACCCAATGAGCTGCTTCCTCCTCCTTGAACATCTCTCTCGGATGACCCATTCTCTAGCGCCATCTAGTGGTGCGAAGCAGTATGAAGCCATCAGTTTCCCGCATCGCGAGTTCCCAATCTTGGCCGCAACATCCAACCCCAAGAGTACGGGCGGCGTGTCAGTGCGCTTGCTTGGGAGAAGGGAAAAATCGTTATCTAAGCTCACCAGCGAGAGGTACGGACTGTTGTGGATGCCTGTGGAACTGAACCCCAGCAAGAGTCGGTGCTTTCAGGAAAAGTTTGAGAAAAATGGAGGGGGGGGGTGGGGAAATACATTTAACAAAAAAAAGTCAAGCAATATCATTATCTGGCTTGGCTGCTCTTGTCTAAAGTGTGACTTCATAATATCACCAACAGCTTGCATTGTTATGGTGCGTTTTCCCATGTTCAAGGCACTAAGGCGCTTCAGAAAAGGTTTATCAGAAAATAATTTTGACACCGAGCCGCATGGATATTAGGACAGGTGACCAAAAGCTTAGTCAAAGAGGTTATAAGGAGTGTCTTAAAGGAGGATGGAGAGGTGGAGTGGTTTAGGGAGGTAATTCCAGAGCTTAGGACCCAGACAGCTGAAGGCACGGCCGCCAATGGTGGGGCGAAGGAAATCGCGGATGTAGACGAGGGCAGAATTGGAGGAGCGCAGAGATCTCGGAGGAGTGTCGGACTGGAGGAGGTTACAGAGGTAGGGAGGGGCGAGGCCGTGGAGGGATGTTGAACACAGGGATGAGAATTTTAAATCCGAGATGTTGCTGGACTGGGAGTCAATGCAGGTTGGCGAGCCCAGGGATAGGTGATGACATCAATCTGCATCAGGGCTGCACTAACTCAGTAATGATCATTGTAAAATATTCTGGGATCGGGAATGGCTATTGAGCAGACACCAGTCAGGAATAGAGTCCTGTATTTGACGAGTGTCATGAATTTCAAAAGCAAGACTGTGAGCCGAGTATAGTTTGTGAACATTCAGCTCTTGCACTGGGACCTTCAGCTAATTAACCTTCCGCTATTGTCCAGCGCTTTAATTCTCTTTCTGTCACCTATTTCAGCCTTTGTGTGCCTGCACTATATAGTTGTAATAGAATCTATAAAAGTTGGTGTTTAAAGAGGGAGTCTCGCCCTTTTGACGCTTTCTTTAAAAAAATAAATCAAACCATTACACAGTTCTGATTAACATGAAGTGAATTTTCTCTCCTGCTTAAATGGAACGTGCAGCACAGAAACGGGCCATTCAGCCCAACAGGTCCATGCCGGTGTTTCTGCTCTACTCGAGCCTCCTCCCACCTTATTTCATCTCACCCTATCACCATAACCTGTTTCCTTTCTCCCTCGTGTGTGTATCTAGCTTCCCCTTAAATGCATCTATACTATTCGCCTCCACCACTCCCTGTGGCAGCGAGTTCCACACTCTCACCACTCTCTGGGCAAAGAAGTTTCTCCTGAATTCCCGATTGGATTTATAAGGGACTGACTTCTATCGATGGCCAATGTTCGCGCTAAGCTGCCTGTGAGGCCGCGCGGGCCACTCACCGGCTTTTACAGAGGGTCGTAAATCTGTGGAATTCGCTGCCCCAGAGAGCCGTGGATACATTTAAATACATTTAAGGTGGAGATAGACACATTTTTGCAAGATAAGGGAGTGAAGGGTTATGGGGAGCGGGCGGGGAAGTGGCTTTGAGCCCATGATCTTATTGAATCTCATTAAATGGTGGAGCAGGCTCGAGGGGCCAAGTGGCCTATTCCTGCTCCTATTTCTTATGTTCTTATGTGCATTGTAGATACCGCGCATGCGCAGAAATTTAAAGGGACCGCGCACTAAAAGAAACAGGCCGCGCGAAGCAAAGTGCAGCTCACGGGATGTTGTTTATGGCCCCTAGTTTTGTACCCCCACCCCACCCCCACAAGAGCTTGTCTGTTGGTATTTTCAAATATTGTTTCAGTAGTGATTCTGGGGGACAATATTGGGAATTCTGGCTTGGGGAATTCTGCTAAAGAGCTTATCCTATGTTAAAGTGCTGTTGTTGTAAAGACCTGAATTTAAAATTGCTTGATGCTGTCACAATCCCAGTGTGTACAGTGCTTCAGCTGTGTGTGTGTTTGTCTTTATCTGCCTCAAACCATTAGATTTAATTGTTCATATAAGCCACACTTCTAAGGATCAGCCAGCACCCGCTATAACTGAAACCAGATCTGCGGAACACTTTTTTAAACACAGCGAGTTGTTGTGATCTGCAATGCGCTGCCTGAAAGGGCGGTGGAAGCGGATTCAATAGTAACTTTCAAATGGGAATTTGAAGGGGCGAAATGTGCAGGGCTATGGGGAAAGGGCAAGGGAGTGGTTGGCCAACCTGACTGATTTGAGGGAGGGAAGCTGCTTGGCTTTGGCACTGTGTAGAATACACGGCAGTGCCGAACCTGCTCTGAAAAAGGAGCTCGGCGAATCAGCTGAACCTCGCTTTCTAAACTGAGCTGGAGTTGATTTTTTAAAATGCGGATGCTCGCGCTCTATCTGTTTTAAATTTAGTAGCAGGTAACGTGTGCTTTGGTCATAGTTGGAACCATGCATCACACGTGGCTCTCTCCCGGGTCGGAGATGGCCAGTCTGAGCCAGTCAATACAAACCAGACTGCAACTCCTGATCTCCGCCTGGTAGCTGCCATATAAATACTCTCTTAAACATGCCGTCCTCCGCTTTCTGACTGCTTTGATTTCTGATGTGCAAATCGGAACCATCCAAGTGGACAAACCAGCTGCTGAGTTAAGATGTTATTGGGTAGAGACAAGGAGGTACTGTAACCCAAGCCTTTCTTGCACTGCCCAGATGCAAGATCAATAGACTTACAGGAGGGCTTTGTTGCGTGTCGCTTGGGTCAGCTCTACATAAAAGCCTGGCTGATCCAAGCATCATTCTGATCCCGGTATCCATTCACTCCCATTATACTGGGGTTCTGATCCATGTCTGCATTCTCATGGCAAACTAATCATGCATCTGTCAAGAGTTCACTGGTACTTTCGATGCAAATAGGTAGCAGATGATGTACGATCAGTAATGTGACACCGTGCTTGCTACACCAGTGAGGCTTAACTGTATTTCTTGTGAGGAAATGTGAGTGTGTATCTTGCTTCGAATGGTTTCTGTTCATGGTGTGTGTTGAGGCAGCGCCTACCATGTCCATTTTCAAATGGCCAACACGGGGTCATCTACCGAGGCTGAAAAGAGCAAAGTGAAAGAACTTGCATTCTGCACCTTCCATGTCCCCAAAGCGCTTTACAGCCAATGAAGTGTAGTCACTGTAGTAATGCAGCAAATTTGCGCACAGCAAGCTCCCACAAACAGCAGTGTGATGTTCGTCCAGACAATCCATTTTATTGATGTTGGCCAAGACACTGGGGATTACTCCCCTGCTCTTCCTCAAAATCATGCCACGGGATCTTTTACGTCCACCTGAGAGGGCAGACGGGGTCTCGGTTTAATGTCTCATCCGAAAGACGGCACCTCCGACAGTGCGGCGCTCCCTCAGCACTGACCCTCCGACAGTGCGGCGCTCCCTCAGCACTGACCCTCCGACAGTGCGGCGCTCCCTCAGCACTGACCCTCCGACAGTGCGGCGCTCCCTCAGCACTGACCCTCCGACAGTGCGGCGCTCCCTCAGCACTGACCCTCCGACAGTGCGGCGCTCCCTCAGTACTGCACTGGAGTGTCAGCATGGATTTTATGCTCAAGTCTGTGGAGTGGGAACTCGAACCCACAACCTTGTGACTCAGAGGCGAGAGTGAGACTACTCTCCCTCCTGCATGGGGTCC
Organism: Somniosus microcephalus; assembly: GCF_052327205.1. Classification (NCBI taxonomy): domain Eukaryota; kingdom Metazoa; phylum Chordata; class Chondrichthyes; order Squaliformes; family Somniosidae; genus Somniosus; species Somniosus microcephalus. The sequence goes on from NC_141012.1 coordinate 8,839,236, forward strand.
ACTATTTTTTTCCCTCTGCGTGATAGTGATCTGGTCTTTGTACGTGACGTGCTGCAGAAGTTAGTTGTTTTTTTGAGGAATTATTTCTGCCGAGCCTGAAGCTATCCTTGCCTGAGATCCATCTGATGCTCCTTCCAGCACATCACTGGACAGTCCTTTTTATAAAAAATAAAAAAAAATCATACTCCAGATGTGGGCGTCATTGACACGGCCGGTATTTATTGCCCAAACCTCGTTGCCCTAAGAAGGTGGTGGTGGGCCACTTTTTATAGAATTTGACGGAACCGAGTGTCTTGCCCGGCCACTTCAGAGAGCGGCCAAGAGTCAACCATGTTGGTGTGGGACTGGAGTCACATGTAGGCCCAGAACGGGTAAGGGCGGCAGGTTTCCTTCCCAGAAGGACATCAGTGAACCAATTGGGTTTTTTTCTTCACGACAATCCGATGGCTTCGTGGCCACTTTTACTGAGACCAGCTTTTTATTCAAATTCTTCATTTCAAATTCTCAAAAGTGCCGCGGTGGGATTTGAACTGCTGTTTCTGGATTGCTAGTCCAGTGATTAGTGATCAGGTGTGGGAACACTTGGCAGATGTCCTTTCATGAAACAGGATATCCCCCTTAATAGAAACCGAATGCGCTTGTAGCGCAACTTATTAAATTAATTTGCGTTTTCTCTTTGTGATCGAAATGGCAGTTGTTGTCTAACTTTACAAGTTTTCATCTTGACGCAGATGAACTCCAGTTGTGGTTTTTTTTTGTTAAATTGTAATAAATGAATTGTTTGTGCAATTCATTTATCTTTTTATGATAGTGATCCGCACTGATTCCCTTGCTATTAAAGTTGTCTGTGGTTCTGGTGGGAACACTGCTGGTTCACATGTGTGACACCATTAATCAGTCCTGTGGTAAGTAGATACTATAGTTCTATTGCACTGGGGCCTGACTCTGCACTGGGTTTTGAGTTGCTTCTGTCTGTGTCAGTTAGAAGGCTTGATGAAATTCCAGGGACGCTGTAAGAATGAAGTAGGATTTCAGCTCCATTTATTTATGGAAGTGGGACTGATTGATTCCAATATCTTTTTCTCTTCCTGTGGACAGTAGGGACTTATTGACCCTTATGAAAGGTCTGAATAAGTCGAGCTTTGTTACTGAGACCCTATCTGTACTCGCGAGCTGTTGATGCGGGCTGCTGACTCTCTGGAAACTACACGTTTACTTTTGCAGGCTGGTTTTCGGAGCGCGCGGTGGCAGCGTTGAGTGCGCAAGCTCGCACAGGGGCGCTTGTTCGAAAGTCACAATAATGACTCGAAGTTGCTGGCCCCCTGACGGCGTGAGGAGGTCTATGTCGGGATGGCAATGTCGGAACAGAAGCGGTGGACTCCATGCCCTGCCTACCTGTGACCAGAGCAATGGCTGCATCCACTTACGGCGCCTGCAGGCCCCTCCCCCGGCCATTTGTAGCAGGCTCCAGTCGTGGTTTTGGCCTTCACCAGCCCCTTGGAATGTGACCTCGTGACTTGGGGGTCTCCAGCCACCAAACGCGCAAATATTGTCTTGTTTATAGTACAGATAGGGTCGCCAACTCTGGTTGGGCGTATTCCTAGAGGTGTCATCGCATGACCACCTGCCTCTGGCCGCCTTGCCCTGCCCCTGCTCTCCCGCCATTGGTTGCCCGACACGTCCATCCACGCCCCAGCCCGCAGCGCCTTCCCAAGTCAATCGGAAAGCAAACAGACTCTTCACTGCCCAATTGGCTAATTCTTGACTGTCACTCAAACGGCCTCTTATCCCGTGTCCAATATCTTTTGCAATAAGCAAAAGTGTTCGCAGAAAAAAAATGGAGACAATTTTTTGTTGCCGCTCTGGGTTTTTCTCCTGGGTGTTGTTGGCAGTGGTGTCCCGGAGATTAGTCTTCAGTTCCTGGAGACTCCAGGGCAATCCCGGCCGGTTGGCGAGCCGAGGTACAGCGCGGCCTCCGAAGCCGTCCTGTTCCCAGTTGCAGGGAGCTATTTCAGGACAGTAAAGCACCAACAGTTCAGAAGGTTTTCACAGTCTGAAGCTCAACAGCGTAAAAATCCAGCATAGCCCGTGCGTGTGTGTGTGTGATCTGTCCAAGGTCCTGAAACAAAACTCTCAAGAATTATTTTAATAACCTGGTTTATCAGAAAGTGTTTTTTAGTCTGTGCTTTTTGTTTCTGTTTTGGAAATGGTAACTCGTATTTGCGGCATATTTCGGCCACGAGATTCCTATTATCCCTGTTGTGTGCCACTTGAGGGCACAGGGTTTTCCAAACAACTTGTTTGGTGCATTTTGCCTGCTCGATGCCATTATTTCTCAGCGGGAGTGACTGCGATGTGTTCCAGTACTGTGAGGGAGGGTTGAACCTTACTTTCATAGAATCATAGAAATTTACGGCACAGAAGGAGGCCATTTGGCCCATCGTGTCTGCCAGCCGACAAAGAGCTCTCCAGCCTAATCCCACTTTCCAGCTCTTGGTCCATAGCCCTGTAGGTTATGGTACGTCAAGGGCATATCCAAGTGATTTTTAAATGTGATGAGGGTTTCTGCCTCTACCACCCTTTCAGGCAGTGAGTTCCAGACCCCCACCACCCTCTGGGTGAAAAAGTTCTCCAACTCCCCTCTAATCCTTTCTGGGCTAATTGGGTGCGTACCCTGGGAATTCTCCCCGGTGTCCTGGCCAATATTTGCCCCTTAACCAACATCTCTAAAACAGATTATCTGGTCATTACCATTTTGCTGTTTGTGGGAGCTTGCTGTGCGCAAATTGGCTGCCGCGTTTCCTACATTACAACAGTGACTACACTTCAAAAAAAGTACTTCATTGGCTGTAAAGCGCTTTTGTCGTGAAAGGCGCGATATTAATGCAAGTCTTTCTTTCTTGCCTGTATTAGCTTGTGTGAACTGATGGGAGCTGCACACATTTCCTGTGTTGCGTCCACACACTTTAATCCCAAGTGTTAACCGCTGGGTGTAATGGGGTTTTTGTTGTGACAAAATTTAGCCTGACATTGTACGGTCTTTCTCGAGGAATGCAAGACAAAATGATTCTTAAACTTTATTTGCTGCTAAACATTTGTTGTATCCCACTGTGCTGAACAGCAGCAACTAATAATGGGAAAAGAACCGAATACAGCAGAGCACAGTGGCACCTGAAACTCCAGACTTCCATTTAAATTGCCCACTATCGAAGGTAGCCTCTACTTTAATACACTCTGATATAGCCACACACTGCAAACATATCTCATCTGTGTTCTGTTTATGAACTTGCAAGCAGCGAACTATATGTGTACGTGCTTGGATGGGTCGACGTGCCTCTTCAACAACTACTTGCATTTAAATAGCACCTTTTTTAAGGTGTCAGCCGTGGCTCAGTGGGCAGCGCTCTCGCCTCTGAGTCAGAAGGTTGTGGGTTCAAGTCCCACTCCAGAGACTTGAGCACAAAAAACCTAGGTTAACACTCAAGTGCTGAGGGAGTGCTGCACTGTCGGAGGTGCTGTCTTTCGGATAAGACGTTAAACCGAGGCCCCGTCTGCGCTCTCGGGTGGACGTAAAAGGTCCGAAGGTTCGAAGAAGAGCAGGGGAGTTCTCCCTGGTGTCCTGGCCAATATTTATTTATCCCTTAATCAACATCATTAAAAACAGGCTATCTGGTCATTATCACATTGCTGTTTGTGGGAGCTTGCTGTGCGCAAATTGGCTGCCGCGTTTCCTATATTACAACAGTGACCACACTTCAAAAAGTACTTCATTGGCTGTAAAGCGCTTTGGGACATCCTGTCTTTCTTTATTTCTTAACATAGTAAAACGTCCCAAGATGCTTCACGGCAGTGTTATCAGACACAATTTGACATCGAGCCATGCGAGATGTTAGGACAGGTGACCAAAAGCCTGGTCAAAGAGGTGAGTTTTAAGAAGAGTCTTAAAGGAGAAGAGCGAGAGGTGGAGAGGGTTAGGGAGGGAATTCCAGAGCTTGCGGCCTAGGCAGTTGAAGGCATGGCCGCCAGTGGTGGAGCGATGAAAATCAGGATACTGATTCTCAAATCCCCCTCATGATTTTGAACACCTCTATTAAATCTCCCCTCAACCTTTTCTGCTCCAAGGCGAATAATCCCAGCTTCTCTAGCCTCATCACAAGCCTCTTAGCGTGCCGGTAATTCTCCTCTGCATCCTCTCCAAGGCCTTGACATCTTTACTAACGTCTGGGGCCCAGAACTGGACACAGTACTCCAGCTGAGGCCTAACCAGTGTTTTATAAAGATTGAGCAGAACTTCCTTTACTCTCTGCCTCTATTTATAAAGCCAAGGATGCCGTATGCTTACAGCTTTTAATCAACTTGTGCTGCCACCTTCAAAGGTGTGTGTGTTAATTTACAGTATTGTATATGGAGAGTGTATAGCAGTGTTCCTGCCTTTTAGTATTCTGGCAAGTTTAGAGTCCGAAGGCTTGCACCTAAAAGCAAAAGATTTTTATTGATCGCCTACAAAGAATTATTTTAAATTTCATAATAATAAAACCCTTTTACATATAAAACTTTCATTTGCATTCCTGAGGGATGAAGCACTGGTTCTGAAACTGGAATGACTTTTCAATCTAAGTTTTTGTTTGACTTTTTCTGGCGTGTAAACGCACTCAGTCCAGCCGTTCAGCTGGAGGCTGTTGTGCGTGTTCTGGAGTAGGTTCCAGGGATGAGGGATTACAGTTAACGTGGCTAGACTGGAGAAGCTGGGATTGTTCGCCTTAGAGCAGAGACGGTTTAAGAGGAGATTTGACAGGTGTTCAAAATCATGAGTAAATAAAAGGAAACTCCTTCCAATGGCTGAAGGGTCAGTAACCAGCGGGCACAGACTTAAAGCGATTGGCAAAAGAACCAGAGGCGACATGAGGGAAAACTTTTTTACACAGCGAGTGGTTAGGATTTGGAATGCGCTGCCTGATCGGGTGCTGGATACAGATTCAATAGTAGCCTTCAAAAGGGAATTGGATAAATACTTGAAGGTGAAAACATTGCAGGGATCTGGGGAAAGAGCGGGGGAGTGGGACTAACTGGATTGCTCTTCGAAAGAGCCGGCGCAGACTCGATGGGCCGAATGGCTTCCTTCTGTGCTGTATCATTGTGATTCTCTGAAGTTGTAGAAAGGGTGGGCCTGCACTGCTGCAGCTCCCCATGCTGGCACAGTGAGAAATGACGGGCAGGAATGAGGGTGAGGAGCAGTTCCTTCACTGTTCCTGGGGGATTGAAACCAGCCAGTGTTCAGGGGGGGTGGTGGGGGGTGCGGGTATTGACTCAATCATAGGAAAGATATTAGGGGCAGTAGGTTCCTGGGATCAAATATGTGGAAAGTTAGAGGGGGAGAAATTCATTATTGGCCGGGCGCAAAGTTTAGCGCCTGGCGCTAATTATCGCTTCCGACTGCAAACTTGGCTTCTATCGCCCCTGGAGGTGATTGGAGCGCTAAATCAGGTGCTGCACACCTCTCCAGGCGCTAATGCTGAGGAGCGAGGCGCTACCTCAGAGCGCTGGCGGAGCTCATGTGATGTCAGTTAGCAATGGAACACGGACACACTGGCGCTGGCCAGTTCTTAAAGGGGAGGGTCGATCTTGCTCTCCATCCACACCCTGCTCATTGCAGCCTTGAATCTCGGCCTGTACATCAAATCTGTTTGAACGAACAATGGAGACTTTCTCTCTCTCTCTCTCTCAGAATGCGTGGTGCAAAAATGTCGCTGACAAAAAAAGGCAGGAAGCGGTTGCCTTTAAATAGCGCTCCCCCAGTCCCTTCCCGACTGCAACACACTCCCCTCAACCTGTCGTTGCTAGCGGTAGCCACTCAATATCCGGTCCGGGTCGCAACCAGGGCGTTGCACACTCGACTGGCATCATGATCTGCGGGCGCAGGAGATCGTGGCGGTAGTGTTTAGCGCCGCCGCAAAATGTCTGGTGAATTTCGCGAGTGGCGCAAACATCGCCGCGCCCGGGCGCTAGTTGCTTTGCGACCGAGAGGCGCAAAGCAACCGAATTTATCCCCCAGAGGATCTAACTGAAATGTTCAAGATTATGAAGGGGATTGATCCAGGCTAGTTGTTTAATCTGGTGAAGGGTCGGAATACCAGAGGACACCAGTTAAAATTTGAAACTTAGGCATAAGTGAATTTGAGAGCGAATTTTTCCCTCAATGATTAATAGTTGTGGAAAAATTCACCAGAGAAAGAACACATAACTGGTGTAGATTTTGACTCTGTTTTTGACTTAAATGAAAATAAATATCGGGAGGGATGTGAAACAGGCTGCCGACTCGCTATTGCACTTGGTCACAATCGACCCCCAGTGGGTTTAAGAGGGAAAGGGACTGTGGCATATGGTGAGAAGACGGGTAGGTGGGGCTAATCTCTGAAAGAGGGACAACATGATTGGGCTTCTAATGTCGTTCTGTTCCCTTTTTGTTTTTTATGACTCTCTGTACGGGAAGAAAGGAGAAAATTGGGTGAATTTATTCTTTCTTCCTTGCTGCAGGGTAATTCTCCCCCTCCTCACAGCGATAACCTGATGATGCACAAATCAGGTTATTATTTTTAAATAAAAAGAAAGACTTGCATTTCTCCAGCGCCTTTCATGACTACAGGACGCCCCAAAGCGCTTAACAGCCAATGAAGTACCTTTTTGAAGTGTAACCACTGTTGTAATGTGGGAAACGCGGCAGCCAATTTGCGCACAGCAAGCTCCCACGAACAGCAATGCGATAATGGCCAGATCATCTGTTTTAGTGATGTTTAGTTATCTGTTTTAAGTCGCATCCCGATGGTCTGGTGGGTGTGTCCCAGGGCCTGGGTAGATTTCCATTTGGGACAATCTGCGGGCGAGTGCAGTGATTTAGTCAGTGAACGTTGATGATGTTGCTACTTATCGTATGTGATGCAAAAGTATTTTCATTTGCTAAAATTCGAGCACCATTTCCCCAGATTGGTGGTTAACTGTGTGATCCCATGTGATACACAGGACAGGAAAGAGACCGGGTCTGTGCCGTGTTAACTGAGTTCCACTGACTTGCATTGGCGATGCTGCAATTGACTACAAGGATTCTAGGCTCGGGACGGAGTTAAAATCAACCAGGGTTTCTGCTCCTAATAACAGTTTATGACCCATGCTCGAAAGTTCCTGTGTATATTTTTTAAAATTCATTCTTGGAAAATGGGCGTCACTGGCAAGGCTGGCATTTATTGCTGATCCCTAGTTGCCCCTTGAGAAGGTTGGTGGTGGGCCGCCGCCTTGAACCGCTGCAGTCCGTGTGGTGAAGTTGCTGTTTAGGGAGGAAGTTCCAGGATTTTGGCCCAGCGATGATGAAGGAATGTCTGATATATGTCCAAGTCAGGATGGTGTGCGAGACTCGGAGGAGAACTTGGAGTTGGCGGTGTTCCCATGTGCCTGCTGCCCTTGTCATTCTAGGTGGTGGAGGTCGTGGGTTTGGGAGGTGCTGCCGAAGACGTATGGTGACAGGTGACAGCAGTGCTTGGCTGTGATGTACCATCTCTGTTGCATACTGATGCACTTTGTATACACAGAATGACCACCTGGGTGAGGTGCCAAGAGGGCAATTGGCACCCACTAGCCAATACTGCAGCATGCATCAGCACCTTGACAAGACTTTGGTTTTATGGAGAGGGAGAGTGGAAGAGAGACACACATTGCTTCAAATAATTCAGATACACTGGCCAAATAGCTGAAGATCAGCCTCGAAGTAGGAATTCATAGATTATTTTTTGTGGTATTGTGCAACACACCTGCTCCCTTGGCCGGACTCCCATCAGCCAGCCTCCATAAACTTGAACTCATTCTAACTCGCACCAAGTCCCGTTCACCCATCACCACTGAGCTCGCTGACCTACATTGGCTCCCAGTCCTTGTTATCAAATCTCTCCATGGCCTCGTCCCTCCCTATCTCTGTAACCTCTCCAGCCCTACAACTCTCTCAGATCTCTGCGCTCCTCCAATTCTGGCCTCATGAGCATCCCCGATTTTAATCGCTCCACCTTTGGTGGCCGTGCCTTCAGCTGCCTGGGCCCTAAGCTCTGGAATTCCCTCCCTAAACCTCTCCATCTCTCTCTCCTTTTTAAGTTGTTCCTTAAAACCTACCTCTTTGACCAAGCTTCTGGTCACCTCTTCTAATATCTCCTTATGTGGCTCGGTGTCAAATTTTGTTTGATAATCGCTCCTGTGAAGCGCTTTGGGACATTTCACTAAGTTGCAGGTGCTGTATAATTGCAAGCTGTTTGTTATTGCACAGTTCAGTGTAAGAATGGTTGTGGGTCTTCTTGTAAACTTCCTAAAGTGCGGGGGACTGAAACAATTGTACCAAGGTCTGTCCAGTAGGAAAAAAATAATAATACTCTTGCTTTCAAAGTGGTTTTGGACCCCCTCTCTCCACTCCCCCCCCCCCCCCCCCCCCCCTCCCTTTTGCCACCATGAGTCCTGGCTGTCTATAAAAGGATGAGATAAGAAAGGGGCGGGGGGGAAGAGAAAAGTTTACGTAGGCTGTGAAGTTTTGGTTGGTCGTCGCTGAAGCCAAGAGTGAGAAGTGATCTGGTCACTCGTGTTGGCACCAAGAGAGTGTGTGTGTGTGAAGGGAAAGGACCGAGGGGTTGAACCAAGGGAGTAGAACTAATCCGCAGGTCATTCAGACAGGGGCGCCTTGGCATTGTCCTGCTATCCAGATGGTGGTAAGAATAAGTCAGCTGAGACACACACTGGCCCTTCAAACCGCTGAGTGTCTTTTCTGATGTCGTGCATTGGTCGCCCCCTCTATTGTGCGATCCGAGAACTGAATTTGCACAACTGTATGTCACTAGGATAAAGGAGATGAAAGGAAAATCATCAGGAAAATTGGAGGGGGGAAAAATGTGTGAGAATCAGCATAAGGCTTTCAAATAGCTGGATCGGTGCGGCATTTAATACATTACTGGATGGTAGGACGCAAGGCTAAGGAAGGCAGTTTTGTGGGAAATGCAGGGCTCGGGTGCGTGTCTGTAATGTGTTGTGTATCATTTTTAAAAGGTGAATGAGAATCTTGTCCAGGTGCCATTCCGAGTCCGTTTACTTTGACCTAAGTGATGCTCCTGTAAGGAGGCTGGGCGGAGGGATGGAGAAAATGTCGAAGAAAGAACCTGCATTTCTATAGCGCCTTTCATGACCTCTGGACGTTCCAAAGCGCTTTACAGACAATGAAGTACTTTTGGAGTGTAGTCACTGTTGTAATGTAGGAAATGCGGCAGCCAATTTGCGCACAGCAAGCTCCCACAAACAGCAATGTGATAATGACCAGATAATCTGTTTTGGTGATGTTGGTTGAGGGATAAATATTGGCCCCAGGACACCGGGGAGAACTCTCCTGCTCTTTTGCGAAATAGTAGCCATGGGATCTTTTATGTCCACCTGAGTGGGCAGACAGGGCCTTGGTGTAATGTCATTTTCGAATTATATTTTCCAAATCTTATCCACTCACCCCAAAGGCACTGACTCTCTCTCCGGGTCGAGGGGTACGGGAGTCCTATGTAAGCACACCTGTCCTTTTTTGTGGAACTGCCAAGGCAAAGAGCAATAAAATTTAGAAAATGTGCACTGTCCAACATTTGTGTCTCGCACAATGCAGCGGAACATTCCAGAACAGGCAGTTAAACCGTACCGCGGGCAAGATAGCCCAACATTTGGATCGGTAAATCAAAGCACACACTTGTAAATTTGGAAGTAGGACTTGGTAATTGTGACCAGATGCTCAGAGACTGGTAAGTTCATACAAAAAAAACACACTCTTTCTCAACCACACCCCCCAAATTATTTTATTAAATATTAATTTCCGAAATGTGGGCGTCGTTGGCAAGGCCGGCATTTATTGCCCATCCCTTAGATGCCCTATGGGACATTTTACTACATTAAAGGCGCTATATAAATGCAAGTTGCTTACTGAAGAATAAATCCCTGAGTATTGCTGGCTTCATAACGTACACGGCCAAAGAGTGAGTGAATTACACAGCCCTGAATCACTGGCTTCTCTCTCCGTAGTATAAATGGTTACCTTTGTGCCCTCTGTCTTGTATATGCAACAATCATTTTTCACAGCTCAGGTTTTATAAAATTGAGGCACGGTTTCCGTGTGGTGCGGTGCTGGTTGTCGCTTTAGCCTGCTTCGCGATACAGCAGTCATTCTGTGTAGTGGTCCCGCGCTAATTGGTGAGTCCAGCGTTGAAACGGACCCTGGCGCACTTTGTGAGATAGTCGGCAAACATTTTGCACGGAGTGAGGGGGAAAGGCAGTGAGGGCCCTCGGCAAGAGCAGTACCCAGTATCGAACCACCAGACCGATCAGAAAGATCCCACGTTCCATCCCTGGCCTGTGCCGAGCTCGCAGATCTCAGCCAGCGTGGTGAGCCTCGGCTAGAACGAGGGGTCACAGTCTCGGGACACGGGGTGGGACATTTAGGACTGAGCTGAGAAATGTCTTCACTCGGAGGGTGGTGAACCTGTGGAATTCTCTACCACAGAAGGCTGTGGAGGCCAAGTCACTGAATATATTGAAGAAGGAGATAGATAGATTTCTAGACACCAAAGGCATCAAGGGGTATGGGGAGAGAGTGGGAATATGGTATTGAGGTGGCGGATCAGCCATAATCGTGTTGAATGGCAGAGCAGGCTCGAAGGGCCGAATGGCCTACTCCTCCTATTTTTCTATGTTTCTGCTCCCTTGGGGAGTCTTGATCGTTCTCCATTGACTTGTGTTGGAAAGTTCACCCACGTTGGGCGAGGACTGGGTTGGCGTTGACGATAATGGCCCTCCATGGTCACGCAGCCCGTGGACACTCAGCATGAAGAGCGGCCACTCGAGCTTAGTGGCTGTGGACGTGTACTCCAGCGAGAAAATCGGGAGAGAGGGGGAAATGCTTCTCCGCATTCTGAGGGGGTGGGGGAGATGGACTGTGTCACCATCTTATTGTGTGCGCTTGGTGTGATGGAGGACCCTTGGAAATGGTTCTGTGACTTAAGTGTGCGCGCGCGCATCACATAGCATCCAGAGTTAGTGATCCGGGTTCAGGGAGTGAAACAAACTGCATCCATCGCCTGGAACGAAACGCTGTTGGACGACAGGGTGAGAAGTATTGCGATATGTCTAGTGTTAGTTCCCGGCTGTGCTTTTCTTTTTTCCAAGTGATGTAATGTATCTCATAGTGCTGCTAGTGAGTGCGTTTCAGTGGCTGCAATGGGTCAGGGAAAGGGTTAATAAAACGCCTCACAATAAATTGCACTGTTCTGTGATTCCTTTTTTTCTAAATCACGTTTCGGGTAGACTGCGATCGATTTGATACTGAGTTTATCTCGGTGGAAGTGATTCAGATTAAAAGTAATTTTATTTTGCACGTTCAGAAGGAAATTGCGACGGGGGCACTTTGGCCAAAAGTGTCCTCTTCATATTTAGGAAGGCCTGATTTCCATGTTTTTGGTATGAATTTCCCAAGGCTCAATCCGGACACTAATTCCATTTTAATTGCAAGTCACCAGAGCACACTTCAATGTGAGTAACAAATGGTTTGATTTTGTAGACTTCATCAGACTGCATTTGAAATGCGACATACTAACCCTGCTGGAATCTCAATGAAGCAGTGAAGTAGCTCTCTGTTTACTAATTATCCCTTTTTGCCCAGACCACTGTACGAGAGTTTTTCTGATTAAATTGGATTTGTAAGGTGGCAAACAGTAAGGAGGTTAGCTTTTCATTCCCTTCCCCCCTCTCTTCCTCGTTTTCTCCACTTTCCTCTCTTTCTCTCCCTCCCTCTCTCTCTCTCTCTCTCTCTCTCTCTCTCTCTCTCTCTCTCTTTCTTTCTTTCCCTTTTCTCCACTTTCCTCTTTCTCTCTCTCTCTCTCTCTCTCTCTCCTTTTCTCTTTCCCTTTTCCCCACTTTCCTTTTTCTCTTTTTTCTTTCTCTTTCATTATCTCCTTCATTTTCTTTGTTTCTTTCTCCCTTTCTATCTCTCCCCTTTCTGTCTTGCTATTTTTTCTTCCTCACTCTATCTGTCTGTTCTTTTTCTATCTTATTTTCTCTCTCTCTCTCTCTCTCTCCTTCCTCCTCTTGATATTGAACCAATCCTGGCCCTATCTAATGTTATATTTCACTCGCTGTAAGATACTCATTTTCCACTCGGGGTGGGGGTGGGTCTTTAATATATTAAAGAGGGTGACCTGTCAGACCAATTCCAAATTGGGCCCACTTTTCAAATCTCCAAAAAACCGATTCCAGTTCCTTCATTGATTTGTGAGATCACTTAGTGCTGGCTTTCAGGGTTTTTTCTTCCAACATCTGCCTGAATATCTTGGCGGTCTGTTTATGGTCAGCACGCTTTGAAATAAAATCTCTGTTTCTTAGAGGGCGCCCCCTGTCGAAGGCTTCTTCTGCAGAGTGTGAATTGCATTGGCTCCCCGTCCCTCAACGCCTCCAATTTGAAATTCTCATCCTTGTGTTCAAATCCATTCACAGAAATCGTCCCTTCCCGATCGCTGTAATCTCTTCCAGTTTTACAACTCTCTTGAGATCTCTACGTTCCTGCAACTCTGGCCCCTTGTGTGTCCCCCACTCCATTCACCCCACCATTGGTGGCCATGCTTTCAGCTGCCTTGGCCCTAAGCTCTGGAATTTGTGCGTGTGCTCTCTCATGCGCTCTCTCTCTCTCGTGCGCGCTCTCCCTCCTCCTCCTTTTAAGACCCTCCTTAAAATTTACCTCTTTGACCAAGCTTTTAGTCACCCCTCCTAATAGGTAATTCTTTGGCTCATTGTTAATTTTTGTCTGATTTATCCTGGACGACAACAGCCCCTCCAAGCTTTGTCCGTGACCTTTCCTTTAGCGCGATCCTGGATCGTGAGGCTCGTATGTTCGGATCGTGATGCTTGTGGTAAACTGTTACTTTACCCGTCAGCATTGCAATCGGAAAACCCAGGTCTTGGTGTTGGCAGGCTGTTTGACTGTGGGGTACATCATAGCTGAATTCAGTGCTGATCTAATCTGACATGCGCACCTGCTCACTTCCCAGCAGGAGTGGTGGAGAGTGACCAGGACGGGGTACCCTGGCTGATTAGTGTTTTTTTTGTTGCACTCTCTGCTAGCCCAGCATCTTTAATAATAAAGAAAAATAATGTAGTACCCCACCCGCTAACTCAGCGCGGAGCGGAGATTGAAATTTGGAGCCTTCCCGATCTGGATAGGTCAGTCCACAATAATGTGCGTGGCCCCTTTAAATTTCCGCACCTGCGCGGTTTTTCCATTATAAACCCGGCAAGGGGCCTACGCGGGAGCTCCAGGTCGCCGCTCGGCCACGCAGCTTAAAGGGGACATTGGTGCACACCGGGCAGTGAATTTATCAACTGGGACGTTGGGCAGCACACTCTCCAATTTCAGCTCCCCAACCCTCTCCCCCACAAAGTCCAACTCGGAAACCAGCTTTAAAACTCGCACAGGAACAGCATAAACTAGCCATGTCTTTGATGCAGGATTGAGAAAAGACATTGTACGATGGACAGTGTCCACATACAACCAGCACATTTTCAGTCGTAGCAGCAGCAAGCACGAGTTACAATTGAAAGACCTTTACTCGATAGAATAATGTTTACAAAGCGGTAGGAGTTTCTCGAGCCTTAGAGATTCTGTATTTTTTTGGGTGGTGGGAAGGGGGGAGGGTTATTTTTTGTAGGCTAAAGGAAAGAAAAGATTACTGGAGCTTTAATTCTACTTGTGAAAGCCTGGTGTTGGCATGTACTGTATTTTTAATTGCTTACAGCCTTGAGCTAAAAGACAGGGGGGAGGTTGGTGATTGAACGCACTGTAATGGGACTGTTCTTAAACCCCCCACTGTTGCAAAGACTTTAATTCTACAAGCTTGACCTCTCTTGCCCTCCATCTTGGTCTCTATCTACCCGGCTGGATCTTTTTATATTTTAATTTGCCCCGCCGCGTCCTGCAAAATTAATGGCAGAGGTTTTAGCCTTTGTCCGCAGTACAGTACAGGAAGGACCCCTTGGGGATTCCCTTTCTCTAATGTGATGGTTACCGTGGAAATGAATGATGGCTGCTTAAGGTGCCTCCTTCCTCATCTTAATGTAATTGCCAACAATAAAACCACTCTCGGTTCTGGATAATTTGTAATCAACTCGAAGACAAGAGAATCTCTTTCAGGACTTGTGTAGCTGTCATATAATTACTGTAGGTGGGTCCAGTCTCACCTTTCCGAGGTTTCTTCTCCTCCTCTTCCCCCGTACAACATGTTACTTTAATAATTCTATAAATGTCATTATTAAACCCAAATTATATAGTATGTACAGCACAGAAACAGACCATTTGGCCCAACAGGTCTCTGTTGGTGTTTATGCTTTTCACGAGCCTCCTCCTATGTTACTCCATCTCACCCGATCACCATATCCTTCTATTGCTTTCTCCCTCATATGTTTATCCAGCTTCCCCTGAAATGCTTCTATACTATTCGCCTCAACCACTCCCTGTGGTAGCGAGTTCCACATTCTCACCACTCTCTGGGTAAAGAAGTTTCTCCTGAATTCCCGATTGGATTTATTAGTGACTCTCTTTTATATTTATGACCATCGTCCTCGTTAAGTTGCGCCACTGCTATTTTTTTTAATGGGTTACCGTTCGCATTGCAATCGGGCAGTCGAGGCTTTTGGGAGCAACCACACATGTGCCAAAATCTGAGTGTGCCGCGCAGCCAGTTAAAGAGGCCATGCACCAAAACAAAAATGACAGGGAACATTGTTTATGGCCTCAACGAGTGGAAACAAATTCTCTACGTCTACCCTATCGAACCCTTTCATAATCTTAAAGACCTTCTATCAGGTCACTCACTCGGTCTTCTCTTTTCTAGAGAAAAGAGACCCAGCCTCTTCAGTCTTTCCTGAAAGCTCACCCTGATGTTATCGCCCTTAGTTTGGTCATGAACACTCTTAGCATTTCATGCGGTTATCAAACCGCATCATTTATAAAATTAAAAAAAAATCTATAAATTAGACCAGGAACTTTGGCGACTTACATTAATGTGCAGCTGGATTTAGTTCATTTGTACCAGACCTGTGTGAAAACTGTAGTATTCTAACTTCAACCATCAAACAACTACAGATTAGTGAAGTATTATGTTGTGTGACGGATTTGTTTTGGACCTGGGTGCATGGCATGAAAAACCCTCGACGCTTGCCTGTGCTGTGGCTTGGCCCGGCCTGAGAGCGGAGGCCAATTAGTTTCACAAATGAGAGTCCAGCAGTTGTCGGGAGGATTTGTCACGGCCTCCAGGCCTCGGTCTCGAAGCTTTGTTCTCCCCCCCACACACACCCCTGCTAGACGCTATTGTTTCCCCTCCCCACCCAACCCCCCCCCCCCCCCCTTTTCCCAGCGGGGGCTGCTTACTGTGGATTTATACCGGGGGCCGGCGGCCTAATATTGCAGGCCTCAAAGCTGCAGCTGGCTGAGGTACTTAGGGCCTCGGCTCTGGTGACCTTTCTGCTGTCACTTTGAAAGTTATGGACAAGAGGGCCACATACCTCGTGGGATTACTGTGTGCGACTGGTTTTGAAGGGGGGGGGAGGCGGTGGTTTAGGTACCTCCTGAGAGTCCGGTATTCACTGGAAAACACAAAGGCTTAGTTGGGGTTTCAGTGGAGCTTAATGCCGAACCACTATAACGGCTTAGTAACTCTACAGCATAGTCACCCAGTCTGCTTAATGAGTCCTCAATCTATGGTTCATTAAATCTTCCGAAATTGGTTCAAGGGATCTTCTTCACTTTTCTTCCTGTTTTAGTTTACCTCCACATTGTTTTGTGTTATTGGATACCCCTGCAGAGCGAGGACATCGAGCACTCAAGCTCAAGAGAGACTTGGAAAATGGTACAAGTTACCCCAGGTTGACGTGAGAAAATGCTTCGGGACGGTGCAAGGGGCAAATGTGCCTGCAACAAATTCAATCTTCAGGATTATTCCGTGACTTTTACGCATTTCTAGGGCATCATTTATTTATTGATTTTTTTTCATAAAATAAAAAGGCCGCTTGTTTTAAGAGGACTTCTTGCTTGATGTCTAGTTCGTCGAGTGAAAAAGTGTGCACTTTTGGAAAGCGAAAAGGTCGTTCAGTGCCTGAAGCGTTAGCACAGAATTTAACGATAATGTGTAGAATCTCCCGAAAGGTGACAAGATATCTCTCTCTCTCTCTCTCTCTCTCTCTCAAACACCGATTCTGAAATGCAAAAACAAACAAAAAAAATATTTGTTTTTGCATGTTGGAAGGATAGTGCAAAGTTTAACCCTCTCGCCCCCTCCCCCTGGTGAGATATGAACGTTCGAAGTGTATAGAAAATATGGGACTTTACTGGGAAATGAAAGGGGAATAAGTGTTGTAAAGTTCCCACTGTTTTTCAATAAGCAATGGTGTGACCTTTGACCCTTCCAATAGACTATAATGGAAAGAATCGTTTATGAAAGGATTCTGTTTAATCCTGATCGGAGCTCTTTAAAGATGCCCAAAAAAAACCTCCCTTTAAAATAATCTTTCACTGACATCAAAACAAAGGACTTTCTAAAGAACCAGCATTAAGAAAATACAGTGTGGCTTGTATATACTTTATCTGGGCATTCTGATTAAATTGGAAAAACGTGTTATTCCTACATTGGGATAAAAGTTCTCCCGACTTGTGAAACAAGCACCAGGGGGATAAACAGCCTGTCTGACAACAAAATAACCCAGCACTTTAAAATCAAAGATCGGGATCCCTGAGTATTTGAATCATTCATCAGTGAATTAATAATTGTAAATTCGCAATGGTCCAATAGAACGGAGAGTGAGAGTGTGTGTTTCCTAGAACGTTCCAGATGAGAAAAGCAGTCTTAAAACCTGGGACTCCAGTAGTATCGATCTCTGTTGTACCGGTTTTGCTTCATTTTAAGGGAGAAAGATAAACAGATGAGGGAGAAAGGAATAGAAGGATCTGCTGATAGGGTGAGATGAAGAAGGGTGGGAGGAGGCTCGTGTGGAGCATAAACACTGGCACGGACCAGTTGGGCCGAATGGCCTGTTTCTGGGACTGTAAATTCTATGTAAAAGAAAGAAAACAAACATGGAAAAAAACTCATTTTATCTTTTTAAAAAAAAAAAGGAATCACCATTAAAAAATGAAAAGGCCCAATATCGACGACAAAGTAGGGAGAGGGGAATAAAAATTGAAAACTCTCCAGGGCTAATTTTGTGAATCGCCACTGCCAGAGAAAATGCTCAATAGCGGCGAGCGTGGGTGAGCGGACTGGGGGTGTAGGGGGGCCGTGTGCAGCGGGGCCGTGTGCCGGGGGGTCCAGCCTGGCAACATTGCCCCTTCTGTACACCGCAGGTGGCGGACATCTCCGATCGCCGGTCCAGTTTGATTTTTCTTTAAAGGGAGCCAACAGCTTGCGTCGTATTAATTTAAAACTCAAAATGCTGGAACCCTTCTCTCTCAGGGCTAAAATCTTGGTTAAAGTTTTCCGAAGAGCCTTTTCATTGGGGGCACAGCTTTTGTAGCAAGTGCTCTGGAATGAGACCCCCGCTTTGGCAGGGCTGACTGGCCCTCGTATTTAATGTAGGTTTGCGACATTGTATCTCTTTTTTCCTTTTTGTGGTCGGATCACCGAATAACAGTTTGGCAAAGATTGTGGTCTTGCTGTGCTGGGAATTACAGGAGAATTGTTGGGAGTGCTCAGGATTGCAACACGCGCAAAGGGAGTCCTGTGCAGAGCCAAGCGGGAGTCTCGAGGTCGTGTCAAAGCGGCCGTTCCTGACTCCTTCATCTCTGCTTTGGTGTTACCTCATGATTACCACTTAGGTGCTGCATCAGGACTGAAAGAAAGAACTTGCATATATCATTTCACGACCTTCGAATGTCCCAAACCACTTTACGGTCAATTAAGCACTTTTTAGAGTCTAGTCTTTGTAATTTAGGAAACGTGGTAGCCACCTTGTAAACAGCAAGCTCCCACAAACAGCAGTGAGATAAATGACCAATAATCTGTTTTCGTGATGTTGCTTGAGGGATACATATTGGCCAGGACACCGGGGAGAACTCCCCTGCTCTTCCTCGAATAGTGGCCGTGGGATCGTTTACGTCCACCTGAGAGAACAGACAAGGGCCTCGGTTTAATGTCCCATCGGACAGTGCAGCACTCCCTCGGTACCCTGCTTAAAAACTGTGCGTATGTGGGTTTTAGATGAGAGCAGGATTAGGTTGGACTTTGATGCTATCCATGGTCGAAATAGTCTACCGCCACTGATTGTCTCGGTTCCGACATGAAGAATGGATATTTGAGGGAGGGGAGGGAGCAGAAGTGGGCCACCAGGAGCAATGGGCTTGAAGCAGTAAAGGACAGAAATGAACTGATTTTTGAAAGAAGTGCACTGAGGTTATCTCCTGGAAATTCTTATTTCAGTTGTAGAGATTGTACCATTAACAGACTCGAGATGTATCTAGGCTGACACGCCCAGTGCAGTGCTGAAGGAGCGCTGCACTGTCGGAGGTGCCGTCTTTCGGATGAGACGTTAAACTGAGGCCCCGTCTGCTCTCTCAGGTGGATGTAATAGATCCCACGGCACTATTTCGAAGATGATCAGGGGAGTCATCCCCGGTGTCCTGGTCAATATTTATTACTTAACCAGATAATCTGTTTTTAATGATGTTGATTATCACGTTGTTTGTGGGAGCTTGCTGTGCGCAAATTGGCTGCTGCGTTTCCTACATTATAACAGTGACTCTACTTCAAAAGTACTTCATTGGCTGTAAAGCACTTTGGGACGTCCAGTGGTCATGAAAGGCGCTATATAAATGCAAGTCTTTCTTTTTGAACGACTCTGTGCCTGGTGATGTCCCTTCTAGAAAACACGTGTCCTTTTTCACTCCAGGTATCTCCAATCCCTCAGAGTTGCTGAACAGCTTGTTGTTCTTTATACAAAACCACGCTGGGGCTGTCTGGGTAGCTAGCTGGAGGATTCGATTCTCCGGTAGGAGACTAGAGCTTAAACCTAAATTTACACGTGCATATTATTGTGGCTGGGCTTACCACCTTGGTAAAGGGGTTGCGCACTGTCCCATCACATGAGCTCCACTCTCCCCGGTGCCTCTTGAACTGCCACCTTCACTTAGAACTGCAAAATACTACAGTTGTCCTGGTCAGTGCTTGGTGTGGACTCTGACTGTGTCCATTGTGTGGTCATATAATGGCAAGTAAAGTGCGCATTGAGGAGTCCCTTCCTTTTCAAGAACGGGTGACATTTCTCTATGAAAACAGCTTTTTAACTGAAATTCCTTTTACAGAATGTTAACCTTTGTGCAGTTGGTATGTGATTCAAACATCGATGAGTTGAGGGTAAATTCCTCAAAGGAAATACCTCCTCGGCAATGGGTTTGAAGGAGTATTGTGTTTGGGGCTGGGTGTCATCGTAGCAACTTCAGTCTCTGGGAATAAGTGGGGACAATATGTGCCTCTGAATGCTTTTCTTTCGCACTTTCCACTAGATGAATAAACTTCAAACCCTTTTAGACCTTGAAATTATGAATATTAAGAGTATGAATGTTTTGTGAAATTCCTTTTCCCACCATATTAATCTTTTAAGATGCACCTTAAAACCTCCCTCTTTGGCCAAGCATTTGGTCACCTGCCCTAATATCGCCTTGTTTTGTCTGATGACGCTTAGTGAAGTGCCTTGGGATGTTTTCCTACGTTAAAGGCGCTATATAAATGTAAGTTCGAAATAAATTATTCGATACTTCCTTTTTAAAATAGTGGACAAAGATTTCATGGGCACACGGAGTGATTGTAGATTAAAACTCGCGCAGTGTCAATTCAAGCCTGAAGGGTTTCAATTCACTTGTTTGCAAGGTGGCTCTTGATGGCATCATATAGAGAAGGTGAAATTCTCTGAGGAGTCCACTCGAAGAGCTCGTGATGCAGCACATCACCAAGATTAAAAGGAGTAGGAGAGATGAGTTCAACCTAGAGGTAGTGGTTAGGGTGACACCAAGCATTGGATTCAAAAGCCTTGTAGATTGCATGGGAGAGGGAAGACCAAGGGGAAATAAGGAGTCCCAAGTTTTGAGGTCCTGGGGGAGGGGGGGGGGGGAATTAGAATAGTAGAGTGCACCGAGTCCTTATTACAATGCAGCAAATACATAGGGAGGAGGTGATGTGTTTGAGAGGACAGATTTAAAGCTTAAACAACGACGTAGGAATACAGAAACAGGAGGAGGCCATTCAGCCCCTCAATCCTGATCCTCCATTCAGTTAGATCACTGATGATCTGTATCTTAACTCCATCTACCCGCCTTGGTTCTGTAACCCTTAATACACCTGCTTAATAAAAATCTATCAATCTCGGTTTTGACATTTTCGATTGACCCCCCCAGCCTTGATAGCTTCTTGGGGGAGAGAGTTCCAGATTTCCACCACCCTTTGTGTGAAGAAGTGCTTCCTGACTTCATCCCTGAACAGCCTGGCTCTAATTTTAAGGTTGTGCCCCCTTGTTCTCGACTCTTCACCCCCCCCCCCCCCCAACCCAGAGGAAATCGATTCATTCTCTCTCCACCCTATCAATCCCTTTAATCATCTTAAAAACCTCAATTAGATCTTCTATACTTGAGGGAATACAAGCCTAGTCTGTGCAACATGTCCTCATAATTTAACCCGTTCGGCCCCGTTGTATCAAAATAGAGAGCGGTTGCAGTACAGCGAGGGGCTGGAGGCTGGGAGAGGGAGTGTCTGTCGGACAGTCCTGCTTTGGTGTGTTGTGTGGGAATGTGAAAGCAGAAGGTGCGTTGCCAGGCTGCTACTGTCACGTGACGACCCTGTCCCTTTTTTAACTGGAACGACCTGAAGCATTGAGGCTGGTCATTGCGCTGAGACTCCCCGAGCTCCAGCTACTTATTGTTGTGCATCCTTCCAATTAGTGCGCGGACACTGTGACAGAACTATCTTCTCCGTTTCCTGTCTCCTTTTCCCACAGGTCTGCTATCGCATTACCTTTAAAAGATAAACTAATTCAGTCACCCCAGTGTCCACTTAAAGCGCATCAACCGGCCAATAAACAGCAGAAGCAATGAACACCGATGCAGCGACGGCGGAATACATTTCTGACAGAATGTTGTACGGTTTTAATGAGTTTGAGAAATACTTTTTCGTTTCTCTGCGATTTTTCTCCCACTTTAGTTCCGCTCCCCCTAGTGGCTCAGATGATGATTGCACGGCTCGGTGCGGCCCAGAACCATCAAAGGCCCGGTTCTAGCTCTAGCCTGAGGTAATGGTAATGGTATCTCCGTATCGCTGGACCATGGAAAGGAAATATCAGCCGGGGTTTCTGCTCCTGATCCTACCTACTGATCCTGGCTCCTGATTGCATTTGGAGTGCTGTGCACAGTTCTGGTCTCCATATTCTAGAAAGGCACTGGAGAGGGTACAAAAGGATTCTTTAACACTGTTCATTCACAGGATGTGGGTGTCGCTGGCAAGGCCAGCATTTATTGCCCTTGAGAAGGTGGTGGTGAGCCAACTTATTGATCTGCTGCAGTAGTTAGGTGCAACTGAGTGGCTTGCGAGGCCATTTCAGAGGGCAGTTAAGAGTCAACCACATTGCTGTGGGTCTGGAGTCACATATAGGCCAGACCAGGTAAGGACAGTAGATTTCCTTCCCTGAAGGACATTAGTGAAGCCGATGGGATTTTATGACAATCCAATAGTTTCATGGTCACCATTACTGATACTGGCTTTTAATTCCAGATTTATTTAATTAACGGAATTTAAATTCCCCAGCTGCCGTGGTGGGATTTGAACTCGCGTCTCATGAATCATTGGCCCATTAGCATAACCACTATGCTACAGTACCCGGCACTTTACTAGAATGATACCAGAACCAAGAGGTTGTACCCATGAGGAAAGATCGAACAGGCTGGGTCTCTCTTCATAGCACTTGGCCTATCATCTCAGATAATGTGAAGGGAGAAGGGAGAAGAGAAGGCCGAGGTGACCTGAGCGAGGTCTTTAACATTATGAAGGGGTTTGATAGGGTAGATGTAGAGATGTTGTTTCCACTTGTGGGGGAGACCAGAACTAGGGGTTCATAAATGTAAGGTAATCACTAATAAATCCAATCGGGAATTCAGGCGAAACCTCTTTGCTCAGAGGGTGGTTGGAATGTGGAACTTGCTACCACAGGGAGAAGTTGAGGTGAACAGCAGAGATGCATTTATGGGGAAAAATAGATCAACACATGCGGGAGAAAGGAATAGAAGGATATGTGAATGGTGGGAGGAGGCTGGTGTGCAGCATAAACACCGGCACAGACCTGTTGAGTCAAATGGCCTGTTCCTGTGCTGTAGATACTATGTAATCGCTATGTAGTGATCCCAGCTCCCGATCACTAGCTATTGTTAACTGCTGGCAAACGCACTTGGTGCCAACCGGGTCGGGTGCGGTGTGGCTGTGATGGCCCCCATGGCTAAACAGCTTGTCTGTACTCTGCCTAGGTTTAGTCATGAAGAATGGTTATTTCAGTGAGGAGCTGATGGCCTCTGAGCTGTACTCTGTCCTTGCACTCGGGGGAAAGGAGAGGATTAAAGGGGGACCATTTTATTTCGCAAAGTACAGAATCTGCCAGACTCTGCTGTATCATTCAGTAATAATTATTCCCAGTGAAAATCAACGAGTGACCCCAATAAATGAGACATTTTCACGTTAACTGATGTTTTTCCAATGAATTTGTGTGTATTTACAACAACAACAACTTGTATTAATATAGCACCTTTAACTTAGCAAAACGCCCCAAGGCGCTTCACAGGAGTGATTATCAAACAAGATTTGACGCCAATCCGCATTAGGAGAAATTAGGGCAGATGACCAATAGCTTGGTCAAAGAGGTAGAAAAAAGGAGCGTCTTAAAGGAGGATAGAGAGACGGAGAGGTTTAGGCAGGGAATTCTTTTTATCTTTTTTTTAATATAGCGCCTTTCACGACCACCGGACATCTCAAAGCGCTTTACAGCCAATGAAGTATTTGAAGTGCAATCACTGTTGTAATGTAGGAAACGCAGCAGCCAATTTGCGCACAGCAAGCTCCCACAAACAGCAATGTGACAATGACCAGATAATCTGTTTTAGTGATGTTGGTTGAGGGATAAATATTGGCCAGGACACCGGGGATAACTCCCCTGCTCCTCTTCGAAATAGTGCCACGGGATCTTTTACGTCCACCCGAGAGGGCAGACGGCGCCTCGGTTTAACGTCTCATCCGAAAGACGGCACCTCCGACAGTGCAGCACTGCATTGGGAGTGTCAGCCTAGCTTTATGTGCTCAAGTCTCTGGAGTGAGACTTGAACCCACAGCCTTCTGACTCCGAGGCAAGAGTGCTGCCCACTGAGACACAACTCAAAAGGTTAAACTGCAAAAAGCTTAGCTCGGTAAAGGTGACTTTAATCTTCCGTGGTTTAAAACACAAGTCCCCCCCCCCCCCCCCCCACATTACAACACCGACTGCTTTTCAAAAGTACTTCGTTGGCTGTGAAGCACTTTGGGACGTCCTGAGGGTGTGAAAGGTGCTACAGAAATGCAAGTCCATCGTTCTGCTGATTAACAGTGTAAATTAACAGACGCCAATTTCTGCGGTGAGTTTGACGGGCAATTAATGTGCAAATCCAGCAAGTTCCTAAAAACAATGGGGAGGCTGAGGGCCCGATGCCGTGTGTGTGAAGCGAACGGCTTAAAACGACCAGGATCTGGAAATTCGCAACCGGCGGCGTATCTCCCAGTCCCCTGATCTTGCCGGCCGATTTTGAGCATTGATAACGGTGTGTGACATGAATCTTGTCATTCATGTGAAAATGACTTCTGTAATAATACTGGGCGGCCTGCTGGTGGCGCTGCCCAGGGAGAGTATAAATACTCGGGCATGGGCCCAGCTTGCTCAGGACATTCTTTAACAGGAACTAGTGAAGGACGCAACTAGATCTCCATGTTGTGAAACAGTTGATTAAAGCCCTGTTTAACGCTCAGACCAAGTGCCTAGTAGTTTTCTTA
Source organism: Somniosus microcephalus (assembly GCF_052327205.1). Taxonomy (NCBI): domain Eukaryota; kingdom Metazoa; phylum Chordata; class Chondrichthyes; order Squaliformes; family Somniosidae; genus Somniosus; species Somniosus microcephalus. The sequence goes on from NC_141012.1 coordinate 8,863,367, forward strand.
CGTCAGTATGCGGATTTAATCAGCAAGATCCGGGCCCATTACTTTTTATTTTAACCAACGCCTCTTTTTTTCTTTGTGTTGCTCGACAGGTACTGACATGGCGGTCTTCTGCTTGCTCTGCGGGAAGCGTTTCCAGACACAGATCGCGTTGCAGCAGCACATGGAGGTGCACGCCGGAGTCCGCAGCTACATCTGCAGTGAATGTAATCGAACTTTCCCGAGTCACACAGCACTGAAACGCCATCTCCGGTCGCACACAGGTACGGAGTTCCGATCCACCGCACTCTTGTTGCCTCTTCTTCCACAGGAACAGAATACGGCGACGGCTCCTGCCAAAGCCAGCTCTTCCTCAAATCGAGGAGCCCCTGCTGAAGGGAGGGGGGGCGGTGCGAGGCTTACAGAGCAGGACACCAGCAAGGCCGAGAGGAGGCAAGATCAATTGAGAAGTAGCGGTTAGGTGATGCAAAGTTAGCCGTTAACTGCGAGAGACTGATGATGAGGTGAGGGGCTCCCAAGAAGAGCTAGGAGTCTTTGATTACTGGTGTCAACCGTGGCTCAGTGGGCCGCACGCTTGCCTCTGAGTCAGAAGGTTGTCCCGCTGAGAGACTTAAACACAGAATCTAGGCTGGCACTCCTAGTGCCAGTACCGAGGGAGTGCTGCACTGTCAGAACTGCTGTCTTTAAGATGAGACGTTAAACCAAGCTTCCATCTGCCCTCAAGATCCCACTGCTCTGCGCAAAACAGCTGCCACATTTCCTGCACTTCAAAGTGAATTTTTGGGCCCCTGCTGCCCTCGGTAGATAATCCAATGATCATTAAAGAGAGGAGCCACCTGTAGCCATGTGGGCCCATTTATTTAACGAGAACCTTGGCTTTAGACTAGCTGGGAGCCCAATCAGCGTTAAATAACTAGATTTCTATCTTGTATTGCAAGATTGCTTTTGTACATGGAACAAGTAACACATGATGATAAGGCCCAAGACTTTATATATTGATTTTAATATTGTACATGCATAACATAACATGCCAAAGACATTCCGCTGCTTAAGCAGCTTGGAAACGAAGCCCGCAGTTATGATGACACAGACCAACAACTGAACATTGAACCAGGTCCCATCTGAAATGCTTAAAGTGGCAATTAACACGATAGAAATTGAATGTTTCATTTAATAGAAACAATTAATGCAATCGCTGGCAATTCACACTTAAACCCTGGACAGACCAATTTGCACAGAGTGTGTGATGAAACTTCCAATCATTTCATAGCGTCATAGAAATTTACTGCACAGAAGGAGGCCATTCGGCCCATCGTGTCTGTACCGGCAGATAGAGCTCTCCAGCCTAATCCCACTTTCCAGCTCTTGGTCCGTAGCCCCGTAGGTTACGGCACTTCAAGTGCATATCCAAGTACTTTTTAAATGTGATGAAGGTCTCTGCCTCTACCACCCTTTCAGGCAGTGAGTTCCAGACCCCCACCACCCTCTGGGTGAAAAAAGTTCTCCTCAACTCCCCTCTAATCCTTCTACCAATTACTTTAAATCTATGCACTCTGGTTATTGACCTCTCTGCCGAGGGAAGTAGGTCCTTCCTATCCACTCTATCTCGGCCCCTCATAATTTTATACACCATTTCACAGCCTTATCTTTATGCCATGATGAGCTTTGGTTCTTTGCTGGGAGGGGCAAGGGGAGAGTTGCTCTCTGCGCTGATTCACATCTCCAGGCTGAGGCACTGTCCAGTCGGGGTGTCTGGCTGCGATTTTACTTACCTCGGCTGGTCCGTGGCGGGCGCTGTCAGTGGCGGGTCGCAGCCCCACTGCTGGCTCCATCCCACTGTAAAATGGCTTTCCATTGATTGGGCTTGTTGAGCCCACCCAGCGCGTTACCCGACCCAATTAGAGGAAGCGTCATTTCATGACAAGTCATCAGCCGGTTTCCTTAAAGGGACCATGGCCATATATGCCTTGACATTGTGTTGTCAGTGTTCTACAGCATTGAGGTGCTGCAAACACTGACAATGCCTGCATTTCTGGCACAGGGCTGCACCCATATGGAGGGAGTCACAGCACGCAGGGAGGTCCTCTTCCCTTCCCATGGGCAGAAGAGACCTCCCCAGGAGACCAACACAGCCTGGTTGCACATTGCACAGGAGGGCACAAGCAGGGATGTCATGAGGAGGACCAGGCTGCAGTGCCGCAAATGTTTCAACGATCTCATTAGATCATGAGACGTTAGTACAACGCCACACTCAACCTTATCCTGCTGTGCCTCTCATCACATCCCCATCACTCTGCCTTGCCTTCCCTACCCTACTCCTGCACATCCTTACTCGCACCAACTTACCTTGGACCTCCACCCATCCCTCTCTATCTACATTATCACATCCCCATCTCACTAGCCACCCCTCACACTCGCCTTCATCCTAGTGTAATCATACCAACTAACAACACACAAGGGTAGGCACTTGGGTGTTTTATGCAATGTTCATGTAAAGTTTCTGTTAATATGGCGTCAAACATTGAAATCTTTATTTTGAACACTTTGCGTTCTTGGACAGATCTGTGTGCACCTTTGGAAGTGGCTTAGTGAGTTGCAGTAAATGGTGAGACATAACGGTACCCCCCGCAATGGTGATGAGTGTGAAAGGGATGGATTGGGCATTGTAGGGATGCTTTATGGTGTTGGTGTGGGGTGGTGCCAATCTGGCGCAAGTGAAGTAAATCTGGCCATGGTGAGGCCATCCCTGGCGTCCCGGGCAGCAATGTGGTCGGGTGCTGATGCCCTGTGTCCTGTGCAGCAGCAGGTGATTGCGGAGAAGGTTGGTGTTGTTGTTGGTGCTGCTGGTGTTGGGGCTGATCATGCTTGAATGTTTAGCGAATATAACACACTTGACCCACATCCTCGAATATTTAAATCAAGACACACCATTCTTTCTCCTGCTCTACACCACTCTTTCCCAGCACCATGAATCTATGCAACTCCTCAGTCTACTACCTTCAAGCCTTCCAACAATCACTTGATGTACCCCAACTTCTCTGCTAATCTTTTCAACCTTGGTGATGTCCCACACAACACACCAAAGGAGAATTGAAACTTATAAAATTCTAACAGGACTAGACAGACTAGATGCAGGAAGGATGTTCCCGATGGCGGGGGAATCCAGAACCAGGGGTCACAGTCTAAAGATAAGGGGTAAGCCATTTAGGACAGAGATGAGGAATTTCTTCACCCAGAGAGTGGTGAACCTGTGGAATTCTCTACCACAGAAGGCAGTTGAGGCCAATTCATTAAATATATTCAAGAAGGAGTTAGATATATTTCTTAAGGCTAAAGGGATATGGGGAGAAAGCAGGGACAGAGTACTGAATTTGGATGATCAGCCATGATCTCATTAAATGGCGGTGCAGGCTCGAAGGGTCGAATGGCCTCCTCCTGCTCCTATCGTCTATGTTTCTATGTAACACAAGCAGGGTGAAATTGGATATTGGAGGGAGATGCAAAACTACTGGTATCGCATTGGTCACCCGTTGTATGCCCTGCCCGTTGTTCAGTTCCGTTAACTTCAGTAGTACTGAATATCAGGCGTGTTGTAAAAAGTTCGGCCCATGCGAATCCGCCTGTTTTGTTTTCCCGCCCATGTCCAAATTCACCCCCAAGTTCTATTCCTCCCCGCCCGCCCCGCCCATCATCATCATCACGATGAGATGCCGAATTGGTTCAGTTTGCACTCACATCAAGTTTGTACCGACTTGGTTGAAGGCATTCAGAAAAAAAAAATGTTTGGTAAACCTGGAGCAGGAGAGGTCGCATCACAGCGACATGACTTGCTGCATATGTTTGTTCATCAAACTCTTTCTCATGACCAACAACAACTTGTATTTACACCGCCTTTAATGTAGTAAAATTTCCCACGGCGCTTCATAGGAGCGTTACCAAACAAAATTTGACACCGAGACACATGAGATATTAGGGCAGGTGACCAAAAGCTTGGTCAAAGAGGTAGGTTTTAAGGAGTGTCTTAAAGGTGGAGAGCTTTCGAGAGGGAATTCCAGAGCTTAGGGCCTTGGCAGCTGAAGGCACGGCCGCCAATGATGGAGCGATTATATCGGGGATGCTCAAGAGGCCAGAATTGGAGGAGCGCAGAGATCTCTGAGGGTAACGACAGCGTCCCTTCATTAAAAAGCAAACCGACTCCCTCTGGTGAAGTTAGTGTCTTAAACAGAGTTGAGCACCACTTAAGAACTCGGTTGCCCTTCAGAAATTGTAAATACCTCATTCTCCAGCGCAATAATGAACTTTTATTGAACATTTTGCCCATTTTCTTTTCAACGCTGCAATTGCATCAAGACGAGCAGCTGCACAACCAGTGGTCCCCTCAAACCAACCTTGTGGAACGAATGACTGCGCAATTCTTTATAATTTGCACTCGTGCTGTTTTCTTAAACTTTAGCTCCATCAAATGCGGTTTTACTTTGGCGACATGATTGCATGATCACTGACTTCCGTGCACATTGTAAGGCTTGTGAATTCTGACATTCCGGATGCAAACTTTTGTTTTCTTGTGCGAATTATTGGTGCAAAAACTTAGGGCTCCGTTCCTGTTGGACCTTCCAACAGGCCCATGTTGGGTCTGGCGACATATTGCGAGCCAAACAAATGGAGAACTGTGTTTGTGGATCTTCCCTTCTCGTGCCAGTGTTGGAGAAGGTAATAGCTGTTTTCTTGAAGATAAGGGTTCTCTTGCACCTTGAAAGTGCTGCGATATTTTGAGCAATTGGGGGGTGGAATTCAGCTCAGTTTCTTCACGATTGCACTAGTTGTCTTCCTTAGCAGATTGCCGTGGCAACATGGCCGCGCCTGACCATCGGCCATGTTTCCCTCCAGCCCCATCTTCCTCTTTGCAGCTTCCAATGTCCTTCGAAAGAATGAACCATATCTCATAATTTGGGAACCTCTGCAAAATGGCTCCTTGCCTAGTCTCCCCTCCCCATCTGCCTCCCTCTGTGTCGCTGTGCCTCTTCTACTTGGACCTCAATTTCCATTTAATTTGTTCCATGATTTTTGAGAAATTATAAGGAATTCTCAATGAATAATGGTGAATCAGATTTATCTTGTTGCCAGCTTCTTGCTAAGGGTTCATACATTCCAGGAGACTCCGTAGTCCAGCCACTGTTTGAAACATCAAGGCAACACCTGGAATCCCATTTAATAGAAATGGAGTTTTGACTTACGCAGAACATCGTTAACCCATGGGCCTGAACGTGATGTAAATGCGCTGGTAATTCCGAAATATTGCTTTTGATGCAAGTTTGATTCTCGCCTGCATAAATCAAATGAAATATTACGCCATCCGAGAACTTCAGGAGAGGAAACTGCTGACAAATAAGCTTGTTCCACAGTAAATGTGTTTGGAGTCGCTCAGTCCCCTGCGTCGTGTGACTAAACCTCCCGGGATGCGTCCAATCACAGTCGGCAGCCTTATGTGTTGGGACGCCCCACTCCTGAGCTTTGGAGCTTCCATTTGCACGGGATATAGTCGAGGGTTTTCGCCTATCGTGAGATAGTAGAATGTGATCAGCAGATCACCAGTAAAACAACCCACTCCCATGTAATGAAAACGGAACTTGACTTACTCAGTCCCTGTGAACCAATGGGTCTGATGATGAGGAAGAACAGCCACTTTGTATATTACAGGCAAAGCCACTTTTTTTTACGGTTTCATGGCCAAGTAGAAAGATTCGGGTTCCCCAAAATATTGGTAAAACTCCCGCCATCCCATTTAATAGGAACAGAGTTTGACTTTCCCAGAGCATCATTAACTCGTGGGCCTGAATGTAATGTGAATGCACGGAGAGTTCCATAGTTCTGCAAGATTGCTTTCGATGCAAGTTTGATTCTCGTGTACATGGAGCAAAAGAAATATTCTGCAATCAGAACTCCGGCACGGACTCGATGGGCCAAATGGCCTCCCTCTGTGCCGTTGTGACTCTTTGGTAGAAGAATTGAGAAATTTGAAGGTGGGAGAGTAGGGGAATAGCTGCGTGTAATCTTGAGTGCACCTCATCTTGAGGATAATGTGAGGTATGGAATGTGAAAGATTGAACAGGCTAGGGCTCTTTTCTCTAGAAAAGGGAACGCTGAGGGAGTGACCTGATCGAGGTCTTTAACAGTATGAAAGGGTCGACGTAGAGATGATGTTTTTACTCACAGGGGAGACCAGAACTAGGGGTCATAAATATAAGATCGTCACCAATAAATCTGATGAGGAATATAGCAGAAACTTCTTTACCCAGAAAGTGGTTAAAATGTGGAACTCGCTACCACATGGAGTGGTTGACGTGAATAGCCGAGATATATTTAAGGGGAAGCTCGATAAGTGGTGGTGTTCTGTGTCTTCCCACTCACCTACCCTCTCCCACCAAGTAGGCGCTGCATACTGCACACTTTTTTCAGATGTGCTGTTTTATTGTGGTCTGTTCTCTTCAGACAGTCCAGTGCGTATCACAGCTGCCTGGAGCTGATAAAATGCTGTTTTATCAACAGACCGCAGCAAGTGGCCAAATCCAAATAAAATTGTCATGCTTATCTCGGGGTCGGCGGGTGGGGGGGTGGGTGGAAATAAGTTGCCCGCCGAGCCAAGCTCCTTCCAAGAAGGGATCAAAATCTGCCCTACGCGAGGTGAGACACGTGGTGGCCTGTAATCTTTCCGTGAAGTACAAAATATGTGGTAGCTGAGATACCACGATTACCAAACCAGGCTTGTTAAAAAGGATGCACTGTGATTTAGTGGTTAGCTGCTTGAGGGGTGGCGGAGAAAAATATTTACTTAGTCTTTAGAGCACAGAAACAGGCCATTCGGCCCAACTGGTCTGTGCCAGTGTTTATGCTCCACATGAGCCTCCTTCCCACCCTTTCTCATCTAACCCCTTCAACATAGCCGTCTATTCCTTTCTCCCTCGTGATTATCTAAAGGGTACAATCCTAAAGAGAGACCTGGGGGTATATGTGCACAAATTGTTGAAGGTGACGGGGCAGGTTGAGAAAGCGGTTAAAAAGCATACGGGATCCTGGGCTTCATAAAGAGATGCATAGAGTACAAAAGCAAGGAAGTTATGATGAACCTTTTATAAAACATTGGTTTGGCCTCACCTGGAGTATTGTATCCAATTCTGGGCACCGCACTTTAGGAAAGATGTGAAGGCCTTAGAGAGGGTACAGAAAAGATTTAAGAGAATGATTCCAGGGATGAGGGACCTCAGTTACATGGATAGACTGGAGAAGCTGGGGTTGTTCACCTTAGAGCAGAGAAGGTTGAGAGGAGATTTGATAGAGGTATTCAAAATTATGATGGGTCTAGACAGAGTAGAGAGAGAGAAACTGTTCCCATTGGCGGAAGGGTCGAGAACCAGAGGACACAGATCTAAGGTGATTGGCAGAAGAACCAAAGGCGACATGAGGAAAAACTTTTTTACGCAGCGAGTGGTTATGATCTGGAACGCACTGCCTGAAAGGGTGGTGAAGGGAGATTCAATTGTGGCTTTCAAAAAGGAGTTGGATAAGTACCTGAAGGAAAAAATTTGCAGGGCTACGGGGAAAGGGCGGGGGAGTGGGACTAGCTGAAGTGCTCTTGCAAAGAGCCGGCACGGGCTCGACGGGCCAAATGGCCTCCTTCTGTGCTGTAACCATTCTATGATTCTATCTAGCTTCCCCTTAAATATATCTAGGCTAATCACCTCAACTACTCCCTGTGGTAGCAAGTTCCACATTCTCACCACTCTCTGGGTAAAGAAGTTTCTCCTGAATTCCTTGTTGGATTTATTAGTGACTATCTTATATTTATGGCCCCTAGTTCTGGTCTCCTCCCCCCACCCCTGTGCTGCGAGTGGAAATATCATCTTTATGTCTACCCTATTAAACCCTTTCATAACCTGAAAGACTTCGATCAGGTCACCCCTCAGCCTTCCCTTTTCTAGAGAAAAGAGCCCCAACATGTTCAAACTTTCCTACATCGGATATACGGCACAGAAAGAGGCCATTCAGCCCAACCAGTCCATTCCGGTGTTTCTGCTCCACTCGAGCCTCCTCCCGTCTTTCCTCATCTAACTCTCAGCATAACCCTCTATTTCCTTCTCCGTCATATGCTATCTAACCGCCCCTTAAATGCATCTATACTATTCACTTCAACCACTCCCTGTGGTAGCGAGTTCCACATTCTCACCACTCTTTGGGTAAAGACGTTTCTTCTGAATTCCCTGTTGGATTTCTTGGTGACTATCTTACATTGATGGCCTCTAGTTTTGCTCTTCCCCACAAGTGGAAACATTCTCTCTGTATCCACTCTATCAAAACCTTTCATAATTTTAAAGACCTCTGTTAGGTCACCAGCCTTCTCTTTTCAAGAGAAAAGAGACCCAGCCTGTTCATCCATTCCTGATAAATATACCCTCGCATTTCTGGTATCATCCTTGTAAATATTTTCTGCGCCCTCTCCAGTGCCTCTATATCCTTTTTATAATATGGTGACCAGAACTGCACGCAGTACTCCAAGTGTGGTCTAACCAAGGTTCAATACAGGTTTAGCATAACTCCCCTACTTTTCAATTCTATCCCTCTAGAAATAATCCCTAGTGCTTGGTTTGCTTTCTTTTTATGGCCTTGTTGACCTGTGTCAATACTTTGTGATTTGTGTATTTGCACTCCGAGATCCCTTTGCTCCTCTACCCCATTTAGATTTTTATTTCCCAAGTAATATGTGACCTCCCTATTTCCTGATAGTTATGCCAGTTCAATACACAAGGACTATTGAGAAGCTTTAAAAATCGTAAAAGGATGTCAAGGCCTTGGAGAGGGTGCAGAGAAGATTTAGTAGAACGCGGAGAGACTAGAGAAGCTGCGGTTGCTCTCCTTAGAGCAGAGAAGGTTATAAGGGGAGGTTCAATAGAGGTGTTAAAAATCATGAAGGGTTTTGATAGAGTAAATAAGGAAGAAACTGTTTCCACTGGCAGGAGGGTGGGTAACCAGAGGACACCGATTGAAGGTAATTGGCAAAAGAGCCAGAGGCGAGATAAGGAGCATTTTTTTTACGCAGCGAGTTGTTGTGATCTGGATCGCGCTGCCTGAATGGGCGGTGGAAGCAGATTCAATAGTAACTTTCAAAAGGGAATTGGATAAATACTTGAAGGGAAAACATTTGCAGGGGTAATAGGGAAACGAGCAGGGGGGAATGAGGACTGATTGGACTGCGCTTTCAAAGAGCCAGCACAGGCATGATGGGCCGAATGGCCTCATCATTCTATGATTTAAATTGGCCTGTGCAGTCAAACACAATGCAATATTTGTATCTCCGTTGTGTTGCGTTCCCAAATTTCTCGAGTCGTGCAGTCAGATTCTAGCCGTCTGCATTTGAAGACTTGGTGATGGTGACTGTCTGTATCTGGTGCTCCTCACATGGGGGTCAGCGCAGACAATGGGGAGCGAGTTCTGTGCGTCTGCTGGATGATACTGACTGCGCATGTGAGTGAAATGTCGTCTCGGCGCACGGCAGCCTGCTTAGCAGACAGAAATAAAATGAAAGAAGTTGCATTTATATAGCGCCTTGCATGACCTCCAGACGTCCCAAAGCGCTTTACAGCCAATGAAGTATTTTTGAAGCATAGTCACTGTTGTAATGTAGGAAATGCAATTTGCTCACGGCAAGCTCCCACAAACAGCAATGAGATAATGACCAAATAATCTGTTTTTTGTATTAGTGGTTGAGGGATAAATATTGGCCAGGATACCGGGGCTAACTCCCCTGCTCTTTGAAGAGTGCCACGGGATCTTTTACGTACTTCTGGGGAGGCAGCCTCTGAGTCAGCAGGTAAAGGGTTCACAGCCCACTTCAGATAATTGAGGCTGACACTCCAGGGCAGTACTGAAGGAGTGCTGCACTGTCAGAGGTGCCGACTTTCAGCCGAGGCATTGAACCGAGGCCCTGTCTGCCTGCCTGCTCACTGGAGTGTATTTCAAAGAAGATCAGAGGGGTTCTCCCCAGTGTCCTGGCCAATATTTATCCCTCAACCAACATCACTACAACTGCTCATTATGTTATTGCTCTTTGTGGGACTTCGCTGTGTGCAAATTGGCTGCCAAATTAGCCTACATTACAACAGTGAATGCACTTATAGTTGGATGTGAAGACCTTTGGGATATCCTGGGGTTGTGAAAGGTGCTATATAAATGCAAGATCTGCGTTTTAAAAAATCAAACCTCTGAGGATTAAATATGGTATAAATATGATATCGTGCTGGTGACCTTGCACCCTCGATGTTTCTTCATGTGGAGCATGAGTAAACGTAGTTCCTGCAGTGTCGTTATCACGATTGCTTCAAGTGCAAGATGTTCTTGGTTTGAAACCAGAGATAAACGTTGGCTGGAGAGTTGAGCTCTAGTGGACCTTTTCTCATCCTTCACTTTTCCTTCTGTTCTTAAAGACTTTCCTAAATAACTTATCACCCATTGTGCTTGGTTCTTCCAAGGCTTTCCCACACGCGACAGACAACTAGTGACTACAAAAACAATTTGTATTTATACAGCACCTTTAACCTAGTAAAACCTCCAACGGTGCTTCACAGGAGCGTTATCGAACAAAATTTGACACCGAGCCACATAAGGAGATATTAGGACAAATGACCAAAAGCTTGGTCAAAGAGGTCTTTAAGAAGGAGAGAGAGGTGGAGAGGTTTAGGGAGGGAATTCCAGAGCTTAGGGCCCTGGCAGCTGAAGGCATGGCTGCCAATGGTGGAGTGATTAAAATCGGGGATGTGCAAGAGGCCAGAATTAGAGGAGCGCAGAGATCCCGGGGTTGTGGGGCTGGAGGAGGTTACAGGGATATGGTGGGGCGAGGCCATGGAGGGATTTGAAAACCAGGATGAGAATTTTAAAATCAGGGCGTTGCTTAACCGGGAGCACAGGGGTGATGGGCGAACGGGACTTGGTGCGAGTTAGGACACGGTAGCAGAGTTTTGGGATGAGTTCAAGTTTCTGTGAGGACTAAGCTCCAATCTGCGAGAAATTAGATTTATTTTGTCTCTTTTAAAATCAAAAGAGAGAGCAGATCTGTGGTGTCTGCTTTTGGATATCGTTGGAATGTTTATATCGGATCAGATGCAGTTAAACAACTGTAGCAAAGGGGGACACGCTACCTCCTTGCTGCTCAGATCTGGCTTTAAACTCGCCCCGCTCTTTAATCTGGGACCGTTCGTTCGTTGAGTGGCATTTGCTGCCAGCAGACTGTGCCTGGTTGTGCAGACCAGCCAGGAGCCCTTGGCATTGATGGATCTGTGATTTATGCTGCTTATCGCGCAATAAACCTTCATCTGTCTCGATGCCGTGTTTCTGCTTGTTGACTGTCGCTGCGGCCCCAGCGACAGCTGCTGCAGGTAATGCACTGCCCGGGCGGGCCACAGGTGCCGATCTCCGGCCTGTCGGAGGGGGCTCTTAATTGTTCCCCTTTGCTGCACACTTAATGTTGGGCTCGTTAAGCAGCACTTTGACATCATTAACATGCCAGATATTGGATTTTTTTTTGTGTGAATCCCCCGCTCTCACTTCTGTTTGAGACTGATTATTACCAAGCAACAACTCCTGCAGGGCCGATACAATTTTTGAAGGGGAAACTCTCCCCTTTTTAGCCCTTGTCCCAAATAAATGGGTTGGCAGACATAATTGCATCACTGTGCGTATTTAATTTGCTATTCTTAAAAAAAAAATAAAAATAAAAAAAAAAAAAAAAAAAAAAAAAAAAATTCTCCCCTTGACCAAATTATCTAATGCTTACACTACAGTGAAACCTGTTTTGGATCAAATTCAGACAGTACCAGTAAACCCCGTCCCTCTGGCAGGCATCAGATGTCACAGGAATCAATCTATATCCCTGGAAACAGACATCCATTAAAAAAGCAAAGTGTTCCAGATGGTTCAAAGACTTGTCTTGTATAGTTTCTGTCACGTGTTCAAAACGGCTCACAGCCAATTAATTACTTTAGGAGTGTAGTCGCTGTTATGTAGGCAAACCTGGCAGCTAATTGACCCATAGCAAGATCCCACAAAGGCAGTTGAGATGAGTAGCTAGTTCATACAATCATAGACTGATACAGCACAGGAGGAGGCCATTCGGCCCATCGTACCTGTGCTGGCTCTTTGATGGAAATATCCAATTAATCCCACTCCCCCTGCTCTTGCCCCACAGCCCTGCACCTTCTTTCCTTTTCAAGTATTTACCCAGTTCCCTTTTGAAAGTTACTATTGAATCGGTTTCCACTGCCCTTTCAAGGAACGCATTCCAGATCGCAACAACTCGCAGTGTTTGTATTAAAAAAAAATGTCCTCATGTCGCCACTGGTTCCTTTATCAATTGTCAATCACCTTCAATCTGTATCCTCTGGTTACTGACCCTCCTGCCACTGGAAACAGTTTCTCCTAACACAGTTGAGCTGTGTTTGGTGATGTTGGTTGAAAGTTGGCCAGGGGACTGGGAGAAGCCCTCCTGCTCTTCTTTGAAGAATGCTATGGGCTCTTTACGTGCACCTGAACCGACCAAAGGGGCCTCGGTTTAACGTCTCGTCCGAAAGACGGCGCCTCTGAAAATGCAACACTGCGTCTGGGTATGTGCTCCAGTCCGGGACTGCGACTCGAGCCTACGACCTTCTCACTCGGAGGCAAGAGTGCTACCACTGAGCTTAAAATGTCACTTTAAATGGGTACAGACACATCGCTCGGTGTAAGACTGAACCATACAGACCAGGGAAGCCCCCCCCCCCCCCCCCCCCCCCGAGTTCAATCCACAGTCGGCACAGTGTTAGCTGCTGTTAGCTGAAGTGGCGATGGGGGAGTGGGACTAATTGTACAGCTCTTGCACAGGCACGATGGGCCGAATGGCCTCATTCTTCGCTGTTGAGATTCTATGACGGGTGCAGAACATGAATTCCATATCAAATAATTAAAAAAATGATCGGATAAAATCTGAGCCAATCGCACTGGTGTGCAACAATACGATCTGTGAAAAGAACCTTTTTAGAAATTGCTTCAGATTACCTGGACCAGCTTACAATGAACACGGATTCAAAGATTTGCTTGCAGTAACCAGCTTTAAAAGAGTGAAGGGGGCGGGGGCAGTGTGGGGAAAGAGAAAGAACACTCGGAAGAAAGGAACTGACAGCATGAATCCGGGAAAAGGGCAATTTATGCAAAGCCACAATGCAGTTTGACATCAATGCAGTGAAAAGTGTAGGTCACTGCTGATGGTTTAAAACCCAGAGCTACTAAGTAATATATTGAAATGTAGAGAACGTTACACGCATGGCAGCCTCTTGCTCTCTGCTAGAATATACAGGGTACAAGAAAAACACATCTGCCCACTGCATTTCACTAAATTATACTCGCAGGGTTTCGGGGGGGGGGGGGGTGGTGTGGGTGAACATACCATGGCATTATCATCAGACGCATAAACAAGATTAGATATTACTGAGAGAAATTATTCATTAATAATCGACAGCAGCTGATTACTAGATTTTGTTTTGATAGTCATTCATTGCCAATAGTTTTGACTCTGGGGGAATTGTAGATGTCAGTTTTGAAGGAAAAGTTGTCTCCCTGTTAATTTGCTCTCTGTCACTATAGAGTTTTTGTATGGTGGACCCAGCGACGATGAAGGAATGGCAACATATTGCCCATCCCTAGTTGCCCTTGAAATACTTTTTGAAGTGTAGTCACTGTTGTAGTGTAGGAAACGTGGCAGCCAATTTGCGCACAGCAAGCTCCCACAACCAGCAATGTGATAATGACCAGATAATGTGCTTTAGTGATGTTGATTGAGGGATAAATATTGGCCCCAGGACACCGGGGAGAACTCCCCTGCTCTTCTTCAAAATAGTGCCACGGGATCTTTTACGCCCACCTGAGTGATGTACTCAACCACATTTTTTCCTTGATTTATAAAAATTCTTTAATCCTCCTTCATACTTCTTCCCCATTACACTTGGGATCAAGCCTTATTCTCCTCTCTGCCATTTATGATGCAAGTAAATCTTTTTCTTGTGGTGCGGTGAGCTAAACACGGGCACAGTATTCCGAGTGCGGTTTCGATCAGTTCATCGGACTGCCTGGTTTTCCTGACTAACTCCGGATTTCTTTCTTTCTTTTCCCTCCTAGGTGACCACCCGTACGAGTGTGAGTTCTGCGGGAGCTGCTTCCGCGATGAGTGCACTCTGAAGAGTCACAAGCGCATTCACACTGGGGAAAAGCCCTACGAATGCAACGGATGTGGGAAGAAGTTCAGTCTGAAGCACCAGCTGGAGACCCACTACCGGGTCCACACAGGTAAACCGCAGGCAGGACCAGGTCACGCACGCTTTTCATCATTTGAGTTTGCCCTGGTAGCTTAAGCTATAGGATCCATGTTGTTCACTATTGTACAATCACAACTCTTCCCATTCACTCCCAGTATGTAGCATTCCAATGGTCTGGGATGGCAGGAATGACGTATGAAGAGAGATTGGGTCGATTAGGCTTATATTCGCTAGCGTTTAGAAGAATGAGAGGGGATCTTATTGAAACTTATAAAATTCTAACAGGACTAGACAGACTAGATGCAAGAAGGATGTTCCTGATGGCGGGGGAGTCCAGAACCAGGAGTCACAGTCTAAACTGAATTTGGATGATCAGCCATGATCTCATTGAATGGCGGAGCAGGCTCGAGGGGCCGAATGGCCTACTCCTGCTCCTATCTTCTGTGAACCCCTTCCCATTCACTCCCAGTCAATGTTTTTTGTGTGGGCTCATTCAAAATACTATGCATGCACGGCTTTCCCCATTGAAGAGCCAGCTGCACGGGAGGTGCAGAGAGGTGTGTATCCCCACAGCTTAGAGAGCGTAGGATACCATTCACATTCCCTTCCCATTCACTCCCAGTATGTAGCATTCCAGTGGGTTTTTTAAAACCCTTTCCTATTCACTCCCAGTATATACGATTCCAATAAACCAGGTTTTTGTTTATTCATTCCCAGGATGTGGGCATCGCCGGCAAAGCCAGCATTTATTGCCCATGCCTAATTGCCCCTGAGAAGGTGGTGGTGAACCGCCATTTCAGAGGGCAGTTAAGAGTCAACCACATTGCTGTGGGTCTGGAGTCACATATAGGCCAGACCGGGTAAGGACGGCAGATTTCCGTCCCTAAAGGACATTAGTGAACCCAATGGGTTTTTACAACAATCCGGTAGTTTCATGGTTACCATTACTGATACTAGCGCTTTATTCCAGATTTATTTAATTAACTGAATTTAAATTCCCCAGCTACTGTGGGATTTGAACTCGCGTCTCTGCATCATTAGTTCAGGCCTCTGGATTACTGGCCCAATAACATAACCACTATGCTACCGTACCTCTAGATAAGAAGGCATACGGGATACTTTCCTTTATTAGCTGAGGCATGGAATATAAGAGCAGGGAGTTTATGCTGGAACTGTATAAAACACTAGTTAGGCCGAGCTAGAGTACGGAGTACAGTTCTGGTCACCCCATTACAGGAAAGATGTGATTGCACGAGAGGGTACAGAGGAGATTTACAAGGATGTTGCCAGGTCTGGGGAATTTTAGCTATGAGGAAAGATTGGATTGGCTGGGGTTGTTTTCTTTGGAACAGTGGAGGCTGAGGGGAGATTTAATTGAGGTGTGTAAAATTATGAGGGGCCTAGATGGAGTGGATAGGAAGGATCTATTTCCCTTAGCAGAGAGGTCAATAACCAGGGGGCATAGATTTAAAGTAATTGGTAGAAGGAATAGAGGGGAGTTGAAGAGAATTGTTTTCACCCAGAGGGTGGTGGGGGTCTGGAACTCACTGCCTGAAAGGGTGGTAGAGGCAGAAACCCTACAGGGCTACGGACCAAAAGCTGGAAAGTGGGATTAGGCAGGGTAGTTCTTTTTCGGCCGGCACAGACACGATGGGCTGAGTGGCCTCCTTCTGTGCCGTAAGCACCTATGAAACCCTTTCCCATTCACTTCCAGTATATAGAATTCGGATGTTGCAAACCATTTCCCTGTTCACACAATTCCTGATGCAGCGCCCCACACTGATATATCTGATCTGATCCAGACACCACGTGGCTCCCATTTCTCCACACCTTCACTGCTCAGCACAATGGATATTGTCAGTCCTCTTTCACACACTAATGACTTCCTGCAGCAATCGTACTGTATTTGGTAATGATGTGTCTTAACATTGTACTCCCTTGTAGTGTGAAAGATTAAATGGACCGATGCTCAGCGTTATAAATTGTAGTTTAAAGGAAAAACAAATTTGAGGCAGGCCATACAAAATGCTGATTGAAGCAAAACATTTCTTGGTAATCTGTTAGTGTGGTTGTCCATCTTTAACCGTCTAATACTTGTAGAGTGAAGCTGGAAACCTAGCCTTGATGCTCCAGTGTGTTGAACTGGGACTGCTCCAGGTCCGTGCCTATGATTTTGTTTGTTCGATTCTGTTCTCGGCCATCGGAGATGAGCAGCGGGCACGTCCGCACAAGCAGTAGAAAGTCGGAGGTTGGGGCAATGCCAAAGGCTTATAGCAAGTCTCCAGCCACTGTCCATGAGTTTAAAAAATGATCTGTGGTCTGGTGAGATTTTAATTGGAACCCCCTCCCGGCCCCAACTTTGCCAATTAAATATATTTTTCTTTTTCTATTCATCACAATTTTCTCATACTAATCCTCCCGGAGTTATTTTTTAAGTTGTTCCACCACCACCCATTCATGCAATGTGCAATCTCTCTCGTGCTCGCTCGCACACTCGTGCACGCACACTCAAGTCCATACTCGCTCATGCTCGCACTCGTGCACGGTCACACTCATTCGCACTTGTGCACCCTCGCACCTTATCCCCTCCTGATGTACTATTACAAATAATCTGATATTTTAAATTTTCTTTTGCTAAGTTTTGTTTGCTCCTTGTGTTGAGGGTGTCATTGCTGTGGACTGGAACATTGCTCCATTTTGGAACCCAATACAGTAACTTACCCCCCCCCCGCCCAGAAGTGCACCCCCTGCTGCACTCGCTTTTCGTTCCCCACTTTTCTTTACACCGATTTATTCCTGCAACGTCTTTGAGTGAGTTTGCCGATTTATGGACCGTTTTGTTTAGTCGGGCTCGATGACTAGGCAATCTGGCTTGGAACATTCCAAACCTTTCCACATTTCATTCACAAGAGTATCGGCCCATTCGTCAGAATCGGTTCCCAGAGGTGAATGGACGAAGTGTGGAGTTTGGTGTCATTCCCCGAACCTTTGATTAGAATGGGTTGGATCTTCTGTCCATTGAGTATGAATGGCAGGATACTGAGCCCAGCTAACGCTGGCCGAGATACCGGGATGAGAACACTTTGTTTTTTGATTTTCTTTTTAAAAAAAGTGCTGCAAATAAACAAAATTAGGAGAAGGGGATTGAGGGGTGCGGTGAGAAGGTCGGAAGGCGAGGTTGGGAGTAGCCATAAAGGACTCGACGACATTAAAGGCCAAAAACCCATATTATTTACCTCGCATTGGTTGAACCCTGTTGAGTTTAGAAGATTGAGCGGTGATCTGATCGAGGTGTTTAAAATGTTGAAAGGATTCGATAGGGTAGAAACAGAGAAACTATCTCCTCTGGTGGGAGAATCAAGACAAGGAGACATCCATCTTAAAATTCAGGAGGGAAATCAGGAAGCACTTGTTTACCCAAAGGGTGGTGGAAACCTGGAATTCTCTTCCCCCAAAAGTCTGTGAATGCTAGGGGGACAATTGGGAGCTTTCAAGACAGAGATCTACAGATTTTTGTTAGATGAGGGATATGGAGCAACGGCAAATAAATGGAGTTGAGATACAGATCAGCCATGATCTAATTGAATGGCTCAGCAGGCTCGAGGGGCTGAATGGCCTCCTCCTGTTCCTTATCCTGTTTAAACTGGGTTTGTATCCATGATAGTCGTCTTGATCATTAACATCTCTCCAAGTATCTTCCTGATGATGGCAAATCTGGAAATAGAACTTGACGTAATGACCTTTGATGCAACCTGTAAGGATTGTGAGGCCACACAATGTGGAAGAGCCCAGAGTGGACCCTTGGAGGAGAATCACTCCGATTTATAATGAGTAAAACCCACTTGTCCAGAAGGCAGTCCTTGCTGAAGGGATCCTGCTGCATATAATTCTACAGCTGTCGCCCTAGACTGCCTCTATAACTCATCCTAATTGCTTGCTGAAATGAGCCAAAGCTTACGGATGTGTTTTTGTCAGTGACTTATTGATACTTGAACGCGACCGCACTGAAATGACTGAAGAATATTCTAGGGTCTTGCCTCCCGCCCCCAGATTCTCTTCCCCTTCTGTCCTGAGTGTGGAACATCTGGCTCTCTGGCCATCAGCAGCAGCCTGTTACCTCGGTGACCATTCTTCATAGAATCATAGAAATTGACAGCACAGGAGGAGGCCATTCGGCCCATCTTGGTCATGCTGGCCAACAGAGTTATCCACCATCATCCCACTTTCCAGCTCTCGGTCCGTAGCCCTGTAGGTTACGGCACTTCAAGTGCATATCCAAGTACTTTTTAAATGTGCCTTTACCGCCCTATCGGGCAGTGAGTTCCAGACCCCCACCACCCTCTGGGTGAAAAAATTTCTCCTCAAATCCCCTCTAAACCTCTGACCAATTACTTTAAATCTCTGCCCCCTGTTATTGACGTCTCTGCCAAGGGAAATAGGTCCTTCCTCTCCACTCTATCTCCCCATAATTTTATGCACCTCAATTAAGTCTCCCCTCAGCCTCCTCTGTTCCAAAGAAAACAACCCCAGCCTCTCCAACCTTGCCCCATAGCTAAACTTCCCCAGCCCAGGCAACATCCTCGTAAGAGAGCGGTTAGAATTTGGAACTCGCTACCACATGGAGCAGGTACAGAATCATACACCACAGAAGGAGGCCATTCAGCCCTTCTTGCCTGTGACGGCTCTTTGAAAGAGTTAGCCTCGTGCGGTTTGTTTGTTTCAGAACTTTGAACAACTAAACGTTGTGACTAGAATAAGCCTTTCAAGTTGAGGTGAATAGCATAGATGCATTTAAGGAAATGTACATGAGCGAGAGAAAGGAATCGAAAGATATTCTGACAGGGTGAGATGAAGAGGGGTGGGAGGAGTCTGGTGTGCAGCACAGACCTGTTGGGCCGAATGGCCTGTTTCTGTGCTGTAAATTCTGTGCGATTCTATGTAATTTAAATTGAGCCGTTGCTGCCTGTGTGAAGGTTGCTACAGTCAGGCTGGGAGCCTGTGACCAGAATGAAATGGTCACCCTGGCAGCAAATGCCACTTGCGCCAACCAGTTGGCATTTTGGTGTGGCTGTGCCTGTGGAGCTGGGGGCATGAAACCATCACATGGGCGGTTTCCCTACCTCCAGGAGCATCTACCCTCCTCATTCGTGACACGGCACATAGAAACATAGAAGATAGGAGCAGGAGTAGGCCATTCGGCCCCTCGAGCCTGTTCCGTCATTCAATGCGATCATGGCTGATCATCCAAATTCAGTACCCTCTCCCTGCTTTCTCCCCATATCTCTTGATCCCTTTAGCCTTAAGAAATATATCTAACTCCTTCTTGAATATATTTAATGAATTGGCCTCAACTGCCTTCTGTGGTAGAGAATTCCACAGGTTCACCACTCTCTGGGTGAAGAAATTCCTCATCTCTGTCCTAAATGGCTTACCCCTTATCCTTAGACTGTGACCCCTGGTTCTGGACTCCCCCGCCATCGGGAACATCCTTCCTGCATCTAGTCTGTCTAGTCCTGTCGAGCACTGCCACCTGTAGACTGAGCGTTTGAATTAACGGGGTGTAAATCACTTGGGCGACTGGTCGCTGATTTGGAAAGTTGGGTTAATGTAAATTTAAGAAGCAGGTACACAATGAGCTGAATTGGTTTGCAGCTGCCATCCGCACAGATTTTAAATATTTCCCAGATTTTAACAGCTGTTTATAATTCAAGCGCCGGGTTTAAACGGCGCAAATAGATTTGATAAATCTGCTCCGAGATGGAAGAGTTTAAACTGCTTTGTGGTGAACAGTAGCATCCAGCTATGCGTGAGCCTGTTGACTTGCACATATTAGTCAATGCTGTTAATTTGCAGCCGGCGCCACACGCTCAGGCTGGGCCTATACTCATTGGAATTTAGAAGAATGAGAGGTGATCTTATTGAAACATATACGATACTGAGGGGGCTCGACAAGGTCGATGCAGAGAGGATGTTTCCCCTCGTGGGGGAATCTAGAACTCGGGGGCACAGTTTCAGAATAAAGAGTCGCCCTTTTAGAACTGAGATGAGGAGGAATTTCTTCTCGGAGGGTCGTAAATCTGTGGAATTCTCTGCCCCAGAGAGCCGTGGAGGCTGGGTCATTAAATACATTTAAAGTGGAGATAGACAGATTTTTGCAAGATAAGGGAGTGAAGGGTTATGGGGAGCGGGCAGGGAAGTGGCTTTGAGCCAAGATCAGCCATGATCGCATTGAATGGCGGAGCAGGCTCGAGGGGCCGAATGGCCTACTCCTGCTCCTATCTTCTATGTTTCTATTTCTTATGTTCTTATGTTCTCACACAGAAAGAGGACACTAAATCCCTGACTGGGAAGTTGTGGCTAAACCTCTGTTGAGTATTGTGTGCAGTTTTGGTCGCCTTGTCTGAGGAAGGATATTCTTGCCATGGAAGGAGTTCAGCGAAGATTCACCAGACTGATACCTGGGATGGCAGGAATGACGTATGAGGAGAGATTGGGTCGATTGGGCTTGTACTCGCTGGAGTTTAGAAGAATGAGAGGGGATCTCATTGAAACTTATAAAATTCTGGCAGGACTGGACAGACTAGATGCGGGGAGGATGTTCCCGATGGTCGGGGAATCCAGAACCAGGGGTCACAGTCTAAGGATAAGGGGTAGGCCTTTTAGGACAGAAATGAGGAGGAATTTCTTCACCCAGAGAGTGGTGAACCTGTGGAATTCTCTACCACAGAAGGCAGTAGAGGCCAATTCATTAAATATATTCAAGAAGGAGTTGGATATATTTCTTAAGGCTAAAGGGATCAAGGGGTATGGGGAGAAAGCAGGGACAGGGTACTGAACTTGGATGATCAGCCATGATCGCATTGAATGGCGGAGCAGGCTAGAGGGGCCGAATGGCCTACTCCTCCTATCTTCTATGTTTCTATTAGCGGTGGATAAGATGCATTGGTGTAGCAACCATACTCTGCATGTTGATCAAATCCTTAGTACTTCCCCGAGGCATGACTGAAGGGATATAGGAACAGGGCGGGTGATTAGGACTATTTGCTCACTTGGAGGGTAAAGGCCAACACGGACTGGTTGGGTCGAACGGCTTTTTACCGTGTTGTAACTTCTATGTCTTTAGAATTGGGGTAGGAGATGGCTTGCAGATAGTTTCCTAAACAGCTGAAACATGCGTCCCGACTTGAATTAAATGCAGTCTTTAAATGCCCGGTTAAGCAATGCCTCGATTTTAAAATTCTCGCTTGTGTCTTCAAATCCCTCCGTGGCCTCGCCCCTCCCTATCTCTCTCGTCTCCTGCAGCCTCACAACCCTCTGAAATCTCTGCGCTCCTCAAATTCTGGCTTCTTGCGCATCCCCAATTTCAATTGCTCCACCATTGGTGGCCGTGCCTTCAGCTGCCGAGGCCCTAAGTTCTGGAATTCCGCGCCCCCCCCCCCCCCCCCAAACCTGTCTCTCCTTTTAAGATGCTCCTTAAAACCTACCTCTTTGACCAAGCTTTTGGTCATCTGCCCTAATATCTCCTCGTGCCTCGGTGTCATATTTTGTTTTGTAACACTCCTGTAAGTGCTCTGGGACATTTTGCAATGTTGAAGGCGCTATATAAATACAAGTTGTTCAGATGTCAGATTACAGAGACGAGGCCAAATTTCTGTCGCTGTAGATTTGCTCACTAAACATTGCCAGGCAAATGGGTTTATAAGAATTATTTTACAATGGGAAATCCGTTACATCATTCAGAAAAGGTGTCTTCTCCATTGTTTTGACCGTTAACATTTTTTTCGATCAGCGAACCCAAATTGATCTTGGATCAAAGTTGCTTCTTCAATTAAAAAATGAAATAAAGCAACTTGAAATGTGAGAGAACCGATTCGGAGGAAACTTGATATTTTTATGTTTTTGTCTCTTTACTTCACTGTATAACGTTTATGTCTGAATAACTTACTTTTTTAACCCCTCTTCCCCCTCCCTTCCATTTTCCTCCGCTCCTTGCTCTCCTGAATGCTCGTGTTGGGGCTCATGTGTTCCTCGGGCTCTGGCACCGTGCCCAATGTGAACGGATTGGGCGCATCTGTGGTGCCTCTACAGTTGAATAGTTTGCCGGCTGGCCCGTCACGTAATTAGTGGCCATTTTTCCAACTGACTCGTACTGGGCCTTTTGGCAGGGGAGGGGCCAACTAATTTGGGGTGAGGAATGGAATTGGTGGGGGAAGGGGCGGACCGGTATGGGGGGGGGGGGGGGGTGGTGGGAGTGCCAGGAATTGGGGGGAAGGATGACAAAATTGGTGGGGCGAGGGGGGAATGGAATTGGTGGGGGTGGATACTGTCGCTCATGATGTTCAATGGAAAATAAGGGATTTCTTGGTCTTCATAGGATTTGATAGAGGTGTTTAAAATCATGATGGGTTTCGATAGAGTAAATTAAGAGAAACTGTTTCCAGTGGCTGAAGGGTCAATTGGCAAAAGAACCAGAGGCGACATGAGGAAAAACGTTTTTACGCAACGAGTGGTTAGGATTTGGAATGTGCTGCCTGATGGGGCGGTGGAGACAGGTTCAATAGTAGCTGACATGAATCAGTCATTCATGAAAGAAAGACTTATGAAATAATACTGAGCGACCTGTGGGTGGCGCTGTCCAGGGAGAGTATAAATACTCGGGCACGGGCCCAGCTTGCGCAGGACATTCTTAACAGGAGCTAGTGAAGGACACAACTAGACCTCCATGTTGTAAAACAGTTGATTAAAGCTTTGTTTAACGCTTAGACCAAGTGCCTAGTAGTTTTCTTACGTTAGTAGCCTTCAAAAGGGAATTGGATAAATACTTGAAGGAAAAAAATTTGCAGGGATATGGGGAAAGAGCGGGGGAGTGGGACTGACTGGATTGCTCTTCGAAAGAGCCAGCGTAGACTCGATGGGCCGAATGGCCTCCTCCTGTGCTGTACGATTTTATGATTCACGTGCCGCCTTCTTCCTCCCGCAGGTGAGAAGCCCTTTGAGTGCAAGCTGTGCCACCAACGGTCCCGGGACTACTCCGCGATGATCAAGCACCTACGCACCCATAACGGGGCCTCCCCCTACCAGTGCACGATATGCTTGGATTACTGCCCCAGCCTCTCTGCCATGCAGAAGCACATGAAAAGCCACAAGCCCGAAGATATTCCGCCAGACTGGAGAATAGAGAAAACGTATCTCTATCTGTGCTATGTCTAATCGTTAAAAAAAAGAGAAAAAACAAAAAGAACCAGTGCTGTGAACGTGGCCGGGGTGGGGGGGGGGTGGGGAAGAAGCTTTGTTTTTTTTTGTAAATCGATCTATTTTTTTTTGGAACCATTTTCTGTGTTACGCACAGTGTGCTCGGATTACCTCGTGTTGTATGACCTCGTTCAGCTAACGGTATTTCTCCCCCCCCCCCCCTCCCCACGTGCCGCCTTTCTTTCGTGTACGAGCTTGGGTCATTTAAGTGTGTCGCAAAAAAAGTGACAGGCAGTAGTAAAAAGTTTCAAGTACTTAAGAGACTGCACAGTGCCACAGCAGAGAAAAGCAATGTGTTTTGGAATTTGTACGTGTGCGCGCGCAGTCATTACCAAAATTGGTATTTTTGTTTTGTTTTGTGATCCTGCCTGGTTAGGTGAGGGTTGAAACTTATTCCGAAAGCTACCTCTTTATTTTTTTTTGTTGTTGTCAAGTTACTAAAGCACAGTTGCAGTATTTTGTGTTTTGTGTTGTTGCCACAACCGTTCATCTCATGCTCGTGCTGTCTGCTGCGTTTGGTTTTTGGCGAGATTACAGCGCCTATGTGTAAAGGGTGGTAGGGGTGGGTGGGTGGAGGGAGGGAGGGCTAGGGGAAAAGTAGCTGTAGTTAGGGGACGGGGGGTGGGTGCTTTAACAAAAAAAACACAAAGGGGGGGAAATGAGAAGGAAAGGACAGGGTTTGCTACACACAGCTGTTTCCTTTCGGATGCCAGTGAAAAGGGAAATGGGGGTGCCTTAACATGGAAAGTGTGTGATCCTCTAGTTGAGAAGGCGACAGTCAGCGATTTGGTTCCTAATGTGAGGTGAAAACAGGAAGGGAAAAAAAAGGTGTTAAGCTTGATTTATGAGAACAGTTAATGTAGTTTTGCTAAAATGTGAAGGAAAGCGAAAAGAAGAATCACTTGGGGCGGAATCTGGACTTGTGCTTTGTGCGCGTTTGTGTTTGTTTGTGTGAGAGAGATCAATCGATGGCTGTGCGTGTAAAGAGGGATTTTAGTAAAGGATATTAATACGCTGAAAATGGAGGGGGATAATACCTTATACCTTTAGGGCTGAGGAAAAGCTCTTTGTGAAATTCAGACAGAATTGATTAGATATTTACAAAATTGTGATATTTTTGTAATATTTGTCAGTCCTTTTACATATGTAGGTTTGCGATAGCCCTTTCTGCCTCTGTGATGTGAATAATGATTTTTTTTTGTGAATATGTGTGGGAATTCATAGTGTCGTTGTATCCCAGTGTTATTCCATGCATTTAAGCACTAAATCAAAAAGAAAGTTACTTCATAATATAAGCTCTAGTTATTAATAAAACCAGGCAGCACGTTGGATATACAGGCAAAGGAGGGGGGGGAAAGACCCTGTTGCCGAGCAACATGGGACAATTCCTACAGGCAAGGGAAGATTATCTTCTTGCACCTGACTGACGGACCGTTTTGACCCGGCTGTTTCATTGGCCAGAAGAATGGTCCCTTCACTTGTCGACTGGGGGTGGGTAAAGACTGAAATTGTTGCCAAAGCAGTACAGGGTCAAAAACTTCCAAGACGCCTGGCTTTTCCCCCATTCCCTCCTCCCTTTTCCCCATTCCCTCTTTCCAACTCTTCCCCTCCTTCCCCATTCACCCTTTCCCCATTCCCTCTTTCCCCTCCTTCCCCATTCCCTCTTTCCCCTCCTTCCCCATTCCCTCTTTGCCATCCCTTCCCCATTCCCTCTTTCCCCTCCTTCCCCATTCCCTCTTTGCCATCCCTTCCCCATTCCCTCTTTTCCCCTCGACCCGTAAAGTGGCTTATCAAACGCACTTCAATTCTTATTAAAGGAATATTGTGGACTATTAGTCCTCTCGAGTTTGGAGAGAGGAATGGAAGGAATGGGCAGTAAACACTTGGACAGAAGGTTGAGCTTCCTCACTGAGAAGCCCTCTGCCCAATTATAGCACTTCTGCTATTGAAGATAGTTGGAAATAATACACTGACTGTCTGTGTCAGAAACCAAATCCTTGCTGTTAGCTTCCTAAGAATAGCTGAACATTTAGCAAATAAGCTGGAAGCCTAAAAATGCAAACTGGATTAACGGTGATGCAGCCCAGTTAATAATTAAAAATACTTAACTAAACTGGAACTCCATTTGGTTAGCAGTGACTAGCGCTTTTAAGGATTATTAAATGTGGTCCTTCTTTTCCTTGAAGTTGATTCTGTTTAGCTGCACTTCAGATAAGGCAGACCCGAGCTCCATTTGAAAAGTTACCGTGGGATCGATCTGCCCATCATAAAGCAAACTCGATTGACATTGCCAGAAAAACACTATGGAAAAGTTACCCCCTTTAACACAGAAGTGAAAATGCCTGAATTTCTGCATAATTAATGCCCTGTTCACGGAATTGCTGGGAGTTGCAATTTGAGAATATGGCTCAGTTGGTGGGCTGCTAATTGCGTAGTAAACAAGGTGTTCTCTCGTTTTTCATTCAGGGATTTTGAAAGCTGGAAATGGAACTCCAAAGGCTTGGTTGCAAGGCCTACATCTCTGGGCTTAACCAAGAAAGTCGGTGGAAAAGAGATGAGTTTAACTTCAGTATAACTTGGAGTTACCAAATTCAGAATGTTTACATGGAGATTTACTCCAGAATTTAATCCGTTTCACTTCACTTCACTCCACTCCAAGGTGGCAGTGTGTAAGTGGGCAAATCGAAACAAAACTAAATTAAAATCTGCCTGTGGAATGATGTCTGGCTTCATACAGGGATGCACATTGCTGTGTAAAAACCTGGCTGTGCTTTGCAGTTTTCTCTCTTTATCATTTTAAAAAAAAACCTGAGATTTATCAGCAGGACAAAGAGGAGATTCAAATACAAAGAGCCTTGATTGGAGACATGGGACTCTTATTACAAGATGAGAGATAATGGGATGGGGTAACTCTGCCTGCAGGACTGGGTGGCGAAGTAAGCTGGACATTTGCTCTTCACCGCCAGGAGCTGGGTTCAAATCCAGCCGCGGACTGATGGTAAGGAAGGCTGCTGCCCCATTGGCTGTAGAGGTCCTTTGCGAAATGTCTCAATCCAGGGGCTCACTGCCTAAACGTCCCCTAATTGTCTCTCTTGAGAAGATTAAGGATGTCTTGTGCGGGAAATGGAAATTGTGCTAGTGGGTGTAGTAAGGGGCTGCTCTAGAGGTTGGACTTGATGCATGTAGCCCTTGACCCGGGGTAGTGCCCTTGACCTGGGGTAGTGCCCTTGACCCGGGCTAGTGCCCGAGTCAACCCTGACACAGGAGTGCCTAATGGCAGCCCTTGACCCGGGTTAGTGCCCTTGACCTGGGTTAGTGCCAGAGTCAACTTTTGACCTGGGAGTGCCCAATGCCAACCTTTGACCCGGGATGCTGATACTCTGTGCCCGAAATAGGAAAGTGTTCCATCCTTCTACCCCTAACACCCCCTCATCTTGAGTGTAAAATCCCCTCTCCCAACAAAAGCATGTATTCTCCAAGTTTTCCTCAAAGTAAAAGGTAATATGGAGTACAAGTGAAGCTTTGATTTAAGCTGATGGAAATTAGGTGGAATTTAGAGCTCATTAATGTGGCTTAAATTGAATTGGATTTGACTGTAAAAAAAAAAGCTAAGCGAGAATTAAGGCTGTGCAGCCAAGCCGAGCTCTAACCAATCGTGAACCGTTCACTCTTGTTTTTATTCTGTTATATGCACTAATGCAGCTAGGTTGTTTATTGCAATCCCTTCTCTCTCTCAGTGTCACTGATGCCAGTTTTTTTTTACCCAGGAGCTGACACTGGTGTGTGTAACTGATCTGACTTGGCAATTCTTGACCTAACGAGCGGGAAACTGATCCTCTTTAATCGAGAGTGTGGCAGAGTTGGGGTAAACCAGCACGAGTCAACCTGGAGTCAATGGATTCCATTGATCTGTTTAACTCTTGACTGATGCCAAGAGTCCCCGGCCTCTTTGACCAGACTGTAACCACAAGAACCACCAAAAGTAGACATTCCTCAAAGCTAAATGTGTTCTTTTACAGTACGTACCTCAAAAGATATTGGGGTAGAAATTGTGCATTGCGCCTGTTTTTTGGGCGCAAAGCATACTAGTTTAGCAATGGGACAGCCTACTCCTGATCTACACGGGCGTTGGTCCTACTGCCAAATTCGTGGGACACGTTTTTTTTATGCCTAAAACAGGTGATCTGCCTTTAATTTACATGTTCAAGCAGCCTAACGCCTGTCGAACGACCCCTTTTGAGAAATTAGTCACCGATGGGCAGGGCAGGTTTCGGACCTTCTCTCCTCACGCTTCTTCAGCGGCCCCACTGTGGTCGCTAACTAAAGCTTAAGTACTTAAAATGTAAGTTTATTTTTCACCTCCTTGTGGAGCCAGGAGGAGCAGGAGTGCTCTTTCTCTCTCTCCTCCCCCCCCCCCCCCCCCCCCCCCGACTTGCGATTGCCCCCACCACCCCCTCGTACCCTGGTCCAACCTTCGTCCCAGGACTTGCCTGAGGGCCACTGCCAGTGAAGCAGGTGACCCAAAATCGACATGTTCTATCGGGCGACTCTTTCTGATCAGGCTGAGAGGGCCCATTTCTGTCGATCCTAGTTCCTTTTCGCGCCCAGGTGAATTTGACCCCTTTTGTCTTCTCTAGAGAATAATACATCTATAGTGTCCATTTCACTGCGAATCAGTTAATCCACTGGAGGTCAATTTGTCAAATCAAGATAGGTGTGGTTCATTCGATTTTAGTGGTTGGTGCTTTTGCCACAGTTACGGAATTGCTCTTTATTTCTCTCACTTCCTGTTTGTGTCGCCTTTCTTCACTTACCACTCTAAGGAGGGGTCAGTTCAGGCCACGGGTCTCATGGTTACCATTAATACTTGCCATGATAAACCGAGAGGGAGATACGTTCTTCCAGGGCAGGACTGGCCTTCCTGATGGATCTTTCTCCCTGTTCCCTGCGAGATTGAGGGATCTCTCCGGCAATCCCAGCACAATCGGCACTCCAGCATTGAGGGTGAATGGAGTTTATCCCACCAGTGAATGACACGAGACAGCTAGGCAGGGATCCTAGTGCTCCATACCTAGAGCTGCCCAGGTACAAATAATTGACCTGTTTCTGATAAACACGGGCTTCCATATTGTCACTGGGCTTTCAGAAATGCATAACCGTGGGTGTGTGAAATGTTCATTCTGTGTCCACTTGAAACTGTGAAACACATCCAAAAGTACAACTATGGATTTGATCCATCAAACCTGGCTTGTGTCTGGAGGCAGCCATTGTGAGCTGTTTTAACACTAGTGTGCAGCACAGCTCTGTCACTGTTGGTGGAAGCGGTTTGAGGTGAGGTTTAATTTTTTTAAATGCTATGTAGTCAGGTAAGTCTTCCTCCGAATTTTTTTTTTAAACGAGACTTTTTTGCATGACACAAACATTTTGGGTAAAAAATTATGAATTTCATTATGGAATAATTTAAAGGGAAGGGGGTGGGGAGGAAAAAAACCACCTACGTTTCACTAAATGCCCAGGGAAATGGATAACACACGTTATTTGCACACTCTGCTCTCCTGAGGCTAGCCGATATAGGAGATGGGGATCCTGCACGCGATAAATTGGATTAGTCCGCACTGGCCAGCGACCATTTTGATTTAGTGCAAAAACATGCATAGTAACATATGGTATGTGATGTTTATGATGGGTGTGCCTAAACTGTCTATGTTTTTTTACATTTTTTAATTTAAAAAAATTAATCGGGCTTTAAATTCCTATTGCAGTCAAGTGCAAGTGTTGCATACGTTTATATAAAGAGAAGGTATTCCACGCTTTGTATGGTTTTTTTTTTGGAAAGTGCTTAAAAAAAAAAAACAAATTCCTGCGCCCATTTTAATTTTGGGTTTTGTTTCTTGTGCATGTGCCAGTTTAAGATGAAGACTTGTAACGTTGCAGAAAGAGGCATCCTGTCCACACACATATATATATATATATATATATTATATAGCACTGAGGACTGCCATTTTGGACCAAGTGTATCCATGGCAATCAGCCATTTTGTTTTTTTTGTCTTGACTCGTGACAGCGCATGTGCCAGTCTAATTGCTTTGTATTACAGTTTTTTTTAATATAAAAAAAATGGTGTTATTATTTTTTTGAATTAATGTTATAGTTGAGTCTACCTCAGCACCTGTTGTTAGCCTACATTTAGAAGGTGCCATTTTCTTTTTTTGATTTGTTCTCAAGTTTAAAAAAAAAAATTCTTGTCGTTTTTTTTTGATTGAGAACTCTGTTCGGAGTAGTGATCGCTGGTCCTGTCCTTGTCGGCGCAAAAAATGGCAACGGCGCGCGATCACGTGCGTGCGCGCGCCCCCCCCATCCACGTTGTGATGTAATCGTCGAGCTTTAATGCCTCCTCTTCCTGTGTAATTTTCGCTCTGCTCTTTGTCATTTTTTTTCTCAGTGTTCTGATGGGGGAAATATTAAAAAAGAGAGAGAAATGCTGCAGGTTATTTTTCTTCATGTGTCACTAAGTGAAGTTTGTGCCTTCAATAGCGAAAGAGAATATTTTTTACATCCTACTAACAGTAGATTTTTGTAGTGAACATTTTTTTGTATTTTATTTATAAGTCACGTAAATAATAAAAAAAAAGAAGGAATAACAATTGTTTCAGTTGTATACCTTGACTCTGCAGTTAGAAAAAATAAATGATGAAATGCATTCAGGTGTGTCTTGGTTTTTTTTTCTTTTCAGCGTATCAATTTCATCAACTTGTCCACAAGACACATTTCAATGTTACCGACGTTTTGTCTCTGGCCACAGTGTCTTGCTCAAGGACCACTCTCGGGTCGGCTACGTTAATCTAGCGGTTATGTTTCTGGACATATAGTAATCCAGGGAACCCTAGTTCAAATCCCACCCGTGCTAGTTTGAGAATTTGAATTCAGTTTATAAGGCTGATGTCAGTTAAAGTGACCATGAAGCTGTCGGATTGTCATAAAAACCCAACTGGTTCACTAATGTCCTTTAGGGAAGGAAATCTGCTGTCCTTACCCGGTCTGGCCTATACGTGACTCCAGACCCACACCAATGTTGGTTGACTCTTAACTGCCCTCTGGTGGGACTAGCAGTTGTACTAGGGATCAATGCCAACCTTGCCAACAATGCCCACTTCGAGAATTAATTTTTTTAAATCTTTGAATTGTGGATCTTGCTATGTAATCTAGGTTTGCATTCAATGTAGTACAGAGGGAGAACTGCATTGTTGGAAGTCCCATTTTTTGCTGAGAGGTTTAACCGAGTCCAGGACGAAGGCTACCAACCCTCCAGGATTGGCCTGGAGTCTCCAGGAATTGTAGCTCAGTCTCCAGGACACTGCAGCGAGAAACCCTGGAGAAAAATCATTGGGCATTTAAAAAAACATTTATTTCATTTTCTTCGAACACTTCTATTTATTAGTTGTAGGAATATTGGAGATGGGCGGGGTGGAAAGGCAGTTTAACTGTCAGTCTAGGATCGTCCAATTGGTTAATGAACAGGCTTTGGCATTGGAAGGATGGACGTGTTGGGTGACCAATGGCGGGGGCGTGAGGCCTGGCTCTGGTCACTCATCCCTATTTGTGGGATCTTGCTGTGTTCTGGGCTGGATGAATTGCTGAGCTTGACGAGAGTAAGGTTGCCACATTAATGCTGCCTTTGGTATAGATGTAACATGAAATGGCTCAGTGGGCTATTCCTTTCAACTGTGTGGGTTAATTGAACTCCCCTTATGCCATAGAGAAGTGCCTTATACCCGCACATTTAATATATGTATGCAGATCTCCTGTGGCATTGCTCTAAGTTTAATAACCCGCTGCTTCATAAAGATTGGAATGTTATACCATGCAATATGTGAAAGGAATGTATTCTGTTGCTGAGGGAGAGTTGTCCATTTAAGACCACAAAGTATAATTGTTGTTAAGTAAACACATGGTTGGGTCAATCAGAGTTTTAATGTTGCTTAGCAAGGAAACTGCAAACTTCTTGCATATGTAACGGTATGTGACATCTGGCGTGTGATGGACAAAATGTGCATTTGACACAGATTTTGTGTGTTTCCTGTCACTCGGTTTCATTGATGATATCAGTGCTCCCCACTTTAAAATACATTCCAACAGTCGACACAGGACTAACACTAAATAACTAATTAAGTTGGAATTATTGAGAGTTGTTCACTATCAGAACTGAGGTAAGGTGCTCTTTAAGAGAAGATGCATTGCATTCACATCATAAAATCAGGGGACAGTGAGTTAACACACTGCCCTTTCCAACTGGGCCCTTAATTTGAATCAGCCTAGACTTGGGGATTAAAAGTTCTCCTTTCCTGCCTCTTGGAAATGCCCTATGTGAAATGAGTTTGGCAGTCTCGAGCCAGTTCTCGGTGGGTCTGAACCCACAGTGCAGAACTGCCCTTAACCTGGCACTAAAGTGCCAATCTCACTTGGAGAGGCTGCAAAAGTAGCTGCTGCATCCCCGATTTCCATTGACCCACCATTGGCGGCCGTGCCTTCAGCTGCCTGGGTCCTAAGCTCTGGAACTCCCTCCCGAAACCCCTCTCCGCCTCGCTACCACTCCTTTTAAGATACTCCTTAAAACCTATGTCTTGGACCAAGCCTTTGGTTACCTGTCCGAATATCTCCTTATGTGGTTCAGTGGCAAATTTTGTTTAACGTTCCTGTGCAGCGCCTTGGGACATTTTACCAAGTTAAAGGCGCTGTATAAAGGGAAGTTGTTGTGTGGTAAATGAAAAATGTCACACTGATGTGGTAGATGGTTCTCTTCTGTGACCGGGCTTGAGGTTTATTGATGGGACAGTGTAGAGGGAGCTTTACTCTGTATCTAACCCGTGCTGTACCTGCCCTGGGAGTGTTTGATGGGACAGTGTAGAGGGAGCTTTACTCTGTATCTAACCCGTGCTGTACCTGCCCTGGGAGTGTTTAACGGGGCGGAGTTGAAGGAGCTTTACTTTGCATCTAAGCACGCTCCACCTGACCTGAGAGTGCTTGATGCTGACACTGGGTCCCTGAAATGAAAAGCCACTCCATTCACCAGAATTAACATTCCTTGCATAAAAATGTCACACAATAAATGAATTCCGGACTAACTTATTTTTGCTGTTCAATAATTGACAACAGGTTCCTATCCCCTGAGCTAATTGAACAAAGGCCGAGTCCCCTCATAAGGCCAGAAGGAAGATTGGTCCTCCGATCCTTCGGTAGACCAGGCTTTGATCACACCACCCCCGCCACCACCCCACCCCCCATACTTCCTCAATTTATTTTCTATAATTCCTCCCCTCGCCATCTACCCAGTAAAAATGTACAAAATATGAAGCCAAAATGTTATTAATTATGAGTGATTTATATGCTTAGTGATTCAGTGCACTAATCATGACCAGGTGGAACGATTGTATTACCTTACCTCACAAGTACTTCTCCCATCACTGGCCCCATGAATTGAATGTTGGTAATGTGGTAATGCCTGGTTAATTCCATGTCCTGCCTGTTCTGTTCTACACACCGTGTAATGTCCTCATTTTAAATTCACTACAACTTGTAATGGGATATTAATGGAACACCAGAACACACACACACTTCTTTTCCTTGCTGTTATGCGCTCTCTCTCTCTCTCTCTCTCTCTTTCTCTTTCTCCCCCCCCCCCCCCCCGGTACACTTTGAGCTAATCTTGCCTTCTCCTACATTAAAAAGCACATTCCCTCTATTTTACATAGATAATGCGGTTTATTGAGCTATAATTAAGATGGACACTGTTATGCAAACTCTAGTTGAGAAACTCTTGCCTTTTCACACTCGCTCATTTTGTTTTCCCACACATTTTCTTAACTCAATCCTTTAAAGTTTGTGGGCAGTACCAGTTTAGAGCAATGTACAGTCAGCAGACGCAAGTTATACTGCCAGTCACACAGCAGTGTGACCCTTGACCCATCACTCCACGGGGTTTGTGTGTGCGGCACTGAGCCGGAGGTGTGCTGTCTTTTGGACAGCACGTTAAACCAAAGCCTTGTCTGCTCTCTCAGGTGGATGTAAAATATCCCACGGCCACTATTTCGAAGAAGAGCAGGTGGCGTTCTCCCCGGTATCCTGGGGCCAATATTTATCCCTCAACCAACATCACTAAAAACAGATTATCTGGTCATTATCACATTGCAGCTTGTGGGAGCTTGCTGTGCGCTATTGGCTGCCGCATTTCCCACATTACAACAGTGACTACACTTCAAAAAGTGCTTCATTGGTTGTAAAGCACTTTGGGACGTCCGGTGGTCATGAAAGGCGTTATAGAAATGCAAGTCTTTCTTTTCCCTGAAACGGGTCCTCCAGAAAGGTGAGTAACGTTGACACAGACAGTAATAAAACCACAGCTTCCTGTCTGTTTAAGGGACACACTTCAATGCTCCGTTGATTTGCAGTCTTATGGGCGACTGACCTCATGCAATCATTTGTGACGATTTGAGATTTTCGGTTCTGTATTTCTTGACTGTGTATATATTTTTTTCACCAAACCATGCAGCCCTTGCCTAAAGGCAATGGAGAAATAAAACCTTCCATCCATGCTTTTGTTGCCTTCAGACTTGACTATTCCAACGCTCTCCTGGCCGGCCTCTAAGCTGCCACCCTCCATAAACATGAGCTCATTAAAAACTCTGCTGCCCGTATCCTAACTCGCACCAAGTCCCGTCCACCCTCTGTGCTCACTGACCTACATTGGCTCCTGGTCTGGTAATGTCTCGTTTTTAAAATTCTCATTCCTTGTGTTCAAATCTCTCCAGGGCCTCACCCCCTCCCTATCTCTGGAATCTCCTCCAGCCCTACAGCCACCCCCCCCCCCCCCGAGATCTCTGCACTCCTCCAATTCTGGCCTCTTGAGCATCACCAATTTCCTTTGCTCCAACATTGGCAGCCGTGCCTTCAGCTGCCGAGGCCCTAAGCTCTGGAATTCCTTCCCTAAACCCCTCTGCCTCTCCGCTGCTCTATCTCTCCTACTTAAAGATGCTCCTTAAAATCTACCTCTTTGACCAAGCTTTTGGTCTCCGATCCTAATATGTCCTCGTGTGGCTCGGTGTCAAATTTTGTTTGATAACCCTCCTGTGAAGCGCCTTGGGATGTTTTACTACATTAAAGGCACTATATAAATGCAAGAAGTTGTTGTTTAAGGGAAGGTTAATACAGAGATAAGGGCTACCCTTTTCGTGCCAAATGACATCAATGTTGAAAAGAGTGGGGAGGAAAAATGCTAGATAAAGCAAGAAGCAATGGTTAGGCAATGTCAAATTTAGGGTTTAAAAATCTGTAGATTGTAGGAGGAACACTGAGGTAAGGAGTTCCACAGTTTTCAGCTTCTAGCGAATAAGGGAAGAATGAAGGATCAGTAAGGTGTAACAGAGGTCCATAATCCGATAATATATAGTTTGTAAAATGACCTGTGTTGAAAAGCATAAATTATACCAATTTCAAACATTTGACCACCAGTAGCACTGATTGCCCAACATTGAAAAGTTCCTGTGCTCTTAAATATCAAAGCAACAGGTCATTATTGTCCCATAAATCAACCGTGTGGCTATGTTTGGAGGAGACTGAAGAATGATGAAACATTATTTATAGTTTCCACTCGGGAGGTTGTCCTAATAAATCACGGGAGAATATCCCAGGTGAGTTGTGACATATTCCACAGGTCAGGATATGTCTCTCGATTTCCCAGCCGTAACAAACTCAACGGGCTGGAATTTCCGCAGAAGTCTTCCCGATGATCTGGCGCAACTTTGGTGGAAGATCGCCGGAAACTCCGGAGAAGTTGCAGCTGGGGATCTGGAAAACTCAGTGGAAATTCCACCCCAGGTTCAAAGCAGAAACTCTTTGCTCATCGTGACATGAAAACCATGGGTGGTTAAGGTAATTAAGTGACTTTGTGAAACTGCTGTGAGATTATACAGGAAGTGTGTTTGTGATGGTGAACAAATATTATCTGATGGAAATCACAATTTCTCTCGTGTTTTATTCAAGAGAGATTAGGTAAAGGACCAAGACCAATCATACAGGATATCAGAAAAGAAGAAAAAATAGCACCTTCCACATCTCAAATTGCTTTACTGCCAATGAAGTACTTTTTGAAGTGTAGTCACTGTTGTAATGTAGGAAACGGGGCAGCCAATTTGTGCACAGCAAGCTCCCACTAACAGCAATGCGATGTTTGAGGGATAAATACTGGCCAGGACACCGAAGAGAACCAAATAAATTAGACTAAGGGAGGTAACCAGTGACTCCGAGTAGCAGATGGTGCAATGAGTCTTGGGTTCAATATAGTGACGGTGCTGGGAGAAGGAAGGGTACATAGGATGCTGTATTTAAGGTTTAGGAGGAACAAGAGAGCTCATGAGCAATAACCAAGATCTTTCTTGATAAGATCGAGGTAGGCAAGAAAATTTGCAATAGAGAGAGACCGAGGTTAAAGGCTAGAGATGACAGAAGGATCATCCATTAAATGACAAATGTTTTTCTTGTGTCTTGTTCAGGAATGTGAAAGAGGTGTTCGAAGAAACTGTCCAGGTATGGGAGCAGGACTTAAATCCCGGGCAGACTTGGGCTTTGTAGAGAATTGTTGAGGGGAAATGAAATGCTTGGCATGGTCGAGGAAACCAAGTTTCTTGGTGGCATCTTTATCAATGAAGGAGATGTGGGAGTTCCTTTTGAGGTCAGAAATTGCAGAACTGCATATAAAAGCTAAATTGATTTAGTTTCTCTATTACACTCATGTAAACTGATCAAAGCAGCACAGACGACGAGATCATTGACATTCTAAACACTGAGTACTCTACACCTTTCAAGGCGGGCAAGTTTGCCAAAAATCCACCCTCCAGTTTGTCATTTTACACCCATCTCCTTTTCATTCATTCATGCTACACACCACTCAGACAGGGAGACTGAGTTAAGAACTCCCAGGAGAGACTGGTGGGGAAAGAGATGCTTCCCCTCATTGACTAGTGGCTGTGCAATCCCAGCAAAGGCAGTGGAAGGCGAGACAATGAACTCCTTCGAAAAAGGAGCTGGATAAATATCTAGTTGATAAAAGGACCTGAAGATATAAGTGGCGGCATAGACTGAGATTACCAAATACTCCATGGCTACACAACACCTTCTGGGGCTGGGCAGGAGTCCTTTGTAGAGGGCAGCAGACCAGATCATTAGAAAGCTGACGGTCGATGAACACTGTGAAGTTTTTCTTCTTCTTTGGAGATCAGGGAGTATTCCACACAAGTCCCTCCCTCTGGAGATTAAAATAATGGAGTAGAGGATAGATTATGCATGTTCTGTGGAAGGAGCAGGATTAACAGGTTTAATGGCCTTCTCTCTTTCGATATGTGTTTATGGTATCCTGCCAGGCAATGTTCCCGCTTAAAAAAAAAAAAAAAAAAAAAAAAAAAAATTTTTGTGCGCGGTTCCTTTAAAAGGGGCCACGCCCACGTGAAATCTTAGAGGGAGCAGCTTGTAAGCGGCCTGTGCGGAACCTTCCCGATTGCTGTGCCAGCCGGGCACGTGCTCAGCTTACAGGGAACATTGCTCCTAGGGGTCAATGTTGTCTGCTCCAGGCTTGTATTCCTTGTAATATAGAAGGTTAAGGGATGACTTGCTTGAGCTTTTTAGTATTTTGAAAGGAATTAGTAGGGTAGATACAGAGAAACTTTTTCCGCTGGTAAGGGAGTCTAAGACTAGGGGACATCACCTTAAAATCAGAGCCCGGCCATTCAGGAGAGAAGTTAGGAAACACTTCTTCACACAGAGTGGTAGAAGTGTGGAACCCCCTCCCACAAAAAGCAGTAGATGCCAGCTCAATTAATAATTTTAAATCTGAGATCGATAGATTTTTGTTAGATCAGGGTATAAAAGGATATGGAGCCAAGCCACGTGGATGAAGTTAAGATACAGATATCTCAGCCAGGATCTCATTGAATGGCGGAACAGGCGCCAGGGACTGAATGGCCTCCTCCTGTTCGGATGTTCCTATGTTAAGAGGTGTGTAAGCGTGACCTGAGATGACCTGTGAATTGACCTTCTACTCCAGGCTATGGAGAAGCACCTGCGACAGATAAGATTGAGAACTTGGCATACAAAGAACCACAGATATGAATTGGCATCGAGCCACATCACGTAGGATGAGACTTGCCAGACTATCCATGCGTTGCAAGACAAAATGTAAAAATGGAAACAAAGGTTACAATCACTGTTGTTCTATTTTGTGAAGTAACTGTTTGAAAACCATTAATTATTTCCTAATTCCTGGATCTCTCTCTTGGAATAAGGACAATAACAACTACTTGTATTTATATAGCGCCTTTAACATAGTAAAACGTCCCAAGGCGCTTCACAGGAACGATTACCAAACAAAATTTGACACCGAGCCACATAAGGGGATATTTGGACAGATGACCAAAAGCTTGGTCAAAGAGGTAGGTTTTATGGAGCGTCTTACAGGAGGAGAGAGAGGTAGAGACGCAGAGAGGTTTAGGGAGGGAATTCCAGAGCTTCGGGCCCCGGCAGCTGAAGGCACGGCCGCCAATCGTGGCGCGATTAAAATCGGGGATGCTCAAGCGGCCAGAATTGGAGGAGTGCAGAGATCTCGGAGGGTTGTAGCACTGGAGGAGGTTAGAGATAGGGAGGGGCGAGGCCATGGAGGGATTTGAACACAAGGATGAGAATTTTAAAATTGAGGCGTTGCTTAACTGGGAGCCAATGTAGGTCAGCGAGCACAGAGGGTGATGAGCGAATGGGACTTGGTGTGAGTTAGGACACGGGGCAGCAGAGTTTTGGATGACCTCAACTTTACAGAGGGTGGAACTAGGGAGGCCGGGCCAGGAGTGCGTTGGAATAGTCAAGTCTAGAATGAATGGAAAAGGTTTTTTCTTTCCTTTCTTTCCTGCTCCCCTGAAGATGCTGACTCCTGCTCCATGGGTGAGGTGCTGGAGGGTGGCTAACACCAAAGAGACCATGGGTGTGGGGGGCCCTAGCTGATAAGTGTTGACAGGCCACTTGACCCATGACGAGATCACAGCTGAGCCTGATCCTGTCTTCCCTCAATGACTGCAAAGAAGCACGAGGGTCAATTGAAAGCCATCAGGAGCAGGACCCAGGATCGTTTTGTCCTCTATGTAGTCAGTGGGCACTATTGTGGCCCCTGCAGCTGCCTTGGCCGAGATGATTTAATTACATAGAATATAGAGAAAGAAAAAAGACCTGCATTTCTATAGCGCCTTTCATGACCTCAGGACATCCCAAAGCATTCTACAGCCAAGGAAGTACTTTTGAGGTGTCACAGTTGTAATGTGGGAAATGCAGCAGTCAATTTGCACACAGCAAGCTCCCACAAACAGCAATGTGATAATGACCAGATAATCTGTTTTAATGATTTGATTGAGGGACACCGGGGAGAAACTCCCCTGCTCTTCTTTGAAATAGTGCCATGGGATCTTTTACATCCACCTTAGAGGGCAGACAGGGCCTCAGTTTAACATCTCACTCCCTCAGCACTGCACTGGGAGGGTCAGCCTAGATTTCTGTGCTCAAGTCTCTGGAGGAGGACTTGATCCCACAACCTTCTGACTCAGAGGCGAGAGTGCTGCCCACTGAGCCACAGCTGGCCCAGAAACAGGCCCTTTGGCCCAACTGGTCTATGCCGGTGTTGATGCTCCACATGAGCATGCTCCACGTGAGCATCCTCCCACCCTACTTCATCTCACCCTTTCAGCATATCCTTCTATTCATTTCCCCCTCATGTATTTATCTAGCTTCCCCATAAAGGCACCTATGCTATTTGCAACTACTCCTTGTTCCACATTCTCACCACTCTCTGGATACAGAAGTTTCTCCTGAATTCCCTATTGGATTTATTAGTGACTATCTTATATTGATGGCCCCTAGTTCTGGTCACCACCTACAAGTGGAAACATCTTCTCTAAGTCTACCCTATCAGCACAGCCTGGAGATGAAACCCAAGCCTCTAATCTGCAAGGACATTTCCACTCTGGGTAATGCATTTATCCAGCAACTCACTGAGGGAGCAGCTTATTCCTGTTCAATCGATATCCTGGAGTCTTCCAGTTCAGAGTTAATTGCAGAATTTGTGCCTTTGGGAAACAGTACGTGGGGTTATTCACTTCCCTGAACAGATTAAACAAATTAGGGAGTGTCCACGACTGTTAAGATTGTGCATTGGATGATTGGTAAGAATAGGCTCAAATGAACAAATGGCCTTTTCTCATTTCCGTACATTTTGTAAAATGTTTTGTGTCATTATCACTTCTGATGTAATGATCCAGCAGTCAAATTGATCCTTTGGGAGTCACAAGGTGTCTTATAATTCGTTAGAAAGAGGCTGATTTCTCAGAACTCTTAAACCTATTCTTCCCCCAAGGACACTGTATGAAGAGCTAATAGCAACTAATGAAGTATTAAACTGACCTATTTCTCTGAAGAACAATTAACGCAGCAAAGGGAAGCAGTTTGCATTGTGGCTACAGACCGAAGAACTGTACTTAATAGAAGCCCTCATTGATAGAAAAAGAGGGAGGTGGTGTGGCTAGCCTCCAAACGCAACGCAATTTGGCCAGGACCAATTTTAACTCGGTACCCGGAAAGGCAGTGCCCTAAAATCAGGTGGGCAGTGGAAACGCTTCAAGGACACCCTCAAAGCCTCCTTGAAAAAGTGTAACACCCCCACTGACACCTGGGAATCCCTGGCCCAAGACCACACAAAGTGGAGGAGAAGCATCCGGGAAGGCGCCGAACACCTCGAGTCTCTTCGCCGGAAGCCAAGCGCAAGGCGCGCATGTCAACCCAAGCACCCCACCCACCCGCCCCTTCACAGTCTGCCCCACCTGTGACAGAGACTGTAGGTCCCGCATTGGACTCATCAGTCACCTGTGAACTCATTTTTAGTGTGGAAGCAAGTCATCCTCGGTTCCGAGGGGCTGCCTAAGAAGAAGAAGCCCTAAAATCAGAGTGCTGCCCCATCACATAGAAATTACATGCAATTTACAGCGTAGAAATAGGCCACTCGTCCCAACTGGTCAGTGTCGGTGTTTCTGCTCCGCACGAGCCTCCTCACACCCCCTACTTCACCTCACCCCGTCAACATACCCTTCCAGTAGAATATGTCGCTTGTGAGCGTCTTTTCTAACTAAGAGACTCAACAATTCAGTTCGATGTGAGACGGGTGATTTCTTTACTGTCAATTATATTCCTCCCCCCCCCGCCCCCCCCCGCCCCGCCCCACTCCCACAAGCAGCTTAACACTCTCAGCTTTTGTTCTTGCCATTGCAGTAGCTTTTTTTTTAACAAATTACATAGAATTTTACAGCACAGAAACAGGCCATTTGGCCCAGCTGGGCCGTGCCGGTCCACACGAGCCTCCGCCCACCCCTACTTCCTCTCGCTCCGTCAGCGCATCCTTCTACTGGAGTCCAAAAAATCATTGCACCTGCTGAGCACCTCAGAGCGACCCTGATCTCGCGGCTCCTGAAGGCAGTTCGGTTTCTGCGCCAACCAGGCCGGGAAGAGAGACTTGCATTTCTATAGCGCCGCCCACGGCCTCGAGACGTCCCAAAGCACCCCCCCCCCACAGCCAACAAAGCAACTCCCTGAAGTGCAGTCACCGCCGCAATGTAGGAAATACAACTTTTAAGGGGATAGTTTTGGATAAAAATATACTACTTCTTACTGCCCTGCTGCAACTCTGATCCCATTCACTGCCATTTCCCCCCCCCTCCTCCCTCCACCGAGGCCTCTCCCAGGGCAGCCCCCAGGGGCCCCACCTGAATCAGACGGGAGCACAATTAACTCATGCGGATCATCCATCGAACACACGCTGAAGTCTGTACGTTTATGTTTTCACTTGTTCTCGAGATTTGATTGGCGCTGCCAAGCCAGGATTTATTGTCCACCCGAGTCGCCCACAAGATTCGACCACATAGTGTGGCTCCGGAGTCCCGTGTGGCGCAGAGGTGGGCACGGTGGGTTCCATTTCCTGAAGCATATTACCGAACCAGTTGGGTTTTTAAAGACAATCTCACAAGAACATAAGAAATAGGAGTCGGCCAAATGGCCCCTCGAGCCTGCTCCACCATTCAATAAGATTTTCAACCTCAACTCCACTTTCCCGGCCGATCTCCATACCCCTTGATTCCCTTAGTGCCCAAAAATCTGTCGATCTCAGCCTTGAATATACTCAACGACTGAGCCTCCACAGCCCTCTGGGGCAGAGAATTCCAAAGATTCACCACCCTCTGAGTGAAGAAATTTCTCCTCATCTCTGTCTTAAATGGCCGACCCCTTATCCTAAGACTGTGACCCCTGGTTCCAGTCTCTCCAGCCAGGGGGAAACAGCCTCTCAGCATCTACCCTGTCAATCCCCCTTAGAATCTTGTATGTTTCAACGAGATCACCTCTCATTCTTCTAAACCCCAGAGAGTATCGGCCCATTCTACACAATCTCTCATCATAGGACAGCCCTCTCACCCCAGGAATCAATCTAGTGAACCTTCGTTGCACCGCCTCCAAGGCAAGTACATCCTTCCTTAGATAAGGAGACCAAAACTGTGCACAGTACTCCAGGTGTGGTCTCACCAAGGCCCTGTACAATTGTAGCAAGACTTCCTTACTCTTATACTCCAACCCCCTTGCAATAAAGGCCATTTAGCATCAGCAGGCTACCAGGGAAGTGCCAGTCCAGATTTTGTGCTCGAGTCTCTGGGAGCCGGACCCGAAACCTTCTGACGCAGAGCCAAGAGTGCTACCCACCGAGCCACGACTGACACCAAACGCAAGTAAGCATGCTGCCCATAATTGAAGCCCTCCCACCACTGCCACCTTTAGTGACAGACCTTTAACCCCCCAACCCCCAGCACTTCACCCAGGTGTTCCATTGCTCCAAATACTCTCGCCAGACACAAGTTTGAAGGGCCAGACCTGGGATTGTCCAGCTAGGGTGGTGGAGTTGAGGTAGAAGATCAGCCATGATCTCGTTGAATGGCGGAGCAGGCTCGAAGGGCCGAGTGGCCGACTCCTGCTCCTATTTCTTATGTAAGGTGTCCTTCAGGATTTAAATGGACATAGTATGAACATTTCACACACACATCATTACGGAAATCCAGTGACAGTAAATTATAATTCAGCCAGGTGACAAGACTAGCTTTAGCCGAGTAGGTCACAGTGAGTTATGAATCAAGGTAGATGTACGCGTGATTATTTTGCAGTTTTGGTTTGCAGTAGATGTCAGGCTAGCTTCTTGAGGCTGATCTGGCACATGGGAGGGCGAATGGGATCTCCCTTTGTAACATGTTTAAATAGCAGTCATACTAAATAACCTGAGGTTTCTTGTCTTTTTTTTAAACTTTAAATTCCCAACATCAAAGAAAGTCTTAGGCATTCAGCGTGAATCATGTGGCAGAGTGGATATGGGTGAGAAGAGGTGACTGAATGGAACTGCTGTGTAGTTCAATGAATGCTCTTTGTGTTCCAGGCAAAGGATTCTGTCTTTACATGATCTCTGACCCAGATATGATCTAATGGATAAAAAGCTCCACAATGCCAGCATGAATTTTGACCCCTTTTAAATCCCCCCCCCCCCCGCTCCGAATCTTATCCGCTCGACCTCACTCGCGAAAAGATTGCTCCTTCAGGAGGTGACCCTGGAAATTCAGCCCGTGTCTTGCAGTGTGAATGAGGTGAGCAGCATGGGGTCCCGTAACAAACCCTGCCACTTGGCGGGGGGGGGGGGGGGGGCTTTATTCACCTTCCTTTCCGTATTGTATACAAACCACATTTCAGCGAAACGCCGGCTGGCTTGGTGTGAGAACGGGAGCAATTAATCGGCTGCCCAGGAATCGCAAATGACAGATTGCCTCGGTTTTCTGGCGTTTAAATTACTCCCCCACACCGCTCCTCCCCCCCCTCCCCTCCACGATTTTCTCCCTTCTATAAGGCCCAGAGGTCGCTGTTGTGCAGGTGAGAACCAAGCTCTGGTAGTTGGTCAAAGTAGCTTTTCCATGTGTGAACGCAGGTAGTGAGAGTCAGCAGGTGATTCGATCATGAGGCAGGGGGCATTGTCACTGATCTTGTCACCTGCCCACACAAAGCACTCTTACGTGGGCAGAGTCGGCGATCAGGAGCCCTAGTTTGGCCACCTTTCCTCTCTCGCCCAATTGTAATAAAGAAAGAAAGTCTTGCATTTCTATAGCGCCTTTCACAACCTCAGGACGTTCCAAAGCGCTTTACAGCCAATTAAGTACTTTTTGAAGTGCGGTCACTGTTGTAATGTAGGAAATGCGGCTGCCAAGTTGCGCACAGCAAGCTCCCACAAACTGCAGTGTGATGATGACCAGATAATCTGTTTTTAGTGAGGGATAAATTTTGGCCTAGGACACCGGGGAGAACTCCCCCCTGCTCTGCTTCGTAATATTGGCCATGGGATCTTTCACATCCACCTGAGAGAGAAGACGGGGCCTCGGTTTAACGTCTCATCCGAAAGACAGCACTTCTGACAGTGCGGCACTCCCTCAGCACTGCACTGGGGGTGTCGGCCCAGATTTTTGTGCTCGAGTCTCTTGAGTGGGTCTTGAACCCACGACCTTCTGACTCAGAGGCAAGGGTGCTGCCCACTGAGCCACGGCTGACATAAAGTAGTAACTCTAATTCTACTCCTCGCCAAGGTAGCGATGTTCTGATTATTACCATTCTATATTTTTGGTTACTTTTCTTTTTGC
This sequence comes from Somniosus microcephalus, assembly GCF_052327205.1. Classification (NCBI taxonomy): domain Eukaryota; kingdom Metazoa; phylum Chordata; class Chondrichthyes; order Squaliformes; family Somniosidae; genus Somniosus; species Somniosus microcephalus. Next base: position 8,907,732 of record NC_141012.1, read on the forward strand.
ATGCTTATCTGAGTAAAGGATGATTGTACTGGTGACTGTAACTCATTTTGCCACTTTCAGGCCCCCAATATCAGCATCAAGAACTCGAGAGCTGCTTGACGGCAAAATCTGTGCTGCTTCATCAAAAGTTCTCTTATTGCACCAATGCAGAGTCAGATTACACGGTGGGATATTAGCGTGCAAATCTTGTGCAGTGTCAGCTGTGGCTCAGTGGGCAGCACCCTCGCCTCTGAGTCAGAAGGTCGTGGGTTCAAGTCCCACTCCAGAGATTTGAGCACAAATATCTAGGCTGACACTCCAGTGCAGTGCTGAGGGAGTGCTGCACTGTCGGAGGGTCAGTGCTGAGGGAGCGCCGCACTGTCGGAGGGGCAGTACTGAGGGAGCGCCGCACTGTCGGAGGGTCAGTGCTGAGGGAGCGCCGCACTGTCGGAGGGGCAGTACTGAGGGAGCGCCGCACTGTCGGAGGGGCAGTGCTGAGGGAGCGCCGCACTGTCGGAGGGTCAGTGCTGAGGGAGTGCCGCACTGTCGGAGGGTCAGTGCTGCGGGAGCGCTGCACTGTCGGAGGGTCAGTGCTGAGGGAGCACCGCACTGTTGGAGGGTTAGTGCTGAGGGAGTGCCGCACTGTTGGAGGGGCAGTACTGAGGGAGCGCTGTACTGGCGGAGGGGCAGTACTGAGGGAGCGCTGCACTGTCGGAGGGGCAGTGCTGCGGGAGCGCTGCACTGTCGGAGGGTCAGTGCTGAGGGAGTGCCGCACTTTTGGAGGGGCAGTACTGAGGGAGCGCTGCACTGTCGGAGGGGCAGTGCTGAGGGAGCGCTGCACTGTCGGAGGGTCAGTGTTGCGGGAGCGCTGCACTGTCGGAGGGTCACTGCTGCGGGAGCGCTGCACTGTCGGAGGGTCAGTGCTGAGGGAGCGCTGCACTGTCGGAGGGTCAGTGCTGAGGGAGTGCTGCACTGTCGGAGGGTCAGTGCTGAGGGAGTGCCGCACTGTCGGAGGGTCAGTGCTGCGGGAGCGCTGCACTGTCGGAGGGTCAGTGCTGAGGGAGTGCTGCACTGTCGGAGGGTCAGTGCTGAGGGAGTGCCGCACTGTCGGAGGGTCAGTGCTGCGGGAGCACTGCACTGTCGGAGGGTCAGTGCTGAGGGAGTGCCGCACTGTCGGAGGGTCAGTGCTGCGGGAGCGCTGCACTGTCGGAGGGTCAGTGCTGCGGGAGTGCCGCACTGTCGGAGGGTCAGTGCTGAGGGAGCGCCGCACTGTCGGAGGGTCAGTGCTGAGGGAGCGCTGCACTGTCAGAGGGGGAGTGCTGCACTGTCGGAGGGTCAGTGCTGAGGGAGTGCCGCACTGTTGGAGGGGCAGTGCTGAGGGAGTGCCGCACTGTTGGAGGGGCAGTACTGAGGGAGCGCTGCACTGTCGGAGGGGCAGTGCTGAGGGAGTGTTGCATTGTCGGATGAGATGTTAAAACTGTGAATGTAAAAGATCCCACGACACTATTTCGAAGAAGAGCAGGGGAGTTCTCCCTGGTGTCCTGGCCAATATTTATCCCTCAACCAACTTAACAAAAACAGATTATCTGGTCATTATCACATTGCTGTTTGTGGGAGCTTGCTGTGCACAAATTGGCTGTTGTGTTTCCTACATTACAACAGTGACTACACGTCAAAAAGTACTTCATTGGCTGTAAAGCGTTTTGGGATGTCTTGAGGGCATAAATATAAGACAGTCACTAATAAATCCAATAAGGAATTCAGGAGAAACTTCTTTACCCAGAGGTTGGTGAGAATGTGGAACTTGCTACCACAGGGAGTTGAGGCGAGTAGTGTAGATGTATTTAAGAGGAAGCTGGATAAACACACGAGGGAGAAAGGAATAGAAGGATATGTTGATGGGGTGAGATGAAGTTGGGTGGGAGGAGGCTCGAGTGGAGCATGAACCAGTTGGACAAGCTTCCGTGCTATGTAATTCTATGTCATGTATAATATAAATGCAAGTCTTTCTTTATTGGCAATTCTATGCCAAAAATGCAAAATTAAGGCATCTGACCACTGTGATCTTTCTTTATGAAATGTTTCTTTCTTTATGAAATGTTATTACATTCTCAGTCACTGCGAGAGGACTTTGTGAGTATGGTTAAGGAGGTTGTCGCCATCTTGTGGAGTGATACATCGAGTACAGATCTCAACATAGAAATATGGAAAAATAGGAGCAGGACTAGGCCATTCGGCCCTTCGAGCCTGCTCCGCCATTCAATATGATCATGGCTGATCCTCTATCTCAATACCACATTCCCGCTCTCTCCCCATACCCCTTGATGTCTTTTGTGTCTAGAAATCTATCTATCTCCTTCTTCAATATATTCAGTGACTTGGCCTCCACAGCCTTCTGTGGTAGAGAATTCCACAGGTTCACCACCCTCTGAGTGAAGAAATTTCTCCTCATCTCAGTCCTAAATGTCCTACCCCATATCCTGAGACTGTGACCCCTGGTTCTAGACCCCCCAGCCAGGGGAAACATCCTCCCTGCATCCAGTCTGTCTAGCCCTGTCAGAATTTTATAGGTTTCAATGAGATCCCCTCTCATTCTTCTAAACACTAGTGAATACAGGCCTAGTCGACCCAATCTCTCCTCATACTGTTGAAACGGATTCTTTTGGTCCTCAATCTGGTTCAGTACAAACACTGAGTCGAATACTGGTTGAGTTCAACAGTTTTTATTCCGTCATCCCGGGAGACTTACTCTGATACAGCACAGTCCTGACTCCAGAAGAGTCTGACAGGTTAAACCAGAGCAAGCAATCTTTCATACAGTGTGCCACATTATTATACTTGCATTTGAGAAGACATAAACACATCGTACAGTCTGCACCAATCCCGAGCTGTACACGTATACATTTAATTTGATTTCCTGGTCTGGCAGTATGAAACAAAGAAGTCACATTTCACTGAATGGTTTATAGTTAAGTAAATATCCTGGTAATGGTTTCATGATCACCTAATCATTATGGTAATGCGTTTGCAATCATGGTAATGTGTTTTCTGATCGCCTATTGTCTGTATAACCTCTGCACTCCGCCCTACACTGTTTCCACCAGCAAGGTGTGACATCGTGGGTGCCAGCCATATTAGCAGCCACAGATCAGTTTAGCTTCTTTTATTTTACTTCCTGCTGCCTTCACAGTTTCTTGAGTTAACATGATCATTTCTTACAATATGCAAGTGACTCAGCGATGTCGACATTTCACCGCCATTTTATGCTGACAGGAGCCTCCATTTTAGATTGACAGGGTCCTTGGCTATGCGAAGCGAGTTGTTACCATATTTTGCATTCTATATCCTCATTCCCCCCTTTTATCATTCCATGATAACCATCTAAGGTACCCAGTGATTCTGGGCTTCATCCTACTGGTCCATCTCTATCTTATTGAGTCTATTATACTCCTCCTTCATTAATTCCTTCTCAAATTTAATTTCTTCTTCTGATTGTTTCCTTTGTACCAATTGACTTGGAATTACAGTTGCTCCTAATCTATTGCAGCAACACTTAATCAGCGTGAAAACTAGAAAAATGCACATAATTACGGCAAGTACCACCACTAGCCCATGTAGCAGAGTTTGTCCCATTGATCCTAGCCATCCTCCAATGATCCAATCAAACCAGTCATCCCCTGGCTTAGGTTTCTTATACTGACTTACTGCATCCCGGATATGTTTGACAATGTTGGTTATGTTTTCCGAGCTATCAGGGATATAAGTACAGCACTCACTTCCTATCAAGGCACAGGTTCCTCCTTGTGCTGCAAGGACGTAATCTAAGGCCATTCGATTCTGGAGGGTTACTGTTCTAATGGCTATCATTTCGGCACTCATGTCTGCTATAGCTTCCTCAGTGTCATTGGCAACTATCTCTAGTAGCCTTGCCAGATTCCTTGTTTCATCCATCAAGCTCATTATTCCATAGGGAGGGTTTATTACGCCGAAAAATCGATTAAAAGCTCCTAGCTCTCTTTTGGTCACGTGTTTCTTAAATTCGTGGTGTTCCCCAATCTTATTCAAGTGGTGAATAAAAGGTACTGCATAACCTAAGTAACACGAACCCGTCCAATCCCGGGGTAACCATGGATAGGCTTGCTGACCACATATAAAATAGGTCCCATTATATGCGATTAAATTGTCGTCTAATGCCTCACGAATCCTCCATCCCCATCTGATTTCCATTCCTTCCCATGGTCCCCCACTTGTCCTATTGGGGGTTCCGGTATGATCTAATTGGAAGAACCCTTGGCCACAGCCTCTGGTGCGAATACATTTTGTTACATTAACATTTTGGAAACATTTACTGCGTCCTACTTCTGTACCTCCCGGCACACTCTTCGTTAAACATATTGGCCCCTTCGGCCTACCAACTCCTGAAGTATTAGTAAGGACTAAGGCTGGAGGCTGGCTGTCCCGATTATAATTAGGCTGGTACCACCCTTGGGAAGTGGTTAGGTCATAACCTGCCGACTTCCATTTGTCCCTGTCGCCCTCCTGGTTGTATGAATCTTTATAAACGCCGCTGGCGTTCTGGCGCATAACCCACTCCGCCATCCCTGTGGCATTGAACGGGATGGGTCTCAAGGGAATCCCTCTTTTACTATGGATAGGAATGTGACTGCAAACCCAACAGCTTGTTAAGTTATAGCTTTTGGCGTATTCATATGACATGTGCAGAAAGGTGTTGGTAAGTAATTCACGTTTCTTCCGTGATTTGTCCGTATCGCCTTGAGTCAGGCACAATAGTCCAAAAAGTCCAATAACAACGAGCAGCAACTTCATGGTTTCAGTCTTCAGTGGGCGCTCCGCCTGTGGTGGTGTTTTCTTCTTTGTAGCACTCGGCTCCAACCCACCTGGGATGCTGTTTTCTCCCTGCTCCGAAACTTGATGCTAAGCAGATGGTCCCCTAGCGGTTGTTAATCTGTGAAATAAAAGGCTTACACACAATCAAAATTAAAACTTAAAATATTAAAACTTAAAATTAAAAATTAAAATCGTATAATAAGAATAATAAGAGTAGGATTTCAGCAGGCCAGAACAATCCAAACACAACACCAGACCTCGTAAAAGCTGCAGTCACCTCTATCAAGGCCAAGCACGAGTTCTGTAGTTTCCTATCAATGGCTGATCAATCAAAATAAAATTAATGATTGTTCGTAAAATCTACTATATACTGTACTGATTTACTACTGATTATCTCTCCCCCTTTTGATTGGTTTCTCCAATCAATTTACAGTGGTGGAAATGCACCCATGCGCTTCTTCCCTCGACCTTAGCTGCAGTCGGGGTTGTTAGTAAGACCTGATATGGACCTTCCCACCTTGGATCTAGACTTTTACGAGTCCAGTTCTTAACCATCACATACGAACCTGGTTCAATTTTTAGAGAACCAGGTAAGTCAGGAAGTTCACCATATGCAGCACGGACCTGTGAATGCAGCCTGCGCAAAACCTTAGTAAGAGCCAAGACATAGGTCGTCATTTCTTCAGTCATATGGTGAAAATGCACCGTTGTAGGAGCATTTTGGTTCCAGGGAGTCTTGAGTGGTCTACCATAGATAATCTCAGCAGGTGTAAGTCGTGCTTTACCCGCTGGTGTGGTGCGGATCTGAAAGAGAGCCACAGGAAGCAATTTCAACCAAGTGCAGCCAGTTTCGGCTACCAGTTTAGCAAGTTTGTTCTTCAGAGTCTGATTGGTTCTTTCGACAAGTCCTGCAGCCTGTGGTCGATAAGCACAATGCAATTGCTGATGAATGTTCAACTGGGTACAAACTTCCTTGTTCACTTCGGCAGTGAAGTGAGGACCGTTGTCAGAACTTAACCGAGTTGGAATACCATACCGAGGTATGATCTCTCTCAGCAATACCTTAACAACAGTAGAGGCTTTATTGTCTGTGGTTGGATATGCCTCGATCCATTTACTAAATACATCTACAATGACAAGTACGTATTTGTAACACTGACATCTTTCCAACTCAATGTACTCCATTTGCAGGGTCTCAAAGGGACCCTCAGGTAAAGGGGTTTTTCCCCATTCGCAAGGCACTCCCTTTCCAGGGTTGTGTTGTTGACAAATCAGGCATCGATCGCTAATGTTCTGTGCTATTGCTTGAAGCCTTGGATGCCACCAAGTACTTAGAAGCAAATCACCCACTGCCCTGGCACCACAATGAGTTGCAAAGTGTACACATTCAATAACCCATAAAGCTAGCTCATCAGACATGCAAGTCTGTTCCGCGGGAGTAGTCCAGAGTTTTGATAAAGGGTTATATACACATCCCAATTCTCTCCACAAATGCTTATCACTATCAGGAGCGTCCTCCTGCAACTTAATCACCTCTTGGATGGTTGGCATTAGTTTTTCCGAGGTAGACTGATTCTTTTTGGAATTTTTAGTCTGCCTCATCATTCGGGGCACAATCATTTGGTGACTCCTAGAAGCATTTTTGGCCGCCTCATCAGCGCGGCGGTTTCCTATATCTACCGGGTTTTGGCCAGTGGTATGGGCAGAGCATTTAATCACAGCTATCTGTTTGGGGAGTAAAAGGGCTTGTAAGAGATCTGAGACTAACTGACGGTGAGAGATCGGGCTGCCCGAAGAGGTCAGAAAACCTCTATTTTTCCACAATTGTCCAAAGTCGTGAACTACTCCAAAGGCATATCCAGAGTCTGTATGTACATTGATTTTTAATCCTTCTCCCAAAGTACAAGCTCGTATGAGTGCAAACAGTTCGGCTTGCTGGGCAGAAAAAGGGGATTCAAAGGCTGCTGATTCTAAGGTGACACCTTCCTGATTTACAATTGCATAACCAGAAATTCGTTTTCCCATCTCATCAACTGAAGAACTGCCGTCCGTATACATGGTAATATCGGGATCTGCAATAAGAGTGTCAGACAGATCAGGTCGGACTGAGGTATCATCCTTAATGAGGTTTAAGCAATCATGGCTTGGTTCATCACTCTCGGAGGGCGGATATGCAAGGAAACTGGCAGGGTTGATAGTGCTACAGTGTTTAAATGCTAGCCGAGGATTGTTCAGTAAGTATATTTCATACTTATTTTGCCTGGCGGTAGTCAGGTGTTGGGTCTGCAATTGCCCCAATAACGCAGTGACTGAGTGAGAGCTATACACGGTAATGTCCTGCTGAAGGGTCATATTAGCAGCTGCCTGTAGACTGTTGTAGATGGCTGTAAGGATCTGGGTGCAATAGGGATGTCCTAAGGCTACCGGATCCAGTTTTGATGAATAATAAGCTACCGGTCGATGCTTATCTCCATGCTTCTGAGTCAGAACTGCTGTTGAGCAATCGTTCATTACTGTGCAATATAACTGGAATGGCCTATCATACAGGGATCGTCCCAGGGCTGGTGCTTGGACCAGATCCTGTTTTAATTCCTCAAATGCCTGCTGTGCCTCTAGTTCCAGCTCAAACTCTCCCTCTTTAGCCGTGTAGGGAGTCAGATGTTTGGTTAATACTGCAATATTAGGTATCCACTGTCGACAATAATTAACCATTCCCAGCCACTGCCTGACTTGTTTGGCCGTTTTAGGGGTTGGCGTCTCGCATATTGGCTGTATTCTGCTAGTTTCCAAACTGCGATTTTCGGCTGATAACATAACTCCAAGAAATTTAACTGTCTTCTGAGCCACCAATACTTTCGCTGGAGATACCACATATCCTAATTCTGAGAGATAGTTCAACAACTGAATAGTGTCCTCTCTGTTACTTAGCTCATCAGGGCTAGCAATGAGAAGGTCATCCACATACTGGATCAGATTGGAGCCACAATTTAATGTCAGTGTCTGTAATTGCTGTTGAAGGCACCGCGAAAACAGGGTAGGTGAATTCACAAAGCCCTGGGGTAATCGAGTCCACGTATACTGCTGACCGTTGTAAGTGAAGGCAAAAAGGTATTGGCTAGTAGTGGCCAATGGCAGGGAGAAAAAGGCGTGCTGGAGATCGACTACCGCAAAAACTGTAGCATCAGCAGGTATCGAGGCCAAGATGTGTGCTGGATTAGGTACTAGCGCATGAAGTGGCTGAACAATCGCATTTATTGCTCGTAAATCCTGCACTAAGCGGAACTGATCAGGCTTACCAGGCTTCGGAACAGCCAGGATGGGTGTATTACAACTGGATTGGCAAGTTACCAAAATCCCCTGCTCCAACAATCCCTTAATGAGTCTGTCTATACTCGGAAGAGCTTGGTGTTTCAAAGGGTATTGTCGTACCGTCGGCAAGGTCACATTTTCCTTCACTGGGATCTCAATGGGTTTTATGCCGGTTAGACCTACATGCGTTGGGTCTTCTGCCCATACCTATGGATTCACATACTCCAGTATGTCTTTCCCTACATGACGGTGCACCACAGTCAGGCTAGGCTCAGGGTTTTGGTAAAATTGGACCATCAGACCTCCGGGTAACTGTTGCGGTTGGTGACATTCAGGGTTTGCTTGATCGATCGCTCGTTTTACCATGGGCCCCAAATCTTTGGCATGGAAAGGCTGGTTAACTTCCCGCGTGATATGAGGGGCCACTGTCGAAGGCTGCTTCCACAAGTGTAAGGGAACCTGCACAAACTCTGCTTTTCCCTCAGGTCCAGTTACTACAGCCTTGAGGTAGATTGTCCATTCGGTACCTTCCTGATCTTTAAAATACTCCTCAAGGGTTCTATCCTTTCCACTTCGATCATATGCCAGTGTCACATGATAGGAGGATGCATTGAGGTCGAGCGACCACCATTGAGGTGTAGTCGAAACATAACATTGCCTTTTATGTGCCCAATGTCCTATTGCTATTCCTTCATCACCACAATCAAGTTTGAGTTGGAATGCACATAGTAAGTCTCTGGCCATTAAATTGCAGTCCAAGCCGGTAGTTATTACAAATTGGTGGGTTGCAGATTGATTTTTGTAGGTCACCTGAACTGGTTCTGACATAGCATACTTGGTCATTTGACCTTGGAAGCCTGATAATTCCTGGGTCTTGTTGGATCGGGGAAGTTTACGGTCCGATTGGACAGAGGACATGGCGGCTCCAGTGTCTACTAAAAAGGGATACCATTGATCCTGGATTTGCAACATTAATAAGGGTTCTCGGTCCGAATGTAAAGTGCTGACCACTAGATTAGCTAGTCAATTCTGTGGGAATGGATTGTTCTGGGAGAAATTGGTATATCCTCCCCTGCCTCCTCTAGGTCCTCCTTTGTTTCCTCTCCATCTTCCCCTGCCTCTCCTAGGTGGGTCTCCAGAGGCTAAGGATTGGCAGTCTCTGACCCAGTGGCCATCCTCTCCACAGTTATAACACTGCCCTTGTCTTGGACCTTGGTATCCCCGTCCTTGTCCTCTACCCCTTCCTCTACCTCCGTAATTCTGTTGTGGAGGGGCGTAGGGTTGGCCGTATGCAGTAGCATCGGGGCCGTTTGGATGCGTGTAATATCCATAATTCTGAGAGTCTACCCATCCAGGGGTACAGTATTGAGGTTCCATCTGATACCCTGTCCTGTCTATCGTGTGTGGTTGAATTGGGACTTCCTTCACGACATATTCTGTTTTTATTGTCTTCTGGGGTTGGTTCTCCAAACCTTTACTCTCTTTCCAATAATATTTTATGGCTCTAGTAATTTGAGCTGGGCTATTTTCTGCCCAGTTCATATTATTGGTTTTAATTGCGGTTGCTACCGCAGCCGGAAGGCAGTTCATCAGAATGGCGCAGAATTGGGGTGAATTGGCTCCTCCTTGATAATTGGTGTCCCCCGACTGTCCCTGATAAACCTCACAGAATCTCTCCAAAAATTCCTCAGGTCCCTCATCTTTCGTTGGCTTAGTATCTAGGACATTGGATATGTTAATAGGCTTCTGAAGTGTTTGACTAGCAGCCGTAAGCATGGCTGTTATTCTATCATTGTCATTCCCCATGGCCACATTTAGGGCTGCCAGATTAGCATGTCGCAAGTGAGTTAAGAATCGAGTATGTTCCGAGGGGGTCAGTACTTGTTGGATTAAAGCCCATAAATCTCGGGATTCAGCGTTGTACACTTGAATGGTGGTTCGTAAAAAGTCCACAAACTTTTGAGGCGCTTTGTGGCGATCCGGCGCATTAGTTAGGATAGACATTAATTCATTAGGCTTCCATGGGAAGAATACATCTATGGTGGGGTTAGCTGCGGCAGTAGCCTGATCTGGGTTTGGCATCTTTCTTACTGGAAGGTTCCTGGGTGGGTTACCGGAATGATTTTTTGATTCTGACTCATGATCCTCAGGAGATGATAAATCATCCTCCGAATCGGTAAAGTCACTATATGACTCAGTGTCGCTTTCCTGAGTGGATTTATGTTGAACTAACTGTCTGACTCTTTTCTTATTTTCCCGTTTCTCTTCTTCCTTCTTTTTCTTTTTCTTATCACTCCGGGTAGGAGTATAATTTGGCACAGGGTTTGTCTGTCCTGCCGTTTGTAACCGGGTCCGACTACTTATGGGATCAGTAACGCCTGTGGCACTATCGGGTAAGGTGGTTGGGGGTATTCCTGGAGTGAATGGGGGACTGGTTGCGGAGAGGGTTGCTGGAGGGGTAGTATTAGGCATCGCTAGTGAGGCCGACGTTGGAAGGGAGGGGTAAATATTGATGTACTGGGGTGGCTGAGGAGGTGGCGCATTAGGAGTTCTGTACATCCAATTGTCTAAGTCCTCATCTGTTCCGTCTCCCTCTTTCAACCTAAGGCCAACCATTGAACTACGTAGTTCATTTTTATCCTTTTTATCTGGCGCCTTTTCAGATTTTGACCTTTTCTCATGTGCACATTCTTTCTTAAGTATTTCAATGGGTTTAGGATTTCCTCCTTCGGTTAACTTTATTCCTAATTTAACAGCATTTTCTTGCCAGCTGGCTAATAGGGAACTGTCTTTAATTTCTTGGCAGTACTGTTGCCAGAATCCAATTAGTTTTTTAGTCTTGCTTCCCATGTTCTTTTTCCAAATAATTCCTTAAGCTTGTTTAACCGTTTCTAAACTTTTGGGACCCCCCAGTGGCCATTGTTCGCTGCCTAATTTTTTATTTAAACCCCCTGAGAGTTGTCTCAATTGTTGGGCTTTATCCGGATATTTGTCACACAATGTTTGTAAGGCACTGCCCTCGTCACTTGTTGTGTCTAGGTAATTACCCATGGTTCTCTTACACTAAGGGCTCCCTTTCAGGATTCGAGTTACGTTTTTTAAAAGTGTCTCGTATATTTCATGGATACCGGCACACAAAACTAAACACCACAATACAATAACTACAATACTTAGACCAAACAAAAACACAGTGAGTCGTCTATATTCATCAAATAGTAATTTTAGCCTCTGTCACCGTCTGGTACAGGTATTCTTAGCCTAATTATTCAAATCGTAAATTTAGCCTCTGTCACCGCCTGGTACAGGTATTCTTAAACTCTAATTATTCAACTTATACGACCATTATCTTGCACTCCCCGAGTACAAGTTGCTCGAGCTCTAGAGTCCCCGACTCTCTCTTTTTACTTTCTTTCAAGTATTCTTTTTCTCTTTTCTAAAATCACTACTTATCTACTTTTTAGTCCAATCGGAGCCTGAGCGGACCAAGTGAAATACGAGGCTGGCGCGTTACCCGACTTGGATACCTATTTCCTAGGTTTACACAGTATTCGCCAGATTGACCCAGATCGCGTCTGGACACCACGCAAGAATTAGCGAGTGGCAAAACTTTTATCGGACTTACGGATCAGAGGAAAACCGAGGTGGTAAATTTAAACATACTCACTCCGGGGGCCCATTTCCTCCTCTCACGTCCAAAACTAGTTCGGCTCTTAATTTCGCGAATTCTCGGTGATCGTCCGTTGAGATCCCACTTCTGACACCAAATGTTGAAACGGATTCTTTTGGTCCTCAATCTGGTTCAGTACAAACACTGAGTCGAATACTGGTTGAGTTCAACAGTTTTTATTCCGTCATCCCGGGAGACTTACTCTGATACAGCACAGTCCTGACTCCAGAAGAGTCCGACAGGTTAAACCAGAGCAAGCAATCTTTCATACAGTGTGCCACATTATTATACTTGCATTTGAGAAGACATAAACACATCGTACAGTCTGCACCAATCCCGAGCTGTACACGTATACATTTAATTTGATTTCCTGGCCTGGCAGTATGAAACAAAGAAGTCACATTTCACTGAATGGTTTATAGTTAAGTAAATATCCTGGTAATGGTTTCATGATCACCTAATCATTATGGTAATGCATTTGCAATCATGGTAATGTGTTTTCTGATCGCCTATTGTCTGTATAACCTCTGCACTCCGCCCTACACTGTTTCCACCAGCAAGGTGTGACATCGTGGGTGCCAGCCATATTAGCAGCCACAGATCAGTTTAGCTTTTATTTTACTTCCTGCTGCCTTCACAGTTTCTTGAGTTAACATGATCATTTCTTACAATATGCAAGTGACTCAGCGATGTCGACATTTCACCACCATTTTATGCTGACAGGATCCTCCATTTTAGATTGACAGGGTCCTTGGCTATGCGAAGCGAGTTGTTACCATATTTTGCATTCTATATCCTCAATACGACAGTCCTGCCATCCCAGGAATCAGTCTGGTGAACCTTCGCTGCACTCCCTCTATGGCAAGTATATCCTTTCTTAAGTAAGGAGAACAAAACTGCACACAGTACTCCAGGTGTGGTCTCACCAAGGCCCTGTATAACTGTAGTAAGACATCCTTGCTCCTGTACTCAAAGGAACACCGCACATACAGACAGCCTGGAATCTGTTTCAATTAGAACTGACCTGTCACTGAGTGCCCTGGCAGTGCCGTCAGCCTCGCGGCGGTGAGCACACCTCTTTTGCCAACTCGATTAGCAGTTGGTGATGGGTAAGCCCATTACCCTGAGCATCCCTGATTATTAATCGTTCAACCATTGGGTGGCCGTGGCCCTAAGCTCTGGAATTCCCTGCCTAAACCTGTCTGCCTCGTTACCTTGCTCTTTCCTCCTTTAAGAAGCTCCTTAAAACCTACCTCATTGACCAAGCTTTTGGTCACCTGCCCTAATTTATCCTTATGTGGCTCGGTGTCAAATTTTTTGTCTTAAAATGCAGCGCCTTGGGATGTTTTACTACGTTAAAGGTGCTATATAAATACAAGTTGTTGTTGTTACGTGGTGCTGGGCCAGGACGTCTCGAATATCGAGAGGAGCTGGAATGAAGCAAGCTGCCCTGTGTATAGCTGATGAAAAGGCAGAGACTTGGGGCAGTGTTTTCTGGAGGGCGTTACCTGAAGGTCAGGTGTGAGACCAGGTGCTGATATATCCAGGGCTCAGCGCCTGCTTTAATGGGCGGCAGAGAGGCAATCAGCTGCTGCTGAAGCCCAGCAGCTCCAACTGGTAGAAGCACCGGCGTTCAATGGGATTATGGTGTGTGCCTCTGCCGTGGTCAGGTGGTTGGTGCCAATGGTGCTCATGTACCTTACGGTGACTTGCACTGAAGAGTTCCTGGTACAGTCCCCACCATTGATGCTGTTCCTGCTTAGCACAATCTGCTGCCTATATTGGGCGAATGGCGCTAACCATTTGCCATTACCACAAGCGTCAATTACAGAGGCGCCGCTTAAACCATATTAAGCACGCTGGCTATTTCGTGCCGTTCGGTACTCGCTGGTTTAGAACTTTTGCTGATTTCAGGCGAAGTCAGGTCTTCAGTCAACCGTTTGCACTGTTAACTACTGCAGGAGGCAGTCGCAAAGTGGAGACTTCGGGCGGCTTCAATCGGATGTGTTTTACCATCCACCGTGCATAGCGGGCAAATCATGTTAGCACAAATGTACCCACTACGTGCGGTGTGGACTGTACCTGCTGTCTCCTTCCTGAGAACTTGAGCGTGCCTGTAGAACCTTGCTTTTGGACCACACTTGGAGCATGGTGCACACTTCTGGTCTCCATGTAACTTGGATAGACCAGTCTTGGAGCACGGTGCACAGTTCTGGTCTCCATTTACCTTGGTTAGACCACACTTGGAGCATAGTGCACACTTCTGGTCTCCATGTAACTTGGTTAGACCACACTTGGAGCACGGTGCACAGTTCTGGTCTCCATATACCTTGGTTAGACCACACTTGGAGCACGGTGCACAGTTCTGGTCTCCATGTAACTTGGTTAGACCACACTTGGAGCACGGTGCACAGTTCTGGTCTCCATATACCTTGGTTAGACCACACTTGGAGCACGGTGCACAGTTCTGGTCTCCATGTTATAAAAAGGACATAGAGGCACTGGAGAAGGTGCAGAAATGATGTAGAAGGCTGATACCAGAACTGAGAAATTATACCGATCAGGAAGGACTGAACAGGCTGGGGCTCTTTTCTCTCGAAAAAGAGAAGGCTGAGGGGTGACCTGATAGAGGTCCTTAAAATTCAGAAGGAGTTTGATAGGGTAGACGTAGAGAAAATGTTTCCTCCTGTGGGGGAATCCAAAGTTAGGGGCCATAAATACAAGATAGTCACTAATAAATCCAATAAGGTATTCAGGAGAAACTTCTTTACTCAGAGTGGTGAGAATGTGGAACTCGCCAACACAAGGAGTGGTAAAATGCAAACCGGCCGCTTTGAACATTGGAAAACCCCCAAAATGGAGAAAGGGGTGTGAAAATATCTTTCAAAACGGAAGGAAGGCATCTCCCCTTCTGTAAAGTGGAAAGAACACGTCTGCTGTCCCAGTACTAACAATCCTAAAATTACAAATTTCCTCTCTCTTCCCTAGAAGGAAATTTCTTTTTTGGATTCATCTAAATTAATTTTCCAACCCTTAAAGAACCATTAGTGGGACCTTAACCAGGTGCAAGTAACACAAAAATAAAATGTGCCTTTCATTGAGACAAGGAGCTATTGAGTGGAGTACGGAATTAGCACAGGTCACAGAGACTCATTGTATTATATATAATGGCGCTATGTAGGGGGACCCATGGTGTCTTGGGTCAGATTACACAACCTCTTTACTTACGTTTCCTGTTATATTCTACAGCACACCAACTCCTGTTAACAGCTCGTTCGGTTTACCAGGAGCAAACATGTCGGGAATTACCCTTATCAGAATCTCCCTTTTCACTGTTACTAATTAATCCTGGATCTGATCCATAAGCAGAAGCTGCTTTTTTCACCATGTGCTTTTGAGCGGAGGACTCTACAAAGCCTGGCATAGTACCTTTCTGGATGTTACAGCACAATGTCTTTGTTATTTGCTGGTTAAAGGGATTCGGTGGTGCAATATATTAGGACACTGCCCATTGGTCCCGGGATGCTGAGTTATAAACGGGCTAACCCTGAATATCATTTCAATGTAATCCAGAAAAGTAGCATCATCTCCGAGAATTTGTTATTAGTAACGCTCCGTATTTATCCATAAGCTTCAAATGCACCATCTACACACGTCTTCCTGCCTTGCTTCCTCACTGTGTTGGAATCACAACCACTGTCTCCGACACTAGAAAGAAAGAATTGCATTTCTATAGCGCCTTGCACGACCACCGGACAGCCCAAAGCGCTTTGCAGCCAATGACGTACTTTCTGGAGTGTAGTCACTGTTATAATGTAGGAAACGCGGCAGCCAATTTGCACACAGCAAGCTCCCACAAACAGCAGTGTGATAATGACCAGATAATGTGTTTTGGTGATGTTGATTGAGGGATAAATATTGGCCTCAGGACACCAGGGATATGTCCCCTGCTCTTCTTCGAAATAGTGCCATGGGATCTTTTACGTCCACCTGTGAGGGCATCTCATCCGAAAGATGGCACCTCTGACAGTGCAGCACTCCCTTAGCACTGCACTGGGAGTGTCAGCCTAGCTTTTTGTGCTCAAGTCTCTGGAGTGGGACTTGAACCCACAACCTTTCTGACTCAGAGGTGAGTGTGCTACCTACAGCTGACACTAACTCACTCTTTCCTGACAACTTCAAACTATGGACCTCCTCACTCCCTGTGTCTTCCTATAATCTACATTCTTTTAGCCATTACTTGCTGATTCATCTCATGTTCTTTCCTCTTCATTTCAACCGCGATGATCTTCTGCACTTTGCCCCTTGACCCCGCACTTGAGGTCCTCCATAAAACAATTAAAACAGGAGGAATTGAGCCTCTGCATTCAATGTAGAATATTACAGTCTTGAGGTGATAAATTAAATTGTACTGAGCTGTGTTCTGTAGAACAGAATCTGGCTCCACTTCACTCTCTGATGGGGCTTGATTCTGGGAGCCTCTTCCCGAGCGTGTATTACTGTGTTTCCGATGGTGTTAATTGGTTGTTATGATGGATTAGCTCTGTAGCATTATTGGCACTTTTCTCCAATCAATGCCCTGATTTACTGCTCTTATTGACTTATCAACTACAGCTTCTGCCAATATATAATCAGTAAATAACACATCGACTGGGTTTGACGAGCAAATGTCAGGTAAAAATTGATCCCAGTCAGGATAGTGATGGAGGAGCTGGACTGGGACTGTGGTAGGGAGGGAAGACCAGCCAAGATTGCTGCTCCTGATCACTATTCACTGACTCCTTGGAAAGTAAAAAGAAAAAAGAAAGTCTTGCATTTATATAGCGCCTTTCACAACCTCACAACATCCCAAAGCGCTTGACAGCCAATGAAATACTTTTGAAATGTAGTCACTGTTGTAATGTAGCAGTCAATTTGCGCACAGCAAGCTCCCACAAACAGCAATGTGATAATGAGCAGATAATCTGTTTTAGTGATGTTGATTGAGGGATAAATATTGACCAGGACACCGGGGAGAACTCCCCTGCTCTTCTTCGAAATAGTGCCATGGGATCTTTTACATCCACCTGAGAGAGCAGACGGGGCCTCGGTTTAACATCTCATCCAAATGCCAGCACCTCCGACAGTGCAGCGCTCCCTCAGTCCTGCACTGGAGTGTCAGCCTAGATTTTTGTGCTCAAGTCTCTGTATTGGGACTTGAACCCATAGCCGTGTGACTCCGAGGTGAGAGTGCTACCCACTGAGCCACGACTGACAATGTACGAACCACGGGTGAGGACAGGATTGGGGTCGGCTGTGTTGTGTTCCCATCTCGGGTTGATTTTTCCCCTCCTTAGGCTAAGGCCACTGAAGCCCATGTCGTGCAACACTGCTGCCTCACTAACTCAGCACAAGATCAGAGCGGAACCGAGGTGTTCGTGGGCTGTACGGCTCCGCTCTACACTGAGCAATACATTCACCAACTGGGTGATTGGGGAGGTTGGTCCCTCAGTGCTGAATAAGAAAGGTTTATATGATGTTATAAGCTAACCCTCCCATTAAAGTTCATCATTCCGGTACCCAAACTCTCCCATTAATGCCCATCCCTCCAGTACCCTAACTCTCCGTTAATGCCCATCCCTCCAGTACCCTAACTCTCCGTTAATGCATGTTGCTAATAAGGGGACACTAGATAAGCACATGAGGCAGAAAGGAATAGAAGGATATGTTGAGAGGGTGAGATGGTGGGAGGAGGCTCGTGTGGAGCATAAACACCGGCACCGACCAGTTGGGCCGAATGGCCTGTTTCTGTGATGTAAATACTGTGTAATGCTACGTAATAAGTTCTGGTGAAGCATCTATATCTGAAAATAACCCAGCTTTTCTCTCTTAAATGCTGTTCTTTGAACCGTTTCTGTTTTTATTTGAGATTACTGCAGCGGTTGTGTGTTAATGGAATTGTTACTCACCCTTTTGTCAGAGTTCATTTATTTTCCAAGGTGTTACATTCGTTAGCAATAGATACACAATAGAAACACCAGTCACTTGTCTTACACCATTTACTGAGTTACAAGGTTTACATCATTCAGAAGGACACGACAGTTACAAAATACAACAAGTCTTGGTTGAGTACATAGAACACATGCAATCTTCATCAGAACAATGAGAGTAAAAACGTTTTACAAATGTAACCTTGGAATGAAGCTCACATGCCATGAGAAGAAATGGAATCCCTGGCCAACGTAGGGTTAATAAGCTAATAACAGCTGTCTGGCATTTTCAAAAACAAGAACGAAAGATTTTTCTGCTCCAGATGGAGATTGACCAAGCTGTAAACATCAACCATTTAATGGGAAGCTGGATACATACAAGAGGGAGAAAGGAATTGAAGGGTACCCTGATAGGGTGAGATGAAGTAGGGTTGGTGGAAGCTCGAGTGGAGCATAAACACCGGCATGGACCTGATGGGTCGAATGGCCTGCTTCTGTGCTGGAAATTCCATGTAAGTCTGTGTAATCTATGGTGAAGTCACAAAATTAGTCCTGTAAAAGCCCTTACAGAACAATTGTGGGTATGGTAGCATAGTGGTTATGTTACTGGACTGGTAATCCAGAGGCCTGGACTAATGAGCCAGGGACAACGAATTCAAATCCCACCACGGCAGCTGGGGAATTTAAATTCAGTTAATTAAATAAATCTGGAATAAAAAGTTAGTATCAGCAATGGTGACCATGAAACTATTGGGTTGTCGTAAAAAACCCATCTGGTTCACTAATGTCCTTTAGGGAAGGAAATCTGCTGTCCTTACCCGGTCTGGCCTATATGTGACTCCAGACCCCACAGCAATCTGATTGACTCTTAACTGCCCCTCTGAAATGGCCCAGCAAGACACTCAGTTGTACCAAACCAGTTGTACAAAGAAGTCACCACACAGACTGCAACGGTTCAAGAAGGTGGCTCACCACCACCTTCTCAAGGGCAATTAGGGATGGGCAATAAATGCTGGCATTGCCAGTGACGCCCACATCCCATAAACGAAGAAAGAAAATGTAGTGCAGGTTGATAATCTGGGAGAATGAGATAAAATGGACTGCAGAATCTTCTGCCAAATTTAGTGATCTGTTGGTGGGTGACTGTTACTGACAAGATTTTGTTTTCAGGTCTGGGCAAGTTGAGTTACCATAGAATCATACAGCATTCATAAAATCATAGATAATATAAACAGAAAATGCTGGAGATACTCAGCAGGTCAGGCAGCATCTGTGGAGAGAGAAACAGAGTCAACGTTTCAGGTCGATGACCCTTCGTCAGAACTCTAGAATCATAGAATGGTTACAGCACAGAAGAAGGCCATTCGGCCCGTCGAGCCCGTGCCGACTCTCTGCAAGAGCACTTCAGCTAGTCCCACTCCCCCGCCCTTTCCCCGTAGCCCTGCAAATATTTTTCCTTCAGCTACTTAACTCTCTTTTGAAAGCCTTGATTGAGTCTGCCTCCACCACCCTCTCAGGCATTGCATTCCAGATCCTAACCACTCGCTGAGTAACAATGTTTTTCATTCGAATATTCGGGCCATCGTGCCTTTGCCGGCTCTTTGAAAGAGCTATCCAATTAGACCCAATCCCCTTAAAGGCAGCATTGTCCCATTTTATGAAACAATAGATCAAAATGGTGAAACGTTAGTGCCTTGTCCTATTAACGTGCTGCAGTCTGGAGGGATGCAGTGCAGTGCAAAGCAGGGGATGTTACTCTTATATAGGCTGGTTTCTATTTCACATTTTAATTAAAGGATAAATTCACACATCCCATGCCCCCACCAGGGAGCTGCAGTTAAAGAGAGTGTGGGCAAGAAATAATGAAACAACACTGTCGTTGCATGGAATCAGTGAATTTACCCTTAAGTTTTCTATCAAAATAAAATAACAGATAAAATAGCATTGAAAATGTTTTGATTTTATTTCGCTCACACAGGTAGAGAATATCCACAGCAGATTTAAACAATGCTTCAAAAAGACTAATCTCTGTACCTGGCTATCTCTGTATTGACGGCACTGGCACTGCATATAACAGGCGGCTGATCTGATACCGGCCATTTTGCACCAGCACCCAAGACGAATATCTAGGCCCCTATTTCTGGGACCCCTATCCCAGCCCCACAACCCTCTGAGATCCCAGTCCTGACGAAGGGTTTCGACCTGAAACGTTGACTCTATTTCTCTCTCCACGGATGTTGCCTGGCCTGCTGAGTTTTTCCCGCATTTTCTGTTGTTACCTCTGAGATCTCTGCGTTCCTCTAATTCCGTCCTCTTGCGCATCCCTGATTTCCTTCGCTCCACCATTGGCGGCCGTGCCTCCAGCTGCCCAGGCCCTGAGCTCTGGAATTCCTAAACCTCCCTCCCTCTCTCTCCTTTTAAGATGATTCTGCAAACCTACCACTTTAACCAAGCATTTGGTCACCTGTCCTAATATCTCTTCTAGGGCTCTCTGTCAAATTTTAATTAATGACCCTCCTGTGAAGTGCTTTGGGATGTTTTACTTTGTTAAGGGTGCTATTTAAATGCAAGTTGTTGTTATCATTCCATGCTACATCCCTCACAGCTGCCCAGCACCTTATGTTCTCCATACAACATCAAATCTTGCCAGCACTGAGCATGGTTGGGTCTTTTAAGAGTTAGGGTGAAAAATTGGGTTGCTTTGGGCCTTCCATTAGCACCCCTGGGGGGCGCTAACGGGGCACAAAGCCCCTAGCACCTGGGCGCGGTGCCGCTAACGCCTCCCGCGAAATTCAGCGGGAGGTTAGCGGCAGCGGTAGCTGGTAGCGCCGTGGCCGCAATCTTGGGTTTTGCCCCATGACCTATCGCCGGATGATATGCCAGACAGGGTCGGGGGCGTTTTTGCAGCTGCGGCGGCGATATTTAAAGGGCAGGTGTTGGGTGGCCATATTTTTTTGGGGGGCCGACTGCCAGCACTTTCACTTTTTTTCTTCAGGGTGACGTCCACGATCGCTCAGCCCGACGCTCCTCGAGTGCTGGACTGTTTTCCCGGCACCCCTCTCGTCCAGCAGGGCCCCGGTGCGCGCAGTGCCAGGCCCCTCCCCTTTAATCCGGGGAGGGAGGCCTGCAGTACCGCAGTGCTACTTGCCGATGCGTGTGGCGCTGTTGCACGTAGCGCTGTGATATTCACTGGTAGCCCCCCAGGAAGGAGGGGGAGCACTTGCAGTAACGCCCCGCCTCCTGCTTGGGGGCGCTACTACTGAATTTGCAGCGTAGGGGGTGCTAACTTTTTCAGGGCGCTAAAATCAGGGTCCGCCACCGAATTTCTCCCCCTTGGTGTTCAGTTGTGCAGCCTTGCTATTTTTGTTTCAGTTTTCTCCCAAATTTTATTTCTAGATTTTTTTTTTCTGTACTGAATTTCTTTATCTTTTTAGCGACAATAATCGTAGCTGACTAACTCACAACAGTCCGACCCTGTACAAAGACTCGATCAGTCTCCTGATACATTAATTAAACGGGTGTGAGAAGATTAGAACTTCTGATTTGGGATTTTAGGGCACATTTTCCGCTTTGTGCTCCTGGTGTTCCCCCGGGAACGCAAATGAGGAAATTCTGCTCCCCCGCCCCAGCCTGGGTTTTTCCATCCGCGAATTTTCAGCTGGGGAAATGTACGAAGCATTGCACAGGGATTGAGGCTGTGGATCCGTACACTTTTCATGCATGACCCTTGCAGCCACAGCCAGATGGAGATTTTGTTTAATTTTATGCGGACCTTTATGTATGATTAATATAGTATTAAAAATGCAGTATTTAATTACCTTGTAAATTGATTAGCCATGCAGACAACTATTAGCTGATTCCGCAGCCGGGTGTTCCTGGGGCGCAGGTCAGGAAATTCCCGGGCCTGTAACCAATGTTCCTTCTAATTTTACAATAGCAAAAAACACTGCGGATGCTGGAAATCTGAAATAACAACAGAAAACGCTGGAAACACTCGGCAGGCCAGGCAGCATCCATGGAGAGAGAAACAGAGTTAACGCTTCAGTCCGTAAAGGGTGACCCCGAGCTTCCGGTCGCCTGTCACTTTAATTCTCCGCTCCACTCCCACTCTCGGTCCTCGGCCTCTTACACTGTTCTAATGAAGCTCAACGTAAGCTCGAGGAACAGCACCTCATCATTCGATTAGGCACTTTACAGCCTTCTGGACTCAACATTGAGTTCAACAATTTCAGACCATAACCCTGCCCCCATTTTTTCATATGGCAGCTGTTGATGATTCTGCCATCCCCATTTGCAACATTTAACCGCTCCTGCCTTCCACCCTATCACAGACTGTCCTTTTTGTTCTTTCTTCCCCTCCCCACTTTCCCCGCCTCTGCACCTACTTAAACCCTGTTATGTCTCTAACTTCTTCCAGTTCTGACGAAAGGTCATCGACCTGAAAGGTTTACTCTGTTTCTCTCTCCAAGGATGCTGCCTGGCCCGCTGAGTGCTTCCAGCATTTTCTGTTGTCATTCCTTCTCATTTTTTTTCTGGTGCGCGGTCCCTTTAAATTTACTGCGCGGTCGGGCATGCGCGTTGCCCTTTCCAGCTGGTGAGCAGCCTGCGCAGGACCTCCCGATTGGTGCACGGCCGCGCACCTCAGGGGCAACAATGCCCGTAACCCGTCGATTAATATGAATGATTAAAATCATGGCTTGCGGTCTCATGATTTCCTGAAACTGCGCTCTCTCGGGCGCGCTGCTTCAAGCCGGGAGCACGTCAACTCGGAATTCAGCTGAACTACATTTCAAACACTTTTGTCGGTTAACTCTATTAATGGGTTAAATAGTTGATACATATAAAAAAGTGAACAATATCTTGTGCATGTACAGAGCAAACGTTTGCCGTGTGTTTTATTAAAATATTTTGTACGATTACAATTGGGTATCAGAGAAGTAAAAGTTGCAATAAGTCTGGTCTGCACCTCCAGTCAGAACATTGAGAGAAGAAGTCTATCAGGGAAAAACATTCGTTCAGGAAATTCCGGCCCAAATGCACTCATAGATGAATCCAGGACTACGAGTCTCTTTGGGAAAGGAACCTCAATTACATTTCTTTAACACAACCTTTAACAAGTTCATTTTTAACGGAGCATCCTAAGTGAAGGGTCAAGGCCCATGGTGTAGGACACCAGCAAGGCGAGCGAACACGAGGCAAGTCAACAATGACCGGCTCGGTCACACCAAGCTCGGGGTTTTCTAAATCTCTGCAGGTTGTTGGAGGAAGGGGAAGACATGAGGGCGATGAGGAGTTGTACGGTTTCAGGGGATCCTGGGGAAGAGTGAGTTACAGTAGGAGATTCTGCAATGACTCTTGGTTGCAGCACAGTGAGGGTGTAGGGAAAGTCATGTCGGATTGGGATATGAGGACCAAGAAAGGAAAGCTCAGAGGAGGAACAATCATCGCAGAGTGCTGATGAAATAGAGGGAGCCAAGTATCTTCTGCGCTGCATGTAATCTTAACGAAAAAGTCAGAGTGGGAAGAGGCAAGATCTTCCCGCTGTATTTACAATGTCACCAATATATAGGGGATTAATTTTAACCTAAAATGCCCATCAGTGACCTAACAGGATCAGGTTGAACGGCAGTTTTATAGCCCGCCCAATATTGCTCTCCATTGAGGCTTCAGCGGAGAGTGAAATCAGATCGGGTGCAATACAAACCTTGCACCCGATTCTCATCAGTTTCACGACTGGCGGGTCCGATTAAAATCACCAGAGGGCCTCCCCCGCCTTGTGCACAATGACTCGGTCAGATATGTGGACCCTGCAGACGACAACAACACTAAAGGAGGTCATTTCACCCGAACCTAGCCGGCGGGATATTGACGGGATCGGATCAGCCGCCCATTTTACTTTCCATTGACTTCATTGTGTGAAACTGGCAGCTGATCCGATGGCGTCCGTTCCTCACCGGGCGGGTTAAATTAAAATGTCCCCCGCCAAGACACAAGATGAGCAACTCTTCATGCACGTGGCTGCAGAAAATAGTTTGAATGTTTTATAGCAAATCATGGATGCATTTAAGGGGAGGCTGGATGAGTACATGAGGGAGAAAGGAATAGAAGGTTATGCTGATGGAGTGAGAGGAATTAGGGCTGGAGGAGGCTGGTGTGGAGCATAATCACTGGCAGGGACTAGTTGGGCCGAATGGCCTGTTTCTGTGCTGTAGACTCGATGTAATGCGATGTAAAGCAAACTATACACGTGTGCCGTGCCAGGTGGAGGGAGGTGCACAGCCTGATATCTCGTCAGCTCA
Source organism: Somniosus microcephalus (assembly GCF_052327205.1). NCBI lineage: Eukaryota > Metazoa > Chordata > Chondrichthyes > Squaliformes > Somniosidae > Somniosus > Somniosus microcephalus. The sequence continues at coordinate 8,931,803 of NC_141012.1, forward strand.
GGAGTATTGCCAGATAGACCACAGGGTGCCCAGACTGATTGCATAGGCCAGGATCGCCAACAGGTATACACGGAAGAGGAGAACGTCCAAGACGTACCCCACCTGCAGCCACTCCTTCGCGATATCTCTGTACTCGTCCCGCTTCTCCAGGAATTGGCGGATGGCGGAGATCTCCTGCAGAATGTTGTCCACTGCGGGTAGGGAGTCCACCTGAAGTGGGCTGGAGTCCACTGGTTTCTCGCAGTCCGCCCCGTTCTCACAAATGAAGTGATTGAGTTGCACTGTCAAGATAAAGATTTTTTTTTAAAACACAGTTGCTTTGAGTTTAAAATTCTCATCCTCCTTTACAAATCCCTCCCTGGCCTCGCCCTTCACTATCTCTGCAACCTCCTCCAGTCTTAAAACCCTCCGAGATCTCTGCACTCCTCCAATTCTGGCCTCTTGAGCATCCCTGATTATAATTGCTTCACCATTGGCAGCCGTGCCTTCAGCTGCCGGGGCCCTGAGCTCTGGAATTCCCATCCTAAACCTCCCCGCCGCTCTCTCCTCCTTTAAGACGCTCCTTAAAACCTACCTCTTGGTCACTTGTCCTAATATCCCCTTCTGTGGCTCGGTGTCAAATTTTTGTTTGATAATCGCTCCAGTGAAGCGCCTTGGGATGTTTTACTAAGTTAAAGGCGCTATACAAATGCAAGTTGTTGTTGTTGTCGTCGGATTCTTTAGGTGACCACAATTAGAGCAGCTCAGGTGCTTCGACGTAATGTGCCCCAGAAATGTCTTCACTCAGAAGGTGCTGAACCTGTGGAATTCTCTACCACAGAAGGCTGTGGAGGCCAAGTCACTGAATATATTTAAGAAGGAGATAGATAGATTTCTAGACACAAAAGGCATCAAGGGGTATGGGGAGAGAGTGGGAATATGGTATTGAGATAGAGGATCAGCCATGATCAGATTGAATGTTGGAGCAGGCTCGAAGGACCAAATGGCCAACTCCTACTCCTATGTTTCTATGTTTCTATATGACCTGCAAGTGCACAGGGTGAATTTCCAATCCCAGTCATCCATCACTAAGGGCACCAAGTTAAAAATAGAAAGAACTCCCATTTCTATAGCGCCTTTCACGACCTTGGGACTTCCCAACGTACTTAACAGCCAATGAAGTACTTTTTGAAGTGCAGTCACTGTTGTAATATAGGAAATATGGCAGCCAATTTGCGCACAGCAAGATCCCACAAACAGCAATGTGATAATTACCAGATAATCTGTTTCATTGATGTTGATTGAGGGATAAATATTGGCCAGGACACCGGGGAGAACTCCCCTGCTTGTCTTCGAAATAGTGCCACAAGATCTTTTACATCCACCTGAGAGGGCAGACGGGGCCTCGGTGTAACATCTCATCTGAAAGACAGAACTCCGACGGTGCAGCGCTCCCTCAGTACTGCCCTTCCGACAGTGCGGCGCTCCCTCAGTATTGCCCCTGACAGTGCGGCGCTCCCTCAGTACTGCCCCTCCGACCATTGCAGTACTGCAATGGAGTGTCAGCCTAGATTATGGGCTCAAGTCTCTAGAATTCGAGGAGGAGGAAGAGCTCCCTTACATGGTGTGGGGGCGGGTGGGGGCAGAGGGCAGGGGGCAAAGGGTAGGTTATCCAAGAACATTCGTAATCACTTCCTAATCTCCAGCTTGAAAGGCATTGGCTTATTGATCTCAGCATATTGGAGTTTAACTTAATTTTCTTCTGCCAGTTTTTTCTCTCTTGAAAATGCTGATCGATGTTGGAGTAAAGTTCCACTGGCACTATGTCTGAATGTTGGCAGGGTTGGCAGCTTTAATTGTGGGAATTCATCCCGTCCCCACCTGACATTATATATATTGCACACACACCACACAGACCACACCCAGCCACCCACGACTACACACCCGCAAACCCCCACACCCACCCCCCACACCCACCCCCCCACGCACACCCACCCCCGACACCCACCACCCCGCACACCCACCCCCCCGCACACCCACCCCCCCGCATACCCACCCCCCCGCACACCCACCCCCACAAACCCACCCCCCCACACCCACCCGCGCACACCCACCCGCGCACACCCACTCCCTCATGCATCCCTGCACACACACATACCGTGCACACCCCAATCACACACACACCCCACACCCGCAAACCCCCACACCCACCCCCCACAGCCACCCCCGCACACAGACCCCGCACCCATGCCCACCCCACGCACACCCCACCCATACACATACTACACACACACCAATGATCCCCCTAAGGTGCGTGAGTGTGCGGCCGTGCATCAATTGGGAGGTCCCCCGCAGGCCGCTCACAAGCCGCTGGAAGACACCACACAGCAAATTTAAAGGGACCGCGCACGGGAAAAAAAATTCGATGGAACATTGTCGTCCATCCAACACATACCACACCCCCGCACACTTTCCAGCAGAGAACACTGGCTGATTTCCCTCTATTGCTTTTCTACTGTCACACCAACTGAGATCATGACAGTCCAAGGATTTGAACAGGGGCCTTCCTGTTTTGTTGAACTCAGTGCGACATCACCTGGTATAGTTAGCAACTGATCCACCAGCAGTTTAACTGTTAAAGTGGCAGGACAGTGTGATTTGTTTAATAGGGAGTCACTCATCAATTTAATTGACCGCCTTAATATTTTTTCCCTTATTGGCCCTGGGTTTTTTCTCTTTTTTTGCCTCTCCCAGATTATATGGGTGAGATGGGTGAGAGAGGGGGGATGAAGGTTGGGGAGGGGGAGTGTGATTGGTGTCCAGTCACAAAGCTCTAGCCATCAAGGTGTGTGGGGCAGGCTTGATGGACCTGCTGATCTTTTCCTGCCTTTCAATTTTGTATGTTCTGACGTCCTTAAGTATCGATGTGATTACAAAATCTGGCGAACTGATTTATGCTACCGCTTGTCCTGGGATCCATTCACCTACCTGTGCTGCCCTTTTTGTCCCTGGGATTATCTGGTGTTTCGCCGTGATGGCGCATGGGATGGAATCGCTTTTTGTCTCTGATACAGAGCAAGACCGTGGCTTTGTCCAGAACCAAGTTCTTCACCCACTCCGGGACGTGTGGCTGGAGGTCCTGCTTGTGCACCAGTCGCACGATGAGAATGGTCTCAGTCAGGCTGATCACCAGCAGGGCCATACACACCACGAAATAGACACCTGGTGTAGAAATGGGGAAAGATGGAGGGGTAGAATAGGATTTGGTTACCGAAATAGTCTTTCCCTAAACATGAAGTTCAACTTTTGAGCAGATTGTCTATTGACACCACTGTGTCGGCCAATGAGTTGGAGGTGGAGCAGGACTTACAGCAGGACTCAAACAGAGTCCATTTACTCAGCAAACAGATTCTATTTAAACAGCACACTACAGCAAACAGTCTACAGAGTCTACTTAAAAAGAGTCAATACGAAATACAGCAAACAGAACTCATGACTGAAACTACAGCAACGCAGGGTGATTTCACCAGCAAAATGCAATGAGTGGAGGATAATTACACAATAAAAATTATGTGTGTAAATTCAATCCCAGTCACTTACAGCAGAACTTTGCCAGTGTTGACACATCTGCTTAACTTTTGAGTGGTTTGGAATTCCTCAGGAACCACGCTGAGGATGGTTCCCATTTATCGCCTCCAGGGTTTCCTACCTAGTGATCAGCAGATCTCTATTATAAAAGCAAAATGCTGGAAATCTGAAATAAAAACAGAAAATGCTGGAGATATTCAGCAGGTCAGGCAGCATCTGTGGAGAGAGAAACAGAGTTAACGTTTCAGGTTGATGACCCTTCGTCAGAACTGGAAAAGGTAAGAGGTATAACATGTTTCCCCATTTACACCTCCTCTAGACCCATCTTTTTGATTCTTTACTTGTCCCATTACCACCTCCTTTTGTCTCACACCATCATCCCTTTTGTCATTTAATCTCTCTTGTCTTCCACCCTATCACAGACCTTCCCTTTTGTTCTTTCCTCCCCTCCCCCCTTTCCCTGCCTCTATATTTGCTTTAAACTGGTTCCATCTCTAACTTTTTCCACTTCTGAAGAAGGGTCATTGACCTGAAACGTTAACTCAGTTTCTCTCTCCACAGATGCTGCCTGACCTGCTGAGCATTTCCAGCATTGTCTGTTTTTATAACGTATCTCTATGTCCCAGGTACAATCCCTGATACTGTTTTTTCTCTTTAAAATATGCAATGCACAAACAGCTTTTTGAAGAAAATGGCAGATTATCGTTCGATTCAGCATTCAACCAAACCTGCTGCCGACACAAACCAAGAACTGACTATGAAGTGGGCCAAGTTTCCATTTACCTATCAGTGGAGTCCCGATGGCTGTAGCTGGAAGGGTGTCAGACACGATGATCAAAAAAACGGAATACCCCAGAAGAAGGGTAATTTTAAATGACACTCGCTCCCCACTGTCAGGAGGTAAGTAAAACCCTATGATGTCCATGACCATCAGGAAGATACTGGGCAGCAGCAAACTAACCGCGTAGAACAAGGGGCGCCTTCGGATGACAAGCTGAGGTAAAACAAAAGAGAGAAATATTGTCATGAAAATATTATGGGTAGAAGTTATACCACAGATTTACAAAGCCCCGGTTAGACCACACCTGGAGCACCGTGTTCAGTTCTGGGCACCACACCGTAGGAAGGATATACTGGCCTTGGAGGGAGCGCCACATAGCTTTACCAGACTCCAAGGGTTAAATTACAAGGAGGGATTACACAAATTAGGGTTGTATTCCAAGGATTTTAGATGGTTAAGGAGTGATCTGATCGAAGTTTTCAAAATATTAAGGGGAACAGATAGGGTAGATAGAGAGAAACTATTTTTTCACTGGTTGGTGACTCTAGGACTAGGGGGCATAGCCTAAAAATTAGAGCCAGACCTTTCAGGAGTGAAATTAGGAAACACTTCTACACACAAAGGCGGGTAGAAGTTTGGAACTCTCTTCCGCAAACGGCAATTGATGCTAGATCAATTGTTAATTTTAAATCGAAGATTGATAGATTTTTGTTAACCAAAGGCATTAAGGCGGATATATGGAGTTAGGCCACAGATCAGCCATGATCTCATAAAATGATGGAACAGGCTCGAGGGGCTAAATGGCCTCATCCCAATGTTCCCCCTAAATTTTTTTGGGTGCGCGGTCCCTTTAAGGGGCCGTGCGGCCCATTCACAGTTTCACACATGCGCGAAATTTAACATCGGAAAAGCCGTAACCGGGCTTTGCGGCACTGGCAGACAGCCGCGTGGCCGCGCTTCTTTGAGGGAATGTTGCCTACTCCTGTTCCTAACCGTAAAAGATATTCTCAACACTCCCCCCACCCCCAGGAACTCCTGACTATAATCACATTCATCGATTGCTATTTTGAAAAGAAAAAGAATTTGAGGTTGTAAGCAAAATGACAAATGAATACAGACAAATGAAAGGTTCATAGCACAGGGCAATACCAAAGTTGGAAAGAGCAGGAGTAAAGATGGGATCAATCGAGAATTAATGATTAGGTGGTGGCAAAGTTCTGAGGTAGAGTGGCTTGTCAGCCGTGGCTCAGTGGGCAGCACTCTCGCCTCTGGGTCAGAAGGTTGGGAGTTCGCAGTCACACTTCAGAGACTTGAGCACAAAATCCAGGCTGACACTCCAGTGCAGTGCTGAGGGAGCGCTGCACTGTTGGAGGTGGCATCTTTGAGATGAGATGTTAAACCGAGGCCCCGTCTACCCTATCAGGTGGATGTAAGAGATCCCATGACACTATTTTGAAGAAGAGCAGGAGAGTTCTCCCCAGTGTCCTGGCCAATATTTATCCCTCAACCAACACCTAAAAACAGATTATATGATCATTATCACATTGCTGTTTGTGGGATCTTGCTGTGCACAAATTCACTGCCGCGTTTCCTACATGACAGCACTTCAGAAATGTACTTCATTGGCTGTAAAGCGCTTTGGGACATCCTGAGGTTGTGAAAGGTGCTATAGAAACGCAAGTTCTTTTTTTAACTGTGGAACTCTTCATCTCCCTTAGTTTTTCCTAATTCTGACAATCGACCCAAGGTCAGTGTCACTTAACCACTGCTTTCTGATTTATCTCCTCTTTTTCTCTTATTCTGTTCATCCTCGGTAGTACAAAAAATAAAAGACCGTTGTCCCATCAGCTTGGACTGAATTTGAGCTCAGGCTCCAGATGTCTAAAATTTATAAAAAATTTATGAAACTTATAAAATTCCGACAGGACTGGACAGACTAGATGCAGGAAGGATGTTCCCGATGGTCGGGGAGTCCAGAACCAGGGGTCACAGTCTAAGGATAAGGGGTAAGCCATTTAAGACAGAGATGAGGAGGAATTTCTTCACCCAGAGAGTGGTGAACCTGTGGAATTCTCTACCACAGAAGGTGGTTGAGGCCAATTCATTAAATATATTCAAGAAGGAGTTGGATATATTTCTTAAGGTTAAAGGGATCAAGGGATATGGGGAGAAGGCAGGGACCGGGTACTGAGTTTGGATGATCAGCCATGATCTCATTGAATGGTGGAGCAGGCTCAAGGGGCCGAATGGCCTACTCCTGCTCCTATCTTCTATGTTTCTATGTTTCCAAGTAGAAGAACAGTTTTTTTTTAATACACTCCGTGCTGGAATATTACAAGAACCTGCTTATACATAGCGTGTGACAGCACATCACCATACAGCCTTGCGTAGACCAAAAGTTAGCCATAAGTGTTAAGTAAGAAGGACTTACAAAGAAGCGCATTTCTGCGTAGCCGTCAGACACTCCTCTTTCAAGGTTAAATTCGTTGAATTGGGTATCAACGTAAAGGAGCTCCCATTCGCCTTGGTTCATGAAAACGCTCCTGTCATACTTCACGACCTCAGGCGATCGCCACAGCGAAATATTAATATCTCGAACTGAAAATATATGGGAAAACAGTTGGACAGCTTGCATTCTAATTTTAGACCAACACTGCAACAACAACTTGCATTTATATAGCGCCTTTAACATAGCAAAATGTCCCAAGGTGCTTCACAGGAGCATTATTAAACAAATTTTGACACTGAGCCACATAAGGACATATTAGGAATAACAACAGAAAATGCTGGAAAAACTCAGCAGGCCAGGCAACATCCGTGGAGAGAGAAACAGAGTCAAAGTTTCAGGTCGAAACCCTTCGTCAGGACTGAAAAAACACAGGAAATGAAACAGATTTCCTGTGTTTTTTCAGTCCTGACGAAGGGTTTTGACCTGAAACATTGACTCTGTTTCTCTCTCCACGGATGTTGCCTGGCCTGCTGAGTTTTTCCAGCATTTTCTGTTGTTATTTCGGATTTTCAGCATCCGCAGTATTTTGCTATAGGACATATTAGGACTCAGTTTGGTCAAAGAGGTAGATTTTAAGGAGCGTCTTAATGGAGAGAGGGAGTTGGAGAGGCGGAGAGGTTTAGGAAGGGAATTCCAGAGCTTAGGGCCCCGGCAGCTGAAGGCACGGCCGCCAATGGTGAAGCGATGAACAACAGGGATGCACAAGAGGCCAGAATTGGAGGAGCGCAGAGATCTCGGAGGGTTGTAAGACTGGAGGAGATTACAGAGATGGAAAGTGGGCGAGGCCATGGAAGGATTTGAAAACAATGATGAGAATGTTAAATCGAGGCGTTGCTGAACCAGGAGCCAATGTAGGTCAGTGAGCACAGTGGGTAATGGGTGAACGGGACTTGGTGCGAAGCTTGGTGTTCAATATAATTAGTGCTGTGCGCAAATTGGCTGCCACATCATTTGCTACACTTCAAAGGTACTTCATTGGTGGTAAAGCACTTTGGGACATCTAAAGGTCATGAAAGGGTTATATAAATGCAAGTTCTATTTCTCTCTCCTAGTTCTCTGTGGAAATTAAACGTCAGAAAGCTGGGAGTGCCGCCAGGCCAGCATATTCCGGCCAGCCCCTGACACCAAATTCTCCAAGTCCGTGCTCCCGTCGAGTGAGCCACCGAGCCAGGAGCACAGTGTCACAAAATGGACCCTCCATTGTGCAGTGGATGCCATTGTTTGCCAACAACAGGAGATTACAATGTTGGAACGAGCTCAACAAATGATATATAATATAACAATTATAATATAATTAATATGATCAATATAACAATATTTTATATAATATGATATAGTATAATTTATATAATCACATAAGATCATAAGAATTAGGAGCAGGAGTGCCCTCGGCCCCTCGAGCCTGCTCCACCATTCAATAAGATCATGGCTGATCTTCGACCTCAACTCCACTTTCCCGCCCGATCCCCATATCCCTTGATTCCCCTAGAGTCCAAAAATCTCTCGATCTCAATGACTCAGCATCCACAGCCCTCTGGGGTAGAGAATTCCAACCCTCTGAGTGAAGAATAATATATTCAATATAATTAATATAATATAAAAATTCTCTTGCATAACAACCAAATCTCATCAGCATTAATGTGGCTTTCCTCATGATTATGCTATAAAAAGAGATTAATATCAACACTTCTGCTTCTATTGTGTTGAGGAGTGAGTCCCAGGACATTGTATCTAACAACTTAATAGCATTACATTGAAAAATAAAACATTAATGTCTTCCTTTCGCAGTCAACTGCACCCATTTAGTTCCTGTCATCTAACTACAGGAAGCTGTGTGTTATCCGGAGGCTAAATGTCCGGCAAGCTCGAGCCACCCGCAAAAATCAGGAGCCGTTGTGTTTGTTTTTTTTTCTTCTCATGGCTTTTTTTTCAACAGTCAGGCTCTGCAAAGTCTCTGTAGCTTAGCAACAGCTTCAGAGAGACGCTTCCAAGGTACGGGCCGACTGTTTAGAAGCTGTTGCTAAGCAACAGTGTTTGTTGTCAGATACGGAGATGAAAAGCTCCGTATGCTTCAACATTAACGCTGGAGTGTCCGGCAGTTTTGAGGGAACGGCAACAGCTCGGTCCCGTCGGTGCCGGATAGCACAAAGTTTCCTGTAATGCTAAATTAGAAAGACTTATATATCAATTGGATATAAAGTTGCTTTTTTTTGTGATTTTTTTTTTGTTGCCACTACACATTGGAGGTCTTCTGCCCATGGTCTTCAAAACCAATGGGAAACAAAAATATGCAATTTTCCATCTGGTTTAGATTTGTTTATTTATCCTCCCATCCCTTCTCCACAGTTCCCTGCTCCCCCATTTCAGTCGGGTCTGCTCATGGCCAGGCATCAAACTCCCATTGATCGATTGAGAAGTCCCAAGGCCAGAGCTTTCTGAGGTAAGAGCGGGTGGGTTGGAGGGGTGGGGGGAAAGTGAAAGTTGAAAAAACATGAACCCGACCCCAACCCGCCCACTTTCACCTTTCACTCAGGCGGGACGGGACCGGGGGGGGGCGGAGTCTGGCCTTGGAGCCCCCCCTCCCCCCCCCCACCCACCCACCACCCGCCATCCTGGGCCCAGCACCTACCTGGTCCTGTGGCCTCCTGGTCCGCGTACCCCGCACAACTGGAAGCCAACCTGTCACTCAGGCTGACCCCCGGGCGGGGAACCCGCCGCTGACGTTGCACGCACGCTGTGGTGCTAAAACTCCACAGCATGCCGGGGAACCCGAACTTCCAGGTTTCCCGCTTTCTCCAAGGTTCCCCCGCACCGTGCGGGTGGGACCCGGCAAAATCCAGCCCCAAAGCTTCTGCCAGTGCCGCTCTTGAACCCACCGCTAGATGGGGCACAGCAGTTGGCTCACTTTTTTTTGTTCTCGCTACCTCCAGGAAGTAGCTCCTTTCCACTTGCTATGACATTGCTGGCTACATATAGTGACACCACTATTCCTGCCCAGAATGGAAATGATTGGGTAATTCCCCCATCAATCACGCTTGCTGTTAGTGGCTGGGATTGATTTTATGCACATGATGTGTATTATGTAACTATCCTCCACTCCCTGCATTTGGCTGGAGAAGTCACCCTGCTTTTATCGGGAGATTTAGCTGTAGTTTCAGTCATGAGTTCCTTTTGCTGTAGTTCATAGGGACTCTTTTTAAGTAGACTCTGTAGGCTGTTTGCTGAGTAAATAGACTTTGCTTGCTGTAAAATAGACTGTCTGCTGTGAGTCCCGCCCTGTGTAAAATGGGCGATAGCAAATCAACACCCCGTTTTACATTTCTCTTGATTTTTATTTCCACTGAAGTCAAAATTACTCCCCCCACCACCTTTTTTCCAAAATTCCCATCATTCCTCATGCAAAACCACAACAACAAAAAAAGTGATTTCTTTTACATTCTCTGTTACTTACTGTTGTGCAGCCAGCTAGTGAACGTCAATGTGCAGTTCTGGACATCAAACGGGAAGTTGTAGATGTCCAGGCTACAGGCGGTGACTACCTGGATGGGCTTGTAATTCTTCACTTGGCCTTCATAGTTAACGTAAACATACGGGATTTCAGGGGACTTACCTACGTCAACACTGAGAGAAAACACATTGTTAAACAGGCTACCACAGGGAGTAGTTGAGGCAAATAGCATAGATGCATTTAAGGGGAAGATAGATGACATGAATCTTGTCATTCATGTGAAAATGACTTATGTAATAATACTGGGCGGCCTGCTGGTGGCGCTGTCCAGGGAGAGTATAAATACTCGGGCATGGGCCCAGCTTGCTCAGGACATTCTTTAACAGGAACTAGTGAAGGACACAACTAGATCTCCATGTTGAAAAACAGTTGATTAAAGCCTTGTTTAATACTCAGACCAAGTGCCTAGTAGTTTTCTTACGTCAGTAGATAAGCACATGAGGGAGAAAATAATAGGATACTTTGATGGAGTGAGGTGAAGTAGGTGGGATGAGGCTCGTGTGGAGCATAAACACTGGCATGGACCAGTTGGGTCGAATGTCCTGTTTCTGTGCTGTAGACTTGATGTAATTCTATGTAATAACCAAAAGAAATTCTCAATTTGAGTGTGAGAATTTAGAGACCTTCCCCTCAACACCAGTAAGTGTTGTATCGATGTTGCAGTTAAGAAGTTGGTTAGATCCAGACTGAAGTCAATGAATCCGCAAGATGGAGGTTGTAAGCAGAGTCTAGCTGCTGAATGCAAAGTTATCTAAAACCATTAATAATTCTTGTTTTTTTTATCCTTTTATTAGTCAATGCTGGATTATTAATAATCCTAAGAATATAACACAAGAAGAACACCAACTGGTGTGGATGAGTTCAAAGAATATTGGGCCTGAAATTGCGGTCGGAGGCTTCCCACGGGCGAATGCCTCCAAACCATAAGTAGACTGGTAATCCATCCGTACGTACCTGATGGCCCCGGACCTACGAAGACTGGCGTTCCTGGGCCTGCGGGTGTATGCAAGCATCCCTGGGATCACGTGGGCTGGCCCAACCAATCAAAAAGGGGGATTCCCATTATGCTTACGGTGATTCCATTTACGTACAGAATCCCCATAAACACAATAGAAATGACATAAAAATACATTTTCACACAACCTAAATAAAAATAAATCACCTCATGTTTAAAATTAATTCAAATACAATTTAATTAAACATTTAAAACAAAAATGTAACTTTTTGAAAAATAAATGTAAACATTTTTAAAGGGGCCAAAAATAGGCTAAACTAATTTTACATAAGAACATAAGAAATAGGAGCAGGAGTAGGCCATTCGGCCCCTTGAGCCTGCTCCGCCATTTGATAAGACTTCCCTGCCCGCTTCCCATAACCCTTGACTCCCTTATCATTCAAAAATCTGTCTATCACCACCTTAAATATATTCAATGACCCAGCCTCCACAGCTCTCTGCGGTAGAGAATTCCAAAGATTCACGACCCTCTGAGAGAAGGAATTCCTCCTCATCTCCGTTTAAAATGGGCGACCCCTTATTCTGAAACTATGCCCCCTAGTTCTAGATTCCCCCACGAGGGGAAACATCCTCTCAGCATGTACCCTGTCAACCCCCCTCTAGTGAATCTTCTCTGAACTGCCTCCAATGCAAGTATATCCCTCCTTAAATAAGAAGACCAAAATTGTATGCAGTACTCCAGGTGTGGTCTCACCAACGCCCTGTACAGATGTAGCAAGACTTACTTACTTTTATACTCCATCCCTCTTGCAATAAAGGCTAACATTCCATTTGCCTTCCTAATTACTTGCTGTACCTGCATGCTAACTTTTTGTGTTTCATGTACAAGGACCCCCAGATCCCTCTGTACCGCAGCATTTTGTAGTCTCCCTCCATTTAAATAATAATTTGCTTTTTTATTTTTCCTACCAAAGTGGATAACCTCACATTTTCCCAATTTTAAAGGTCTTTGAATGTTTAAATGATTTTTAAAAATATATTTTAATATTTATTTAAACCCTTGCACTGGTAATAGAAGGCCTTACACCTGCTTTTACCTGGTGTAAGAGTTTGGTGGGCATTCGCTGGCCAGTAGTTGTCCAACCCTGCGTCAGTGAATGTCCATTTCCTTTGGATTCGTACGATCTGTCCAAGCTGAAACTTGACAGATCGCAAGTTCCGGGTTTTCGCGCATGCGCATCGTACAGGGAAACCCGGAACTTGTGGGGCATTTATGGCTGCTTACGCTGTGCGCACATGGTCATAGGCCCCGGAAAATCCAGGCCAATGTTATAAGTGTTACAAAATTATGAGACTACAGAACTGTCCTATTTCATATACATTTGGGGTACGGTAATCATAGTGGTTATGTTACGGGACTAAAGTGAGTTCGATTCCTACCGTGGCAGTCTGTGAATCTGAATTCAATTAATTGAATAAATCTGGAATAATAAAGTTAGTATCAGTAATAGGGACCATGAAACTATTGGATTGGATGCCACTAAGTTTGAAAAGAATAGATGAGTCGATAAAAGTCATGGTTGAGTGACACAAAGATAAGAGTTTTAAAACCCTATGGCCTAGAAATTTGGTGGCGCTCGCCTGGGTGCCGGAATTACCGCTCCGGACGGAGCCGCTTGCGCCAGCCGAAAATTCAGTTTCAGCGCCCCAAATGGAAGTGGGGTGCTGCTCGAGGCACCCCGCTTCCCTCTTGGGGCGCTGCAGCTGAATATCGCAGCGCACCATGCCGCAGCGCCACATGCTGCGGCACGGTACGCTGTGGTACTGCAGGCCTTCCTCCCCTTCTTAAAGGGGAGGGGCCTGCACCAGCGCGATCGGAGATCGCGAATGCCGGCAAAAGAGCCCGGCACCGAGGAGAAGTGCCGGGCTCTTGGGACACAGCTGGCACTGCCCGGGGGGCTCAGGAGGCCGGCGCGAGGAGGTGCTGGCAGGCGGCCAGCGAAAAAAATGGCCGCCCCGCACCTCCCCTTTAATTAGCGCCACGACCGCCGCAGGTAGGCCCCCCTGAACCAGTCGCAAATTGCGACCGGCGTGACAGCGGGGGGCGTGACCAAATATCGTGATTGGGGCGGTAGCGGGGCGCTGCGCACACCGATGACATCATCGGTGGTGGCACAGCGCTACAGGCTAATGCCGCCATTAGCGCCCCGCTAAATTTCGCGGGAGGCATGGCCAGTGGCGCTAAACCCACTAAGTGCCCTCTTTGGGCGCTAACTGGTGGCGCAGCCCACCGAATTTCTAGGCCTATAGATTGTAGGAAGTAAGGAGTTTTGCAATTTTGAAGTCTTGGCAAAGAATGAGCGAGAGTAGAAGGTGATATGCCTATCAGGATCAAGCAATGAAAATTCAGGGGAGCAATGACCATAATATTGACAAAAATAGAGAGAAATAAGGAATGTTCTGATGGATGAATGATATGCCCTATTCCCGGCCATTATTAAAGTTTAATTTATCATCCTATTTATGGTAGGTAGTATCGTGGTTACGTTACTGGATTAGTAAATCAGAGGTTGGGATTAAGAATCCAGAGAATGTGAATTAAAGTCCCACCATGAAAATAAAAATCAGTAGAAGTGATCATGAAGCTATTGGATTGTTGTTAAAAACCCAACTGATTCACTAATGTCGTTTAGGGAAGGAAATCTGCTGTCCTTACCCGGTCTGGCCTGTATGTGACTCCAGTCCCACACCAACATAAGAACATAAGAAATAGGAGCAGGAGTAGGCCAATCGGCCCCTCGAGCCTGCTCCGCCATTCAATAAGATCATGGCTGATCTGATCCTAACCGCCAATCTACTATCACAGAACCATCTCCTGAATCTAACAGAATTAGACACACGAAATAGGAGCAGGATCAGGCTACACGGCCCCTGGGCCCGCTCCGCTACCCACAGGGCCATGACCGATCCGAACCTAGACTCATGTCCAAATTCCTGCCCGCTCCCCGTAACCCTTAATTCCCTTTACTTCTAGGAAACTGTCTATTTCTGTTTTAAATTTATGTAATGATGTAGCTTCTACAGCTTTTTGGGGCAGCATATTCCATGGACCTACCACCCTCTGAGTGAAGTAGTTCCTCCTCATCTCAGTTTTGAAAGAGCAGCCCCTTATTCTAAGACTATGCCCCCTAGTTCTAGTTTCACCCATCATCGGGAACATCCTCCCCGCATCCACCCGATCCAACATGGTTGGCTTTTCACTGCCCTGTCTGAAGTGGCCTAGCAAGCCACTCAGTTCTATTAAACATCCACAAAAGTAATACACCACCTCCTCTGGACACTAGGGATGGGCAATAATTGCCATCCTTGCCAGTGACACCCATATCCTGTGAATTAATCTATAAAAAAATATTTAAGCATGCTGCGTGATGTACTATTTCCCAGCTGCGAGATCAGGTTAAATGCCCTGGATGTACACCATCATTCCAATTCAACTTTGTAACTGGCTGCTAGAAGGTGCATGAGAAATGCTTGGGTTGATCTGCCAACCAATTTTATTCCATTCTTCAATTCCATGCATCTCGACCCAAGAATGGCCTGCGAATGAGAATTCACTTTACAACAACTTGCATTTATATAGCACCTTTATCATAGTAAAACCTCCCAAGGCGCTTCACAGGAGCGTCATCAGAGAACATTTGACACCGAGCCACGTGAGATATTAGGACAGGTGATCAAAAGCTTGGTCAAAGAGGTAGGTTTTACGGAGCATCTTGAAAGAGGGGAGAGAGGCAGAGAGGTTTAGGGAGGGAATTTCAGACCTTAGGGCCCAGGCAGCTGAAGGCACGGCTGCCAATGGTGGGGCGAAGGAAATCGGAGATGAGCAAAAGGCCAGAATTGGAAGAACGCAGAGTTCTCGAAGGGCTTGTAGGGCTGGAGGAGGTTACAGAATCATAGAAATTTATGGCACAGAAGAAGGCCATTTAGCCCATCCTGTTTGTGCTGTTTGAGAAAGAGCCATCCTGCCTATTCCCACTTTGCAAATCTTGATTACAGCACTTCAAGAGCATATCCGAGTATTTTTAAAATGCGATGAGGGTTTCTGCCTCTACCATATTTTCAGGCAGTGAGTTCCAGACCCCCACCACACCTCTGGGTGAAAAAGGTTCTTCTCAATTCCCCTCTAATCCTTCTACCAATTACTTTAAATCTATGCCCCTTGAATTGACCTCTCTGCTAAGGGAAATAGGTCCTTCCTATCCACTCTATCTAGAGATAGAGGAAGGACCTATCTATCAGAGATGTATCTGTGTCCCATCACTTGGTATGTCCAGCCACCATACTGAACAACCTACAATAGCAAAATACTGTGGATGCTGGAAATCTGAAATAACAACAGAAAATGCTGGAAATACTCAGGTCAGGCAGCGTCTGTGGAGAGAGAAACAGAGTTAACGTTTCAGGTCTGGGACCGCCCAGACCTGAAACGTTGGCCCAGAAATTCCGTTCGCAGCCCTCCCGCGGGCGGAGGGCTGCGATTTGGAAAAATCTCCGCCTGGACCGGAGGCTCCCGGGAGGCGCAGAGTTCTGTTGATGTGCCTCTTCAAACTGCCGGTGTGTAGGGCCCGCGTATCCCAGGGGCGCAGCTAGTTCGCAGCGTCCCTGGGATCACGAGGGCCACGGGGAGCCAATCAGAGCAGGGAATCTCCATTCATAGATTTGACAGGAAGACCTGTCAAATCTATAAATAGAGATCAGCCCCAAAACATAGTAAAACTTCAAATAAATTTTTTTAAAAAGTCACATTTTTAAAATGACTATAAATGACATAAATTAACTATTATAAACAAAAACTTAAATTTTTGAAAAAAATAATTAAAGTTTTAACGGGGCTAAAAATAAACTTACCTTTCTTTAAAGTATTTAAAATGATAAATCAGTAGAAATTTTTTTTTTATTTTTTTTTTTTAACTTTCTTCAACTCTTAGCCTGGTAAGGCCTGCTTTTCCAGGTGCAAGAATTGTAAAGGTTTTCTGCGGGCGGAGGGGCTCCAGAAAGCGGAACTCTCCGCCCGCAGAGGCCCTTCTCCCGGGCAGCCGGAGGATGTCAAGAGCTTTCTTGACAGATCGGAAATGCCGGTTTCCAGCACGTGCGCGCCTGAAACCGGCATTTCCGATGTCCCTGCGGGTGAGTACACAGCGCGAACCCACCCGTCGGGATCGGAATTTCTGCCTCGTTAACTCTGTTTCTCTCTCCTCTCTCCACGGATGCTGCCTGGCCTGCTGAGTATTTCATAGAACCATAGAAGATAGGAGCAGGAGTAGGCCATTCGGCCCTTCGAGCCTGCTCCGCCATTCAATGAGATCATGGCTGATCATCCAAATTCAGTACCCTGTCCCTGCCTTCTCCCCATATCCCTTGATCCCTTTAGCCTCAAGAAATATATCCAACTCTTTCTTGAATATATTTAATGAACTGGCCTCCACTGCCCTCTGTGGCAGAGAATTCCACAGGTTCGCCTCTCTCTGGGTGAAGAAATTCCTCCTCATTTCAGTCCTAAATGGCTTACCCCTTATCCTTAGACTATGACCCCTGGTTCTAGACTCCCCGGCCATCAGAAACATCCTTCCTGCATCTAGTCTGTCCAGGCCTGTCAGTATTATATAGGTTTCGATGAGATCCCCTCTCAATCTTCTAAACTCCAGTGAGTATAAGCCCAATCGACACAATCTCTCCTCATACGTCATTCCTGCCATCCCAGGTATCAGCCTGGTGAATCTTCGCTGCACTCCTTCCATGGCAAGAACATCCTTCCTCAGGTAAGGCGACCAAAACTGCACACAATACTCAAGGTGCGGTCTCACCAAGGCCCTGTACAACTGTAGCAAGACATCCTTGTTCCTGTACTCAAACCCTCTTGCTATGAAGGCCAAAATACCATTTGCCTTCTTAACCACCTGCTGCACCTGCATGCTTACCTTCAGCGACTGGTGCACAAGAACACCCAGGTCTCTTTGCACTTCCCCTTCACCCAATCTATTGCCATTCAAATAATAATCTGCCTTCCTGTTTTTGCCACCAAAGTGGATAACCTCACATTTACCCACATTATAGTGCATTTGCCATGTTTCTGCCCAGTCACCCAACCTGTCCAAATCGTACTGGAGTTTCACGACATCCTCCTCACAGCATACCCTCCCACCCAGCTTTGTGTCGTCTGCAAATTTGGAGATATTACATCCAATTCCCTCGTCCAGATCATTAATATATATTGTGAACAGCTGGGGTCCTAGGACCGATCCTTGCGGTACCCCACTAGTCACTGCCTGCCACTCGGAAAACGACCCGTTTATTCCAACTCTTTGCTTTCTGTCCGCCAACCAGTTCTCTATCCAAGTCAATACCTTGCCCCCAATCCCATGTGCCTTAATTTTGCACGCTAATCTCTTATGCGGGACCTTATCAAAAGCCTTCTGAAAGTCCAAATACACCACATCCACTGGTTCTCCCTTATCTATTTTACCAGTTACATCCTCAAAAAATTCCAGTAGATTAGTCAAGCACGATTTACCTTTTGTAAATCCATGTTGACTTTGTCCGATCCAGTCACTGCTTTCCAAGTGCTCTGCTAGTTCCAGCATTTTCTGTTGTTATTACTGAACAACCTGCCTGCTTATTCCTTTTGGGAAATTATGTTTTGAAAGTTATGGAAAAACTCTGACCTTTATTCCTCGATATAAGTATGGTCGCGACCAAAGCTTGGCAGGGGGAGTAAAATCATAGCGCATGTTCTGAAATTTGGTTTGCTGATGATAAAAATAATCATTAACATCTTCAATAACTAATGCCCTTAAATCATAAGATAGAACAGTGAGGGGAAAATTGGAACCGTATTAAAAGAAAATCAGAGTTTTGGTAAATAGAGTTTAGTAGCTTCTGGAGAATGTATTCAAGAATGGGTCTGTCTAGGCCAAAAGTGACCTGGTACCAATCCTAGTTACAAGCTGGATGTTTTTCCACACTGTTACTATTAATGATAAGTTGTAGGAATTACTTACAATTCATTTATTAAAATGTCGGGCACCCATATGTTTGCAGTGGGAATCGATATCTGTTTGATGTCGTCAAAGTCCTGGGGATTCCACATCAAGAATTCATCCGTCCAAAACTGAAACACATTGGTGAAACCGTTACTCAAAGTTTATGCAGAGTTCCGTACAAATATTCCAACTACAATATGGGTGAGTTGTTGGATATTTCTGCCGGATTATAGACCCCAAGACTCAGACAATTCAAAGATGTACATAGTAAAAATATCTAAACTATGTGAACATTCAATTAAAAAAAAAGTAAGAGTCCATTTAGGTCCCTAAACTGAGATTATGTAAAAACAATTCCAGTGAGATGTTCTTACCTGTCGGTACCAGATATAGGTGGTTAGAACTTGATTTTTCTCATCCTGAAATTAGATAAATCACACCATTAACCAAAGCTTGATTCTCAATTATAAAGGAGGGGGTGATCGATAGATGGATATTGGTCCATCAATGTTTTTTTTTAATGCGTTCCTGGGATGTGGGCGTCGCTGGCAAGGCCAGCATTTATTGCCCATCCCTAATTGCCCTTGAGAAGGTGGTGGTGAGCCGCCTTCTTGAACCGCTGCAGTCCGTGTGGTGAAGGTACTCTCACAGTGCTGTTAGGGAGGGAGTTCCAGGATTTTGACCCAGCGACGATGAAGGAACGGCCGAAATATTTCCAAGTCAGGATGGTGTGTGACTTGGAGGGGGACTTGCAGGTGGTGGTGTTCCCATGCGCCTGCTGCCTTTGTCCTTCTAGGTGGAAGAGGTCGCAGGTTTGGCAGGTGCTGCCGAAGAAGCCTTGGTGAGTTGCTGCAGTGCATCTTGTAGATGGTACACACTGCAGCCACGGTGCGCCGGTGGTGGAGGGAGTGAATGTTTAAGGTGGTGGATGGGGTGCCGATCAAGCGGCGTTCTAAATTTCTACTACCCTTTGTGTGATAAAGTGCTTCCTGATGTGTTCTTCCCTAGAGTAGTAGGTGATTTGTGTGTGTGTGTGTTTGAGACTGGATTTGAACATAGGAACAGGAGTAGGCCATTCAGCCCTTCAAGCCTGTTCTGCCATTCTATTGTATTATGGCTGATCTGTATCTCAATCCCATTTACCCGCCTTTGATCCACATGCTTTACATAACAAAAATCTGTCGACCCCAGTTTTGAAAGTTTCACTTGACCCAGAATCCACAGCCTTTTGAGGAAGAGACTTCCAGATTTCTACTACCCTTTGTGTGAAGAGGTGCGTCCAGATTTCACCCCTGAACAGCCCGGCTCTAATTTTAAGATTGTGACCTCTTGTTCTGGTCTCCCCCCCCACCAGGGGAAATAGTTTCTCCTTATCTACCCTATCGAATCCTTTTATCAATTTAAACACCTTGATTAGATCACCGCTTAATCTCCAATACTCCAGGGACCACAAACCAAGTGTAACCGATACGAGACTCCCAAAACAAGCGCTCTACTCGGAGCTCCGACACGGCAAGAGAGCCCCAGGTGGGCAGAGGAAATGCTTTAAGGACACCCTCAAAGCCTCCTTGAAAAAGTGCAACATCCCCACCGACACCTGGGAATCCCTGGCCCAAGACCGCACAAAGTGGCGAAGAAGCATCCGGGAAGGCGCTGAACACCTCGAGTCTCTTCGCCGGGAGCAAGCGGAAGCCAAGCGCAGGCAGCGCAAGTCAACCCAAGCACTGTCTGCCCCACCTGTGACAGAGACTGTAGGTCCCGCATTGGACTCATCAGTCACCTGCAAACTCATTTTTAATGTGGAAACGAATCATCCTCGGTTCCGAGGGACTGCCTAAGAAGAAGGATGCAACCTGTCCTCATAATTTAACTATTTTAACCCACGGTATCATTCTGGTGAATCTGGGCTGCTCCCCCTCCAAGGCCAGTATATCCTTCCTGAGGTGCGGGGCCCAGAACTGATCGCAGTTCCTCAAGATGGGGGTCTGACCAAGGCTCTGTACAACTGAAGCATCACTTCCTCCCCTTGGTATTCCAGCCCCCCCTTGAGATAAAGGTCACCATTCCATTATCCTTTTTAATTGCTTTTTGTATCTGCGATGTCAGTAATAATACTGAAGAAAAATCACTTAGATCCATGCATATGTGTTTATTCAGCAGCCTTGTTCTAACGCATTGACCCTCAGTCTCCCAGGAGTTTACCAATGTCCCTCTTAGCAGCCAGGTGCGCAGCTAAAGCCTTGCTGTGATTTTATTCTCATTCTTGGGATGTGGGCATCGCTGGCAAGGCCTGCATTTATTGGCCACCCCCAGCAGCTTGCTCAGCCGCTTCAGACAGGACAGTTAAGAATCAAATCACACTGGTGTGGGACTGGGGTCGCATGTAGGCCAGACAGAGAGTTTCCTTCCCTGAGTAACATGAGTGAACCAGCTGGGTTTTTACAAGCTTCACGGTCACTTTTTTTTTACAGGCATTGGATTTTTTATTTCCAGAGTTTTAAGGCTGAATTCCAATTCTCATATTACCATTGTGCGAGTTGAGCTCACGTTCTCTGGATTGCTAGTCCAGTAAGTTAAACACGACACTAACGTGTCCATTCATGTAACCATGTCGGAAAATGCTGAGAGACATGAAAGGTTATAAAAAGTGAGGGACCACTTTTGGGTCTTTTTCAAAAGCCAATTTAGAAATTACGAACAGTTAGACAGTATCACGCACGATACAGAGTCCTGCTCGATCGAGAGTACGTACCACATTTAGGATCGCGTACACCATGACATCAATGGCCACTGTTGTTGTTTTCCTCCAGTCCTGCACTGGGCGGACCCCCTTGGAATAATTGGCCATTAAGTAGTCAGAAAGCTGGAGTAGACCTGGCCTTGGACTCGCTGTTCGGTTTCCGCTTCTCTGTCCTGTAAAAATAATTGCCGGCAACTCTTATTTGTGGAAGTATCATAAAAACAAGAAAGAGCTTGCATTTCTATAGCACATTTCACGACCACAGGATGTCCAAAAACCTTTCACAGCCAATGAAGTACTTTTTTGAAGTGGTGTCACTGTCGTAATGCAGGAGGCGCGGCAGCCAATTTATGCACAGTAAGCTCCCACAAACAGCAATGAGATAAATGACCAGATAATCTGTTGTTGGTTGAGGGATGAGTAATAAAATGAGATTTAAACATATGGCTTTCTGTATAATTACTCAATGCCTGAGAGCATCGAATCATCGAATGATACAGCACAGAAGGCGGCCATTTGGCCCATCGTACCTGTGCTGGGTCCTTGGGAGAACTATCCAATTAATCCCACTCCCCTGCTATTTCCCCATAGCCATGTAATTTTTCCCTTCAAGCATTTATCCAATTCTCTTTTGAAAGTTACTATTGAATCTGCTTCCACCACCCTTTCAGGCAGTGCATTTCAGATCACAACAACTCGCTGTGTAAAAATATTTTTTCCTCATGTCACCTCTGGTTCTTTTGCCAATTACCTTAAATCTGTGTCCTCTGGTTACCGACCCTTCTGCCACTGGAAACAGTTTCCCTTTATTTACTCTAACAAAACTATTCATGATTTTGAACACCTCTATCAAATCTCCTCTTAGCCTTCTCTGCCCTAAGGAAAACAACCCCAGCTCCTCCAGTCTCTCCACATAACTGAAGTCCCTCATCCCTGGAACCATTCTAGTAAATCTCTTCTGCACCCTCTCCAAGGCCTTGACATCCTTCCAAAAGAGTGGTGCTCAGAATTGAACACAATTGAGCGGACTTCATAATCTTTACCAGGTTCGGTACAAATGCGGTTTAGTCCTTTTTTGTAAATCTGTGAGCCTTGGCATTTTTGCTACACCACATCACATCTCTCCAAAATGTCCCAAAAGGGCTTCATATACAATGAATTACATTGAAGTGCAGCCACAGTGGCAGGTGGGCAAATACAGCAGTTACTTTGAGCACAGCAAGATCCCACAAACAGCGGTGCAGTGAATGATCAGCTAATCTGTTCTCGTTGATGTAATTTGAGGAAGGAATGTTGGCCTGGACACTCGAAAACTTCCCCGCTCTTCTTCGTAGGATCCTTAATATCCACCATGATCCGTCGGGATAGACAGAGAGGGCCTCAGTGGATGTTGTGTGCGTTTATCTTGGTAGCAAATGGAATTTAGCTGCTTTGCTCCCCAGCAGTCAGCACATTCTGAATGGCTTCTAATTGTCTCTAACTCGCTGTGGCGATAAGCGAGTAGCAAAAATAAAGTTCTGTTCAGTTGAAAGTTGACTGATGACTTGAAACCAATGGAGAACTTTATCTTCCATCCGTTGTTAGGTATAGGTTTCTCAGCAATGGTGAATGCCCATAGACTGTGCATGGTGCCATGCCCGTTCTACGCAATAATCCTGGCCTGGAGTGGCCAGATTGCCTTCGGTAGTCCCGTGTAAGAATAAGCCATTTGCTGTAACTTCTGCTGCAACTTGGCCAAACTTAAAAAGTTGACCAAATACCAGCATGCTTTGAGAGGTTCCTGCGGGAATTTGTGCGAAAAAACTGTTCACAGATAAAGGGGCCTTGAACAGGATCAGAGACTGACTGCTAAAAAAGAAAAATGTGGAAGGCTGCCAACTGTCTTTCAACAGATTAGGAAAACAGACCTTCAAAAAAGTTTTGTGGAGAAGAAGTTTTTGGCTATTGAACTGTGAAGCCGTTGCAAAAAAAAAACCCCAGCAAAATCTTCTGACTGTGGAACGTAACCGGCCTTGGAAGGCCCATGGGTGTTTAATGGACTAGTGATAAGAGGGTCTGAGAAACAATTAATGACCATTATGCCGTATAGTTAGGGGCACGTACACAGTAGAGGGGTTGCCAAGTTTTAAGGTATAAAAGATGCTGCAACAAAACATTCGAGGCTGCAGTCGGGGATGACCCGGTCAGTTGCCAGCACATCTAGTCACTGCCGGATTGACCACTCGCTGGTGTTAGTACCTACGTGGTGTTTTTTGCTTGAGCTTAAAGTAAAGGTATATCTCTGTGTACGCTGAGGTGTAATTGGGAATTATTACACGTTACATACCTATCGGATTACTTGTAATCTCTTGCTGATTTTTAAGTAAAAGAAGTTTCACAGATCCACTGGGGGCAAAATTCGGTTGCTTTACACCTTCTGTTAGCGCCCTAAGAGCAACTAGCACGCGGGCCCAGCACCGCTAACACCTCCCATGAAATTCAGCGGGAGGTTAGCGGCGGCAGTAGCCCGTAGCGCCCCGCGGCGCTGCGCCTCCGGCGATAATTAAAGGGGAGGTGCCGGGCGGCCATTTTATTTGCTGGCTGCCTGCCAGCACATGACCCCTCTGCCGACCCCATGTGCATTACCCCTTCCTCTTGCGCATTACCCCATGTTTGACTGACACTCATTCAAATGATACAGGCAGCTTTATGTCATGGCCAATACTCATTGGAGTTTAGAAGAATGAGAGGGGATCTTATTGAAACATAAAAGATTCTGAGGGGGCTTGACAGGGTAGATGCAAAGAGGATGTTTCCCCTCGTGGGGGAATCTAGAACTAGGGGGTATAATTTCAGAATAAGGGGGCACCCTTTTAAATCGGAAATGAGGAGGAATTTCTTCTCTCAGAGGGTTGTGAATCTTTGGAATTCTCTTCCCCAGAGAGCTGTGGAGGCGGAGTCAGTGAATATATTTAAGGTGGAGATAGACAGATTTTTGAACGATAAGGGAGTCAAGGGTTATGGGGAGCGGGCAGGGAAGTGGAGTTGAGGCCAAGAGCAGATCAGCCATGATCTTATTGAATGGTGGAGCAGGCTCGAGGGGCCAAATGATCTACTACTGCTCCAACAGCCTACGTCTTATATTCAATGCTCTCGTATGGACAGAAATTCCTGCAGTTTAAAGGAAAAGAATATGGGCAAGAAAGTTAAGAGGAACAGGGAGTCTTATGATTTTGAGTGTGGCCAGATAACCCATTAACAGGTTGCGTTGAGTACCCCAAGCACTCTCAAGCTCACCTTCATTTCCTGCACAATGGGAATATCACACTGGAGCAGTCGTGTGTGCTGTTCTGAAGATATTTATTTAGACACTGTTGTAGGAGTGTCAAACCTCGTTGCTATAGAACACTATAGGAGAAGCATCCGGGAAGGCGCCGAACACCTCGAGTCTCTTCGCCGGGAACAAGCGGAAGCCAAGCGCAGGCAGCGCAAGGAGCGCACGTCAACCCAAGCACCCCACCCACCCCTTCAACCACCGTCTGCCCCACCTGTGACAGAGACTGTAGGTCCCGCATTGGACTCATCAGTCACCTGCGAACTCATTTTTAATGTGGAAGCAAGTCATCCTCGGTTCCGAGGGACTGCCTAAGAAGAGGCTGAGATTGAGCGGAAAGAGTAACAAAGCTTTCTATTTCCTCAGCTTGGCCAACGCAAGAGTTCCCAACAATTAAAATTAAGAATGCTGTGGGAAAATCGGTTGGGGTTATATAAATGCCCTTGATGCATCCAGCAAGATGTCTATTTACATTTCATTGTTTAATGACAGTCCATTAATACGCTGGCAAATGGTCAGGACCTCAACAGACAGAAAGTTGATCTCCACACATTATCTTTGGCTCAACATGACTTAAAGTAGTAGGAAATAAAAACATTGCATTGGCGCAAAATCTTACAATATTGGAATAAATGACTTCAAAGTGCACCAGAAGTTGAACTCCCATTGGAATTGTAGATAAACAAAGAGGGAAAAAGTACTTAAAAAAACATATCTAGGTACCATCACAATATCAGCCACCCAAGAAATATCTGTCAGAAACATGGACCGAGAAACTGTCAAAAGAAGCTTTTCCTTAATTAATAGTGTTGAGTATTCTTTCCCACGTTTGCCTTTGCCAGTGCCAGCTGTGGCTCAGTGGGCAGCACTCTCGCCTCTGACTCAGAAGGCTGTGGGTTCAAGTCCCACTCCAGAGAATTGAGCACAAAATCCAGGCTGACACTCCCAGTGCAGTGCTGAGGGAGTGCCGCACTGTCGGAGGTGCCGTCTTTCAGATGAGACGTTAAAACTGAGGCCCCGTCTGCTTCCTCGGATAAATGTAAAAGATCCCGTGGCGCTATTTTGAGGGGAGTTCTCCCCGGTGTCCTGGTCAATATTTGTCCCTCAGCCAACATCACTAAAACAGATAATCCGGTCATTATCACATTGCTGTTTGTGGAAGCTTGCTGTGCGCAAATTGGCTGCTGCATTTCCCACATTACAACAGCGACTACACTTCAAAAGTGCTTATTTGGCTATAAAGTGCTTTGGGGCATCCGGAGGTCGCAAAAGGCGCTATACAAATGCAAGTTTTTCTTTCTTGAAGGGGCTGATTCTCACCAGGGCACAGCTCCATGGGGGCTGGGTGCCCTCCAGTACCACACTCAATAAGCATTTGTTAAGTGTGAACCCAGTGAGGGAGTGTCACACGATGGGAGGTGGCACAGCTGAGCTCGATCCTACCCTTACCCGACATGCACACGCGGGGTTATTTTTAACTTTGTGCGGTGGAAACGAAAATCGGGAAAGACGTATAACGGGCAGCCAATCCAATATCGCCCATTTTACACTAAAGGCAACTGGCAAAGTTACCCCCATGGGGGTGAGATTGGTCTTCAGCGGGGGCGCAAAATGTGCAATAATGAATTGGCAACCCGCCCGATTATCTTTTCCTTTGAAAAGAAAATCGTACTGGGTGCAAGACGGACTGCAATTCATTATCACTTGCACTGTCACTCTATTTACCCTATCAATTCCATTCAAAGTCCTAAAAACCTCCATCAAATCACCCCTTAGTCTTCTATATTCCAGGGAATACAAGCCTAGTTTATGTTTTGCAACTTCCCCCTCACCCCCCACCCCCCATCCCTCTTGGACTTGGCGCGAGGTGCACGGGGCAGCCTGCCAGAGAGCCAGTGCGCACTCCCAAAGCTTGAGTCCAACTCCCAAAGTGTCGAGACTTTCCGCAGAGCGTGGTGACTGACATGAATCAGTCATTCATGAAAGAAAGACGTCTGAAATAATACTGAGCGGCCTACGGGTGGCGCTGTCCAGGGAGAGTATAAATACTCGGGCACGGGCCCAGCTTGCGCAGGACATTCTTAACAGGAACTAGTGAAGGACACAACTAGACCTCCATGTTGTAAAACAGTTGATTAAAGCTTTGTTTAACGCTTAGACCAAATGCCTAGTAGTTTTCTTACGTCAGCGACCATGCTGTCCAACATGGACCGAGCGGTCAGCTCCATCAGTGCCGCAGCGTGTGGGTCAATGGATAATAACGATGAGTGGGAACATTGGCCGATTGTTCTCCAGCTAGCCCAGCTGGTTACCTCTGTCCCCGCTAATATCAGCTAACTCGGCACGGAACATGGATGAGTCTTGGTCTGCCATTCCACACTGATCAGCAGGGGAGCATTTGGAAGTCTAGTTAATTGGTTTACCTTCCTTGTTATCTACTTATTATTATTGAAGTGATGTTGCAGTAATGTTCATGTACGAAATGGATCAGCGGTTTTCGAAAGAAATTGCTTGAATTTCTTGAAATTGAAAGCTACAGAAACAGATCCTGCAACGCTAAATCCCATAGGGAAAAAAATTCAGTTGAAGTTCAATTTACTTTTACGTTAATATGCGCTATCGACATCCAATATGTAGTACATTGCCAAAGATGTACCACAGAGGCAGCAATTGGCTGTTGTGTTTATTTCTCAAAGAGGGGCCATATTTATACATCAGGAGAGAGGTGAGCACAAAAACCATGTCACCTGCAGGCAATGCAGTGTCAGTTTTAAGACACAACGGCCCCTTTTTGATTTTTGCATCACAGTATTTGAGGAACAGAGACAGAATATTTGCCAGTTTTCAATCAAGGCCACGCTCCTTGAAAGAGAACAGAATGTCCTAGTAAGACGAGATGGAGAGTGGCCTCCAGGCACATGAGGGGTCATATTAATTACTGGCGAGAATGTAAAACGGGCGATATCGGATTGGCCGCCCGCTATACACCTCTCCCAATTTTTCTTTCCATTGAAGGTGTATAATGGGCGTGCAACTCGACATCGCCCATTTTCCACTCAGATTTAAAATTAAACTTCTTTTTGTGGGAGCGCGTTCTACCGCCCTTTATGTGAAGAAGTGTTTCCTAACTTCTCTCCTGAAGGCCCTGGCTCTAATTTTAAGGTCATGTCCCCTTTGTCCCAGACACCCCCACCAGTGGAAAAGTTTCTCTCTATCTACCTTATCAATTCCATTCAAAGTCCTAAAAACCTCAATCAAATCACCCCTTAGCCTTCTATATTCCAGGGAATACAAGCCCAGTTTATGTAACCTCTCTTTGTAACCTAACCCGTGGAGCCCTAGTGAACCTGCCCCTCCTTCCAAGGCCAATATATCCTTTAGAAGGTGTGGTGCCCAGAACTGTACACAGTACTCCAGATGTGGTCAAACCAGGGCTTTGTACAGCAGCTGCAGCAAGACTTCCTCCCCTTTATATTCTAGCCCTCTA
Organism: Somniosus microcephalus; assembly: GCF_052327205.1. Taxonomy (NCBI): domain Eukaryota; kingdom Metazoa; phylum Chordata; class Chondrichthyes; order Squaliformes; family Somniosidae; genus Somniosus; species Somniosus microcephalus. Next base: position 8,959,703 of record NC_141012.1, read on the forward strand.
GTTGTAAAGACCTACCCTTACTGCTTCCCTTAGCATAGCATAGAGCAGTGATTGAACCTAAGACCCTCCTGGTCTCCAAGGCTCAGCCCCACACTGGTCAACTGAGGCACCAGGAGAGCTTTTAGCTTTTTTCCTAGGCTTTGTAGAGCGGCTCAACTTACAATGACCACCATTCCACCAATCGCCATTAGTTGGCCACTTAACCTTTGCAAATGGTTTTACCCAAGTTTCTCATTTGTTGTCGAGCTGGCCTATGCTGATTTGTTGCCATCTTCAGGGACAACTTCCGCTGACCAAACTAAAATTCCACATAAAACTCAAGCGGTCTAATATACACTGAGGACTGACTTCAAGACACCTATCTGATCTAAAGCTCATCCATTGCTTATAAATCACTCTCAATCCTCCTTACAGAATGTTATCAAAGTGTATCGAACCCGTACCAGGTAGGTGTCGGCCATGGCTCAGTTGGTAGCACCCTCGCCTCTGAGCCAAAAGGTCGAGGAGCCAAGCCCCACTCCAGAGACTTTAGCACAAAATCCAGGCTGACACTCCAACACAGTATTGCGGAACTTACTGCACTGTTGAATATGCTGTCTTTCAGATGAGATGTAAGCTCTCTCAGGTGGACATAAACATAGAAGATAGGAGCAGGAGTAGGCCATTCGGCCCTTTGAGCCTGCTCCGCCATTCAATGAGGTCATGGCTGATCATCAAGATCCCATGGCTTTATTTCGAAGAAGAGCAAGGGAGTTCTCCCCGGTATCCTGGCCAAAATTTATCCCTCACTAAAAACAGATTATCTGGTCATTATCATATTGCTGTTTGTGGGAGCTTGCTGTGTGCAGAATTGGCTGCTGCATTTCCGACGTTACAACAGTGACTACACTTCAAAAAAGAAAGTGCTTCATTGGCTGTAAAGCACTTTGGGCGTCCTGAGGTCGTGAAAGGCGCTATATAAATGCAAGTTTCTTTCCTTTTTTACAGAGCCATACCAGGTTCTGACTGCAGGTATTTGTAAATAATATATAATGGACCAGAATGTGTGTAAACCTCATGCACACTTTCCTCTACCTTTGAGGTTATCACAGCTTTGCTATCACTGACACATACCCATTATTCATTATTCAATGGGAACACCACCACCTCCAAGTTCCCCTTCAAGTCACATACCATCCTGACTTGGAAATATATCGACTGTTCCTTCATCGTCGCTGGGTCAAAATCCTGGAACTCTCTCCCTAACAGCACTGTGGGAGCACCTTCACCACACGGACTGCAGCGGTTCAAGAGGGTGTCTCACCACCACCTTCTCAAGGGCAATTAGGGATGGGCAATAAATGCTGGCCTTGCCAACGACGCCCACATCCCATGAAGGAATAAAAAATTTTTTTTTAATTTTTTTAAAATTTTAGGTGTTATGCCTAATTCAGTGGGTCAGTAAATGGCCTGGTATCTGGGTGGGCAGCTGAGGTGCTGCCAGGCCCTCACTACTGCTGCTCTGTAATTACGAGGAACAGGATGTCCCTTCCCCACAAGAAAGCCCTTGCGCGGACCATGCCAAGATTGAGAACTCAGAGTAGGGAATAAAACAGGCCAAAATCGCCCATTCTACCAAACTGCAGCTTGCTGTGCTGGCACACCACTCCCCAGCTGTTAGAACATCGAGGAGCATTGACCTCCCAGTAAATCCATCCATCACTCTTGTTCTGCAAACAGTCCAGTAACCAAAAGTCCGAAGTGCTTTTATTTTCATTCTGTTCTATTCTGGGCATTAGGTTTAAAGAAAGAAAAGTAAGACTTACATTTCTATAGCGCTTTTCACGACCACTGGACGTCCCAAAGTGCTTTACAGCCAATGAGGTACTTTTTGAAGTGTAGTCACTGTTGTAATGTGGGAAACGCGGCAGACAAGTTGCGCACAGCAAGCTCCCACAAACAGCAATATGATAATGACCAGATAATCTGTGTTTAGTGATGTTGAGGGATAATTATTGGCCCCAGGACACCAGGGATAACTCCCCTGCTCTTGTTCAAATATAGCCGCGGGATCTTTTACGTACACCTGAGAAGGCAGACAGGGCCTCAGTTTAACTTCTCATCTGAAAGACAGCACCTACCAACAGTGCAGCACTCCCTCAGTACTGCGCTGGAGTGTCAGCCTAGATTTTTGCACTTAAGTCTCTGGAGTGGGACTTGAACCCACAACCTTCTAACTCGGGAAGGCAAGTGCTACCCACTGAGCCACGGCACAGCAACAATTCATGCTTACCGTGCACTGCATATTAAGCATGAATTGTTTTCGCCAGTGAAAACTAACAAGCAATATAAATAACAGCGATTCTTTTAGAGGAACTACCTCGAAAGTACTGCAAAATATCTGTGCTACCAGCTTTAGGGACTTTCTACCAGGAGGCTCAGTGAATGTCAAGACTGACTAACTGGCTTATTTATTGAGAAACCATGCTTGTCCTGGCAGAAAAGGACTGCAATGTACCATTTCAGGCTCGTGTGATCATGCCTTCTTTCAGTTAACGCTGATAATGGACAATCGTGAGAGTGTCTATTAAAAAAATTTAGATCACGCATTGGAGTTCAGGTGCATTACATGGTTTATATTGACCGATATAATGCTATACCAGGGCGAGCATGGCAGCAATTTACATTTATATAGGACACGGCCTGTAAAAGAAATTTCTCAAGGCACTTAACAAGCTGGATACCAAGCAGGATAAGGATGGAACTTAAAGGGCAGCTGCCCAGATATGATTTCAAAGGAACAATAAAGATCGACCTACCTTCAGAAAGCAACAAAGCCGTGAGAAGCAAAGCAACAGTTGCCCAGAAAGAGCAGAAACTCATTTTGCCTTTTCTTCCACTTCTAGGCAATGCTAACCAGTGATTTCTACGGCAGTAGACGGATGCCTCTGTAGACCAGCGAGTTACAAGTGGACCTACAGCTCTCCGGGACAGTCGAAGCCTTGTGATCTTCTCTCTCCATTAAAACTGAGTTGAACCCGAATCCGCGGGTGACTTTTTTTTCGCCTGGCCTCCCCTCGTGTTTTAGCAACTCGTGATGATTAATTGGTCGCGTAATCAGATGTGAAGGACAGATCTGCATCGGGTTTCAGCCAGTGTTGCTGGCTGATGTCATTGCTGTGGTCTGACTGTACTGTACAGACCCAAGAGTGCTGGTGATTCCTGTACCCCAGCGAGCTGACAACACAAGAACTGAGTCAAAAATCACCTTCAAATAAAAATGACAGCAGACATAAAAAAAATGGCCAAGAAGATAAACAAATGACACTTAACGCGCTGCGATTTTCAAGGTGGTAATTTGTTCGGATAATTTTTCTTAATTTACGTTAGGATCCATTTATTTTATTGCTTTGAGGGATATTTTTTTAATTGGAGAATTGATTATGTGTAAATAAGAGAATTACATGATGATTACAGGGTCGCAGTTTTAAAGTTGCTGGCACTGAGGGGACAGGTGGGAACTAATGCACGGGCTTAAACGTGCCACTGTTGCCCAGGCGACCACTGGGCCCCCTCCCCCGGCCTGTTACCCTGATGCTTCACGGAGGAGGCACTTTTTTGCTTTAAACCCATTTCATCTTCTCGTCAACACTTTGCAAGAAATTTTGCAACATGGGCGGCGGTGAAATAGTTTATATTTCTCCTCAGCTCTTGAGGAATAGGTTGGAATGGGGAAGGCAGTGGGGGGGGGGGGGGGGAGTAGTTTGTTAGAGGGGTGGGGAGAGGGGGAAGAAGACAAGAGGGAGGCTTAATCCAATTGTCCAGCAGCTTACTAATGGTGCTAATGGGCCGGCCTGCGTATCTGCCACAGTTGGCTTCTCCCAATAATGCAATAAAAGGAGCCATTTAGCATCGAGTTACATACAGAGAGGGGAAATGCAATGATGTGTGTTTACCTGGCTGTTCTCTGCACTTGATATTTTCCCGAAGGAATCTCTTCCCCTTTAGGCTGGAAGCAATCAAGTCTGCCAGTAATCAGGTCGAATGACTTACAGAAAATTTACTAAGTAGATCAGCTGCAACCGAATCTTATTAAAGTGACCGGAAATAAGATTGGGAATTTTGATAAACTGCTGTCAGCACTGAAATTCATAGACTTACAAAATAAAATTAAAAAAAAATATTAATTTAATTTGTTCCAAAGTGACTGAGAATTGTCATTATCAATAATGCAGAGAACAGTATGATACTAATAGCAGATTTAGTATAATTTACGTGAGTTATTAAAACATTCTCTTTAATCTCTAGTGTCATATTTTAACCTCCTAGCTCCTGAACTGTAGCAGGGCCGCTGCCAGCACAGCAGTGAGGTGTTCGTTTTCTCGTTTTCTGCATAATTATGAAATGTCCTGTCTTTTTTTCTTACCAAGCCATCAGGGGATGTGTGGGAGGAGGGGGTGATTTTTCATCTGCCAGATGCCCGTCTCTCGTCTGAAAAAATGGGCGGCCAACAGTTGAATGTTGGGGGGGGGTGGGTGGGGGAGGCGCACACCTCGGCCACCCCGTTGATGCCCAGGATCCTGCCTCAGGCAAATTTCAGGCAGGCTTGTAACTGGACGAGCCACTCACCCGCCCGAAACAGGTAGGGGTCCTGCGAGGGTTGTAGGGCCCACCTCTGTAATTTACAGTTGCTAATGGATGGAGTGAACCAGTTGCGACCAGGCAGACTGTAACCATAAGCTGGCCAGCTGGGTTTGTGCACTCCGTTCTGGAACCATGGAAAGTTACAGCAGAGAAGGAGCCCAGTCAGCCTTTCACACCTATGCTAATTCATTTTTTTTTAAAAAAACATCCGCTTCAGCTCAGTGGGTCGCACTCTCGCCTGCGAGTCAATTAAAGCTGTGGGTTCATGTCACTGAGGGGTGATTTGATAGTGGTGTACAAGATTATGACGGGTTTGGATAGGCTAGACGGGGAAAGGCTGTTCCCACTAGTTGGTACAAGGACTAGGGGACACAGATTTAAGGTTTTGGGCAAGAGATACAGGGGGGATGTGCTATGGGGATAGAGTGGGGGAATGGGACTGACTGGATTGCTCTGCAGAGAGCCAGCACGGACTCAATGGGCCAAATGGCCTCCTTCTGTGCCGTTATGACTCTATGGGGGAGAAATTGGGTATTGCCCCATTTGGGGCGCAATTATCAGCTGGGCGCAAAGTTTAGTGCCTGGCGGTAATTATCTCCTCCGACTGCAAACTTGGCTTTTATCGCCCCTGGAGGTGATTGGAGCGCTAAATCAGGCGCTACACACCGGTCTTAAGGCGCAAAGGCCGAGGAGCGAGGCGCTACCTCAGAACGCTGGCGAAGCTCATGTGATGTCAGTCAGCAATGGAACACAGACACACTGGCGCCGGCCAGTTCTTAAAGGGGAGGGTCGATCTTGCTCTCCATCCACACCCTGCTCATTGCAGCCTTGACTCTCGGCCTGGAGAGACCTGTACATCAAATCTGCTGGAAAGAACAATGGAGAGGCCCAGGGGAAGAGCTCAGGGTGCAACCCCCATAGTCTCTTCTAAATCGATGCAAGATCAAATCAAAATCAACCTGCAAAGTGCTGCTCAGTACCCAAAACTCCTTCACACAGCGTTGAATCTCTGCAGAAGTCTCTCTCTCTCAGAATGCGTGGTGCAAAAATGTCGCTGACAAAAAAAGGCAGGAAGCAGTCGTCTTTAAATAGCGCTCCCCTAGTCCCTTTCTGACAGCATAACGCTCCCCTCAACCTGTCGTTGCTTGCGGCAGGCGGTAAGGCAGGGAGCGCCACTCAATTTCCGGTCCGTGGCGCTAACGGGGCATTGCGCACTCGACTGACATCACAATCTGCCGGCGCAGGAGATTGTGGCGGTAGTGTTTAGCGCTGCCGCAATTTGTCTAGTTAATTTTGCGAGCGGCGCAAACATCGCTGCGCTCGGGCGCTAGTTACTTTGCTAACGGGAGGTGCAAACAACTAAATTTTTCCCCCATGACTCAAGTCCCACTCCAGAAACTTGAGCGCAAGAAACAAGGCTGACACTCCAGTGCGGTACTGAGAGGGTGCTGCACTGTCAGAGGGTGCCGTCTTTCAAATGAGATGTTAAACCAAGGCCCTGTCAAAGAAGAGCAGAGGAGTCTTTCTGGTACCCTGGTAAATATTTATCCCTCAACCCAAATCACTAAAAACACATTATTTGGTCATTCGCCATCATTGCTGTTTGAGCGACCTTGCTGTGCGCAAATTGGCCGCCGTGTTTCCTTATACAGGAAACTCTCTTTTTACCGGCACCTAAATAACCGGAAATCTCTCTTAACCGGCAAAATTCAGGAGTAGGTTCAGGTAAGTTTTACTTCATATTAGTGGCCATGTAACCGGGGTTCCTGGATCTGTGACCGTGTAACCGGGGTTCCTGCACCTGTTGCCATGCAACAGGGATGCCTGGATCTGTGGCCATGTAACCGGGGTTCCTGCACCCGTTGCCATGCAACAGGGACGCCTGGATCTGTGGCCGTGTATGGGGCTCTCGTACCTTGGTAAGTATACTTCTCTGTAATCCGGACTTTTTGATCAACCGGCACCACGCCGGTCCCGTCGGTGCCGGATAAAAAAGAGTTTCCTGTATTACAGTAGAACACCTCCAAAGTATTTAATCAGCTGTAAAGTGCTTTGGGATGTCCTGAGGTCGTGAAAGATGCTATAGAAATGCAAGTTCTTTCTTTAATGTATAGAGCCAAACTTGTGGATGAGTGTTACCATTGGAATGCCTGGTGTGATATTCCATCAAGAATTATAATGGTCGGAAAAGCCTTAAGCAGAACGCTCATGATTTCCCAACATATGTTGCTGGTGAGTGAGTCTCCCAATAGTAGTGAGGTCATGAAAGGCAGTATATAAGGACGAGCAATGGCAGCCAGCAGTGCAAGACCATACCAGAGTGATCTTCTCGGTCAGCCTGGTGCAAAGATTGAGACTCTCCGACATACTCTTCCCATCAATGAAAGCGAAAGGAGAATGCAGAACCAAGGTCGCTCGACACAACAGAACTTGCAAGAACAGAGGATGACACTCCAAGTTGACCCAAGTACAAAAAAAGACCCATCCTGCATCCTCAGACAGAGGCAGTGCTCAACATCCCCTTATTCGGTACCACAGATGCAGAAACTAACGAGGTTGATCCGCAGAGCCTTCAATTTTCCTTTATTATGGAGCAGATCTTCCTTTTCGTGTCCAGCGTCAATGAAATACAGGCTGCCACCTGTCTTTTCAGACACAAGACCATCAGCCATCCGCTCCTGCAGCAGCACCTCCTCCAGGGACTCCTCCATTTCAGTAACATCACTGTGCTCGGTCCAGTTTTTCTTGTTCTTGTTAAGCTGCCTGCGCTGCGGTGTGTGCAGTACCAAGTCCTTTCTTCTTTCTTTGTTTTTTAAATATTTATCCACCTCTCTTTTATAAGCTTTTATTATGGATTCAGCTTGCACCACTGTTCTGATATTCTATGCCCTAACAACACTAAGTAAAAAAAATTCCTAATCTCTCCCTTTTTCCCAGATTTAGGAACAGCTTCTTTCCCAGGGCTGTCATCCTACTGAACTCCACAAATAAACTCTAAAGCCTGCACATCTGCCAATGCACTTTATTATGGTTATGCTTATGTTAATGTATTACAAGCCAAATGTATGTTGAAACGTCTTAATCTAAATGTACACTCTCGGGAGCCGCAAGCCTACATTTCGTTGTACTGCACTTGTGCACTAACAATGACAATAAAAGTTGATTTGATTTGATTGATTTGATTTTGATGATCTTAAATGGATGCCCTCCAGTTAATGACTCACCGAGCAGTGGAAATAGTTTTTTCCCTATTTACCATATCAAGGCCTCCCCATAGGTTTGAACACCCACATCATAGCTTGTCCTAATCTTCTCTGTCCTACTGGACAGATGCCCAGTTTCTCCTAACCACATTACAACAGTGACTACACATTGGCTGTAAAGCACTTTGGGACGTCCTGAGGTCGTGAAAGGCGCTATAGAAATGCAAGTCTGTCTTTCTTTCTAAAAGCTCTTATCTGATGCATCATCTTAGTAAATCTATTCTGTATCCTCTCCATGGCCTTGACATCCTTCCGAAGGTAGGGCGCTCAAAACTGGACCCAATATTCTTACTGCAGCCTAAACAATGATTTGTATAAGGTTAAGAGACTGATGGGATTAAAGTCCTATGTGAAGTGAATTCAGTCAGTCTTGATCCAATTTATATCAGAAGTCACACAACACCAGGTTATAGTCCAACAGTTTTTTTGAAATCACAAGCTTTCAGAGCGCAGCTCCTTCGTGCTCCATCTCTCCACTTCACCTGATGAAGGAGCAGCGCTCCGAAAGCCTGTGATTTCAAAAAAACTGTTGGACTATAACCTGGTGTTGTGTGACTTCTTACATTTGTCCACCCCAGTCCAACACCGGCATCTCCACACCATGGCAATTTATATCAAGCATGTGATTGCAGCACCAAAACTGCCCCTAATTTGACAGTAATGTCACTCAGACAGAACTAAGGATGGTTTGGGAAATGGGGGAAAGAATGCTAAACTGGTGCAATAGGAGATGCTATCCTGAGGGTTGGAGTGGCGGCCAATGGTTGGAGGTGGAGTGGAGGGAACTTGCCGTACCTGATTTGTAATTGCCCAGTGCGACATTTGCTTTAAAATTGAAAGTGTTCCATTTCTCAGCAGTGCCAACCCTCACCTTGATAAGGACAACTAAATCCCTTAAATGCTCTCCCTTGCCTTTGCTGAAGTTGTCGACTCGTGTTGGGGTACCGTTCCCTCGTTGTCGATAGCCCTCTGGTGCCTCACTGCAGTGGCCGTTCCATTCCATTCCATTCCACAGCACAAAACAGCACTAGTTAGCAATCTTAATCAGGGAGGACTCGGTATGGCAGGTATGGGAAATGAGAAGAAGAAAAAAAAGCAAAGAGAAAGAGGTTCTGTTCTTCCTACCTCAAACCCTGATGGCAGCGCACTTCACAAACGTAATTAGGTTCTGCTGGAACATTCCTTCCACATCAAAGGTAATGGCTACAGTTACTTCTTAGGTTCAATGTCATTTGACCTGTTACCTTTCAAATGACCAGAAACCTGTTGGTAATCATCTCTTAAATTTGCCATGAAACCAATTAAATTGGAAAATGATGTCCAAATTGCCTCAATTAACTTGTTCATTAGTTTTAATCTGTTTAGCCCTGATTAGATCAGTTCCTGCTTATCAAAGTTATAGGAAAATATAAGAAAATAGGAAATTAGAATATTTTTTAAACGGTGAGAGACTGAGAAATGTTGGTACTCAGAGGGACCTGGGTGTCCTTGTACACGAATCGCTGAAAGTTGACATGCAGGTACAACAAGCAATTAGGAAAGCAAATGGTATGTTAGCCTTTATTACAAAAGGATTGGAGTATAAGAGTAAAGAAGTCTTACTGCAATTATATAGGGCCCTGGTGAGACTGCACCTGGAGTACTGTGTACAGTTTTGGTCTCCTACATTACAACAGTGACTACACTTCAAAAAAGTACTTCAATGGCTGTAAAGCGCTTTGAGACATCCAGTGGTTGTGAAAGGTGCTGTAGAAATGCAAGTCTTTTTTTTACTTCATTACCTAAGGAAGGATACACTTGCCTTAGAGGGAGTGTAACGAAGGTTCACTAGACTGATTCCTGGGAAGAGAGGATTGTCCTGTGAGGAGAGATTGAGGAGACTAGGCCTATATTCCCTGGAATTTAGAAGAATGAGAAATGATCATATTGAAACATATAAAATTCTTACAGGGCTTGACAGGGTAGATGCAGGGAGGATGTTTCCTCTGGCTGCGGAGTCTAGAACCAGGGGTCACAATCTCAGAATAAGGGGGTCAGCCATTTAGGACTGAGATGAGGAGGAATTTCTTCACCCAGAGGGTGGTGAATCTTTGGAATTCTCTACCCCAGAGGGCTGCGGAGGCTCAGTCGTTGAGTATATTCAAGACCGTGATAGATAGATTTTTGGACTCTAGGGGAAATCAAGGGTTATGGGAATAGTGTGGGAAAGTGGAGTTGAGGTAGAAGATCAGCCATGATCTTATTGAATGGTGGAGCAGGCTCGATGGGCTGAATGGCCGACTCCAGCTCCTATTTCTTATGTTCTTATATTACCTTCCTCAGAAGTCAGATCACCGGTCTATCTAGTAAAGGGAGTGGAGACTTTCCATGGTTTACGGATGGTCAGTATTATATTGCAAATTATTTTATTTTAAAATTAGAAAGGCCTTGCTTCAAAGTTCAGTAGCCCCCTCCCTCCCTCATCCTTATAAAATGGTCGAGATGCAGTGTTGAATGTACTGAATTTAGCTCATTTCATCCAGGGGTTGGCAGAGAGAGGGCACTTTTGTCCCACCTATCTGGGCTTGATTCAGGCCCATGTTTTAGAGTGAACAACAACAGCAACTTGCATTTATATAGTGCCTTTAACATAGTAAAACGGCCCAAGGCGCTTCACAGGAACAATGTAGGTCAGCGAGCACAGGGGTGATGGGTGAACGGGACTTGGTGCCAGTTAGGATATGGTTAGCAGAGTTTTGGATGAGCTGAAGTTTATGGGCAGACAGTTTGTTAGCCTAGTGTGACATCCAATTGAAGTTCTAAAGTTGCTCAATGGATTGACACCAACTCTCGGTTGAAGCAAATCCAAAAAGATGGCCATTAATGAGTTACTGATGAGCATTATGGCCCCGTGTTGCTATTGGGCTTGCTAATGCTGTCTGTCTTTGACACTCATACACAAACTAGCCTCAAACTACCTCTTGTTCTCCCCCTGACCACTTTTCTACTTTAAATGTACCAATCTCTAACAGTCCTTTCACAAGGCAGAACCAATTCCTCTTCGAGCAAACTGTTAAGCTGGCTTCCTTTGGAAAAGAGTAGACTTTAGGGCGATCTGAGTACAAAGGGTATTGATTGACTAGACTGACCCAGTCTAATTGCTCACCATGTTGAAGGACTCAAACCCCAGCAGAAACACGTTAAAACGAGGAAATTAGGCGTAAGATGGGTTGCCAAGCCCTTATCACTTACAGGGTAAAGAGTTAAAGAAAAAAAGACTTGCATTTATATAGCGCCTTTCATGACCACTGGATGTCCCAAAACACTTTACAGCCAATGAAATACCTTTGACGTGTAGTCACTGTTGTAATGTAGGAAACGTGGCAACCAATTTGCGCACAGCAGTGTGATAATGGCCAGATAATCTGTTTTTAGTGATGTTGATTGAGGGATAAATATTGGCCAGGACACTGGTGCTCTTCTTTGAAATAGAGCCATGGGATCTTTTACGTCCACCTGAGAGAGCAGACGGGGCCTCGGTTTAACGTCTCATCCGGAAGCCAGTGCAGCACTCCCTCAGCACTGCACTGGAGCGTCAGCCTAGATTTTTGTGGTCAAGTCTCTGGCGTGAGTCTTGAACCCACAACCTTCTGACTCCGAGGCGAGAGTGCTGCCCACTGAGCATTGAAATGAACAGTATTAATGGGTTTAAGAGACAATTTACCTGCTTTTGTGTTTAAAATTTGCAGCTGATCCTCTCTCCCTAGTCTGCGGTTGGAGATATAAACTTACATTGTTCCAGTGGCAGTGAATACCCACTTTTTGTTGGTCATATGATTTGCCACCCAATTTCACTTTTGCCCAGTGACTGGCAGAGACTGGTGCTGGGTGGAAATGGTAGCTAGGGAAAGCAGTGCTTGGCTCTGCTGAAACTGGCACTGCGATGTGAAAAGATTTCTAGACACAAAAGGCATCAAGGGGTATGGGGAGAGAGCGGGAATATGGTATTGAGATAGAGGATCAGCCGTGATCATATTGAATGGTGGAGCAGGCTCGAAGGGCTGAATGGCCGACTCCTGCTCCTATTGTTCTATGTTTCTAAAAAGCCTTTAGATACATTTCTGGAGGGAGAAGTTAAAAGAAAGACTTGCATTTCTACAGCGCCTTTCATGTCCTCAGGACGTCCCAAAGCATTTTACAGCCAATGAGGTACTTTTGAAGTGTGGTCACTGTTGCAATGTAGGAAACGCGGCAGCGAATTGGTGCACAGCAAGCTCCCACAAACAGCAATGTGATGACCAGATAATCTGTTTTTAGTGATGTTGATTGAGGGATAAATATTGGCCCCAGGACACCGGGAAGAACTCCCCTGCTCTTCTTCGAAATAATTCCATGGGATCTCTTACATCCAGCTGAGAGGGCAGACGGGGCCATCAGTACTGCACTGGGAGTGTCCGCCTAGATTTTACGTTCAACCCACAATCTTCTGACTCAGAGGCAAGGGCGCTACCAACTGAGCCACGTCAGCTGCCTTTTGTCTCCACGGGCCCATTACGATCTCATCTGGCTTCGCATACCTTTTATTGTCTCTTTTCTTCTTTTGTTCGATCGCAGCTTTGCCTTCGATCTTTTTATTTTCTTTCCAGTTTTGAAGAAGGGTTTCAACCCGAAACGTCAACTCAAATTTCTCTCCACGGATGTTGCCTGACCTGCTGAGTTTTTCCAGCATTCTCTGTTGTTATTTTTAAGTAATTGAAGGATATGATTTGGAAGCCTGTGCAATTGCAGCAGTTTCAGGAGAGAGATGCTCTCCCGATAAAGGCACAGGCTTGATCGGTCTAGTTGATTTTTCTTGTTCCTAAATGTTTTTACAATTTAAAATACGGGCCATAATAAAGGTGCTTCCCCTTTAGAGTTTATTGAAATCTGCTGCGAATACAACCATGGGACTGAGTCAAGGGGAAAGGTGTGGCCTAAGTACAATCAGTGAAGAACTACACAAGAAAAATAACAATTACATCAAACTGTCTCTAACTCAAGATGACACTTCTGAAAAGGTCAAGAAATTATTGTAATTTTCTCCCCTGACCTTTTTTAACTGGAACAATTTAACTAACCTGTATGTTTATCCAATGTCATTACGGTCTTTTTGAAGTCTATTGATGGCCATTAATTGCATCTGAAATGCACATGGACCAGTTGATTGTTCATTCATCTTCCTTCCCGTGTCTCATTCAGGTTCACAAAAATGAATTTGGATAGATCCAAGATGCAGTTAGCCTTCATTTATAGACTAGAGACTAATGCTATTTTGCTAATTGCACACAGACATTTTCATTTCAGTGCAATCTTTTTTCAATCACAAGGCAACACGCAGCAATATAGATACAGTTTCCCGATGTGCCGTTTTGATTAGTTCAGCTGCCAATCAGAGCAGCTGTAGTTATTGGAAAGCCATTTATGACATTTTGTCTCCACATTTAGTTTTTTTTTGGATTTCCGGCACGGCCCTGTTTGTGAAGGCGGGAGAGTTTATACCCACATCACAGCTTCTGTGTCTCTGTCACTATGAGTTGAGCCAACAGGTGGTGTGTTTACTGCAGGCACTCCAGGGATTTGAGCACAATAATCCAGGCTGACACCCCCAGTGCAGTTTTGAGGGAGTGCTGCACTGTCGGAGGCGCCGTCTTTCAGATGAGACGTTAAACCGAGGGCCCATCTGCCCTCTCAGGCGGACGTACAAAATCCTATGGCACTATTTTGAAGAAGAGCAGGGGAGTCCTCCCCGGTATCCTGGCCAATATTTATCCCTCAACCAACATCACTAAAAATATTTATCTGGTCGATATCATAGCTGTTTATATAACCTTGCTGTGGTGATAGTGGCTGCAACGTTTCCTACATTAGAACAGTGATTACACTTCAAAAGTACTTCATTGGCTGTAAAGCGCTTTGGGACGTCCTGAGGTGGTGAAAGGCGCTATAGAAATGCAAGACCTTCTTCTTTCTTCCTGCACCCCCTCACTGTGCTGAAATCAAGGCTGAATTGCAGCACTTCGTAATCTAACTCCTTTCAGAAGATCTCGACACTGTGGAACTGTTTACCTTCTTTGGTCTTTTCTTCCTCCTGAAATCTTCAGGCTTTTAAAATCCAAGTCTGATCCAAACTAATCCCTAGTTACTGATTTATCTCATCTTCTCTCTGACTCCTTTCACCCGTGGTGCTGTCACAATATACGTAGGAGCTTGGCCCTACACCTCTGTCTCTCAATAGAAAAAGTTAAGGCAAAAGGATCACATTTAATTCAGAATAATATGCTAAAAATTTTTTTGTACATACAGTTTACACAAGAGCTCTTTTATAAAGGGCAAGAATTGTACATGCAGACAGGGCATTCACTGAATATAGGAATGTACAGGATGGGGAAACACCATTGGGGTCTATCTAGCCACTCCCAGTGAACATGGCGTGGCAATCCAGAGCTGTCTTTCTTACCATCACTACAGGGAGACTCTCCCAAGAGCTAGCTGTCCAAGTGGGGTCTCCAAGGGTGATTTGTCCAGAGATACCCAGGGTGAAGGGTATGGACAGGGCTGTGTCACGAAGATTTGATACAAAATTGCTTCCAAATCTCATTTGAATCCAATTCAAATTTTTAATTTTCCAAACTTGCCCATAAGGTTAAGTTTTGACTCTGTCTCCACCTCGTTCACATAGGTAGGGTTTTTCATATTGGTTTTACCACGAGTCTCACCTAAAGCCCTCAACAGACTCACTGGACTGTGGGGAAATCCCAATTCATCATTCAGATTTGGATATCTGAAAACTGGAATCCCCAAAATCTCGATTGGGATTTGGCAAAATGACTTTGCGGCTAGATTTTCTTTGAGGTTACACCGCAAACATTTTAAACTTGGAAACTTCATGTAACCATGCAGCAAACGGTTCCCTTTTGGGATATTCTGGGCCTAAACTCTTAAGCTCCAGAATTCCCTCCCTACCTCTCTCCTCTCCTTTAAGCCGCTCCTTAAAACCTACCTCTTTGACTAAGCCTTTGGTCGTTGTCATAATATCTCCTTGGGACAATGGCTCGGTGTCAAACCTTGTCTGACAATCACTCCTGCGAAGCGCCTTGGGACGTTTTACTACGTTAAAGGCGCTATAGAAATGCAAGTTGTTGTCAGATATTAATGGTGTGGGTGACAGTAGGCACAGCTCCATGTCTTACCCACTCCATGGCACAATGTACCAGAGCACCAGTGTGTTCTGTCACAGCCCTGCCCTTGGATTGGGTTTTCCTATAGATTGATAGTTGGTTTGAGATGTTATTGGATGCAACACTGCAACACAGCTCAAATGGACCCAGGTGACACCCAGAACCTGAGATGAAAATAAAGTAAAAATGGAGCATTTTGGGGGTAACTTTAACCAAAGCATTGGCGGCCGTGCCTTCAGCTGCCTTGACCCTAAACTCTGGAATTTCCTCCCTAAGCCTCTCCGCCACTCTCTCCTCCTTTAACACGCTCCTTAAAACCTACCTCTTTGACCAAGTTTTTGGTCACCTGTCCTCCTGAGAAGCGCTTTGGGCAATTTAATTATGTTAAAGGAGCTATATAAATGCAAGTTTTGGCTGTTGTTGTAACCTGCCCGACGGGAAACTAAGGCAAGCAAATCGGCCGCCCGTTTAACGCGCTCAACTTCATTGGCATATAAAGCGGGCGGCCCGATCTGTTCCCGTCTGGCGGGTTCGTGTAAGTTGAATCCTTCTGCGTTGAGACCCTTCAGTGGATACCTGACAAAAAGAATCTCAGGTCGAAACACTGAACTGTCGTCTCTCCTTTCGGATGTTGTCTGCTGCGTAATTGCAGCAGTTTCTTATTTACTTTCGCCTAGAGTCGGAGTTGTTTTCAAGCAGAAAGAAAAGATGAAAAAATCCCAACTGATCTTGAAATCATTTAAATCAGATTTGGGAATCATTTTGAAGCTACCCTTTATTGGATTCACTTTATGCTGAATCGTTATATTCGTACAATATTATGTTTCTCTCAACATGCATCCTGATGTGTAATCTGTTCTGTCATCAGATTTTAAGCTATTTAAGGATCTTTTCATGATTATTTGAGGTTAAGTGCTTAAATCAGAGACTGTAGAATGAAGCGACAACACTTGTTACTTGCTGCAAAATTTAGCCATCGGGGGGTCATTGGGGATAAATTTAGCGGAAATTCTTTTTTTACGGGATTGAGAAGCTGTGGAAGTCGGAGAATCCGCAAGGGATAGCAGATGGACTACCCGCCCCTCACAGATGATGGTGCTGTGACATAGCATGGTGCAGCACAGAGGGGGGTCATTCAGCCCATCGTGACATACTGGTTAATCCTCAATGAAATGAGGCGAGGAACTGACCAAGTGACTAACCAGCTTCCCAGAGCGCCTTGGTCGAAGAAGAAATGAACTGCTCAGACTTGACCGACCCTCTTGTCAGGGCAAAAATCTCTGCTAATTTTGCTCTTTAAGGCTGGTTTCCTCCCAGGCAGAACCTACTTTTACTAAAAGGGGCAAGAATAATCCGAATGGCGTGATGCTGCAGTGAATGGTTGTTTTGCTGGTTCAGTCTGCAGTCTCTGGGCTTTGGGACTTAAGGACTAAGGGTTACTCCATATCAGCCAGAGGGTGCTCATTGTAACAGCATAAACGCCAAGTATCACCAAATACACACGGAAAAGGAACGTATCAAATCTGTAACAAAATGCCAGCCAGTCATTCTTGGGGTTGGTTGTATCATCCAGCTCGTGCAACCAGAACTTGATTGAGGAGATCTCCCCCAGTATCTCTTCCACCGGTAGCCTCTTGGCCCGCACACTGCGGGCCTCTTTGTCGAGAACTTCCTCTTCCTGTTCTACAGGAGTCTCAGCATTGCTCTCAGAAACTTTATGAAGAGGAAACACAAGAGCATTTAAATAAATGGTCGGGAGTCGCAGGAACAGGAGGAGGCCACTCAGCCCCTCGAGCCTGTTCCGACATTCAATTAAATCGCGGCTGATCTGTATCTTAACTCTATCTACCCGCCTTGGTTCTGTAACTCTTAATACCCTTACCTAACAAAAATCTATCAATCTCAGTTTTTAAATTTTCAATTGACCCCAGCATCAACAGCTTTTTGAGGGAGAGATTTCCACTCCCCTTTATGTAGAAGTGCTTCCTGACATCACCCCTGAGCGGCCTAGCTCTAATTTTAATGTTGTGCCCCCTTGTTCTGAAGCCCCAACACATTGGAGGAAATAATTTCTTTCTTTCTACCCTATGAAATCCTTTAATCATCTTAAACACTTCAATTATGAGTGAGTTCTTGTTAAAAATTGTTACTTTTTTTAACATTCTGTTGACTTTTTTTGGAAGTCACACGATATAAGGAACCGAGAAAGTGTGAGATGGAATTCAGGTCATCAAGGCAAATCTTTCGACAGACTATGTGCAATCCATTCTACCATGGACTGCACCCGGCCCGTACAAACTCCTGAAGAGCTCAGTGGGTAGCACGCTCGTCTCTCAGTCAGAAGGTTGTGGGTTCAAAGTCCCACTCCAGAGACTTGAGCACAAAATCCAGGCTGACACTCCAGTGCAATGCTGAGGGAGTGCTGCACTGTCAGAGGTGTCATCTTGCGGGTGAGATGTTAAACCGAGGCCCCGGCTGCCCTCTCAACAGCGCAGGAACCATCGTGTTCTATGAAGTATTCAATCATCTCCATAGAAATGGATTGTCCTGGGATATCCTGATTTTAGGCGCCCTGCCTTCATAGAGGACACTTGGCACTTGTAAAGTCTGACCCTTGCTTTCTTTCTCTCGCTCTCCAGCATGTACTTTTAACGGAGATTTTCTGGTTGCGCTATGAGTGGGTGCAGAGGAGATTTACCAGAATGGTTCTGGGGATGGGGGATCTTAGCTACAAGGACAAGTTGGAGAAGCTGGATTTGTTTTCATTAGAACAAAGGATGTTGAGGGGTGATTTGATAGAAGTGTACAATATTATGACGGGTTTGGATAGGCTAGACGGGGAAAGGCTGTTCCCACTAGTTGATGGTACAAGGACTAGGGGGACACAGATTTAAGGTTTTGGGCAAGAGATACAGGGGGGACGTGAGGAAAAACTTTTTTACGCAGCGAGTGGTGAGGACCTGGAACTCACTGCCGACGGAAGTGGTGGAAGCGGAGACACTCAATGTTTTCAAGGGGAGACTGGATAGGCACTTGAGGGAAATAAACTTGCAGGGCTACAGGGACAGAGCGGGGGAATGGGACTGACTGGATTGCTCTACAGAGAGCTGGCATGGACTCGGTGGGCCAAATGGCCTCCTTCTGTGCCATTATGACTCTATGACTATGAATGCTGGGATTGCCCTGGTCTCTGGTGAGTTAGCAACAGTGTGAGCTCTACAATTGGTCTAAGTTCCCCCAAACCACCCCCCCCACCCCTTCAGGTTAGGGAGAGTTAAAGATCAGCCATGGTTTCAGCTCCTGATCGCTATCCAATGATCCCTGGTAGGAAGTGCCCATGCATGAAAATCAGGTGGGGAACCGGAATGAGCCTGACTGTGATGCTTCTTACAGCCGAATAGCCTGCTGACTCTCCCCGGTGAGAATGGCCACTTGAGGGAGGTACTGGAGAGCAGCTGCACCCATAGAAACCCAGGAGAAGGAAGAAACTAAAGAAAAGTGCAACTGTTGGGAGCTAATGCGGGGAGCGGGAGTGAAAGAAAAAAGGGAGAATATTTCCACCAGTTCTCACCCCTGTCATCACAGATTCCTTCTTGGGTCTTCAGTGACGTGCACAGGCTGTCTGTGGTGCTCTGATCTGAAGAAATAATCTTCGAAAGGCAGCACTTGGAGGTAACAGTCTCCGGTTCGGTCTCCTCGTTCATGTTCAGGAGTTTTACAATAAGAATCGATTCGGCTAAACTGATCACAAGCAAAGCCATGCAGACAGCGAAGAACACTCCTGGGGAGGGGCGGAACAATGGCAGACGTTTGCTTTTAGACACGCACGGAGAAGTGTACACTTACAATCGAACTTTTCTTTCCCCCTTTTCCTTCAGACACACAACCCAAACGGCCCCCATTAAAAAAAAACATTCTCTGACTGCGACTATCTCTGGGTACCTTAACCGGACGGCCCCTAGCACTTTATAGTGTAAGAACATCAGAGCAGGAGTAGGCCGTACTGGGTGGAGACAGAAACAGAGTCAATGTTTCAGGTCGATGACCTTTCGTCAGAAAAGTTTCTTTACTTGTCCCATTACCACCACCTTTTGCTTTACATCATGATCCCTTTTGCCACTTAATCGCTCCTTTCCTCCACCCTATCACAGACCTTCCCTTTTGTTCTTACCTGCAACCCCCCCACCCCACACACACCCACACACTTCTTTTCTCCCTGTCTCTGTACTTGCTTAAAAAAGTGGGCAGGAGGTTTACAGGTAACATAGAAGATAGGAGCAGGAGTAGGCCATTCGGCCCCTCGAGCTCGCTCCACCATTTAATGAGATCATGGCTGATCATCCAAATTCAGTACCCTGTTCCTGCTTTCTCCCCATATCCCTTGATCCCTTTAGCCTTAAGAAATATATCTAACTCCTTGAATATATTTAATAAGTTAGCCTCAACTGCCTTCTGTGGTAGAGAATTCCACAGGTTCACCACTCTCTGGGTGAAGAAATTCCTCCTCATCTCAGTCCTAAATGGCTTACCCCTTATCCTTAGACTGTGGTCCCTGCTTCTGGAATCCCCCAACCATCGGGAACATCCTTCCTGCATCTAGTCTGTCTAGTCCTGTTAGAATTTTATAAGTTTCAATGAGATCCCCTCTCATTCTTCTAAACTCTAGCGAATATCAGCTAAGAATATAAGCTTGTTGAGCCAGGTGAGGCAACACTCCTGCTTCTCCTGGCCCACAAGCAGTGCTGTATAGAATCATAGAATGGTTACAGCACGGAAGAAGGCCATTCGGCCCATCGAGCCCATGCCAACTCTCAGCTAGTCCCACTCCCCTGCCCTTTCCCTGTAGCCCTGCAAATTTCTTTCATTCAGGTACTTATCCAACTCCCTTTTGAAAGATAAGATTGAGTCTGCCTCCGCCACCCTTGCAGGATCTTAACCACTCACTGCGTAAGAAAGTTTTTTCTTACGTCGCCTTTGGTTCTTTTGCCAATCACCTTAAATCTGTGTCCTCTGGTCCTTGACCCTTCTGCCAATGGGAACAGTTTCTCTCTATCTACTCTGGTCAGACCCCTCATGATTTTGAACTGTAAATGCACTTACCTTAAGGATCCAGCCCTTCTGACCTCCTTTCACCTGCCGGGTTTCCCGAAGCCTGGGAAACCTGGCCGACATCAATTAAAAATAAAAAACAATAAGTTACGCAGCCTCCTTCGGAGCTTTTACTGACCGACCTGCTTCCTGAGCGCAGATTGGTCGCCCCACCGTTCCGCCTCCCTTAAAGCCGGAAGTGTGCGGTTCAAGGCAGCTTGGAGTCAGGTTTGAAATTTAAAAATTTTTAACTTCTCATCTGTCCCAAACCCATTCATTTCTGAGGGTTAAAATTACCCCCATTAACTCCGTTTCTCTCTCCACAGATGCTGCCTGACCTGCTGAGTATTTCTTGTTCTTAGTGCATCTCATCATCTGGGTAGAATTTGAGCTGAGATCTTTTGAGATGAAAGGTCAAGGACTAACTCGCTTCCATGACCCAAACTCCGCTAGCGCAATACGTTTGAATGCAGATATAAATTGTTGTTCCTTTCTGTCTCGCTGTTTATTTCAAAGAAAGGCTTAAGGTGTAGAAAGGAGCATGTTACCAATGAGAGGAGTTTTCATGGCAGTAGCAGGAAGGTCGTCACTGAGGTTCATCCGAAACACCGTGTATCCGAGCAGGATGCTGGATTTGAAAGTTATTCGCCCACTGCTGTTTGGAGGCAGAAAGTAGCTGGTCACATCTACGATCATCAGAAATATGCTGGGCAGCAGCAGACTGACCACGTAAAGCAGTGGCCTCCGCCTTATTACAACCTGCAACGCAAAGGTTCGTTGTGCATTTGTTATTTTTGCAGTCCTCTTTCAAGGAAAGGGGGGGGGGGAGATGCTGAGGGATTTGCCGAGCCAGTCAGGCAGGTCTCGGGATGCCTCAGTAGTGACCTCCTTGACCTGAGCCAATCTGCTGTTGCAATGCAGATAGGGGTCCTACCAACGCCCAATGGGGCTAAGAATCATTTCTTTTTTAAATCTAACACCCGCCACCCCCCTACCCTGGAACCACTCTGAGGAGACATGATCATTGATCCCCCTCCAGGGTCGATCATCTAACTCTGGTGAAGGTTTTGGGGGCCTTTAGAAGTCCGGAGAGAAGACTCACGCCAGGGCTCCACTCCCATGAGTTCTGCCGAGGCTTTTCAGGGGTGTAAAGGGAGGGATTCCCTGGAGAAGCTCAGGAACCACCTCCCCGCAACCCCCCCCCCCACCGGTCCCCCAAGACATTCCCTAATGAAGGGGGTCAAGGGTGGGGGGGCGGGCGGGGTTAGACAGAAGATTGTCCATGGCTCCCCCCATCCGACTGAAAGTTCAATGGTTGAGATGAGGTGGAATCCTAGTGGAATTATGAGTTATAAGAACATAAGAATTAGGAGCAGGAGTCGGCCATATGGTCCCTCGAGCCTGCTCCGCCATATGGTCCCTCGAGCCTGCTCCGCCATATGGTCCCTCGAGCCTGCTCTGCCATATGGTCCCTCGAGCCTGCTCCGCCATATGGTCCCTCGAGCCTGCTCCGCCATATGGTCCCTCGAGCCTGCTCCGCCATATGGTCCCTCGAGCCTGCTCCACCATATGGTCCCTCGAGCCTGCTCCGCCATATGGTCCCTCGAGCCTGCTCCGCCATTTGGTCCCTCGAGCCTGCTCCGCCATATGGTCCCTCGAGCCTGCTCCGCCATATGGTCCCTCGAGCCTGCTCCGCCATATGGTCCCTCGAGCCTGCTCCGCCATATGGTCCCTCGAGCCTGCTCCGCCATATGGTCCCTCGAGCCTGCTCTGCCATTCAATAAGATCATGGCTGATCATCGACCTCAACTCCACTTTCCCCATATCCAGCCTAATTTCTTGGTGTAACTGATAACTTGTGGCACCTCAGGAATTCTACAGCCCTTGAGTTGGTTTTGAAATTGTTCACAGTGAGTTTATTCATTTTTTAAAAATATTTTTTTTAAAATGACAAAAAGAATTGGCCCTCAAATGTTGGCATTCTTTATGTCCACAGATTAAAAGTGAACTCTCAGATCTACTTACATTAAACTGAATTTGAGCGTACTCCCTGCCTTCATCATGCATCCTTTCATATTTGGAAGGAACGGAGAGGAGTTCCCATTCACCGTCACCTAGAAATATCCTGGTATCATTCGCAATCTCTTCAAAGCTTCTCCACAACTTGAGATTAACATCATCTACTGCAAAATAAGGAGAGAGAAAGGGTTGAGGCAGAAGCTGGTCACAGACAGAAGAGGCTCTTCAGGTAAGCCTTAAGATTTCCTTTGTGGGGCTTGGAGATGCAAGAAAGCTTCTTCCAAGGCCTTCAAGAAAGGTCATGGCTTCCACTGCCCTGGACTAACCACATCTCGAGAGGCTGGTGCTATATATATATATATAGTTTAATTTCTTGAGAGTGAAAAATAACCAGAAGCGAGACTTGCAAGAGCAGCAAACTCCTGTGAAGTTTTTCCTTGAAGGGATTATTACTAGTCCGAGCCCCTTTAGGGCTACCTCGGATCAGGCGTATTTCTCAGACGTTCACTTTCAACTAAAGTTTGAGGTAGCTGAATCCTAAAGACGCTTAATTGGGTCTAAAGGTCCGGGCCATCCCTCCCTAAAGGAAAGGAACAACCTGAAAATGTTACCGTCCTCCAGATAGCACTTTTAATAAGTTTAGCTAGACTGTAACGTTCCGGGTATTATGAGGGTCCAGAAAACTCCCCCAGAATTCTGCAACTCCTCACCAAAGAGTGTACAGAGATTGAGTTTGCAAGTTTTTGATACAGAAGTCTTGTGAGACAATTCTAAAAATATATAGATTTATTAAAGAACCGACATGTTATTTACAGTTGGTGAGTCAATCGCAGCATTAACAGTTCCAAAAAGAGAAAGCTTACAATCTTATCAGAGAACCTTACTTTCAAATCTTAACTTCGCTACAGTTTTACAGTTCTTAGTGTTCTACAGGATATCCACCAAAATCAAATACCTTTGATCCCCGAGGTACAAAGAGTTGGAGACTTACAGAGCTGCCTCTGAAGCCAAGAATCGCTTTGCCCGATTATAAAGCGAGTCTACTATCCCATTTGAGAGTTCAATATTTATACTCTTTTCCAGTGTTATTTCCTTTAAGGTTTTCTGCTGATGCAAGCTAATTATCTCTAGTCATTTTTCTGCTGACTTCTGCAATTCTTACTGCCAGACTAGTGTCTCATCTCGAGGTGCTCTAAATTTACCATATAAAAAACGGTGTGACGGCAGGTATTCCTTACTTTGTCATCTTTACAATGGCAGATGTTCCTTACTTTATGTGCTTCTTTACGAAATGTAAATTAGAACACCTTATCCAGGGTGAACCATTGTTTCGTTCCCAAAGGTCAGCCTGTCAGAGCCCTTCACCTTTTGTTTCAATAAGGTTATTTATTCAGGGTCAACAACTGTCTTATCTCAATAGCCAGAATGCTTTCACAGCTTTTTCATAGTTCGGTTTCTAGATTTCCAAACCCAGTTTGTCATGTTTTAATGAGGCCAGAATTCTTTCATAGAATGGTGTATTTTTCTGAATCGGTTATATGGCTTATTCCTTCACATCCTGACCATTAAACCATTGAATAAAGAGCTTGGCTTTATCGCCACCTTCTAAGTTTGGTAGCAAGACTCTCTTGTACAAATCCAGATGGGCCCTTTGACGTTCATTGGCTTTGGCAAAGTTGTCCATTTCCTCACAAAATTTCCTCACAAAATATTCACTGACGAGAATAAGTTGCAGTGTTTTTTTTTGAAACCTGTAATCTAGATTTGGTTACAGTGTAAGTGCCATGGATTGTAAACGAGAAAGACAAGGTAATGGAGGCATCTCTTATAGAAATGGAAATGGAAAACTGATCATAAAAAAAGATATTTAATTGGATAATTTTTAATGTAAATGTCTGAAGGGATACTAATTACATTATGAAGGCCAGATGAGAAGAGATAGGGAATGGATAGACTACCACAGAGTCATATCTCATGTCTGGATTGTTTTCCCCGGAAAGTTTATCCTCTTGCTGTCTGCTTTCACCTTGTCTCTCTAATTGTTGATGCAAGAGCCTTTAATAGTCCTGACTGACAACACTCTTCACGAAATGCACTCTGTGCAGCACCATTTTCTCCTGACCTCAACTTAGTCAGACCAACAAATGTTTTGGGGAAGAACTGAATCTGCTGTATGATAGTTTTACGGCGCAGAGGACACCATTCAGCCCATCGGCCTGCGCTGGCTCTCTGAAGGAGCGATCCACTCAGTCCCATCCTTTTTCCCTGCACTTTTTCCATACACTTTAATGCTTTTTCTCTTTATCTATTTATCCATTTCCCTTTTTAAAAAACTATTATGGATTCTGCTTCCACCACGGTTTCTGGTAGGACATTCCATGTTCTAACCCCAACAACACTCCGCATAAAGAAACTCCTCCTAACCTCTCTGAGGAAATTAGGCCCTCTAGTTACCAGTTCACTGAATAGCAGAAATAGCTTTATGCTTATTTACTTTATCAAAACCTTTTATAATTTTGTAAACCTCTATCAGATCTTCTCAATGATAAAGTTGTGAAGGGGTTTGATAGGGTAGACATAGAGAAATGTTTCCACTTGCGGGGGAGTCCAGAACTAGGGGCCATAAATATAAGATAGTCACTAATAAATCCAATTGGGAATTCAGGAGAAACTTCTTTACCCAGAGAGTGGTGAGAATGTGGAACTCGCTACCACAGGGAGTGGTTGAGGAGAATAGCACAAATGCGTTTAATGGGTAGTTAGATAAACACATGAGCGGGAAATGAATAGAAGGTTTTGCTAATAGGGTTATATGAAGAGGGGATAGGTGGAGGCTGGTGCAGAGCATAAACACAAACACAGACCAGTTGGGCCGAATGGCCTGTTTCTGTGCTGTAAATCTCTGCTCTGATGAAAAGAGCTCCCTCATCTAATGTCAGGAAAGGCCCCTTTGCTTATTTTCTCCCTGACTAAATGGTTTTGTTTTTCCAAATTTTGCCCCTCCCCATCTCTGTAACCTTCTCCAGCCCTTCAACCCTGTACCGGCTCTTTGAAAGAGCTCTCCAATTAGCCCCACTCCCCCGCTCTATCCGCATAGCCCTGCATATTTTTCCTTTTTAAGTGTTTATCCAATTCCCTTTTGAAAGTTACTATTGAATCTGCTTCCAACTCCCTTTCAAAGTGCATTCCAGATCATAACAACTGTGTAAACAAATAATTCTCATCATCCCTCCCCTGAAATTTTTTGCCAATTATCTTAAATCTGGTTACCGACCCTCCTGCCATTGGAAACAGTTTCTCCTTATCTACTCTATCAAAGCTCCTCAGAATTTTGTATCATTACCTTCCAAACAGAAGATGTAATAATAAAGAACTCGCCTCAAAACAAAGCAAGCCTGAGAGTTAGTCGGACTAGACTTTGATAGATATCATTGGAGCAGACTGCGATTGCTGGACCAGCTTTGGCCAGTTTTAGGCGGTATTATTGGCCTGTGCCCAGTGGCAAGTGGTTAAACTCTTAAGGACATTTAAGTATTATCAGTTTGAAATCTCTCCTTAGTTTCTTATTGACTTTTGACCAAAGATAAAAGGACAGTGTTGTAACTGAGGGCTACAGTAAAAAGCCATATTTCCTGGGGGTGGAGAGGGAACAAGAGCTTGATGTACAAGAATAAGAGATTATTGTATAAAGAATGCCTAAACTATGGAACTCCCTCCCTAAGCCTCTCCGTCTCTCTAGCTCTCTCTCCTCCTTGTGTGCAAATCGCTCCATGGCCTCGCCCCTCCCCATCTCTGTAACCTTCTCCAGCCCTACAACCCTCCGATCTCTGCACTCCTCCAATTCTGGTCCCTTGCGCATCCCCCATTTCCATCGCTCCACCATTGGCAGCCGTGCCTTCAGCTGCCTGGGCCCTAAGCTCTGGAATTCCATCTTTCCTCCTTTAAGACGCTCCTTAAAACCTACCTCTTTGACCAAGCTTTTGGTCACCTGCCCTAATATCTCCTTGTGTGGCTCGGTATCAAATTTTGTCTGATAATCGCTCCTGTTGATGTTTTAGTACATTGAAGGTGCTGTATAAATGCAAGTTATTGTTGTTTTCACTCTTGCTTACCTGTGTGCAGCCAGCTACAGAATGTGAAGCTGCAGTTCTGTTTGTCAAACGGGAAGGCGTAAATCTCTAGGCTGCAGGCGGAGACGACCTGTACCGGCTTGTAGTTTTTAATGGTCCCAGAGGAATTCACGTACACATAGGGCAGATAAGGTGATCTGCCCACGTCAATACTGCAGGAGGACAATAACAGCACTCTGTCAACGTTTTAGTCAATGAAGATAACTGAGGTAGGAATTCGGCTTGTTAACAAACTCCTAGTGACATGGAGAAAATCAGGCACATACGAAAAACAGTCCAGTCAAGGCAGTTCATGAGATGAAACAAACCAAGGGTCCCAATATGGACCCTTAAGCCACACCGACTTAGCTGTGATCTCACTGAGAACCACCGTTGAGAATAAAATGGATCCAAACTTATACCCTCATGAAGTTTATAATGTAATTCAAAGAATAAGCATCTGACACGATAAATATGGAGGCAGGAAATGGAGTATGTGCGTTCCTGGTAGAGCTGTACAGCACTGCAAGCCCCGGATTGATGGTTGGCAATTGGAGAGCACACCTGCAGCCAACCAGTACCATACGGTGTTCAGTCGTGGCTCAGCGAGGAGCACTCTTGCCTCTGAGTCAGAAGGTTGTGGGTTCGAGTCCCACTCCAGCAGTTTGAGCTCATAATCCAGGGTTGACACTTTAATGCAGTGCTGAGGGAGTGTTGCCCTCTTAATTGGGTGTGAAATATCCCACGGTCCTATTCAAAAAAGATCAGGGGAGTTATCCCCAGTGTCTTGTCCAATATTTATCTCTCAACCAACTTCATGAAAGCTGATTATCTGGTCATTATCACATTGCTATTTGTGGGAGCTTGCTGTGCGTAATTTGTCTGCTGTGTTTCCTACATTACAGCAGTGACTACACATTAAAACTGGACGTAAAGTGTTTTGGGACATCCTGAGGTCATGAAAAGCACTGTATAGATGCAAGTCTTTCTTTTTGATTAAAAAAAATCTATTCAGTAAAGAGTAAGAAGTCCTCTTATCTGCTGTTCATAAAACATGCTTCATCCCAGTTACTTACAATTCTTGAATTATTATGTCAGGGATCCAGATGGTTTCGACAGGCAGCGAAACTTCATTTATGCCGTCAAAACTTGTAGGATTCCATACCAGGAACTCATCCATCCATATCTGCAGTAAGAGTACAAGGAGGCCATGTCAGAATGCGTTGGTGTACGTTTGGTGTGGCAATAGGCCGTTGAAGAGCAGAAGCTGTGGCTACAGGGTGTTGTTGAGGTGGATATCAGTGGTGCCCGACCTGGGGAGGGGGGGGGGGATCTGGTGAAACGAGGCTTGGGGGAAAAAGTGGTCTCTAGGGTTGCCCTTCCCTGCCTTCAAGTTGCCATTGGAAAAGGGAGCTGTCTATCTCTCAGCCGATTGGGTGATTCAAACAAAGATGGGTCTTCATTACACTGGGCTTGTGCTGAGATCTTTCCGCAGGGCAAGTTCTCAATATTGGCCGTACAGCTTGATGCAAGGTGTTGAGGAAGTTCTCCTTTATCTTTTGTGCACCTGTCTTAAAACTGGCATTTAAAGGTGCCTGGCAAAAGGTCAGCTGATGCAAGTGGCTAGCATGCCATTGGTAGGCTGGTACAGACTGTTGGTCCAGATCGCAAAGGTCCTAAATTTAATTCCTGGCTGTGCTGGGTTGTTCGATCTCACCAGGCCAGCAACGTGGAACTGCAATTGACCCCAGTGTCAGAGTTATTGATCACTATCCATTGGCCTCTGCTGCAAAGTGTGCTCCAGAGTCCTGAGCACAAAACCCAGGCTGATACTTCAGTGCAGTACTGAGGGAACGCCGCACTGACGGAGGGGCAGTACTGAGGGAGCGCAACACTGTCGGAGGGGCAGTACTGAGGGAGCGCCGCACTGACGGAGGGACAGTACTGAGGGAGTGCCGCACTGACGGAGGGGCAGTACTGAGGGAGTGCTGCACTGTCGGAGGGGCAAGACTGAGGGAGCGCAACACTGTTGGAGGGGCAGTACTGAGGGAGTGCTGCACTGTCGGAGGGGCAGTACTGAGGGAGCGCGACACTGTCGGAGGGACAGTACTGAGGGAGCGCCGCTCTGTTGGAGGGGCAGTACTGATGGAGCGCGACACTGTCGGAGGGGCAGTACTGAGGGAGCGCAACACTGTTGGAGGGGCAGTACTGAGGGAGCGCCGCACTGTCGGAGGGGCAGTACTGAGGGAGTGCTGCACTGTCGGAGGGGCAGTACTGAGGGAGCGCCGCTCTGTTGGAGGGGCAGTACTGAGGGAGCGCGACACTGTCGGAGGGGCAGTACTGAGGGAGTGCTGCACTGTTGGAGGGGCAGTACTGAGGGAGCGCCACACTGTCGGAGGAGCAGTACTAAGGGAGCGCTGCACTGTCGGAGGGGTAGTACTGAAGGAGTGCTGCACTGTCAAAGGGGCAGTACTGAGGGAGTGCTGCACTGTCAGAGGGGGAGTACTGCACTGTCGGAAGTGCCGTCTTTCGGATGGGACATTAAATCGAGGCCCCGTCTGCTCTCTCAAGTGGACGTAAAAGATCTTGTGGCACTATTTCGAAGAACAGGGGAGTTATCTCCGGTGTCCTGGCCAATACTTATTTGTCAATCAACATCACTGGAACAGATTATCTGGTCATTACCACATTGCTGTTTGTGGGAGCTTGCTGTGCGCTAATTGGCTGCCGCGTTTCCTACATTACAACTGTTCAATAGTATTTAATTCACTTTGGAATGTCCTGAGGCTGTGAAAGGCGCTATATAAATGTAAGTCTATCTTTCGATAAGGTCCCACACAAGAGATTAGCGTGCAAAATTAAGGCACATGGGATTGGGGGCAAGGTATTGACTTGGATAGAGAACTGGTTGGCGGACAGAAAGCAAAGAATTGGAATAAACGGGTCGTTTTCCGAGTGGCAGGCAGTGACTAGTGGGGTACCGCAAGGATCGGTCCTAGGACCCCAGCTGTTCACAATATATATTAATGATCTGGACGAGGGAATTGGATGTTACATCTCCAAATTTGCAGATGACACAAAGCTGGGCGGGAGGGTAAGCTGCGAGGAGGATGTCGGGAAACTCCAGTACGATTTGGACAGGTTGGGTGATGGGCAGAAACATGGCAAATGCACTATAATGTGGATAAATGTGAGGTTATCCACTTTGGTGGCAAAAACAGGAAGGCAGATTATTATTTGAATGGCAATAGATTGGGAGAAGGGGAAGTGCAAAGAGACCTGGGTGTCCTTGTGCACCAGTCGCTGAAGGTAAGCATGCAGGTGCAGCAGGCGGTTAAGAAGGCAAATGGTATGTTGGCCTTCATAGCAAGAGGGTTCGAGTACAGGAACAAGGATGTCTTGCTACAGTTGTACAGGGCCTTGGTGAGACCGCACCTTGAGTATTGTGTGCAGTTTTGGTCACCTTACCTGAGGAAGGACGTTCTTGCCATGGAGGGAGTGCAGCGAAGATTCACCAGGCTGATACCTGGGATGGCAGGAATGACGTATGAGGAGAGATTGTGTCGATTGGGCTTATACTCACTGGAGTTTAGAAGATTGAGAGGGGATCTCATCGAAACCTATAAAATTCTGTCAGGTCTGGACAGACTAGATGCAGGAAGGATGTTTCTGATGGCCGGGGAGTCCAGAACCAAGGGTCATAGTCTAAGGATAAGGGGTAAGCCATTTAGGACTGAAATGAGGAGGAATTTCTTCACCCAGAGAGTGGTGAACCTGTGGAATTCTCTGCCACAGAGGGCGGTGGAGGCTAGTTCATTAAATATATTCAAGAAAGAGTTGGATATATTTCTTGAGGCTAAAGGGATCAAGGGATATGGGGAAAAGGCAGGGACAGGGTACTGAATTTGGATGATCAGCCATGATCACATTGAATGGCGGAGCAGGCTCGAAGGGCCGAATGGCCTACTCCTGCTCCTATCTTCTATGTTTCTATGTATGATACTGCCAGGTAATACTGCATTCAGCCAGGAGACGGGGAAGGAGAGAAAGGCTGAAGTAAAAAAAGATGCTATATAAATGTGGGGCCTGGTATTATTGGCCATGGAGTAGGCTTGAGGCTTATTCCGTGTGCAATGCACTAGGTATGCTCTAGGATGTGCCCAGGCCTTTGAGGAGCCAGTTTATGGCTGTTTATTAAACCTCATTAAGGCCACAACCTATACTGAAATGAAGCCAGAGGCACATCATTGCGACTGGAACAACTGTCTAGTGCTGCAGACACTCGCCACTCATTAACAACCTGGGGCAGGAACACGATTTAACAATTAAGATTTTTCTCTTGAGTGGCCCCCTCCTTGAAATAGGGTCACCCCCCTCAGAATTTGTTTGGCCTTCAGCATCCCAATTCTTCACAGAGGTCTTTGTTCAAAAAAAAATTATAAATGTTAGGTGCTTCACAGGCAGACGCCAGTCCTTCCTTAGGTGCTGGCTCCTGCCATTCCGACCCCTGATCCCTGACCCCCCTTGTTGCTCCAGGGGCATCAAGCATCAAGTGCCAGGAGCCCGGCAAGAATATTTAGATGAGTTAATGTTTCATTGTTGGGCGAGGTCGGCTTGTGGGGTGCAGGTGCAGCCAGTGGACGATCTGTTACAGTAACTGCACTGGGAATGTGTTATGGGCCTGATAGAGATCAAGAGATTCACAACTGTTCATACCTGTCGGTACCAGACACTCGTCTTCAGTTTTTGGTTCTGGTCATCCTGCAATAATAATAAAAGAAATGGACTGTTGTTATGAGCAGGGATGTTATACGTTCAAATCTGTAAGCATGTTAGTCATAGAGTTATACAGCACAGAAAACAGGCCCTTCGGCCCATCGTGTCATAGAGTTATACAGCACAGAAAGGGGCCCTTCGGCCCATCGTGTCTGCACCGGCCATCAAGCCCTGTCTATTCTCACCCCATTTTCCAGCACTTGGTCCGTAGCCTTCTATGCTATGGTGTTTCAAGTGCTCATCTAAATGCTTCTTGAATGTTGTGAGGGTTCCTGCCTCTACCACCCTTTCAGGCAGTGAGTTCCAGATTCCAACCACCCTCTGGGTGAAAAAGTTTTTCCTCAAATCTCTTCTCTTATTCCTGTTCCTGGCTGGGGTGGAGATCGCCTTTACAGAAGGTAAGTACTGTAGAAAATATAGGGACAGAGTGATCTCCTGGAAGAGTTTCGATCGCCTAGATGGGTCGGAGAGGAGTTTCTCAGATTTTTTCTCCCAAATTGGCCATTGGGTTTTTTATCTGGTTTTTCGCCTCTCCCGGGAGATCACATGGGTTTGGGTGGGATGGAGAGTGATAGAAGATTTGAGGTTAGGATCAGATCAGCCATGATCTTATTGAATGGTGGAGCAGGCTCGAGGGGCCGATTGGCCTACTCCTGCTCCTATTTCTTATGTTCTTATGTTCTTATGTAAACCTCCTGCCCCTTACCTTGAAACTATGCCACCTGGTTATTGACCCCTCTACTAAGGGGAAAAGTTCCTTTCTATCTACCCTATCTATGCCCCTCATAATTTTGTACACCTCAATCAGGCCCCCCTCAGCCTTCTCTGCTCTAAGGAAAACAACCACAGCCTGTCCAGTCTCTCTTCATAGCTGAAACGCTCCAGCCCAGGAAACATCCTGGTGAATTTCCTCTGCACCCTCTCCAATGCAATCACATCCCTCCTATAGTGTGGCAACCAGAACCGCACACAGTATTCCAGCTGTGGCCTAACTAGCATTTTGTACAGCTCCATCATAACCTCCCTGCTCTTATATTCTATGCCTCGGCTAATGAAGGCAAGTATCCCATATGCCTTCTTAACCACCTTATCCACCTGTTCTGCTGCCTTCAGGGATCTATGTACATGCACACCAAGGTCCCTCTGATCCTCTGTCCTTCCTAGGGTCCTACCATTCATTGTTCGTGAATATCAGTCAAGTTATTTTTTATTTTTTTAACCTGCCAGTCAAAATCTGATGAGCATAAGTAGCTTTGTCAGAGGTTGTTGTGATTGGATGATAATGGTGCCTGAGTCATTAACCCTATCATGTTGGCCATGGGTAGTGACGTAATAAAACTCACTACGCACTTGGTTTGAGTATAAAGCAAGGCTTTAATCAACTTGTTTCAGAACATGGAGGTCTAGTTGTACTTCACTAGTTCCTTGTCTTACAAAATGTCCCTGGTAAAGCCGGGCCCACGCCTGAGTATTTATACTCCTTGGACGGCGCCACCAGCTGGCCGTCCAGCGTTATTTCACGAGTAGTTTCTTTATGATGATGAGATTTATAACAGGTAGCACTCTCACCTTTGAGTCAGAAGGTTGTGAGTTCGAGTCCCACTCCAGAGACTTGAGCACAAAATCCAAGCTGACACTCCCAGTGCAACGCTGAAGGAGTGCTGCATTATCAGAGGTGCCATCTTTCGGATTAGACGTTAACCCGAAACCCCATCTGTCTTCTCAGGTGGACGTAAAAGATCCCGTGAGACCAGTGTCCTGGGGCCAATATTTATCCCTGAATAACATCACTAAAACAGATTACCTGGTCATTATCATGTTGCTGTTTGTAGGAGCTTGCTGTACGCAAATTGGCTGCCGCGTTTCCTACATTACAACAATGACTCCACTTCAAAAAGTACTTCATTGGCTGAAAAGCGCTTTGGGACATCCCAAGGTCGTGATATGAGGATCGAAATAATGGATCACGCACAAAACTATCCACAAAATAGCTGCACCCAGGATGCTTCTAACTACAAAGCATAATCTTATTTGTGATTATATCAATTAAATAAGAAAAATATGCCATGTAGTATGAATACATGTGTCTTGTGAATAATTTTCTCTAAAGGTGAACACTTACCACTTCCAGCACAGCGTGAAGGATAAAGTCAATGTAAATGGTTGTGGGCTGTGTCCAGTTTTTTACCGGCCGCACTCCTTTGTTATAGTTTGCCAGTAGTTTCTCCGTCAGTTGATGTAGTGTTGAATTCTGACGGGGCGCACTGCAAGCAAAACTTGCTGAAAATAACAGAGCACATTAAGGTAATCAGCAAAAGAGCCAGTGGTGAGATGAGGAGGATTTTTTTTTTTTTTACGCAGCGAGTCGTTGTGATCTGGAACTCGCTGCTTGAAAGGGCAGTGGGAGCAGATTCAGTGGTAACTTTCAAAAGGGAATTGGATGTAGACTTGAACGAGAAAAATTTTGCAGGGCTATGGAGAAAGGGCAGAGGGGAGTGGGACTAATTGGACAGCTCTTTCAAAGAGCTGGCACAGGCATGATGGGCAGAATGGCCTCCTTCTGTGCTGTCTCATTCTATATGAAAAATAACACTGGTCAGGTGTACTTAAAAATATAGAATTAGAGGCACAAATAATTTGCTGGATGGTGATTAATTTATACACTTAGGATGTTGACTCAGAATCCTAACAATTACCAACAGCTTGACTTCAATGGAACTGAATATCGGGCGGCCCGTATAACAGGTAGCCAGTGCGATCCCACCCGCTATACACTGCTGCCCAAGATGTGTTGTTACCCCATAGAATTCCCACTTTAGGAAGGATGGCAAGGCCTCGGAGAGGGAGCAGAGGAGATTTACTAGAATGGTACCAGGGATGAGGGACTTCAGTTATGTGGAGAGACTGGAGAAGCTGGGGTTGTTCTCCTTAGAGCAGAGAAGGTTAAGGGGAGGTTTAATAGAGGCGTTCAAAATTATGAGTGATTTAGAAGGAGTAATTAAGGAGGAACTGTTTCCAGTGGCAGAAGGGTCAATAGCCAGAGGACACAGATTTAAAGTAATTGGCAAAAGAACCAGAGAGGAGATGAAGAGAGATCTGGAATGCACTGCATGAAAGCAGATTCAATAGTAACTTTCAAAAGGGAATTGGATATATACTTGAAAAGGAAAAATTTGCAAGGCTATGGGGAAAGAGCAGGGGAGAGTGGGACTAATTGGAGAGCTCATTCAAACAGAATTCTTCCCGTTCCAACCATTAACAGGTGTAAAAATCAGATAGCCAGGTGGTGAAGGATAGAATACTAGAGCCTAGTCTTCAGTTACTTACAAGCCTTTATTTATAGAGAAACACACATTACAGCTACAGCTACAGCTCCCGCACCCGCACCCGCACCCCTGAGATAAGCTTCCCCCACTTCCCGAGCCTGCTCCCATATATATATGAACACAAGAGAGACCCAATTAATACCCACCATCTGAATACAATCAACAACGGGTACTGTTCTATAGAGCTTTTCCTGTTTCAAATACTGAACGGGACTGTCCCATGGAGTTTCTCCTGCCCCAACCACCAATAGGAATTGATAATTTTTTTATTGCCATAATAAATTTTGCTTTCAGCTCTTCATGTGATCCTGCCAGCCTTAATTGTGGTGATATTTATTCTATCAGTTGTTGGTTATGACATAACCCTTGTTTTAGATGCTCATTTAAGACCCATCTCATTCAAAATCAATTTCCAGCACTTATTCCCATACCACAATGGCTTGTTAATGGCTGTGTGTTAAGGGCCTGATTTCCAAAGTAATTATGTCTCTGCAGGGCTGATTGTAAAAGGGCACTTATTGTGCAAATGATCCCTGTGGAGATTTCCTACTTGGTAATTAATACTTAGATCATAAGGCTGCAGGACTGTGTAGAAATTTCCAATGGAGAGAGATAACATGTAACAGCAAGATTTTCTTATACCTATTGTGACTCCCCAAGTCCCTCTGCCTTGTAACATTAACCTGCGAATGGCTATTTTTTTTACTGGGAGCACTTCATTGGCTGTAAAGCACATTGAGACGTCCGGTGGTCGTCAAAGGCGCTATAGAAATGCAAGTCTTTCTTTCTTTGGGGAGGGGAGATCTGAGTGGAGTTCTGCCTGTTTTAAACACTCCCATAATATCTATCAGGCAAAAATGCAAGAAGAAATACAAGCCCCAATTTTCCAAATACATGCGCTATGGGGTGTAGAATTATGGGAAGTGTGCTTGTAATTTTCCGAGCTACAATCCCAAAGAGTGAAGCTACATGCTGGGGGAGTCCATTTGGAAAAATAGCTCCTGTAGTGTTAATGCTTGCTATAATATCCTGTTTCCAACAGTTTGGAGAGCTGAGCCTTTAGGCATCAATTCAAGTGCATAAAGTTGCCACAGGGAGTAGTTGAGGCGACTAGCTTTGGTGCACTTAAGGGGAAGCTAGATAAGTACATGAGGGAGAAAGGAATATGTTGATGGGCTTAGATAAAAAGGGGTGGGAGGAGGCTCGTGTGAAGCATAAACACCGGCACAGACCAGTTGGGCCAAATGGCCTGTTTCTGTGCTGTAAATACTTTGTTTGTTTACTTTCAGAATCTCCTCGTCAGTGTCATTCTTTAAATAGTCAATTTCCAGAAGCTTCTCCATAAGAGATGGATTGAGATGCTGAGAAAGAATGAGTTGGAGTATGGGATTCAACATTCAATGCAGGATGGAGGAAGAATGTATAGGACGGTAGCGTAGTGGTTATGTTACTGGGCTAGTAATCCAGAGTAGAAACAGAAAATGCTGGAAATACTCAGCAGGTCAGGCAGCATCTGTGGAGAGAGAAACAGAGTTAACATTTCAGGTCGGTGACCTTTCGTCAGAACTGGAAAAAGTTAGAGATGTAACAGGGTTTAAGTAAGTGCAGGGGCAGGGAGAGGGGGGAGGGGAGGGAAGAACAAAAGGGAAGGTCTGTGATAGGGTGGAAGGCAGGAGAGATTAAATGACAAAAGGGATGATTGTACAAAGCATTCCCACTCTGATCTCTCTGTCCTCGGCCTATTACACTGTTCCAATGAAGTTCAACGTAAGCTCGAGGAACAGCACCTCATCTTTCAATTAGGCACTTTACAGCCTTCTGGATTCAACATCGAGTTCAACAATTTCAGACCATAACCTCGGCCCCTATTTTTTCACATGGCAGCTGTTGATGATTCTGTCATTCCCATTTACACCCCTTCTAGATTTGTCTTTGGTTTCTTTACTTGTCCCTCCCCCTTTCCCTGCCCCTGCACTTGCTTAGAAACCTGTTACATCTCTAACTTTTTCCAGTTCTGACGAAAGGTCATCGACCTGAAACGTTAACTCTGTTTCTCTCTCCACAGATGCTGCCTGACCTGCTGAGATTTTCTGGCATTTTCTATTTCTATTTCAGATTTCCAGCATCCGCAGTATTTTGAATTTATTAGTAATCCAGAGGCCTGGACTATTGATCTGGAGATATGTGTTCAAATCCCACCACGGCAGCTGGGGAATTTAAATTCAGTTATTTAAATCTGGAATTTTAAAAAAGTATCAGCAATGGTGACCATGTGACTACTGGATTGTCAAAACCCATCTGGGTCACTAATGTCCTTTAGGGAAGGAAATCTGCCGTCCTTACCCGGTCTGGCCTATATGCGACTCCAGACCCACAGCAATGTGGTTGACTCTTAACTGCCCTCTGAAATGGCCTCACGAGCCACTCGAGGGCAATTAGAGATGGGCAATAAATGCTGGCCAGCGATGCCCACATCCCGTGAATGAAAAAAAAACCCGATGTGGTTGGAACTTAAGAGAGGAAAGTCTGAGGAGCAATCATCATAGTAGAATTAATAAGATAGCGAGCAGCAAGAAAGTTGCAGATGAATTGAAAGAGGTGAGAGTTTGTAAAAACTTATCGATGGAGGCTTTTTACCTAAACATTGAGAATGCCAAGGTTCAGGAATTTCAGTTCAGTTCAATTTTATTTGTCATATATGCAGCAGAGGTGTGTACTGCACAATGAAATGTTGATTTTTACAAGTCCTCCCAACATTGGAATAAATATGACATAACAATGATAAAATTTGAATCGGCGTTCGAAGGTTCAGCTCTCCGAAGTATCATGGAAACGGGATATATAATTCTGCTCATGAATGTACCGAGATACAACAGTATTGCAACTGTTAAGCGAACACAAAGTAATTCAACAACGCCAGTGCGTTACTGAGACATCATCAGCAGCGTGACGCTTATCATATTGAGAGACCTGGGCCAAGGGCCAAGGGAAGACAAGATAAATCAAGAAGTGGTTCAGTGGCCAAGCCTGTAGATCGTAAGGGATAAATGAAAACTTAATAATTATCGTAAAACTAACATCATTCCTTGATAGGCAATGAAGAATTGAGTCCTCGCACCAACTCCTAGCAGCAGATTGACTCCGGGACAATCCCATGTTTTCAAATACTCGCTGTGTTTTTTGCAGTTATTGAACCACTTTCATTATCAGCGTAGAGATATGAAAATTATTTCATTCCAAATGTGGTCATTGTCTGAACCTTGCAAACTCCCTTTCCTGTCAGAATGCAACACACCTTACAATGTCTCGAAAAAAATCCCCCCTCGCTGTTACACCTTCCCAAATAGATTTATAACGGAACCGCAGAAGGAAACTTTATTTACAAAAAAAAACCCCGGCACTGTATTTAAGCAAAATATCACCTTAATCATCTATTCATTTAAAAGCAACACAAAACGCTGTTTTATATCAAAATATTTTGGGCTATGTTGTCAAGGCAGCGGCTCATCACCACCTTCTCCAGGGCAACTAGGGCTGGGCAATAAATGCCGGCCTTTCCAGCGACGCCCACATCCCAGGAACGAATTTAAAAAAATACATTATGGCCACAAAAAAAATCCTTTCATTTGTACTTTCCCCCCCTCAAAATAGCATGAAAATCGCGCTGTCGCAATGACCAAAGCACTCTGTACTCTGCATTGATGCGATTGCTCAACAAGAGGGGCGACATCGGTTGAGTGCCGCTTTTAAAAGGCATTTAATTTTTTAAAATCCAAAATGCATCTATTTCATGCGCGCGGGGTTCATTCACCAAGTTGAGAGATAAGAGTGGAAGAGCTCTTACCCGTAAAGAGGACGAGGAGGAGTGGGAACAATGCCATTTCCTTCCTGGAGTTGCTGAATCTTGAATCTTGGTTGCTTTATCTACATGGGCACTGGAACCGGATGAAAATTATCCAGCCATTCTGGGCAGACTGACCTTTGTAAGTTTAAATAGCAGGCTGGTTAATTAACCCCAAATCTCATGTTAACATTATCAATCTATTCCCTTCTGTGCTAATCTGATCCCTGGCACTGCCCTGGTGCAAAGGGCCAAAGCTGGAGAGATTTCTTTAAAAAGATTGTAATTTGGACCCCAGATTTCTGACTGTACATTGCAATTTGATTTCATTGCGAGTGAGAGCAGTTAATTGGATAATGGTTTAATGGGAGTGGCTCTCCTGGGGGTTGTGATACCTCCACTGAGCAAATGTAAATACGGTTAATGCTTTCCCACCGCCGTCTATAGTCAGGCATAATGCAGTCCCTGACATTATTAATGCCCGGCATCTTCACCTGTCCCCCCTCCGGGTTTGGAGCGGAGAGTTTGTTTTTTTGAGTGAGCTATCCAGAAATTTGTAGAATATAAATCGGACGCTAAACTGCCCTTCGAAGTGATCTAGCCAGTCGCTCAAGACTGGCAATGTAATAAATGCCCCCCTTGCCAGTGACTCCCACATGCCGAGAATAAATGATAGAAAAAGAAAGAAAGACTTGCATTTATATAGCGCCTTTCACGACCACCAGACGTCCCAAAGTGCTTTACAGCCAATGAGGCACTTTTTGAAGTGTTGTCACTGTTGTAATGTAGGAAACGCGGCAGCCAATCTGCGCACAGCAAGCTCCCACAAACAGCAGTGTGACATTGACAAGACAATCTGTTTTTAGTTATGTTGGTTGAGGGATAAATATTGGCCCCAGGACACCGGGGGTAACTCCCCTGCTCTTTCTCGCGACAGTGCCATGGGATCTTTTACGTCCACCTCAGAGAGCAGACGGGGCCTCGGTTTAACGTTTCATCCGAAAGACGGCACCTTCAACAGTGCAGCACTCCCTCAGTACTGACCCTCCAATAGTGCGGCGCTCCCTCAGTCCAGCACTAGGAGTGTCAGCCTGGATTTTTGTGCTCAAGTCTCTGGAGTGGGACTGTGAACCCACAACCTTCTGACTCAGAGGCGAGGGTGCTGCCCACTGAGCCATGGCTGAAAGAGATTGTGACTTAAGAGGCATTTATTGCTGATCACTTCTTGCATTCACTGTGATCCCCACAGGCCCAAGCACCAGACTTTGCTGAATTTGCCTTAAAATGCTATTGCCATCTGTGCAACCTGTGATTTCAATGATAGCACCGTTATGGTTGAACGCATGAGTAAAGATAGTACAAGCACATTCGTAGGTGAACTTTGGCGATCAGAATGTCTCCCCTCTGAGTTACTGAGGCATCAAGAAGGATCACTTCGAGAGGAGGTTTCACCCAACGCTCTCGGAGCTCCTGGCTCATTCCCTTGCTATTTCTCCTGGCTGTCCTGTATGGATCTCCCCCAAGCAGCGAGAAAGGTTCATCCGCCAGAAATAAGATTCACAACTTAAACCAATTGCATATAGGAATTGCTAGACGTACAAAGACCAAGGTCCATCCACAAAAAATACAGGAAATACTCAGCAGGTCAGGCAGCATCTGTGGAGAGAGAAACAGAGTTAATGTTTCAGGTCGATGGTCACTGACCTGAAACGTTAACTCTGTTTCTCTCTCCACAGATGCTGCCTGACCTGCTGAGTATTTCCAGCATGTTCTGTTTTTATTTCAGCACCCGCACTATTTTGCTTTTGGCCAAGGTCCATCCAGTTTGCCTTCTACCATCCCAGTAGTCACATGATACAACGATAATGAAGTTGTTGACAAATCATAGCAATTAATCTCTGTCAATTAGTCTACAACAGGCCCAGTGGTCCTCTTTTGTTGAACCAATTATCTGTAAATTAATAGAACTTTAAATAAAACTTATTAAATTAAAATTACATTGGCCGGGTTGATGATGCACTCCAGTCCCCGCGGCGCCCACCGGTCGCGGAATGTCTCGAGCATGCCAGTGGACACCGTGTGCTCCATCTCCAGGGCCACCCGGGCGCGAACATAGCTGCGGAAGAGAGGCAGGCAATTGGGCTGGATGACCCCCTCAACCGCCCGCTGCCTGGACCTATTAATGGCCACTTTGGCCAGGCCCAGGAGTAGTGCTACGAGGAGGTCCTCCGACCCGCCCGCTCCCCTCCGCAACGGGTGACCGAAGATCAGGAGCGTGGGACTGAAGTGCAACCAAAAATCGAGGAGCAGCCCCTTCAATGAGGTGCAGTGGTGGAGAGCTTTGTGAGCCATAGGTCTAAAGTCACTTGATCCACCCAAGCACGCTACACTCACCACATGTGCAGTTCTTTTTGCATTGCTGGTGATACTGTGAAATTTCCCTCATTCACACATTTCACAACACTGGCTGCCACGATTGACTGAACTGCTTGAAGTGATTCTGTACAATATAAACTCAACATGAACTCCCAGAGCATGGGAAATCCCTGCTTAGAAAATCGGTCAAAGCGACATAGGGAAGGTGCAACCCATCAGATTGAAGTTAGGAGTCACGGGCCTAGAAATTCGGTGGGCTGCGCCACCAGTTAGCGCTTAAAGAGGGCACTCAGTGGCTTTAGCGCCACTGGCCACGCCTCCCGCGATATTTAGCTGGGGCGCTAATGGCAGCGTTAGCCTGTTGCGCTGCACCGCCACCGATGACATCATCGGTGTGCGCAGCGCCCCGCTACCGCCCCGATCTCGATATTTGGTAGCGCCCGCCTCTGTAGCACCGTTCGCTAATCGTGCCCGGTTCACGGGGCCTACCTGTGGCAGCAGTGGCGCAAATTAAGCTGGAGGTGCGGTGCGGCCGTTTTTTCGGTGGCTGCCTGCCAGCACCTCCGTCCCTGGCCTCCTGATTTCCCTGTGCGGCAGTGCCGGCTGTTTTCCGAGAGCCCGGTACTTCTCCTCGGTGCCGGGCTCTTTTGCCGGCACTCGCGATCTCTGATCGCGCTGGTGCAGGCCCCCCCCCCTTAAGAATGGGAGGAAGGCCTGCAGTACCGCAGCGCGCCGTGCCGCAGCGTGTGGCGCTGCGGCACATTGCGCTGCGATATTCAGTTTCAGTGCCCTAAGAGGGACGCGGAGCGCCTCGAGCCTCGCCTCGTGTCCCTCTTGGGGCGCTCAAGCTGAATTTCCGGCGGTCGCAACTGCTCCGATCGCTGCGCTAATTCCGGCGCCCAGGCGAGCTTGGCGCCCCGTTTGCGGCTCCACCGAATTTCTCCCCCAAGGAGTTTGCAAAGTTGACTAATTACATATAGACCAAGTTTGTAAACATCCATTATGTGTGTGCTTTATATCGGTGATCAAACAAACTAATTATTTTACAATCGGAAATGACAGTGATGCAAAAAACCAAAGATCATGTGACGGTGATTATGTGGTATCAACTGGTGACAATAATTCACTGCCCCTGCCTCTCACCATATTGTGGTATAACTATTTTACGTATTCTATCAGCAGCTAGTTAAGTTAGCACTATCGCCTCAGAGGTTCTGTGTTTAAACCCCGCACCAAGACCCGACTACACGATCAGTGCAGCACCTAAGTACTGAGGGAGTGCTGCATTGTCAGAGGTGCTGTCTTTCCGATGGTTTAGTAAACCTGCTTGTTCAGGGAACATAAAATATCCCATGGGACTGTTTTGGAAAAGAGTGGGGAATTCTCCCAGTATCCTGGCCAACATTCCTCTCTCAGCCAGCACCAATGGTTCCCTTTGAGCTGCGTGGCCGCTCAGCTCTCTGGACCTCCCACGCAGCCAGCTTGCCGGCTTTTCAATGGGAAAAACCGTGCATGCTCGGCATTTTGAATGGGCCACGCACCCCCCAAAAAAATTAATGGGAACATTGAGCAGCACCACCAAAAACAGATTTACTGGTTCTTCAAGTCATTTGCTGTTTTTTGGGATCCTGCTGTATGCAAATTGACTGTTGTGTTTGTTGACCTCACGACAATGACTACACTTCAGAACGCAAGCTCCTGCTTTATGATTTTTCATTTCATCTTAAAGCTCCTCTTGCGACTGTTCTGCATGCTTGCTGGTCATACACCAACTCATGTGCGGACGCATTCTCTCGTTCAGACAGAGCAGCCCCTTTGAGTGACAGGGCAGGTTAGTTCCAGGCCAAAACTGGCAAGCTGAAGCCTGCCACATCCGGATACTCTCCGGCGAAACGGCTTCACTGCTTAATGCAGAGCAGAAGCCTAATTCTTTGTGCAGACAATCATCGTGTGGGGAGATCAGGTGCAATCATGGTTTTCACAAGAAGTGTATGATTGATGGTTGTGTTGTCTTCAGTTTGTCCTCCAGATGCATTGACTTCTGACGCTGTGTGACAATAAAGTCAATCATTTTGGTAGAATCTCAGTCTGTGATTGT
The DNA here is from genome assembly GCF_052327205.1 of Somniosus microcephalus. NCBI lineage: Eukaryota > Metazoa > Chordata > Chondrichthyes > Squaliformes > Somniosidae > Somniosus > Somniosus microcephalus. The sequence continues at coordinate 9,002,418 of NC_141012.1, forward strand.
ATAGATAGGTATTTGGCAGGATAACCTGGAGAATTGGGTCATCCCTCAACAGGTACAGAAAGTAATCAAGAAGGAATGTTGGCTCTTACCTCAAAGGGACTGGAATACAAAAGGGCGGAAGTTATGCTTGAGTTGTACAGAGCCCATCTGGAGTATTGCATTCTGTTCTGGGCACCGCATCACAGGAAGGATATACAGCCCCCATCACATAGAGCGGGCGCTGTCATACTGATGCGATTTGCCCGCTATACGCAGTGGCCAGTAAATCCCAGTAACCCCACAGCACAACAGCAAATATCACAGACGAGCATTTGCTTACCCTCGCTTTTCTGCAAAACAATTTATTCCAACAGGGATGATGAGGGGCCCAAGTGCCAGCAGTCAGTACACCGATAAATCTGTCAAATTTGCTGAGATTAAAGCTCTGGAACCGTTTACGTGGCGGTTAAACTGTAACGAGACAGACTGAAGGTGACTCCAAATTTGGAGCAAACAGTACCGCGAGTTGTCATAAACTTGCGTGTCTATCGCGCCTTTCACAACCTCAGGACGTCCCAAAGTGCTTTACAGCCAATGCGGTACTTTTGAAGTGTAGCCACTGTTGTAAAGTAGGAAACGTGGCAGCCAATTTGCGCACAGCAAGCTCCCACCAACAGCTGTGAGATAAATGACCAAATGTCCAAATAATCTTATAGTGATTTTAGATGAGGGATAAATATTGAGTCAGAAGGTTGTGGGTTCAAGTCCCACTCCAGGTACTTGAGCACAAAAATCTAGGCTGACACTCCCAGTGCAGTACTGAGGGAGTACTGCACTGTCGGAGGTGCCGTCTTTCGGATGAGACATTAAACCGAGGCCCCGTCTGCCCTCTCGGGTGGACATAAAAGATCCAATGGCGCTATTCGAAGAAGAGCAGGGGAGTTCTCCCCAGTGTCCTGGGGCCAATATTTATTCCTCAATCAACATCACTAAAACACATTATCTGGTCATTATCGCATTGCTGTTTGTGGGAGCTTGCTGTGCGCAAATTGGCTGCCGCATTTCCTACATTGCAACAGTGACTACACTTCAAAAAGTACTTCATGTGGGACGTCCGGCAGTCATGAAAGGCGCTATAAAAATGCAAGTCTTTCTTTTTAAAGTCTCATCCCCAAAAAAAGCACCTCCAACAGTGCAGCACTCCCTCAGTACTGCATTAGAATGGTAGTTTAGATTTTTGTGCTCAAGTCTCTGGAGTGGGACTTTGAACCCACAGACTCCTGACTCAGAGGCGAGGGTGCTACCCACTGAAACATGGCTGGCATTGTAACATGAAGGCATTTCTCTTCTGGAGTCTTCTACAATAGATCACTGGAATTTAAGGAGAATTTTAATGGGTTCTGTGTAAAGACCATTTGGATATGATGCTGAGTTCTGCTTGATTATAAATTCGGTTTCATGTGGCCTTTAGGAAGGATATTCATTGCCTTTCACTTTCTGTTACTCTTAAGTCGTGATTCCAGAATAAACTGAAGTTCAGAACAGATCCAAAGGGGGGCGATAAAGGCCAGAGCAAGAGTCAACAGCTGCCCCGCCCCTTACTCTGTCTTAAAGGGGAACTCTACTCGTGAAAAATATAATAAAGTTTTTGGCGATTCTTTTTATATAAGGAAGCAATAGAGGTATAAATGTTGTCACAATCACACGACCACAAGTGAATTAATTATCTCCTGTGTATGTAAATAAAAGAAAAAAAGTTTGGCCAAACAATTTTTTTATGAAGACAGTGTCCCTTTAAAGTTGCACCTTTACAGTTCAAGCTTTTCCAGAGTCATCTTCCACATGATTTCCCCACAATGTAGTCGCCAACAGAAGGCATTTTTTGCCAGTGAGTGATCCGCATGTGCAGAAAAGATTGATTTGAGATCTGGGTCGACAGTTAAGTGTCAGCTGTGGCTCAGTGGGCAGCATTCTCGCCTCTGAGTCAGAAGGTTGTGGGTTCAAGTCCCACTCCAGAGACTTGAGCATAAAAATCTAGGCTGACGCTCCCAGTGCAGTGCTGAGGGAGTGCTGCACTGTCGGAGGTGCTGTCTTTCGGATGAGATGATAAGCCGGGGCCCCGTCTGCTCTCAGGTGGATGTAAAAGATCTCACGGAGCTAATTCAAAGAAGAGCAGGGGATTTATCCCCCAGTGTCCTAGGGGCCAATATTTATCCTTCAATCAACATAATGAAAACAGATTATTTGGTTATTATCACATTGCTGTTTGTGGGAGCTTGCTGTGTGCAATTGGCTGCCACGTTTCCTACTTTACAACAGTGACTACACTTCAAATGTATTTCATTGGCTGTAATGCACTTTGGGACATCCTGAGGTCATGAAAGGCGCTATGTAAATGCAAGTCTTTCTTCTCTGTAATCTTGCCTCAAAGTCACATCTACATAAAGGTGACTCAAAGCTCTCTTTCTGGCTTAGGTACTGAATGCGCTGCCCAGTGTGGTCTGAGCCACACAGACCAGGAAGGACCCAGCTCTGTGTTGAGCTTGCTGCTGTCAGCCAGGGCAATATAATTGGCCTCAATGACCTTCCAGGGCTTGCCACCACCTTCTCTAGCAAAACTAGGGATGGGCAATAAATGCTGGTCTCGCTCATATCCCGAGAGTTAATTTTTAAAAACTCCTATCCTGGGGAAATGTTATAGCTACAGAGAGAGCTAAGCGGACAATCACCGAAAACCTAGCCATGCTATCCTCTAGAATGGATGACTGACTAGCCAACACTTGAACCCACTGGACAGTGATGCACACCCAACAGAACTGAGGTTTTCTCACAAATTGCAACTTAATTCCTGCTGCCTGATAAAAGAACATAAGAATTAGGAGCAGGAGTCGGCCATACGCCCCCTCGAGCCTGCTCCGCCATTCAATAAGATCATGGCTGATCTTCTTCCACAACTCCACTTTCCTGCACTATCCCCATATCCCTTGATTCCCTTAATATCCAAAAATCTATCGATCTCTGTCTTGAATATACTCAACGACTGAGCCTCCACAGCCCTCTGGGGCAGAGAATTCCAAAGATTCACAACCCTCTGAGTGAAGAAATTTCTCCTCATCTCTGTCCTAAATGGCCGACCCCTTATCCTGAGACTCTGCCCCCTAGTTCTATACTCTCCAGCCAGGGGAAACAGCCTCTCAGCATCTACCCTGTCAAGACTTGCATTGATGGTGCTGCACTCCCTTAGTACTGAAGTGCGGTGTCAGTCCAGGTTATGCGCTTAAGTGGGACTTGAACCTACAACGATATGACGCAGAGGCAAGAATGCTACAATTGAGTCAAGCTGACAACTTGGGACAAGTTTAGTACCACCTGTGAACCCATAAGAATATAAGAACATAAGAAATAGGAGCAGGAGTCGGCCACACGGCCCCTCGAGCCTGCTCCTCCATTCAACCTGAGCCTCAACACCACTTTCCCGTGCTCTCCCCATACCCCTTGACTCCCTTGTAGTTCGAATGTCTGTCAATCTCTGCCTTGAATATATTCAATGACTCCGCTTCCACAGCTCTCTGGGGTAGAGAATTCCTTAGATTCACGACCCTCTGAGAGAAGAAATTCCTCCTCATCTTTGTTTTAAATGGGTGCCCCCTTATTCTGAAACTTTGCCCCCTAGTTCTAGATACCCCCACGAGGGGAAACATCCTCTCAGCATCCACCCTGTCAATCCCCCTCAGAATCTTATATGTTTCAATAAGATCACCTCTCATTCTTCTAAACTCCAATGAGTATAGGCCCAACCTGCTCAACCTTTCCTCATAAGACAACCCCTTCAACCCATTGCTGTCATTCGCTATAACCGGCTAATTACACCACCTAAAGCTGACAGTCTACCACCGCTCCCCCCCCCAACCCCACCCCTCCCCACCCCCCAAACCACATCATCAGGTTAGTCGTTATCTCAAACACATTTTCACTTCGGTCATAGGACAAAAACACTGCTGGAGTAAAGTATATTTAGCAACGCATTGCTTAACCCTTTGGAGCTGAATTCTTATGACGTTCAAAACACAATGTTGGTTGTACTGTATAATATCTACGGGATCCACATTATGTGACATTCCAGGCCCTTATTATACAAACTTGCAATTATAATATTAATTAAATATGCCCCAGATATTCCCCCTACAATCTATAGGTTTCTAAAACCAAAGGTTGCTGTCACCTAATCTGTTTTAACAAAAACAGATTATTTGGTCATTATCACATTGCTGTTTGTGGGAGCTTGCTGTGCACAAAATTGGCTGCCGCGTTTCCTTCATTACAACAGTGACTACACTTCAAAAGTGCTTAATTGTGCTCCATCATCAAGTTTGCTGATGACACTACCGTTGTAGGCCTGATCACAGATGGTGATGAGACAGGCTACAGGGAGGAGGTAAGAGCCCTAGCAGAGTGGTGCAAGTACAACAACCTCTCCCTCAACATCAGCAAAACAAAGGAGATGATCGTGGACTACAGGAAGCGGCAGGGGGAGGGACACACCCCAATTTACATTGAAGGGGCTGAGGTGGAGAGGGTTAGCAGCTTCAAATTCCTGGGTGTATTCATTACGGAGGACTTAACATGGTCACATCACATCGACATTGTAACCAAGAAGGCATGCCAACGCCTGTTCTTCCTCAGGAGACTGAAGAAATTTGGAATGACCCCCCAGATTCTCACCAACCTCTACCGGTGCACCATCGAGAGTATCCTGTCCGGCTGCATCACTACCTGGTATGGCAACTGCACCGCCATAGACCGCAAGGCTCTACAGATGGTGGTGAAAGCTGCACAACATACTATAGGAATTAAACTACCTGCTGTCCAGGATATCTACCCCGAGAGGTGCCGGGGGAAGGCCCTGAGAATCATCAAAGACGTGAGCCACCCCAGCCACAACCTCTTCACCCTGCTCCCGTCTGGTAAGAGATATCGAAGCATACGGTCTCGTACCAGCAGGTTTCGAAACAGCTTCTACCCCCAGGCCATAAGACTCATGAACGAATAATTTATTATTATTTATTACTGTTATTTTATTTATTATTACTGTATTTATATTAGTATTTTTATCATTGCTATGCCATATTTATTCCAATGTTGGGAGGACGCATAAAAATCAACATTTCATTGTGCAGTACACACGTTTGCTGCATATATGACAAATAAAATTGAATTGAATTGAATTGAATTAATTGGCTGTAAAGCGCTTTGGGACATCCTGCAGTCATGAAAGGCACTATAGAAATGCAAGTCTTTCTTTCTTGTTTTCTAATCACTACTTGCTGCTTTACCACACCTTCTATTCTTTTCAGCACTGCACTAAGGGCCTTAGTTTCTCAGTTAAAAAAATCCATGTTAGCTTGAAACTCCTTGATGCAATTAGGAAAGCCAATGGTATGTTAGTCTTTATTACAAAAGGATCGGGGGGGGGGCGGGTGGGGGTGTTGCAGGAATGGCAGGGGATCAGCAGGTGATAGCAGGGGATTGGGGATCGCGGGGGGATTGGGGATCGTGGGGGGGATCGGGGATCGTGGGGGGGCTGGGGATCGCGGGGGGATCGGGGATCACGGGGGGATTGGGATCGCGGGGGGATCGGGGATCATGGGGGGATCGGGGATCACGGGGGGATTGGGGATCGCGGGTGGATTGGGGATCGCGAGGGGGTCGGGGATCGCCGGGGGGGATCAGGGATCGCGGGGGGATCGGGGATCGCGGGGGGGATCAGGGATCGTGGGGGGGATCGAGGATCGCGGGGGGAATCGGGGATCACGGGGGGATCGGGGATTGCGGGGTGATTGGGGATCACGGGGGGATCGAGGATCGCGGGGAGAGGGGGATGGCCAGGGATCTGGGGGGTGGGTGCCGGAGGGTCAGGGCCAGCCTCATCATCATCGTTGCGTGGTGGTGGGGGTGGGGATGAGGCCTGGGAATGCGATCGGAGGCCTCGTGAGGGGGTCTGCGATCGCAGGGGGCATGTTAGACAGGGACCCTGGATCCAGAAGGTAGATATAAAACCACTTACCCCTGGATGCAGCAGTCCCCGCCTCTGTTTAACTGCCGGGTTTCACGAAACTCGTCCACAGGCAGTTAAATGCAAAATGGAGGGGAAAATAGAGGCTTCCAGCCTCATTACAATATTTAAATGAATGTACCGCCCCCTGGGAGCGGGTTGGTCGCCCGCCCCCTTCCAGCCTCCGGGCAAACCGGAAGTGGGTGGATTGGAGGCAGGATCAGGTCAGGATTCGCATTTTTAACAATTTAACTGTCCCCATACTCCATTTTTTAAAGGGAAAATTCCAACTTATGTAAATCCTATGTAAACGCTATGTGTATCCTATGTAAATCCTATGTGTATCCTATGTAATCCAATGTAAATGCTATATACACCCTATGTAAATACTATGTGATGTAATAAAACTCACTACGCACTTGGTTTGAATATAAAGCAAGGCTTTAATCAACTTGATTCAGAACATGGAGGTCTAGTTGTACTTCACTAGTTCCTGTCTTACAAAATGTCCCTGAGCAAGCTGGGCCCATGCCCGAGTATTTATACTCCTTGGACGGCGCCACCAGCTGGCCGTCCAGTGTTATTTCATGAGTAGTTTCTTGACGAATGATGAGATTTATAACACTATGTAAATGCTATGTGTATCCTATGTAAATCCTATGTAAATGCTATGTGTATCCCATGTAAATCCTATGTGTATCCTATGTGAATCCTATGTAAATGCCATGTGTATCCTATGCGTATCTTATGTATATCCTATGTAAATCCTATGTGTATCCTATGTAAATCCTATGTAAATGCCATGTGTATCCTATGTGTATCCTATGTGAATCCTATGTATATCCTATGTAAATCCTATGTAATGTCAGGTTCAAGGTAAAATAAATCTCTTTTATCACCCCTCTGGTTATGAGTCATTGAAGGACAGTGCGTGCGTGCGCGCCGCCGACCTCTGCCGGCGGCACGCACAGTGCAGCACCTGTCCTGGGGTAGCGCGCACGCTGTCGGAATCGCGCTTGCCGGAGGGGGCGGGGGCGGGGGCTCTCGTTTGCCGCCAGCGGCGCGCACGCCCTGCAACGTGAACACGCCCGCCCTCAGGCCGGCTTGTGGCGGGGAGGGAGCGGTGGAGTGGCTGTCGCTGTGTCTGGCGGCGGCGGCGGTTGTTGTTGCTCCGGCTCCATCTCCTCCGGTCCCTGGCTGCACGAGGAGTGCAAAAAAAAAGAGATCGGGATCATTTGGTTTTGAAGAACAAAAAGAAATAATCAAATTATTAAACTTTCCAACTTTGAAGAGGCGGAACGAGCGAGCATGACGGCGGGAGAGAGTCAACCCGGACAGAGCGGCGAGGAGAAGGTAACAAAACCCAGCAACAATGTGTCAAAGCTGAATGGTGCAGACAATGGGAGGCGATACTTTGTATCACTTTGCGACACTTTGTATCACTTTTGAAGAAGCCCAGGGTAGTTCTCTTGGGCCAATATTAATCCCTCAACCAAAGTCCCTAAAAAACAGATTATCGGGCCGTTATCCTGTAGCTGTGGGAGCTTGCTGTGCGCAAATTGGCTGCCGCGTTTCCCCGCATTACCACAGTGACCACACTTCCAAAAGTACTTCATTGGTTGTAAAGCGCTTTGGGATGTCATGAGGTTGTGAAAGGCGCGATATAAATGCAAGTCTCTCTTGAGGGTCTTTCCCCAAGACTTTAAAGGCAATATAAGTTTTATTGTCCAGCAACATTGGGGAAGTTCAGTGAGTTGATTCCGCCAATCTCTGCTCCCACTCCGAACTTTCATTGTAAACTGACCGCTCGTTGTGTTTGTTTTCTTAACATTATTAATTTTTTTAACAATGCATTTCTTTTTAAGTGCCTGTGTACATGTTGCTCCCCCTCCTCCCCACTCTCGGATGTGAATGCAGATTTGGGGTGGGGTGGGATGGGGACATTTATGTCACTGGTGTCTGGGATGATGTGGCTGCAGCCGTGGATTTAAAGGTTGGCCCATTGCACATTGTGGGACATAGGAATAGGAGGAGGCCGTTCAGCCCCTCGAGACTGTCCTGCCATTCAATTAGATCGTGGCTGATCTGTATCTTAACTCCATCTACCCACCTCAGTTCCGTAACCTATGTGGTATGGAATTGAGACCTACAAACCTGGAACATAACATAAGAAATAGGAGCAGGAGTCGGCCATACAGCCCCTCAAGCCTATTCCGCCATTCAGTAAGATCATGGCTGATCTTCGACTTCAATTCCACTTACCTGCCCGATTCCCCATATCCCTTGATTCCCCAAGTGCCCAAAAATCTGTCAATCTCTGTCTTGAAGATACTCAACGACTGAGCATTCACAGCCCTCTGGGGTAGAGAATTCCAAAGATTCACAACCCTCTGAGTGAAGAAACTTCTCCTCATCTCAGTCCTAAATGGCCGACCCCTTATCCTGAGACTATGACTCCTAGTTCTAGACTCTCCAGCCAGGGGAAACAGCCTCTCAGCATCTAACCTGTCAAGCCCACTCAGAATTTTATGTTTCAATCAGATCACCTCTACTTCTAAACTCTGGAGAGTATAGGCCCATTTTATTCACTCTCTCCTCCTAGGACAGCCCTCTCATCCCAGGAATCAATCTAGTGAACCTTCGTTGCACTCCCTCTAAAGCAAGTATATCCTTCCTTAGGTGAGGAGATCAAAACTGTACACAGTACTCCAGATGTGGTCTCACCAAGGCCCTATGTAACTGTAGTAAGACTGCCTTATTCTTATACACCAACCCCTTTGCAATAAATGCTAACATACCATTTGTCTTCCTAATGGCTTGCTGTACCTGCATGTTAACTTTTTGAAAGGTCCCTCTTTGCTCCCCATGCTCTGTGCTGAGTTGGCAGATTCCAGCCAGTAGGTGCTAACACTGGCCCTGAGCTGGCAAGGGGGAAATTAGGGTTCCTGCTCTTGATCCCCATCCAGCGATCCTACTGGAGAATGTCCTTATGTAGATTTGGGGTACGGATCGGATTGGGGTCAGCTGTGATGGCCCTTTCTCTCCCACCCCCAAAGATTTGAATACCCTGGCAACACTCATCCCCTCGTCTCACACGTAAAGAAGGATCGCTCTGGCCCAGTGCCTGCGGAATGTTATCTCAGCAAAGAGCCAGTGCCTTCAGTGGAAGGAGGGGGAGGGGGAGGGGAGGGGGCGAAAAATTGAAAACAAAGTTTTCTAAATGTGGAACTGTGTGCTATAATGTAGCAGGAGAGGGATAGAATGCAAGCTTGCATCTACAATCTCTCCCTGCCTCACCACCCCCTCCAGTGAATTCTGGATCGCTGATGTCGTGCGCGGGATCTGCCAAGTGGAAGCCAGTCTCTTCCAACGAGGGGAGGGATTGGACCGCGGGCCACCAACCTCGTGACTGCCCCGGGAGCAGCATTGGCACAGCCCTGGCTTGCGAGCCCGTTTGAGACCAGAAAGAGAAGTGAGGAGCAAAATGCCTTCAAACTAGCAAAACGGAAAGGCATTTTTGCAACTGAATCTGTATCAGCGGCAACTCCAACTTTCCCCAGCAGCCAGCGAGGCGGAGTTTGAGAGAAATATTTTCAGCAAGCTGCAGCTGGCTGTGCAAATCCCCCTAAAAGCCGAGAGTGGCCTTCCGTGCTATTTTTAGGTTGGTGCATCTTACAGTATCCAAGGTCGTCCAAAGACTGCTTAAAAGTCCTGGTGATTCTGTGGTGGCTGGGGAACTGCTGGTCAATCACCTCTGTTTCTTTTATTTATTTAACTGAAAGATAACAAAATATCGCTGCTTGTTAATGATTTTTTTTCCCCATTTGGTTGGCTCTTGCACCCCGTTTATATTCTGGAATCTGCCATCGAAAGTGGCTCCACAATACAGTCAAGTGGGTCAACTTTGCTCAGTGGAGTTGAGGTCGAAGATCAACCGTGATCTTATTGAATGGCAGAGCAGGCTCGAGGGGCCGTATGACCTATTCCTGCTCCTAAAAAGAAAAGAAAGACTTGCATTTCTATAGCGCCTTTTACGACCACCGCACATCCCAAAGCGCTTTACAGCCAATGAAGTACTTTTTGAAGGGGAGTCACTGTTGTAATGTAGGAAGCACGGCAGCTAATTTGCGCACAGCAAGCTTCCACAAAAAGCAATGTGATAATGACCAGATCATCTGTTTTTGTGATGTTGATTGAGGGATAAATATTGGCCCCAGGACACCAGGGATAACTCTCCTGCTCTTCTTTGAAATAGTGCCATGGGATCTTTTACGTCCACCTGAGAGAGCAGACGGGGCCTCGGTTTAACATCTCATCCGAAAGACGGTACCTCCCACTGTGCAGCACACCCTCAGCACTGCACTGGGAGTGTCAGCCTAGATTTCTGTGTTATAGCACCTTTAATGTAGCCCTCGACCTTCTGACTGTGAGGCGAGCGTGCTACCCACTGAGCCATGGCTGAGCAGTTGATTCAAAGCAGTTTACTTACATAACAATGAGCTCCAAAGTCATTCATTGGGTGAAGCACTTCAAGACATTTTGTTGATGTGATAACGCGCCATATAGCTGCAAGTTTTTCCTTCCTTTTTTCCGTCTGATCCAGAGATTTCCTGAATCCGGCCTGTAGTTAGACCCAAAATGGAGGCCCAACCCAAGTGCCGCGTTGGCAGCTCTTTATCCGTGCTGCTCGTGGCGTCCAGCTGTGTAGGGAAGCCTCGTCCCAAGGAAGGATTTGGTGCCCTGATAGAGCTGGCCTTGGATCATGAATATGGACTGTTGGAGGCAATCTTGGTAGCGGATCGGGTATTTGATTGTTGGTAGGCTGGAACCTAGTGCATTGTGTGAAGCGAGCCGTGGAAAGGCCAGTGTTATCCTAGTGGAGCAACATTTATGGCCCAGACATTCCAATGCTTGGGCAGGCTATCATTAAGCCCTAAGGAAGGATGTTCTTGCCATGGAGGGAGTGCAGCGAAGATTCACCAGACTGATACCTGGGATGACGTATGAAGAGAGATTGGGTCGATTAGGCTTATATTCGCTAGAGTTTAGAAGAATGAGAGGGGGTCTCAGAAATCACAGAAACCCCACAGTGCAGATAGAGGCCATTTCGGCCCATCGAGCCTGCACCGACACATATCCCACCCGATCCCCGTAACCCCTACACCAACACATATCCCACCCTATCCCTGTAACCCCACGTATTTAATCCCCCTAACACTAAGGGCCAATTTATCATAGCCAATCAACCTAACCCGCACATCTTTGGACTGTGGGAGGAAACCGGAGCACCCGGAGGAAACCCACGCAAACACGGGGAGAATGTGCAAACTCCACACAGACAGTCACCCGAGACCGGATTCGAACCCGGGTCCCTGGCGCTGTGAGGCAACAGTGCTAACCACTATGCCACCGTGCTGCCCCACTATGCCCCACTCATTTGAAACTTATAAAATTCTAACAGGACTAGACAGACTAGATGCGGGACGGATGTTCCCGATGGCGGGAGAGTCCTGAACCAGGGGTCACAGTCTAAGGATAAGGGGTAAACCATTTAGGACAGAGATGAGGAGGAATTTCTTCACCCAGAGAGTGGTGAACCTGTGGAATTCTCTACCACAGAAGGCAGTAGAGGCCAATTCATTAAATATATTCAAGAAGGAGTTAGATATATTTCTTAAGGCTAAAGGGATCAAGGGATATGGGGAGAAGGCAGGAACAGGGTACTGAATTTGGATGATCAGCCATGATCTCATTAAATGGCAGAGCAGGCTCGAGGGGCCGAATGGCCTACTCCTGCTCCTATCTTCTATGTTTCTATAAGCCCCTGTGGGAAGGGAAAACGACATTTATGAGATTTAATGGGGAATTGTGTCATGGTATATGAACTTTTCTTTCTTAATTAGTTTATATTTTGTGCCAGTTACTCAATGTTGGTTGTGTTTTAGCGCATTTATTGCAGTAGAGTTAGGCTGCTCATGTTGGGTTTTGTTGTGAATAGGACATACCCTAGAGATTGATTACAAGGCAGTAATGTGACCAAGAAGCTTGGGTGATATGATAACTGGCGAGGTTGAAACTCAAGCCATCAACAACTCATCTGAGCCCTGTTTCATAATAGGAATTGCTAGACAAACAATGACCATGGTCTAGCTAGTTCGCCTTCTGCCATAAATTAAAAACAGAAAATGCTAGAAATACTCAGCCGGTCAGGCAGCATCTGCAGAGAGAGAAAAACACCTTCTGTCATCCTGGTAGTCATATGCCGCAATGATAGCCAGCTATGGCTCAGTGGACAGCACTCTCGCCTCCGAGTCAGAGGTTGTGGGTTCAAGTCCCACTCCAGAGACTTGAGCACAAAAATCTAGGCTGACACTCCCAATGCAGTACTGAGGGGGAGCGCTGCACTGTCGGAGGTGCTGTCTTTCGGATGAGACGTTAAATCGAGGCCCCGTCTGCCCTCTCGGATGGACATAAAAGATCCCACGGCGCTATTTCGAAGAAGAGCAGGGGAGAGTTCTCCCCGGTGTCCTGGGGCCAATAGTTATTCAATCAACAGAACAAGAACAGATTATCTGGTCATTATCACATTGCTGTTTGTGGGAGCTTGCTGGGTGCAAATTGGCTGCCGCATTTCCTGCATTACAACAGTGACTACACTTCAAATAGTACTTTAGGCAACATCCGTGGAGAGAGAAACAGAGTCAGCGTTTCGGGTCAAAGACCCTTTGTCCTGACGAAGGGTCTTTGACCCGAAACGTTGACTCTATTTCTCTCTCCACGGATGTTGCCTGGCCTGCTGAGTTTTTCCAGCGTTTGCTGTTGTTATTTCGGATTTCCAGCATCCGCAGTATTTTGCTATCAAATAGTACTTCATTGGCTGTAAAGCGCTTTGGGACGTCCGGTGGTTGTGAAAGGCGCTATATAAATGCAAGTCTTTCTTTTTTTCTTATAATGGAGTTGTTGGCTACTCAGTTAGCCTACAACAGACCCAGACATGACACGAGGAAAACCCCAGTGATGGCGAGCTTTGGGAACCATCGGTCCCAAGTCACCTGTTGCTCCCGAGCACGCTACACTCACCACACGTCGCGTCTCAAATTACTCGTATACTGGATCCCAAAATATTTGCTGCAGTCTTCATGGTGGTGGTTTTATTTAGGCTTTGGACCCCATTTTTCTGTGTCAGCAGTATCTCTGAGTGCAGATGGTGATGGGTGGACTCCATGTCATTGACCCACCCCTCCTGCCACAGAAGCAGGGATTTTTAACTTGCCGTTTGACAAATTTGCTAGGAGGGCAGGAGAATCAGAAGAACATGTTACACAGCCTTGTTTACTGGGTATAAGCCGGACGTCTAAGTGGAAAATAGTGGCGTTGTCACAACCAAAAGCTTACGTAGTCTCTTGCAGGACCTGACCCCAGATAGACATGAGTTGCCCAGATGGCTCGGTTGATAAATGCACCGTCGTGTCTGTGCGGTGTTGGTGGGTCTCAGGCAGGGTAGCTGTCGGGGCACAACAAGCCTCCATTTTCCCAGGCTAAAGAGGGGAAACCTAAACAACAACAATTTGTATTTATATAGCACCTTTAACACAATAAAACATCTTGAGGTGCTTCACAGGAGTGTAATCAGACATACATTGACACCGAGCCAAAGAGGCACCCATTAGGACAGGTGACCAAATGCTTGGTCAAAGAGGTAGGTTTTAAGCAGCGTCTTAAAGGAGGAAAGAGAGGCGGAGAGGGTTAGGGAGGGAATTCCAGAGCTTAGGGCTTCGGCAGCTGAAGGTGCGGCCGCCAATGGTGGGGTGAAAGAAGTCAGTGGTGCGCCGATAACAACCTGGCCCTTAACATCAAGAAAACCAAAGAAATCATTGTGGACTTCAGGAAGTCTAAAGGCGGAAGTCGCACCCCCATCCACATCCATGGGGCTGTGGTGGAAAGGGTGGACAGCTTTAAGTTCCTCGGAGTCCACATCACGGAAGACCTCTCCTGGTCCCTCAATACCTCCTCTCTGGTGAAGAAGGCCCAGCAGCGCCTATATTTCCTAAGGAGGCTGAAGGGATGTAACCTGTCACCCCTGATCCTCTCTAACTTTTACCGCTGCACAATAGAGAGCATCCTGACGAACTGTATCACAGTATGGTATGGCAGCTGTAGCTACTATGACCGGAAAGCCCTGCAGCGGGTAGTCAAAACTGCCCAACGCATTACCGGCACCCGGCTACCGACCATAGAGCACATGTACCAGAAACGCTGTTTACGGAGGTCACGGTCCATCATCAAAGACCCTACCCACCCCAGCCACAGTCTGTTCACCCTCCTGCCATCTGGGAGACGCTACAGATGCATTCGCACCCGTACGACCAGATTTAGGAACAGCTTCTTTCCCAGGGCTGTCATCCTACTGAACTCCACAAATAAACTCTAAAGCCTGCACATCTGCCAATGCACTTTATTATGGTTATGTTTATGTTAATGTATTACAAGCCAAATGAATGTTGAATGTTTAAATGTCTTAATCTAAATGTACACTCTCGGGAGCCGCAAGCCTACATTTCGTTGTACTGCACTTGTGCACTAGCAATGACAATAAAGTTGATGATTATTATAAGAGGCCAGAGTTGGAGAAATGTAGAGTCCATGGAGTGTTGGGAGGCCACCCCATCCCTTCTTCCCCCTTCTGGTTTTAAAAAAAAAGGCAGATGAGGATGGGGTCTTTCTTGATGTGATGCCCCTACAGTCAAATAGTGTGTTAACGTTTGATGTTCAGGCTAATGCATAAAGAATAACCATTTAGGTAAGATAGTACAGAACCAGTGGAACCAACCCCAATCTGAGCTGCTGCCTTCACGAGGATGGGAGAAAATGTGGGGAAAAGGAATGACATTTGAATCATAGAAATTTACAGCACAGAAGGCGGCCACTCGGTCCATCGTGTCCGTGCCGGCCTGTTTCTGCTGTAAATTTAAAACGTGATTGATTATTGGACTGAAGTATTAAACTCAAGATTGGTCAACAGATTCATCAGTAAGTGTCATTTGAATTGGTCTGTGCAAACATGCTGAACAAACACAAGCCCTATCACTGCACCAAGTGAAGTATCTTTATCACCTTCTACTTATGATAAGCACTTCATCCAACTGAGAAGGGAAGGCTCCCAGTTAATAGGACGTTTGCAGAATACTGCGGGACTCATGGACAAGAGACCAGCGACTGAGGGAAAGATCCTTGATGTTTGATGAGGGGGAAAATAAAGGTCCCCTTTGCTTGGAGAATCTGGGGAGGGGGGGGGGGTCGAAATAGCTTATCTATAGTACATTTTCAAACTAGGGTTTGGTCACCGACAGTGCACAGAACCCACTCACGGGTGGTGCAATACACACGACTAAGTGAAAACTGGAGCGTGCTTGTGAAATTGGTGTCTGTTGGATATTAGTTATATTGGATCAGAAAGCCATGTGGAAGTTGATTGTGGGCAAGTGATTGTTTTTAGGCTGTGAGATGCTTTTTTTCTCGATTTGCGACTTGCTGTTAAGCACCAAGTTAGTTCCCAGAAGAGTTGGTCCTGCTCCTGCCCTCTTTATACTGTTTATTAGATTGCATTGATTTTTGAATTGAATCTTATCTGTTAGAACACTACACCTTTGTTTTCTGTGCACTAGGCTAGGGCACGTGTCAGAGAGTATTGAACAAGGAGTTCCTGTGTGTGTGTGGCTGCAGTTTGCTCTTTAGCTCCAGTCCCGATTGGAGGACATCTGTGGAGAAGCCTTTTGTGGAGCTAATAATCCATGTAATCTCATCTGAAGTTTAAGATTTACTGAGTATTCTCCAACTTGTTCCCTTCATCTCTTGGAAGCAGTGACTCATCCCGAGTGCGCATCCATAGGGGTTAGGATCATCTAGTACCCCACTAAAGTGACTCCTTCCAAGTGCGAGCTCGGATAGTGAGCTGTTCGGGGTGCATTATTGCTGCACGTGATCCTGTCCGTTGCTGCCATCCAGACACGTGTGCCCATCCAGCAGGATTCACAGCCACAGGAATTGGAATGCTCGCTGATTTGTGGCTGGCATTTTTGAAATTGTACTTGCGATTCCCGAGTCCAAATCGTTTCTGTATTCTACCCGATTCCTGGAATCTTGCAATGAATGTGCCTGGCGGGGGAAAAGAAAGTTTGTTTAATGCTTGGTGTTCATTTTGCTGCCTCTTCCCTGAGCAGCTGTTCGGGTTCTATTTCAGAATCTCCCTCATGTCAAGCAGACCAGCGCATTGAGATATTTTTGGAAGCGTTAACTCAGCCGGGCCATCCTGAAGCATAAAGTAGAGGCTGGGTTTTGGCACTGTTACACCTACGAAGCACCGAAGCAAGTCATTTATACCAGATTCATCATCTCGATGCTGGCAGCTATATAAAGGTCAAGTTAAAAAGTAGTTGGCATGAATATTGTGTGCAGCATCAAATCAACATCATTAAAAAACAGATTATCTGCTCATCATCACATTGCTGTTTGTGGGAGCTTGCTGTGCGCAAATTGGCAGTCGCGTTTCATACATTACAACAGTGACTATACTTTAAAAAAAAAAAAAAGTACTTAATTGGCTGCAAAGCGCTTTGGAACGTCCGGTGGTCGTGAAAGGCACTATATAAATAAAAGTAACAACAGAAAATGCTGGAAAAACTCAGCAGATCAGGCAACATCTGTGGAGAGAAATTTGAGTTGACGTTTCGGGTCGAACCCTTCTTCAAAACTGTGGTGTGCCTGATCGGAGGATGAGGTGCTGTTCCTCGAGTTTGCGTTGAGCTTCCGTGGAGCAGTGCAGGAGGCCAGGGACGGTGAGGTCCGAGTGGGAATGGAGCAGTGAGTCGAAGTGACGGGCGACCGGAGGCTCGGGGTCACTCTTGCAGACTGGGCGGAGGTGTTCCGCGGGGCGGTCACCCAGTCTGCATTTGGTCTCCCCAGTGTGGAGGAGACCGCATCGTGAGCAGCAAATGCAGTGTACTGGATTGCGAGAAGTACAAGTAAATCGCTTTTCTTTCCAGTTTTGAAGAAGGGTTTGACCCGAAACGTCAACTCAAATTTCTCTCCACGGATGTTGCCTGACCTGCTGAGTTTTTCCAGCATTTTCTGTTGTTATTTCGGATTTCCAACATCTGCAGTATTTTGCTATCATATAAATAAAAGTCTTTGTTTCTTTCAGTATATAACTGTAAACGCTAATTTTTAAAAAATTCATTTATGGGATGTGGGCGTCGCTGGCAAGGCCAGCATTTATTGTCCATCCCTAATTGCGCCTGAGAAGGTGGTGGTGAGCCGCCTTCTTGAACCGCTGCAGTCCGTGCAGTGAAGGTACTCCCACAGTGCTGTTAGGGAGGGAGTTCCAGGATTTTGACCCAGCGACGATGAAGGAACGGCCGATATATAGTCAGGATGGTGTGTGACTTGGAGGGGAACTTGCAGGACATATATAGAACATTTCAAAGCGCTTTATAGCCAATGAAATACTTTTAGAGTGTAGTCACTGTTGTAATGTAGGAAACGCAGCAGCCAATTTGCGCACAGCAAGCTCCCACAAACAGCAATGTGTTTTTGACCAGATAATCTGTTTTAGTGATGTTGATTGAGGGATAAATATTGGCCAGGACACTGGGGGGGAACTCCCCTGCTCTTCTTTGAAATAGTGCCATGGGATCTTTTACGTCCACCTGACAGAGAAGACGGGGCCTCGGTTTAACGTCTCATCCGAAAGACGGCACCTCTGACAGTGCAGCGCTCCCTCAGTACTGCCCCTCCGACAGTGCGGCGCTCCCTCAGTGCTGCCCCTCCGACAGTGCGGCGCTCCCTCAGTACTGCCCCTCCGACAGTGCGGCGCTCCCTCAGTACTGCCCCTCCGACAGTGCGGCGCTCCCTCAGTACTGCCCCTCCGACAGTGCGGCGCTCCCTCAGTACTGCCCCTCCGACAGTGCGGCGCTCCCTCAGTACTGCCCCTCCGACAGTGCGGCGCTCCCTCAGTACTGCCCCTCCGACAGTGCGGCGCTCCCTCAGTACTGCCCCTCCGACAGTGCGGCGCTCCCTCAGTACTGCCCCTCCGACAGTGCGGCGCTCCCTCAGTACTGCCCCTCCGACAGTGCGGCGTTCCCTCAGTACTGCCCCTCCGACAGTGCGGCGCTCCCTCAGTACTGCCCCTCCGACAGTGCGGCGCTCCCTCAGTACTGCCCCTCCGACAGTGCGGCGCTCCCTCAGTACTGCCCCTCCGACAGTGCGGCGCTCCCTCAGTACTGCATGGCAGTGTCAGCCTAGATTTTTTCCTTTGGAGTGCGAATTGAACCCACAACCTTCTGACGCAGTGGCGAGAGTGCGACACACTGAGTCACGGCGGACACTCTGAAGCATTTTGGGACACTTTACTTATACTAAAGGTTTTCCATAAACACCTGCTGTGTGAGCTTAAACAGTGGCTGTCCAGGCTCGTACTCAGGCATAATGGTAATTACTCTTTCACTTTTTGTGTAATGGAATACTGATAAGGCTCTTCATAAAAATAGTTTTTGTTAACTCGGGGGGGCGGGGGGGGGGGAAACAAAGGAAATGAAGACTGAGGAAAGGCCAGTGTACACAGTGGTTTCCTTTGCTGCGGATAATCATTGTGCATTTGCACTAACATTCCTAAGGATTTTGAGATTAATAGTTGATGCTTTTTCAAGAAGTGAAGCTTACACTTTGCAATAGATTCTCTGTAATTACTGATCTATGCAATTGAAACGACAAGTTTATGAATTTTAAATTCACTGGTAAATGTGACTGTGTGACTAGGTTGACTGCAGCAAGTTTATTTCTGTTGGCAGTAATCATAAAACTCAAGCTGCTGGGTTGTCTGAGCACAGTGCTGCTCTGTCTGCACAGTAATACCCAGCCACAGATGAACGCGGAAATTCAAAGGGTGTCAGCTTGGCTCATGTTGGTGTAGCGCTCGACCTCGGAGTCAGAATGCTGTGGGTCCAAGTCCCACTGCGAGACCTGGGCGCAAAAGAAAAGGAAGAACTTACATTTAATACAGCTCCTTTCACGACCTCAGGATTTCCCAAAGCGCTTTGCAGCCAATGAAGTACTTTTTTGAAGTGCAGTCACTGTTGTAATGTAGGAAAGGTGGCAGCCAATTTGCGCACAGCAAGCTCCCACAAACGGCAATGTGGTAATGACCAGATTATCTTTTTTTTAGTGATGTTAATAATATACGAGTGCCAGACCAAGGGATTGCTGCATTGTTGGAGGTATCATCCTTCGCATGAGATGTTAAATTGACATCCACTTGCATGTTCCTGCGGTTGAGGTGAACACTAACGCATCCCATGGTACAGTTTGAAGAACAGGGAGGAATTCTCCCAATGTTCAGGCCAGCATTCCTCTCACAGACACCATCACCAATGTTGATTGCTGTTTGGGAGATCTTGCAGTGTGCCGATTGGCTCCGGCTCACAGAACAATTACAAATACTGTATCTCATCGAAACATATAAAATTATATAAAAAACATATAAAATTATGGCAGGCCTGGACAGGCTGAATTCAGAGAGAATGTTTCCAATGGCCGGGGAGCACAGAACCAGGGGCCACAGTCTAAAAATAGCGGGCAAATCATTTAAAACAGAGATGAGGAAGAATTTCTTCACTCAAAGAGTGGTGAGCCTGTGGAATTCCCTGCCACAGAGGGCTGCGAAGGCTAATTCAATAAATATTTTCAAGAGAGAATTGGATATATTTCTGAAGGCTAAGGGGATTAAGGGTTACGGAGAAAAGGCGGGGACGGGGTACTGAACTGGTAAGATCAGCTATGATCTCAGACGAGGATCAGCCATGATCTCATTGAATGGCGGAGCAGGCTCGAAGGGCCGAATGGCCTACTCCTGTTCCTATCTCTATGTTTCTATGTATTTCAACGTAATTCATGGTACGAGCATTCCAGAGTGACGTGAAAAGTACCTCCATGAACTGGGTGGAGGGGGAGCAGGAGAAAGTGTCTCTGTACTGGGTGGGTGGGGAGGGGGAGACGAGTGTCTCTAGTGGGTGGGTGGGGAGGGGGAGGCGTGTATCTATGTACTGGGTGGGTGGGGAGGGGGAGACGAGTGTCTCTAGTGGGGGGAGGGGGAGGTGTGTATCTATGTACTGGGTGGGTGGGGAGGGGGAGATGAGTGTCTCTGTACTGGGCTGGTGGGGAGGGGGAGGCGTGTATCTATGTGGTGGGTGGGGAGGGGGAGACGAGTGTCTCTATGAACTGCGATTGCAACTGTTTGATGCTGACTTTACACAGTACAGTTTGAAGAGTTAAAGCCAATGAACACTGACATTTTCGAAGTGCCTAATTCACATCGGAACTTTTCCCATAAACTGTGGTGTTGGTAACAAACGTTTAATGAATTGTTACAAATAGTGCACAGCACAATTTCAAATTACTTGTGTTTCTTTTGAGCACTGTGTTACCAACGCTTTCAGACAACCGAACGCCAGCCAAACTCACGGAGTACTCTGTTATATGTTACACCCCATGCTTTGAAAGTCACCAGGGAATTTCGGTTCTAATATGTTTCTAAATATACTTTGCTACAGTAGCATTCTTGTCCTGTGACCGAAGTGAAAATGTGTTTGAGGTAGTGACTAACTCAATGATTAGGGGCAAAGAGTGTTGGCATTAAGTGGTGTAATTAGGCCTTTATAGAGAATCACAGGTTGTCCTTAAACTTCTGTTCCTCTGCGTAATGCAACCGGTTCCAAGAAGGGAATGGAAGTAATCTGCTGTGACTTCGCCCACCTCATCAAGTTTACGAGCATTGCAGGCAGCAGGAACTAAGGTGGAAAATGCCTGAAAAGCCTGGGTTCAGTAAGCAATGTGTTGTTGTCACTTGTGGACAGTGGCTTTGATCACTGCCCAGGAAATGACCCGCTCTTGAGGACAGTGCACTGTTCGAAGCACTGAATAATGAGGTGCTAGCTTTGGGTGAGCATATAGGACCTCTCCCCATTGCTATATTAATCTCAAAGTGTAGAGGTTCATGGCTCAATTAAACAATCCTGGTTTAATTTTTTATTCCATCTCCATCTCTATAACCTCCTCCAACCCTCTGAGATCTCTGCGTTCCTCCAATTCTAATCTCTTGCACATCCCTGAT
Source organism: Somniosus microcephalus (assembly GCF_052327205.1). NCBI lineage: Eukaryota > Metazoa > Chordata > Chondrichthyes > Squaliformes > Somniosidae > Somniosus > Somniosus microcephalus. The sequence continues at coordinate 9,023,612 of NC_141012.1, forward strand.
TTTCTTCACTCCGCTATTGGTGACCGTGTCTTCAGCTGCCTAAGCTCTGAAATCCCCTCCCTAATCCTCTCTACCTCTCTCTCCTTTAAGACGCTCCTTAAAATCCTACCTCTTTGGCCAAGCATTTGGTCACCTGTCCTAATATCCCCTTGCATGGCTCGCAGTCAAATCTTGTTCGATAACGCTCCTGTGAAGTACCCTTGAGGCATTTGAGCTGATGGTGGGAGCTGTATTGCCAGCAAATGTCTGAAGTGTACTTTTGCATTGCGAGATGCTTCCTGACGCTCCAATGACACCTAACTCTGGACAACAGTTGAATTAAAAATTAGAAAAATCTTCGCATTTATATGGCACATTGTCGTGTCAAAAGTTCCAAATCGGTTTTTAAGTGCAGTTACATTTATGTCGCCATTCTGTGACAGAACATCGCACACACAGCAATCGGATGAAACATTACCCTTTTTTTCATGGTGTTGGTTGAGGCTGGTATGTTGACTCTGGTGTAACTCCCTGCATTTTGAGTCGTGGTATGGGATCTTTAACATCCGCTTGAACAGGCAGACAGGTCTTTTAACATTTTTGAACTGATGGAGCTCACCTCTGACACCCGATCACTGTTAATTATAAAATCTTTGCCCAGCAACTCCAAGATGCACACAAGAGTTTCTTTAATAGTCCCAGAATTTTTGAACCATGAACATAGATCACCGTATGTCACAGCTGTGAGTGCGTGCAACGCGTCCACTCGGAGAGATATGCAGCCTTTCCAAATTGGGAGATTGCCCAAGAGAATGGTCTAGTGCCCTTATTGCTGAAGTTATTTATAGAGGGGTACTAATGTGCTCTCTTATTTGTGTTATCTGTTGTTGTGGTGCAATGGAAATTACTGAACAGGACAATATTGCAGATAAAGTTCAGAATTTTACACAGAGTTTTTCCACCTCTGTAGCCCTTTCATAGAGGGTGCCCTTTCTACCATCCTTTGGAATTCTGTTTCCTGAAGCACTTGCTCATCAATTAAAAAAAAAAAGTTTTTAAAAAATTGTTTGTTTTCTGGGGGTGTACGGTTGTGTAGTGGTTATGTTACTGGACTAATAATGTGACCTCATGGAGGTCTTTACAATTATAAAGGGGTTTGATAGGGTAGACGTAGAGAAAATGTTTCCGCTTGTGGGGAATCCAAAACTTAGGGGTCATAAATATAAGAGAGTCACTAATAAATCCAATTAAGGAATTCAGGAGAAACTTCTTTACCCAGAGCGTGGTGAGAATGTGGAACTCGCTACCACAGGGAGTGGTTGAGGCGAACAGCATGGATGTATTTAAGGGGAGGCTAGATAAGTACATGAAGGAGCAAGGAATAGGAGGACATGTTGATAGGGTGAGATGAAGTAGGTGGGAAGAGGCTCATGCGGAATATAAACACTGGCATAGACCAGCTGGGCTGAGTGGCCTGTTTCTATGCTGTTAATTCTGTGTAATAATCCATCTCTTGCAATGTCTTCACCTTTGTTGCGCCCAAGGATTCATCCTCCAGCCCCTTCCTATTCCTCATATCCATACTGCCTTGCACCAATATTGTTAGGATGCATGGGGTCAGCTCCCATATATGTGTCAACGACACTCGGCTTTACCTCTCCGTCACTGCCCTCAACACCACAGCTGGTTTCCGTGTTGTGCAACCACCTGTTTGACATAATTGCGATGATGTGGAGCTTCATTCAGCTGAACTTTGGCAAGACCTAAGCTATCCTGTTCTGTTCTCAGCAGGCTCTCTACTCCCAATTCTGTCTGTCCCACTGATGCACGCTTAAGCTGAGCCCCACAGTGTGCAACCTGCCGACGCTTTGCTGAAGACTGCCTATTTCCACCTCTCTCTGAGCTCTATTCTGTACAAACTTCAGTCATCTAGAACTCCACTGTTTGCATCTTATCCTGTACTAGGTCGTGCTAACCACCTCCATCTCATCATGTACTCGGCAATGTTCCCTCTAAGCTGCGCTTTGTTGTGCGCGGCCTGTTTATTTCAGTGTGCGGTCCCTTTAAATTTCTACGCATATGTGATATTTCCGATGGAGAAGCTTGTGAGGGGCCTGCGCGGGACCTTGCTGATTACAGCGCGGCCACGCACGTGCGCAGCCTGGAGTGATGATTGGTCCTAGGCCTTGCTTACCACCTGGTGGAGCTAACCCCACAGAGATGAGCTAAAATCTAGGGGGGGAAAATTCAGTGTCAACGTCGCCGAGTCGCTAATTTTAGCGCCCCTCCGCCTGAAATTCAGTGGTAGCGCCACAAGCAGGAGGCGGGGCTACTGGAAGCACTCCACCTCCTTCTTGGGGCGCTACAACTGAATATCGGGGCGCTACAACTGAATATCGGGGCGCTGCATGCAACAGCACCACACGCATCGGCACGTAGCGCCGCGTCATCGCAGGCCTCCCCCCCCCCCCCCCCGATTTAAAGGGGAGGGGCCTAGCGCTGCACACACCGGGCCCTGCTGGATCAACGGGGAGCGGGGTGCCGTGAAAACAGCCTGGCACTCGAGGAGTTAACGGGCTGAGCGATTGCGGCCGGCACCCCGAAAAAAAAAGGGGAAGGGGGCAGGTGCTGGCAGTCGGCCAAAAAAAAGGCTGCCCTGCACCTGCCCTTTTCAGTAGTGCCGCCGCGGCTGCAACAACGCCCCCTGACCCTGTCGGACATATCGTCCAGCGGTAGGTCAGGGGACGCAACTCAAGTTTGCGGCCGCGGCGCTGCGCACGGCGATAACGTCATCGCCGCGGGACACTACCGGCTACCACTGCTACTAACCTCCCGCTGAATTTCGCTGGAGGCGTTAGTGTTGCCCGGGCGCTAGGCGACTTGCGCCCCATTAATTCCCCCCTGGGGGCGCTAACAAGAGGCGCAAATCAACCCAATTTTCCCCCTAGGTCTTAAGCTTGTTTATCGCTGATCTCCAGTGGCACCCCATCTTCTAATGCATTGTATTTGAAATCCTGGCAGTGCGATTTTCACCTCACCCCCATCCAATTCTGCTCTACCAGCAGTGGCAGGACCTTTAGCCATTGTTGTCCTGCGATCACTTACGAATTCTCTTATGCTCCTCCGCCTTGCTCCATCTCCTACCCCACCCTGCCCACACTGTCTGTTGCCTCCTCTAACTCCAATTCCAAATCTTACCCCTCCCATGCAATGATTTGAGATGTTCTGTTGCATTAAAAGCAGTGTAGATTGTTACTCCAGACTCCATTTTTAAAGCTGGCCAAGGCGCTGAGAGCCACTCTCTCCAACTTTGAGACATGTCTATTGTATTGTCTGTTAGACTTGAGCACCCAGCTCATAGAAACATAGAAGATAGGAGCAGGAGTAGGCCATTCGGCCCTTCGAGCCTGCTCCGCCATTCAATGCGATCATGGCTGATCATCCAAATTCAGTACCCGGTCCCTGCCTTCTCCCCATATCCCTTGATCCCTTTAGCCTTAGGAAATATATCTAACTCATTCTTGAATATATTTAATGAATTGGTCTCCACTGCCTTCTGTGGTAGAGAATTCCACAGGTTCACCACTCTCTGGGTGAAGAAATTCCTCCTCATTTCTGTCCTAAATGGCTTACCCCTTATCCTTAGACTGTGACCCCTGGTTCTGGACTCCCCCGCCATCGGGAACATCCTTCCTGCATCTAGTCTGTCCAGTCCTGTCAGAATTTTATAAGTTTCAATGAGATCCCCTCTCATTCTTCTAAACTCCAGCGAGTATAAGCCCAATCGACCCAATCTCTCCTCATACGTCATTCCTGCCATCCCAGGTATCAGCCTGGTGAATCTTCGCTGAACTCCCTCCATGGCAAGAACATCCTTCCTCAGATAAGGCGACCAAAACTGCATACAATACTCAAGCTGTGGTCTCACCAAGGCCCTGTACAACTGCAGCAAGACATCCTTATTCCTGTGGACATTATGTGGTATTGATTCTCTTTCCCCACTCCCTCTCACCCCTCCCGCCCCCCCCCCCCCCCAAAAAAAAAAGAAGCTTGGAGAAGGAATTATTCCCAGGAGCACTGGGCCACAGAGAGTGGGGAAAACATAAGGCCACTCCTGACTGCTGTCCCCCGGTAGATGCATGTGATTGGATGTTGGGTGAGACGGCAGGACCAAACGCGGCTGTTACTCTTCACATGATGGAATAGCTCCTTGACTCAGCTCACTCATGAAGAATTGGCCAGTTGGATGAGGTACCACGTGTTGCTGTGAAAGGAAAGATCTCACTATCGGGGCGTGAACATGCGGCACTAAAGAAGCGAAATACAGATGTCCCCACTGCACGGCCCATTCTTGGAGCATATTCTGTATGAAGAAGCACAAAGCAGAGTGTGGCTGCAATCGAGTCCGGGATATAACGGGCGTTTACAGCCATCAGTCATTAAAAGATATAAGGCCACTGCCCCTTGGACCCGTTTCCCCAACCAGAATCGGCACCTTCGGAAGAGCAGAGGGATTGAGGAAAAAATTAGGCTGGCGTTCGGTGCTTCACATGAAGAATATCTTGAACAGTTCCTTCCTCTGCGATGTGTCATGTGAGAAGCGGAATGGAAAACTGAAATGGCATTCATGACCCTGCTGAAAATAACTCTGTTGCCAGCCCTTTGCTGTGATTAGCTCCATATATGTCTGATAGCATATGGCCTGGCTCTTGAGCAGAAGTAAACAGATTCTGCATCTGCTGCCGGGCGCCTAGCTTTTCTTAGCCTCTGATGGACTCTTGGAGCAATTTTTCACGGAAGGTTCTAATAACATGCCTGCTGTAAAGGGCACACTGTACCTGACCAATGACTGCTGTTTTGCTGTTTATATATTATGAATAAAAAGTATCTTGGTTTTTTTTATAATGGGAATAATCTTCGAAAGCCTCATCCGACTGAACCGGCATTTTGCTGTCTGTGGGGAACCTGTGGGTCTTCCCCAGTGTGGTTCATGTCTCTATCTACTGCCCTGCGCACCCCACCCTTGACAACTGTCTATCATTCGTCAGGATAATGTAGCAAACCCCTGCTCACGTAACCCTTTGTAAACTGCAAACTAATAAACAGGGCAGTTGCGCTATTGAATTCAACACCTGGCTTCACCTGATCACCCCAAGCAAGATCTCCTTTCTGCAGCCAAATCCTGCTACTAGTCTAAGTTCATAAGAAATGGTAAGAACAACCCCAGCTTTCTCGAATGTAACCACCTCATTCCACCGCCCTCTCTGTCCCCTCCATCCTCGCCTCTGATGGCACATACAAGGAGCTCGTTGGCAGTTGCCCTCCTGAACTCCGCTGTATTTAAATATACTTTTCGAATTCAATCAAATAATCCTTTGTGATAAGGTTGAAAATTCTATCATTTTTAAAAACTGTTTTCAATTGTATCTGCGTGCAGTAAGACCACAGGTATGGAGAGTGAAGACTGAATGCTAATGTGAAGCCCGCTGCTCCATACATCACATACAGCAAACTTTTTTTCGTGAAGAGGACCCCCTTTAAATACTGACGTTCCTGGGGGCCCCCGTAAATATTGGCACACTCCTGGGGACCCCCGTAAATATTGGCACACTCCTGGGGACCCCCATAAATATTGGTACACTCCTGGGGACCCCTGTAAATATTGGTACACTCCTGGGGACCCCCGTAAATATTGACACACTCCTGGGGACCCCCGTAAATATTGGTACACTCCTGGGGACCCCCGTAAATATTGGTACACTCCTGGGGACCCCCGTAAATATTGGCACACTCCTGGGGACCCCATACGAACAGTGACACATTCCCAGGGATCCCCTCTAAATATTGACACATTCCCAGGGATCCCCTCTAAATATTGACACATTCCCAGGGATCCCCTCTAAATATTGACACATTCCCAGGGATCCCCTCTAAATATTGACACATTCCCAGGGATCCCCTCTAAATATTGACACATTCCCAGGGATCCCCTCTAAATATTGACACATTCCCAGGGATCCCCTCTAAATATTGACACATTCCCAGGGATCCCCTCTAAATATTGACACATTCCCAGGGATCCCCTCTAAATATTGACACATTCCCAGGGATCCCCTCTAAATATTGACACATTCCCAGGGATCCCCTCTAAATATTGACACATTCCCAGGGATCCTCTCTAAATATTGACACATTCCCAGGGAGCCCCTCTAAATATTGACACATTCCCAGGGATCCCCTCTAAATATTGACACATTCCCAGGGATACCCTCTAAATATTGACACATTCCCAGGGATCCCCTCTAAATATTGACGCTTTTCTAGGGATTCCCCATAATATTGACACATTCCCAGGGATCCCCTCTAAATATTGATGCTTTTCTAGGGATTCCCCATAATATTGACAGAGTGCCAGAAAGCTCCCACCGTCTTAGCTTCTGTTACCCAAAGGAAACTAGTGCGATTCACAGACTCTATGATCTACGATGTGAATTGCAATTGGAAAATTTAATAACAAAGAGAAGAAAGACTTGCATTTATACAACACATTTCACGACCTCAGGATGTCCCAAAGTGCTTTACAGCCAATGAAGTACTTTTTGAAATGTAGTCACTGTTGTAATGTAGGAAACTTGGCATTCAATTTGCGCAAAGCGAGATCCCAAAAAAAGGCAATGTGATAATGACTGGATAATCTGTTTGTGGTGTTGCTTGTGGGATAAATATTGGCCATCTATTTATAAATGTTTTAATAGCTTTGCTTGAAAACTCAATGTTTCTGCGGTGGAAAGGTTAGAGGTGAGTACTCTGTGTAAAGTACATCCCTCTTCGAAGCATTTTGTTGGTCAATTTTCTTCCCTCCCTCTCCTGAATGCCTTCACTCCTGAATTATGACCCTAGAGGTCAATCTTCTGTGTGAACTGATACAGTGCGTATCAGCGGGCTATTTCACCGTGGCGTGCATCTCAAACCAGCTGATAACATAAGAAATAAGAGCAGGAGTCGGCCACACGGCCCCTCGAGCCTGCCCCGCCATTCAATAGGATCATGGCTGATCATCGACCTCAACTCCACTTTCCCGCCCAATCTCCGTATCCCTTGATTCCCCCAGAGTCCAAAAATCTATGTATTTCAGCCTTGAATATACTCAAAGACTGGGGCAGAGAATTCCAAAGATTCACCACCCTCTGAGTGAAGAAATTCTACCTCATCTCAGTCCTAAATGGCCGAGCCCTTATCCTGAGACTGTGACCCCTGGTTCTAGACTCTCCAGCCAGGGGAAACAACCTCTCAGCATCTACCCTGTCAATCCCCCCTCAGAATCTTGTATGTTTCAATGAGATCACCTCTCATTCTTCTAAACTCCAGAGAGTATCGGCCCATTCTACACAATCTCTCATCATAGGACAGCCCTCTCATCCCAGGAATCAATCAATCAATTCTAGTCTCAGGATAAGGGGTCGACCATTTAGGACTGAGATGAGGAGGAATTTCTTCACTCAGAGGGTTGTGAATCTTTGGAATTCTCTACCCCAGAGGGCTGTGGATGCTGAATCATTGAGTATATTCAAGGCAGAGTCAACCAGAGTCTCAGTTGGTAGCGCTCTCGCCTCTGTCAGAAGGTTGTGGGTTGAATGAAGTAACTTTGAATTAAGAGTTGACTGTAAATGCATTTTAAACCATTTACGTTTAACATTGCAACCAAAGCACATTGTGTTTCATCCTCTGTCCACGTTTCCTCACTCCCCATCGGAAGGTGCCGACTCTTACTGGGGTTTGGCTCTGGGACACTGATGGCGTTCTGAAAGGGTTAATCTTCCCGCGCACGCCTAGCCTGTGAGTGTGATTACTGGAGCACACAGTCCCACGGCAGCCCGTGAGCTCGTCACTGACTCGTGATCAGCAGCAGGGACACTGGCAAGTGTCGCCGATCACCTCTGTCGTTCCGTGATACCGAGTCCAACCGTCGAGCCTCCGTTACACTGGCATGGGTCAGCTGACTCAGCCCAGCCTGGGGATCGAACCTGAGCCCTCCCTCGATCTGTATGGCCGCACATAGAAAAAACATAGAACACATAGAAAAATAGGAGCAGGCGTCGGCCCTTCGAGCCTGTTCCGCCATTCGCTATGATCATGGCTGATCCTCTCTCTCAATACCATATTCCCGCGCTCTCCCCATACCCCTTGATGCCTTTTATAGAAACATAGAAAAATCGGAGCAGGAGCAGGAGTTGCTCGGACCATGTCGGAGGATGCCCTGTTTTATAATGACAGGAGTGTTCTACCATGTGATGAGGCATTAAAGAAATAAGAGTAAAGTTGCATTGATATAGTGCCATACCATGGAATTACATACAGCACAGAAACAGGCCATTCGGCCCAACAGGGTCCATGCTGACATTTATGCTCCACACGAGCCTCCTCCCACCCCTCTTCAGCTCACCCTATCAGCCTAACCTTCGATTCCTTTCTCCCTCGTGTGTTTATCGAGCTTCACCCAAAATCGCCTCAACCACTCCCTGTGGTAGCAATTTCCACATTCTCACCACTCTCTGGGTAAAGAAGTTTCTCCTGAATATCACATTGTTGAAATGACTCAAAGCACTTCAGATATTGAATTGCCTTTTGGAGTGCGGTGTCCATTGTTAAGTATATTATTAGTAAAAAAAACCCACCAAAAATGATCAAAACAGCAGGAGTGTAAAGTTCGACTGGTCCAAGGCTCAGGACTGGCAGAAAATACTCCTTAATGGTCGGACAAACCCTCTTACTCTAGGGCGGAGGAAAGAGTGCCTTCAGTTCCTTTAAACAATTGGTGTCTATAAAGAAAGACAGAAAATCCGAGAAGCTTCATTCAGAGTGAAGGAAAGTGTAGCGAGCAGTCTTTGTCGTCATTGGAAAAACAATATAGGCACTGTATAAGAAGATTGATTCTTAATAACACTGTGAGTTACAACACTGTCCCTGAGTCTCTAGGGCTGGAAAACTAGATTCAGTACAAGACATTATTGACCTTTAACTCTAACAGCCACAAAGAAATTGAGCACTTAGTAAAGGGCTAATTGGAGTAGCCAACATGGATTTGAAAAGGGAAGATCGTGCTTGACGAATGAATTACATTTTTTTCAGGAAATCTCAGTGTGGGTAGATGACGGGATTACAAATGATGTGTGTATGGATTATGATGGGGGGTGATTTTAACCCTCCTCGCTCAGCAGAAACCTGGCGGGTGGGCGGCTCTTACCTGTCCGAAAGCTGCCGTGATGGCAACATCTGTAATTTTAAGCTGCTCTCCTGCTCGGGCTGTGAAGGACAGGTGCCCGGAGCCAACAGGGTCCTTGTTTACATCTGCACATTGCAGCCCGATGACATCATTGAGACCCGACTGTCATTTGAGCTCCGGCCTGAGCGGGGAATCCACCTGGGGTTAAAATCGGGGCCTTATGTGTCACGTAAGAGATCTGCTGTGAAAATTAAATGTCAGCTGTGGCTCACTTGGTCACCTCTGCGTCAGAGGTTTGTGGGATCACGTCCCACTCGGCAGTACTGAGGGAGCGCTGCACTGTCGGAGGGGCAGTAGTGAGGGAGCACCGCACTGTCGGAGGGGCAGTACTGAGGGAGCGCCGCACTGTCGGAGGGGCAGTACTGAGGGAGCGCCGCACTGTCTGAGGCGCAGTGCTGAGGGAGCGCCGCACTGTTGGAGGGGCAGTACTGAGGGAGCGCTGCACTGTCGGAGGGGCAGTAGTGAGGGAGCACCGCACTGTCGGAGGGGCAGTACTGAGGGAGCGCCGCACTGTCGGAGGGGCAGTACTGAGGGAGCGCCGCACTGTCTGAGGCGCAGTGCTGAGGGAGCGCCGCACTGTTGGAGGGGCAGTACTGAGGGAGTGCTGCACTGTCGGAGGGGCAGTACTGAGGGAGCGCTGCACTGTCGGAGGGGCAGTACTGAGGGAGCGCTGCACTGTCGGAGGGGCAGTACTGAGGGAGCGCCGCACTGTCGGAGGGGCAGTACTGAGGGAGCGCCGCACTGTCGGAGGGGCAGTACTGAGGGAGCGCCGCACTGTCGGAGGGGCAGTACGGAGGGAGCGCCGCACTGTCGGAGGGGCAGTACTGAGGGAGCGCTGCACTGTCGGAGGTGTCGTCTTTCGCATGAGACGGTAAACCGAGGCCCCGTCTACACTTTCAGGTGGATGTAAAAAATCCCACGGCGCTATTTTGAAGAAGAGCAGGGGAGTTCGCCCCCAGTGTCCTGGCCAAATATTTATCCCTCAACCAATACCTAAAAACAGATTATCTGGTCATTGTCACATTGCTGTTCGTGGGGGCTTGCTGTGCGCAAATTGGCTGCCGCGTTTCCTACATTACAACAGTGACTACGCTTCAGAAGTATTAAATTGGCTGTAAATCGCTTTGGGACGTCCTGAGGTCGTGAAGAGCGTAGAAATGCAAGTTCTTCCTTGTAGTGTTAAAGGAAATTGCACAATTTAGAAGGTAACTGGATAATTAGTTGAAAAGTATATGTGGTAAAGGTAAACGGGTTTAGAGTAGAGAGCTGAAGATGTTTAAAGAACAGACATCAGCACAATGCCCCCTAATGGCCTTGCGTTGGTGCTGTAACGTCAATGAACCTGTGAAATCAGAAGGTTAACTGAAGTTATGGTATCTGGTTGCCGAGGTCTTGAGATCAGGGCCAGTTATGTTCTGTGCGTTCTGATCCTCGACCAGTAATCCAGGTCGGTAACTTTGGAAACTGCGTGGGCTCAGCATCTGCGCAGCATCGGAAACGTGCTGGTCTCTGCTCTCTTTCACCTCACCTTTCTCTTTTTTTCACCCCCCAGAACAGTTGCTTAATCATCAGCCAACTTCGAGAAATCACAGGGATTCATGACAATCGGCTGCTGCAAAAGGCGCTCCAGGTTAGTAATCCACTGATTCATGTGTTTAAACACAAGCCTCATTGCACGGCAGATAGGGGTGAGAAAGACCATGCGAGGAAGGATGTTCTTGCCATGGAAGGAGTTCAGCAAAGATTCACCAGACTGATACCTGGGATGGCAGGAATGACGTATGAGGAAAGATTGGGTCGATTGGGCTTATACTCGCTGGAGTTTAGAAGAATGAGAGGGGATCTCATTGAAACTTATAAAATTCTAACAGGACTGAACAGACTAGATGCAGGGAGGATGTTCCCGATGGCGGGGGAGTCCAGAACCAGGGGTCACAGTCTAAGGGTAAGGGGTAAGCCATTTAGGACAGAGATGAGGAGGAATTTCTTCACCCAGAGTGTGGTGAACCTGTGGAATTCTCTACCACAGAAGGCAGTGGAGGCCAATTCATTAAATATATTCAAGAAGGAGTTAGATATATTTCTTAAGGCTGAAGGGATCAAGGGATATGGGGAGAAGGCAGGGACAGGGTACTGAATTTGGATGATCAGCCATGATCTCATTAAATGGCGGAGCAGGCTTGAGGGGCCGAATGGCCTACTCCTGCTCCTATCGTCTATGTTTCTATGTGACCTATCTTAGCTCATCCATCTGGAAAGATCCTATGGTCTTTCCCCCTCCCCTTCCACCTCCCCCCACCCCACCCAACACTTCCCCAGTATCTAACTGATTCTTCATAGATGCTGGAGGTTTTGCCTCACTATCATAAGAACATAAGAATCAGGAGCAGGAGTCGGCCATACGTCCCCTCGAGCCTGCTCCGCCATTCGATAAGATCATGGCTGATCTTCGACCTGAACTCCACTTTCCTGCCCGATCCCCATATCCCTTGATTCCCTTTGAGTCCAAACATCTATCGATCTTGGCCTTGAATATACTCAACGACTGAGCCTCCACAGCCCTCTGGGGTAGAGAATTCCAAAGATTCACCACCCTCTGAGTGAAGAGATTTCTCCTCATCTCAGTCTTAAATGGCCGACCCCTTATCCTGAGACTGTGACCCCTGGTTCTAGACTCTCCAGCCAGGGGAAACAACCTCTCAGCATCTACCCTGTCAGCTCTCTCAGAATCTTATGGCCTAGAAATTCAGTTGTTTGCGCCAGCCGCTAGCGCCTTAGGAGGAGGAGATGTGGGGTGCTAGGCGGCTAGTGGCCGGGCGCAGCGCGATCTGCGCCTCTCCCCAACTTCAGTTAAGATTTAGCGGTGGCGCAAAGCCTTTGCGCGCGCTCAGCTGCGCGCGCAGATCCTGACGTCATTTCATCGTGCAACGCCCTTTGTGCGCCCCAAACCAGAAATTCAGTGGCGCCGGCCTATTGTGCGCCTGGCGCCCCTAGCAACTAGTAGAGGGGAACGGTTCCCAGTCGCCGCGGGGGGCGCAAATTAAAGGGCACTCCTCCTGCAGTAGAAAAGGCAGCCATTTTGCAACACTCCTTCTTTGTGAGAGACGGATCTTTGCAGAGAGACAAAGGTAGAGAGCTTTCTGGTTTGGCTCAACACTCGCACAGGTACTTGTGGCTTCAGGCCACAGCTTTCCACTTGTCTTTAACTTCAGAGCCATATCATTGATTGGAAACATATAATGGGGGCTGCAATGGGTGCAAACGTTGGCCTTCTCCATTGCATTCAAAGGGCTCACAGACGCCGTGAGAGAGTGGCAGTCATGGCCAGACGGAGAGGGGGCAACAGGCGTCGGCAAAGGAGGCCTTACCCACCCAGGGTATACCGCCAGCAGTTCTCATATCGGAACATGTCTGACGAGCAGTGTGTTCGGAGGCTGCGATTCCGAAGGGTGGTGGTCACTGAGATCTGCCACCTGCTTCGCGGAGATCTGCAGCCACATCTGAGGAGCAGGACGTCTCTGTCGGTGGCAGTGAAGGTGACGGTGTCTCTCAACTTCCATGCCACCGGCTCCTTCCAATCCGCTACTGGGGACATTTCCAACATCTCCCAGTTTGCCATGCATTGCTGCATCCGCCAGGTGACCAATGCCCTTTTCAGAAGGAGACGTCAGTTCATCTCCTTCTCCATGGCCCTTGTCAAGCAGCAACAGCGTGCAATGGGCTTTGCAGCATTAGCGGGCTTCCCCATGGTGCAGGGCGCCATTGACTGCACGCATGTGGCTTTGCGGGCACCTCTAGAGAATGCCGAGGATTACCGCAACCGGAAGGGCTACCATTCGCTCAACGTGCAATTGGTGTGTGACCACAGGCAGCTCATCCTAGCTGTCAATGCCCGCTTTCCAGGCAGCAGCCACGATGCCTTCATCCTGCGCCAGACTTCTGTGGCAGACATGTTCCAGGCCCAGCCTCACCCATGAGGATGGCTTCTCGGGGACAAAGGCTATCCTTTGTGCACCTGGCTGATGACCCCGCTCCGTGCGCCCAGCACCCCTGCTGAAGAGGGATACAATGACAGCCATCAAGCAACCAGGAACATCATTGAGCAAACAATCGGCGTCCTGAAGCAACGGTTCCACTGTCTGGATCGTTCCGGAGGAGCCCTACAGTATTCGCCTGAGCGAGTCTCCCATTTCGTGGTCGTGTGCTGCATGCTGCACAACCTGGCTATCCGCAGGACTCAGCCACTGCCAACAGACATTGGAGGACCAGAGGAGGAGGAGGAGGAGGACCAGCACAGGAGGGAGGCAGAAAGTGCAAGGGCCGCCCATCGGCGGCTTATTGAACGTCGGTTCTAGGCCCCCTCTCAGGGAATGGCTTGTGCCAATGGCACAAGATGAATGTAGCCGCTCCACAAGCCCTCAGCCGAGCAGGGCAACCAGGACTTCCAAAAGAAAGCACGGACAGTGCGATTTAAGAACATTTATTACTTTGATACCTTTGCCCTTCCCACATTACAAACTAATGGAGAGAAGCCCCCCCAAAAAACACAAATTGACCAGTCTCGGCCTTTCAAAAAACACAAATTGACCAGTCTCGGCCTTTCAAAAAACACAAATCGACCAGTCTCGGCCTATCAAAAAACACAAATCGAACAGTCTCGGCCTTTCAAAAAACACAAATCGAACAGTCTCGGCCTTTCAAAAAACACAAATCGAACAGTCTCGGCCTTTACATGTGAAACAAAACATTTGGGCACACCTTCTACTTTTTGCCCTGCGAGGGTGATGCCTTTCGCATCCGTGACTGGCCCCTGCCCGCCCTGCAGCTCCTCCTCAATGGGACCCCAGTGGCTGCAGCAAGGCTGGGGGAAGGCTGCTGAGGGTCAGATGGCGAGACGGCAGATGCCCTTGGGGGTCGGCCTGGACCAGCTCTGGCCCTGGAGGGGCCGGCTGCTGACTGCAACTCTGCTTGTGCGGCAGCAGTCTGTCCAGCGGCTGGTGGCAGCTGCAATGGAGGAGTGGCAGTGTCGGCTGCAGGAATGCTGCCAACCTGACAGATCACAGGTACTCCCTGGTCGCCTGAGACAGTGGCACTCGCACGGGCCAGCACTGCAGCATGCGCAGCAATCTGCTGAAGCACAGACTGCTGGGCTGCTGCGGCGCGGCGAGTGCCCTGGCGATGCCTGGCCGATCCAGCGAGGGTGGCAGCAGTTAGTGCCCGTGTGGCCCTGGTCTGTGTCCGCATGACACCAGCCAGTGAATGGACGGCATGACTGAGCACTTGGCTAGAAGCCGCCTGTGCTGCCCCGAATCCCTGCACACTCCTTGACAGTGACTCTATGGAGTCAGGCATCCTTGCCACTGCAGCCATGAGCTCAGTGTGCCTGCGCTCAGCCTGGGCGGCCATTTCCTCTAGGAGCCGCACCTCCTCTGCGCTCACCGTCGCAGGACTGGAGGCTGCACTCGCCCTCCGGGGAGAAGTCCGCCGAGCTTCCCCACCCCTCCCGCGTTGCTGCAGGCCGCTGGGCCCCGGAGCTTCACTCTCCTCCGACCCTTCCCCCCCCCCAGCTCCCCTCCAGGGAAGACGTGTCCCCATCATCGCCATGGGCTGCCTCGGCTGAGGGTGGCAGTGATGGTCCGGCTTCCTCTTCCTCTTCCTCCTCCTCGCCCTCCGATTCACTCACAGTGCCAGGTTGAGGGCCCGCCTCCTCACCTGGCGATTCAGCATCTGAAAGCAGGGAGGCACAAGAGTTGCTTTAGAGTGAGGACGGGCGGCAGCGAGGGAGGCATGAGTGCTGCCATGCACTGCATTGGTCGGACAGTGGCAAAGGATGCTGTTCTGAGGCGCAAGTGGAAAGAGAGAGGTCAAAAAGGTGATGCCCTTACCATTGGGGCCCAGAACAGGGTCGGCATCTCCACTGGCGACGGGGCCAATCAGCCGGCCTGACATAATGCGCTCCACATGCTGGTCCAGGTCGGAGAGCTGTTTGAAGTCAGGATGGCCTCCCCCGGTCTCACGCTGCTGCCTCCGGTTGTGCGCCACCTTGGCCTGCAAGAGAAAGGACGGCCTCTAAGTACAGTGTGAAGCCCTGATCTTGTCTGCACTGCCTCCCATGGTGGACTAGCCCTGACTGTGTGAAGCCCTGACCTTGGCTGTACTGCCTCCCATGGTCGAATAGCGTGTAAAGTGCTGAATGTGCAAGTGATTTTCATGACAGTCCCATAGCTGCTGGATGAGCGCTGGGCATTAGGGCTTTCAGGTCCCTTTGCCCATAAACTGAGGTGCACATGCAGGGATGAGGAGGACACTGGAAAGGGTACTCACCCTGACAACCCGAGTGAGGTCGTTGAACTTTTTCCGGCATTGCACAGGAGTCCTGGCAACCACGCTGTTGGAGGTCACCCTGTTTGACACCTCCCTCCAGGCTTTCCGATAGGCGCTGGGCAGTGGCCTCCTGCCACCTTCAGGGAACAGAACATGGCGCCTGTGCTCCACTGCGCCAACCAGCACCCTCAGGTCACCGTCGCTGAAGCGCTGCGCTCTCTCCCTGGCCTTCTCCATAGTCCTGGGCGTTGCACAGATCAAGCAGCAGTGGTCAGGCCTTGCTTCAGGGCTGCAGTGTGCAGGGCGTGGCAGGCAAACAAATCCACCCTCCCCCTTTAAGAGCTCACCAGTGCCAGAGTGTCTGCTGTCAATCAGCAACTCGCCGCACCTGCGCTGCGCCCGCCCTCGGGGGTATCGCCCCGGGCCGCCGGCTTAGCGCCTAATGATAGTCGTGCATCGCCTGTTTTAGCGCAGCAGCAACCTCTTGGGGCGATGCCACTGAATATCGGCGAAGGTGGCGCGAAGTTGCGCCGGGCGCAAACTTTAGCGGCCGCCCAGCTGTAGCGCCCCAAACGTGGCTATACTGAATTTCTAGGCCTATATGTTTCAATGCGATCACCTCTCATTCTTCTAAACTTCAGAGTATAAGGCTTACATGTGTCACTCATTGTGAAGAAAATAGCAGCTAGTCCTGAACCTGTGCATCCTTGGTTGAATTCTGCTCCTTCTCCTGTCATGCTTTAGAAATAAAGAAAGAGACAGACTTGCATTTATATAGCGCCTTTCACGACCACAGTGGAGTCACTGTTGTAATGTGGGAAACGCGGCAGCCAATTTGCGCACACCAAGCTCCCACAAACGGCAATGCGATAATGATCAGATAATCTGTTTTTGTTATGTTGATTGAGGGATAAATATTGGCCAGGACACCGGGGATAACTCCCCTGCTCTTCTTCGAAACAGTGCCGTGGGATCTTTTACGTCCACCTGAAAGAGCAGACGGGGCCTCGGTTTAACATCTCATCCGAAAGACGGCACCTCCGACAGCGCAGCACTCCCTCAGCACTGCACTGGAGTGTCAGCCTAGCTTTATGTGCTCAAGTCCCTGGAGTGGGACTTGAACCCACAACCTTCTGACTCAGAGGCGAGAGTGCTGCCCACTGAGCCACAGCTGACACTTTAGTTGAAGTAAACGGGAGAATAATACCTTGATCAGTACATTACAGTTAAACTTTCCTTACTAACAGTGCGGCTCCTTACAGCGAAGCCTGGTCAGTAATAACAAGGGTGGCAGTGGATACAGAATGTCTTTTTTTTTAATGGATCTTTTGGATGCTGTTGAGCAGGTGCTTCACATGAAAATCTCTTCTCTTCTTGGTGGAAGCCCGTGACTCATGCCTGGGTACAGTCCCATTGGAGTTCACATCTCTCCGGTGTATCCTCAAAATGACCATTCAGGTGTGAGTCTGCACCGTGAGCGTCAACAAATTTATCACAGCAAGGACCAATCCTGTTCTCACCCAGTGTCCACACACAGGTGTCCGCCGTGGCTCAGTGGGTAGCACTCTCTCCTTCTCGCCTGAGTCAGAAGGTTGTGGGTTCGAGTCCCACTCCAGAGACTCGAGCACAAAAATCCAGGCTGACACTCCCAGTGCAGTGCTGAGGGAGCGCTGCACTGTCGGAGGTGCCGTCTTTCGGATGAGATGTTTAGTCAAGACCCCTATTTACCTCTCAAACAACATTGCTAAAGCAGGTGATCTGGCCGCTGTTACTTTGTTTTTGTGGGAGCTTGCTGTGCACAAATTGGCTGCCACGTTTCCTACATTAGAACAGTGACTACTCTTCAGAAGGTAAGTAACTGGCTGTAAAGAGCTTTGGGACATCCTGAGGTTGTGAACGGCGCTATAGAAATGCAACTTCTTTCTTTTCTTTCACGTGCACTTTCTAGCAGGGGTCATTGGACAGCAATCAGGATTGGACGACTTAACTTCTCCCCCTGCCCAGCTCGGGGGGCCAATTGTAGAACTTTGGTTGAGAGCAAAAAAACTAGTAATTAAACCCTCGTAACCTGTGTTACTATGCGGTTCAGCACCAAACCGCACAGTGCAGTTAATCAATGAGCCATCGGACGAGCGAATACATATTGTGACACTTCTGGTCTTGCCCGACTATGAGGAATGGCTTCCTTTTGGATCACACCCATTGTTTCTCTTTTTCTTTTCTGCATGTAGGACAATTGAAGTATATACAAACATTGGCCACAAGAAAGCTTATTGTAAATATTGTGAGTGACTTAGTCTATCGGCTGTTACCTTAATTTCCATTTTTGGTCCATTTTGTGCTCATGAAACACAGAAACATAGAAGATAGGAGCAGGAGTACGCCATTCGGCCCCTCGAGCCTGCTCCGCCATTCGGCCCCTCGAGCCTGCTCTGCCATTCAATGCGATCATGGCTGATCATCCAAACTCAGTACCCGGTCCCTGCTTTCTCCCCATACCCCTTGATCCCTTTAGCCTTAAGAAATATATCCAACTCCTTCTTGAATATATTTAATGAATTGGCCTCAACTGCCTTCTGTGGTAGAGAATTCCATAGGTTCACCACTCTCTGGGTGAAGAAATTCCTCCTCATCTCTGCCCTAAATGGCATACCCTTTATCCTTAGACTGTGACCCTTGGTTCTGGACTCCCCCGCCATCGGGAACATCCTTCCTGCATCTAGTCTGTCCAGTCCTGTCAGAATTTTATAAGTTTCAATAAGATCCCCTCTCATTCTTCTAAACTCCAGCGAGTATAAGCCCAATCGTCCCAATCGCTCCTCATATGTCATTCCTGCCATCCCAGGTATCAGCCTGGTCAATCTTCGCTGAACTTCTTCCATGGCAAGAACATCCTTCCTCAGATAAGGCGACCAAAACTGCACACAATACTCAAGGTGTGGTCTCACCAGGGCCCTGTACAACTGCAGCAAGACATCCTTGTTCCTGTACTCAAACCCTCTCGCTACGAAGGCCAACATACCATTTGCCTTCTTAACCGCCTGCTGCACCTGCATGCTTACCTTCAGCGACTGATGCACAAGGACACCCAGGTCTCGTTGCACTTCCCCCTTCTCCCAATCTATTGCCATTCAGATAATAATCTGCCTTCCTGTTTTTGACACCAAAGTGGATAACCTCACATTTATCCACGTTATAGTGTTGGATATATGCTGGAAGTGGAAAATTTTCACCTTGCACTTGATGCACCATCTTGATTTCAAAATTCTCATCCTCGTTTCCAAATCCCGCCAAGGTCTCGCCCCCTCCCTGTCTCTGTTACCTCCTCCAGCCCTAAAACCCTTCGAGATCTCTGCACTCCTCCAATTCTGGCCTCTTGCACATCCCTGATTTTCATTGTCCCACCATTGGCGGCCATGCCTTCAGCTGCCTGGGTCCTAAGCTCTGAAATTCCCTCCCTAAACCTCTCCGCCTCTCTACCTTTCTTTCCGCCTTTACGACGCTCCTTGAAACCTGCCTCTTTGACCAAGCATTTGGTCACCTGTCCTAATATCTCCTTAATAACAACAGAAAACGCTGGAAAAACTCAGCAGGCCAGGCAGCATCCGCAGAGAGAGAAACAGAGTTAACGTTTCAGGGCGATGACCTTTCATCAGACGAAAGGTCATCGACCTGAAACGTTAACTCCGTTTCTCTCTCTCCACGGATGTTGCCTGGCCTGCTGAGTTTTTCCAGAGTTTTCTGTTGTTATTTCGGATTTCCAGCATCTGCAGTATTTTGCTATCCTACTATCTCCTTGTGTGGCTCAGTGTTAGATTTTGTTTGATAGCGCTCTTGTGAAGCACCTTGGGATGTTTTACAATGTTAACTCCAAGTACAGGAAACTCTTTTTTTTTATCCGGCACCGACTGAACCGGCGTGGTGCCGGTTGATCAAAAAGTCCGGATTACCGAGAGGTATACTTACCAAGGTACGAGAGCCCCATACACGGCCACAGGTGCAGGAGCCCCGGTTACACGGCACTTGTGTAGGAACCCTGGTTACACGGCCACTAATATATAGTAAAACTTACCTGAACCTACTCCTGAATTTTGCCGGTAAGAGAGATTTCCGGATATTTAGGTGCCGGTTAAAAGAGAGTTTCCTGTAGTAGTTATTGTTGTTCATGGTGCCCCTTGTTGATATCATCCATAAGCCTGGAGATAGCTTTGACGTGGACGCAGATAACACCGTGTTATATTTCTGTTTCCAGCATCAGTTCCACCACTGTTATCCTGTCAGTACAACGTTGAGATGTGGATGAATCATAATTTCCAACAGCTTAAATGTCAGTAAAACTGAAGCTATATGTCTTTGGCTCCCAGTCTCTGATCTGCAGCCAATCCAACCCCTTTCCCCGCACCCCTCCACCTCGGCTGGCACTTCAGGCTGCATTCAAAGGAGCAGAAACTTATCGTGCTGCTAGTCCCTGGGCTGAGCTTCCTCCTTCAGGTCTCGGGAAGGCAGTCCAAGCTGCTTGGTATTTTCCCAATTTTTGTACATAATTGGGTCTGACTGACGTGTCTAACAGGTGTCGAATCCACATTTTTTGAAGTGGGAGGAGGTTTTCATGGCGAGATGCATTTTCTTGCTGTCAGCATTGATGGTTGTTCCTGCCCATGCATCTCGGGTGGGCACGGGCCTAGGAGAGGGGAGTAAATTTGAGGAGACATTAGTGCTTGTCGTGGCTTTTGTGGCATCCTAGAGTGTTTTCCCCCCAAAAATGTGGAGGGACCCATTTCATACCATTCGAAGTTTTAAAGGGAAGCTAGATAAGTACATGAGGGAGAAGGGAATACAGGAAACTTTTTTTTATCCGGCACCGACGTGGTGCCGGTTCTTCAAAAATTCTGGATAATCGAAAGCTATAGTAAAAGATATGGAGAGATGAGAGCTCCGTATAAAGCAACAAACCCTGTTGCTTAGCAACAGGATCAGAACAATGGCCACAAGTTCCAAGCATCTCTGTAGCTTAGCAACAGCTGCAGCCACACCCTTGCACAGCAACAGATCGAGGAAGGCAAGTACAATATGAAGTAAAACTTACCTGAATTTACTCCTGAATTTTGCCGGTTAACCAAGATTTCTGGTTATTTAGGTGCCGGTAAATCGAAAGTTTCCTGTAGAAGGATATGCTGATAGGGTGAGATGAAGTAGGGTGGGTGGAAGTTCGTGTGGAGCATAAACACCAACATAGACCAATTGGGCCAAATGGCCTGTTTCTGTGCTGTACATACTACGTCGTTCTGCAAATTGGGGATGGAATTATAATCTGGCAGAGGTAAAGGAGGCAACGGGCTGGGCAAAGGTGGAGCCAAGAGCTCTGTGACGTTGTCCCAAGGCATCACCAAAGCAGCCACCTGGCTCGTTGTCAAGCGGATCTTCGGTCTGATCTACAAGCAGACCCGCTGAAGGTTTCCCCGGAGAACGTGATCAGGAATGCGGTTCATCCACGCTGAGCACGCCCAAGCGCAAGGCGGTCACTGCCGTGGATGTGGTGCGCGCTCTGAGACGGCAGGGCCCCACACTCTCTGTGGATCCGGTGACTGAAGAACCTGAAACCTTTCTACAAAGCAGTCGTGCAGGATTTACATAGCTAACTTGTGGCCTCTCGTGGCAGAAGTCTGAAACTGCAGCCATTCATTTTATTGAGTGAAGCTGTGGGAAGAAGACATAGAGCACCAAAACGCTTGGTGTACAATGAATTGCTTTGAAATGCAGTGACTATGCTAGCACATGCTGCAGCCATTTTTGCACATAGCAAGATCCCACAAACAGCAGTGAGAAGCATGACCAGTTAATTTGTTTTTGGCTGCATTGGGAGAAATGTTGGCCAGTACACAGAGACTTCCCTGCTCTTCCCCGGATATTGTCATCGATTCTTAACATCAGGCAGGACCTTGGTTTAACGTCTCATCCAGAGGAAGACACCTTGAATAATGCAGCACTTCCTTAGTACTGCACTGGAGTTTCTGCTGATTTACTTTCTGTAACAGGTCCAGCACTCATCCATGTTGTTTCCTAACACCACCTGCACATTTTTGATTAATGTGTCTTTCTACCCAACTTAACATAGCCCCCTGACTTGTTGCCCTGCACAATTCCCTGGCTAATGGGAATCGCAGGAATCCACCTCCTCAGACTTCACTCTGAAACCAGCGGTGCGGTGATATGGAGGGCAGTCTGGGATGACTCTCCCCCGCCCCGATCCTTTCACATAATGGAGCTCAACATACACAGTCAAAGGTGCATTGCTGATGACTTGGCATCCCCCCGCTGGTGGGACTCATTGATTCCTGTGAGCCGGTGTTTTTCACCTTTCTTCCCTCCTCTCCTCTGTTTCTTAGTGCAACCGTCTGGCACCTTATCCATTGGCTTATTCTTCATGTGGTGAGCCAAGGCACCGAGGATAAGTGGACTGTTTGTCCGTGTTTTAGCTCCATCCTAAGTGTCCACTTGTGTACGGGGGTGGGGTCACTGGATAACAATCACAAGTGGGATGATTCTTTTTTAATCTCCTCTCTAGCATTTCCAACAAGTGACAACGCTTGAAAGGTACTTCCTTGGCTGTCAAGTGCTTTGAGGTTGTGAAAGACGCTATATAAATGCAAGTTTGTTCTTTAGTCCAAGGTACTGAGGGCAATTGTTTTGTTTCCACTTGTGCCCCCAGCTGAGATCAGCTGATACAGCAGGAACCATGGATCAAACATGGGACACAGCTGGTTTCTATGACCCAGTGCCATGCACAACAACAACAACAACTTGAATATATATAACGCCTTTAACATCGTTAAGCATCCCAAGGCGCTTCGCAGGAGTGTAATCGGACAAAATCTAACACCGAGCCACATGAGATATTGGGACAGGTGACCAAAAAACTTGGTCAAAGTGGTAGGTTTCAAGGTGTGACTTAAAGGGAGAGGTGGAGAGCATTTGATTATTCAGCTCCTCTCTCTGATGTTCAGCAATCCGTGTTCAAATATTCCATTCCCCCCGCCCCCCCCCCCCCCCAAAAAAATGTAACTAAAGCAGTTAGTGTTATAAATCTCATCATCAAGAAACTACTTATGAAATAATGCTGGATGGCCAGCTGGTGGCGCCGTCCAAGGAGTATAAATACTTGGGCGTCGGCCCCAGCTTTCCAGGGACATTTTGTAAGACAAGGAACTAGTGAAGTACAACTAGACCTCCATGTTCTGAAACAAGTTGATTAAAGCCTTGCTTTATACTCAAACCAAGTGCGTAGTGAGGTTTATTATGTCAGTTAGCATTTCCTTTTTTTAAATAGCAACGATGAGCGTGCTGAATCGTCGTTGTCAACTTTTAATGTTGTTATTGTCCTCTCGCTCGCAGGTCAGCAGCGGGGACATAAATCAGGCCGTGAGCTTCCTCACCGATGAAAGTGCCAGGGAACCGAGTTACGGAGCAACAGCCAATGAACCAGACAATGAGATCAGCGGAGCCACAGTCAACCAGTCACGTGGCAGTAAGTACTTAGCGCCTGCAGTTGACTTCGCTTCACTTCCGAGCCAGTTGGTTTTGGGGGGTGGGGGAAGGGGGGGGGGGGGTTGCGTTGAGGGAAGGGGATGATCAGGGAGCGAGCGGCTGCATTGTTCACCAGTGGACACTGCAGTGCACTGTCTCCAGTGCCCACTTTCCCCCCTCCTCCTCTTCTCACCTGGCCTGTGACTTCCATCGTTCAAAGAAAAGCACATCGGTGAGAGTGGTGATTAAAAACCTCTACCTACCCATAGTGCGAATTAAAAAGTGCAGAGCACATCTTCAAACTATGCGCAGCAGCTCGCATGTTGTTATTGCAGTCCAGTTTCTGATCCATAAATCCACACCAAATCCCGTTGTTTCTTTCAGGTGTCATTGACCTCACCGGTGACGAGAAGGAGGACCTCCAGAAGGCGATCGCGCTCAGCCTGCGGGAAAGCAAGAAGCTGCAGAAGGAAGCCGGAATTGCGGCGGAGAATCAGGACCCTAACCAGTACAGTGCCCCACAAACGTCGTCATGCAGTGGTTTTTGAGAATTGAATGGGCCCTTTTCCCATTTTATTTTTGTACAAGCCACAGTAATCGGTACTGTTCAGGAATCTGGGATGAGCATTGAACGTTTGGCCCGATGCCAAGTTCTGATGCTGGAGGTTGCGAGGTGGTTTGTTTCTACAACACTTGGCTTGGTGTTTGGCTTTGACCATCCGCTCGGCTTTTTCTGTGAAGCTCAACCCAACTGTGTTTTGTTGGTGGGGGGAGGGAAAAATATCCTGGTATGAACGTTTTTAAAATTAATTCATGGGATGTGGGCGTCGCTGGCAAGGCCAGTATTTTTTATTGCCCATCTCTAATTGCCCTCGAGAAGGTGGTGGTGGTGGTGGGCCGCCATTTCAGGGGGGGCAGTTAACAGTCAACAACGTTGCTGTGGGTCTGGAGCCACATATCGGCCAGACCGGGTAAGGACAGCAGATTTCCTTCCCTCAAAGACATTAGTGAACCAGTTCTTTCATGGTCACCATTAAAGATACTAGGTTTGTTTAAATTTCAGATTTATTTAATTACCTGAATTTAAATTCCCCAGCTGTCGTGGTGGGATTTGAACTTATGACTCCGGATCATTAGTCCAGGCCTCTGGATTACTGGCCCAGTAACAGAACCACTATGATATCGTACGGACCCTCTTTTTTTTTTTCCCTTTGGGTGGAGAGTCTAGAACCAGGGTCATAGTCTCAGGATAAGGGGTTGGCCATTTAGGACTGAGATGAGGAGAAATTTCTTCGCTCGAAGGGTTGTGAATCTTTGGAATTCTCTACCCCAGAGGGCTGTGGATTCTCAGTCGTCGAGTATATGCAAGGCTGAGAGCGATAGATTTTTGGACTCTAGGGGAACCAATGGAGATTGGGCGGGAAAGTGGCGTTGAGGTCGAAGATCAGCCATGATCTTATTGAATGGCTTGAGAGGCCGTATGGACTACTGCTCCTATTTCTTATGTTCATATTCCTGATCTCTTTCCCCCCCCCCCCCACCTCCTTCCCCCACCAACCCCCTGCCTGCCCCCCCCCCCCCCCCCCGACCTAGTTGTGTTTCTCGTGCCCTGTATCCAAATCACTGCCTGCGTTAGTCTCAGTCCTTCGAGGAACAGGGTCCTACTTGAAGCTTTCCAACTTACAGGAGACACTTGACCTTTGTTCAGTCCCTCCCTGGAGTAGTAGATTGTAAGCCCGAGTCTATCCACCTCATTATCTCTTTGCTTCATTGCATTTGTGTTTTAGGTAAAAGTACTTTAAAGGTGTCATCATTGTATAAAAAGAAAACTGTACAATTTTTTTCTCTCTTGATGTAGATTGAACCTCGTGTCCTCCTACGTAATTTTTTTGCGCCTCTTTGTTTAAAAGTGATAGAATTGTCTCCTTGTGTTACAGAGCGGGCGACACAAGCACTGGTGAGAGTAAAGCTGGGTTGAAAAGGAAGAGATGCGAAGCGTGGGGGGATTCTCCCAACCCGCACGATCGGAAACGCGAGGATAAGTGGCCAGTGGGACTCAAGAACGTCGGAAACACCTGCTGGTTCAGTGCGGTGATCCAGGTAATGAGGCGGAGTGCCGAGGAGGACACGATCCAGAGTGAACATCTATTATTCTTCACCCCCCCCACCTGTGGCTCTCCTCGCCTGTTACAGTACAATAACAACAATAACTTGCATTCATATAGCGCCTTTAATGATGTAAACCGTCCCAAGACGCTTCACAGGAGCGATTATGAAACAAAATTTGATACCGAACCAAATAGAGATATTAGGGCAGCTTGGTCAAAGAGGTAGGGTTTAAGACCTCTTAAAGGAGGAGAGAGAGATAAAGAGGCGGAGAGGTTTAGGGAGGGAATTCTATACGTTTCTGCCTGATTCCCTTTTTGTACTTTGCTTTGTGAACTTGCATGCGGTTTAGAGCTTTCTCTCTGATTTTTGAGAGTCAAGAGATTGCGCCGTATCTTGCAGAGATTGTTTTTGATTTAGATTGGCGTCAGATTGTCTCATTTTAAGTAGAAGAAACATCTCTGGGGCTCCTTGTTGGCTCAGTTGGGTGGGTGGCAGTCAGTTCAGTGCGTCTAGTGATGGGCCTATGGGCAACCAGGGTCTCCGAGTTTGTTTGATTGCCTTGTGGGGTTGGAGAGAAATTTCCCAAGTTTTATCTGGAAATTGGCCACCGGTTTATTTGGCTTTTCCCAAGAGTTCGCATTACTCCCATTTGGGGAGCACAGTAGATGAGGTTGCTCCGTCTACTGAGGGGTGGACCTGATAGAAGCATTTAAGATTCTGAAAGGGTTGATGGGATAGACGTCGAGAAAATGTTTCCACTTGTGGGGAGTCCAAAACTAGGGGCCTTAAATATTAAGAGAGTCTGATAAATCCAATAAGGAATTCAGGAGAAACTTCTTTACTTAGAGAAAAGGGCCCCAACCGGTTCACTATCTTCAAAGTTCTCATCTTTGTTTTCAAATCCCTCCATGACCTCACCCCTCCCTATCTCTGTAATCCCCTCCAGCCCTACAACCCTCCGAGGTATCTCCGCTCCTCCAATTCTGGCTATTTGTGCATCCCCGATTTTAATCGCTCTACAATTGCCGGCCGTGCCTTCAGCTGCTAAAGCCCTAAGCTCTGGAATTCCCTCCCTAAACCTCTCCGCCTCTCTACCCCACCATTCCTCCTTTAATACACGCGTTAAAAACTACTTTGACCAAGCTTTTGGTCATCTGTCCTAATATCTCCTAATGTGGCTCGATGCCAAATTTAGTTTGATAACGCTCCTGTGAAGCACCTTGGGATGTTTTACTAGGTTAAAGGTGCTATACAAATGCAAGTTGTTGGTCTTTATCTTCTTTCTTTTGTTCAGTAAATTTCCACCATATCCTAACCTGAGGTTTTTTAGGCAACCTTTGCTCCAACAGTCCCGCAGAAAATGGTACCCACATACTGGCACGAGTGGCTTCACACTACTTGGTCAGAAGTGTTCACCAGATTCTCTGATCCCTTTGGGAGCAATACTGCAATTAATCCTTTTTAACAAATGCGCGCATTACCGCATAAATTGTAGCGGCAGCTTTTTAAATGAAGTGTTGCCAATGTACGCTCTGGGTTTTACCTTCTGCCCGCGCCCACTGATTTGGATAGCACTGTAGGATAACAGAGAGATCATTTTCGCTGGGAATCTAATCTTTGCTGTGATTAATTCTCTGAGTTCGGGCCAAATTAGCTGCAGAATTATGTTGTCCAGAGCAAACCATGTAAGTTTTAATTTGGCACCGAGGAGGTATCTCTCGTTGAGTTTGTGCCATAGCATCGTTTGTAGGTTGGTGTCAGATGGCAGTTAATGTGCTGAGGCTGTGCTGGCTGCTTTGTGCTGTTTATCGGAGCAGATGGTCTCACTTTACAATCTTAGTCAGAGATAAACAGGTGAGAAGGTGGTCAGCTGAGATCTGTTGACACAAACACATCTCTTGTACCCCCATTTAAAAGTGCAGCTGTATAAAACTCAGAGAACTTAATTAAATTTTTCAGTTAACAGAATGAGGAATGCTTCTTTGAAAGGGAATGTCATCAGTCTTATTCCTTTTTATTGAAGAGATTTTTTTTCCTGTCCCGTTGTGACAAAATCCTATAATTAACTGTTATAAATCTATACATTTACTGGGCTAGAAATTCATCTCGGGCGGGGCGGTATCGGATCGCCCGCCTGTTGCACACAGCGCCTGATATTCAGTCCCATTGCAGTCAATGCAGTGAATATCAGCCGCTGCGTATAACGGACGTCCGATCCGATACCGCCCGGTTAGCGCCACCGCCCGAGACACATTTCTACCCCTCTGTGTCTTTGAGTAAGTGCAATGACTGAGGGAGGGGGGGAGGGAAGGAAGGAAGAAGGAAGACTTGCATTTATATAGCGCCTTTCACGACCACCGGACGTCTCAAAGCGCTTTACAGCCAATGAAGTACTTTTGAAGTGGAGTCACTGTTGTAATGTGGGAAACGCGGCAGCCAATTTGCGCACAGCAAGCGCCCACAAACAGCAATGTGATAATGACCAGACAATCTGTTTTTAGTAATGTTGGTTGAGGGAGAAATATTGGCCCCAGGACACTGGGGGATAACTCCCCTGCTCTTCTTCGAAATAGTGCCGTGGGATCTTTTACGTCCACCTGAGAGGACAGACGGGGTCCCGGTTTAACGTCTCATCCGAAAGACGGGATCTCCAACAGTGCAGCACTCCCTCAGCACTGCACTGGGAGTGTCAGCCTAGTTTTATGTGCTCAAGTCCCTGGAGTGGGACTGTGAACCCGCGACCTTCTGACTCGGAGGCGAGTGTGCTACCCACTGAGCCATGGCTGACGCTGTGGCAAATATCTCTTCTCCCCACCCCCCCACCGTAAATTTTGCTGTCTTCTCCCCTCCACTCTTTTTATTTTGGAATTGTCCTTGATCGCCTTCCCGCCCACAACTTGTTCCTGGTTGCACCTCTCGTCTCTCATCTGTTTTTTTTAATCCTTCCATGGCTTTTCTCCCCCAACTTTCCCTCTCTTGAGCGGGTGCTGTTGTACAGATAGCGGTGGCCCCTCGAGCATCTCTTCCATGTGGCCATACTTCACTGTTGAGCCTGGACAAGGAGTGTCGATGGGTCATCTGACCGTTGGAGAACATGACCGCTAACCCTGATTTTTGCCATCATCTAATATGTATGCATATACATTTCCCGCAGGGGGGCACTGGATAGCAGTCAGGAACAGGAGCCCTGGTTAATTACAGCACATACCTCAACAACAACAATAACATTAATTATATGGCGCTTTTAACATAGTAAAACTTCCCATGGCCTTTTACAGGAGCGATGATCAGACAAAATTTTATATCGAGCCACATGAGATTTTAGGGCAAAAGCTTGGTTAATGAGGTAGGTTTTGATGTGCTATCAATTCCTCATAAAAGACAGAGAGTAATTAATAGGCTTTTATTAGCAAAGAACAGAGCATGCCTCTCGTGGTTGCCTGGTATCCAAAAGGGCAGGGGGCTGCAGAGCAGTCACCTTTATACCCGGGCATGTGGGTGGAGCCAGGGGCGGAGTCAGCTGAGGCATGCATAGGCACAACAGTGTACAACAACAATAACAAACAGTGGTTTACCACAGGTTTTAAGGAGCCTCTTAAAGGAGGAGAGAGAGGTAGAGAGACAGAGAGGATTAGGGAGGAAATTCCAGAGATTAGGGCCTAGGCAGCTGAATTACGGGCGCCAATGGTAGTGCGATGGAAATCAGGGATGCGCAAGAGGCCAGAATTGGAAGAATGCAGAGGGTTGTAGGGTTGAAGAGAGCTACAGATATAGGGAGGGGCAAGGCCATGGAGAGATTTGAGTACAAGGATAAGAATTTTAATTTTGAGGTGTTGCTCAACTGGGAGCCAAACTAGGTCAGCAAGCACAGGGCCTCGCATCCGAGGGGTGCTGAGGTCAGTTGTAGCAGAGTGGACTAGAGATTGAAGCTGGGACTTCTGGTCTGCGTGACTTAGTGCCACAGTGTGCTCTGCATTTACCTGCTCAACCACCGGTTATAAACTCAACTCAGTGAAGTGACATGATCAGGGATGGTGAGCAATGAGTTCTCATTGATGACATTTAGATGTTACAGCAGGAGCAATGGTACATAAAATGTTTGTTTCCCCAAAGCTAAAACTGTTCAAGCAATTACTTTTGAGTTTGCCGATACCTCCATTTGTTGACAATTCAGCGATGGTACATATTTACTGCTGCGTGAATCACTGCTGAGAATGGCGTAACTCTCCCCAGGGCTGTGGTAGTGTCAGGGTCTTGCGTTTGCCAGCATCTTTCCTCCTCTAGCCAGCAGTGCCTGGATGGCTTGTGTCGGCTGTGGCACAGTTGAATGCACCATCGCTGGAGTCAGAAGGTTGTGGGTTCAGAGTCCCCACCCCAGAGACTTGAGCACAAAAATCTAGGCTGACACTCCCGGTGCAGTGCCGGGGGGAGTGCTGCACTGTCGGAGGTGCTGTCTTTCAGATGAGACGTTAAACCGAGGCCCTGTCTGCCTCCATCGGGTAGATGTAAAAGATCCCATGGCACTATTTCAAAGAAGAGATAGGGAGTTCTTCTGGCTAATAGTTGTGCTGTGATTAGTCAACAACTCCATTATCGTTGAATCATGCGACTCCCAGGATGGTAGAAGGCGAAGTAGATAGACCCTTTCATCTGGCAATCCCTATGTTAGTACAGGTGTACTTTTACAAAAATGAGCTCTACTCGGTATATTAATGAGGCTGACAACAGCAGGCAGTGAGATTAAGGTATTACTTTATATCCTGAGTTCTGTGCAGCAAGATTTATTAAGTCAGCAGATTTTGATCGAAGTACTGCCAAGTGCCGGTGATCCTATATTTATTCTGTGGGAACTGCTGAAATTTTGAGCCGTGTAGGTCTCATGGGGATTATTACAGCCCCAGTGGCCTAATGGATAAGGCACTGGTTTCCGGAGCCAGGGATTGTGGGTTCAAGTCCTATCTGGGGTGAAGCAAATTTTCGCAGCGAGTGATGATGACCTGGAAATTCGCTGCCGATGGAAGTGGTGGAAGCAGAGAGACACAATGTTTTCAAGGGGAGACTGGATAGGCACTTGAGGGAAATAAACTTGCAGGGCTACGGGGATAGAGCAGGCAGAATGGGACTGACTGGATTGCTCTACAGAGAGCCGGCACAGACTCGATGGGCCGAACATAACATAAGAAATCAGAGTAGGAATAGGCCACTCGGCCCCTCGAGCCTGCTCCACCATTCAATAAGATCATGGCTGATCTTGGGCTCAAAGCCACTTCCCTGCCCGCTCCCCATAACCCTTCACTCCCTTATCCTGCAAAAATCTGTCTATTTCCACCTTAAATGTATTTAATGACCCAGCCTCCACGGCTCTCTGGGGCAGAGAATTCCACAGATTTATGACCCTCAGAGAAGAAATTCCTCCTCTTCTCAGTTCTAAAAAGGCGACCCTTTATTCTGAAACTATGGGCAGGATTTTCATTGGGCCGTGGAGGCGGGATTGGAGGCGTGTGGGGGGTTAAAATCCCAAAATCTGGGGGCACGAACCCAACCCGCCTCCATGCCAGTTTCAAAGGAGGCAGGTACCCGACCCGCACTGGGACCCGCCTCCCCGAGGTGGGAAGGGGATTAGTGCCAGCCTAATCCCTATTTTCATTAGTGAAATGTGAGATTCCCGATGGCTCCAAACCACGCCAAGTTAGCGAGGCGGGCCGTCGGGATGAAGGGCTTGGCGGGGTCGAGATGTCCGGTGTTCAGGTGAGTGATGGGAGCATGAGTGCAGAGGTAAGTGTGTTTGGTGTGTGTAAAGTGTTTAAAGTAGTTTTACTTACATGTACTTAACTTTACAGCCCTCCTTCCTTCAGGTCTCGGGAGTCCTTCATCTCACTGGCACAGAAAGCAGAATGGCTGCGATCTGTCAAAAGTTCCAGCATGCAGCTTTCTGTTCTGGGGAGATCTCTAAATCATCCTGAGAGGAAGGAATTAACCTGGAGTGCAGATTGTCAGTGTTTGACAGCTTCAAAGAGCTGTCAAACGCTGATATTTTATCTGTCAAAAGGTCTTGACAGATGAAATGTCTGTCTGTGACGTCACCTGTTGCCGGGTGGCCCTTAATTGGCCTGCTGAGCCCGCTGGGCGGACTCAACAAGGTCAATCAAGCCAAAATCGCGTGGGTTGGCTAGAACTCGATGGAGGCGGGACTACAACCCCAAAAGTTGTAGTCCCGCCTCCTACCCGCCACCTCAATGAAAATCCAGCCCTATGCCTCCGAACAGCCTCCTTCTGTGCCTTTGTGACTCTACGATAAGCTGAACGGATAATGATATGCCGATAATCTTTGGAACAAGTCCAGTTGGATTCTGTGAGACAGATTTTCATTTCTGTTCTGTACCTTTTGGGTAGAGGCTGTTTGGAATCTGCAGAGAACAGTTTTAGGTTCAGTCGAGTTCGTCGTCTGTTTAACTTCTGCTTTTGTATATATATTTTTCTCAGTCCCTCTTCCAACTGCCTGAGTTTCGACGGCTAGTGCTGAACTACATGGTGCCAGAAAACCCACACGAAAACTGCAGAAGCCACACCGTAAGTTCATCCATGAAATGGTCCAAAGCCGCAAAAACAAAAAAGATTTACAAGGTCGATACCAGAACTGAGAAAGATAGCTAAACAGGATTGGGGCTCTTTTCTCTCGGAGACGGCTGAGGGGCGACCTAATAGAGGTCTTTCAGATTATGAAGAGGTTCGGTAGGGTAGACTTGGAGACGATGGGGTCGATTTTCCTGGAGCCGTCAGGCGTGTGGGGGGGGGGAAATCCCGAATTCGGGGGTCCCGACACCATCCCGCCCAAAACCCGCCTCCACGTAAGTTTCACAGGAGGTGGGTACCCGCCCTGCACTGGGACCCGCCGACCTGAGGCGGGAAGGGATTAGTGCCAATTAACTGCCTGTTAACAGGTAGTTAACAGGCAGTTTTTAGCCTAATCCCTATTTTGAGGGGTGTCGTGTGGGATTCCCGACGGCTTCAAACCACGCCAGGTTAGAGCAGGCGGGCCGTCGGGTTGAAGGACTTGGGGGGTCGCGATGTCGGTGTTCAGGTGAGTGATGGGTGCATGAGTGCAAAGGTAAGTGTGTTTGGTGTGTCTAAAGTGTGTAAAGAAGTTTAAATTACCTGTACTTATCTTTACAGCCTTTCTTCCTCTAGGTTTCGGGAGTCCATCACTCAGCTGGCACTGAAAGCAAAATGGCTGCGAGCTGTCAAAAGTTACAGCCTGCAGCTTTCATTGCCGGTGAGAGTTCCAACTGAGTCTGTGCAGAAGGACTCGGGTTAGAACTCAGACTGTCAGTGTTTGACAGCTTCAAACAGCTGTGAAATGCTGATATTTCATCTGTCAAAACCTCTTGACAGATGAAATTTCAGTCTGTGACGTCACCTGTTGCCGGGTGGCCCTTAATTGGCCTGCTGAGCCCGCTGAGCGGGCTCAACAAGGTCAATCAAGGGAAAATCGCGTGGATTGGCCGGACGTCGATGTAGGTGGGACTAAAACCCGAAAGTTGTAGTCCCACCTCCTTCCCGACAGCTTAATGAAAATCGACCCCGATGTTTCCACTTGTGGGGGAGACCAATTTTAGGGGTCATAAATGTAAGACGGTCACTAATTAATAAATCCAATCGGGATTTCAGGAGAAACTTCTTTAGTCAGAGACTGAGTAGAATGTGGAACTCGCTACCACAGGGTGTGGTTGAGGCGGATAGCACAGATGCATTTAAGGGGAAGCTAGATAAACACACAAGGGAGAAAGGAATAGAAGGATGTGTTGATAGGGTGAGATGAAGTAGGGTGGGAGAAGGCTCGCGTGGAGCATAAACACCGACACGGACCTGTTGGGCCGAATGGCCTGTTACTGTGCTGTACATTCTATGTAATTTATGTAAAAAGAAAAGCATTGCAGAGTCAAAATTAGAAATTTCTGTTGTCGGATGGAGCAGTGCCCTTATTTAGCACCGAGAGGGAGGACAGGAGCTGAGTGGAGCGTTTTGCATATCGTGTAGCCATTGGCAACCCACAAACCTGTGATAATGAAAGTGTAACATTGGGTAACGGTGAATAAAGAGAGAGGTTGGAGATTGGTTGTGGGAAATGGGATAGGGGCTTCTCATCCCAATGAGGGAACATACAAATTAGGAGCAGGAGTAGGCTGTACGGCCCCGTGAGCCTGCTCCGCCATTCAGTAAGATCATGGCTGATCTTCGACCTCAACTCCACTTTCCCGCCCAATCCCCATATCCCTTGATTCCCCTAGAGTCCAAAAATCTATCGATCTCAGCCTTGAATATACTCAACGACTCAGCATCCACAGCCCCCTGGGGTAGAGAATTCTAAAGGTTCACAACCTCTGAGTGAAGAAATTCCTTCTCATCTCAGTCTTAAATGGCCGACCCCTTAACAGGATCGTTATCAGACAACATTTGACACCGAGCCACATGAGATATTAGGACAGGTGAGCAAAAGCTTGGTCAAAGAGGTAGGTTTTAAGGAGGAAAGTGAGGTAGAGAGGGAATTACAGAGCTTAGGACCTAGGCAGCTGAAGGCACGGCCACCAATGGTGGAGCAAAGGATATGAGGGATGTGTAAGCGGCCGGAATTGGAGGAGCGCAGAGATCTTGGAGGGTTGTAGGGCTGGATGAGTTTACAGAGTTAGGGAGGGGCGAGGCCATGGAGGGATTTGAAAACACGATTGATCATTTTTAAATTGAGGTGTTGCTGGATTGGGAGCTAATGTAGGCCAGCGAGCACAGGGGTGATGGGTGAACGGTCTTGGTGCGAGTTAGGACACGGGCAGCAGAGTTTTGGATAAGCTCAGTTTTATGGAGGGCGGAAGGTGTGTGAAGCATTGTTGAACAATTACTTTAACCCAGCCAATACACATGGGTTCACGCTGGGGTGTATATTAATAGTTATTTGTAACTTCTAAGTGTGTTATTTATTGAACAGGAGCAGCGAAACTTGGCATTTATGCAGGAACTTCGGTGCCTATTTGCCTTGATGGTTGCCTCCAAGCGGAAGTATGTTGATCCATCGAGTGCAGTAGAACTCCTTAAGGATGCATTTAGGTCAAGCGAGGCACAGCAGGTGGGTCAAAGAATCACTCATTACACACATGATAATATAGAAATTATATAATGAGAAATTTAAACATAAGCCTTAAATGCTGATAAAAATGGAAAATTATAGAATGACCTTGTAGGTTGTTCAACACGTGGAAGAGAACGATAGGTTAACATTTCAGTTGGGAACTTGCAAGAATTTCTGATGAGCATTAACTCCTCTTTCTGTTTCAGATGCTGACCTACCTGTTGTTGTATAGACATTATTGTATAATCTTTAACACTTTAACAGACGTCACATAGAATGGTGAATGACTAGCTCACTCAATTGGTGTAAATATACTTAATGTTTCATAAATTGCCATACGGTTTGTTCCATTTATTACGTATTATTAATTCCTTTGCATTTCAAATGTATTAAGTAACTTCCCCTCTTCATCCATTTCCAGTTATGATGTAGGCATCACAGTAATTACACTGATAGGTAGTGACGTAAGAAAACCACTAGGTACTTGGTCTAAGTATTAAACAAGGCTTTAATC
Organism: Somniosus microcephalus; assembly: GCF_052327205.1. NCBI lineage: Eukaryota > Metazoa > Chordata > Chondrichthyes > Squaliformes > Somniosidae > Somniosus > Somniosus microcephalus. The sequence goes on from NC_141012.1 coordinate 9,058,466, forward strand.
AACAGTTTTTCAACATGGCGATCTAGTTGTGTCCTTCACTAGTTCCTGTTAAAGAATGTCCTGAGCAAGCTGGGCCCATGCCCGAGTATTTATACTCTCCCCGGACAGCGCCACCAGCAGGCCGCCCAGTATTATTACATAAGTCATTTTCACATGAATGACAAGATTCATGTCAGGTACGTCATAACTGGAAATATGGGAAATGATTTCACATAAAGACTTTGGGGGGGGGGGTGGAAATTGGGACACTAACTTCGCCAGGGTGCTACTTTTATTGCAGTCATCGCCGGAGGTGCAGCACCATGGGGCGCTACCACTGCCGCTAACCTCCTGCTGAATTTCACAGGAGGCGTTAGCAGCGCCGCGCACAGGCGCTATATGCTTTGTGCCCCATTAGCGCTAACTGGAGGCGCAAAGCAGCCCAATTTTTCCCTCACTTTGAAAGATCCTTGTATTGGCTTGGCTAGTTTGGTATCACTCGGATCTCTGAAACAATACTAGGAGTTTGACCACATAATGTAGACAGATACACCACTGCAGTACTGAAGAAGTGCTGGATTGTCAGTGATGGTGTCCCTTTGGTTGAGACATTAAGCCAAGGTCCTATCCATTTCTTAAGCTGATTCAGTTGGTTGTTAAGAACCAGTGTTAACTTTTCCACCATGAGCCTAATACTGGACATTGGGAAGTTGGTACTGGGCGTGTACGTGGACTCCTAGATCTTGACGCTTGACTAAGTTGACATTACTTTCTTCTCTGGGTCAGAAAGTTACGAGTTTGAGCCCCATGCTAGGGTAATGAGCACATAACCTAGGCCAACATTCCATGCACTACTGAGGGAGTGCTGCATTGTCAGAGGTGCCATCCTTCATATGAGACATTAACCCAAGGTCCTACCTTAGATCGATGTTAAAGGTGAAAGCAGTAGGGTTGGTGTTCTGGAATTGGGAGTGAGGAGATCAAATTAAGAGCCTTGTTTACCTGAACCAACCTCATAATGCTCCCTGCATTATTTTCTGCCTTTGCTTTTAACCAGGCGGGTCAGCTGTGGCTCAGTGGGTAGCACCCTCGTCTGTTGAGTCAGAAGGTTGTGGGTTCAAGTCCCACTCCAAAGACTTGAGCACAAAATTCTAGGCCGACACTCCAGTGCAGTACTGAGGGAGTGCTGCCCTGTCGGAGGTGCGTCTTTCGGATGAGACGTTAAACCGAGGCTCCGTCTGCTCTCTCAGATGGACGTAAAAGATCCCATGACGCTATTTTGAAGAAGAACAGGGGAGTTATCCCTGGTGTCCTGGCCAATATTTATCCCTCAATCAACGCCACTGAAGAACAGATGATCTGGTCATTATCACAGTGCTGTTTGTGGGAGCTTGCTGTGTGAAAATTGGCTGCTGCGTTTCCTATATTACAACAGTGACTACACTTCCAAAAAGTACTTCATTGGTGGTAAAGTGCTTTGGGACGTCTGGTGGTCGTGAAAGATGTTATATAAAAGCAAGTCTTTTTTCTTTCAGGATGTGAGTGAGTTTACACACAAACTCCTGGACTGGTTGGAGGATGCGTTCCAGATGGCAGCCAATATAAAGTAAGTTCAGCTCACTGCACTCGAAGGACGACTCCATGGGAAGGGACTCCATAGGGTGCTTGAGGATCATTGTTTCCCAATGGTAGACATCAGGTTATGCTTCAATCATACTTGATATTTTTTAAATGGGGAAGATCATATTCATGCAAAAGCAAAATACTGCGGGTGCTGGAAATCTGAAATAAAAACAGAAAGTGCTGGAAACACTCAGCAGGTCAGGCAGCATCTGTGGAGAGAGAAACAGAGTTAACGTTTCAGGTCGATCACCCTTCGTCAGAACTGGAAAAAGTTAGAGATGTAACAGATTTGTAACATGGTCATATTCGTGCTCTTGTTTGTAATAATTTCCTCCAAGTTATTGAAAAAGTTGGTGCAAGTTTCTTCTGGGTGAAGGATCGTATCTCCGTTCAGCTCCTCCACACTGTTGGGCAGTAATTCCTTTAATACAAAAAGAAAATACTGCAGATGCTGGAAATCTGAAATAAAAACAGAAAATGCTGGAGATACTCAGCAGGTCAGGCAGCATCTGTGAAGAGAGAAACAGAGTTAACGTTTCAGGTCGATGACCTTTCGTTTTTATTTAGTAATTTATTTAAGCCAGTTTCCCCAATTATGTCACCAACACTGTCCTGGGAGACACCACTGTATACTTCCCCCCAGTCTGAAAAACATCCGTTCACCGCTACCCTCTGCTGTCTGTCTCTTAGCCGATTTTGTATCCACGCTGCCACTGCCCCTTTAATCCCATGGGCTTCAATTTTGCTTTCAAGTCTATTATGTGGCACTTCATCATTTATGCTGTACTTTATCTCAGTTAACTATTAAAAGGAGGCTGATGGATGTAATTAAATTTTTTTATCATCTTTTGTATGCTACAGGAAATCACACAAGAAGTCTCAGAACCCAATGGTGGAACTCTTCTATGGAACGTTCTTGGCCGAAGGCATTCACAACGGTACTACATTCATGCTGTGACTTGTCATTACTGCTTCATTAACTCTTTTCTGAAATTACTTTTACTTATTATTTCTGTCAAAGCTTTATGAATTGCATGTAATTAGGGGGCTGGGTTGGTACCTTGATCTTTGATTGTTGGGAGGCTGAGAATCAATCCATCCCCGATGGGCTGATGTGTTACAAGTTCCTCTCTCCCTCTCTCTTGGTTGCAACCATCTTAATGGATGAGCTCGACTCGGCTCTGAGAGGTCTGTTTGTTTACTGTTTGCAGAATAAATAGGTTTTGTTTGCTGTAAAATCGACTGCTGTACGTCCCGCCTCGCCCCGCCTCCAACTCATTGGCTGAAACAGTGGTGTCGATAGACACTCGGTCCTTTTACACCAACAATGCAGTAATGTGCCACGCCAGGAAATGTGGGACTTTGCCCATGGTGTCTGGAGAAGTTTGATAAAATATCTGAGGGGCGGCGTCAGTCATACTGTAGCCCTCGTGCTCTCTTTTTAGGTTCGCTGAAATTTGGTGTATACAGGGTTTGGCAATGGGTTGCCTACCTGCCAAAAGAAAAGATTGGAAATATGTATATAATGTCTGTCAGCATTTGAAAGTAGATAAGACAGGTCAACATTTCGGGTAGAAACCCTTCGCCAGATTTGTTGCCCTATTTTTCAGACAATGACACATGGTGCTGGGTGCCTAAAGGGTCTAGAGAGCAAGATGGGGCCAAAGGACTAAGATGAGGGAGTTCTTTTTTATCTCTACAAGAAGAGCATGAGATTATCTAGGATCTAAATCCTTCAGATGATGACGACAACTTGTATTTATATAGCGCCTTTAACGTAGTAAAATGTCCCAAGGCGCTGCACCGGAGTATTTTAAGACAAAAAATATGACACCGATCCACATGAGGATAAATTAGGGCAGGTGACCAGAAGATTGGTCAAAGAGGTAGGTTTTAAGGAGCGTCTTAAAGGAGGAAAGCGAGGTAGCGAGGCGGAGAGGTTTAGGCAGGGAATTCCAGAGCTTCGGGCCTAGGCAACAGAAGGCACGGCCTCCAGAGGTTGAGCGATTATAATCAGGGATGCTCAAGAGACAAGAATTAGAGGAGCACAGATAACTCGGGGGGGGGGGGGGGGGGGGGTGCTGAAGGAGATTAGAGAGATAGGGAGGGGCGAGGGTCATGGAGGGATTTGAAATCAAGGATGAGAAATTTGAAATCGAGGTGCTTAACCGGGAGCCAATGTAGGTCAGCGAGCGCAGGGGTGATGGGTGAACGGGACTTGGTGCGAGTTAGGACACAGGCAGCCGAGTTTTGGATGACCTCAAGTTTATGTAGGGTGGAATGTGGGAGGCCAGCCAGGAGTGTGTTGGAATAGTCAAGTCTAGAGGTAACTTAGGTATGGATGAGGGTTTCAGCAGCGGATGAGCTGAGGCAAGGGCAGAGACGGGCGATGTTACAGAGGTGGAAATAGGCGGTCTTTGTTATGCTGCCGATATATGGTCGGGAGCTCATTTCAGGGTCAAATATGACACCAAGGTTGCGAACAGTGTGCTTCAGCCTCAGACAGATGTTAGGGAGAGGGATGGAGTCAGTGGCTAGGGGACGGAGTTTGTGGTGGGGACTGAAAACAATGGCTTCGGCCTTCCCAATATTTAATTGGAGAAAACAGAATGAGGATGCCCTTGCGACTGGAAGCTGACTGATCATGTTTCCAACAAGCACTCCTTTATATGCAGATTTTTCACTGAGTTCTTTGCACTAGTTATATCTAATGTGAATGCACTAGTTATATCTAATGTGAATGAAAGCACCCACTGTATTCCTGACAGAACCTGAACTGATTTATTCTGAATGATGGGTTGTGTCATCCTGCTGTAAACGGATGTACCCCGGGAAGCAAGCTGAGAATCTTGGTTTTTTATTCCTCTGTCGCTTTTACAGGCAAAATGTTCTCCAACATTGAAACCTTCGGACAGTACCCTCTGCAGGTTAATGGTTTCAACGATCTCCACGAGTGTCTGGAAGGAGCCATGGTGGTTGGGGAGATAGAGACGCTCCATTCCGATCAGTCGGTCAGATCTGGCCAAGAGGTGAGTTGGCTTCTGTGTGTTTACCAGAATGATACCCAGACTTCAAGGGTTAAGTTACGAGGAGAGATTACACAAATTAGGGTTGTATCCCCTGGAACTTAGAAGGTTAAGGGGGTGGTCTGATGGAAGTTTTCAGGATGTTAAGGGGAACAGATAGGGTAGAGAGAGAGAAACTGTTTCTGCTGGTTGGAGATTCTAGGACGAGGAGGGCATAGTCTAAAAATTAGAGCCAGATCTTTCAGGAGTGAAATTAGGAAACACTTCTACACAAAAAGGGTGGTAGAAGTTTGGAATTCTCTTCTGCAAACAGCAATTGATGCTAGATCAATTGTTAATTTTAAACCTGAGATTGATAGCTTTCTGTTAACCAAAGGTATTAAGGGATATGGGGCAAAGGCGGGTATATGGAGTTAGGTCGCAGATCAACCCTGATCTCATTGAATGGCGGAACAGGCTCGAGGGGCTGAATGGCCTCCTCCTGTTCCTATGTTCCGATGTGTTGTGTTGCCGAGGATGAGGAAAGGCCAGCAGGCCCCATACATGTCCGTCCCAATTTTAACTAGACTTGTCCCTGTATCTCCACCCACCTCCAAGGGAGAAAGAAAGAAGACCCCATGCCAATTCAGGAAGCCTCGGTCAAAGATTCCTCTCTAGCCCCTCAAAGGCAAGTCTCAGAATACACCAACGCTTCAGTTAGTATTCCAAAATCTTATCTTCATGGAAATGAGGCTTGAGGCCCAATATCAGGGCCCCTCGGGCCTCGCCTTTCAAGCGCAGGAATTGTGCCCTGCCCCCGCTTTCCCCCCACCTCATCCCTTCCAATGCACCCACAAATGAGCACGCCCGAATTTCTAGGCCAACAACTGATCATTCATCTCATTGCGGTTTGTGGGATCTTGCTGTGTACAAAATGGCTGCCAGATGTGCCTACATTACAGCAACCGCAGCGTATAAGAGCTGTGATGGAAAACAATATCAATGCGCAAGTTCTTTTCTTCCTTAACCTTCCAGATTAATCTGTGAATGAATAAGTACTCCCACTGCCTCAGGGTGTGTGTAGCAGCATTAAGTGATGAACTTGAAACTCTCTCGTGTATTTAGTGTTCTGCCCATTTCTTTTCCAGAACTGGTTTACAAAACTACCTCCCGTGCTGACTTTTGAACTCTCTAGATTTGAGTTTAATCAGTCTTTGGGTAGACCAGAAAAAATTCACAAGAAACTGGAATTTCCTCACGTCATTTACATGGACAGGTGAGTGGAGTTGGTGGTCAATGGAAAATAAGTACTTTATGGAGCATGAATGAACTTTTGAACATAGTTTGCATACCTTGCAAATCTCTCAAGAGGATCTCCTGATGTTGTAGGTAGATTTACCAGAATGGTTCTGGGGATGGGGGATCTTAGCTACAAGGACAGGTTGGAGAAGCTGGATTTGTTTTCATTAGAGCAAAGGAGGTTACGGGGTGATTTGACAGAGGTGTACAAGATTATGACGGGTTTGGATAGGCTAGACGGGGAAAGGCTGTTACCACTAGTTGATGATACAAGGACTAGGGGACACAGATTTAAGGTTTTGGGCAAGAGATACAGGGTGGATGTGAGGAAAAACTTTTTTACGCAGCGCGTGGTGAGGACTTGGAACTCGCTGCCGACTGAAGCAGTGGAAGCGGAGACACTCAATGTTTTCAAGGGGAGACTGGATAGGCACCTGAGGGAAATAAACTTGCAGGGCTGCGGGGATAGAGTGGGGGAATGGGACTGACTGGATTGCATTACAGAGAGCTGGCGCGGACTCGATGGGCCGAATGGCCTCCTTCTGTGCCATTATGAGTCTGACTTACAACTGCAGATATAAAGAAAGACAGACTTGCATTTCTATAGCCTCTTTCACGACTTCAGGATGTCCCAAAGCGCTTCATAGCCAATTAAGTACTTTTGAAGTGTGGTTACTGCTGTAATGTAGGGAATACGTAGTGGGGCACGGACTTGCAGTTCAGCATGTTAATGATTTCCTAACGTTAGCTGCGATATTGCACTAAGTGGAGGCAGGAGAAAACAGAAGAAAAACTGGGCAGCCAGTCAACCCGCGATGTCCTTAAACTCCTATGGAGCTCAATTGACAGAGGCATCCAGTATGTTGCCAAATGCATGACCAGTGGAGACAACAGGATTCAGAGGAGCTTAAGTTGCATACCGACATTGACTGTCTTGTGCCTTGTGAACAGGGTACGGTAGCATAGTGGTTATGTTACTGGACTAGTAATCCAGAGGCCCGGACTAATAATCCAGAGACGTGAGTTCAGTATCAGTAATGATGAACCATGAAACTACCGGATTGTCGTACCAACCCATCTGGTTCACTAATGTCCTTTTTAGGGAAGGAAATCTGCTGCCGTTACCCGGTCTGGCCTATATGTGACTTCAGACCCATAGTAATGCCCTCAGAAATGGCCTAGCAAGCCACTTAGTTGTATTCAAGAAGGCGGCTCACCACCACCTTCTCGAGGGCAATCGGGGATGGGCACTGAATGCTGGCATTGCCGGCGACGCCCACATCCCGTGAATGAATTAAAAAAAAAAAAGTGTGAGCTATTTGACACTGAAAATCTTGTCGTATCCACACAGTGAGAACCTCTTGCTTATGTTTGCGCAGATATCTACACAAGAACAAGGAGCTTACCCGCAGCAGGAGGGAAGAGGTGAAGAGGCTGAAGGAACAATCAACTGTCCTGCAGCAGCGACTGGAGAGGTACTGCCTTCTGTTTACCAGTCAGTCCGGCAGAGAGTGACGCAGTTGCTTTTACCACTTGGACCCGAGTTTGAATCAGTTCGGACCAACGGGATGAGAAAGTTCTCTGACTTTCACAGCAGTAACGGTGCGAAGTGAGATGAATTCGAATCATCATAGAATGATGCAGCACAGAAGGAGGCCGTTCGGCCCATCGTGCCTGTGCCGGCTCTCTGGTAGAGCTCTCCAATTAATCCCCTTCCCTTGCTCTTTTGTAATTTTTTTCTCCAAGTATTTATCCAATTCTCTTTTTGAATGCTGCTATTGAATCTGCTTCCACCGCCCTTTCAGGCAGCGCGTTCCAGATCACAACAACTTGCTGTGTAAAAGAAAAGTTTCCTCATGTCGCCTCTGGTTCGTTTGTCAATGACTTTAAATATGTCTCGGCTGTTACCGACCTTTCTACCACCGGAAACGGTTTCTCTCGATCTACTCTATCTAAACCTTTCATGATTTTGAACACCTCTATCAAATCTCCTCTTAACCTACTCTGCTCAAAGAAGATCAACCCCAGCTCCTCCAGTCTCTCCAATTAGCTGAAGTTCCTCATCCCTGGAACCATTCTGGTAAATCTCTTCTGCACCCTCTCCAAGACCTTGACATCCTTCCTAACCTAATCCAACATCCACTGGGTATGAGGCATCATTTGGCACAAATAGGTTTAATTACCTCTGCTGACCAGTTAACCCATTTGCAGTAAATTCCTGCCGGCCGTTCCTTTCACTCAGTTGTTAGGCAGGCAACTGTCCTGCAATAGCATGAGCAGCAATTCGATGGGAACGTGTTAACCAGCGTGCTAAAATTAGCTTTGCAGAGTAAATATAGGGACAGGAGTAGGCCACTCAGCCCCTCGAGTCTGCTCCACCATTCAGTTAGACCATTGGAAGATCTGCACTTCAACTCCATCTACCCGCCTTAGCTCCATACCCAACAAAAATCTATTGATCTCGGTATTGAAGGCTCCAGTTGTCCCCCAGCAAATTAACTCTCTTCCCCCAAGTTGGCAACTTGACTCGGAGTCTGGAATAATCAGAAAACGTTGAAAATTCTCAACCAGCCCATCGACATCTGAAAGGAGAAAAGGCAGGCTCGTGCTTAGGGCAGGGACACTTGATCGTATGAGGAGAGATTGGGTCGATTGGGCTTATACTCGCTGGAGTTTAGAAGAATGAGAGGGGATCTCATTGAAACTTATAATAAGGAGTTGAGGTGAATAGTATAGATAAGGGGAAGCTAAAAACAAGTGCATGAGGGACTGTGTACAATTTTGGTCTCCTTACCTAAGGAAGGATATACTTGCCATTAGAGGGAGTGCATTAGATTGATTCCTGGGATGGCGGGACTGTCGTATGAGAAGAGACTGAGTAAACTAGGCCTGTATTCTCTGGAATTCAGAAGAATGAGAGGGGATCTCATTGAAGCATACAAAATTATTACAGGGCTTGATAGGGTGGATGCTGGGAGAATGTTGCCACCTGGCTGGGGAGTCTAGAACCAGGGGCCACAGCCTCAGGATAAAGGGTCGGCCATTCAGGACTGAGATGAGAAGAAATTTCTTCACACAGAGGGTGGTGCATCTTTGGAATTCTCTACCCCAGAGGGCTGTGGAGGCTCAGTCATTGGGTATATTCAAAACAGAAGTCGATGGATTTCTGACTAGTAAGGGCATCAAGGGATATGGCGATAGGGCCGGTGAATGGAGTTGAGGCAGAAGATCAGCCATGATCTCATTGAATGGCGGAGCAGGGCCGAATGGCCGACTCCTGCTCCTATTTCTTATGTTCTTATGAATAGAAGGATGTGCTGATCAGGGTAGATGAAGTAAGTTGTGGAGCATAACCACCGGCACGGACCAGTTGGGCCGAATGGCCTGTTTCTGTGCTGTAAATTCTACGTAAAGCCGTTCCTATTTTTCCAGTTTCTTTTTTCTTTCACCTTGTGGTTTTTAGGTATATGAATTATGGGTCTGGTCCCGATCGTTTCCCCCTGGCAGACATGCTGCAGTACGTCTGGGAGTTTGCCAGCACCAAACCATCGTGCGTGCCCCCTACTCTGGACGTTGTGGTCACACCATCACCACCACCACCGGTGACGAGGCCTCAGCCTAACGTTAACGTGGCATCGCCGATGCAAACCAGGTAATCCAGTTGGGACGAGGGCAGCAACTTGTGTCCACACAGCGCCTTTAACATAAAGAAACGCCCCTGGGTGCTTCACAAATAAGGAAGACTGAGCGACCAGAGTGAGATTCAATGTGCCAACGCTATGATCTTGAAGCTTGAGTTTGCCATGTACATTTAACAGGGATATAAGTGTACAGGACATAGACAGGGAGAAAAAAAATATTTGGATAGAGACTGAAATTTGACTTTTTAAAATTAATTCTCGGGTTGCGCGCGTCGCTGGCAAGGCCGGCATTTGTTGTCCATCCACAGTTACTATTGAGAAGTTACCATTGAGATGGTGGTGGTGGTGAGCCGTCTTCATGAACTGCTGCAGTCCGTGTGGTGAAGGTGCTCCCACATTGTTGTTAAGGTAGAAACATGATCCAGCGACGATGAAGGAACAGCCGATATACTTCTAAGTCAGGATGGTGTGTGACTTGGAGAGGAACTTGGAGGTGGTGGTGTTCCCATGCACCTGCTGCCCTTGTCCTTCTAGCTGGTGGAGCACAGGTTTGCGAGGTGCTGCCGAAAAAACCTTGGCGAGTTGCTGCAGTGCATCCTATAGATGGTACTGCAGCCACGGTGGAGGGAGTGAATGTTCAAGGTGGTGGATGGGCTGCCGATCAAGCGAGCTACATTATCCTGGATGGCGTCGAGCTTCTTGAGTGTTGTTGCAGCAGTGCCCATCCAGGACTGGATTAAGTAGCGTCGGGCCTGTTACAAGTTCATGCTCATCAATAACTCTAGCTTATTTTCACTCTTAAGTCCTTCAGAATCGACTACCGCCGAGCCCCCTGAAACTGCAAGCGCCCCGAGCACACCCCAACTGCAGCGTGCAACTGTGCACAAGCCTTTCACCCAGACCAGGCCTCCCATGGAGATGCCGGCTCACCCAGCACCCCGACACATCACAGCAGAAGAACTCGGCTTCCTCGAGAGCTGCCTTCAGCGTTGGAGGGTAGAGGTTGAACTTGATATCGCAGGTAAGAGAACCAAAAGGTGAACCAATGAGACAGAAATCTCTGTGTGACTGCGCCTGGAAGGAATAGTGAGTTAGATGCCACGGCAAAGGATATCTAAGGTTGAGTTTAAGGGCTGCATCTCTACCTCGCCTATCCAACCTCTTAATTTGTTTGTACTTTTTTTAAATTTAAGATCTAAAGGACAACATCACACAGATCACACAGTCAATTGAACAGATGTACATGGACAGCTTAATGTGTCAGGTAATGACCAATGTCACTATTTGCTTCTGAGGAATATGTAGCAATCAGAATCTCGGGTGAAAACATTGAGCGTAGACAAAAATCTGGGTTGAGCTCCTCTTTTGGCTCAGTGCATATAGCAACTATGTGATGTGATATTGACCCATCCAGGCTCGGGAGGTCCTAGATTCAAATCCCTTAACCCTCGCTGAGTTAACTAGTCTCGGCTGGAGCTGTGACAGCTCTGCCGCCCTGTCCCGTCCAGTTGCAAAGGGTAGTGGCGGACAAGTAAGCAACCAATGGGAGAAGGAGGCTCCAGGAACAACCCCCACCCTCAAAAATGGTAGAACCCGGCCCACGAGGGCCAGAGACCAGGCTGAAGCGTTCGCAACCATCTTCAGCCAGAAGTGCCGATGTGCATGATGCTCCTTGGCCTCCTCCTGAGGTCCCCACCATCAGAGATGCCAGTTCTCATCCAATTTGATTCTCTCCATGCGATATCAAGAAACGGCTGAGGACACGGCAAAGGCTGTGAATCCCGACTGTAGCACTGAAGACCTGTGCTCCAGAGCTAGCCGCACCTCTAGGTTAGGAAAAGGTTTTGGGGGGGGGGGGGGGTGTGTCAGCTGTAATGCCCCGTTGGTAACTGTGGAGCTGGTTGAGCGGGCACTGTGCTTCGGGGTCTGTTGTCTGCGGTGTTAATTGTTTCTCTGCAGCAGGGCTTTTTGCTTTGGAATGAAGTGACGGATCCTTGTCTGTCAACTAGGTTCCTTATCGACTTCACGCAGTTCTTGTGCACGAAGGTCAGGCTTCAGCTGGCCACTATTGGGCCTACATCTATGACCACAGCCAGAACATCTGGCTCAAGTACAACGATGTCGCTGTAGCAGAGTCGTCGTGGGAAGAGTTGCAGCGAGATTCATACGGAGGGTCGCGGAATGCCAGCGCATATTGCCTGATGTACATCAATGATAATTTACCACAACTCATTGCAGGTAGAAGATGAGCCTTTCCATCATCCTATGTTACTGACATTTGCTAATGATGCAATTGCTTTTCCAGATGTACAGTCATTGCCACTGTGGTTGTAGCTAGCTGATCTAAGACCCTAAGACCGCCTATTTCCACTTCTGTAACATCGAACAACTCCGCTCTGCCTTAGCTCATCATCTGCTGAAACCCTCGTCCATGCCTTTGTTATGTCTAGACTTGACTATTCCAATGCACTCCTGGGGCCTCCCATGTTCTACCCTAAGTAAACTTGAGGTCATCCAAAACTCTGCTGCCCGTGTCCTAACTCGTCAAGTCCCATTCACCCATCACCCACTGTGCTCGCTGACCTACACCGGTCCAGCAACACCTCAATTTTAAAATTCTCATCCTTGTTTTCAAATCTCTCCCATGGCCTCACCTCTCTCAATCTCTGTGACCTCCTCCAGCTCTACCGCACTCCGAGATGTCTGTGCTCCTCCAATTGTGGCCTCATTCAACCGTTGGCGGCCGTGCCTTCAGCTGCCGAGGCCCTAAGCTCTGGAATGCACTCCCTAATCCTCTCCACCTCTCTTCTTTTGATGCTCCTTAAAACCTACCTCTTTGAACGAGCTTTTGGCCATCTGCCCTAATATCTCCTCATGTGGCTCAGTGCTAAATGTTGGCTCATGTGAAGTACCTTGAGATGTTTTACCATGTTAGAGGCGCTGTATAAATGCAAGTTGTTGTGGTAGGAGTTTGTCATTAGCGGACGGTGCCTTTGGACCAATTCCAACTGAAGGCCTTAAGCACCTGGGTTGACATTTCAATGCAGTGCTGCATTGTCCGAGATACTGTCGTTAAGATTTTAGACCCCCGTGTGCTTGGTGAGTTAAAGATCCGTTGCACTAGTCGAAGAAGAGCAGGACGTTTTTCCGGTCTCCTGTGAACGTTGCGCCCTCGGCCAAGACCAACAGAACAAAGCCACATTGACTTAGAAACATGATGCCACTTCGGCCGTTTGTCAGGTGCAAAATGGGAGCCTAAGCATCCAATATGGCGGGCAGGGTGCGTGCGCTCGCTATGCGCCGGAGGTGTGCCACCCGCCATATTGTGGCTTGATAGTTGAATTTGCTTTAAAATTGGCAAAGTAGCTGCAGAAACTACCGTCCTATGGCAGAGCGTTCTTGTATAGGGTATTCTTCAGGGTGCGCATTCATCAGGATTTCCTGTTTAAGAACATAAGAATTAGGAGCAGGAGCCGGCCATACGGCCCCTCGAGCCTGCTCTGCAATACGGCCCCTCGAGCCTGCTCCACCATTCAATAAGATCATGGCTGATCATCGACCTCAACTCCACTTTCCTGCCCTATCCCCATATCCCTTGATTCCCTTAGTGCCCAAGAATCTAGCGATCTTTGTCTTGAATATACTCAACGACTGAGCCTCCACAGCCCTCTGGGGTAGAGAATTCCAAAGATTCACCACCCTCTGAGTGAAGAAATTTCTCCTCATCTCAGTCCTAAATGGCAGAGCCCTGGTTTGACCAAGAACGCAATCTTGTTGAAATGTTCTTTCCCCATTCTCTACTGCGGCTTACTGAAAAAATGAATTGTTTTACCCAAACTACAGAGGACATGGACGTCGAAACTGGACAGATTTTGAAAGCCATCCAGACCCTGCCTTCTGAACTCCGGCAGTATGTTCGTGAAGACAACCAGCATTTTATGCAGGAGCTAGAAGAGTGGAACGAGGAGCAGGTCCGAAAGATCCCACAGAAGGAACTTGTCCCCACGGCAGAGGTTCAGGAGCCCACGGTCACTCTTACAGAAGGTATTTGTTTTTTTTATTGGGAAGCCAAAATGAAAAGCTGCGGCCCACAATGCAGGACATGATCAATGTCCAATTCTGGCCACCACCACCACACTTTAGGAAGGATGGCGAGGCCCTGAAGAGGGTGCAGAGGTGATTTACTAGAATGGTACCAGGGAATGATTGACTTCCGTTATATGCAGTGACGAGAGAAGCTGGGGTTGTTCTCCTTCGAGCAGAGATGGTTAAGGGGAGATTTAATAGACGTGCTCTAAATTATGAGGGGTTTTGATAAAGAGTAAATCGGGAGAAACTGATTCCATTGGCAGGAGGGTCGGAAACCTGAGGACACCGATTTAAGGTAATTGGTAAAAGAACCAGAGGGGGGGGGAAAAGGACAATTTTTTTTATGCAGCAAGTTGTTTTGATCTGGAATGCGCTGCCTGAAAGGGGGGTGGAAGCAGACTCAATAGTAACTTTCAAAAGGGAATTGGATAAATACTTGAAGCAGAGAAAATGTGCAGGGCTCTGGGGAAAGAGCAGGGGGGAGTGGGACTAATTGGATAGAATCCTTCAAAGAGCCGGCACAGGCACGATGGGCCAAATGGCGGCCTCCTGCGCTGTATCATTCTATAACCAAGGTTGAAAAGAGTAGGAGAGAAGATGAGATAAAGGACTGACGATTAGGTATGGCCAAACTTTAAAAGCTAACAGGAGGCTGGGAAGACTGAAGGAGGCAAGGAGCTCCAGTTTTGAGGTACGGGGAGAGGAGTCGTCGGAGGCTCCAATGTGCCTTCATTCAGGAAGTACATGTGCAATGTCTTATTGGAGCTTACAACAGTAACTTGCATTTAGATAGCGCTCCTCACACGCAGGAAGATGCCTGAGCAATTCACAATGAGGGAGAGAAGGATAGGGTGGATCCCAATCGTGCGGGAAATAGAGAGGAGAATGAAGAGGAGAGTTTTGAAAGCAGGGAGGAACGTGGCAAGGCAGGGGGAGCTGGGAAGAGAATTCCAGAAGAAGGGATGCAGTGGTTGAATGATCGCTGATGGAGGGGCGAGGAATTGTCCAGCTTTGGAGGAGCAGAGAGGGCATCAGGGACTTAAGGCAGGAGGAGATCACTAAGGTGGGGAGGGCAAGGTCATGAAGGGATTTCGAGAACCAGGACAAGAATTTTGGAATGGGCTTGAAGATCCAGGGAAGGTTGGAGAGGATTGGAGGGGGCGTGGGACTTAGTGTTGGTGAAAATGCAGGGTGTTGCGTTTTGGGTTGAATTCAAACTTGTGGAGGTTGAGGCAGACAGGCCAGCTATAGGGGCACTGGGGAAGTTAAACCTTGAGGGGATGAAAGACTGGACTAGGGTTTCAGCGGCAGGAGGGCGACGTTGCAGAGGTGGAAGCGACGGAGAGGACGCTGCGGAGGAACCTGAGCTCGAGCGTGAGCAGGATGCCGAGGTTATGCACTTCCTGGCTCGGCTTGAGATGGCAGCCAGGGTGGTTGGTGGACTTAAGGCCGGAGGTGCTGACCTGAAATGAAGAGAATGGCCTGGAGAAGAAGAGTAATGACCATAGAATAGAATGACACAGCACAGGAGGAGGCCATTCAGCCCATCGTGCCTGTGCCAGCTCTTTGAAAGAGCTCTCCAATTAGTCCCACTCCCCCCTGCCCTTTCCCCATAGCCCTGTAAAATATTTCCCCTTCAAGTATTTATCCAATTCCTTTTTGAAAGTTACTATTGAATCTGCTCCACCACCTTTTCAGGCAGTGGATTCCAAATCCTAACAATTTGCTGTGTAAAAACAATTCTCCTCATCTCCCCCTTAAATCTGTGTCCCCTGGTCACTGACCCATCTGCCACTGGAAGACCATAAAGTCGGAGGTACAAGGGAAAGGTTGCAATAGCGAGAGCGAGGTTGGAGACTGGGGGGACGGATCGTTCAACAGACTACAAGCTTTTCCTTGCATCCTGCTCAGGCATTATAGGTGTTACAGGCCTCCCCCAAGGCTTCTTCGGCAGCACCTCCCAAACCCGCGACCTCTTCCACCTAGAAGGACAAGGACAGCAGGTGCATGGGAACACCACCACCTCCTCCAAGTTCCCCTCCAAGTCACACATCATCCTTACTTGGAAATATATCGTCCGTTCCTTCACCATCACTGGGTCAAAATCCTGGAACTCCCTCCCTAACAGCACTCTGGGAGCACCTTCACCACACGGACTGAAGCGGTTCAAGAAGGCGGCTCACCACCACCTTCTGAAGGTCAATTAGGGATGGGCAATAAATGCTGGCCTTGCCAGCGATGCCTGCAGTCCATAAACGAATATAAAAAAATAAAAAAAAGATATGGCTGCATATAGTGGCACCACTATTCCCGGCCAGAATGGAGATGATTGGGTAATTCCCCTGGAGACCACACTGCTGTAAGTGACTGCGATTGATTTGACATTTTGCTGGAGAAATCAACGTGCTTTTACCAGGAGTAGTTGCTGCAGTTACGGTCATGAGTTCTGTTTGCTATAGACTCTTTTGAAATAGACCCTGTAAATAGACTGTGGTTGGTGTAAAGTACATTGCTGTAAGTCCCGCCCTGCCTACAATTCATTGGCTGACATGGTGGTGTCAACAGACCAAGCGCTCTACTCGGAGCTCCGACACGGCAAGAGAGCCCCAGGTGGGCAGAAGAAACGCTTCAAGGACACCCTCAAAGCCTCCTTGAAAAAATGCAACATCCCCACCGACACCTGGGAATCCCTGGCTCAAGACCGCACAAAGTGGAGGAGAAGCATCTGGGAAGGCGCCGAACACCTCGAGTCTCTTCGCCGGGAGCAAGCGGAAGCCAAGCACAAGGAGTCAACCCAAGCACCCCACCCACCCACCGTCTGCCCCACCTGTGACAGAGACTGTAGGTCCCGCATTGGACTCCTCAGTCACCTGAGAACCCATTTTTAATGTGGAAGCGAGTCATCCTCGGCTCCGAGGGACTGCTAAGAAGAAGAGTCAACAGACGCTTTGCCCAGATGTGGGAGCTGTATTCGGACGCTACAGATTATATTAAAAATTACCGTGCTTGGAGACCATAGTGCTAGTGAAGTGTTTCCTGTAAATTATCTGTGGTTTGCTCATAGTATTATCCTTATCTTGCAGAGGGTTGTTGAGGTTTATTATTATGAGGTACATTGAGCAAGAATAAAAAGGTCTTTTTTCGTTTAACAAACAGAAAAGTTTTTTGGTAGCGTATGACTTTTCAAACTTAAAGTAATAAAAGGAAAACTTTGAAAATCTGAAATACAAACAGAAAAAGCTGGAAATACACAGCCGGTTAGTCAGCATCCGAGGGAGAAACAGCAACAACTTGTATTTTATACAGCGCCTTTAACGTGGTAAATCGGCCCAAGGCGCTTCACAGGAGGGATTATCGGGACAACATTTCGACACCGAGCCACATAGGGAGATATTCGGATAGATGACCAAAAGCTTGGTCAAAGAGATAGGTTTTAAGGAGCGTCTTAATGGAGGAGAGAGAGGCGGAGTGGTTTAGGGAGGGAATTCCAGAGCTTTGGGCCTCGGCAGCTGAAGGCACAGCCACCAATGGTGGAGCACTGAAAATTGGGGGATGCGCAAGAGGCCAGAATTGGCGGAGCGCAGAGATCTCGGAGGGTTGTAGGGCTGGAGTAGTGTAGAACTATTTTTCTTTGAAATGCAAAATGCCGAGCTTCTCTGCGAATCTTACAACTTTTCAATAAAGTTAACCTTAGAAAGAATGTCGAGGCTTTTGGGGAGGAAGAACAGGTTAGTACTTTGTGTAAGTACTAAAGCCCCTCGTCAGATTCTTTCCCTTTCAGATGTTGATTAACTTGCTGCACAATTCCAATACATCCTGTTTTTTATATCTGTAATATAAAGACTGAATTAAAAGTTTCAATCAGAGTGACTAAAATTCCTTCGGTTCGCTTCCATCAGATCAGGTATCGCGTGTTGCTGTGTGTGAAGTCCGGTGATTCTCTCAACTTTTTTTCCCCCCTGTCCTGTGCCTTACAGAACAGACTGTGGCCAGCCAGCAGAGTACGTGCTTCGCTTCTGCCAAGCACGCGGTCATGGTGAAGGAGCAGACCGCCCAGGCTATTGAGAAAGCTGCAACGTCCTACGAGAATGTCGGTGCTGAGGCTGCTCTGAAGGAGGTGAGCCTGAGCTGTATGCTACCGTTTCCTTGACAACCCCCCCTCCCTCTGTAGAAGTTCTAATGCAAGGAAAATTACAAGCGCAATTTTAAGCAGATTAGGCGTGTGATAAATAATTTGAAATTAAATTCTGGATTCGGAATCACTCTTTCAAATTTCAATAGTACTTGATTTTTTCCAATCTCTAGTAGTCACGGAACTATTAAATAGTATTCCAAGATTTTTATTATCGATTGTTTTAGGGATTGTGTTCCTTGTTTGTCCATTTTTCTGTGAAAAGCACATATCTGATCTTGATAATTGAGACTCTCAAATAGAAAGGGTATCATTTTTCCCCTCCAATTTTCCCACACGAAAGTCACATCTATTGCTCGGGTTCGGGTTCCACCTAATTGGTGGGTGCCTCAACCATGTGACCGTTCCTCGTGTGCCCCTCTAGATCGTGCTATAGGAACAGGAGGAGTCCATTCAGCCCCTCGAGCCTGCTCCGCCATTCAGTTAGATCATGGCTAATCTGTACCTCCACTCCATTTATCTGCCGCCGTTCTATATGCCGTGATAGCCATTGCCCAACAAAAATCTATTTCAGTCTTGGAAAGCTTCAGTTGACCCCCAGCAGCCACAGCCTTTTGGGGGAAGGGAGTTCCAGAATTCCACTACCCTTCGTGTGGGGGAAAAAAAAAAAAAAAAATGCTTCCCTATTTCCCTCCTAAATGGCCGAGCTCTAATTTTAAGCTCATGTCCAATGCTTCCTTTAAGCTGCGCGGCCGCGCAGTGCGCTGGAGGTCCCGCGCTGCCGGCTTACCGGCTTTTAAATGGAAAAACCGCGCATGCGCAGAATTTTGAATGGGTCACACAGCCAGTTAAAGGGGCCGCGCAGCCCAACAAAAAAAATTCGAGGGGCACATTGCTTATGTTCCCCTCATCCTTGACTCACAGCGCCAGGGACCCGGGTTCGAATCCGGCCTCGGGCGACTGTCTGTGTGGAGTTTGCACATTCTCCCCGTGTTTGCGTGGGTTTCCTCCGGGTGCTCCGGTTTCCTCCCACAGTCCAAAGATGTGCAAGTTAGGTTGATTGGCTATGATAAATTGACCCTTAGTGTTAGGGGGATTAAATACGTGGGGTTACGGGGATCGGGTGGGATATGTGTTGGTGTAGGGGGTTACGGGGATCGGGTGGGATATGTGTCGGTGCAGGCTCGATGGGCCGAAATGGCCTCTATCTGCACTGTGGGGTTTCTGTGATTCTGTGATCAGAGGAAATAGTTTCTCTTCATCTACCCTATTGAATCATTTTAACATTTTAAACACCTCAATCAGATCACTCCTTAATCTTCTATACTCAAGGGAATACAAGCCAATTTTATGCAACCTGTCCTCATAAATTAACTCTCTAAGCCCCGGTATCATTCTGGTGAATCTGTGCTGCACCCACTCCAAGGACAATATATCTTTCCTGAGGTGCGGGTCCCAGAACTGAACGCAGCGCTCGAGATGGGGTTTGACCAAGGCTCTGTACAACTGAAGCATCACTTCCGCCCCTTTGTATTCTAACCACCTTGAGATAAAGGAAAACATCTCATTAGCCTTTTTGATTGCTTCTTGTACCTGCCTATTGGCTTTTAGTGATGTGTGTACCTGGACTCCTATATCTCTTTATTAAGGTTTTTAAGGTTTTTTTTTAGGGAGACACCGTCACATTTTGGGATTAAGGTGATTTGTCCTTTTAAACCAAATTATTTTGTGAAGAGAATGTCCACGGCGCACAATAATGGACTGATCCACCAAGCCTTTGGAGGGAATGTTAAACCGAGCAGCTGTTTGTCTATTCCTGTGGTAGAGATGGACAGTAAGAATTCTCTGGCATTATTGGAAAGATTTCTCCCAGTATCCTGACTAACATTCCTCCTGAAACCAAAAAAAAACAGATTAATTCGCCATTTATTTGGTTGCCGTTTGTGGGATCTTGCTCTGCGTGAAATGACTGCCCGCACGTGTCCGTACAACAACCGTGACTGCGCTTCAAAGTAATTCGGTCAACTGTTACGCTACAAAGAGAGGGCTGCATTGTCAGAGGGGTTTTCCTTCAGATGAGATGTTCTGGTGGTTCAAAGTTCACACGCCGCTACTCAAGGTGGAGCAGAGGGGTTCTTCCGGTGCCCGGATCGACATTCCTCTCCCATCCAACAATGCTGAAAACTGATTAACTGGTCACTCATCTCATTAAGAATCTGTGCAAACGAGCTGCGAGGTTGGCCTGCCCAGAGACATCTATTGCAATTCATTGTACGTGAAGTGTTTTGAGGTATTTCTGAGAGATGAGTATGGAGTTAGAGATAAATTCAAGTCAACCTTCGTGCAGTACGTTGGTACAAAAAGACAGGGCGAAGGATGCAAGTAGGGGAGGTCCAGAACACTGGGGCACAGAAGTTGCAGACGAGGAGTCACAGTGGAACAGGATTTCACTACTATGCTATCGTACCCAAACATACATACATTTTCTCCTGCTCAAGGAGTTTGTTTGTATTTTACAGTAAATATTAACACACACACTCTACCCTGCCTTCCCCTGATTATCTTGACATAGAGGGAGTGCAGCGAAGGTTCACCAGACTGATTCCTGGGATGGCAGGACTGTCGTATGAGGAGAGATTGGGTCGACTAGGCCTGTATTCACTAGAGTTTAGAAGAATGGGAGGGGATCTCATTGAAACGTATAAAATTCTGACAGGGCTAGACAGACTGGATGCAGGGAGGATGTTTCCTCTGGCTGGGGGGTCTAGAACCAGGGGTCACAGTCTCAGGATACGGGGTAGGACATTTAGGACTGAGATGAGGAGAAATTTCTTCACTCAGAGGGTGGTGAACCTGTGGAATTCTCTACCACAAAAGGCTGTGGAGGCCAAGTCACTGAATATATTTAAGAAGGCGATAGATAGATTTCTAGACGCAAAAGGCATCAAGGGGTATGAGGAGAGAGCGGGAATATGGTATTGAGATAGAGGATCAGCCATGATATTGAATGGCGGAGCAGGCTCGAAGGGCCGAATGGCCTCCTCCTGCTCCTAATTTTCTATGTTTCTATGTTTATCGCTCTTGCCTGTTTCTGTCATCTTTTCTTGTCCTCTTTTCTTCCCTCCTGTCTGCTTTCCTTTCTGCTCTCTCCTCCCCATGCTGTCTGAGCTAGTCTGGTGCGGAGCAGGAGACCAGGGAAACTGAGGAGAAGACCGAGCCGGCCAGGGAGCGAGAGCAGCAGCCTGAAAGCACTGGCACCCAGATATCTGAGGTGGACATCCCTAATGTCGGAAAGGTTCTGGTTCGACATGATGCTGATGGCTACAACGAGGAGGTACCAGCTTGACTGGAGACTTTATAGGCAGATGAGCAATGTTAACCATTCTTTGCTCGAGGAAGTCAGTACATTATAACTGTGGTTCCTGAATTATCCTTTGAAATGGGTGTAGATTAAGAGAAAAAATGGGCAGATTGGTCCTCTTGGGGCTTAGTGCCAGTGCTAAGCAAATCGTGCCTTTGCACCAAAGCTAACCCGGTGCAGTGTAGATCGGGTGATAAGGTGTGACTGAACCCAGAGTGAGATTCCCTCCTTCAGCGTGTCTCGCTGCTCATCAATCACTCCAGTATCAGGTTGGGACCCTCGCTCCAGATCAAGGCTGCGTTCACACTGTAACCGCAGTGCCGGTGTGAAGCGAGACTGCTTCGTACTGTTGCTGTAGTTGGGTGATGCAAGTGCGGAGCCCTGAAAGTTCCAAAAGTATGTTTAATACAGTAAGATATTTTAATGAAATTGGGAAATCCTTTCTTAAGGTTACAGCAAATGGTGAAAAATTGCCTTTGTGAGATTCAATCTCATTTATTTTTTAATAATGCTCTGTAAGGTACAATACTTTAACAGATTGTCCCCCTGCTTGTGCCTCCCCACGTGCCATGCACCATTGGGCTCGCGACGTGTTCTTGCGACTGTATCACAGTCGCTCCATCACTGGTCTTCTGTAAAGCGACGGAGACCAATTTTGGATTTCACACTGGTAATTCCCTCCGCCCAATCCCATACCCGGGAGTGGGGGAGGAATAGGACACTGAATCGAGGAAACGCCTCAATCTCGCCTCAGTATTTTTCCACACTGCTTCTAGAATGAATTTATCGTTCACCACCTTGTCACAGTGTGTGTTAAGTCACAGGCACACAGTGCTGTTGGGCCGCCTTAGATTCAGAACGTTGGAGCACAAAAGGTGGCCATTCGGCCTATTGCACCTGTGCCTGTTTTCTGAGAGAGCGATCCATTTAACCCCATTACCCCATGCCCTTACCCTGTAATCTTAAAAAAAAATAAAAAAAAAAAAATGTATTTTTCAAATATTTATCCACTTCCCTTTGAAAAGCTACGATGGAACTCTTCTTCCACTACTGTTTCTGGTGGTGCACACTCCCTGGGGCCCCCAGAAAATATTGGCGGGCTTCCCGGGGGTCACTTGTAAATATTGGCTTTGTCTCAATCGGCACAGAAAATATGTGTTCAGTCAACAATACAGAATTACGAAGAGAAGTCCGAATCTATACTGACAGAAATCTTCTAAGAACATAGGAGCAGGGGTGTAGACCAAACGGCCCTGAGGCCTCCTCTGCCATTTTGTTGGCAATCGAGCCTTTGGCTGTAGCTCCAATTGCTCTTCCTTTCTCCGCGCCCACTAATATCCTTACTTTCCAAGTAAGCATCTGCCCCACCTTTAAAACACTTCAGCTGATTCTCAATCTATGTCCTTCTGGGCAGGGTGTTCCATATTCTCTTCCCACCCCCCCCCCCCCCACCAATGTTCCCTGCAAGCTGTGCGCGGCCGCATAAAAAAATCTGCGACGTACTGCGCGGGCTGCTCACAAGCTGTCCCGTTGAAGATACTGCACGCGCATATTTAAAGTTAAGTAAAGGGGCCGCGGACCCACGGTAATAATTAGAGGGAGAGTTGCTCCCCACCCTTTTACACTTTACCAGTCCCCAGTTTGAAAACCTTCCCTTCATCGTCCTGTTCAAACTACGAATCACTAAGCTGCAATATTATCAGACTCTGAGCTTAAGTCTTCCTCACTGCCGTGCATGTGTAGTTGCTGTTAATTAATGGTTTTTTGAAATGTGCATGGTCTTTGAGTCCTGTATTTCTCTACACAGTTTTATGACCTGTTCTCTCTTTGTCTGTCTATTCCTGATGGTTTTCCTCCTGCTGCCCTCTTGGGGCAGGAAATGTTAAGCCCGGCTATGCAGGGCATCATCCTGGCTATTGCCAAGTCCAGACAAGTCTATGACCGGGATGGGGCTGAGGCAGGGCTAATAAAGGTATTTACTATTGAGCACTTTTGCCAGTCTTGTGCTTTGCTGTGCATGTGACTTCTGCAGATTTTGTAGCTTTTTTTTAATGTTAACCTTTTCCACCTTGGTTTTGTACATTTCCTGTGGATTTAATGTCTTCTGATATCTTTCCCCCTTCCCCTGCCACTCCCTTTACAATCTCCTCATGCCGAGACATCGTTTCTTAAAGAATCTCACAGCGCAGAAGGAGGCCATTCGGCCCGTCGTGCCTGTGCCGGCTGTTTGAAAGATTCTATCCAATTAGTCCCACCCCCCCCCTCCCCCCCCCCCCGCTCTTTCCCCAGAGCCCTGCACATTCTCCCCCTTCGAGTATTTATCCAATTCCCTTTTGAAAGTTACTATTGAATCTGTTTTCACCGCCCTTTCAGGCAGCGCGTTCCAGATCATAAATACGTTCTTGTACAACGTCTGCTCTCAATGTACCTACCCCCAAGCAACGCGCCCTCTAAGTCGCGCGGCTGTTTGCCGGTCCCGCGCAGCCCGGGATCGGATTTACCATGTGAAATTCGCGCATGCGCGAAACTTTGAATGGGCCGCACAGCCACACTTCAAATTAGGGGGAACATTGCTCCCAAGTATCCATGTATCAGGTGTGAGGCCAGGCAGTGAGCATTGGCAGGTTATTGAAACCGGGAGGGGACTGGAGGAGTGGTGCTTCAGCTGAGATTAGTCCTGTCCTCGGCGCTTGCCTGAGATCCGCACGCGTGAGCACTGACCAGCAAGATTGCTGGATAGCAATTAAGGGTAGAAACACCAGCTGATTTCCTTTCCTCTCCCTAGTGCCGGTGATCCACTTGTTGCCACTGGCACTGTGGCTGGGAGCAGCTAAATCAGTCCAGAACAAGGGATTAAACCTGGTACAGGAAACTCTTTTTTTTTATCCGGCACCAACGGGACCGGCGTGGTGCCGGTTTATCAAAAAGTCCGGATTACAGAGAGGTATAGTAAAAGGTACGAGAGCTCCGTACACAGCAACAAATCCAGGCTTCCCTGTTGCTTAGCAACAGGTGCAGGAACCCCGGCCACAGATCCAGGAACGGCCACTAATGAAGTAAAACTTACCTGAACCTACTTCTGAATTTTGCCGGTTAATAGAGATTTCCGGTTATTTAGGTGCCGGTAAGTCGAGAGTTTCCTGTACCTTCAACAACAGCAACATGCATTTATACAGCGCCTTTAATGTAGTAAAACGTCCCAAGGCGCTTCACAGGAGCGATTATCAGACAAAATTTGCCACCGGGCCCTATAAGGACAGGTAACCAAAAGCTTGGTCAAAGTGATAGTTTTGAGGAGCGTCTTAAATGAGAGGGGGGCGGAGAGGTTTAAGGAGGGAATTCCAGACCTTAGGGCCAACCCAGGCAGCTGAAGGCAGGGCCGCCAGTGGAGGGGGCAAAAGAAATCCGGGATGCGCCAGAGGCCAGAATTGGAGGTGAGCGGAGATCTCTGAGGCTTGTAGGGCTGAAGGAGGTTACAGAGATCGGGAAGGGTGAGGGCATGGAAGGGTTTGAACACAATAATGAGAATTTTAAATTTGAGCTGTTAGTGAACCGGGAGCCAGTGTAGGTTGGCGCGCACCGACCGGGATGATGGGTGAATGGGACTTGGTGCGAGTTAGGACACGGACAGCAGAGCTTTGGATAGAACTCATGGTACTAGAATAGAAATTGCTGAAAATACACAGCAGATTATCAGCAACTGAAAAAACATTTGCGGGTTACCCAGAATTTTATTTTTAATTTCAGATTTTCAACATTTGCGCTTTGTGTCTCTTTTTATTTGTACCTTCGGGGCCAGCATGGCTCAGTGCGGGATTTGACTTTAACAGTTTATCCACTGGGTTGCAGCTTTGTCCTTGACCTGTGCTGCCAATGATTGGCACAATGCACGTACTAGTGCACCTAATAAGGGGGGTCCAACCAGCGAATCAAGGGCCACCCGTGATCACCGAGCCCTGGCAATCCGGCCCTTGAATCCGTTCTAGTTGTGCTTAGATGTCTTATTTGATCAGTTATCCTCTTTGATCCTGGTGGTTTTGGATAGGACTACATTCAAAGTGTCAGCTGTGGCTTAGTGGGCAGCACACTCGCCTCTGAGTCAGAAGGTTGTGGGTTCAAGTCCCACTCCAGAGACTTGAGCACATAACTCTAGGCTGACACTCCAATGCAGTGCTGAGGGAGCGCTGCACTGTCGGAGGTGCTGTCTTTTGGATGAGATGTTAAAC
The DNA here is from genome assembly GCF_052327205.1 of Somniosus microcephalus. NCBI lineage: Eukaryota > Metazoa > Chordata > Chondrichthyes > Squaliformes > Somniosidae > Somniosus > Somniosus microcephalus. Next base: position 9,083,821 of record NC_141012.1, read on the forward strand.
CGAGGCCCCGTCTGCTCTCAGGTGGACGTAAAAGATCCCGTGGCACTATTTTGAAGAAGAGCAGGGGAGTTATCCCCGGTGTCCTGGCCAATATTTATCCCTCAATCAACATAACAAAAACAGATTATCTGGTCAAAATAACTTAATTTAGTATTTACTTAAGGTGCTAGTGACATCTAGAGGGAGAATACCAAAACTGCAGCACTTTTTTCTATATTGACAGCCCATTCATTCCATGGTATCTAACTATCAACCATCTTTTTGGTGATTGGAGAATTAGTTAAATACAACAGGGAGGGGAGGGGGGTGGAGAGAGGGGTGTCATGACTACCAACCGTGCATATTTAGAAGTCCAAAGTACAATTATTATTGGGAGTAAATTCATTCAATGGATTCTTTGCTTTTCTTCATTTTGTTTCAGGCGACAAACCCCCCCCACTGCCCCTTCCCACAATGGATGAGGTTTGGGCTGTCCCAGCCTTCGTGGGTCACTTAGGTGAAGCCTCAGGCACCACATGTAAAGTTTAAATCTATATTCTCATCAACTTGCATACGCCTCGAGTTGCTGATACTAGTTTATCCACTATTAAAAAAGACTTGCATTTATATAGCGCCTTTTACGACCACCGGATGTCCCAAAGCGCTTTACAGCCAATGAAGCACTTTTTGAAGTGCAGTCACTGTTGTAATGTAGGAAACGCTGCAGCCAATTTGCACACAGCAAGCTCCCACAAACAGCAATGTGATGATGACCTGATAATCTGTTTTGGTGATGTTGATTGAGGGATAAATATTGGCCCCAGGACACCTGGGGAGAACTCCCCCTGGTCTTTTTCGAAATAGTGCCATGGGATCTTTTACATCCACCTGAGGGGGCAGCGGGGCCTCGGTTTAACGTCTCATCCGAAAGATGGGACCTCCGACGGTGTTTGATGGAGTCCTGACCAATGTTTCATCCCATTCAAAATTCTGCTCGTGCGCGGTTTTTCCATTTTAAAAGCCGGTGAGCTGGCTGCGTGGTACCTCCAGAACGCTGCGCAGGTTAAAGGGAACGTTGGTCCTGACTCTGGATTCAGGCTGCACTCGCACTTTCAACACAGCATTTGTGCGAAGTGAGATCACTTTGTACAAACACACCGCAGTTGTGGTGTGAACGAAGCCTAACTGGACTTTGACATTGTCTATCCCCCCCCCCCCCCCCCCCCCCCACATCCCCCACGGCAGCTTAATGACATTTCGCACTCAATTAAATTGTTATAGGACCTTGTTGTTCTTTGCACTAGAATCCTTTTTGCAAACTATTAATTCCAAGCTCAGCTCTCATGGTGAGTGAATACTTGGATCAAATCAGCTGTATATAAATATCTCTCAATGGCACGAATTCAACCTCATTAAGATGTGAAACATGTATTCATATCCACAACAGTTAAGGTGTTTGCGAATCTGGTGGGTAGTAACTATTCCTTAAGGTACAGTTTCCTTACAGATTTTTGAAGTTGATGCATCAGCCCTCTTAGTTCTTACTGCACTGTCTCATGGTGGATTTATTTATAAGCCTAGCAGCTTGTTATCTTAAAACCAAAAAAAAGCCTGGCATGTTGGACCTTGGAATGCAAAATGATATCTCACTGAAATCGAGAGCTGTTGTGTCACATGCCAGGCCCAGATTGCTGGGTCACTGGTCAAGGCAGAAATACACAACTAGATCCCTCGGCATCTTGAAGGCAAGTGAATGATCTGGCTGTTGTCCCTTCATCAGAGCTGGTGTGAGGGCATTTCCCTCTTTGACTCATTCAGTCTTATAAAGAGGCTCTGTTGCTTTACTGCACACCAGTTCTGATCTCCATCATCTTTCCTCTTTTAAAATGCTGGGAGAAAAATTCGGTTGGTTAGCACCTTAGCGTGGCGATTTAAGCGCCACTTGCGAAATTGATCAGTTGTTTTGTGGCGGCGCTAAACACTACCGCCACGGTCTCCTGCGCCCGCAGATCGTGACGTCAGTCGAGCCTGTAGCGCCCCGGACCGGATATTGAATCGCGCCCCCTTCCTTAGCGCCTGCCGCTAGGAACGACAGGTAGAGGGGAACGTTTTCAAGTCGAGATGGGGCTGGGGGAACGCTATTTAAAGGCGGCCACTTCCTGCCTTTTCTTGTCAGCAAAATTTTTGGTACACGCAGGTTGCGAGGGAGAGCGACGTCTGGAGCGATTTAACGCTGTCCTGAGGAGTTTTGGTCCTCAGCACCACTTTTGAGGTTCCTAAGTGCCGAGCTCTTTCCCTGGGCCTATCCATTAGTGCTTCCAACACAATTGCTTTCGAGGTCTCCAGGCCGAGAAACTGGACGGCGCCAGTCTGTCTGGCTTCCATGGTAACGGACATCGCCTGAGCTTCGGTAGCGTTCTGAGGTAGCGCCTTGCTCCCCAACGTTAGCGCCTTGAGAGAGGTGTGTAGCACCTGATTTAGCGCTCAAATCACTTCCAGGGGCGATAGAAGCGAATTTTGCAGTCTGAGGCGATAATTAGCGCTGGGTGCTAAACTTTGCGCCCGGCCGATATTAGCGCTCCAAAATGGGCGATACCCAATTTTTTCCCCTCTGTCTTTTAAACTGATGTCTTCAGACCCGTTGAGTAAATTCCAGCCTCTCTTATCATCTTGGGTTTCCACCATTCGCAAGTTGTTGTGTTTTTTCAGTCACAGCTATATTTTGTTGCTGAGCAGTCTGTTTTTTGATCTCTCCTTCCTCTTCCCTCTTCCCCTCCCCCCCCCCCCCCCCTCCCCCCCCATACCTAGGCATTCCATGAAGAATACTCACGGCTCTTTGACTTGGCCAAGGAGAAGCCGACACCCCAGAATGATCCGCGCCTCCAGCACGTCCTCATTTACTTCTTCCAGAACAAAGCTTCCAAGCGGGTGATCGAGCGGACGCTCCTGGAGCAGTTTGCGGATAAAAACCTCAGCTACGATGAAAGGTAGAGATCAGTTCAACCCTGGCGCAAGTTGAACTTACAACTGCAGCTTTCAAAGTCAAATTGGCACCTTTCCTAGATCACCACCACCCCCCCCCCCCCACCAAAATAAATACATTATCTGAGGAAGGATGTTCTTGCCATGGAAGGAGTTCAGCGAAGATTCACCAGGCTGATACCTGGGATGGCAGGAATGAACGTATGAGGAGAGATTGGGTCGATTGGGCTTGTACTCGCTGGAGTTTAGAAGAATGAGAGGGGATCTCATTGAAACTTTTAAAATTCTAACAGGACTAAACAGACTAGATGCAGGAAGGATGTTCCCGATGGTCGGGGAATCCAGAACCAGGGGTCACAGTCTAAGGATAAGGGGTAGGCCATTTAGGACTGAGATGAGAAGGAATTTCTTCACCCAGAGTGTGGTGAACCTGTGGGATTCTCTACCACACAAGGCAGTTGAGGCCAACTTATTAAATATATTCAAGAAGGAGTTGGATATATTTCTTGAGGCTAAAGGGATCAAGGGGTATGGGGAGAAAGCAGGGACAGGGTACTGAATTTGGATGATCAGCCATGATCTCATTAAATGGCGGAGCAGGCTCGAGGGGCCGAATGGCCTACTCCTGCTCCTATCTTCTATGTTTCCATATTATTTCTTGCGTTCCAAGTAAGGGACGTCGGTGCTGGAACGTGGGACAGTTTTCCTGTCGTTTTTGCTCCCAGTGTCGGCGTCAAGCTTTCAAACGATGCGACGAAGGTTTTAGTGCAGGTGCGAAGCGGTTTGCGTTTCACGCCAGCGCTAATCTTGCACAATGTAGATTCAGAGTTGAGGCTTCACCTGATTCCGGAGTGAAGCTTCCTCCTGGGATTTAGGCGACATTTAGACTATAACTGGAGGATTGCTGCAAAAGTACTTGATGCCAACCAATGTAAATGCACAAGTCCGGAGTGTGATGGAATACTCTCCACTTGCCTGGATGAGTGCAGCTCCAACAACACTCGAGAAGCTCGACACCATCCAGGACAAAGCAGCCCACTTGATCAGCACCCCATCCACCACTTTAAACATTCACTCCCTCCACCACCAGCGCACCGTGGCTGCAGTGTGTACCATCTACAAGATGCACTGCAGCAACTCGCCAAGGCTTCTTTGGCAGCACCTCCCAAACCATCAACCTCCACTACCTAGAAGAACAAGGGCAGCAGGTGCATGGGAACACCACCCCCTCCAAGTCACGCACCATCCTAACTTGGAAATGTATCGGCCGATCCTTCATCGTCGCTGGGTCAAATCCTGGAACTCCCTCCTTAACAGCACTGTGGGAGCACCTTCACCACATGGACTGCAGCAGTTCAAGAAGGTGGCTCACCACCACCTTCTCGAGGGCAACTAGGGATGGACAATAAATGCTGGCTTTGCCAGCGACTCCCACATCCCATAAACTTAAAAAAAAGTGTTCCCTTTAATTTTTTTTGGCCTGCGCGGCCACTTTAACGGGCTGTGCGGGTCATTCAGAATTCCGCGCCTGCGCGTTTTTTTTTCTATTTAAAAGCAGGCTCACCAGCTGCGCGGGACCTGCAGAGCGCTGCGTGGCTGCACAGCTTAAAGGGAACATTGGTTCCAGCACTAGCGGAAATGCGCATTTGGATTGGGTAGAGCACAGCGCAGATCTAGGCTGAGGCTCCAGAATAAAAAAAAATTGCATTAGTCCCAACCGTGTTATCTATTTCCCACACCATTCCCGTGTTGTCTGCTGTGTTACTGTAAGTTAATGTGCTGTGGACTGCCGCTACCCGCTGGGAACTGTGTGAACGCGGCCCAAACATTTGGCCAGAAATTCAGGTCCCCATGGGTGAGTGCGCGCTGGGTATTCGGGCGTAGGCCCAACGAAAGTGCCGGTTTCGTGCATGCGCGGGAAACCAGAACTTCCGTTCCCTTAAAGGAAGGGGTTCACAGGTCGAACGCGTGCGCCGGAGAGGCTGCGCGTACACCTGGAACTTCCGTTTTTTTTTGCAGGTTTCTCCGGGAGGGTAAGTCTCCAGTAGCTACGCTTATAAAAAGCAGTCGCAAGGCCTGCTTTTAACAAGGTAAGTGGTGAATTAAGTAAAATTAAAACATTTTTTCCACAGGTTTATTATTTTTAAATACTTTAAAGAAAGGTAAGTTTATTTTTAGCCCTGTTAGAAACTGTAATTAATTTTTTCAAAAATTTAAATTATTGTTAAAATAGTTATTTTATGTAATTTATGGTTATTTTTAAAATGTGGTTTTTTTAAAATTTACTTGAAGTTTTAGTGATGTTTTGGGGTTGAATTGTATTCATAGATTTGATAGCTCTTCCTGTCAAATCTATGAATACAGATTCCCTGCTCCCATTGGCTCTCCATGGCCCACGTGATCCCAGGGGATGCTTCGAACTAACTGCGCCCCTGGGATACGCAAGCACTGCGCGCCGGCAGCTGGAGGAGGCCCAGGATCGGAATCCCACGCAGGCCCACAGCTCAACGGCCGGCGCGCTAGGTAAGTGCAGATTGGAGGCTTGCACCCGCGGGAAGCCTCCGACCCGAATTTCTGGGCCATTGTTACACTAGGAATGGGAACAGCTAACGGGGGAAATGAGATTTCCGTTCTGTCAGTCTGGCCTGGATTTACATCCAGAGCTCTGGACGCACTGTCCCACCTGTCAGAAAATTGATTTAACAAATCTTCAAGTCGAAACATCGCTGCAAGATATAAACAATGTTCTTGTGTTCAACTCGTAGGTCCATAAGTATAATGAAGGTGGCACAGACAAAGCTGAAGCTCATTGGACCCTCCGACATGGACATGCAGGAGTACAAGGTGCGATTGAACTTATCTGTCGTGTGGTATTGTTTTAAGCACCCTATCATAAAGAAACGAAAGACTTGCATTTATATCGCGCCTTTCATGACCTCAGGACGTCCCAAAGCGCTTTAGTCAATGATGTACTTTTGAAGTGTAGTCACTGTTGTAATGTGGGAAACGTGGCAGCCAATCTGCGCACCGCAAGCTCCCACAAACAGCAATGTGATAATGACCAGATAATCTGTTTCAGTGACGTTAATTGAAGAATAAATATTGGCCCCAGGACACCGGGGATAACTCCCCTGCTCCTCTTCAAAATAGTGCCGTGGGATCTTTTACGTCCTCCTGAGAGGGCAGACGGGGCCTCGGTTTAACGTCTCATCCGAAAGACGGCACCTCTGACAGTGCGACGCTCCCTCAGCACTGCACCGGGAGTGTCGGCCTAGATTATGCGCTCAAGCCTCTGGAGTGGGGCTGTGAACCCACAACCTTCTGACTCGGAGGCGAGAGTGCTACCAACAGAGCCACGTCTGACACTGTAAGAACATAAGAAATAGGCGCAGGGGTCGGCCAATCGGCCCCTCAAGCCTGCTCCGCCATTCAATGAAATCATGGCTGATCTTCTGCCTCAACTCCATTCACTGGCCCTGTCGCCATATCCCTTGATGCCTTTACTAGTCAGAAATCTATCGACTTCTGTTTTGAATGTAGACAATGACTGAGCCTCCACAGCCCCCTGGGGTAGAGAATTCCAAAGATTCACCACCCTCTGTGTGAAGAAATTTCTTCTCATCTCAGTCCTGAATGGCCGACCCTTTATCTTGAGGCTGTGGCCCCCTACAGTAGAGGGGAAAGGACATAAATATTGAGCATTGTTGCAAATACATCCGCTTTAACCGGGGTTCCAGTTTTTAAGATTTCTCTGCAAAGTTCCTGCTTTGTTTCCCTCCTGAGTTTTTTGGCGCAATTTTTTTTGGCAATTGGGAAACCTGTTTTAAAAGGCAAATACTGCTTCTGGCTTCCTGAAAAATTGGGGCCACTTCTTCCTGCCCTGCGTTCAGTTTGTGAAGGAGTCTTGGAATTACACTTTGGCCTTTTTTTTTAAACATGCTCACGCATGCAGTGAATGAGCGCTGATGACACCTAAAGTGGTGCCACTTAATAGGCGCTCAGCATCCTTTTCTCACCACATTTCAATAATTAATTCAACGGCACGTCAACCTTTTCCTTTACAGGAATGGCACGAGGACTACAGTTTGTTCCGGAAGGTTTCCGTCTATCTCCTGACTGGACTGGAGTGCTATCAGAATGGAAAGTACGTGTTGAATGCTTCAAAATCAGGAGGGAACTCCTTGTGAATCCTTAAATAGCTGACTGAATATTTTGGGCCTTTCTGTTTGAAATTGCTGTCTCTCTTCCCATTTCCCCCCCCCCCCACCACCCCCCCCCCCACCACCACCCCCCAACCCCACTCTGGAAGGAGTGACACAAGATGAGTTTGAGGCTGTAGTTCTTACAGGGGGAAGATCCCAATCTTGCCTGGGACACAGAGGAGTGGCTCAGGACATCTTTCTGGAGAAGGGGCTTCCCTACTAGGGGCAGGGAATGGGGGGGGAAGCGAAAAGTCAGAGGCAAAATTCTTCCCCCATCTCCCCACCTCCCCCTGCCCCAACCACTCTTGGGTGCTACTTAGCGACTGACTCAAATGGTCTTGGAATAGGGCTGGAAGCAGGTTGGTTGTCCATCCTCTCGGCCAGGAATTGGTCCTCAGTTGTGAGGACGCCTAAAGAGGGGGGAAATTAAAAACGTATGAATAGGATAGGGGTGTAGGAACTGGCAACTGCAGCTTGCTGTTTGGCTCAGCTCTCAGATGCTGATGGGGTCAGAGAACTCCTGTAAATTTATTTGGCAACTTTTTTTAACGGTATAGTTCACCTTTCCAAAAGTTCTGAAGCAGAACAGGTTCCTTGTGTCTGCTGACGATGTGCCCTAAGTTAGGGAGAGCTGTAGAGGGAGAGCATATAGCAAACGAGCTACGTGAGCTACGGATTCAGGCAAGCAGCAAATACAGTTCAGTGCCGATGAATGTAAAGTATTCACATTGGTCAAAAAAATGACCATCATAAGTACACAACAAATGGGATCAAATTGTCACAGGGAGAGCCAGAAGAAAAATAAAGTCTTGCATTTATATAGCACCTTTCACAACCTCAGGATGGTCCAAAGCGCTTTACAGCCAATGAAGTACTTTTGAAGTGTAGTCACTGTTGTAATGTGGGAAACGCGGCAGCCAATTTGCGCACAGCAAGCTCCCACGAATATCAATGCGATAATGACTGGATAATCTGTTTTAGTGATGATTGATGGATCAATATTGTCCCGGACACTGGGGATAACTCCCCCCGCTCCTCTTCAAATAGTCCCAAGGCATCTTTTATGTCCCCCCTAGAGAGGGCAGAACGTCTCATCCAAAAGACGGCACTTCCAACAGTGCAGCACTCCCTCAGTACTGCACTAAAGTGTCAGCCTAGATTATGTGCTCAAGCCTCTGGAGTGGGACTTGAACCCACAACCTCCTGACAGAGACAAGAGTGCTGCCCACTGAGCCAAGATTGACACCCTAAGTGTGAGGTTTAATGGAAGGTACAGGGTACCGTAAGGATGAGGTTTGATGGGGCGAATGACCTTTTCTTGACCTTGACAGCCAGGGTTCTTGTAACCATGGTAGGAGCCGTCCTTCAAAATGAATGAAATGCTTGAACGAATATTTTGTATCTACTTGCAGATGCCGTGAATCCCTGACTTACTTGGTCCATGCGTACCACAGCAACTTGAAGCTACTGAAGAACGGAAAGAACCGAGGGATTGATGAGCCGCTAATTGCATACTACAGGAGAAAGTGCCTTTTGGTCAGTCACTACTTTAGAAGAGGGAAAATAAGTCGAATACTTGAGGCGAGGTCTGGCACTTAAAAACATGAAAAAGTGGAAAATACGCAACGTCTGAAAGAGTAAAGACAGGTTAACATTTCCGGTGTAGACTCTTTGTCAGACCTGAAAGACTCTTTACCCGAAAAGTTAATCGTTCCTCATCCACCAGCTGTCAGACCGGCTGCGTGTTTCTGGCATTTTCCAGTTCTATTTCAGGTTTTCTTATTTCTGTTGCCGATGTCGATACTTTCAGCTGTTGTTGGGCTGTTGCAAGAGATCTTGTGCTCTTTATCGATCTCAAGCCCATCCAAGACTTGAATTGCAGCTCCTGCAGCTGAGAGGCGCTTAGTGATGTTGATTGATGGATCAATATTGTCCCGGACACTGGGGATAACTCCCCCTGCTCCTCTTCAAATAGTCCGATGGCATCTTTTATGTCCCCCAGAGAGGGCAGAGCGTCTCATCCAAAAGACGGCACCTCCAACAGTGCAGCGCTTCCTCAGTACTGCACTGGAGTGTCAGCCTAGATTTTGTGCTCAAGTCTCTGGAGTGGGACTTGACCCCACAACCCCCTGACAGAGACAAGAGTGCTGCCCACTGAGCCAAGCATCTCTCTCCATCACTCCTGAACGGGACGTGAGGCAACTGTTGTCTGAAATGATGGGACAGAATTTGCAACCAAACTAACCGCATGTTTAATGGCGCTCACCGTTATAAATCGGCCGGCAACTTGTGGCGAGGAAGAGATATCCCGTGAGCTGCGAGTTGCCACAAGTAACTGGACGGTTTGCGCCACTCCGCCCGTTAGCCTCGCGAAAACGGCAGCTCGCCCTCAACCTCCCCTGTGAGTTTCAAGAAATTGCTGCATTTGCTCATTTAATTGCCCATTAAACTCACCACAGAAAATTAGGGCTACTACTTAACAGCGTAAGTACCTTTTTAATGAGGAGGTTTAAGTTCCTGCAATGCCACGCAACCTCTCTGGCCCAGAATGTGAACAATGTAAACTGTGGAGTCTCATTCCTACAGGTACTAAACTGTTGTTGGAGATTTTTAAAATTTTAAATGTTTGAATTGTTTTCTTTTCCTTTCTATCTCTTCTTTTCCCTCTCTTAACCAATCTTTCTTTCCCTCTTTATATTTCTCTTTCTGTTTCTGTATCAGATTTAACTCTAATTTAACCTCCTTCTCCGATATTCCTCTGTTTCTTTCTCAATCCTTAAATCTCAATTTTTCTGGTGTTAATTTCATTTAGAAATCAATTGAGAATTTTTGTGCTGATATTTTCAAATTAATCCAATAACCTACAGTCCCTATACCGAATCCCAAATCTGGAACTCGCTACCACACAAAGTGGTTGAGGCAAATAGCTTATCTGATTTCAAAAGGAAACGAGACAAGTACATGAGAGAAAAAGGAATAGAAAGATATGCTGAAAGGCTGAAATGAGGTAGATAGAATGGGAGGAGCCTTGTGTGGAGTATAAACAGCAGCACAGACTAGTTGGACCGAATGGCCTGTTTCTGTGCTGTATATTCTATGTAATTCTATGTAACATGTTAACTTCAGTTACAAAGTATTTGCAGCACAGAAACAGGCCATTCGGCCCAAAAGGTCCATGCCGGTCGGTGTTTATGCTCCACATGAGCCTCCTCCCATCCCTCTTCATCTAACCCTATCTGTATATCCTTCTATTCCTTTCTCCCCCTTTTGCTTATCTAGCTGCCCTTTGAATATATCTCTGTTTTTTGCCTCAACTACTCCCTGTTGTAGCAAGTTCCACATTCTTAAGTTTCTCCTGAATTCCCTATTGGATTTATTAGTGACTATCTTATAATTATGGCCCCTAGTTCTGGTCTCGCCAAGTCTCCCCTATCAAAACCTTTCATAATTTTGAAGCCCTCTATCAGGTCACCCCCCCAGCCTTCTCTTTTTCTAGTGAAAAGCGCCCCAGCCTGTTCAATCATTTCTGATGGTCCTCAGTGTTCCCATCCAGGGAAGAAGTCTTGAGTGGGAGCAGCCCTGGGAATGCTCTTGGAGTCCCCCTCATCCCCGAGTGGCTGGCTGGGGGAGTAACTAGTTGAGTGGCCTGGAAGCAGGTGTCTTGCCTTCTCCCTTTTCCAGGTAACAGTCTGTGGTGATGGACGAGAATCGGCAGTAACGACAAACTGGAGAAAAAAAAAATTCTGCCTGGTTAGTCAGCAGGGTATTGAAGGCGTGGACACTTCATGTAACGGGTCTATGGTTTTTACATCCCTTTCACTAATAATGATCCTGACCCGCACTTCACACCTATCGTTGCAGGAGTTGAATGCCAGTGCAGCAGACTTGTTTGAAAGTGGCGATGACGGCGATGTAACAGAAGGGTTGAGCATAATGAACGACCTGGTCATTCCGTGCATGCATCTCATAGTCACCAACGAGCTCTCCAAAGAAGACCTGACTGCGGTGGAGATGATGAGAAACCACTGGTGTTCCTACCTCGGCGAAGACATGGATTGTAAGTCTTTGTGGACCATCTGTTCTTAGGATCATATAGCACAGAAAGAGGCCATGTGGCTCCTTACCTTCTCTCCTCCTTTAAGACGCTCCTTAAACCTACCTCCTCATCTGTCCTAATTCCTCCTTATGTGTCAAATTTGTGGTTGATGACGCTCCTGTGAAGCACCTTGTGATGTTTGACAACATTAAATTTTTGATGATGTTGTAGATGGTCAACTCAGAATGGTCAATATTCTAACAGATTGACAGTGCTGCCAACAGGAGGCGCTGGACAGTGCTCACGAGTGGGCCGCCTGACCTGTTCTCCCCTTTAATCCAGGGCACTCATGCCAGCCATCGCACCACTGCAGCTTTTGCCCCAGAATAAGGTCAACCATTTCAGCACAGGGGATCCAACCTGGGGGGCCTCCCAGGTCTGCACAGCTCACCCGCTCAGAACCCTAACCAGCTGAGCCATCGGGGGAGGCTCCCTGGGTTTTGTGTGTTTGAAGATGATGGGGGGGGGAAGGGGAAGTCAGATGATGTTCCAGAATCTTATGGTCTGGTGGTCGCCAGCCCTGAAGAAGGTTTAACCCAATCATTCTCCAGCTCTATTTTGGAACATCTCCCAAAAGTAAGAAAGGACCATATCTAAAGAATTGGGAACATAGGTGCAGGAGAGGCCATTCAGCCCCTCGAGCATGTTCTGTAAAGCAGTTCTATTTATAGTATGGCTCCAGGGGCACGCTGCCCACCTCCCCTTTATCTGTGGCCCTCCGCAGACTCTGCCCCACGTGTCATTGTTCGTAGTACACTTGGCAGAGGGATGTTGTTGGGATTTGGTGCAGTTCCTTCTCGTTAAACTCTACAGCCAGAGGAAACAGGCATGCCATTAAGAAGGGACACAGGGGAAGAGAGACTATCTCGGAATCCATAATTGGCGCAGAGCTGTGTCTCATCGATCTTTAAGGTTGAGGCTTTCCTGAGAGGGATCCTCAATAAAAAAAACATTTTAAAACATCACAAAAACCCTGGAATAATTTAAGATGCTGCAATTGGGGGGGAATTTACTGTCTTCCTGGATTGATGAATTAAGATGGGCTGAATGACCTTCCTCATTTGTAATTATCTTGTAACTCTTCTGCAGGGCTTGAGCCTGTATCGCTCCTATTGTTCATGCCATTGTCAGAGTTATTCACGTGGTTTTGTGTCAGTTGGTAGCATTTCATGTCAGGTAATTATGGGCGCAAATCGGTAGCACTCTCCTAAATCAGAAAATTTTGGGCTCAAGCCCCACTGCAAGACTTGAGCAAATAATCGAAGGTGACACTCCAGTGCAGTACTGAGGGAGTGTTGCATTACTGGAGGGGCTGTCTCTCGGATAAGAGGTTAAATCAAGGCCCTGTTCAAGTGGTTCTGGTGGATCTACAAGATCCTGCGGCATCATTGAAAGAAGAGCAGGAAATTCTCCTTGTGTCTTGGCCAACATTCATCCTTCAACCAACCACCGGAAAAAGCAGATTAACTGGTCATTCATCTCATTTGATGTGACGTGTTTTTGGGATGTCCTGGGAATGTGTTCTATTAATGCAAGTTCATTTTTTTTTATTTATTCATTCACGGGATGTGGGCATCGCTGGCAAGGCCGGCATTTATTGCCCATCCCTAATTGCCCTCGAGTCCCTCGTAGCAGTCTAATGGGGCAGTTTTTTTTTTAATACGACAGTGTGGCTTGCTAGTGGCCATTTCAGAGGGCAGTTAAGAGTCAACCACATTGCTGTGGGTCTGGAGTCACACATATAGGCCAGACCGGGTAAGGACGGTAGATTTCCTTCCCTAAAGTACGTGTATGGACAGGGAGCTGCCATTCTCTGGTGTCCCTTCCCCCCCCCCCCCCCCCCCACCCATCCCATTTAAAAAAAAAAAAAAATGATTTATGTTTATATATTTTTTAATATTTTATGTGTGTTCTTAATCGCAGTGAAATTGTAATTTCCTTTGCAGCCCAGCTACAAGAGAAACTCACCGAATTCCTCCCGAGGCTCCTGGACTGTTCTGCCGAGGTTCGAATCCTGCGAGAGCCTCCAAAGATCCGGCCCAACTCGCCCCACGACCTGTGTAACAGGTTCGCGGCGGTAATGGAGTCAATTCACAGCACGTCGCCTGTCGCGGTCAAGTAGCCACCCCACCAGATAACATGAGATTGGAACTTTGAACACTGGACCCTTCGAACTGCGTGGTCTTTGAGTACCAAAGCACTTCACCAGCATTGACCCCGCAGTTAATTATCAAACACTGTTATCTGTTACATCAGGACTGGGGCTGGGAGGGTGGGGAATAGCAACGGTTACATGAAATACTGGCTGCCCTTTATTTTCATGCAACTTTGTATTTTGTACTTTTTGTGCAATAAATAATTTTTTTGTGCTTTATTTCCCAGTGGTGTGTAAACACATTTTTCCCCCAAGTGCTCTTGCATGTTTTTTCATGAAAGTTAAGGTAACGTTTAGACCCACTCAAGCCACAACAGGGGGACGGAGGGAACATGAAACAGGAGTCGGCCATTCAGTCCCTCGAGCCTGATCGAGCAGGCAGACCAGCTGGAAGCGAAATTCAGGAGTGAAATTATAGAATCATAGAATGGTTACAGCACAGAAGGAGGCCATTCGGCCCGTCGAGCCCGTGCCGGCTCTCTGCAAGAGCACTTCAGCTAGTCCCACTCCCCCGCCCTTTCCCCGTAGCACTGCATTTTTTTCCCCTTCAGGTACAGGAAACTTTCTGGTATCCGGCACGGACGGGACCGACGTGGTGCCGGTTCATCAACAATTCCGGATAACCGAACGCCATAGTAAAAGATACGGAGCTCGGAGCTCCGTATAAAGCAACAAACCCTGTTAGCAACAGCTTCAAAACAATCGGCACAAGTTGCAAGCGTCTCTGTAGCTTAGCAACAGCTTCAGCTACACCCTTGCACAGCAACAAATGGAGTAAAAAAAGTAACTAAAAGTAAAAAAAAGTTACCTGAACCGACTCCTGAATTTTGCTGGTGGATAGAGCGTTCCGGTTATTTAGGGGCCGGTTAATCGAAAGTTTCCTGTATTTATCCAACTCCCTTTTGAAAGCCAAGATTGAATCTGCCTCCACCGCCCTATCAGGCAGTGCATTCCAGATCATAACCACTCGCTGCGTAAAAAAGTTTTTCCTCATGTCGCCTTGGTTCTTCTGCCAATCACCTTAAATCTGTGTCCTCTGGTTCACTTCTTAGGAAAGACTTCTACACACAAAGGGTGGTAGAAGTTTGGAACTCCCTTCTGCAAAGGACAATTGATGCTGGGTCAGTTGTTAATTTTAAATCTGAGATTGATAGATTTTTGTTGTATTACAGGATATGGGGCAAAGGCGGGTATATGGAATTAGGTCACAGATCAGCCCTAATCTCATTGAATGGCGGAACAGACTCGAGGGGCTAAATGGCCTCCTCCTGTTCCTAGGTTCCTAGGGATAATGAACAGCCCTGCTCTGTGCACGGCCCCCGTGTACTGCCTTTCACCCTGGCGTCCTGGCAGAGATCCAGAGTTCTTGTGAAGTAAATGCGAGTTCAGTATTTAAAGGCTCCATTTAATCAGCAGGCAAGTGACTGGCTCATCAGAGCGTGCTTTGAAATCCTTCCATAAACTCTTGCTCTTTTAAAAAAAAACAAAAAAAAAACAGCAACTGATTTCACAAGGCCCGTGTCTCCGAGAGGTAATGGAGCAGATATTCTCAACCTTGTTTTCAAATACCTCCATGGCCCTCGCCCCTCCCTATCTCTATAACCTCCTCCAGCCCTACAAGCCGCCGAGATCTCTGCGCTCCTCTAATTCTGAACTCTTGAAATCCCCAATTTTCTTCGCTCCACCATTGGCGGCCGTGTTTTCAGCTGCCGAGGCCCTAAGCTCTGGAATTCCCTCCCTAAACCTCTCTACCTCTCCTCCTTTAAGATACTCCTCGAAACCTACCTTTCACCTGTCCTAATATCTCTTTATGGGGCCCGGTGTCCTTGGGACATTTCACTACCTTAAAGACACTACAGTAAACTCGTATCCGGCACCTACGGGACTGGGATGGTGCCGGTTGATTAAAAATTCCGGATAATGGAGAGGTATACCTACCGAGGTCCGAGAGCCCCGTTACACGGCCACAGGTGCAGGAACCCCGGTTACACGGCCACAGGTACAGGAGCCCTGGTTACACGGCCACAGGTACTGGAGCCCTGGTTACACAGCCACAGGTACAGGAGCCCCGGTTACACGGCCACAGGTACTGGAGCCCCGGTTACACGGCCACAGGTACTGGAGCCCCGGTTACACGGCCACAGGTACTGGAGCCCCGGTTACACGGCCACAGGTACTGGAGCCCTGGTTACACAGGTACAGGAGCCCCGGTTACACGGCCACAGGTACTAGAGCCCTGGTTACACAGCCACAGGTACAGGAGCCCCGGTTACACAGCCACAGGTACAGGAGCCCTGGTTACACGGCCACAGGTACAGGAGCCCCGGTTACACGGCCACAGGTACAGGAGCCCCGGTTACACAGGTACAGGAGCCCTGGTTACACAGCCACAGGTATTGGAGCCCCGGTTACACGGCCACAGGTACAGGAGCCCTGGTTACACGGCCACAGGTACTAGAGCCCTGGTTACACGGCCACAGGTACAGGAGCCCTGGTTACACGGCCACAGGTACAGGAGCCCCGGTTACACAGCCACAGGTACAGGAGCCCCGGTTACACAGCCACAGGTACAGGAGCCCCGGTTACACAGCCACAGGTACAGGAGCCCTGGTTACACAGCCACAGGTACAGGAGCCCTGGTTACATGGCCACAGGTACAGGAGCCCCGGTTACACAGGTACAGGAGCCCCGGTTACACGGCCACAGGTACAGGAGCCCAGGTTACACAGCCACAGGTACTGGAGCCCTGGTTACACAGGTACAGGAGCCCCGGTCACACAGCCACAGGTACAGGAGCCCTGGTTACACAGCCACAGGTACTGGAGCCCCGGTTACACGGCCACAGGTACAGGAGCCCCGGTTACACGGCCACAGGTACAGGAGCCCCGGTTACACAGCCACAGATGCTGGAGCCCCAGTTACATGGCCACAGATCCAGGAGTCCCTGTTACATGGCCACAGGTACAGGAGCCCCGGTTACACGGCCACAGGTACCGGGGACCCAGTTACACGGCCACAGGTAACGGCGATCCGGTTACACAACCAGAGGTGCAGGAGCCATGGTTACACGGTAAAACGTACGAGAACCCCGGTTACACAGCCACACATAAACAGTAAAACTTACCTTTGGGTTCCTGAACCTACTCCTGAATTTTGCCAGTTATTAGAGAATACCGGATAATTAGGTGCCGTTTAGACGAGAGTTTACTCTTATATAAGTGCAAGTTGTTGTTGATAATTTGCATTGTTTTTGAAAGTAAAATGTCACACAGTGGTCAACACCAAATTATTGAACTATCATTGGTGCAAAATTCTGACCAACGCCAATAACATGAAGTAGCGCCCCTCCCTCCCCCACACTTGTAGATGGCTCAATGCCTGGGCCAACTGCGCAATGCATAAGATTCTAGGCAAGGTAAAACCATGTGGTTACTGTCAGTTGGTTATTTGAATAAGATATTTATTGACCTGGAATAAACAGGTCAATTCTTCACCTTTCACAAAGATAGCACACACATTGTTCCAGTCTGTGCCCAAACAGAAGGTGCTGAAAAATAGAATTTTTAAATATGTTTTCGGGACACGGGTGTCGCTGGCAAGGTTGCCCTGAGAAGGTGGTGGTGGGCCCTCTCCTTGAACCACTTGAACCAGTCCTTGGCATTCGATAGGGAATTCCAGGAGTTTGACCCAGCGACGATGAAGGAACAGCAAGGGGAGGATGGGTGTGCGACTTTAAGGGGAACCAGGATTCTCGCGATCTTACTGTTCTCGCCCTGCTCCCTCATGAGGCCAGAAGGTACCGTTGAAGTAAGCTTGGTGAGTGGCTGCAGAGCTCATCCTGTCGATTGTATGTACCAGCGTTGTCCAATATGTTCGCCACTAACCACGTGTGTCTAATTGGGAATCCAGATGTGACTCATTGCAATTCTGATTAGTAAATAAAAATGATTAATAGACACAGTCATTGGGCCTGTGATCGCAATACACGTATTTGCACTTTAACCCTTTTGCGTGTTTGTTGGGAAAGCGGCAAGACGGAAAGCAGAGTGTGCGAGTGTCTTTTGATCATTGTGAGTGCTTTACCTCCTTGGTTACTGAATGGTGGCAGATGTTTTCTAAATTTAGCGCAAGTGTCAAACAGTGTCGCTGTCGGCGACTTCTGGTACATACTGAGAAGTGGTTTCCAAAGCTGCGATGATTCTCTGAAACCACTTCCCAATTTGCTTTTTGAAGTTACGGCAACTGGAGTTTAGAAGAATGAGAGGTGATCTCATTGAAACGTGTAAGATTCTCAGGAGGTCTTAACAGGGTAGATGCTGAGAGGTTGTTTCCCTTGGGCTGGGGTCACAGTCTCAGGATAAGGGGTCGGCCATTTAGGACTGAGATGAGGAGAAATTTCTTCACCCAGAGGGTGGTGAATCTTTGGAATTCTCTACCCCAGAGGGCTGTGGAGGCTCAGTCGTTGAGTATATTCAAGGCCGAGATCAATAGGTTTTTGGACTCTTGGGGAATCAATGGATATGGGGATCGGGCGGGAAAGTGGAGTTGAGGTTGATGGTCAGCCATGATCTTATTGAATGGCGGAGCAGGCTCGAGAGGCCGTATGACCGACTCCTGCTCCTAATTCTTATGTTAACTGTTGTGCAGTTCCAAGCATTTTCCAGCAGAGGGCATTGCAAGCTTACAGCAGTGGAACTCGACCTGAAAATCATCTCTTAATGGAATTTTGTACCCAACATAAGATCAGCCAAAAATGACTGCAAATATGAATTTTCACAGGAGTTTTCATTTAATTTCTTATAACTATTTTATCCTGATTTTCAGAATATGTATTTTATAATTCAGTCATCTTAAAGTCCCTGAATCCAAATTAATTTTCAATATTGAGAGTTCATGGGTTGATTGATAGTTGTGGCTTGGAATTGAGCAGATTGGTATCTGTGCTATTCATTTATTTAAACTTTAAAAAGAAATTTATTCTGAATTTGGGAATTGCTAGATGAAAGAAGACACAAGCTCCATCTCTCCACGGATGCTGCCTGGCCTGCTGAGTGTTTCCAGCATTCTCTGTTGTTATTTCAGATTTCCAGCATCCGCAATATTTTGCTATTGTACAAGGTCCATCTGGTTCACCTTCTACCATCTTGGTATTTTTTATTTGTTTATGGGATGTGGGCGTCGCTGGCAAGGCCAGCATTTATTGCCCATCCCTAGTTACCCTTGAGAAGGTGGTGGTGAGCCGCCTTCTTGAACCGCTGCAGTCCGTGTGGTGAAGGTACTCCCACAGTGCTGTTAGGGAGGGAGTTCCAGGGATTTGACCCAGCGACGATGAAGGAACGGCCGATATATTTCCAAGTCAGGATGGTGTATGACTTGGAGGGGAACTTGGAGGTGGTGGTGTTTCCCATGCGCCTGCTGCCCTTGTCCTTCTGGGTGGAAGAGGTCGCGGGTTTGGGAGAACTTTGGGAACCATCGGTCCAAAGTCACCTGTTCCCCCCGAGCACGCTACACTCACCACACGTCATGTCTCAAATTGCTCGAATACTGGATCCCAATATTATTTTCAGAAATAAATCTCTCTACTTTACATCAACAGCTTCTACTGTTCCCTACGGAGTCGGTTTCACAGATTTATCACTCGCTCGCTGAAATAACGCCTCCATAAACATGAACTTAAAGTTAGTTTATGTTGTGCTGGCACACTCCTTCATGTGTTGATATCTTACAGGATTTCCCTGTGGCACGAGGCAATAGCTGGAGCTCTGTGGGGTGCGCAGGTCGATACACTGGGCTGGGCCACCACCCTCCTCCTCCCACCACCACTCCCACTATGGGGTTCAGTGGCAGGCTGTTGCTCTCCCCTGGCAATGTGCTGTTCTTCCCCCTCTGTCATGGGGAGGCAGCTGGGCATTCGCTTCACCCCAAACAGTTCTCCCCTTCCTCCACCCACCCACCGACCAACCATCTGTTGCCCTATAAGCAGAAAGATATCAGAATTGATGACAAGTGTAAGAAAGACTTGCATTTCTGTAGCGCCTTTCACAACCACCGGACATCCCAAAGTGCTTTACAGCCAATGAGGTACTTTTTGAAGTGTAGTCACTGTTGTAATGTAGGAAATGTGGCAGCCAATTTGCCCACAGCAAGCTCCCTCAAACAATGTAATAATGACAAGATAATCTGTTTTAGTGATGTTGGTTGAGGGATAAATATTGGCCAGGACACCGGGGAGAACTCCACTGCTCTTCTTTCAATAGTACCATGGGATCTTTTACGTCCGCCCAAGAGGGCAGACTGGGCCTCTGTTTAACATCTCAACCGAAAGACGGTACCTCCGACAGTGCAGCACTCCCTCAGCACTGCACTGGAGTGTCGGCCTAGATTTTTGTGCTCAAATCTCTGGAGTCGGACTTGAATTCACAATCTTCTGATTCAGAGGCGAGGGTGCTGCCCACTGAACCACTGGCTGACCAGGAGGGTAACATTTGCAATCTGAAAGGGCAAGGAGGATGAAGAATTCCTAAAATGTGTGCAGGAGAACTTTCTTAATCAATATGTTTCTAACCCAACGAGGAAGGAAGCAGTGCTGGATCAGTTCCAGGGAATGAAGTAGGGCAAGTGGAGTGTGTAGCAGTGGGAGAGCATCTGGATAATACTGATCATAATATAATTAGGTTTGAAGTAGTTACAGAAAGGGATAAAGAAAAATCAATGGTGAAAATAACCAACTGGAAAAGAGCCAATTTTAGTGATTTGTGGAGGGATCCAGCACACGTGGACTGGAAACAAAGATTGGCCAAGAAAACAGTAAATGAGCAATGGCAGGCCTTCAAGGCGAAGATAATTTGGGTACAAACCAAGCACATTCCCATAAGGAGGAAAGATGGGGCATCCAAAGCTAGCGCTCCCTGATTGACAAATGAAATAGAGGTTAAAATAAAAGAGAAAAAGGAGATTTATGACATGTCAAGTAGAGAATACAGTCGAAAACCTGGCAGAATACAGAGAAAAGATTAGCGGGCACCATAAAAGGGGACCCAAAAATCTTTTATAAACATATAAAAAGTAAAGGGATAGTTAAAGGGATGGTGCAGCCGATTGGGGACCAAAAAGGAAATAATCTTGTGGAGGCAGAGGGCCTGACTGGGGTACTGAATGAGTACTTTGCATCTGTCTTCATAAAAGAGGATGAAGTTAATGTCGCAGTAGAGGAGGAGGGAGTAGAGACATTGGATAGGATTAAAATAGATAGAAAAGAGGTGCTAAATCATTTGGCACCACTCAAAGATAACAAGTCACCCGGTCCAGATGGGGATGCAGCCTAGGTTGTGGAGGGAAGGAAGGGTGGAGATAGCAGAAACTCCGCCCACAATCCTGCTTGGATATGGGAGTAGTGCCAGAGGACTTGGGGATTGAAAATGTTACACCCCTGTTCAAAAAATGGGAGAGGGATAAACCTGGTAATTGGAAGCCAATCAGTCTAAAGTCAGTGGTGGAAAAACTACTCAAGAATTGTCAAGGAGAAAATTAATTCACTTGGAGAAGCATGGGTTAATAAGGGATTTGTTTGAGGCAAATCATGTCTGAATAACCTGATTGAGTTATTTGATGAAGTAACAGAGAGGGTTGATGAAGGTGGTGCAGTAGATGTTGTATTCGTAGACTTTTGAAGGGCATTTGATAAAGTACCACATAATTTGGAAAAATGAAGCACATGGGATTAAAGGGACAGTGGTAACTTGGGTACGTTATTAGCTAAGGGATAGGAGGCAGAAAGAGGTTGGGAACTGACGGTTTTTTGATTAGAGAGAAGTATGTAGCGCAGTGCAGTTCCCCAGGAGTCAGTATTAGAACCATTGCTTTCCTTGTTACACATAAATGACTTGGACCTGAGTATAGGGTGTACAATTTTGAAGTTTGCTGATGATACAAAACTTGGCAATGCAGCAAATAATAAGGAGGATGGTAGCAGACTTCAGGAGGACTTTGGCTGGTGAAATGGAGAACATGGTACAGGAAATCTCTCTTAACCGGCAAAATTCAGGAGTAGGTTCAGGTAAGTTTTACTATATATTAGTGGCCGTGTAACCAGGGTTCCTGGATCTGTGGCTGTGTAACAGAGACTCCTGGATCTGTGGCCGTGTAACCGGGACTCCTGCACAAGTGCCGTGTAACCGGGGCTCCTGCACCTGTGGCCGTGTACGGGGCTCTTGTACCTTGGTAAGTATGCCTCTCTGTAATCCGGACTTTTTGATCAACCGGCAGCACGCCGGTCCCATCGGGGCCGGATAAAAAAGAGTTTCCTGTAGATGCAATTTAATGCGGATAAGTGTGAAGTGATGCACTTTGGGTGCAGCAACATGGAGAGACAGTATAATCTAAACGGTGCTATTTTGAGAGGGTGCAAGTGCAAGAGGGACCTGGGGATACATGTTCACAAATCTTTGAAGGTGGCAGGACAAGTTGATAAGGTGATTAAGAAAGAGTTTGGGATACTTGGCTTTGTAACGAGGGACGTTGAATACAAAGACGAGGAAGTCATGATAAACCGTTACAAATCACTGGCTAGGCCACACTTTAGGAAGGATGTCAAGGCCTTGGAGAGGGCGCGGAGGAGATTTACTAAAATGGTACCAGGGATGAGGGACTTCAGTTATGTGGAGAGACTGGACAAGCTGGGATTGTTCTCCTTAGGGCAGAGAAGGTTATGGGGAGATTTAATAGAGGTGTTCAAAATCATGAGGGGTTTTGATAGAGCAAGTAGGGAGAAACTCCAGCAAGTGGGTCAGTAACCAGAGGTCACAGATTTAAAATAATTGGCAAAAGAGCTAGAGGGGAAATAAGGAGACAGTTTTCACACAAAGGATTGTTATGATCTGGAACACACCACCTGAAAGGATGGTGGAAGCAGATTCCATAGGAACTTTCAAAAGGCAACTGGACATCTACTTGAAGAGGACTAATTTACAGGGTCATGGGGAAAAAGCTGGGGTGTGGGACTAAATTGGAGAGCTCTTTCAAAGAGCCGGCACAGACACGATGGGCCAAATGGCCTCCTTCTGTGCTGTAATTACACCTCCTCTGGACATATCCTCTGTTTCTTTCTTGTCCTATTATCACTCCCTTTTGCACCATCATCCCTTTTGTCATTTACTCACTCCTGCCTTCCACCCTATCAGGCTGGGGTTGTTTTCCTTGGAGCAAAGAAGGCTGAGGGGGGACCTGATTGAGGTGTACAAAATGATGAGGGGCATAGATAGGGTAGATAAAGAGGAACTTTTCCCCTTAGTAGGAGGGTCAATAACAAGGGGGCATAGATTCAAGGTAAGGGGCAGGAGGTTTGGAGGGGATTTGAGGAGGAACTTTTTCACCCAGAGGGTGGTTGGAATCTGGAACTCACTGCCTGAAAGGGTGGTAGAGGCAGGAACCCTCATAACATTCAAGAAGCATTTGGATGAGCACTTGAAATGCCATTGCATACAAGGCTATGGACCAAATGCTGGAAAATGGGATTAGACTGGACAGGGATTGATGGTCGGCGCAGACACGATGGGCCGAAGGGCCTCTTTCTGTGCTGTATAACTCTATGACTCTATGACTCTATGACACAGTCCTTCCCAATTGTTCTACCCCGCCCCCTCCCCATCACACACATTTTTTTCCCTGTCTCTGTACTTGCTCAAAAACTGTTAAATCTCTGAACATCTTCCGTTTCTGATGAAAGGCCATCGACCTGAAACATTGACTCTGTTCCTCTCTTCACTGGTGCTGCCCTGACCTGCTGAGTGTTTCCAGCATTTTCTGTTTTTATTACAAAATGGGACTAACTTCACTTTGCTTTCTGCACACGGGTCAACAGACCGACTGAAGCTCCACAAACGAGACTTAAGTGCCGGCTTTTTTGGCGTTGCACGAGATGAAATCCCTGAGAAAGGCTCCTAACTTCTTGTTATCAAACGGCTGAGTCCGTGAACGAGGAGATTAAGCAGCTCTGATACCCGGTATCAAATCTTGCCACCAGGCTCCCGCACTGAATTGATGTCTGTCTGAGTGGAATGATTGCTGCCTTTGAATGTACTTGAGAAGAAGTGAAATTCTGCCCCGCGGCATCGACCAGTGAAAATCATCAACAGGACTGTAACTGCAGAGCAAGATCTGTCTGTGTTTGTTGGCCATGAGCAGACGGGATTAAATTGTACTCAGCGCAGCAAAAACTGAATCTCAATCATCTCATACTTTGCCTTAGGAACATCGGAACAGGAGGAGGCCATTTACATAGAAACATCGAAGATAGGAGCAGGAGTAGGCCATTTGGCCCCTCGAGCCTGCTCCGCCATTTAATGCAATCATGGCTGATCATCCAAATTCAGTACCCTGTCCCTGCTTTCTCCCCATACCCCTTGATCCCTTTAGCCTTAAGAAATATATCTAACTCTTTCTTGAATATATTTAATGAATTTGCCTCAACTGTCTTCTGTGGTGGAGAATTCCACAGGTTCACCACTCTCTGGGTGAAGAAATTCCTCCTCATCTCTGTCCTAAATGGCTTACCCCTTATCCTTAGACTGTGACCCCTGGTTCTGGACTCCCCGCCACCGGGAACATCCTTCCTGCATCTAGTCTGTCTAGTCCTGTTAGAATGTTATAAGTTTCAATGAGATCCCCTCTCATTCTTCTAAACTCCAGCGAGTATAAGCCCAATCGACCCAATCTCTCCACATACGTCATTCCTGCCATCCCAGGTATCAGTCTGGTGAATCTTCGCTGCACTCCCTCTATGGCAAGCACATCCTTCCTCAAATAGGATGACCAAAACTGCACACAATACTCAAGGTGTGGTCTCACCAAGGCCCTGTACAACTGCAGCAAGAAATCCTTGTTCCTGTACTCGAACCCTCTCGCTACGAAGGCCAACATACCATTAGCCTTCTTAACCGCCTGCTGCACCTGCATACTTACCTTCAGCGACTGGTGCACAAGGACATCCAGGTCTCGTTGCACTTCCCCTTCTCCCAATCTATCGCCATTCAGATAATAATCTGCCTTCCTGTTTTTTGCCACCAAAGTGGATAACCTCGCATTTATCCACATTATACTGCATCTGCCATGCATCTGCCCAATCACCCAACCTGTCCAAATCATACTGGAGTTTCTCGGCATCCTCCTCACAGCACACACGCCCACCCAGCTTTGTGTCGTCTGCAAATTTGGAGATATTACATCTAGTTCCCTTGTCCAGATCATTAATATATATTGTGAATAGCTGGGGTCCTAGGACCGATCCCTGCGGTACCCCACTAGTCACTGCCTGCCACTCAGAAAAAGACCCGTTTATTCCAACTCTTTGCTTTCTCTCTGCCAACCAGTTCTCTATCCAAGTCAGTACCTTGCCCCCAATCCCATGTGCCTTAACTTTACACGCTAATCTCTTATGCGGGACCTTATCGAAAGCCTTCTGAAAGTCCAAATACACCACATCCACTGGTTCTCCCTTACCTATTCTACCAGTTGCATCCTCAAAAAATTCCAGTAGATTAGTCAAGCATGATTTACCTTTTGTAAATCCATGTTGACTTTGTCCGATCCTGTCACTGTTTTCCAAGTGCTCTGCTATTACATCTTTTATAATGGACTCTAGCATTTTCCCCACTACCGATGTCAGGCTTTGTGGGCGCATTACGGGGAGGTGTGGGGGGGGGTGTGAAGACGGGGGCAGGGCACAATTCCTACGCTTGAAAGGTGAGGCCCGAGGGGCCCTGATATTGGGCCTCAAGCCTTGTTTCCATGAAGATAAGATTTTGGAATACTAACTGAAGCGTTGGTGTATTCTGAGTCTTGCATTTGAGATGTCAGAGAGGAATCTTTGACAGAGGCTTCCTGAATTGGCATGGGGTCTTCTATCTTTCTCCCTTGGAGGTGGGGTGGAGATACAGGGACAAGTCTAGTTAAAATTGGGACGGGCATGTATGGGGCCTGCTGGCCTTTCCTCATCCTCGGCAACACAACACATCGGAACATAGGAACAGGAGGAGGCCATTCAGCCCCTCGAGCCTGTTCCGCCATTCAATGAGATCAGGGCTGATCTGCGACCTAACTCCACATACCCGCCTTTGGCCCATATCCCTTAATACCTTTGGTTAACAAAAATCGATCAATCTCAGGTTTAAAATTAATAGCTTGGAACTAATTAGTGTGCATCATAATGCTGTATTAGTCAATGTTTTTTTTCAAATGAGAGGAGACTAGAAACAGTCAAAGAGGAAGGTTTTTAAGCGACTTTTGAAGACAGGTGGGAGGCCACCAGACAAAAGTAGTTTTGGGAGGAAATTTCAGAGGAAGGGAGTGCAGTGGCTGAAAAGGTTGGCCATTGATGGTGGAGCAGAAAGTGTGGGTGTTGTGGTGGGAGAGGAACAGGCAGCAGTCTAGATTTAGATGAGTGTAGGGCAGGGACTAGGAGATAGAGAAGATGATTCAAAAGGGGCACAGCCACTTGAAATGAGGATAAGGAAAAGAATATGGAGACTCCAGACCACAGAGATTCCTCATCTTTCTCTGTTGCACTTTTTACAATTCGAAGGAAAGGCTTGCATTTATATAGCTCCTTTCCCGACTTCAGGACTTTCACATCCTAAAGCCCTTTACAGCCAATGAAGTACGTTTTCAAATGTAGTCACTGTTGTAATGTAGAAAATGCAGCAGCCAATTTGCGCACAGCAAGCTCCCACAAACAGCAATGAGATAATGACCAGATCATCTGTTTTTAGTTGTTGGTTGTGGGATAAATATTGGCCAGGACACTGGGGAGGACTCCCCTGTTTTCCTTGAAATAGTGGCCGTGGGATCTTTTATGTCCACTTGAGAGAGCAGACAGGGCCTCGGTTTAACGTCTCATCCGTAAATCCTCAGTTGTATTTGTTGTTTTGCAACTAAGAAAATCAGTAATAAAGTCCATTATTATCAGTTTCCTCTTCATAGTAACATAGGAATTGCTAGATGAAAAAAGACCCATGGTCCATCTAGTTTGCCTTCTACCATTCTGGTAGTCGCATGATCCAACAATAATGGAGTTGTTGACCAATCACAGCAATCAATCTCTATCAATGAGTCTACAACAGGCCCAGACATGAGGCGAGGAAAACCCTCAGTGGTGGAGAGCTTTGGGAACAATAGGTCCAAAATCACCTGTTCCTCCCGAACATAAAGAGAGTGAGCGGATAAAATAGCATGTTTACCTTTCTTAGAATGATAGAAACATAGAAGATAGGAGCAGGAGTAGGCCATTCGGCTCCTCGAGCCTGCTCCGCCATTCAATGCGATCATGGCTGATCATCCAAGTTCAGTATCCGGCCCCTGCCTTCTCCCCATATCCCTTGATCCCTTTAGCCTTAAGAAATATATCCAACTCCTTCTTGAATATATTTAATGTATTGGCCTCTACTGCCCTCTGTGGTAGAGAATTCCACAGGTTCACCACTCTCTGGGTGAAGAAATTCCTCCTCATTTCTGTCCTAAAAGGCTTACCCCTTATCCTTAGACTGTGACCCCTGGTTCTGGACTCCCCGGCCATCGGGAACATCCTTCCTGCATCTAGTCTGTCTAGTCCTGTCAGAATTTTATAAGTTTTATACATTTTATAGAAGTTACAGCACAGGCGGGATGTCTAATGCTACCTCTTCTTCTGAAGCCATCTACTCTTGATCGCATTTCCCTGCCCTTTTCCTGTGTCCTTTCACATTTATTTCCTTTGCAAATCTTATTCAATTCCCTTTTAAGATTTGCTAAAGTATCTCCTGTTGATTGACAGATTGTAAAATAATCTTTCAACAATTTTGCATTTAGCCCTTTCCGCCCCCCCCCCACCCCCCCTGGTGAAAACTGGCTAGTGTTGTAATGACCTTGAGGGGGTCGGGGTGGAGTATGACTCCTGTCACACCTGGAGGGG
This sequence comes from Somniosus microcephalus, assembly GCF_052327205.1. Lineage (NCBI taxonomy): Eukaryota > Metazoa > Chordata > Chondrichthyes > Squaliformes > Somniosidae > Somniosus > Somniosus microcephalus. The sequence continues at coordinate 9,111,177 of NC_141012.1, forward strand.
GATGGGCAGGAGAAGTTGGGTATGTCAGGCAAGACCTGGATGGGGGAGGGAGATACAAAAGCAAAATACTGTGGAAATCTGAAATAAAAACAGAAAATGCTGGAAATACTCAGCAGGTCAGGCAGCATCTGTGGAGAGAGAAACAGAGTTAACGTTTTTTTTTTGTTTTTTTTATTCATTGGTGGGATATGGGCATCGCTGGCTGGCTAGGCCTGCATTTAGTGCCCATCCCTAATTGCCCTTGAGAAGATGGTGGTGAGCCACCTTCTTGAACCGCTGCAGTCCATATGGTGTAGGTACACCCACAATGCTGTTAGGAAGGAAGTTCCAGGATTTTGGCCCAGCGACAGTGAAGGAACGGCGATACAGGTCCAAGTCAGGATGGTGTGTGGCTTGGAGGGGAACTTGTAGGTGGTGATGTTCCCATGCGTCTGCTGCCCTTGTCCTTCTAAGTGGTAGAGGTCGCGGGTTTGGAAGGTGCTGTTGAAGGAGCTTTGGCGAGTTGCTGCAGTGCATCTTGTAGATGGTACACACTGCAGCCACAGTGTGCCGGTGGTGGAGGGAGTGAATGTTGAAGGTGGTGGAGGAAGTGCCAATCAAGCGGGCTGCTTTATCCTGAATGGTGTCGAGCTTCTTGAGTGTTGTTGGAGCTGCACTCATCCAGGCAAGTGGAGAGTATTCCATCACACTCCTGAATTGTGCCTTGTAGACGGTGGAAAGGCTTTGGGGAGTCAGGAGGTGAGACACTCGCCGCAGAATTCCCAGCCTCTGGCCTGCTCTTGTAGCCACAGTATTTATATGGCTGGTCCAGTTCAGTTTCTGATCAATGGTAACCCCCAGGATGTTGATAGTGGGGGATTCAGCGATGGTAATGCCATTGAATGTCAAGGGGAGATGGTTAGAGTCTCGTTTGTTGGAGATGGTCATTGCCTGGCACTTGTGTGGTGCGAATGTTACTTGCCACTTGTCAGCCCAAGTCTGAATGTTGTCCAGGTCTTGCTGCATATGGACACGGACTGCGTCAGTATCTGATGAGTCTCGAATGGTGCTGAACAGTGTGCAATCATCAGCGAACATCCCCACTTCTGACCTTATAATGGAGGGAAGGTCATTGATGAAACAGCTGAAGATGGTTGGGCCTTCGTCAGAACGAGGGAGAGAAATGGCATGCACCACCACGGATACCATTTATTATTAAGTACACACTGTTCTGTATATAACCCTGTTTGGAGTTAATTTGAAAGAAGTTAAACACTGCATTATCTCTTGCTATTTGTGGGATTTCACACTGTGTCAATTTTTTTGGGGAAAAATATCTGTCATTACACTACAACCTTCCTGTAACAATTGAAGTGGATGCAGATACGTATTCCAGGACACCGACTGTGGGAACAATTGGCCAAAAAATACAGCTCGACACCTAAAAGTCAAAGAGAGCATTGCGAGGGGCAACTATTGTCAGGCAGTGGATGTTTATCGAGATTAATATATGTTCATAGGTTGAGCTGAAATTATTACAGCTACTTTAATAGAAATGAGTTGCCATATTCTATGCTAGTCAACTTGTCCATGGCAGCTCAGCTTCAGTGTTAATGAAGCAATATTAGAAATGCATGAAGTAGTTGCACAATGATGCTGTAATATTGCCAGTGAAAGAAGAAATGGAAGAAAACGAGTCAAGGGTAATTGCCAAAGTGCCAGTCACCGACAGCCCAGCTCACTGTTGCTAGGAGATTCACCTGACTACCATTATGAGGACAGATAGGATTCAGCTCTCGTCGAGCTTCAAGTCATTTAGTTTTTGGGATTCAGCTCACACTTGTCCATTTTTATGGCTGCTTCATAGGGCTCAGTCTAGCTGTGGGATTTAATGATTGGCAGTTTTTGTAATACTATCTACTCCAGGCTTGATTTCTCCGAACTTTTCCTTGTCAGCCTCCCCAGCTCCACTCTACACTCACCCAGACCTCTGTGACCCGTGTCCTGTCCCCGCACAATGTTCTTACACCCGTTGCTCCTGGCTTCACCAACCTCCACTGGCTCCCCATTCCTCAAAGGCATTGACTCGAACAGCCTCTTCCTCACGTTCAAGACTTTCCACAGCCTCTCTCCTCCCTACTCCTGCAACCTCTCCCTCTGGAGTGGGGACTTGAACCCACGACTTTCTGACTCAGAGGCACGAGCATGCTACCCACTGAGACCAGGCTGACACTCTGAGTGGTGCCACCAAGCCAAGTTGTCAACAACCCATACATTGTGTACATTGCTCCAGATGTGCACTGATGCCCTCTGTTCTGGTGGAAACTGGAACGGTCGGTGTGCCAGCTGAGTGAAAAGTAGCCGTCCACCGGTAATTTCTACCCGCCAACCCGATGGGTGAGGCAGGCGCTGCTGGATAGATGCAGGGACCAATGTTCTCCCTAAGGTGCGCGGCCATGCAGCGATCGCAAGGCACCACGCAGGCCGCTCAGCATGCGCGGCCATGCAGCGATCGCAAGGCACCACGCAGGCCATGCAGCAAAGTTAAAGGGCCTGCGCAAGGGGAAAAAAATTAGAAGAAACATTACTTGTGACACTGGGCAGCCATGATGCCCATTAGATTCTGCGGCATTATTTCAACACCGGGGGCATAGATTTAAAGTACTTGGGTCGGAGGTTTAGAGGGGAGTTGAGGAGAACTTTTTTCACCCAGAGGGTGGTGGGGGTCTGGAACTCACTGCCTGAAAGGGTGGTAGAGGCAGAAACCCTCATCACATTTAAAAAGCACTTGAATATGCACTTGAAGTGCCGTAACCTACAGGGCTACGGACCAAGAGCTGGAAAGTGGGATTAGGCTGGAGGGCTCTTTGTCGGCCGGCACAGACACAATGGGCCGAATGGCCTCCTTCTGTGGCATAAATTTCTATGATTCTATACCAAGGGAGGTCTGGTTCTCCTCCGTAGGCGGATCTCCACCTTGGGTGGGTCCAGGAGATGGAGCTGCACAGGGGAAGGGAATAAGATTTGAGCCATAACTTTATACAAAACCTTTGATGTAGATCTATAGCAATATTGCCTCTTTTTTTTTTAGCAATCTAGCTCTTACACTCCTCCCTGCTGTGATCAAAAGCCTGTGTTTTAAAAGCCTACAACCCTTTAAGCTCAATATTGTCCCCCTGGCTTATTTATTTAATTACCTACATGTGCCTATCCTGTTCGGTATAAAAGTAATGTAGAAACATATCCATGCTCGTCCAGTGTGAAACGAATGAGAACATTACATGGAAGCAACACTGAGGAGAATTGCAAAAACGGCATTCGCACAAATGCCGATTCCAGGATCGACCCTCGATTCTCAAGCACTTTCTGCGACTGAATCATTTGGAACAAACGAAGAATATGAAAGCAATTCATAACACGGAGGTCAGCGAGTTTTCTTGTCAGAAATCCGCAGTACCTAGACTTGCGTGTAAGCAAACAGATGTCCGGGCTTATTAAACAAGCTGCTGCTGTTTCACCTCCACTCACAGAGGATCGGGATTAGCTCTGGACAAATTAAACTGAACATGATGCTCCGCAGCCTCTTGTGCCTGTCAGCATGTAACATGAAAGCGTTTTAAAAAAAAAAAGGCTTTTCTGTTGAACAAGTGAATGTGTAGAGTGCGTTGCCGAGGTACTTCATTACCAGACCGGCTGTTTATTGGAGAGCAAGCTTAATTTTTCTCAATGGTGCTGATATTGATTATGTTAATAATGGTATCTGGATTATTCATTTCCTCTTTGTCCCCCAGTGCCAATTGAACTGCACGACAGTTTGAGATCTGAGGCACAGCATTCTCAAAATAAAAGTAATTACGTTGTACAGGGCCTTGGTGAGACCACACCTTGAGTATTGTGTGCAGTTTCGGTCACCTTATCTGAGGAAGGATGTTCTTGCCATAGAGGGAGTGCAGCAAAGATTCACCAGACTGATACCTGGGATGGCAGGAATGACGTATGAAGAGAGATTGGGTCAATTAGGCTTATATTTGCTGGAGTTTAGAAGAATGAGAGGGGATCTCATTGAAACTTATAAAATTCTAACAGGACTAGACAGACTAGATGCAGGAAGGATGTTCCCGATGGTCGGGGAGTCCAGAACCAGAGGTCACAGTCTAAGGATAAGGGGTAAGCCATTTAGGACTGAGATGAGGAGGAATTTCTTCACCCAGAGAGTGGTGAACCTGTGGAATTCTCTACCACAGAAGGCAGTTGAGGCCAATTCATTAAATATATTCAAGAAGGAGTTGGATATATTTCTTAAGGCTAAAGGGATCAAGAGATATGGGGAGAAAGCAGGGACAGGGTACTGAGTTTGGATGATCAGCCATGATCTCGTTGAATGGCGGAGCAGGCTCGAGGGGCCAAATGGCCTACTCCTGCTCCTATCTTCTATGTTCCTATGTTTCTATATGTCTCCATTCTAAAAACAATGGTCAACATATTTATTAACTACTGGCAGACCTTCCGTGGCATTGCTTGGGAAAAGTCATGCTTTTCTACAACAACAGTAGCAGATCAGAAGATTGTTTTTAAATCTTTAACAAAGAGTGACATCTGGCCACGCTAACATAACATATCGGATATATAGATACAGGTTTTAAGTAAATCATTTTGAACGCTAACATTTTCATGAATAAAAAGAAAAAGAAAGACTTGCATTTATATAGCACCTTTCATGACCTCAAGACGTTACAAAGCGCTTTACAGCCAATGAAGTACTTTTGAAGTGTAGTCACTGCTGCAATGTAGGAAATGCGGCTGCCAATTTGCGCACAGCAAGCTCCCACAAACAGAAATGTGATAATAATTTTTTTTTTAGTTGCTTGAGGGATAAATATTGGCCGGGACACAGGGGATAACTCCCCTGATCTTTTTCGAAATAGTGCCATGGAATCTTTTACGTCCACCTGAGCGAGCATATGGGTCCTCGGTTTAACTTCTCATCCAAAAGACGGCACCTCTGACAGTGCAGCACTCCCTCAGCACTGCACTGGAGTGTCAGCCTAGATTTTCGTGCTCAAGTCTGTGGAGTGGGACTCGAACCTTCTGACTCAGAGGCGAGAGGGTGCTACCAACTGAGTCACGGCTGACACACATGTTCTGGTAAAGGTCACTGGATAACGATCAGGAGTATCAGGCCTATTTCCCCACTCCACACAAATCCTAAGGGTACTGAGTGGAATTTTAGTGCCACTGCTTCCGTCTGGTTTAGACCAGTTAACTCACCACAGATTGAGAACCAACCCTAGGAACTTTTGCTCTCATGACTCAGCAGTTTCACCCATTTCCTGTTGGCGTCTTGTTGGTTCCCGGTTAAGCAATGCCTTTGTTTTCAAATCCCTCCATGGCCTCGGCTCTCCTTATCTGTCTAATCTACTCCCGCCCCACAACCTTCCGAGATCTCTGTGCTCTTCTAATTCTGGCCTCTTGAGCATCCCTGATTTTAATCACTCCACCCTTGGCGGCCGTGCCTTCTGTTGCCTAGGCCCTAACCTCTGGAATTCCCTCCCTAAACCTTTCCATCTCTCTACCTCTCTTTCCTTCTTTAAGATGCTATTTAAAACCTACCTCTTTGACCAAGCTTTTGGTCACCTGCCCTAATTTCTCCATTTGTGGCTCGGTGTCAAATTTTGTTTCATAACCCTCCTGTGAAGCACCATGGGACATTTTACTACATTAAAGGTGCTATATAAATACAAGTTGTTGTTGCTGTGATCAACAATTTCCCTTCAAATGAGCACGTAACAGAATATAGAAGTTCAAAACGCATTAGATTTAATTGGCCAGTTAAATGTGTCCAAATATAGCCTTCAGACAGTGAAAATAAAGTAATTGACCAGGATTAACTGTGCATAAGTGTTACTGTTAACCTTGCTCAATTCATTAACTGGTGAGAAATGTTTTCAGAAGAACTTCCTTTAGTTAAACACCGGGGGTCAGGATTGTTGTATAAAGCCATGTTTACAGGAGCATGTGTTGAGACTGGGCTTCGCTGAAAGGCCCATTAAACATGGTTTCATTTATCAAACCAGGGAGAGGTGACCAAAGCACGAAATGGCGACAATTATAGGTGCCTGTCCCATCATCATTCCCAATCCCACTTACTGTGAATCGCTTGTCAGTGTAACATCAGATATTCTTAGATTGCAAGATACTGGCCTCCCTGTAACACTCTAATATGCTACAAGGAAATTATTACAAAGTGTCATTAGAAAATTCTGTGTGAGCATTTCATAGTATAAATTAAAATTTAGCTCCAGAAATTTGCTTGAGGGCTTCTTCCGATCGGCCGCTGCAGCTTTGGCGGAAAATCGGCGGAAGTCACCTCCGACAGTGCAGCGCTCCCTCAGTACTGCCCCTCTGACAGTGCGGCACTCCCTCAGTGCTGCCCCTCCGAAAGTGCGGCGCTCCCTCAGTACTGCCCCTCCGACAGTGTGGCGCTCCCTCAGTACTGCCCTTCCGACAGTGCAGCGCTCCCTCAGTACTGCCCCTCCGACAGTGCGGCGCTCCCTCAGTACTGCCCCTCCGACAGTGCGGCTCTCCCTCAGTACTGCCCCTCCGACAGTGCGGTGCTCCCTAAGTACTGCCCCTCCGACAGTGCGGTGCTCCCTAAGTACTGCCCCTCTGACAGTGCGGTGCTCCCTCAGTACTGCCCCTCCGACAGTGTGGCGCTCCCTCAGTACTGCCCCTCCGACAGTGTGGCGCTCCCTCAGTACTGCCCCTCCGACAGTGCGGTGCTCCCTCAGTACTGCCCCTCCGACAGTGCGGCTCTCCCTCAGTACTGCCCCTCCGACAGTGCGGTGCTCCCTAAGTACTGCCCCTCCGACAGTGCGGTGCTCCCTAAGTACTGCCCCTCTGACAGTGCGGTGCTCCCTCAGTACTGCCCCTCCGACAGTGTGGCGCTCCCTCAGTACTGCCCCTCCGACAGTGTGGCGCTCCCTCAGTACTGCCCCTCCGACAGTGCGGTGCTCCCTCAGTACTGCCCCTCCGACAGTGTGGCGCTCCCTCAGTACTGCCCCTCCGACAGTGCACAGCTCCCTCAGTACTGCCCCTCCGACAGTGCGGTGCTCCCTCAGTACCGCCCCTCCGACAGTGTGGCGCTCCCTCAGTACTGCCCCTCCGACAGTGCGGCGCTCCCTCAGTACTGCCCCTCTGACAGTGCAGCACTCCCTCAGTACTGCCCCTCCGACAGTGCGGCGCTCCCTCAGTACTGCCCCTCCGACAGTGCAGCGCTCCCTCAGTACTGCCCCTCCGACAGTGCAGCACTCCCTCAGTACTGCCCCTCTGACAGTGCAGCACTCCCTCAGTACTGCCCCTCCGACAGTGCGGCGCTCCCTCAGTACTGCCCCTCCGACAGTGCGGTGCTCCCTCAGTACTGCCCCTCCGACAGTGCAGCGCTCCCTCAGTACTGCCCCTCCGACAGTGCGGTGCTCCCTAAGTACTGCCCCTCTGACAGTGCGGTGCTCCCTCAGTACTGCCCCTCCGACAGTGTGGCGCTCCCTCAGTACTGCCCCTCCGACAGTGCGGTGCTCCCTCAGTACCGCCCCTCCGACAGTGTGGCGCTCCCTCAGTACTGCCCCTCCGACAGTGCGGCGCTCCCTCAGTACTGCCCCTCCGACAGTGCGGCGCTCCCTCAGTACTGCCCCTCCGACAGTGCGGCGCTCCCTCAGTACTGCCCCTCCGACAGTGCGGCGCTCCCTCAGTACTGCCCCTCTGACAGTGCGGCGCTCCCTCAGTACTGCCCCTCCGACAGTGCGGTGCTCCCTAAGTACTGCCCCTCTGACAGTGCGGTGCTCCCTCAGTACTGCCCCTCCGACAGTGTGGCGCTCCCTCAGTACTGCCCCTCCGACAGTGCGGCGCTCCCTCAGTACTGCCCCTCCGACAGTGCGGCGCTCCCTCAGTACTGCCCCTCCGACAGTGCGGCGCTCCCTCAGTACTGCCCCTCCGACAGTGCGGCGCTCCCTCAGTACTGCCCCTCCGACAGTGCGGCGCTCCCTCAGTACTGCCCCTCCGACAGTGCGGCGCTCCCTCAGTACTGCCCCTCCGACAGTGCGGCGCTCCCTCAGTACTGCACTGGAGTGTCGGTCTAGATCCTGTGCTCAAGTCTCTGGAGTGGGGCTTGAACCTACAACCTTCTAACTCAGAGGCGAGAGTGCTGCCCACTGAGCCCTGGGCTGACACCTTTGATGTGTATCTGTCACACTTTGTCACAAAAAGCAAATTTCTGTGAACTTAAGGAAAACATTTTTTTCCCGCTAGTTACTTCTGACGGCGGGAAGCAGTTGCCAATCTGCAGAGAAACTTGCCCTACGTAATCTCAGGAGGTGTCTAATTTCAGCTGGTTAGATCCAGTGGCCTTATAGGAAGAGGCCAGCTCATTCACAGCTCCACCTTAGCAGCAGAATAGTACACTGTGGGTTACATGGTCTAACGCTCCCTGTATAACACAGCGCGTCCTTTCACTTACCATGAGCAGTGTCAAAGCTGGGGAGAGGTCTGCTAGTTTTTACTATCGCGGATCACGGGCTGCACTAAAACTCTTTCCCTGAGACATCAAGTGATGGACATTAGGCCACGGGGAACGCAGAGGTTCTTGACGGCGCAGTCGCGAGCAACGTTGACAGGTGGAGAGTCCCAGTCGGTTTCAGTGCCTCCGCGGTCATGCTCAGCTCGTGTACTGAAAGATTGATTCAGCTTTCCAACAGTCAGTATTATTTCTAGTGCTAACATGACGGGGTCAATAACCCGTCGTGCTTCACTGAGCATTGTCAAGCACTCAGCATTTTATTAGAGTCTATTTCTCCAGAGAGCAGTTGAAGTTTCCTTCTTTCCCCTCCAGTTTTCTCTCATCTTCTCCTGAAGGTTGGGACTCGTACAGTTCCACAGGTGCCACTTGCTCTCCGGTCCCTCGCCCACTTCCTCTTCTCTCAGGGTTCACCTTAAACCAACAGCAGACAAAAGAAAGTAAATAAAAGGCAAAAAAAAAGGAAGAAAAGAAACTTAGAAACACAGAACATAGGAGCAGGAGTAGGCCATTCAGCCCCTCGAGCCTGTTCCGCCATTTAATGAGATCATGGCTGATCATCCAAATTCACTACCCTGTCCCTGCTTTCTCCCCATATCCCTTGATCCCTTTAGCCTTAAGAAATATATCCAACTCCTTCTTGAATATATTTAATGAATTGGCCTCAACTGCCTTCTGTGGTAGAGAATTCCACAGGTTCACCACTCTCTGGGTGAAGAAATTCCTCCTCATCTCAGTCCTAAATGGCTTACCCCTTATCCTTAGACTGTGACCCCTGGTTCTGGACTCCCCCGCCATCAGGAACATCCTTCCTGCATCTAGTCTGTCTAGTCCTGTTAGAATTTTATAATTTTCAATGAGATCCCCTCTCATTCTTCTAAACTCCAGCGAATATATAAACCTAATCGACCCAATCTCTCTTCCTACATCATTCTTGCATTTCTACAGCTCCTCTCATGACCTCAGGACGTCCCAAAGCGCTTTGCAGCCAATGAAGTACTTTTAAAGTGTAGTCACTGTTGGAATTTAGGAAATGCGTCAAGCTCCCACAAACAACAATTAAATAAATGACCAGATCATCTGTTTTAGTCATGTTGATTGAGGTATTGATTGGCCAGGACACTGGGGGGAGCTCCCATGCTCTTCTTCGCGTGCCATGAGATCTTTAACATCCACCTGAAGAGAGCAGGCTGGGCCGCGGTTTAACAGCTCATTCAAAAGACAGTACCTCTGACAATGCGGCACTCCCTTAGCACTGCACTGGAGTGTCAGCCTCGATTATCTGTTCAAGACTCTGGACTTGTACCCACAACCTTCTGACTCAGAGACGAAAGTCCTACTGTTGCTTTAAAAGCTCTTAATAATAATTTGTCCATGACTACACAAACCACACTGGGTCCAGGTATATTGTGTATAACTAAAACAGGTTTATTAACATTAAACGTCCAATACAAAGAAGTAATACTTAATGACGTAAGAAGACTACTAGGCACTTGGTCTGAGCGTTAAACAAGGCTTTAATCAACTGTTTTACAACATGGAGATCTAGTTGTGTCCTTCACTAGTTCCTGTTAAAGAATGTCCTGAGCAAGCTGGGCCCATGCCAGAGTATTTATACTCTCCCTGGACAGCGCCACCAGCAGGCCGCCCAGTATTATTGCATAAGTCATTTTCACATGAATGACAAGATTCATGTCACTTAACAAAAAGATAGTCGCAGTCTGTTCATCGAACTCCGGCATTCCTTCCGCGTGACCGTGGTGCGGTCTCTTTCATTCTCTTGCCGTGTTCTGTTGACTGAAGTTTCTTCTTCCTATGGCTTTGCGCTGCTTTCGGTGTTCAATATCTGTATTTCTATCCCCTTTTTCTCCCATTTTGCCTACGTGGCAGTTCGTAAGCAAGCTGGCCTTATCTGAGAACAACCTTCACACTAAGTTCCCACGATGTCTTTTTGCTTTTTAATCAGCTCATTGTTTAGCCGGTTCTGTGTTTTTGAGAAGACGGGGAGTGGTGACCGTCTCCAGCCCCCTATCTTCTTTGGCAATGTTGCTGAATTTCTTGTCCCCCACTATCTCCTTGTTTACTTAACAGACCATTTTACAGAATTACATCAAGTTGGCATAATTTACCATCATGCTTTGCTTCTCAGCCATTCGCCAGTTTATACAGGCTTTTTAGGTTTTTAACATACAATTTCACATATTACAGTTATTTAACAATGGTTACAAAATCTTAACAATGTTTACTAAATCCTACAGGTACACTCTATCCTACACCACCCACTGACAGCGTAGGGTAACAGAAAGGTTGAAATGAGTAGAATAGAGGACAAGGTAAATTGAGAAGCCTGCCCGATTTTCAATTCCATTGAAGTCAATGAGAGAGATGTGTAATAGGCGGCTGATCCGATATCGCCCAAGTCAAAATAACCCCCATTGTTTCTGACAGCTAAACCTGCTCATTAAACATAGAAACATAGAAGATAGGAGCAGCCCCTTGAGCCTGTTCCGCTATTCAATGAGATCATGGCTGATCATCCAAATTCAGTACCCTGTCCCTGCTTTCTCCCCATATCCCTTGATCCCTTTAGCCTTAAGAAATATATCTAACTCCTTCTTGAATATATTTAATGAATTGGCCTCAACAGCCTTGTGTGGTAGAGAATTCCACAGGTTCACCACTCTCTGGGTGAAGAAATTCCTCCTCATCTCAGTCCTAAATGGCTTACCCCTTATCCTTAGACTGTGACCCCTGGTTCTGGACTCCCCCGCCATCGGGAACATCCTTCCTTCATCTAGTCTGTCTAGTCCTGTTAGAATTTTATAAGTTTCAATGAGATCCCCTCTCATTCTTCTAAACTCTAGTGATTATAAGGGGCGTGCAGGTAGTCAATGTGCCACTGGAACCAATGGTGTTGACTCGCAACATAAATACACTTGAGGAAATCTATTTGTCCACCTTGGCTCGGCCATCGAGCAAAACCGGAAGTCTCGCTATCACAGCATCTCACTCTCTTAAAGGAAAGTTTTGCTTCCACTTCAGAAGTTCAGTCCGTCTGTGAAGAACTTCCTGGTATCAGTCTTAAATGTGGCTATTGCCAGTTTGAATCCATCACTCCCTGTCCTCCTGTCAGGTTTACCCTTTGAGGTAGTACCCAGGGATTTTACTTTTTCTATACCTTTTCAGCATCATATTCAGCGAGTGAATATGAAATCCGGGTGCTGTAGAGTGAAATTCCAAAGGCTGAGCGATTTGAAGTCAGGGTGCTGTAAAATGAAACAAAAATACTAAAGAAAACGATGCCAATTTGATTACTAGTACAAGCTATAGAATCATAGAATGATACAGCCCAGAAGGAGGCCATTCGGCCCATCGAGTCTGCGCCGGCTCTTTCGAAGAGCAATCCAGTTAGTCCCGCTCTTTCCCCAGATCCCTGCAATTTTTTCACCTTCCAGTATTTATCCAATTCCCTTTTGAAGGCTACTATTGAATCTGTCTCCACCACCCTATCAGGCAGCGCATTCCAAATCCTAACCACTTGTTGTGTAAAAAAGTTTTCCCTCACCTCGCCTCTGATTCTTTTTCCAATCACCTTAAATCCATGCCCTCTAGTTATTGACCCTTCAGCCACTGGAAACAGTTTCTCTTTATTTACTCTACCTAAACCCTTCGTGATTTTAAACACCTCCATCAAATCTCCTCTTAGCCTTTCTGGTGATTGAAGAACGATGCACTTCTTTCCATCTCATTCTCGTGCTGTGAATACTTTTGCTCCCTCTAGTTAGTGCTCACTTACTAAAACCTCCTGCATTGCCATGAGTTTTTTTTTCTTTCTCTGCTCCGAGTGCTATTCAGTGCGCAAAAGATGAAAATAATTGAATGAAATACTGCCAGATACACCTAGTTAATGATGAGATGCGGAAAAAGTGATTGTCAGAGTTATATCGGGCAGATGGAACTGTCTCATTCCAACCCATCAGGATTATCGAGGCTCCTCACTGTCTCCTAATCTATCCCACTCTTTCCCAGGATCTAACCCCTTACATCTCTCAGTCTTGCAGTCTTCATATAATTGGTAGGTTTTTAGCTTTCAATATTCATTGGCTACCAAGTTGTCAGTTATGCTTACACCATCCAATTTTTTGCAATAATCACGTAAATGTGGAACTTTTTTGAAAAAATGAAGGTGAAAGATCATGACCTAGTTTCCTCTGATATAATGGGACATTGTCATCATTACTCCCTGTTTTCCAAATTCATTCACTGGATGTGGGCGTCGCTGGCAAGGCCGGCATTTATTGCCCATCCCTAGTTGACCTTAAGAATGTGGTGGTGAGCCTCCTTCTTGAACCGCTGCAGTCCGTGTGATGATGGTGCTCCCACTGTGCTGTTAGGGAGGGAGTTCCAGGATTTTGACCCAGCGACAGTGAAGGAACGGCCGATATATTTCCAAGTCAGGATGGTGTGTGACTTGAAGGGGAACTTGCCAAGCACTCCTAGGTTTTTGTTAGGCTGGAAATCCAGCCCCTAAAACATGTTCTCAGCCATTGAGCTTTTAAGGTAAGTTGCACCCACATTCAAAGTGGATGTGCGGAGGCCAAGGGTGAAAAAGTGAAAGATCTGAAATATTGCAAAGCAAGAAATAAAGAGGGTTGGAGGAAAGCTAAAATAGCATTAGTGTAGGCGGAAAAGGATAAAATGAGAATTAAAATTTAAAATAATACGATCAAGACGGAACACGAAAGAAAAGCAATGATGGTAAGGACAACTAAATTGTTTAATTTCTTTCCTTTTTATGATATTCCCACATTACAACAATGACTACACTTCAAAAGTACTTCATTGGCTGTGAAACGCTTTGGTACTTTCTGAGGTTGTGAAAGGCGCTATAGAAGTGCAAGTCATTATAAATGTTGTAATGCAACATTATTGAGGTCTTTGCAATGAGTGAATATCGTGGGCAGAAATTACGAGCAAATTAAATGGTGATATTTCTACCGAGATGGTGGGAGGGGATGAGTTTCACCCTGAATTTATGTCGCCTGTGGAAATTGAACTGGAAATTTTTTTTTACTGGAAATGCAGCAGCCAATTTGCGCACAGCAAGGTCCCACCAAACAGCGATGAAATAAATGAGCAGATAATCTGTTTTCAGTGATGTTGGTCGAGGGATAAATATTAGCCAAGGCACCGGGGAGATCTCCTCCTGCTCTTCTCCAAAGTAGTGCCGCGGGATCTCTTACATCCAGCTGAGAGTTGCAATGGGAACGCATCCTATTGGTTAGTGACCCGGGTGGGTGCGGCACTCATTGATTGGCGGGTAGGACAGCAGAGAGGTGTAAATGCTTCATTCAATGTCACCAGAGACATTCCTACCCCAGATGGAAATGTCTTTTCATTCTGTTGCCAGTACGGTGATGTGTGCCAGCGCATATTAATTTCTTTGTAAGTTCAGTGGGGAGCTGAGAGGAGGGCCACATCAGACATAACTTGAGGCTGCTTCACGACCATGTCTTCTGGCAAGAAACGAATATAAATGGAACAATGATCTAAAGGGCTTGTACATTTAGAACAACTTAATGGCAGTCTGGGATTGCAAAATCTGGCAAAATCTTCCCTGGCACTCCTCACAATGTGTCAGGTGATATGAGGCTAGATTTTTTTTTTTGTAACTTGATGCCCGGGCATAAGACTGGCATTGCGGAATGGGCAGCCCTTCCTACTCCCCCAGCCAGCCTGTGGGGGCATCCAGCTTGTGATCAGCTGCAGCAGATTTGAAACCGTGAGCTTCTCCTTGTTGTACATCGGACTGGGTCTGTTTGGAGAATGTCACTGCTGCCGGAGATTTTACCAGATAGAATTGGCAGAAGGCGGAAACCCCAATTACATCTGGAGGCTGAACTTTTACTGGTTTGAGACTGCTCGAATCAATCCTACACGAGGGCAGACAGCTGGGAAGAAACAAGGTGATTAACAAGCCTTCTGCTAGTCCCTAAGCTCTGGAATTCCCTCCCTAAACCTCTCTACCTCTCTCTCCTCCTTTAAGACGCTCCTTAAAATCTACCTCTTTGACCGAGCACTTGTCCTAATATTTATTTATGTGGCTCAGTGTCATCCGTTCCTAAGGAGCAAGCGGGCATCCAGAGCGGCCGTAGCTGCTGCGACCAACGCACATCGAAGCAGGCTTCCAGCGCCAGCTTAAGACCACCGTGGCACTCGTGGACCTGTCAGCGGCGTATGACACTGTATGGAAGCATGGAATGCTTTTCAAGCTCTCCGCCATTTTACCCTGCAGAACAACGATCCATCTTCTCAACTCCATGCTTAGCTACCGATGCTGCCGTGTGTACTCTGACGCCCAGAAGAGCAGATACAGGACATTGAACAACGGACTCCCACAGGGTTCTGTCCTGGCCCCCATGTTATTCAACGTTTCCGCCAGTGACCTGCCCGAAACAAAGTCCTGCAAATTTGTACACGCTGAGGACATTGCCTTGGCCACGCAAAACATGGATCTGTCAATCACCGAGGAGACCCTGACCAGTGATTTACAGAGGATGGAGGCCTACTTCTGCCGATGGCGACTTCGGCCAAACCCGCAAAAGACCGTCACCTCGACATTCCACCTCAACACCCGTCAAGCAAACCAAGCTTTGAAAGTCTCCTTCTCCGGCGCAGAGGTAAACCATGCCAAAAAAACCTCCTATTTAGGAGCCAGGCTCGATTGCACCCGGTCATATAGACAACATCTCCAGAACCTCGGGAAGACTCTAGAGAGTAGGGTCAACCAGATCCAGAAACTGGCCGGATCCACATGGGGAGCAGACACTCAAACCCTCCGTACGGCAGCATTCGCCCTGGTGTACTCTATAGCGGAGTACTGCTCTCCGGCATTGTTATCGAGTCCGCATGTCAAATATGTTGATGTCCAGTTGAATTCTGCTATGAGAATTATCACCGGTACGCTTTTATCGACACCAACACCTTGGCTGCCCGTGCTTGCAAACATCGCACCAACACACCTACACCGCGAATATACAGTCTCCAGAGAATACAACCGCTGCACCAGCAAAGACATGCCGATCCAGGCCGACTTGAACAACCGACCACCAACCCCTCTCAAACCTAGAGGGCCAATCTGGGCCGTCGCCGAAGCCCTTTAGCGACCTTACCTCAGCCTTGATGACCGATGGCGAAATGCTTGGAAGAACTGCGACATAAGGAAGGAATGGATTCCTTATAGAGGACCCCACAGTACAACCTGAAGGATCAAACCTTCCTCACAAACAGTGGACAACCATCAACCACCTCAGAACCGGTCATGGTAGTGTAGGATCGATTCCTCCACCCCCAACGGTAAAAATATTGGACTATGAAAGATAAATACCCAGAAGTGCACAGCCCGCAAAAAGAGCTGGGCAATAAAGGGTTAATTCAAACATTGCAGCCGAAACTACGTACCTTCAAGAGACTGGATCACAGACAATCTAATATACAAATCTAAAGGGAAGATACAAGAACATTCACATCTTCATGTACCTTAAGGAGTTACATTGTCCACATTAGACCATGGCCCACGAATAACCAGTTTCAGTGCAGGCCTAGACAATGGGCCGGACCTCGAACCTTTTGAATACGAATGCTAACAGAAACCAGCAACTTCGCACATGCAGTCTGACGTAAGAAAACTACTAGGCACTTGGTCTAAGCGTTGAACAAAGCTTTAATCAACTGTTTTACAACATGGAGGTCTAGTTGTGTCCTTCACTAGTTCCTGTTAAGAATGTCCTGCGCAAGCTGGGCCCGTGCCCGAGTATTTATACGCTCCCTGGACAGCGCCACCCACAGGCCGCTCAGTATTATTTCATAAGTCTTTCTTTCATGAATGACAAGATTCATGTCACAGTCTCTTTGGGAGAGTTGCAGTGTCAAAAAAGATATCTCAAATCAATGAACAAAACCAGGAAGAATTCACACATTTTGATATGGCCATCGCATGCTCAGAGGGGGCCATGAAATACTGAAGGTTGGTTTTGGTTTAAAGTAAGATCACTTCGAAGACAGTGTGGGGGAAGCCGATGGCAGAACAGCGAACAGAAAGATTCGGGCCGACAATCAACTCCAAGAGACAGCCGATCGGGAGCGGTGATTGTATGTTTCAGCCAAATCATAGAGGGGGTTTTTGAGATTGAGTCTAAGTAAGTTTGTGAGTTTCAGTCACATCACAATAAGGGTTTTGTGATTGAGTCTGGGTAACCTTATATGTAACAGTCAAATCGCGGACGGGTTTAACTGTGTCATATTGTGTCGATGCAAATGACTCTTGCAGGGATTTGTATTTTGCGGTTGTTAGTCTAATATAAATCGTAGGGATTTATACTGGGGAAGTAATTGTGTGTGTGTGTTCAATAAACAAACGAATCAAAGGTTGAGCCAAAACCCTGGGCCATGTGTATTTTGTTCTTATAAATCCTGACGCCCAAGAACGGTGTGTAACGGGGGACCGGTATCGGAGAAAACCCCTTACAGTAGATGCTGCCACCTTCTCCATAGATAAAAGATTAAAGAATCCCCATCATGTGACTGTGGAGCTCCTGATCAGACCCTGGACACATCACTGAGCACTGCCCTCAGAGGAAATTCACAGGCAGCCTACAAGATATCCACGCCGCTACACCGGAAGCTTTGGCCCGGATATCTGTCTTAGATATTGACGTTTGATTTGCTTTGCTATTGCCATACAAAAGAAGAAGTGTCAAATTTTGTTTGATAATCATTCCTGTGAAGCACCTTGAGAGATTTTACTACCTTAAATGCGCTATATAAATGCAAGTTATTGTTGTTAAACTGAAAAATTGGAGGCAACAGTGAAACTGATAAAAATGAAGGTGAGGGAAGGGGAAAATTGCAGGGTTTATGGGGAAAGAGCAGGAGAGTGGGGCTAATTGGAGAGCTCGTTCAAAAGGGCTGGCACAGGCATGATGGGCTGAATGGCCTCCTTCTGTGCTGTATGATTCTGAGAAGGTAGGAGACATTGTGCTCCTTTACACATACACACCACTTGAAAAAAAATAGGAAGAAGGATATTTCATCTCCTCCGAGAGCTCACTGGCTAGTGTGGGACTAAACTGTACTGTCCAGTGTTTCCAAGTTTGATTTCTCATTCTGTGCTGAGTTCGCTGGTTTCTGCCAGGGCAGCTACAATTGCCTTGGCCACCACGGTCGAATAGCCTGCCAATGACTGGGTCGGATCCCGTGGGCGCCTGAGATCCACACGCACACAGTTCCATTACGGAGGTCACCAAATAGCGATCGGGAATGGGAAACCTGGGCACCTTTCATCTTCTGAATCCAAGGACACGGATAACTACTTGTAGCAATTTCTGCCTCAGCTTCGATCAGGTGCAGACTGAGGGATCAAAACTAAGAACGTCCAGGTCTGTACCCTGCGGTTACTCAGTTTAAACTTGTGCCCAGTTGGGGGCGAACCTTACTGAGTAAAGTAAAAGTAGTTTCAAAGCTTCTAGAGATCATGTAGCAGTGACTGCGCAACCCTCTGTTGCAAATGTGTATGTAATTTACTTGAAATGCTTTGCCCTGAAGCTACAGGATGTAAGCAATCAGATCTGATCCCTCGCTACTGCCAGGCCAGTTGTACAGAGGTGATGGGATGTCGGGTTCAATTAAAACATACCGTTGTGCCATCTTAAATTAATCATAGGTTATGAGGTTGAATATTGAGCAAAGGTGTTTCAGATGTTCCTGAACATTAGCTTTTGCATTGACACTATGCTAGTTCTATGCATTTACCTGTGTAAATCCAAAAATACTGTCAGTGTTGCTTTACGTATATCTGGTTAAAGCAATAGAGATGATATCAGAAGTCATGTCCAATCATTGTTGGCTCTCTCTACACACAACATCTTTTCTTTTGTAAAATGGACAAGGATAGTTCAATCTGAACTGGTTCAACGTAAGATTTGTACCCAGTGCAAGAACATAACATTTTGGGATCCAGTATATGAGTAATTTGAGGCATGATGTGTGGTGAGTGTAGAATGCTTGCGAGGAACAGGTGACTTTGGACCTCTGGTTCCCAAAGCTCTCCACCACTGGGGGTTTTCCTCACCTCATGTCTGGGTCTGTTGTAGACTCATTGATAGAGATTGATTGCTGTGATTAGTCAACAACTCCATTATCGTATTTTTTATATATTCGTTTATAGGATGTGGGCATCGCTGGCAACGGCAGCATTTATTGCCCATCCTTAGTTGCCCTTGAGAAGGTGGTGGTGAGCTGCCTTCTTGAACTGCTGCAGTCCGTGTGGTGAAGGAGCTCCCACAGTGCTGTTAGGTAGGGAGTTCCAGGATTTTGACCCAGCGATGATGAAGGATCGGCCGATATATTTCCACATCAGGATGGTGTTTAACTTGGAGGGGAACTTGGAGGTGGTGGTGTTCCCATGCGCCTGCTGCCCTTGTCCTTCTAGGTGGTAGAGGTTGCGGGTTTGGGAGGTGCTTTTGAAGAAGCCTTCGCGAGTTGCTGCAGTGTATCTTGTAGATGGTACACAGACGGTGTCACACGACCACCAGGATGGCAGAAAGAGAGCTAGATGGACCTTGTTTTTTTTTCGTCTAGCAATTCCCATGTTCCTAACATGGCACGGAAATATAAAAATAGAGGCTTTCTGATAGCTCGGTGGGTAAGTGGATTGCTCAGTGTTGAAGAATGGGAAGATCCCAATCCCTGGTTTATGTTGAATTCGCTAATTTCAGCAGCAGTGGGTGGTAGGGGGGGGAATTGCAGATGGCCTCAGCGTCCTTGGACTAAGGAGACGATAAAATGGACGGGCTTCCCTGATTGCTCTATTACTTTGGGCAGAAAGTGACACAAAAGGTAGTGGGAATCATAGAATGATACCGCACAGAAGGAGGCCAATTTGGCCCATCGTGCCTGTGCTGTCTCTTTGAAAGAGCTCTCCAGTTAGTCCCACTCCATCCCCATAGCCCTGTTACTTTTTCCCCTTCAAGTATTTATCCAATTCCCTTTTGAATGCTGCTACCTCCCCCAAAAGCTGTTGAGGCTGGTGGGGTCAACTGAAAATTTCAAAATGGAGATTGATAGATTTTTGTTAGGTGAAGGTATTAAGGGTTACGCAACCAAGGCCGATATATGGAGTTCAGATCAGCCATGATCTAATTGAATGGCGGAACAAGCTCAAGGGGCTGAATGGCCTCCTCCTGTTTCTATGTTCCTACGTGCGTGGAAGTCTTGTAAGGATATGATGGACTCAGCTGTCATTCCTGCATAATTGAATAGCCTATCTAATATGAATTAACCTTACATAGTATTTATCGTGAATCTTATCATTCATGAAGAAATGACTCAGGAAATAACACTGGGCGGCCAGCTGGTGGCGCCGTCCAAGGAGTATAAATACTTGGGCGTGGGCCCAGCTTGCCCAGGACGTTTTTGTAACCAGGAACTAGTGATGTAACTAGAATCTCATGGTTGTGAAACAGTTGATTAAAGCCTTGTTTTATACTCAACCAAGTGCTTAGTGAGTGTTCTTACGTCCGTATTTACAGCACAGAAACAGCCCACTGTTCCATTCCGGTGTTTCTGCTCCACACGAGCCGCCTCCCACCCTTGCTTCATCTCACCCTATTAACAGATCCTTCTATTCCTTTCTCCGCCATGTGTTTATCTAGCTTCTCTCTGAATGCGCCTGTGCCATTCGCCTGAACCTTGCGTGACCTCAAAAGTGTGGCGGGGAAACAAGCTGGCGATCGTGTCTAACTATTAGCAGATCTTAAATGACCTCAGCCTGCAGCTGAAAGGCAACATTAATTGGGCAAATAAGTACCCGAGGATGCTTTGGAGTGAGAGCGCTTTCAACAAAACTGCTGCGACTGCACAAACAGATGGTTTGGGAATTTGATAGGTCAGTCAATTTAACCTTTGGCTCTCCATGATGTTTTCCCCTCCAGGAGGACAGAGAAGAGCAGCAAAGTTTACTGAGTGTCAGGGATTTAAATTGCGAGGGGAATGTTAAGGAAGCTGATCTTTGCTTGATTTTAGGAAAGAGGAGAATTTCAAGCATTTCGCTTGATGTCTTCCAGTCCACAAAAAGGAACTGACTAAGTTGCTCTGGGCAAAATTTTTCAAAGGGGCAAAGGATGGGTTCAGATACACAGCTTAAAAATTAGGAAGCTGGGAGACAGAGGGGAAGCCAGGTGGAACATGGGGTTGATTTTGTGAATTAATGTGCCTGTGATGGAGATTCATGAGCCACGAGCGCTGATTGGAATATTTGGCCTGGAATTGAATACCCTGTTTTTTGCAGCATATATGACTTTCTGTACCAACCTTTGCACCTGGTATTCCGATAAGTGCCCTGATGTATGAAGCTCTGTCCCAGGATCCGCCCCGATATCATAGGGAGTTCTTTGTTTTAACTACAACATCCGCAAAGAAGTTGAGGCTTGTTAGGCAGTATCTCCCCCTTCTAAAACCCACGCTGGCTGTGTTTTATTAAGTTATTGCACAGAAAGAAAGAAACTTGTGCACACAATCTGGGCTGACACTCCAGTGCTAGTACTGAGGGAGTGCTGCACTGTCGGAGGTGCTGTCTTTCAGTTGAGACGTTAAACCGAGACCCCCATCTTCCCTCTCGGGTGAATGTAAAAGATCCTATGGCACTATTTTGAAGAACTGGGGAGTTCTCTCTCGAGTCCTGGCCAATATTTATCCCTGATTTGACTACACTTCAAAAGTATTTACTTGGCTGTAAAGTGTTTTGCGACATCCTGTGGCGTGAGTGTTAATTAAATGCAAGTCTTTTTTTCTTTGATGGTATCTGTATGGAGAAGCGAATGTCACTAAATCGCCTGATATTACTGAGGCTCTTGCTTCGCGGTCATTTAGCAGGACTCTCATTTCTCAGAAATCTCCGCTCTTTCCCCGTGGACTCATCTCCATGTGCTGCCCACCCCTAGGAACTGCCTGCAAAGCCTGTGGCATTGGATACGGCGCTGTAACACTTCAGATGGCAGATGGCACGCCAGCTGTCAGATATGTGCGATGCCGAGTCTCCGAGGGCTGTCAAGCAAACTAATCAGGACCTCAAAGAAACGCTGTCACTTGTGCATCTGAGGAGCCCTCGTGTCAATCAGTGCTGCCAATCAAACCTTCAGCCACACACTGAAATACTGAGCATCCTGAAGCTGCTATGGGCTGCAAGTATATTTTGTTGCTTTAACGTTTGTTACGGTGTTGTGATGTTCATTACTTCCTCCTTAAAGAAAGAGAGACTTGAATTTATATAGCGTCAAATCATGTCACTCGGAAATATAGAATCATACAGCATAGAAGGAGATCATTCGGCCCGTGGTGCCTGTGCCGGCTGTTTGAAAGAGCTATTCAATTAGTCCCACTCCCCGGCTCTTTCCCCATAACCTTGTAATTTTTTCCCCCTACAAGTATTTATCCAATTCCCTCTTGAAAGTTACTATTGAATCTGCTTCCACCGCCCTTTCAGGTATGGCAGGAATGACGTATGAGAGATTGGATCGATTGGGCTTGTACTCGCTGGAGTTTAGAAGAATGAGGGGATCTCATTGAAACTTATAATATTCTAACAGGACTAGACAGACTAGTTGCAGGAAGGATGTTCCCGATGGTCGGGGAGTCCAGAACCAGGGGTCACAGTCTAAGGATAAGGGGTAAGCCATTTAGGACTGAGATGAGGAGAAATTTCTTCACCCAGAGTGTGGTGAACCTGTGGAATTCTCTACCACAGAAGGCAGTTGAGGCCAACTTATTAAATATATTCAAGAAGGAGTTGGATATATTTCTTAACGCTAAAGGGATCAAGGGATATGGGGAGAAAGCAGGGACAGGGTACTGAATTTGGATGATCAGCCATGATCGTATTGAATGGCGGAGCAGGCTCGAGGGGCCAAATGGCCTACTCCTGCTCCTATCTTCTATGTTTCTATGTTTCAGGCAGCGCATTCCAGATCATAAAAACTTCCCTCTGGTTCATTTGCCAATTACCTTAAATCGGTGTCCTCTGATTACTGTTCCTCCTGCCACTGGAAACAGTTTCTCCTTATTTACTCTATCAAAACCCCTCATAATTTTGAACACCTTTATTAAATCTCCCGTTAACTTTCCAAAGAGCTTCACATACAATGACTTTGAAATGCAATGACTGTTATATAGGCACGTTTGGTAGCCACTTTTCACACTGCAAGGTCCCCCCAAGTAGCCATGAACTAAATGATCAGCTTTGTTGGTTAAAGAGAGAACATTGGTCAGGTGAAGTTACGACTCTTTTGAGTACAGCCGTCAGATCTTTATTGCCAACCTGAACATGCCGATGGGGCCCTGGTTTAACATCCCATCTGAAGAGTAGCATCTCTGGTGATGCACCAGTCCTTCAAGTTGATAATGTGCTCAAGTCCTGGAGTAGAGCTTGAACCTATTGACTCAAGGATGAGTGTGCTAACCCTAACAAGAGTGTGCCAAGAGAACTTGTACTCCGACTCGCACACAAGGGAATAATATCGGAGTATCTTTTTCCAAATTCCTCCCCTTTTCTCCATTTCCTATCCTGGGTTCCCATTCTTGATTGCTATCCAGTGACCGCCCCCCTCTGCACTGAGCATGTGTGGATGTCAGGTAGGGATGCTAGCAGGTCCAATATGGTTAAAGTAGCCTGCCGGTACTCCCTGTCCAAGTTCACACCTGAAGAATGGATGCCTGAGGGTATCTGATGCCTATAGAACCATCCCCAGGAAGGTGACAACCTCTGGTGAGAAGTGTTACTGTCTGAATGGTAACCTCAAAATATCCAAGGTGTAGCATTAAACTAAAATGCACGGGATTAACTCTCAAAGGTAGCGCCTGATAAAAGTAAGCTAGGTTCATCCTAAACTTGAATTCAAGGGTTACAGAGTGGTGGCAAGGTTGTGCCAATTTGTGTTAGAAATATCTTTCAGTGTGACGGCAATAAACTATTTAAAGTATTATACATTTTTCATTTCTAACTTGAATAGGAACCAAAAAACTCCAAGAATTGGATTATAAAATATAATGTTAAATCTGATTGAGTTTTATTAAAAATGAATGATTTTGTGTAATTGCTTCACCTGGATTTGTCTCTCTGGAATGTAGAAGTAGAACAGAAAGGGGCTGTTTGGTATGAAAGTGGGAGCTGTTAGTTGTACTGAGTGCAGGAGAATTTGGCAAGTGTTATTAAGGACCATAGGCGATGACCGTTCTACAACCTCTCAGTCGCCACACCACATCATGCCTGATGTTGCATTGTAGACCACATAGGACCATAGGTCCAGTTGTACTACCTGTACCATCTTCGCATTGACACAAAGTGGCTTCAGGTATACATCCACACACAAGGCGCAGTGTAACTCTGGAGTCAGGTCCCAAAAATAATTCCAGGATGCACTTACACCATGTGGCATCAGAATGCCTTGTCACAGTGTGGGTACAACTGCTGTAGGAGTGAAGCTGGGCTTAGGGAGTGCTCCGGTGGATGGCTGGGTCGATCCCCTGGGGCATTTTGTAAACTTGATATTATGGGCAAAGCAGAGGCATTCACAGAGCTATAATGTAGTAAAACATCCCAGGAGTGATCAGACAAAATTTGACACCGAGCCACATAATAAGATATTAGGACGGGTGAAGAGGTAGGTTTTAAGGAGCATCTTGAAGGAGGAAAGAGAGGTAGAGAGGTGGAGAGGTTTAGGGAAAGTATTCCAGAGCTTAGGGTCTAGGCATCTGAAGGCACGGCCGCCCATGGAGGGGAGAAGGAAGTCAGGGACACTCAAGAGGGCAGAATTGGAGGAACGCAGAGATCTGAGGGTTGCAGGGCTGGAGGAGGTTACAGAGTTAGGGAGAGGCGTTAGCTTGGTAATATTGGGCTCACACGTGAAGAATGATCACTTGGAAAGGGCATTAGAGGTCGCCCAGTGCCTGTTGAATCTTACCTCTTTCAGGGATCTGCTCCATGAGAGAATTGGAGGGAATTAAAGAAAAAAGTATAAATGCATTTCTAGGAGGGAAGATGCCAATCACAGAGATCTTTGAAAACATTGGTGAATGCAAATCCAGGTAAGCTATGTGTGCGGAGCTCCCGTCTTTGTGCCTTTCTTCTTTCTTCAATACTGAAAAGTATTGGCCCAGAAATTCGGGTCGGAGGCTTCCCGCGGGTGCAAGCCTCCGACCTGCACTTACCTTGCGCGCCAGCTGTTGTGCTGTGGGCCCGCGTGGGATTCCGATCCTGGGCCTCCTCCAATTGCTGGCACGCAGTGCTTGCGTATCCCAGGGGTGCAGTTAGTTCGAAGCGTCCCCTGGGATCACAGGTAAACAGTTACAAAACATAGGAGCTCAAGACAAACTACCACATAGGCAAATGGCTAGTCAAGATAGGAACTCAAGACAAGCTACCGTGAGGCAACCGGCTTGTCCAGACTGAGCTCGAGACAAGCTGCCACAGGGCAACCGGCTTGTCCAAACTGAGCACCTTATCAAGACTGAGCAACTTGTCAGCACCTTGTCAAGACCGAGAACAAAGGGAAGAACCACAGAACTTAAATACAAGCAGAAACATAACACAGATAAACAGTTATAGACATAGGATCTCAAGACAAGCAACCACTAAGGCAACCGGCTTGTCAAGGCAAGCTACCACGTAGGCAAATGGCTTGTTGAAACAAAGCACCTAGTCAAGACTAACTCGCTTGTCAGAACTGAGCCCTTAGTGTTCCTCTTTTTTGAACCCATAAATTTAGACAAATAAAAACTGTAAATAAACTATAAAACTGTAAATGAACCAATAAAACTCCAAATAAACCTTAATAATCAAATTAAAATTTGGTTCTCCAGCCCAATTATGCACTCCAGTCCCCGCGGCGCCCACCGGTCACGAAAGTGATCGAGCGTGCCGGCGGACACCACGTGCTCCAGCTCCAGGGCCACCCGGGCGCGAACATGGCCACGGAAGAGAGGGAGGGAGCCCTTAGTGTTAGGGGGATTAAATACGTGGGGTTACGGGGATAGGGTGGGATATGTGTCGGTGCAGGCTCGATGGGCCGAAATGGCCTCTATCTGCACTGTGTGATTTATGTGATTATGTGATTATGAACTTAAATACAAGCAAAAACAGGTGAAACCAATAAACCAGATGAAAGGCAGTTAAGTAATAAACAGGAGAAACAAGTAACAATTAACAAAGGGAAACCAACCAGTGAAGGTGCCATCTAGGGGTTACTGAAGGAACTGACCGGCACCCTCACAAAAAGTGTAAGTGCTGGAGACTTACCCTCCCGGAGAAACCTGGAAAAAAAACGTAAGTTCGATGCGCACGCGCTGCCTCTCCGGTGCACGCGTTCCACCTGTCAACCCCTTCTTTCAGGGGAACGGAAGTGCCGGTTTCCCGCCCATGCGCAGTGCATGCACAAAACTGGCACTTTCTTTGGGCCTATTCGTGAGTACCCAGCACGTACTCACCCGTGGGGACCCAAATTTCTGGGCCATTATTTGTGATTTTTTTTAAGGTGCATTTTTTGTGAGTGGCAATGGTGTGAAGTAAATTGGTCTGCAAAGGATTTCCATTCAGTTTGCTGGCTAGCTGGTTCAGCTCAATGGCATTTCTCCAGGCTTGATAAATTAACAATTTATTTGATTGTCATTCACAGTTAGCATTCTGCAATCTCTTCTATTTATTTCCTCCCAATTCCAAACATGTATTGCATTAATTCCATCCCTGAGGCAATGAAATTTTGATTTTTGGCATTATTTGACTGGTGCAGATAATCCTTTACAATTAAATTTGTCGTTTAATCTACTATTCCTCCAATATGGGCACAAAACAAAATTGCATATTTTAAAAAAAGAAATTGCAGACAGGAACACATCTTGCTATTAATTCAGGTGCAATCAGATTGCATTACTGTTCCTCTTGCTTGTTTGTAGGTGTGATTCTACCTCTATTCATTCCCCCCCGCTTTCACAAGTTGAGGGTGTGGAGTGGAAATGGCATGCTGTTGTAACACACAGGCACTTGTCTCACATTTCAGTTGAGGTGTAAAGTTAATATAGCACGTTACATAGAAACATAGAAGATAGGAGCAGAAGTAGGCCATTCGGCCCCTCGAGCCTGCTCTGCCATTTAATGAGATCATGGCTGATCATCCAAATTCAGTACCCTGTCCCTGCTTTCTCCCCATATCCCTTGATCCCTTTAGCGTTAAGAAATATATCTAACTCCTTCTTGAATATATTTACTAAGTTGGCCTCAACTGCCTTCTGTGGTAGAGAATTCCACAGGTTCACCACTCTCTGGGTGAAGAAATTCCTTCTCATCTCAGTCCTAAATGGCTTACCCCTTATCCTTAGACTGTGACTCCTGGTTCTGGACTTCCCCACCATCGGGAACATCCTTCCTGCACCTCGTCTGTCTAGTCCTGTTAGAATTTTATAAGTTTCAATGAGATCCTCTCTCATTCTTCTAAACTCTAGCGAATATAAGCCTAATCGACCCAATCTCTCTTCATACGTCATTCCTGCCATCCCAGGTATCAGTCTGGTGAATCTTCGCTGCACTCCCTCCATGGCAAGAACATCCTTCCTCAGATACGGCGACCAAAACTGCACACAATACTCAGGGTGTGGTCTCACCAAGGCCCTGTACAACTGCAGCAAGACATCCTTGTTCCTGTACTCGAATCCTCTCGCTATGAAGGCCAACATACCATTTGCCTTCTTAACCGCCTGCTGCACCTGCATACTTACCTTCAGCGACTGGTGCACAAGGACACCCAGGTCTCATTGCACTTCTTCTTTTCCCAATCTATTGCCGTTCAGATAATAATCTGTCTTCCTGTTTTTGCCACCAAAGTGGATAACCTCGCATTTATCCACATTATACTGCATCTGCCATGCATCTGCCCAATCACCCAACCTGTCCAAATCATACTGAAGTTTCTCGGCAACCTCCTCACAGCACACACGCCCACCCAGCTTTGTGTCGTCTGCAAACTTGGAGATATTACATCTAGTTCCCTCGTCTAGATCATTAATATATATTGTGAATAGCTGGGGTCCTAGCACCGATCCCTGCGGTACCCCACTAGTCACTGCCTGCCACTCGGAAAAAGACCCGTTTATTCCAACTCTTTGCTTCCTGTCTGCCAACCAGTTCTCTATCCAAGTCAGTACCTTACCCCCAATCCCATGTGCTTTAACTTTGTACGCTAATCTCTTATGCGGGACCTTATCGAAAGCCTTCTGAAAGTCCAATACACCACATCCTCTGGTTCTCCCTTATCTATTCTACCAGTTACATCCTCAAAAAATTCCAGATTAGTCAAGCATGATTTACCTTTTGTATATCCATGTTGACTTTGTCTGATCCTGTCACTGTTTTCCAAGTGCTCTGCTATTACATCTTTTATAATGGACTCTAGCATTTTCCCCACTACCGATGTCAGGCTTACCGGTCTATAACTCCCCGTTTTCTCTCTACCACCTTTTTTAAATAGTGGGTTACATTAGCTACCCTCCAATCCATGGGAACTATTCCAGAATCTATAGAATTTTGGAAGATGACCAGCAATGCATCTACTATTTCTAGGGCCACTTCCTTAAGTACCCTAGGATGTAGATTATCAGGCCCTGGGGATTTATCGGCCTTCAATCCTGTCAATTT
This sequence comes from Somniosus microcephalus, assembly GCF_052327205.1. Lineage (NCBI taxonomy): Eukaryota > Metazoa > Chordata > Chondrichthyes > Squaliformes > Somniosidae > Somniosus > Somniosus microcephalus. The sequence continues at coordinate 9,139,457 of NC_141012.1, forward strand.
CACTAACACCATTTCCCTACAAATACTGATTTCATTCAGTTCCTCCCTCTCATTAGACCCTATGTTCCCCGACATCTCTGGAAGGTTATTTGTGTCCTCCTTTGTGAAGACAGAACCAAAGTATGTATTTAATTGGTCTGCCATTTCTTTGTTCCCCATTATAAATTCCCCTGATTCTGACTGCAGGGGACCTACGCTTGACTTCACCAATCTTTTTCTCTTCACATATCTATAGAAGCTTTTACAGTCAGTTTTTATGTTCCCTGCAAGTTTACTCTCATATTCTATTTCCTCCCTCTTAATTAATCCCTTTGTCCTCCTTTGCTGACTCCTAAACTGCGCCCAATCCTCAGGTTTTCTGCTTTTTCAAGCCAATTTATATGTCCTCTCCTTGGATCTTATGCTATCCCTAATTTCCCTTGTTAGCCATGGTTGGGTCACCTTTTTTGTTTTATTTTTATGCCAAACAGGAATGAACAAATTCTGTAGTTCATCCATGCGATCTTTAAATGTTTGCCATTGCTTATCCACCGTCAACCCTTTAAGTAACATTCCCCAATCCATCCTAGCCAACTCGCGCCTCATACCATCGTAGTTTCCTTTATTTAAATTCAGGACCCTAGAATCTGAGTCAACTACTTCACTCTCCATCTTAATGAAAAATTCTATCATATTATGCTGTCATATATTGATTCCATGCTGTGCCTAACGTGCGATATTAATATTATCATGGTCTGTAAAGTGTCCTATTCTATGTAAGGTCCTCCATAATGCCACAAAGGAGAGAACAGATTGAAGTAACTGAAGATTAGCCTCTGTAGGCCCAGTGGATGGTTTCTGCTGATTATTCCTTACCTAAGAAAGGTCTCCTTACCTAAGAAAGGATATACTTGCCATAGAGGGAGTGCAGCGAAGGTTCACCAGACTGATTCCTGGGATGGCAGGACTGTTGTATGAGGAGAGATTGGGTCGACTAGGCCTGTATTCACTAGAGTTTAGAAGAATGAGAGGGGATCTGATTGAAACGTATAAAATTCTGACAGAGCTAGACAGACTGGATGCAGGGTGGATATTTCCCCTGGCTGGGGTGTCTAGAACGAGGAGTCACAGTCTCAGGATACGGGGCAGGACATTTAGGACTGAGATGAAGAGAAATTTCTTCACAGAGGGTGGTGAACCTGTGGATTTCTCTACCACAGAAGGCTGTGGAGGCCAAGCCACTGAATATATTTAAGGAGATAGATAGATTTCTAGACACAAAAGGCATCAAGGGGTATGGGGAGAGAGTGGGAATATGGTATTGAGGTGGAGGATCAGCCATGATCGTATTGAATGGCGGAGCAGGCTCGAAGGGCCGAATGGCCTACTCCTGCTCCTATTTTTCTATGTTTCTATGTTTCCGCATAGCAACTGAAGTTAGAAGCAGAACAGAGTCGGTATATGAAACTGCAGCCCATCAATGTATAGCACTAGGCATTGTTCCAGTTCACTGCCTCAATTCAGCCCCAGTTCTGTGCGGTTGGTCAGGTTTGAAAGCTGATTGAAGTCCCCTCTTACAATAAAGCTTCTCGATCCTCTCTGGCCTTCTTGATGAGGCATTGAGGTTCTGCCAGCGAAGCACCAATTACCTCTATACAAGTGACCTTTGACTCATGACCTAGTGACAGAGTTTAAATCTGTTGGTTTAATTCCCTTAACAGCACACATTTATATTTTATAACAAGGATGTGTTAGGTTTTATTTTTCTTTCTTTTTGAATTCTTCAACTCCCCTACATCTTCATAAATAACTTTTAAATTCCAGTAATCAGTCAGCTTCTCCAAGAACCCAAGCATCACAGAATAAATTACCGTGTTCAGACTTTGATTAAAAATTGAAGGTCAGTGAAATGACTGTTGTTAGTTGAGGCTTGTATAGATGGTTACAAATCTAATTTCTAAAAGGTGTAATCTATACTTTTCCTTTAGTGCCTGTAAGTGTTACGCAGGCCCTCATACTCATCAGGAAATTCATAGTGAAGGTTTTTCTTTTGAATGCACAAGTTTTTTTTATTCATGAAATAGATGTAACAATTACTTGCATTTATATAGTGCCTTTAATTTTTAAATTTAATCATTCACGGGATGTGGGCATCGCTGGCATAGCCGGCATTTATTGCCCATCCCTAGTTGCCCTTGAGGAGGTGCTGAAGGTACTCCCGCAGTGCTGTTAGAGACGGAGTTCCAGGATTTTGACCCAGCGACGATGAAGGAACGGTGATATATTTCCAAGTCAGGGTGGTGTGTGACTTGGAGGGGAACTTGAAGTGGTGGTGTTCCCATGTGCCTGCTGTCCTTGTCCTTCTAGGTGGCAGAGGTTGCGGGTTTGGGAAGTGCTGTCGAAGGAGCCTTGGCAAGTTGCTGCAGTGCATCTTGTAGATGGTGCACACTGCAGCCACGGTACGCCGGTGGTGGAGGGAGTGAATGTTTAAGGTGGTGGATGGGGTGCCAATCAAGCAGGCTGCTTTGTCCTGGATGGTGTCGAGCTTCTTGAGTGTTGTTGGAGCTGCACTCATCCAGGTAAGTGGAGAGTATTCCATCACACTTCTGAATTGTGCCTCGTAGATGGTGGAAAGGCTTTCGAGAGTCAGGAGGTGAGACACTTGCTGCAGAATACCCAGCCTCTGTCCTGATCCTAATGTAGTAAAGTGTCCCAAAGTTCTTCACAGAGGCAGAAGCAAAAATAAAATGGACACCGAATCAAAGCAGGGGATATTAGGAGAGGCGACTGAAAGCTTGGTTAAAAATGGTGGGTTTTCAGGAGGACCTTAAAGGAGGAGAGAAAGGTAGTGGTTTAGGGAGGGAATTCCAGGGTGTGGGGCCTAGATGGAGACACAACTGCCAATGGTGAGGGTACACAAGGGGGTAGAGTCAGAGGAACGGAGATTTCAGGAGGTTACAGAGCTAGGGAAGGGCAAAGCCCCTAACTAACATCTCATTAATGTTAATAGGCAAGCCAACAATTTGTTCCCTGAATGATTCAGATATTTCAGTGTGTTAAGAAATAAATGAATTTTGGCAGTTTTGAAATCTTAAAAGGTGTAAACAGCAATTTTTATTTCTTGAGTATTTACTTCACGTTTCCTCAATGTTGCTTGGCCAACAAAACCGATGTTGAAGAGAAATATGGGGAGGTGTGATTATGTATTTCAGCTCTCGGAACAACTAAGAAATGATATTTACATATAATTATCCTGTTGGTTCTTGTTTTTTTTGTGCAAAGAATGATTCGAACAGTTTGTTCACTGGAAATAACAAATAAAACACAACAAACAAACTTATAGTTTCAGCTTTACATTCATGTAAACTTTATGATGCTAATGTTAAATCTCACCCAAGCCTGGATTATTAAAGCGATCTGAGAAATTGTATGTAAATAATTTATTACCGCCTAGAGAATATTGAAAATCGGTAAGAAATACAGAGCGAAGTATTGCTAAAACATTTCAATTATATTACATATAATATTCTGAAAGTGGTTTTACTGTGTAACGTGGCTAATATATTCTTTACTATTCTTTGAATGACACTTTAATACTTACCCTGTTCCCTCTGGAATAGGGACACCTTCAGACTATCAATGCACTACAATGGCAGGCTTGAATTGGTATTTGCTAGCCACATCTATTTGATTCATCTGCAGTAGTTCTATTTTAAATCAATCACAGGAGCAATGTTTTTATGTTAACATAAATGATATTTCATAATGATGCACTTGAGCATGGTGAGAAACTGTACCATGTATCCTGGTGTGAAAATCCGGTGTAACTGATTTCATTGCAATTATATCCAAAGTGGCCTGGATTATGGAAGACATTTTGAAACCAAACTATGAAGTTCAATCCTGAACAGGATAATGATAATGAGTCAAGATTTCCTTTTGGGAACAAGGGCTAAGATTGTATTTGTACCAGGGTCAATACATAATTGGCCTTGTAGTTTTGTTGATATTCTTCCTCACCTACAAAGCCTGGGCACCAAGAAGCTAACACACTAGTTGTGTAGAAAAGCGGTTGTCAAATCTTTGGGCCTTTTCTGTCCTTTCACAGTGTCAGCCGTGGCTCAGTGGGCAGCACTCTCGCCTCTGAGTCAAATGGTTATGGGTGCAAGTCCCATTCCAGAGACTTGAGCACAAAAATCTAGGTTGACACTCACAGCACAGTACTGAGGGAGTACCGATGGACGGGTCACATTGTCCGATTGCCCGATACGATACTCCCAAAACAAGTGCTCTACTCGGAGCTCCGGCACGGCAAGAGAGCCCCAGGTGGGCAGAGGAAACGCTTCAAGGACACCCTCAAAGCCTCCTTGAAAAAGTGTAACATCCCCACCGACACCTGGGATTCCCTGGCCCAAGACCGCACAAAGTGGAGGAGAAGCATCTGGGAAGGCGCCGAACACCTCGAGTCTCTTCGCCGGGAGCAAGCGGAAGCCAAGCGCAGGCAGCGCAGGGAGCGCACGTCAACCCAAGCACCCCACCCACCCGCCCCTTCAACCACCATCTGCCCCATCTGTGACAGAGACTGTAGGTCCTGCATTGGACTCATCAGTCACCTGAGAACTCATTTTTAATGTGGAAGCAAGTCATCCTCGGTTCCGAGGGACTGCCTAAGAAGAAGAGACAAAGGGAGTGCTGCACTGTCGGAGGTGCCGTCATTCAGGCAAGACGTTAAACTGAGGCCCTATCTACTCTCTCAGGTGGACATAAAAGATCCCATGGCACTATTTTGAAGAAGAGCAGGGGGAGATCTCCCCAGTGTCCTGGGGACAATATTTAATCCTTCAATCAGCATCACTAAAACAGATGATCTGGTCATTATCACATTGCTGTTTATGGAAGCTTGCTGTGCGCAAATTGGCTGCCGCATTTCCTACATTGTTGTAATGTAGGAAATGCGGCAGCCAATTTGCGCACAGCAAGCTTCCATAAACAGCAATGTGATAATGACCAGACCATCTGTTTTAGTGATGTTGATTGAAGGATTAAATATTGTCCCCAGGACACTGGGGAGATCTCCCCCTGCTCTTCTTCAAAATAGTGCCATGGGATCTTTTATGTCCACCTGAGAGAGTAGATAGGGCCTCAGTTTAACGTCTTGCCTGAATGACGGCACCTCCGACAGTGCAGCACTCCCTTTGTCTCTTCTTCTTAGGCAGTCCCTCGGAAACCAAGGATGACTTGCTTCCACATTAAAAATGAGTTCTCAGGTGACTGATGAGTCCAATGCAGGACCTACAGTCTCTGTCACAGATGGGGCAGATGGTGGTTGAAGGGGCGGGTGGGTGGGGTGCTTGGGTTGACGTGCGCTCCCTGCGCTGCCTGCACTTGGCTTCCGCTTGCTCCCGGCGAAGAGACTCGAGGTGTTCGGCGCCTTCCCATTGGCTGTAAAGCACTTTGGTACGTCCTGAGGTCGTGAAATTCAAGCCTCCCTCCTCCTCCCCTTTCCTTCCCTTCCAAGCCCTTCCCTACCGTAGTTTAGAGTACGCTCGCAGGTGAAATCTTAGTTCCTTGCGATCACAAGATTTCACTGGCCTTGATATCTCGGCCAATTTTGGTAATATGCCCCAGATAATAAACAGAAAACTGTTTCTTAAAATATTCTGTGGCGGCTGAATTTATCGTGTGCCTCCATGGGATCTTGCTCACGTCTTGTGAAAAGTTGCTGAATGTCGCAAAGTTAGATCTCATTTTAGACTTTGAGCAATGCATTGAACATTAAAGGTACTAGCAAATATCTAACGTTTTTATGTAACTCTAAAGAATAATAAATATTCATAAACTTTGTTATATTATTTTATATATGCAATTGCTCTCTTCTTATAGTCTTACTAACTGTGGGAGTTAACTGGTCTGGCCTGTCTCTTTGAAAGTTGTAAAGCAACTTAATGATTTGAACAATCCATGCTCATGAATACCCCCCACCCACCCAATGGTTATGGATTTCAATAACTGTCAGCTAAATTCAAAACTAACTGTTAGTCACACACATAACAAATCACACAGTATGTGACGTAATAAAACTCACTACGCACTTGGTTTGAGTATAAAGCAAGGCTTTAATCAACTTATTTCAGAACATGGAGGTCTAGTTGTACTTCACTAGTTCCTTGTCTTACAAAATGTCCCTGGGCAATCTGGGCCCACGCCCGAGTATTTATACTCCTTGGACGGCGCCACCAGCTGGCCGTCCAGCATTATTTCATGAGTCATTTCTTTATGATGATGAGATTTATAACAGTATGCACTTGTTTGAATGTGGCTTGGCTCCTTCCTCTTGGAGATGGTCAAACAAATTTTTGCAACGTTTGTATTGAGTTAGGCTGGGGTCGTAATTTTGAAGCTGGTTTTTAAACCTAATATGTTGCGACTAAGTTAAAGGGACTGCTACCAAGCTAAATTACATTAAAATTAATCCTACATTACAACAGTGGCTACACTTCAAAAAGTACTTCATTGGTTGTAACGCACTTTGGGACGTCCGGTGGTCGTGAAAGGCGCTATATAAATGCAAGTCTTTCTTTTTAAAACAAGACAAAAATTATTTATTTTTGTCAGGGGAGTGGGGGGCCCGGGTGGGTGGGGCTGGGGCAGGGATGGAGGGATGCCAGTTGGGATCACGATGCTCAATCTGGTAGTGCACCCTGCGTTAAAAAAAACACACTGAAGGTTGGCTGATTTGAGCTTTGAGTCCCAGGTAGCGATTTCAACTGCAAGTGCAACCATGCGGCAAAGTAATTTTTGTTATAATAGATTTCTGATGCACTGTGATATTAAATCTGTCATCCTCTTTTACTCTACTGTGAACGATTGTAATATTAAATATGGTTTTCATTATTTTTGTCTGTAGTGGACATTTTATAAATCAGCAATCTCTAATAACCAAATAAAGAGCAACCTGGCATCTCCAGAGCAGCAGTAATCCAAACTTCAATGTTTACTGCATTTCCCAAATATGTTTGAGAAGAAAAACTTAGCAGATTTAATCAAGTTCTTTTAATACATGGCTGAATGGGTAAGTACAACTCATAGTGTAATACTAAGCCATACAGAGCAGGAATGGTCCCAGGTTCAACTCCTGATCTCCTGTGTTGAGATAGCTGATCTAACTGGGGGCATTGCAATTGCCTTCATCACCCTGGCCTCAAGAGGGGTTTAAATTCAACCAGGGTTCCTGTTCTTGATTGCTACTTAATGATTTCTGGTGAAAAGTCTGAATGTGGCGACGCTGGGTGAGAACCCGACAGGCTCGATTGAGATACCCTTATACTGTTGAACAGTTGAATAGCCAACCAACACTCATGGTCTAGGCTCACACACGAAGAATGGAAGAGGTGCCATTTTTTTTAAACCAAGCCCAAAGTGGACAGAAGGTGAGGCTGGGATAAAAACAGAAAATGCCGGAGATACTCAGCAGGTCAGGCAGCATCTGTGAAGAGAGAAACAGAGTTAACGTTTCAGGTCATTCTTCTAAACTCTAGCGAATATAAGCCTAATCGACCCAATCTCTCCTCATAAGTCATTCCTGCCATCCCAGGTATCAGTCTGGTGAATCTTCGCTGCACTCTCTCCATGGCAAGAACATCCTTCCTCAGATAAGGCGACCAAAACTGCACACATTACTCAAGGTGTGGTCTCACCAAGGCCCTGTACAACTGCAGCAAGACATCCTTGCTCCTGTACTCGAATCCTCTCGCTATGAAGGCCAACATACCATTTGCCTTCTTAACTGCCTGCTGCATCTGCATGCTTACCTTCAGTGACTGGTGCACAAGGACATTCAGGTCTCGTTGCACTTCCCCTTTTCCCAATCTATTGCCATTCAGATAATAATCTGTCTTCCTGTTTTTGCCAACGAAGTGGATAACCTCGCATTTATCCACATTATACTGCATTTGCCATGCATCTGCCCAATCACCCAACCTGTCCAAATCATACTGGAGTTTCTCTGCATCCTCCTCACAGCACACACGCCCATCCAGCTTTGTGTCGTCTGCAAACTTGGAGATATTACATCAGGTTCCCTCGTCTAGATCATTTATATATATTGTGAATAGCTGGGGTCCTAGCACCGATCCCTGCGGTACCCCACTAGTCACTGCCTGCCACTTGGAAAAAGACCCGTTTATTCCAACTCTTTGCTTCCTGTCTGCCAACCAGTTCTCTATCCAAGACAGTATCTTACCCCCAATCCCATGTGCTTTAACTTTGTAAGCTAATCTCTTATGCGGGACCTTATTGAAAGCCTTCTGAAAGTCCAAATACACCACATCCACTGGTTCTCCCTTATTTATTCTACCAGTTATATCCTCAAAAATGTTTTCATTTAGACTGTCGCTGTTTCTGGAGGGGGCTGAATATTATCGATTATAATTTGTATATTTTGTATTTAGTGTTAGTTTTGACCCTATTTCTTAAATTTTTTTGAGATCAGTATCTGTGATGTATTATATTTATTTTGTTGTTGTCTTTCTGGCTCATGCCATGTGTCAGGTCAGGTGCTAACTGACTAGGGGTTGGTGAGATCCCTTTGACCAGGACCAGGTCTTGGATCTGGCTGGGGAGCTGAGCTACACCTGGTGCATGTTCTGGATGACCTTAGTGTCAGTGAACATGGAACATGCTCCTGATTATGGCTTTAAACCTCCCGATATTGGATGGAAATAATCTGCCAAAGACCAGACCTGGTTAACTGCACCTTTGCCACCCAGTTTACATTAAAAACAAAAAGTGGGCTGCCTGCTTAAAATAACCGGCTGGATACGGAGTAGCGTTGCCAACTTTGGTTTGTCTTATCCCTGGAGGTTTCATCACATGACCTCCCACCTCCGACTGCTCTGCTCAGTCAAACAGCCTTTTTTCCCCATCTCCAATACTTTTATAACTAATAAACTAAAGTGTTCAAAGAAAATTTTAAAAGATACATTTTTTTTAATACCCCAATATTTTTCTCCTTGGGTTTTGTTCTCAGCAGTGTCCTGGAGATTAATCTTAAATTCCTGGAGATGCCAGGGCAATCCTGGAAGGTTGACAATACTGAGAGAGGTACCCGAGTGGAGACCACCCTCACTTGCAACTGTGCAGCAGTAGGAGAAAGTAGGGATAAACCTGAAAAATAAACACTTGTGTATATTTATAATATAAACAGCAAATGTTGGAAATACTCAACAGGCCAGGCAGCTTCTGTGGCGAGAGGTCCGTGACCTTTGTCAGAACTGGTAAATGTTGGAGATGTAATGGGTTTTAAGCAAGTACAGAGGCAGGGAAAGGGGGGAGGGGAGGAAAGAACAAAAAGGGAAGGTTTGCGATAGGGTGGAAGGCAGAAGATATTTTAAATGACAAAAGCGATGATGGGGCAAGGCAAAAGGAGGAGGTAATGGGACAAGTAAAGAAACAAAAGATGGGTCTAGAGGAGGTGTAAATGGGAATAGCAGAATCATTACCGTTATTAACATTATTATAATAATAGTTATAAGTATATATACCTTTTAAAGATAAACCTGAAAGAAAGCTGTGACTCAGTTGGTAGCACCTGTGCTGCTAAGTCAGAAAATTGTGGATTCAAATCCCACACCAGGAGATTTGAGCACAATAAACCTAGGCTGACACTCCAGTGCAGTGCTGAGGGAGCGCTGCACTGTCAGAGGTACTGCCTTTCGGAGGAGATGTTAAACCGAGGTCCTGTCTGTTCTCTCAGGTGGACATAAAAGATCCCGCGGCACTATTTTGAAGAAGAGCAGGGGAGTTCTCCCCGGTGTCCTGGGGCTGCTATTTATCCCTCAACCAGCATCACTGAAACAGATGATCTGCTCATTATCACATGGCTGTTTGTGGGACCTTGCTGTGCGCAAATTGGCTGCCGCATTTCCTACATCACAACAGTGACTGCACTTCAAGAAGTACTTCATTGGCTGTAAAGCGCTTTGGGAGGTCCTGAGGTTGTGAAAGGTGCTATAGAAATGCAAGTCTTTCTTTTAGGGATAAACCGGAACAAACCTTTATATAGCTTTTATTTTCTATTGATAGGGCTCTATATTTACAAAGATGCCTGTTTGTGTTCTTGTGGTTGATTTACAGGATGCTGAGGATTGGATATTTCAGCGGGGGGCCCGGTTGCCAGCTGGGCCTGACGGTAACCAGGGGCAACAGCGGTGCCCCGCGCCCTAGCGACAGTCTTTGCCCAATGGGCTCTGGCTTTACTGCCGGGTTGCGTAGCAAGGGCGTGGGCTATTGGCGGGGCGTGGGGAGCGGCGGCGGCCAGCGGGTCCGGGCCGGGCAGCATGGAGCCGGAGTTGCAGCGCTTCCTGCGGCAGGTGGATGAGATCAGTGAGTGTGGGGGCCCGGCCTGGGGGTGGAGGGGGACGATCAGTCAGAGCATGGCCCTGGGCTGCAGCCTAAAGGGCTGGATTCACATTATAGAAACTCAATGATGTACATTAGAGTTTACATATAGTGTACATGTGTGATTCTATACGATATTGCATATATTGTGCATATGTAATTCTATAGGATAGCTTGCACGATTTTACATATAGTGTGCGTGTGTGATTCTATACGATATTGCATATATTGTGCATATGTAATTCTATAGGATAGCTTGCATGATTTTACATATAGTGTGCGTGTGTGATTCTATATGATATTGCATATATTGTGCATCTGTAATTCTATAGGATAGCTTGCATGATTTTACATATAGTGTGCGTGTGTGATTCTATATGATATTGCATATATTGTGCATCTGTAATTCTATAGGATAGCTTGCATGATTTTACATATAGTGTGCGTGTGTGATTCTATATGATAATGCATATATTGTGCATCTGTAATTCTATAGGATAGCTTGTATATAGCGTGCATAATTAATTGTATATTAGTGTCAGCTGTGGCTCAGTTGGCAGCACTCTCGCCTCTGAGTCAGAAGGTTGTGGGTTCATAGTCCCACTCCAGGGACTTGATCACAAAATTTAGGCTGGCACTCCCAATGCAGTGCTGAGGGAGTGCCGCACTGTCGGAGGTGCCGTCTTTTGGATGAGACGTTAAACCGCGGCCCCGTCTGCTCTCTCAGATGGACCTAAAAGCTCCCACGGCACTATTTTGAAGAAGAGCAGGGGAGTTATCCCCGGTGTCCTGGCCAATATTTATCCCACAACCAACATCACTAAAAACACATTGGCCCAGAAATTCGGGTCGGAGGCTTCCCGCGGGTGTAAGCCCCCGACCTGCACTTACCTAGCATGCCGGCCGTTGAGCTGTGGGCCCGCGTGGGATTGCGATCCTGGGCCTGCTCAAGCTGCCGGCGCGCAGTGCTTGCGTATCCCAGGGGCGCAGTTAGTTCGATGTGTTTCCTGGGATCACGTGGGCCATGGGGAGCCAATCGGAGCAGGGAATGTTTCATTCATAAGATTGACAGGAAGAGCTGTCAAAACTTATAAATACTACGGCCCCAAAACATCACTAAATCTTCAAATAAATTTTTTTTAAATCACATTTTTTAAAATAAACTATAAATTACATGAAATAACTATTTTAAACAATTTAAATTATTGAAAAAAATAATTTTATTTTCTAACGGGGCTAAAAATAAACTTACCTTGCTTTAAAGTATTTAAAAATAATAAACCTGTGGAAAAAATGTTTTAATTTTAATAATTCACCACTTACCTTGTAAAAAGCAGGCCTTGCGCCTGCTTTTTAAATGTGTAACTTCTGCAGACTTACCCTCCCGGGAAAACCTGTAAAAAAAAACGAAGTTCGATGCGCACGCGCAGCCTCTCCTGCACATGCATTCGACCTCTGAACTCCTTCTTTCAGGGGAACGGAAGTGCCAGTTTCCCGCGCATGCGCAGTGCATGCAGGAAACCAGCACTTCCATTGGGCTTACGGGTGAGTACCCCGTGCGTACTCACCCGTGGAGACCTGAATTTCTGGGCCATTATCTGGTCATTATCACATTGCTGTTTGTGGGAGCTTGCTGTGTGCAAATTGGCTGCCGTGTTTCCTACATTACAACAGTGACTACACTTCAAAAGTACTTCATTGGCTGTAAAGCGCTTTGGGATGTCCGGTGGTGGTGAAAGATGCTATAGAAATGCAATTCTTTCTTAGTTTATATATAATTCTAGCGCTTATATATGGAAAGAAAGATTTGCATTTATATAGCACCTTTCATGACCACCAGACATCTCAAAGCACTTTACAGCCAATGAAGTACTTTTGAAGTGTAGTCACTGTTGTAATGTAAGAAACACGGCAGCCAATTTGTGCACAGCAAGCTCCCACAAACAGCAATGTGATAATGACCAGATCATCTGTTTTTGTTGTGTTGGTTGAGGGAGAAATATTGGCCAGGACACCAGGGAGCACTCCGCTGCTTTTGGATCTTTTATGTCCACCTGAGAGAGCAGACAGGGCGTTGGTTTAACATCTCATCCGAAAGGACGGCACTTCCAACAGTGCAGCACTCCCTCAGTACTGCACTGGGAGTGTCAACCTAGCTTTATGTGCTCAAGTCTCTGGAGTAGGATTTGAACCCACAACCTTCTGACTCAAAGGCACGTGTGTTACCCACTGAGACACAGCTGAGCATATGTAATTCTATATTGGAGTTTGTATATAGTGTGCATGTGTGATTCTATATTTCCACAACAACTTGCATTTATATAGCACCTTTAACATAGTAAAACGTCCCAAGGTGCTTCACATGGCGATTATCAGCTATTGTCATCTATGGCTCCATTGGTAGTATTCTTGCCTGTGAGTCAGAAGGCTGTGGATTCAAATCCTACACCAGAGACTTGAGCACAGAAATCTCCGCTGACATTCCAGTGCAGTGCTGAGACGCTAAACCCGAGGCCTCGTCTGCCCTCTCAGGTGGACGTAAACAATCCCATGGCATCATTTCGAAGAGGAGCAGGGAAGCTATCCCTGGTGTCCTGGCCAATATTTATCCCTCATTCAACATCACTAAAACAGGTTATCTGGTCATTATCACACTGCTGTTTGTGGGAGCTTGCTGTGCACAAATTGGCTGCCGCATTTCCTACACTAGAACAGTGACTGCACTCCAAAAGTACTTCATTGGCTGTAAAGCCATTTGGGACGTCTGGTGGTCATGAAAGGGCGCTATATAAATGTTAGTCTTTCTTGATCAATCAAAATTTGACACAAAGCCACATAAGGAGATATTAGGACAGATGACCAAAAGCTTGTTCGAAGAGGTAGGTTTTAAGGAGCATCTTAAAGGAGGAGAGAGAGGCGGAGAGGTTTAAGGAAGGAATTCTGGAGCTGAGGGCCCAGGCAGCTGAAGTGGTGGAGCAATGAAAATTGGCGATGCGCAAGAGGTCAGAATTGGACAAGCGCAGAAATCTCTGAGGGTTGTGGGGCTGGAGGAGATTAGAGAGAGGGGTGAGATCATGGATGGATTTGAAAATATGTGCATGTGTAATTCTGTATTAGATTTATATATAGTGTGCATTGTGTATATGTATGTGTGAGAAAAAGGGTGCCATCTTCTGCCAAGGTGTCAGCTGTGGCTCAGTGGGCAGCACTCTCACCTCTGAGTCAGAAGGTTGTGGGTTCAAGTCCCACTCCAGACTTGAGCACAAAAATTCAGGTGTTGATTAGATCCCATCTGGGGAACTGTGTGCAGCTGTGGTTACTTAACAGCTGGAAATATCTGGCACCGACGGGACCGACGTGGTGCCGGTTCATCAAAAATTTCGGATAACCGAAAGCTATAGTAAAAGATACGGAGAGCTGAGAGCTCCGTATAAAGCAACAAACCCTGTTGCTTAGCAACAGGTTCAGAACAATGGCCACAGGTTCCAAGCGTCTCTGTAGCTTAGCAACAGCTGCAGCCACACCCTTGCACAGCAACAGATGGAGGAAGGCAAGTAATAAAACTTACCTGAACCTACTCCTGAATTTTGCCGGTTAACCGAGATTTCCGGTTATTTAGGTGCCAGTAAATCGAAAGTTTCCTATTGCATGTGAAAGGGTAACAGATGTGATTTCATGTAGTAGTTTCAGTTATGAGAAAAGTGTAAGGAAGTTGGGCGGAAGTTGATCCAGGGAAATTGTGATAAAGAGTTCAAATACCAGGGAGTGGAAGTTCAGAATAAGAAGGCAAATTAAGCGGAACCCTTTGACCCAGAGGGTAATAGATTATAACAGCAGCAACAACTTGCATTTATATAGCGCCTTTAACCTAGTAAAACATCTCAAGCTGCTTCAAAGGTGCATAATCAGATAAAAATTGACACTGAGCCAAAGAATAGTGGAGTCTGGAGGTAACAACAGCATGGGCGAGGATTTCAGCAGCAGATGGGCCGAGGCAGGGGCGGAGGAGGGCGATATTACGATCGTGAAAGTAGGTCTTTGTGATGGAGAGGATATGTGGTCGGAAGCTCAGCTCCGTGTCGAGTAGGACGTCGCGTTGAGAACAGTCTGGTTCAGCCTGAGACTGTAGCCAGGAAGCGGGATGCAAACGGTGGTGGTGTTTGTGGCAGGAACTGAAGACAGTGGTTTCAGCCTTCCCAATCTTTAGTGGGAGGAAATTTTGTCTCATCTAGGACTGGATGTCGGGCAAGCAGTTTGACACACAGATGCAGTGGAGGGTCGAGTGAGGGTGGTAGTGAGGTACAGCAGGGTGTCAGTGTACCTGTGGAACCTTATGTATTTTCGGATGATGTCGCCAAGGGTCAGTATGTAGATGAGAAACAGAAGGAAGCCATGGATAGATAGATCCTTGGGCTCCAGAGCTAAAGCGAATCCATCGCAGGCGATTCTCTGGCTACAACTGGATAGGTAACAGTGGAACCAAGTGAGGGCAGTCCAACTCAGCTGGACCATGGAGGGGAGGCATTGGAGGAGGATAGTGTGGTGAACCGTGTCAAAAACTGCAGACTGTTCAACAAAAACAACTTGTATTTATATAGCACCTTTAATGTAGTGAAACGTCCAAACACGCTTCACAGCGTTATCAAATACAATTTGACACCAAGCCACATAAGGGGATATTAGGGCAGATTGGTCAACGAGGTAGGTTTTAAGGAGTGTCCTAAAGGGGGAAAGAGAGGTAGAGAGGCGGAGAGGTTTGGGGGGGAATTCCAGACGTTAGGGCCTCGGCAGCTGATGGCACGGTGGAATGATTAAAATCGGGGATGCGCAATAGGTCAGAATTGGAGGAGCGCAGAGATCTCGGAGGGTTGTAGGGCTGGAGGAGGTTACAGAGATAGGCAGGGGCGAGGCCGTGGAGGGATTTGAAAATAAGGATGAAAACTTTTAAAATCGAGGCATTACTTAACCAGGAGCCAGTGTAGGTCGGCGAGCACAGGGGTGAACAGGACGTAGTGTGAGTTAGGATACAGGCAGCAGAGTTTTGGATAACCTTAAGTTTATGAAGGGTGGAAGATGGGAAGCTGGCCAGGAGTGCGTTGGAATAGTCATGTCTCGAGGTAACAAAGGCTTGGATGAGGGTTTCAGCAGCAGATGAGCTGAGGCAGGAGTCGGACAGTGTTACGGAGGTGCAAATATGCGGTCTTAGTGATGGCGCAGATATGTAGTGGGAAGCTCATCTCGGGGTCAGATATGACACCAAAGTTGCAAACAGTCTGGTTCAGCTTCAGACAAGGATGTGGAAGGATAGTGTAACACGGTCACATAGGATGTTATTCGTGACTTTGATTGGAGCTGTTTCAGTGCTGTGGAAGGGGCGGAAATCTGATTGGAAAGGTTCAAACATGGAGTTTCGGGAAAGATGGGAGGCAGCAACATGTTCAAGGACTGTGGAGAGGAAACGGAGGTAGGAGATGGAGCGGTAATTTGCAAGGACCGAAGGGGTCAGGGGTCAGTTTTTTGACTGGGGGGGGGGGGGGGGGTGGTGATGATGGCAGATTTGAAATGGCGGGAGAAGGTACCTGAGGAGTAAGGGGTAAAGTACCAGGGAAGGCAATTGACAATACAATACAATACAGATGGGTTCAAGAGCCAAGTAGATATGTTTGTGAAGTGAGAATATAGTGAGAACATGGGATTGTGATTCGGAAGGGACAGGCTTATTGGGTCTAAAAGCCTTTTGCTCTTCCTGCCACCCATTTCACTACCCCAGTCTATATAGAATACAAGGAGTTGAAGCCCCTTTAAAACTCTGTGCTTTTCTATTTGAATCTCCTCGTTTAGCGGATCTAGTTGCAGGAATTAACTCCGATGACCCTGCAGTGCGAGACAAAGCTTTTCAGAAAGCAGATGAGAAGTTGGGAAAAGGTCCCGTAGGAGCCGAGACAGTGGAAGGATGCAGAACGAATCTGAACCGCACCCTGATCAACACGAACCCTTCACGCGGCGGACCACCCCAGCCTCCTAATCTGCCGGGACAATATGTGAGTTTTCAGTCAGATCAGTCATTAGAAATTCCATTAACGCTGGCCTTTCACTTCTGGCACTGTGGTTCTGAGAAAGCCTCTAGCATGCTGGCTGTGAAACGGGTTTGTGCCAGCGGAGACGGCTTCCCTAATTGGCAGTCACGCTCCAAGAAGATTAATGGTGTGGGATAAGAACATAAGAATCAGGAGCAGGAGTCGGCCATTCGGCCGCTCGAGCCTGCTCCGCCATTCAATAAGATCATGGCTGATTTTCGACCTCAACTCCACTTTCTTCATATCCCTTGATTCCCCTAGAGTCCAAAAATCTATCGATGTCAGCCTTGAATATACTCAACGACTCAGCATCCACAGCCCTCTGGGGCAGAGAATTCCAAAGATTCACCTCCCTCCGAGTGAAGAAATTCCTCCTCATCTCAGTCTTAAATGGCCAACCCCTTATCCTGAGAATGGAATGCACTGCCTGAAAGGGTGGTGGAGGCAGACTCAATCATGGCTTTCAAAAAAGAATTGGATAAGTACCTGAAGGAAAAAAAATGGTAGGGCTCTGGGGAAAGGGCGGGGGAGTGGGACTAGCTGAAGTGCTCTTGCAGAGAGCCGGCACAGGCTCGATGGGCCAAATGGCCTCCTTCTGTGCTGTAACCATTCTATGAGAATCTCTATGATAGATTTCTAGACACAAGATCGATTTCTAGACACAAAAGGCATCAAGGGAGCAGGAATATGGTATTGAGATAGAGGATCAGCCATGATCATATTGAATGGCGGAGCAGGCTCGAAGGGCCGAATGGCCTACTCCTGCTCCTGTTTTTCTATGTTTCTATTAGCTGACATTAAGCTTGGGGTTTAAAACCTTGTATGAGTGGGGGAGTGGCGGGGGGGTCAGCTCGGTTGGGGGGGCGGGGGGGTCAGCTCGGTTGGGGGAGGGGCAGGGTGTCAGCTCGGTTGGGGGAGGGGTGGAGGGGTCAGCTCGGTTGGGGGGGTGGCAGGGGGGTCAGCTCGGTTGGGGGGGTGTGGGGGGGTCAGCTCGGTTGGGGGAGGGGTGGGGGGGTCAGCTTGGTTGGGGGAGGGGTGGGGGGTCAGCTCGGTTGGGGGAAGGGCGGGGGGTTCAGCTCAGTTGGGGAGGGGCAGGGGGTTCAGCTCGGTTGGGGAGGGGCAGGGGGTTCAGCTCGGTTGGGGAGGGGCGGGGGGTTCAGCTCGGTTGGGGGAGGGGCGGGGGGTCAGCTCGGTTGGGGGAGGGGCGGGGGGTCAGCTCGGTTGGGGGAGGGGCGGGGGGGTCAGCTCGGTTGGGGGAGGGGCGGGGGGGTCAGCTCGGTTGGGGGAGGGGCGGGGGGGTCAGCTCGGTTGGGGGAGGGGCGGGGGGTCAGCTCGGTTGGGGGAGGGGCGGGGGGTCAGCTCGGTTGGGGGAGGGGCGGGGGGGTTCAGCTCGGTTGGGGGAGGGGCGGGGGGGTCAGCTCAGTTGGGGGAGGGGCGGGGGTTCAGCTCGGTTGGGGGAGGGGCGGGGGGGTCAGCTCGGTTGGGGGAGGGGCGGGGGGGTTCAGCTCGGTTGGGGGAGGGGCGTGGGGTCAGCTCGGTTGGGGGAGGGGCGGGGGGGTCAGCTCGGTTGGGGGAGGGGCGGGGGGTTCAGCTCGGTTGGGGGAGGGGCGGGGGGGTCAGCTCGGTTGGGGGAGGGGCGGGGGGTCAGCTCGGTTGGGGGAGGGGCGGGGGGTCAGCTCGGTTGGGGGAGGGGCGGGGGGTTCAGCTCGGTTGGGGGAGGGGCGGGGGGGTCAGCTCGGTTGGGGGAGGGGCGGGGGGGTCAGCTCGGTTGGGGGAGGGGTGGGGGGGTCAGCTCGGTTGGGGGAGGGGCGGGGGGGTCAGCTCGGTTGGGGGAGGGGCGGGGGGGTTCAGCTCGGTTGGGGGAGGGGCGGGGGGGTTCAGCTCGGTTGGGGGAGGGGCGGGGGGGTCAGCTCAGTTGGGGGAGGGGCGGGGGGGTTCAGCTCGGTTGGGGGAGGGGCGGGGGGGTCAGCTCAGTTGGGGGAGGGGCGGGGGGGTTCAGCTCGGTTGGGGGAGGGGCGGGGGGTTCAGCTCGGTTGGGGGAGGGGCAGGGGGGGTCAGCTCGGTTGGGGGAGGGGCGGGGGGGTCAGCTCGGTTGGGGGAGGGGCGGGGGGGTCAGCTCGGTTGGGGGAGTGGCGGGGGGGTTCAGCTCGGTTGGGGGAGGGGCGGGGGGGGTCAGCTCGGTTGGGGGAGGGGCGGGGGGTCAGCTCGGTTGGGGGAGGGGCGGGGGGGTCAGCTCGGTTGGGGGAGGGGCGGGGGTTCAGCTCGGTTGGGGAGGGGCGGGGGGTCAGCTCGGTTGGGGGAGGGGCGGGGGGTCAGCTCGGTTGGGGGAGGGGCGGGGGGTCAGCTCGGTTGGGGGAGGGGCGGGGGGGTCAGCTCGGTTGGGGGAGTGGCGGGGGGGGGGTCAGCTCGGTTGGGGGAGGGGCGGGGGGGGGGGTCAGCTCGGTTGGGGGAGGGGCGGGGGGGTCAGCTCGGTTGGGAGTCCCAGAATTTTGAAATTCTTGGAAGTAATGCGTAGAGTGGGTGTGAAGAATCTTGATTTTAATCCAGTGAGGTTACGGTGAAGCAGAGAAGCTGGCTAGAGATCGTACTGGAGGAATGAAGGGAAAGTTTAGAGGAAGAATTACCATAATAATGGAAATGGGGAATAGTTGTGTTTCTGCATGCTTAGCTGTGAAATAGTTTGAGGTTTTGGGCTGTTTCAGGGAATAGTAAATTTGACAAGTATGAAATAACGAAACATGTTTGTATTGTTATTAAATTGAGCAGGGCTCTGGGGAAAGGAATGTTTTCTCAGTCTGCTTCCAGTGTTCAAGTATTGCTAAGCACGTTAGTCCATTTAAACCACGTGTAATGTTGGGTGCCTGCATGTTGACACCAACTGCAACTGCTTTGTGGAACACCTCCGTTCAGTCCGCAAGCGTGACCCCGAGCTTCCGGTTGCCTCGCACTTTAATTCTCCGTCCCACTTCCACTCTGACCTCTCTGTCTTCGGCCTCCTACACTGTTCCAATGAAGCTCAATGTAAGCTTGAGGAACAGCACCTCATCTTTCGATTAGGCATTTTACAGCCTTCTGGACTCAACACTGAGTTCAGTAATTTCAGATCATAACCTCTGCCCCTATTTCTTTGGACGGCAGCTGTTGCTGAAGATTCTCATTCCCATTTACACCTCCTCGAGATCCATCTTTTTCTTTACTTGTCCCATTACCATCGTCCCTTTTGTCATTTAATCTCTCCTGCCTTCCGCCCTAACACAGACCTTCCCTTTTATTCTTTCCTCCCCCCACTGCCCCCCCTCTTTCTCTGCCCCCATACTTGCTTAAAACCTGTTACATCTCTAACCTTTTTCAGTTCTGACAACAGGTCATCGACCTGAAACGTTGGGGTAGATTTTCCCGAACCTGTCGGGAAGAAGGCGGGACTTCAGCTTTCGGATTTTTGACCCGTCTACATCGACGTCCGGCCAATCCGCGCGATTTTCCCTTGATTGACCTTGTTGCGCCTGCCCAGCGGGCTCAGCAGGCCAATTAAGGGCCACCCGGCAACAGGTGATGTCACAGACTGCAATTTCATCTGTCAAGATTTCTTGACAGATGAAATATCAGTGTTTCACAGCTGTTTGAAGCTGTGAAACACAGACAGTCTGAGTTCTAACATGAGTCCTTCTGCACAGACTCAGTTAGAACTGTCACCGGCACTCAAAGCTGAAGGCTGTCACTTTTCACAGATCGCAGCCGTTCAGCTTTAAGTTCCGGCTGAGTGATGCGCTCCCGACGCCTACAGGAAGAAAGGCTGTTAAGGTAAGTACAGGTAAGTAAAAGTTCTTTACACACTCTAGACACACCAAACCCACTTACCTTTACATTCATGCACCCATCACTCACCTGAGCACCGACATCGCGACCCCTTCAACTCCTTCAACCCGACAGCCCGCCGCTCTAACCTGGCGTGGTTTGGAGCCGTCGGGAATCCCACACAAAACCCCTCAAAATAGGGATTAGACTAGAAACTGCCTGTTAACTACCTGTTAACAGGCAGTTAATTGGCACTAATCCCTTCCCGCCTGGTTTCGGCGGGTCCCAGTGCGGGGCAGGTACCCGCCGCCCCTGAAAGTTGCGTGGGGCGGGGTTTTGGGCGGGATGGTGTCGGGACCCCCAAATTCGGGATTTTCCCCCCCACACGCCTGAAACCCCGCCCGACGGCTCGGGGAAAATCGGGGCCGTTAACTCTGTTTCTCTCGCCACAGATGCTGCCTGACTTGCTGAGTGTTTCCAGCATTTTCTGTTTTTATTCCAGCTACAATTAGCTTGGATTCATTATGGCTCATTTAGGGTTGTGTAGGCTTCAGAGGATGGCTAGAAATCTCCCTCATGTCGGAACACCTCAGTTATATTACTGAGTTGCAATCACTATCTGGGAGTTGTTTTTTCTGCATGATTCCTCAGAGTACCCATCTGATAATGGCAACTGACTTTTTAAAAATCTATTTCTTGCAGGGAATGGAGAGCATGAGTCAAGGTAAGATACATTAAAAAAATAAGATAATTTGTGACACAGGTTTATATACGGTTTTCAGGAAGTACTATTAAAATATGCAAATGACAAGTGATCTTTTCCAGTGTACAAGTAGCTACAGGTGTGTCGAACCCCAGGTGTGCCGGACTCCTGGTATATCGGACTCCAGGTGCAAGACTTGAGTTTGAATCTTGCGTGGTATTTGTATTGGTTTTGCCCCTACTGGAGTGACTTTAGAGGAGTCTCAATCAGGTACGAGTGGTCATAGGACCACTGAAAATGCTCCTAATTCAGCACTAAATTGGAAATCGTACGCAGTTATGGGATGGCTAGTGCAGTTGGGGGTGTTTCTGAGGTAGGTGCTGAGGCAAATTGTTGGGCTGTATCTAACCTGGGATGCTTGACGTTGACACTGTGCCCAAATTGAAAATGTTCCATTCCCCAGCAATTAATATCTCTTACTTAACACAAAAAACTCACCATAAAAAAAGTTGGCACTTACAACATAGCAACAGAGGGAATTTAGGTTTGCGATGTTTTTTCACTCTGCTGAATGTCTTTATTTGTGGCATGTTTTTAGAGAATTTCTTAACGATTTTTGAGAGGGACGCAGAGGAGAGAGGAAAGAGAAGAAAGGAAAGTCATAAACTAGCCAACGGTAAGCAATTTGGAAAGCTGCAACAGTTAATACACAAGAACATTAGAACTAGGAGCAGCAGTAGGCCATACGGGCCCTCGAGCCTGCTCTGCCGTTTACTTCGATCATGGCTGATCTGTACCTCAACTCCATTTACCTGCCTTTGCTCCATATCTCTTGATACACTTGCCCAACAAAATCTATCATGAGAACTAGGAGCAGGGGTAGGCCATACGGTCCCTTGAGCCTGCTCCGCCATTCATTCCTCAGATAATGAAGCAGTCGTGCCCGCATGCAGCAAGACCTGGATGATATTTAGGCTTGGGCTGATAAGTGGCAAGTAACATTCGCACCACACAAGTGCCAGGCAATGACTATCTTCAACAAGAGAGAGCCTAACCAATGTCCCTTGACATTCAACGGCATTACCATCACTGAATCCCCCACCATCAACATCCTGGGGGTCACCATTGACCAGAAACTTAACTGGACCAGCCACATAAATACTGTGGCAACAAGTGCAGGCCAGAGGCTGGGTATTCTGTGGCAAGTGTCTCACCTCCTGACTCCCCAAAGCCTTTCCACCATCTACAAGGCACAAGTCAAGAGTTTGATGGAATACTCTCCACTTGCCTGGATAAGTGCAGCTCCAACAACACTCAAGAAGCTCGACACTATCCAGGACAAAGCAGCCCGCTTGATCAGCACCCCATCCACCACCTTAAACATTCACTTCCTCCACCACCGGCGCACTGTGGCTGCAGTGTGTGCCATCTACAAGATGCACTGCAGCAACTCGCCAAGGCTTCTTCGACAGCACCTCCCAAACCCGCGACCTCTTCTACATAGAAGGACCAGGGCAGCAGGCACATGGGAACACCACCACCTCCAAGTTCCCCTCCAAGACACACACCATCCACACTTGGAAATATATTGCTGTTCCTTCATCGTTGCTGGTTCAAAATCCTGGAACTCTCTACTTAACCGCACTGTGGGAGCACCTTCACCACACGGACTGCAGCGGTTCAAGAAGGCGGCTCACTACCACCTTCTCAAGGGCAACTAGGAATGGGCAATAAATGCTGGCCTTGCCAGCGATGCCTACATTCCATGAACGAATAAAAAAAAATAAGATCATGGCTGATCTTGTACCTCAACTGCACTTTCTCGCCCTTTCCCTATATTATAATATAATATTTTTATTCCGATGGAGCTTCTTAGTGCTCTCAAGATTATATAGAAGCCCAACCACAAGTTTAAAAAGGTTCCATTACGTACTGTTTATTGCCCAGAAATTGAATATACTTGATTCATTGCTAAGTTTCCCTTCTGGATTTTCAGACTGCAGGATTGAAGTTAAAAAAAAGAAAAGACTTACATTTCTGCAGCACCTTTCATGACCTCAGTATGTCCCAAGACGCTTTACAGCCATTGAAGTATTTTTGAATTTTTTTTTTTATTCGTTTATGGAATGTGAGCGTCGCTGGCAAGGCCAGCATTTATTGCCCATCTCTAATTGCCCCTTGAGAAGGTGGTGGTGAGCCGCCGCCTTGAACCACTGCAGTCCGTGTGGTGAAGGTGCTCCCACAGTGCTGTTAGGGAGGGAGTTCCAGGATTTTGACCCAGTGATGATGAAGGTGTGATGAAATACATGCCTTCATCAGCCCATGTGTTTTACCTGCTTGTATTGTGTGAACCGCCCCCTTTTGTTCCTATTGTGTGTATTGGCTACGCCCCTGTCTTTTGCCATATAAAGGTCTCAAAAGCTGTATGAGTCATTCCTACCAGACGAACCCGATGTGGGAAGACCTGTAATGCTGCAATGTTCTTAGTGATTAAAAGCCTTCAGTTGAATCCTTGTCTTTGAGTCATTGATGGCATATCAATTTTAATCACTAAAACACCAAGATGGATCGACTCCTGAAACCAGAGCGCTTGGATCTGGACCCCCATGCCTCAGACGCAGCCACACAGTTCGGACACTGGTTCCAATGCTTCGAATTTTTCATTGCAAACTCATCCACCACCATAGCAGCCGCAACCGCTACCGGAGACATGAAACTGGGAATCCTGCGAAACTGGGTGAGCCATCGGGTCTCCCCTCTCATCCAAGATGCCACCAGCTACGGGGATGCCTGCACCATTCTGAAGGCCCACTACGTGCGGCCAATAAACGAGGTGTACGCCAGGCATCTTCTGACTACTCGCACGCAGCGGCATGGTGAGTCACTAGAGGACTTTATACTAAGCCTAAAAGTACTGGGCAGAGACTGTAACTGTAAGGCCGTGTCTGCCATCGCGTACACGGAGGAGCTGATTCGAGACTCCCTTATTGCGGGCCTCAGTTCAAATTACATTCGGCAGAAACTGTTTGAAAAGGAGGGACTGGACTTAAAACAGGCAATAGATATAGCGCGATCGCTGGATATGGCCCAGAAGAACTCTGAATCCTGTTCCCCAGGCCACGCAGCCCACTCCGCCTCGTGCGCGCCGTGGGGGCCGCCATCTTGGAAGCCATCTTCACCTCCCAGGTCTCAGGCCAGCCCAGCACCATCGGAGCCCCAGCCTCCACCCAGGAGCCCCACTACTGCCACGATGCATCGGGGCCCGAAATGCTACTTCTGCGGCCAGGACAAACACTCCAGGCATCTGTGCCCAGCGAAGGGCACCACCTGTTCTAAATGCGGGAAGAAAGGACATTTCAGCAAAGTCTGCAGAGGGAACCCCGCCTCCAACTCCACCACCGCCGCGTGCGCGCCGTGGGAGCGGCCATCTTGGAAGCCATCTTGTCCACCCTCATGGAGTCCACCATCTTGCCCCAACTACACGGACCTCCAGGACCCACTGGTGGCCTCGATCACAGTGGATCAATCCAGGCCGCATCCGTTGTCTAAATCGATGATGGACATAGAGGTAAACGGGAACAAGGTTAAATGCTTGATTGACTGCGGGAGCACCGAAAGCTTTATTCATCCTAGCCTGGTAAAACGACTTTCACTAACGATAGTCCCCACACAGGGCAAAATCGCCATGGCCGATAAGACTCATACCTCAAAAATTACAGGTTTCTGCGCGGTTATGTTGTCGGTAAAAGGCAATGATTACAGAGATTTTAAACTATTGATAATGCCAGATCTCTGTTTGAGCGTGATCTTGGGTCTGGACTTCCAGTGCCACCACCAAAGTATCACGCTTACCTACGGTGGGTCCCAGCCGCCCCTCACAGTGTGCGGTCTGGCTACCCTGAAGGTCAAGCCGCCCTCTCTGTTCGCCAACCTCGCACCCAACTGTCGACCCATAGCGACCAAGAGTAGGCGGTACAGCTGGGAGGACAGACGGTTCATTGCGTCGGAAGTAGAAAGACTCAAGCGGGAAGGTATCATCGAATGCAGTACCAGCCCGTGGCGCGCCCAGGTAGTAGTAGTTAAGGGTAGCGAAAAGAAGCGGATGGTGATAGATTATAGCCAGACGGTTAATCTATACACCCAGCTAGACGCCTACCCTCTGCCCCGCATAGCGGATATGGTTAACCAAATCGCGCAATACCGGGTGTTTTCCACCATCGACCTAAAATCGGCATACCACCAGCTCCCCATTAGGCCGGAGGACCGTCCATACACCGCCTTCGAGGCGAACGGACGTCTCTACCACTTCCTCAGAGTCCCCTTTGGGGTAACGAATGGGGTCTCTGTCTTCCAGCGGGAGATGGACTGCATGGTCGATGAGAACCAGTTAACAGCCACCTACCCATACCTAGACAACGTCACCATCTGCGGCCACGACCAGCAAGACCACGACTCGAACCTCGCGAGATTTCTGAAAACCGCCCTCAGACTCAATTTCACCTACAACGAGGATAAGTGTGTCTTTAGCACCACGCGCCTCTGTATCCTGGGCTGCGTGGTGGAAAACAGGGAAATCGGTCCGGACCCCGACCGATTGCGCCCCCTACGGGAGCTACCCCTACCAAACACTCCCAAGGCCCTGAAAAGGTGCCTGGGATTCTTCTCCTATTACGCCCAATGGGTCCCCAATTATTCCGACAAGGCCCGTCCCCTCCTGAAATCAACGTCCTTCCCGCTCACGGCCGAGGCCCACGCCGCCTTCAACAGCATTAAACACGACATTGAGAAGGCTGCGCTGCGGGCAGTGGACGAAAACATCCCTTTCCAGGTCGAAAGCGATGCGTCCGACTTCGCTTTAGCAGCCACCCTCAACCAGGATGGGCGGCCCGTAGCCTTTTTCTCAAGAACCCTCCAAGGGCCCGAGATCAGGCACTCCTCGGTAGAGAAGGAGGCCCAGGCCATAGTGGAGGCAGTGCGGCACTGGAGGCACTACCATGCCGGCAAACGCTTCACCCTGCTTACCGACCAGCGGTCGGTAGCCTTCATGTTTAACAACAAACAGAGGGGGAAGATCAAGAACGACAAAATTCTCAGGTGGCGGATCGAACTCTCCACGTTTGAGTACGACATAATATATAGGCCGGGGGCCCTCAACGAATCCCCCGACGCCCTATCACGAGGGATGTGTGCCAGCATCCAGGGGGACAGGCTACAGGGCCTCCACAATGGCCTCTGCCACCCGGGGGTCACCCGGCTATTCCACTTTATAAAATCCCGTAACCTGCCCTATTCCATCGAGGAGGTCCGGTCTATGACCAGGGACTGCCGCACTTGTGCGGAATGCAAGCCCCGTTTTTTCAGGCCCGACCGAGCCCGCCTGATCAAAGCTACACGGCCATTCGAGCGCCTGAGCTTAGATTTCAAGGGACCACTCCCCTCCACCGACCGCAATGTGTACTTTCTCAACATTGTGGACGAGTACTCCCGCTTCCCATTCGCCTACCCCTGCCCAGATATGACCAGTGCCACGGTCATCAAGTGCCTCGGCAACCTGTTTTGCACGTTCGGCATGCCTAACTACATCCACACTGACAGGGGGGCGTCGTTCATGAGCGATGAACTGCGCCAATACCTGCTGTCAAAGGGGATAGCCACGAGTCGGACCACTAGTTATAACCCCCGGGGTAATGGGCAAGTGGAGAGGGAGAACGCGACAGTGTGGAAGGCGGTCACCTTAGCACTAAGGTCTAAAGGCCTCCCCACCTCCCGCTGGCAGGAGGTCCTCCCAGACGTACTCCACTCGATAAGGTCGCTACTGTGTACTGCTACTAACGCCACTCCCCACGAGAAGATGTTTGTTTTTCCCCGCAAATCAACCTCAGGAGTATCCCTACCCTCGTGGCTCTCCACCCCAGGGACAGTCCTGTTACAGAAGCATGTGAGGGGCCACAAAACGGATCCCCTCGTGGAGGCAGTACACCTACTCCACGCAAACCCACAGTACGCGTACGTCAAGCACGCCGATGGGCGTGAGGACACCGTGTCCATAAAGGACCTCGCCTCGGCAGGAAGCGACGACGACGACCCATCACCACCGCCCCCAGAAGAACCTCCACCATCCCCAGAGGTATCCTCACCGCCCCCAGAAGTACCTGCAACACCCCCAGCACATGGGTATGCCCAGGAGGGCACCACGGACTCCCGGTCGGAACCCGAGGTACAGTTGCGACGTTCAGGAAGGACTATCACACCCCCGGACAGACTAAATCTGTAGAAGGGGTGAATGTGATGAAATATATGCCTTCATCAGCCCATGTGTTTTACCTGCTTGTATTGTGTGAACCGCCCCCTTTTGTTCCTATTGTGTGTATTGGCTACGCCCCTGTCCTTTGCCATATAAAGGTCTCAAAAGCTGTATGAGTCATTCCTACCAGACGAACCCGATGTGGGAAGACCTGTAATGCTGCAATGTTCTTAGTGATTAAAAGCCTTCAGTTGAATCCCTGGCCTAGAAATTCAGTTGGGCGCGCCAGCCGTTAGCGCCTTAGGGGGAGTAGATCTCGAGCGCTAGGCGCTTATCGCCCGGGCGCAGCGCGATCTGCGTCTCTCCCCAACTTCAGGACACATTTAGCGTCGGCGCAAAGTCTTAGCGCGCGCCCTGCTGCGCGCGCAGATCATGACGTCATTTAATAGTGCAACGCCCTTTGTGCGCCCCAAACCGGAACTTCACTCGCGCCGGCCAATTGTGCGCCGGGCGTCCCGAGCGACTGTGAAGTGGAACGGTACACAGGCCAGCCGGGCCGGGGGGAGCGCTAATTAAAGGGCACTTACCCAGCAGTATAAAGGCCAGCCATTTTGCAGCATTCACTCTTGTGCAACGGTTTTTTGGACAGAGACCAAGGAGGAGAGTTTACTGGTTTGGACCAACACTTGGACAGGTATTTTTGGCTCAGGCCAGAGCTTACCAATTATCTTTGCCTTCATTCAGAGCTCAGTGTTTGCCAGCATATAATGGGGGCTGCATTGGGTGGCAACGCAGAATTTCAGCCTTATGCCAGAAGGGCTTACAGACGCCGTGAGAGAGTGGCAGCCCTGGCTAGACGCAGAGGGGGCAACAGGCGTCGCCAACTGAGGCCTTACCCACGCAGGGTATACCGCCCGCAGACCTCCTATCTGACCATGTCTGCCGCGATGTGTGTTAGGAGGCTGCGATTCCGAAGGGAGGTGGTTGCAGACATCTGCCGGCTGCTTCAGAGAGATCTGCAGCCACAGCTGATGCGCAGGACGTCTCTGTCGGTGGCAGTGAAGGTGACGGTGGCTCTCAACTTCTATGCCTCCGGCTCCTTCCAATCCGCTACTGGGGACATCGCTAACATCTCCCAGTTCGCCGTGCATTGCTGCATCCGCCAGGTGACCGAAGCCCTTTTCAGAAGGAGACATCAATTCATCTCCTTCCCCATGACCCTGGACAAGCAGCAGCAGCGTGCAGTGGGGTTTGCAAGAATAGCGGGCTTCCCCATGGTGCAGGGCGCCATTGACTGCACGCATGTGGCTTTGCGGGCACCTCTTGAGCATGCCGAGGAGTACCGCAACCGGAAGGGCTACCATTCCCTCAATGTACAGCTGGTGTGTGACCACAGGCAGCGCATCCTAGCTGTCAATGCCCGCTTTCCAGGCAGCAGCCACGATGCCTTTATCCTGCGACAGACAACTGTGACTGACATGTTCCAGGCACAGCCTCCCCCAAGAGGATGGCTTATCGGGGACAAAGGCTATCCTTTGTGTACCTGGCTCATGACCCCGCTCCGCGCGCCCACGACCCCTGCTGAAGAGGCATACAACGAGAGCCATCAAGCGACGAGGAACCTCATAGAACAAACAATCGGCGTGCTCAAGCAACGGTTCCGCTGTCTCGACCGCTCCGGGGGAGCCCTCCAGTATTCGCAGGATCGAGTCTCCCAATTCGTCGTCGTTTGCTGCATGCTGCACAACCTGGCTATCCGCAGGACTCAGGCACTGCCACCTCACGTTGGACCACCACCTCAGGAGGAGGAGCAGGAGGAGCATGAGGACGACGAGGACGAGGAGTACCAGCCCAGGAGGGAAGCACAAGGTCCAAGGGCCGCCCGTCGTCGGCTTATTGAACGTCACTTCTAGGCCCCCTGTCAGGGAATGGCTTGTGCCAATGATAGAACATGATTGCAGCCGCTCCGCAAGCCCTCAGCCGGTTAAGGCAACAAACACTTCAAAGATCAAACATGGACAATGTGAATAAATAAAATGCTTTATTGTACAAACTCTGGGCCCTTCCCACATGAAAACCAAAAACAGATGAAACCCCCAAAAAACACTCAAACACATTACTCGCTCCCACAACCTGGGGAGGATTAACAAACTAGGGCAACTAAAACGGCCGTCATTCTCGGCCTTCGTCCAAAACAAACATCACATCATCGGCCTTCAAAAAACAAACATCCAATTCTCGGCCTCAAGAAACAAACACAAATGGCCACACATTCGACTATTTGGCCCGCTAGGGCGATGCCTTGGCCATCTTTGGGTGGCCCCTGCCCGCCCTGCTGCTCCGCCTCAAAGTAAGGCCATTGGCTGCTGCAAGGCTGGGGGCAGGCTCCTGAGGGGCACATGTCGTGACGGCAGATGCCCTTGGGGGTCGGCCTAGTCGAGGTCTGGCCGTCGAGCGGCTGGCTGTTGATTGCTGCAGCTGTGGCTGGCCAGCATCAGTCGCTGCAACAGCTCCTGGCAGCTCCACTGGGGGAGTGGCAGTGGCGGCTGGAGGAATGGCGGCAAGCTGGCGGATGGCAGGCGCTTGCTGGCCGCCTGAGACACTGGCACTCGCCTGGGCCAGCACTGCAGCATTCGCACCAATCTGCCGAGGGACAGACCGATGTGCTGCTGCAGCGCGCCGGGTGCCCTGGCGATGCCTGGCTGACACCGCGAGTGTGGCAGCAGTGAGTGCCCGTGTTGACCTGTTCACTGACCGCAGCAGAGCAGCCAGTGACTGGACGGCACCACTAATCACCTGGCCAGTCGCTGACAGATCTGCCCGGTATTCCGCCCGACTGGTGGCCTCTAAGGGCCCGAACTCGGCCACACTCGCGGTGTCAGCCAGGCATGGACTCAGGCAACCGTGCCACTGCCGCCATGAGCTCCGTGTGCCGGCGCTCCGAGTCCGCGGACAAGTCTTCGAGGCACTCCATCTCCTCGGCGAAGAGCATCTCCTGACTGGAGGCCGGACTCTCCCTCTGGGGAGAAGGCCGCCGAGCTGGCCGACCCTTCCTCCGTTGCTGGAGGCCGCTGGGCCCAGCAATTGGACTCCCCTCCGACGCATCCCCCCTCTGGGGAGAAGGCTGCCGAGCTTCCACCCCCCTCCCGGCTTTCTGCAGCATGCAGGTCCCAGGAGCTTCCCTCCCCTTCGACACTTCCGCCACGCTGCCCTCCAGGGAAGACGTGTCCCCTACATTGGCCTGGGTGGGCGCGGCTGAGGGTTCCCCTGATGGGCCGCCTTCCTCTTGCTCCTCCTCCTGCTCCTCCTCGGAGGGTCTGTCACTGGCAAGTTGAGGGACCTCCTCTTGACCATCTGAAAGCAGGAAGGCACAAGAGTAGCTTTAGAGTGAGGAGAGGGCGTCAGTGCGGGATGCATGAGTGGTGGCATTCAGCGCATTGGTCGGACAGTGGCAAAGGATGTAGATCTGATGCGCAAGTGGGACGAGAGAGGTGCAAAAGGTGATGTCCTTACCATTGCTGCCCAGAACAGGGTCGGCATCTCCACATGCAACGGGCCCAATCACCCGGCCACCCATGAGGCGCTCCACGCGATGTTGCAGGTCGGTGAGTGGCTGGATATGGGGTCGTCCTCCCCCGGTCGCAGTCCGGCTCTTGCGATTATTCGCCAGCTTGGCCTGCAAGAGAAAGGACGGCCTCTAAGTGCAGTGTGTCACCGTGATCTTGTGTGCACTGCCTCCCATGGTGGAATAGCCTGGCCAGTGTGTCGCCATGATCTGGTGTGCACTGCCTCCCATGGTGGAATAGCCTGGCCAGTGTGTCGCCATGATCTGGTGTGCACTGCCTCCCATGGTGGAATAGCCTGGCCAGTGTGTTGCCGTGATCTTGTGTGCACTGCCTCCCATGGTGGAATAGCCTGGCCAGTGTGTCGCCGTGATCTTGTGTGCGCTGCCTCCCATGGTGGAATAGCTTGGCCAGTGTGTTCAGTGCAGAATGTGCAATTGATGCTCATGCCTGTGCCATAGCTGCTGGATGAAGGCTGGCCATTAGAGCTTTCAGGTCCCTTTGCCCATAATGTGAGGTGCACATGCAAGGATGAGGAGGTCATTGGAAAGGGTACTCACCCTGACAATGCGTGTGAGGTCATTTAACTTTTTGCGGCATTGGGCACCGGTCCTGGGGTCGTCGCTGTTGGCTGACAGCTTGCTGGCGACATGCCTCCAGGCTCTCCTGTAGACGCGGACCGTCGCCTTCTTGCCATTGTCCGGGTACAAAACATGGCGCCTCTTCTCCACAGCAGCAAGCAGCACACTCAGATCACGCTCTGAGAAGCGCTGCGCACGTTCACGGGCCTTCTCCATGTCTTCAGGCGCTATTTGGGTCCAGCAGCAGTGTTCAGGCCTAGCTGGAGGGCTCCACTATCCAGGGCGTGGCAGCAGACACAGTCGACCCTTCCCCCTTAAGAGCTGGCCGGCGCCAGGGTGTCTGCTGTCAGTCACGAGATGGCCGCACCTGCGCTGCGCCCGGCCTTGGCGCTATCGATCACCACCTCCGGCTTAGCGCCCAAAGAGAGGCGTCCAGCAGCAGTTTTAGCGCTCGCCCGAACTAGTAGGGCGAAGCTAATGAATATCGGAGAAGTGGCCTAGGTTTGGCAGCGGCCGCAAACTTTAGCGGACGCCCCACTTTAGCGCCCCAAAAGTGGCGTCAATGAATTTCTAGGCCCTTGTCTTTGAGTCATTGATGGCATATCAGAAGGATTGGTGATATATTTCCAAGTCAGTGTGTGACTTGGAGGGGAACTTGGAGGTGGTGGTGTTCCCATGTGCCTGCTGCCCTTGTCCTTCTAGGTGGAAGAGGTCGCGGGTTTGGGAGGTGCTGCCGAAGAAGCCTTGGCGAGTTGCTGCAGTGCATTATGTAGTCACTGTTGTAGTGTAGGAAACGCGGCAGCCAATTTGCACACAGCAAGCTTCCACAAACTGCAATGTGATAATGCCCAGATAATCTGTTTTTAGTGATTTTGATTGAGGGATAAATATTGGCCCCAGGACACCGGGATAACTCCCCTGTTCTCCTTAAAAATAGTGACGTGGGATCTTTTACGTTCACCTGAGAGAGCAGACGGGGACTCAGTTTAACGTCTCATCCGAAAGACGTCACACTTTGACAGAGCAGCACTGCCTCCATACAGCACTGGAGTGTCGGCCTAGATTTTTGTGCTCAGATCTCTCGAATGCGACTTGAACCCACAACCTTCTGACTCAGATGCGAGAGTGCTACCCATTGTGCACAATAACAACTTGTACTTGTATAGCTCCCTTAATATAGTGAAACGTCCCAATGTGTTTCTTAAAAGGGAAGAAAGGATAAACATTAAATAAGAGCTAGAGGCTTTTGAAGGCAAGGAGAGATTTAACAAGGTGAAGCTTCCACCATCCTTTCAGCTAGTGCATTCCTGATCATAACTCGCTGTGTAAAAAATATTTCTCCTCACCTGGTACTTTTTTAATTCAACTTTTCTATTTTGAACATTAATGTTTTCTCCCGTAGCGTTAAAAGAGAAGGGGAATGCAGCATTTGACAAGGGGGACTATGCAACTGCTGTGCAGCACTATACGGCCGGCCTGGAAAAACTACGAGATTTTCAGGCCCTGTACACCAATCGAGCGCAGGTATGTGTAACCATTCATTGCTAAACGTGCTTTGGAATTGTTACTTTATAAAAACAGTTTAGAAAGATGGGTGTTGGAGGAAGGTTTTTGCCTGTAATTTGTTTTGTGAGGTTACTATTTTCTCCCACCAGTGTCACAAGCCAGTTTAGGCCGAGAAGGGTAAATGACCTGTTCTTGGACCTCTTTTGCTACTGCTATAAGCTGGTTGCCAGAGAAATGAGACTTAGTTTTACAAAGTGTCTTGTCATGTGTCTCAAACGCTCCTTAAAACCTACCTCTTTGACCAAGCTTTTGGTCATCTGTCCTAATATCTTCTTATGTGGCTCGGTGTCAAATTTTGCTTGATGACTCTCCTGTGAAGCGCTTTGGGATGTTTTACTACATTAAAGGTGCTATATAAATGCAAGTTGTTGTTGTTGAAATTTTTCAAAGCATACAATGAATTACTTTGAAGGGTAGTGACTGTTGTGTTGGTAGTTGGTAAACAGCAGTGAGATGAATGGCCAGTTAATTAGGTTTGGATGGTTTTACTTTAGGGAGGATTGTTGGCCAGGACATGAGATAACTTCCTGCTGTTCCTCGAATAACAACAACAACTTGTATTTATATAGTGCCTTTAACATAGTAAAACGTCCCAAGGCGCTGCACAGGAGTATTTTAAGACAAAAAAATTGACACCGATCCACATAAGG
Source organism: Somniosus microcephalus (assembly GCF_052327205.1). Taxonomy (NCBI): domain Eukaryota; kingdom Metazoa; phylum Chordata; class Chondrichthyes; order Squaliformes; family Somniosidae; genus Somniosus; species Somniosus microcephalus. The sequence continues at coordinate 9,173,013 of NC_141012.1, forward strand.
ATAAATTAGGGCAGGTGACCAAAAGCTTGGTAAATGAGGTAGGTTTTAAGGAGCGTCTTAAAGGAGGAAAGAGAGGTAGCGAGGCAGACAGGTTTAGGCAGGGAATTCCAAAGCTTAGGGCCCAGGCAACAGAAGGCAAGTTCCAAGGGACAGTTCCAAGGGATCTTTAACGTTCATCTAAACTACCAAAACAGGTAGATGGGGCCTTGATTTAAAAGTCTCATCTGAGGGACGGCATTTCCAACTGTTCAGTATACCCTAGTACTGCACTGGAGTGTCCGCTTACATTAAGAGTTAACATTCCCAGTTCTGGCCCAGAAAAGTATGCCACTAATTGAGCCAAACTGACTAACTTGGAAGTTGCAAGGATGGCTGTCGAGAGGAGCGGAAATGCCACACTGATGCAGCAGAAGTTTGGGGTCTGTCATAAATCTCATTATCGAGAAACTACCTATGAAATAACACTGGACGGCCAGCTGGTGGTGCCGTCCAAGGAGTATAAATACTCGGGCGTTGGCCCCAGCTTTCCTGGGACATTTTGTAAAGACAAGGAGCTAGTGAAGTACAACTAGACCTCCATGTTCTGAAACAAGTTGATTAAAGCCTTGCTTTATACTCAAACCAAGTGCGGAGTGAGTTTTATTACGTCAGGGTCCAAGCATATTTTGTGGGTAGAGTAGAGCGAGCTTTACTCAGCTTTTAATTATGGCCAGGAAGTGTTTGACGCTGACACTGGGTGCAAAAAGTAGAAAGTTTAAAATGGCTGACAAAACTTGCACAAAAAAATTTAACTTAATTTAGACAAACTCCTTCAAATATGTCAACAAAAAGTTGGTTCGTTTATGTGAAAGATAAAGGGGCACACCATTTTAAGAACAAAGATGGGTAACTGAAATTAATGCTCTGAGCATAGTTTTTACTACAGCACCTCTGTAGAGTTGAAACTGTACTACAGGAAACTCTTTTTTATCCGGCACCAACGGGACCAGCGTGGTGCCGGTTGAGCAAAAAGTCCGGATTACAGAGAGGTATACTTACCAAGGTACGAGAGCCCCGTACACGGCCACAGGTGCAGGAGTTCCGGTTACTCGGCACTTGTGCAGGAGTCCCGGTTACACGGCCACAGATCCAGGAGCCCCGGTTACACGGCCACTAATATAAAGTAAAACTTACCTGAACCTACTCCTGAATGTTGCCGGTTAAGAGAGATTTCTGGTTATTTAGGTGCCAGTTAAAAGAGAGTTTCCTGTACTACTTTTGTGTGACAGGAGCAGCTTATAATGGGAGGTCTCGTTTGGCTCTCCATTCGATGGCCTCTTGAGATGCCGAGTGGAGAAATGAGGTTGCCTCCAGCAACAGATCTCAGTGGGCGGGTGGATGTGATGTGTTCCATGGTTTGGGACTCAGGGCCACAGTCGCATTTTTGGTCATCCCTCTTCTTCCACTTGTGGAGCAGGTGGCCGCGCCGTCCACGCCCTGTGCGGATTGGGTTGAGCGCTGTCCACTGTCTTCGAGGGACGTTGAAGCCAGGGACCTCTGCTGTTGGTTCAGTGATAAGGTGTTGGTTTTTTATGTCGTATGCGTCCCATGATTCCATTCATCTGGATAGTAGTTGAAACTATGAAGGAATATAATAAGATTATCTACTGTCAATAGTAGTCTAACTTGAGTTTTCCTTTAAATCAGCCTGAGGGGGGGGGGGGGGAATGCAGATTATCTAGAAGGTAAGAATAATTACAAACAGGAAATAGGGCCCACCAAGGCTTGTCTCTATTCAGCGCATCCCTCCATCCTTCTCCAGAAATATTGCCAATTCTCTCTTGAATCCATTTAAACTATCCACTTCAATGGCCTTTCCTGGTAACTTATTTCACAGTTCTATTCTTTTGAAAGAAAAAGTTCTGCCTGGCTTTCCTACTCCTGGCTTTCCTAATTTTTGGCGTGTCCCTTGGGATTGGAACCATTTGCCATAATTTGGTTGAATTACCTTTTGTGGTCACTAAATGTCTGTGTTTGTTTCTATTTTCAGGCTTATATCAAGCTAGGAAAATATGAAGAGGCAATCACTGATTGTGAGTGGGCCCTGAAGGTGAGAACAGTTAAATCTAAGAGTATGATACATGAACCCTTGTGGTTCTAATGTGTGTGGGTGTGTGTGTGTGTTTGTGTGTGTGTACGTACATTGGCTAACTATTCCAGGTTTCTCTGGAACTATATTGTCTCTCAACAATTTCACTGCAATTCTCAAATGTTTGTTGAACCCAACAATCGGGAGCCTTTTTTCAGCAGCCTTTCCCTTTCCAAGCGATGTGAGCCCGAGGGTTAAATTTTGTTTGATAATTGCTCCTGTGAAGCACCTTGGGATGTTTTGCTGTATTAAAGGTGGTATATAAATGCAAGTACAGGAAACTTTGTGATATCAGGCACCGACGGGACCGGCGTGTTGCCGATCTATCAAAACTGCCGGACATACAAAGTTAATGTTGAAGCATACGGAGGTTTTCATCTCCATATCTGACAACAAACACTGTTGCTTAGCAACAGCTTCTAAAGAGTCGGCTGCAGCTGCAAGCGTCTCTAGCTGAAGCTGTTGCTATAGCTACAGACCTTGCAGTGCCTGACTGGGAAAAAAAGAACGAGAACTAAAAAAAACTTATAGAAAACGGCTCCTGATTTTTGCCGTTAGATCGAGTATTCCGGACATACAACCTCCGGATAAACCAAAGTTTCCTGTAGTTGTTGTTGGTGCTATGCAATCACACATGCTTTGGATTGGTGGATATTAAACCCAACCTAGATTTGCAAACTCAAGCAATTATTTACCGTGAAACGGGAATATATGAAGCACAAAATATTGGTAAATACTAACTGTAAAAATAAAGAAAAGAAAGACTTGCATTTATATAGCACCTTACGATAGCAAAATACTGCGGATGCTGGAAATCCAAAATAACAACAGGAAACGCTGGAAAAACTCAGCAGGCCAGGCAACATCGGTGGAGAGAGAAACAGAGTTAACGTTACAGGTCTGACGAAAGGTCATCGACCTGAAATGTTAACTCTGTTTCTCTCTTCACCGATGCTGCCTGACCTGCTGAGTTTTTCCAGCGTTTCCTGTTACATAGCACCTTTCATGACCACCGGAAATCCCAACGCGCTTTACAGCCAATGAAGTACTTTTTGACGTGTAGTCACTGTTGTAATGTAGGAAACACAGCAGCCAATTTGCGCACAGCAAGCTCCCACAAACAGCAATGTGATAACGACCAGATCGTCTGTTTTATTGATGCTGATTGAGGGATAAATATTGGCCAGGACAACAAAAGTATAAATATGCATATACAGGTAGACTATCCTTTATCCGAACTACCGAAAACTTCTAAAAACCGAAAGTTTTTTTGTTCAGCGTAAATCGTGCGCATGAAATGACCAGAGTGGCGCACGACTTACGCTGAGCAGGGCAGAGGGTCACAGAGTTCCCTCCTGGGTAGGAGATTGCAGGCCGAGCTGGGCAGTGTGAAGGAGGTACCGGGAGAGTGAACCCAACAATACAGCGGCCCGTCCGATAGCTGCAGCAGCCTGTCCGATATTCTTTTCTCCCCCCGGACCCCTCCCCCCAGGACCCCCCCCGACCTCGACCCCCCCCCCGGACCGACCCCCCCCGACCCCGACCTGAACCGCAGCCCGTCCGATATTCTTTTCTCCCCCCCCCCCCCCACCCGACCTGATTTGCGGGCCAGCTTAGTAGGAGTCAGCCGATATCCGGCTTTCCAGAGAAGCAGGAAGGGGAATCAGACACGGAACAGTCGCAAGAGGTAGCCTGAACTTTTAAAATTTATATTAAATACAAATATCCCAGTCTTATAATAATACTTTCTGAAATCCAAAAAATTCCGAAAACCGAAACTCAGCTGGTCCCAAGGCTTTTGGATAAGGGATAGTGTACCTGTATTGCAAAAAGTCCATAATGAGTTAATTACCCTTCGTAAGAACAGCCTTTGGATCCAGAGAGCAAGTTCCTCAATGGCAAATTCCTCCACCTTTCATAACCTCGTATCATCTTTGGTATCACAGTGTCAATTTGAATTGAAAAGTGATGCATGTAATCCAAACCTCACATTACAATATTGCTGCCATCATGAATTCCCAGCGTACAGAGGACTTTGTATTCATGGTTGCCTAGTTATACTTTTGTGGGATTGTTCTGTTTTATTACTGTGGTACATGCTCTCAGAGGGGGAAACACTTGGCTGCCATCTTGAAAATGTCCTTAATCAATAAACAAGACAAGCTCGGTTGAAAATACAACTTACAGCAGCACCATGTTATAAAGATGAGATGAGCAGATATTGAAATAATAGAATGGAAAATATAAATTCATAGAAAGGAATTCAATGCATGGTTACTCCTTAAACTTCACAAGTAGTCACAGTGCACTTTCGTTTCATCATTTTAAAAGGTATTTTGAAAATGGCTGCCAATAAGTTGGGGTGAGTATGGATCCATTGATAATCTATGGTTAGTCAGTTTTATTATATCAAGGTTAAAGGTGGCTTTATCTTGAAGCATTCACCCTTGGATAAATCAAAATAAGGTGACTTAAAAGATTTTTTTTGACTCTTGGGGAATCAAGGGATATGGGGATCGGGTGGTAAAGTGGAGTTGAGGTCGAGGATCAGCCATGATCTTATTGAATGGCGGAGCAGGCTCGAGGGGCCGAATGGCCGACTCCTGCTCCTAATTCTTGAGTTCTTATAAACAATACCGCCAGTGAGAAATACGGAACCTATTGTATGAATAATGCAAGATTTTAACTCTCTTTGGACTATATCACATCAGTTATTAAATCTTCCTCACTTGCAGAATGAGGGTTTTCTACAGTGACCCTTCACCTACCCGAGTTCACACAGTATTTTTGATCCCCACGTTGAGGTGATTGGTTATTCAGGAGTCCTTCTTGCAGATTCAAGCTAAAGGACAAATTTGCATTTATATAACATTGCATTCTGTATCTCTGAAACATCCCACAGTAGTTCACATACAATAATTACTTTGAAATACATTTGCTGGTATGCAGCTAACTGCGGCAGTCATGTTTCCCGCAAACCGCAGTGAGCTGAACAACCAGTTCTTCTGTGTTTTTGGTGGTGTCAATTGAGGGAGGAATATTGACCAGGACTTGGGAAGAACTCCCTTGTCTTCTTTCAAAAATTACCACGGGATCTTTAATGTCCACTTGTACCATTTGAACAGGCAAATGGGGCCTCAGTTTAACGTCTCAGCCAGAAGATGGCATCACTAACAGTGCAGCACACTCTGAGTACTGCACTGAAGTATCAGTCTAAATTTTTGTACTCGAGTCCTAAAGCGACCCTCTAACCTACAGCTCCATGGGTGACGCAGCAGTCAAACTGGTCTAAGTAGGCTACTGGTACATTACTTATGGTCATTTAACATGCTGCTCTTTATTTTATGTCTTCAGTGCAATGAGAATTGTATAAAGGCATATGTCCATATGGGAAAGGCTAACCTAGGCTTAAAGAAGTATGAGGAGGTAAGACTGTTTCAGTAGTTTATTATCACAGCTTTCTATTGATATTTATAGAATCATAGAATAGTACAGCACAGAAGGAGGCCATTCAGCCCATCGAGTCTGCGCCGGCTGTTTTCGAAGAGCAATCCAGTTATTCCCACTCCCCGCTCTTTCCCCATATCCCTGCAATTTCTTCTCCTTCAAGTATTTATCCAATTCCCTTCTGAAATGCAATAAGTCTGGGATAAAAAATCTACAGGAAACTCTCTTTTTACCGGCACCTAAATAACCGGAAATCTCTCTTAACCAGCAAAATTCAGGAGTAGGTTCAGGTAAGTTTTACTTCATATTAGTGGCCGTGTAACCGGGGTTCCTGGATCTGTGGCCGTATAACCGGGGTTCCTGCACCTGTTGCCATGCAACAGGGACGCCTGGATCTGTGGCCGTGTATGGGGCTCTCGTACCTTAGTAAGTATACTTCTCTGTAATCCGGACTTTTTGATCAACCGGTAGCACGCCGGTCCCGTCGGTGCCGGATAAAAAAGAGTTTCCTGTAGTTGCTTTAAATTGCCGAAGTGGCTTTCAGATTAGCCACTGTACTTTTGGCGTGCAAGATAATCTTCAATCTTTACCAAATTTAAATTAAATTAAAAGCAAAGGAGACTACGCGACAGATAAATCTCTGCTTCCTTTGCCATTTTGTTCCTTCAGTCAACCCCAGATAAGCAAAGACTAAGCAGATGTTTAGGTTTCCAGTAGATTAAAGATTAACCATTCACATTCATTATAATTTCCAGTTTAGGGTATTCCACAGCTGTCTGTTTTTTTTAATACTCCGTACAATTAAGTTTATAATCAATTCCCTGTCAAGTGTGACTGTAGTACATTTCTGAAGTGTAACCACTTTTGTGGGAAAAGCATAAAAAATAGATTTTTAGCTGAAGTACAAATCAAGAACATAACATAAGAGCAGGAGGAGGCCATACAGCCCCTCGAGCCTGCTCCGTCATTCAATAAGATCATGGCTAACCCTCGACCTCAACTCCACTTTCCCGCCCTATCTCCGTATCCCTCCATATCCCTTGATTCCCCTAGAGTCCAAAAATCTCTGCCTTGAATCTACTCAACGACTGAGCATCCACAGCCCTCTGGGGTAGAGAATTCCAAAGATTCACAGCCCTCTGAGTGAAGAAATTTCTCCTCATCTCAGTCCTAAATGGCCGACCCCTTATCCTGAGACTATGCCCCCAGTATTAGATTTTCCAACCAGGGTATACAGCCTCTACCTTGTCAGAATCTTGCATGTTTCAATGAGATGAAATCAAACCTGTAACTAGGCTGTGGGGCAAACAAATGACTGATCAAAAGTTTATAAAAAACCCTCGGAAAATGACTTCAGACGTGAATAAAACTCTTTTCACTAATGCCATAGTATGTATCTATATCTCTGTTTATATGATAATATTATAAGTGGCCTTACCAATCACAAATTAAAAAAGAGAAAGAAAGCCAGTTGTGACCTGCAGGCTGAAAAGGAATTGAACTCTTGACCTCACCCAGTGTTTGCTTAACAGCAGTTAGACTCACATAGCTTCACCTTAGCAGCAGAATAATACATTGTGCACGTCACGATATAATGCTGCTGTTCTTATAAAACAGCATATCGTTTGACGTGAGCAGTGCCAGGCGAGGTCGGCTAGTATTTATATTCATAAAACGAGGTGGTTTCGGGGCTATATTCTCATTTCGGGGGTTCCGTTTACTGTATGAGTGTTACTGTCGCAGTTGCTGATTTTCGCTGAAGTGTTATATTAGATCCACTGCAGTGTAATCAATCCTGAGTCCCCATTGTTCTGTGTCTTCAGAAGGTCAGTGTTGCTGTGGGAAATGCTGTGATCTAATGGGTTTATGTTCCCCCCCGCCAGGCTCGACAGTGCTATCAGAAGATTTTGACAATTGATCCAAACCGAGAGAAGCTGGTTAATGGTATGAGAAATGTTTGTTGGCTTTAAGAAGCACTATGCAGTCATATAGTCCAAAATATAAAGAAGGAATAAAAACAGAAAATGCTGGAAATACTCAGCAGGTCAGGTAGCACCTGTGGAGAGAGAAACAGGGTTAACGTTTTAGGTCGATGACCCTTCGTCAGAACTGGAAAAAGTTGGAGATGTAACAGGTTTTAAGCAAGTGCGAGGGGAGGAAAGAACAAAAGGGAAGGTCTGTGATAGGGTGGAAGGCAGGAGAGATTAAATGACAAAAGGGATGATGGTGCAAGGCAAAAGGAGATGGTAACGGGACAAGTAAAGAAACAAAAGATGAATCTAGAAGAGGGATATGTGTGTGCTTTGTGTGTACTAAATTACTCCTCGTTTACCTATTTTTTGCTTTAGAACTTTTGGTTTGAGAGCTCCCTTGATAAATTTGAAAGGAAGACTTACATTTCTATAGTGCCTTTCACAACATCAGGATGTCACAAAGCGCATTACAGCCAATGAAGTACTTTTGAAGTGTAGTCACTGTTGTAATGTAGGAAACTAAGTAGTGGGTATTAAGGTCCCAGGTTTGGTCTTCATTCATAGAAGATAGGAGCAGGAGTAGGCCATTTGGCCCCTCGAGCCTGCTCCGCCATTCAATGAGATCATGGCTGATCATCCAAATTCAGTACCCTGTCCCTGTCGGAGTTTGTTGTTCTCAGCCAGGACAGCACTTGGAATGCTACATTTGGGCTTCGTGCCCTGAGAATAGAGTTGAGAAAAATCAGCAGGGCTCCTACTCCTGATCATTATTCAGTGACTCCTGCTACGTTCATTTTTAATTCATGAACCCAGACATTAGAGTGTCAGTGGGGCTGTTTTGAGCACAGGTGGTATCTCGGCCTCACCCGATTCTAAAACAGGCATCCTTTCCGGTTAGGATCACCGCGTAGCAATTGGGAGCAAGAACCATGACTGACTGTGTTTCTGTTCTTTGGCACTGCGAGCGTTGAGCCCAAGTTGACTGCCACTTGGAAGAGAACAGATATTGAGCCTGGGACCTTTCTGGTCTTTCTGGGTCATTACAACACACGATTTGTCCACTGAACCATTGGGAAAACCGGATACACAACCTTCATAGTTATATTCAGAATCAGCTTTGATTTGTTATGTACTGTGGTGTATAATATTCATCTTTTCTAAGGTCCTACACTCTGGAATTCCCTCACTAAATCTTGCCGTCTCCACTTCTCTTTCCTCCTCCTTTAAGACGCTCCTTAAAACCTACCTCTTCGACCAAGCTTTTGGTTATCTGCCCTAACATCTGCCATAATGCTCCTGTGAAGTGCCATAGGACATTTTATTACGTTAAAGGCGCTATATAAATACAAGTTGTTGTTGTTGTTATTTTCTAACCACTGACAGAAAATCTGCCTTTTAAATTTAGAATATATAAATTTACTGGACCTGGCCCAAAAAAAGGAACAACAGGAGAAAGAAGTTGTGGAAGAATTTGAACGGGGCAATGTGAATACTACGACAGTCCATGAAGTGCTGAAGAAACTATCCAGCCCTAATAAAATCCCTCTCTTCTACATTGGCGGTGTGAGGCTTCTGACTGAGCTGATGAAGGAGTGTAAGTCGAAGATACATTGATGCCCTTAACTGTCACAGAGCTACCCAGAGGCACTCATTTTCGAGATGGTGCCCCACTGTGGTTGTGCTAATATTGGATAAATGCTATCTGTTGGGTGAATGGTATAATTGGTGCCAAATAAACAGAAAATGCTGGAAATACTCGGCGGGTCAGGCAGCATCCGTGGAGAGAGAAACGAGAGTTAACGTTTCAGGCCGCTGACCTTTCGTCAGAACTGGAAGACGTTAAGGTTTGTGATCAGGTGGAAGGCAGGAGGGATTAACAGCAGAATCATTACCAGCACCTGCTGCCCGAAAAAATGGGAGCAGTGGTTATGATGTGAAATTATTAGACTCAGTGTTGAGTGTAAAGTGCCTAATCTAAAGATGAGGTGCTGTTCCTCGAGCTTCCGTTGAGCTTCATTGGATTAGTGTAGGAGGCCGAGGACAGAGAGATTAGAGTGGGAGTGGGATGGAGAATTAAAATGGCAACCAACCGGAAACTCTGGCTCATACTGAACAGAGATGTTCAGCAAAGCGATCGCCCAATTTGCGTTTGGTCTCCCCAGTGAAGAGGAGACTGCATCATGAGCAGCGAATAGCGTATATAATTGGTGCTGTCCATCAGTACATGCAACCTAGCCCGTTTGTTACCTCGCATGTTCACTTTTCTGCAGATGTCTGGATAGTGATCAAGATCTGGTTTTTTTTTCTTCACTGGCCTGGGGTGCTGAGGCCAATTATAGTGCTCTTACTACTGGTGCAGCTGAGATTCGCTCACTCAGCATAAACTGTGGCTTTGAAGCCAACATGCTCCTGGTTTGTATGGTTCAATTCCATATCATGGAACACACTACCTGAAAGGGTGGTGAAAGCTGATTCCATAGGAACTTTCAAAAGGCAACTGGACATCTACTTTTTGAAGAGGACTAATTTTTGAGTTATAGGGGAAATGCTGGGACTAAATTGAACGGCTCTTTCAAAGAGACAGCACAGGCACGATGGGCTGAATGGCCTCCTTCTGTGCTATAAGATTCTATCATGCATCGGGGAATCCAACTGAGAAGATTCTTCTGACTTGGGGCAGACAGATTCAAGTAAAAGGCAATCCCAAGACTGGAATACTTTACCTCCAGACTCACATCTGCCAGGGTTGTTGAGTAGATTGAGCCTAAACTCTCTGGAGTTTAAAACAATGAGGGGGATTGACAGGGTAGATGCTGAGAGGCTGTTTCCCCTGGCTGGAGAGTCTAGAACTAGGGGGTCACAGTCTCAGGATAAGGGGTCGGCCATTTAGGTCTGAGATGAGGAGCAATTTCTTCACTCAGAGGGTGGTGAATCTTTGGAATTCTCTACCCCAAAGGGCTGTGGATGCTGAGACATTGAGTATATTCAAGGCTGAGATCGATAGATTTTTGGACACTGAGGGAATCAAGGGATATGGGGATCGGACGGGAAAGTGGAGTTGAGGTAGAAGATCAGCCATGATCTTATTGAATGGCGGAGCAGGCTCGAGGGGCCGAATGGCCTACTCCTGCTCCTAATTTTTATGTTCTTATGGTTCTGCATATTGTGCCTACCAATTCTTTTCTAATAAGTCCAGAAAGACCATTCCAATAACCAGTCTCCATACTTGTTGCCCCTTAATACCTAATATCCCCTCATTTTGATTTCAGGGCAATTTAATACTCAATAAGTTGCTGCAAAGTATTAAACACAGAAGAAAAATGACATAATAAAAGGAAGGAAGAATATTTGACGTGTTTCTAACTAATCAAAATCTACAGCCTATTCAGTACACAAATTAGATTAAAAACAATTCTTACCCATTCCCCCTGCCCTGCCTTTTCTCCTCTCCCTTAAAGAGGGAAGCCCAGCTGGGGTACGGTTTCATGGATGCTGGGCATAAAGTATGGAGACTGGTTATTGGGATGGTTCTTCTGGAATTATTAGAAAAGGATTGGTAGGCACAGTAGAGCTTGACTCATTAGACTGGCAGCACTCTCACCTCCGAAGGTTGTGCCTTCAAGTCACAATTAGGAATGGGCAATAAATGCTGGCCTTGCCAGCGACGCCCAGATCCCATAAGCGAATTTTAAAAAAAGTCACAATCCGGGACTTTTATACCTCTCTACAGATTTTTTACTCACAGGCTAATACAGTCTTTAATTGTTTCTTTGTGTTCGGAGGTTGGTTTCCCAAGTCTTGACTTTCACCTGTTTTCTCCCCCCTCCCTTTGTTTTGTTCAGTCCTATAAAATGGGCTTGCTTATCTCTCCCTGGTCCTGATAAACTTGAAACATTAGTCATCTTTTATTTTCAAATGGTGATGGTTCTCTATTGTATTTCCAGCATTTCTTGTTTTTGGAATGTGACACATTGCCATCTGCAATAAAGGACGATGGGCATTCGTTTATTTTAAAGTTTTTCATGAATATGTCTTTTATCTGTTGTTGTAGGCACTGAACAGACTTTATTCAGAACAAACGGTGGATTCAGTGTTATCAAGGACAATGAGATTATAAGAAGGTAAGGAACCATGGCTGTTGTCCGTGCCAGTGTCGGGTAACACCGACGCTGAGACCAACCGAAGGCTTGGAAATTAAGAACAGCATAGAGATGCATTGAAATTAATTTTGCATCTATTAACCTTTATAGCTGGCACTTGGCCAGGTACCATAGTGCCTGGAAAACCTGCTATTTGGTGCGAGTGTGAATAAATGACAGTCCAGTCGTGGTGTGATGGTGACGTGCGTTCTGATTTGCACCAGTCGAAGAACTGCTTATCTGATAGCAGGTCAAGTTCTGGCAAGCATTGTGAAACCATCTCGAGGAGGTGAGCCCCACACACCAGTTGGGCTTCATAGCAGCTGCAGTAGAACTGGTACATCAGACCAGCAGCATAGACTCGCCTTTATCGCAGTGAGCAAACATACAGTTTAGATTCAAGAGCTATCGCTGAGATGTGCACTAACTGCGCACTACCCCACATGCATGAAATGTTATCTCTTTACCAATGTGTATTTCTCATAGTAAATGCACATTGAGTAATTGCAAAACTACGTGATAATTAGTAAAAAGAATGACATAAATTGTAGACATTCTTTTCTGTAGTAATGTATAAAAATGTGTGGCATTTTCTTTTACTAAATTGAATAAATTTTGTCCTTTTGAAAAGGACTCGGGTAATCACTGATTTTACTAGTTTTTAAACATCTAAGCGGGAGAAGGGAATACAGGGTTATACTGATGGAGTTAGATAAGGAAGGATGGGAGGAGGCTCGACTGGTTGGGCTGAATGGCCTGTTTCCGTGTATATTCCTTGTAATTCTATGTAATCCCAAGCTTTTTTATTTGTATAATTTTGCAAGAGCCAAAAGTACATATTATCTATCATTCATGCCTTTAACAGGAGTCTTACCAGCTCAGTGAAGGAACCGTGTGAGGTGGAGCTATGTGTTTCTGTCCTCGTGCTGTGGCAGGCAGTCTCTCGTGGAAATGGTAATTCGACACACCTATTCTTATAGAGTTAATAGGTCAATCTTTGTAACAGATCAGCGCTTGCTTTACTGTAATCTGTCAAATCAGTGCATCTAGGAGAGGAAAGGGAATTAAGAAAAAGTAAAGCTTTTAATTACTCACTGGAGTTTAGAAGAATGAGAGGGGATCTCATTGAAACTTATAAAATTCTAACAGGACTAGACAGACTAGATGCAGGAAGGATGTTCCCGATGGCGGGGAGTCCAGAGCCAGGGGTCACAGTCTAAGGGTAAGGGGTAAGCCATTTAGGACAGGGATGAGGAGGAATTTCTTCACCCAGAGAGTGGTGAACCTGTGGAATTCTCTACCACAGAAGGCAGTAGAGGCCAATTCATTAAATATATTCAAGAAGGAGTTGGATATATTTCTTAAGGCTAAAGGGATCAAGAGATATGCGGACAAAGCAGGGACAGGGTACTGAATTTGGATGATCAGCCATGATCTCATTGAATGGCGGAGCAGACTCGAGGGGCCGAATGGCCTACTGCTCCTATCTTCTATGTTTCTATGTTTCTATTACAAACAACGAGATGATGTCCTGAAGATTTGAAGACCTTAAGCTGCACAGTCTATAAGAGAAGGCGGCTAAGGCAGGGACCTCAGTTTATAAAATATTAACTGGTGCAGATAAAGTAAACCCAGAATACAGAAATCACTAAAAGTTGTGACACAGGTTAGCAAGGCCATAAAAATAGCAAACCAAGCACTAGGGTTTATTTCTAGAGGGATAGAATTGAAAAGTAAGGAAGTTATGCTAAACCTGCATCGAACCTTGGTTAGACCACACTTAGAGTACTGTGTATAGTTCTGGTCGCCATATTATAAAAAGGATATAGAGGCACTGGAGAGGGTGCAGAGAAGATTTACAAGGATGATATCAGAAATGTGAGGGTATACATATCAGGAAAGGATGAACAGGCTGGGTCTCTTTTCTCTTGAAAAAAGAAGGTTGAGGGGTGACCTAATTGAGATCTTTAAAATTATGAAAGGTTTTGATCGAGTAGATACAGAGAGAATGTTTCCACTTGTGGGGAAGAGCATAACTAGAGGCCATCAATATAAGATAGTCACCAAGAAATCCAATAGGGAATTCAGAAGAAACTTCTTTACCCAGAGAGTGGTGAGAATGTGGAACTCGCTACCACAGAGAGTGGTTGAAGCGAATAGTATAGATGCATTTCAGGGGAGGCTCGACAAGCACATGAGGGAAAAGGGAATAGAGGGTTATGCTGATAGATTTAGATGAGGAAAGACGGGAGGAGGCTCGTGTGGAGCATAAACGCTGGCATGGACTGGTGCTGTGCCGTATATCCTATGTATTCCTATGTAATTACTTGAAAATAAGTCAGAAAATTATGGCCAGAGGACAGTAGAAGTAACGTTAAAACTGAGAATTCCTTTCCTCAGTAGCTGTTAGATATTTCGAACAATCTGCCAGATAAGAACGTAGATATAAAGGCACTCAACATGCATTTGGATGCCAGACTGGCAGAGTTAGGGTACAAAAGGAATGAGTTTCAATGGGCTGAATGGTCTTTCATCTCCTTGGTCGTTCTCGTATTATGTAATAAACAACAAATTGAAATAGCAGCCTCTGTGGGGGCAGGGTGAGATTATGAATTTGTTCTTCCAGTTAACAAGACGTGAGAATGAAACCAGGACGCAAAGCCTTTTACAGAAAGATTTCACAAGTAATGCAAAATAAATGGCATTCATTTTACAGATTTCAATCTGGATTGATGAAAAAGTCTGGCAAACTTTGTTTGCATTTTTAATCCGTAACTTTTTCTTTTATTTATAGAGGAAAACCAGCGATTACTTATCACTTCTTCTGATACTAGTGAAACGTTACTGGATCTGTTGTCATGTAAGGAGAGTGAAATCTACAAGGAGTGCCTAGCTCTACTATCCATTTACTTGTTGTCCGACTATGGCAGAGGTTTACTGCTGTGCAATCTGAATTTAACCAGGTAATCCCCTGTACCATCCCTGTAAAAGCACAAATAGAGTTTTTCCTTTTTGTGATGAGGTTGGAGAAGGAAGGGATGGTGAACTTGTCTGTATGTGAGGACAGTTTAAATAACACTTCTCAGGAAAAGGGGTCGGCCATTTAGGACTGAGATGAGGAGAAATTTCTTCACTCAGAGGGTGGTGAATCTTTGGAATTCTCTACCCCAGAGGGCTGTGGATGCTCAGTCGTTGAGTATATTCAACCCTGAGATCGATAGATTTTTGGACTCTAAGGGAATCAAGGGATATGGGGATCGGGCGGGAAAGTGGAGTTGAGCTCGAAGATCAGCCATGATCTTATTGAATGGCGGAGCAGGCTCAAGGGGCCGTATGACCTACTCCTGCTCCTAATTCTTATTTTTTTAATGAGAAGGCATTGCAACAACGAAGATCAAAAATAAGAGAAGGGATAATTGACACATACCTTATTGCATGGGGAAATTAAAGATAGGCAGATTGATGCTTTCAGTTGGCTTGGTATCCTCAATTTCCCAGTGCAGGACAATTAAAGTCTTACTATACGGGTAAAGTTGGTTGAGCTACCATCTTGATTCTGATCCTTTAAGCATTCAAAGATGTTTGATGGAGTTTAATCAGTAGTAGAGATATTGCCATTACCACTGAAATGGGTGTGAAAAATTGACCTAGTCTAGCATTCTTGCAACAGGTGACCTAAGTGCTGGGCATGGGGATCTGGCCCAGTTATACAGGAGCCCATTGCTCATTAATTTACCACCTGAAGGAAGATACCATCATGGGATGGAAAAAAATGGAATAACCAGTCTGGCGGTATAGTTTCCTGGGTCCCCAACCCATTTATTCGCAATGGAGTCACTCCAAGGCACTCCCATCTTAATTTTGCACGGGCGGCCTAGTAGGGGAAGGAAGCTCCTTCTCCAGAGGGTCCATGCTGAAAACTTAATTGATATTTTGATAATAAAAGTGGGTTTGTCATTTGCTTCTATTAAAAAGGAGTACTTCAAATAAAAGCAATCTCCTTATATTTTCCTTCTTTCACTACCAGGACTATTTTGAAAGATTCAGTTAGCGGGGGGGGGGGAAATTGTCGTAAGCCAGTCAACAAAAACACTGCGCCATAACATATAGCGACAATATCAGTCAGCATAATGGTGTCCGTGTAGTATATATGATATGTGACTGCACTTCAAAAATTATCTATTGGTAGTAAAATGCTTAGGGATGTTCTGGGATTATGAGAAGGAACTGTATAAATGTGAGTTCTTTCCTGACTGACTTGGCTGATGTTAATTGCCTTTTTGTGTAGGTTGATGCAGATCCTGATGGGATTTGTGAATTGCCCTGATGCAGCCGCTGGTGATGCCATGGGAATCCTCACCAACCTCGTGCCAGAGAACAAGTAACCTTAACTTTTTTTTTCCTGCTTCAAAAAATTTACATCTATCGTTCTCTCATTGTTGCTCTATCTATCTTATTAAAAGCCTTGTGTTTGCGTGTACAATGTAGTGTTTTCAAATCCTTTTGCCTAGCCAGAAGCAGAGATCATTGCTCCTTCGACTAGTCCTTGGCACTCCGCAGTGTCCACCAGCTGATCGTCCGTTCCTGCTGGTGTGTCTACCCTTAGCTCAACGCCACTGAGACTTCCTATTTGTAATTTGGTCTCCATTTTAAACAGCATATCCCAGACTCGCCATGAGCAATGCCATGGAAGGTCCACAATTTACATAGAATTACACAGTATTTCCAGCACAGAAAAAGGCCATTCGGCCCAACAGGTCTGTGCTGGTGTGTATCCTCCACATGAGCCTCCTCCCACCCCACTTCATCTAACCATATCAACATCTCCTTCTATTCCTTTCTCCTTCATGTACTTACCTAGCTTCCCCTTAAATGTATCTATTCTATTCACCTCAACTACACCTTACAGTAGAGAGTTCCACATTCTAACCACTCTCTGGGTAAAGAATTTTCTCCTGATTTCCCTATTGGATTTATTAGTGACTGTCTTATATTTATGCCCCTTGTTTTGGTCACAAGTGGAAATATCTTCTCTACGTCTACCCTATCAAATCCTTTCATAATCTTAAAGACCTCTATCAGGTCGCCCCTCGGTCTTCTCTTTTCTACAGAACCAAGCCCCAGCCTGTTCAATAACCTCTTGGTTCTGGTATCATCCTTGTGAATCTTTTTTGCACCTTCTCCAGTACCTCTGTATCCTATTTTATAATATGGAGACCAGAACTGCGCACAGTACTCCCAAGTGTGGTCTAACCAAGATTCTATATCCCAGACTCACCGAGCAGTGCTACAGAAGGACTTCATAGTATACAGTGAAGATTTCTTTAATTATCGCCGCCCCAGCCGCTGAAAGGCCACCCTGACCCTGTCGGACATGGCGTCTGGTGGTAGGTCAGGGGGCACGAGTGAAGTTTGCGGCCGGGGTGCTGCATACGGCGATGACGTCATCGCCACGGGGCGCTACCGCCGCCGCTAACCTCCCGCTGAATTTCGCAGGAGGCTTTAGTGGCGCTGCGCCCGGGAGCTAGGTGCTTTGCGCCCGGGGACGCTAATGGGAGGCGCAAAGCAACCGAATTTCTCCCCCAAAGAACGTAATATTAATCGGATGCTTCTTCTGAAGTGATGTCAGTCATGATTCCTCAACACTGTGCTTTGGCTGATAAATTGGGACTATTAAAAGCCTATGACTGGGCCTAAAATCCCATATTGAAAGGTGTTGCTGGCATATATATGAAATTTTGTTTTCTAAAATGGTGAACATTTTTGTGATTTTAGCATAAGGGTTTTTATGGCAATAACACCTTCACTTTTTTCCCCATTAGGTTTAAAAAGCATTGTCGAAATGTTTTTGCGTTCCATGTGTTACCATCATTTGAAATCCTCTTGGTAAGGAATTCATACTGAGGCTTCCCACATATTCACCAGTCACTTAACTTTGTGTGTGTGTGTGTGTATATTTCTGTGTGTATTTGAACATTACCTTTATAATGGCCAGAAATTCGGGTCCCCACGGGTGAGTACGCGCTGGGTACTCACGTGTAAGGCCAACGAAAGTGCCGGTTTCGTGCATGTACTGCGCATGCGCTGGAAACTGGAACTTCCGTTCCCTTGAAGGAAGGGGTTTGAGGGTCAAACGCGTGCGCTAGAGAGGCAGCGCGACGCCTGGAACTTCCGATTTTTTTTACAGGTTTCTCCGGGAGGGTAAGTCTCCAGCAGCTGCGCGTTTAAAAAGCAGTCGCAAGGCCTGCTTTCAACAAGGTAAGTGGTGAATTAAGTAAAATTAAAAATTTTTTTTCCACAGGTTTATTATTTTTAAATACTTTAAAGAAAGTAAGTTTATTTTTAGCCCCGTTAAAAACTGTAATTAATTTTTTCAAAATTTTAAATTATTGTTTAAAATAGTTATTTTATGTAATTTATAGTTACAGGAAACTTTGTGCTATCCGGCACCGACGGGACCGAGCTGTTGCCGTTCCCTCAAAACTGCCGGACACACCAGCGTTAATGTTGAAGCATACGGAGCTTTTCATCTCCGTATCTGACAACAAACACTGTATGTAACACTGTTGCTTAGCAACAGCTTCTAAACAGTCTGCCCGTACCTTGGAAGCGTCTCTGTAGCTTAGCAACAGCTTCAGAGAGACTTTCCAGAGCCTGACTGTTGAAAAAAAAGCCACAAGAAGAAAAAAAACCTAACAAAACGGCTCCTGATTTTTGCCGGTGGCTCGAGCTTGCCGGACATTTAGCCTCCGGATAACACAAAGTTTCCTGTATTTTAAAAATGTGATGTTTTTTTAAAAATGTATTTGAAGTTTTAGTTATGTTTTGGGGCTGATCTCTATTCATAGATTTGACAGGTCTTCCTGTCAAATTTATGAATGGAGATTCCCTGCTACGATTGGCTCTCCATGGCCCACGTGATCCCAGGGGACGCTTCAAACTAACTGCGCCCCTGGGATACGTGAGCACTGCACACCGGCAGTTGGAGGAGGCCCCGGATCGGAATCCCACGCGGGCCCACAGCTCAACGGCCGGCGCGCTAGGTAAGTGCAGGTTGGGGGCTTGCACCCGCGGGAAGCCCCCGACCCGAATTTCTGGGCCAGTACCTCAGGGGATCTGGTGCTGTTAGTAAGTTCTCAGTATACATGCTTCAACTATTCACTTTACTGTTTCTAATACATGTTTTATTTTTGCTGGTTTGATATTTGTTGCAGAAAAACTTGAAGTTGACGAATAAGCAGATCTTTCCGCAGTGCATTTCAGTCATAGGGAGCTTAGCATCTGACAAGCCAATTTATAGGCAAGTAGCAGGAAGAGAAGAATTCTGGGAATCGTGCCTAATTGCTATCGTAAGTTTCCTGAGAATGTGGAAAAACTTGAGTTTTCATAATGGTGCTTTCACTTTTATCTTGAGTTAGCAATTTCCTGTGTCCATTTAGGATATTAACTAATGACGCTGATTCCTATTTAGTGAGTACCTCTCTTTTATGACAAACAACTTTTCTTGTTATCAGGCATTGACTGAAAGATTCAGGCATTGACTGAAAGATTTATAATAACTTTCTGTTTCATGTTTATTTCTCATCATATGGAAAGCAGTCAGAAATGTGACGTATTTCATACTGTCTTTATTTGTAACTGCTTTTCATTATTAACCTTGTTGGAATAACAGGAATTGTGTGACAGGTGGCTGCATAGTTTATAGGAATTAGGTGACAAGTGTCAGCCTTGGCTCAGTGATGCTCTCTTGTCTCTGAGTCAGATGGTTTGATTACGCAGTGCTCATTTTATTCGGGTGACAAACGGGCGTTGCAGGACCCAATATTGCATGCTCATTCTGCACCGGACGTGCGCCGCACGCCATGTTGGTTAGGGTGCCCTGTAGTTGTCCAGCACACCCGCCTGAAATTGGCATGAGGCCCCCAATGAGCCTAACATGCAAAGTCTGTCGCAAAGTACAGGAAACTTTCGGTTAAACGGAGGTTAAATGTCCGGAACACTCTATCCACCGGCAAAATTCAAGAGTCGGTTCAGATAAGTTTTTTTACTTCTCGTTGCTTTTTTTCTCCAGTCGTGGCTCTGCAAGCGTCTAGCTGAAGCTGTTGCTTAGCTACAGAGACGCTTGCAAGCTGCGCTGACTGTTTTGAAGCTGTTGCTAAGCAACAGGGTTTGTTGCTTCAGACAGAGCTCAGAAGCTCCGTATGTTTTAACATTAGCGCTGGTTTCTCCGGCAGTTTTGATGGGCCGGCACCAGCTCGGTCCCATCAGTGCCGGATACCAGAAAGTTTCCTGTAATTTTACAATTTTTCAGTCTGTTTTCTCAAGTGCGGAGCAGCCAAGCCAGCAGTCTTTAAAGGGACTGCTGGAGGCTGCTGTTCAAAAGACAAGTTTAAAGTTTTTTTTTACTTACCTTTAATGTGGAGCTGCCAGCGACTTGCTTGCTCCCTCCAGATTGCCTCCTGCCCTGGACTCATCCGCAGAAGTCCCATTTGCCCGTTCTTACTTCCCCGCCCCCGTTTGTGCCTACCCCCATTTGCGCCTCTACCCCCCCCCCCCCCCCCCCACCCCCACTCCCGATTGTCGAGCTGCCTCTGGAGCCACTACTGACTCTTGCAGCTCGCCGGTACTATCCTAATGAGACCGGCGGACCAATTTTGCATGGTCCTGTCGCCAGCCTCATGAGGCGCATAATGGATGCGTCAATTTCTAAACCATAATCGAGATTGACACAGTTTCGAACTGAGGGGCTGTCTTTTGGACGAGTCGTTAAACCGAGGCCCCATCTGCCCTCTCAGGTGGATGTAAAAGATTCCATGACACTATTCGAAGAAGAGCAGGGGCGTTCTCCCGGTATCCTGGCCAACATTAGTCCTTCAACCAACACCACCATAAAACAGATTATCTGGTCATTTATCTTGTTTCTGTTTGTGGGACCTTGCTGTGCGCAAATTGGCTGCTGCGTTTGCCAATGTTACAACAGTGACTACTCTTCAAAAAGTACTTCTTTGGCTGTGAAGCATTTTTGGGGGTTCTGAGGACATGAAAGGTGCTATATCAAGTCAAGTTCTTTCTAAATTGGGCTATAATCAGCATAAATGTGTGTAATCTGAACAATTGGTGAAATTATCCTGTTAGCATACAAACAGGTTGTGGGTTCAGATGGGATAGCTTATTGGAACACAAGCACACAAGATTGATATGAATGAAGAGGGTCCTCTTAGTCCACCCACCCAGAAGAAATTTACCCCTCTCCAATTACATCATCCAAAAGTCTCATTGATGATTCCAGGGGATCTTGCTTCCATCACTTTGTCTAGACGTCCAATCCAGGTGTTGATCACTCTCTGCATGAAGAAGAATTTCCTGACATCAGTTTTAAATTTTCATCAGTTTCAACCCATGTCCCATTCTCCTACTGTTAAAGTTTAATTGTGCCACGGCAGCGGTGGGTTACAGAAAAGGGATTGAGGGTTAAAAAAATACTAATAAAATCTGTTTGATTCTCATAGGAGTTGGAAGAAAGTTAAGAAATCGTGGATTGGGGGTATGGGTTGAAAGTTCACGATTGAGATAGTGGAAGGTTATGGGCTGGGTGGTCAAAGTGGTCTTTACTTGGACCAAACTACCTTAGTATTTCTGCTTAATTTAACTGCTTACACGACATCATCTGAGGTTTCAAATGGCAATGTCATTACATCCCATTGATTTCTAAGCCTGTGTTTTATGTGTAGAATTGAGGCTGTTATGTCTCAAATACTCGATGGTCACCCAACTTTTAATAATAATGTCTCTCCATTTGCACAGGATGAGGGTGTGTCAACCGAGGCGGAGTACAGGGAAAGCCTGTACGCTCTCCTAGGCCTGATGGTAAACTTATCCATAGAACAATGCGGTGCCATCCAGGTAGGAAATTAAGGACAAGGACAGCAAGAGCTCACCTTTAGATACTGTTTTCAAAACATTTTCCCACTTTCCCTCTAAAGGCAGTGCCTCATGCTGGAGTACAATTCCTAGAATCATAGAATGATCCAGCACAGAAGGAGGCCATGTGGCCCATTGCGACTGTGCCGGCTCTTTGGTAGAGCTATCCAATTCATTCCATTCCCCCCTGCTCTTTCCCCATAGCCCTGTAATGTTTTCCCCTTCAAGTATTTATACAATTCCCTTTTGAAAGTTACCATTGAATCTGCTTCCACCGCCCTTTCAGGCAGCGCATTCCAGATCATCATAACTCGCTGTGCAGAAAAAAAATCCTCATCTCTTCCCCCCCGCTCAACCCGGTACTTTTACAAGAAATGAATTATGGACCGTTTTTAATCCAAGTGTTCGACTTTCCACTTGATTTCATGTGTGGGTCTGGGTAGTTAGTCGTGGCAGGCTATTCACCCATATAGGGCATCATGATCGATCCTGATCCTGTCTGCAGCAGATATTCACACATGCACTTTGCCGCAAGACTCACTGGACAGCAACCAGGAATGAGAACCTTCCTGTCCTTGAGACATTTTGGCCCGCTGAGACTAGCTAATTCTGCATAAAGTGGGAATGGGATGCTGGCCCCTCCCTGGTTTCTTTGAATCATTGGGGATGGAATCTTCTTTAAAGATATTAGGTAAAACTGTTCTGCCTGCAGCAATGCTACCAGCTATAAACCACTTATTGCAGAGTGATTATTTTGACAGCAAGCCCTACTTTTGGCATAATTAGCACTGAATGAAAAATCTGTAATACATTACCGTGCATTGACTAAGGCACTAATTGTGAAGGGACAGAACTGACTAAATTAAGTCCTCTTAAGTGTACCCTTCAATTTAATTTTTTAAATTATGTAAAATATAAAGCACTCACTTATATTTGCGGTGTGGGAATGTGACTGAAACATAGAAACATAGAAGATAGGAGCAGGAGTAGGCCATTCGGCCCCTCGAGCCTGCTCCGCCATTCAATGAGATCATGGCTGATCATCCAAATTCAGTACCCGGTCCCTGCCTTCTCTCCATATCCCTTGATCCCTTTAGCCTTAAGAAATATATCCAACTCCTTCTTGAATATATTTAATGAATTGGCATCTACTGCCTTCTTTGGCAGAGAACTCCACAGGTTCACCACTCTCTGGGTGAAGAAATTCCTCTTCATCTCTGTCCTAAATGGCTTACCTTATCCTTAGACTGTGACCCCTGGTTCTGGACTCCCCGACCATCGGGAACATCCTTCCAGCATCTAGTTTGTCTAGTCCTGTTAGAATTTTATAAGTTTCGATGAGATCTCCTCTCATTCTTCTAAACTCCAGCGAATACAAGCCCAATCGACCCAATCTCTCCTCATACGTCATTCCTGCCATCCCAGGTATCAGCCTGGTGAATCTTCGCTGCACTCCTTCCATGGCAAGAACATCCTTCCTCAGATAAGGCGACCAAAACTGCACACAATACTCAAGATGTGGTCTCACCAAGGCCCTGTACAACTGCAGCAAGACATCCTTGTTCCTGTACTCAAACCCTCTCGCTACGAAGGCCAACATACCATTTGCCTTCTTAACCGCCTGCTGCACCTGCATGCTTACTTTCAGCGACTGGTGCACAAGGACGCCCAGGTCGCGTTGCACTTCCCCTTCTCCCAATCTATTGCCATTCAGATAATAATCTGCCTTCCTGTTTTTGACACCAAAGTGGATAACCTCACATTTATCCACATTATATTGCATCTGCCATGCTTCTGCCCAATCACCCAACCTGTCCAAATCATCCTGGAGTTTCTCGGCATCCTCCTCACAGCACACATGCCCACCCAGCTTTGTGTCGTCTGCAAACTTGGAGATCGGGCAGCCGTCAGGCGGGGTTTCAGGCGTGTAGGGGGGGAAAATCCCGAATTCGGGGGGGTCCCGACACCATCCCGCCCAAAACCCCGCCCCACGTAAGTTTCAGGGGCAGCGGGTACCCGCCCCGCACTGGGACCCGCCGAAACCAGGCGGGAAGGGATTAGTGCCAATTAACTGCCTGTTAACAGGTAGTTAACAGGCAGTTTTTAGCCAATCCCTATTTTGAGGGGTTTCGTGTGGGTTTCCCGACGGCTCCAAACCACGCCAGGTTGAGCAGGCGGGCCATCGGGTTGAAGGAGTTGGAGGGGTCGCGATGTCGGCGCTCAGGTGAGTGATGGGTGCATGAGTGCAAAGGTAAGTGTGTTTGGTGTGTCTAAAGTGTGTAAAGAACTTTTACTTACCTGTACTTACCTTAACAGCCTTTCTTCCTGTAGCCGTCGGGAGCTGCATCACTCAGCCGGAACTTAAAGCTGAACGGCTGCGATCTGTCAAAAGTGACAGATTTGAGTGCCGGTAAGAGTTCTAACTGAGTCTGCGTAGAATGACTCATGTCAGAACTCAGAGTGTCAGTGTTTCACAGCTTCAAACAGCTGTGAAACGCTGATATTTCATCTGTCAAGCACTCTTGACAGATGAAATTGCAGTCTGTGACGTCACCTGTTGCCGGGTGGTCCTTAATTGGCCTGCTGGGCGGGCTCAACAAGGTCAATCAAGGGAAAACCGCATGGATTGGCCGGATGTTGAAGTAGGCGGGTCAAAAACCCGAAAGCGGAAGTCCCGCCTTCTTCCCGACAGGTTCGGCAAAATCTACCCCATTACATCTAGTTCCCTCGTCCAGATCATTAATATATATTGTGAATAGCTGGGGTCCAAGGACCGATCCCTGCGGTACCCCACTAGTCACTGCCTGCCACTCGGAAAAAGAGCCGTTTATTCCAACTCTTTGCTTTCTGTCTGCCAACCAGTTCTCTATCCAAGTCAATACCTTGCCCCCAATCCAATGTGCCTTAATTTTACACGCTAATCTCTTATGCGGGACCTTATCGAAAGCTCTCCCTCATCTATTTTACCAGTTACATCCTCAAAAAATTCCAGTAGATTAGTCAAGCACGATTTACCTTTTGTAAATCCATGTTGACTTTGTCCGATCCGGTCACTTTTTTCCAAGTGCTCTGCTATTACATCCTTTATAATGGACTCTAGCATTTTCCCCACAACCGATGTCAGTCTGTAATTTCCCGTTTTCTCTCTACCACCCTTTTTGAACAGTGGGGTAACATTAGCTACCCGCCAATCCATGGGTACTGTGCCAGAGTCTATCGAATTTTGGAAGATGACCAGCAATGCATCTACTATTTCTAGGGCCACTTCCTTAAGTACCCTAGGATGTAGATTATCAGGCCCTGGGGATTTATCGTCCCTCAATCCCATCAATTTTCCTAACACCATTTCCCTACAAATACTGATTTCTATCAGTTCCTCCCTTTCATTAGACCCTATGTTCCCCGACATCTTTGGGAGGTTATTTGTGCCCTCCTTTGTGAAGACAGAACCAAAGTATGTATTTAATTGGTCTTCCATTTCTTTGTTCCCCATTATAAATTCCCCTGATTCTGACTGCAAGGGACCTACGCTTGACTTCACCAATCTTTTTCTCTTCACATATCTTTAAAAGCTTTTACAGTCAGTTTTTATGTTCCCTGAAAGCTTACTCTCATACTCTATTTTCCCCCTCTTAATTAATCCCTTTGTCCTCCTTTGTTGAATCCTAAACTGCTCCCAATCCTCAGGTTTACTGCTTTTTCTGGCCAATTTATATGTCCTCTCCTTGGATCTTATGCTATCCCTAATTTCCTTTGTTAGCCATGGTTGAGTCACCTTTTTTGTTTTATTTTTATGCCAAACTGGGATGAACAAATTCTGTAGTTCATCCATGCGATCTTTGAATGTTTGCCATTGCCCATCCACCGTCAACCCTTTGAGTGACATTCTCCAATCAATCCTACCCAACTCGCACCTCATACCATCGTATTCTCCTTTATTTAAATTCAGGACCCTAGTCTCTGAGTCAACTATTTCACTCTCCGTCTTAATGAAGAATTCTATCATATTATGATCGCTCTGACCCAAGGGGCCTTGCACAACAAGATTGCTAATTAATCCTTTCTCATTACATAATACCCAGTCTAAGATGGCCTGATCTCTAGTTGGTTCCTCGACATATTGGTCCAGGAAACCATCCCGTATACACTCCAGGAATTCCTCCTCCACAGTATTGTTACTAATTTGGTTAGCCCAATCTATATGTAGATTAAAGTCACCCATGATAACTGCTGTGCCTTTATTGCACGCTTCTCTAATTTCCCGTTTAATGCCATCCCCGACCTCCGCTTTACTGTTTGGAGGTCTATATACCACTCCCACTAACGTTTCCTGCCCCTTGGTATTTCTCAGTTCTACCCATACAGATTCCACATCATCAGAGCTAATATCCTTCCTTTCAATTGTGTTAATCCCCTCTTTAACCAGCAATGCTACCCCACCTCCTTTTCCTTTTTGCCTATCTTTCCTGAATATTGAATACCCCTGGATGTTGAGTTCCCAGCCTTGGCCACCCTGGAGCCATGTTTCCGTAATCCCAATCATATCATATGCGTTTACCTCTATTTGCGCAGCTAATTCATCCACCTCATTACGAATGCTCCTCGCATTAAGACACAAAGCCTTCAGGCTTGTTTTTTTAACGCTCTTAGATCTTTTAGAATTTCTCTGCCTGCCACTTTTGTTTTTCTCCTTCCTGTCTTTTGCTTTTCCTTGTTTCCCTTTCCTCTGTCTCCCCGCTCAGATTCCCAACCCCCTGCCATTTTAGTTTAAACCCTCCCCCAGAGCATTAGCAAACACTCCCCCTAGGACATCGGTCCCGGCCCTCCCCAGGTGCAAACCGTCCGTTTTGTACTGGTCCCACCTCCCCCAGAACCGGTTCCAATGTCCCAGGAATTTGAATCCCTCCCCGTTGCACCATTCCTCTAGCCACATATTCATCTGAAATATCCTTCTATTTCTACTCTGACTAGCATGTGGCACTGGTAGCAATCCTGAGATTACTACCTTTGAGGTCCTATATTTTAATTTACCTCCTAACTCCCTATATTCAGCTTTTAGGACCTCATCCCGGTTTTTACCTATATTGTTGGTACCTATATGCACCACGACAACTGGCTGTTCACCCTCCCCTTCCAAAATGTTCTGCAGCCGCTCTGAGACATCTTGACCCTTGCACTAGGGAGGCAACACACCATCCTGGAGTCTCGTTTGCGGCCGCAGAAACGCCTATCTATTCCCCTTACAATAGAATCCCCTATTACTATAGCTCTCCCCCTCTTTTTCCTCCCGTCCTGTGCAGCAGAACCACCCCTGATGCCAGGAAGTTGGCTGCTGCTGCCTTCCCCTGGTAAGCCATCCCCCCCCATCAGTATCCAAAGCGGTATATCTGTTTGAGAGGGGGATGAACACAGGGGACTCCTGCACTACCTGCCTGCGCCTACTACTCTGCCTGTTGGTCACCTGTTCCCTTTCTCAATTCAATTTTTTATTTGTCATATGTAACCAGTACAAGTACAATTACAATGGAATGCTTACTCCCCGTAGGGACGCGTCAGCTATTCATACAGCGCCGCGTTCAGAAAGTCAATACAATGGCTTCCCGTGGCAGTGGGAGCACGATGTCCCTCAGCCGCTCCATCCTCCTCGTCACCGCGGCCTCCTCCTCACTGTTGCCGGCTCCAAGTGGTGGCCTGCTTTCCCGCTCACGATCTGACCTCTGGCCGCCATACCTGGCTCCCCTCCTCCCAGTCGGACTGCGAGCT
The DNA here is from genome assembly GCF_052327205.1 of Somniosus microcephalus. Lineage (NCBI taxonomy): Eukaryota > Metazoa > Chordata > Chondrichthyes > Squaliformes > Somniosidae > Somniosus > Somniosus microcephalus. Next base: position 9,200,384 of record NC_141012.1, read on the forward strand.
TCCCGCCATGGAGCTGCCGGCCGACGTGCTGCAGCGGGTCGTCGTGGCTGCTGCTGCTGCTCGTTGCGCTGCGCTGCCTCCGCCCGACTTGCCGAACACATCGTCAGGATGTGAATGCTCCGGTCGCCGCGGCCTCCTCCTCACTGTCGCCGGCTCCACGGTCCGACGGCCCGGGCCTGCTTCTCCCTCTCACGGTTCGGCCTCTGGCTGCCATGCTCGGCTCCCCTCCTCCCAGTCGGAATTCCTTCCCGTCGAAGAGCTGCCGGCCGACCCTGCCTCTGCCCGACTCACCGAGCACCTCGCTCCGGTTGCGGGAGCGAGCGGCGAGAGCTGGCGGCGAGAGCTGGCTGCCTGTGCCACCTTTACCTGCGGTGTGACCAACTGATTAAACGTGCTATTCACAACGTCCTCAGCATCACGAATGGTCCAGTATGTACCCAATCGCAGCTCCAGTGCCGCAATGCGGTCTGTCAGTAGCTGCAGCTTGATACACTTCCTGCACACATGGTTGTCAGGGACAGAGGAAGTGTCCCTGAGTTCCCACATAGCGCAGGAGGAGCATACCACGGCACCGGGCTGTCCTGCCATGACTTACCCTTTAATTAATTCAAATTAAATTAAACAAATCAATCCCACCAATTACATTACAGATAAATGATATATTTAAGGGCCCTGGTTTACCAACAGTCCCCGCTACACCACAGAGAGCTTAGAAAGTATAAATCACAGAGTTAAAGTTTAAAAAAGAGAGAAATACTCACCAGCCAATCACTTACCTGCTTTCTGGTGACGTCACACTTCGATTACTTTTTACTTCTCTCCCTCTTTGAGATTGGTAAGCCTACCTGGCCTCAGCCGCCTTTTATGGCCTCGCCGCCGCGTTTCCCGCCGCCGCCGCTGCCGCTCTGAGGCCTACCTGGTCTCAGCCACCTTTTATGGCCTCGCCGCCGTGTTTCGCGCTGCCGCTCTGAGGCCTACCTGGTCTCAGCTGCCTTTTATAGCCTCGCCGCCGCGTTTCCCGCCGCTGCTGCTCTGAGGCCTACCTGGTCTCAGCCGCCTTTTATAGCCTCGCCGCTGCGTTTCCCGCCGCCGCCGCTCTGAGGCCTACCTAGTCTCAGCCGCCTTTTATAGCCTCGCTGCCGTGTTTGCTGCCACTCAGGCCTACCTGGTCTCAGCCGCCTTTTATAGCCTTGCCGCCGCGTATCCTGCCGCCGCCGACTGCAGTGCTGAAAGGGATGGAAGGAGTAAAGGGATCTGTATAAGAACATTTAGAAATGGGGTAAAGATTGTAAATAAATCACCTGTCCATGATCTCTAGCTTTTCCTTCCTTACTTTCTCTCCATGTGTTTTAGGTCAAAGCTCCAGCTATTACAGAAAGGTGCATCTCCCTGCTTGGCAGCGTAGATGGTGGGATTCTCACAGTGAGTACCATCTATTCCTGATCTAATTACTGCAGCGTTTCACTCACTAATTGGAAGCAGATGCACCAACAGGAACTCACAATGAGAGGTCAATCTGGGTGGTTTAAGAGAGTGGTCTAACGTGTTGCTACTGAATCCTCTGCTTCACACTACTTGCTACTTTGAGAGTTGGTCATTTTTGTCATTTTTCAGCGAACAACAGGGCTTTTGAGTCACTTGCTCCCTCAGTCTGATGAAGCAGTGGAAAAGGTAGTGAAAGCCGGGATGGTGAAGAAAATGCTCCGATTTATAAAGGTAAGAAACACCGATGTACATCGAAACTTCAGTACATGGTATAAATCGGCTTTTTACATATACATGCCGTACGGTTTTGATAGAGTAAATAAGGAGAAACTGTTTCCAGTGGCAGAAATGTCGGTAATCAGAGGACACAGATTTAAGGTGATTGGCAAAAGAACCAGAGGCGACATGAGGAAACATTTTTTTACGCAGCGGGTTGTTGTGATTTGGAACGCGCTGTCTGAAAGGGCGGTGGAAGCAGATTCAATGGTAACTTTCAAAAGAGAATTGGATAAATATTTGAAGGGAAAGAATTTACAGGGATATGGGGAAAGTGGGATTAATTGGATAGCTCTACCAAACAGGCACTGGCAAGATGGGCCGAATGGCCTCTTTCTGTGTGCATCATTCCATGATTCTATATAAAAGACATTGGGCTGTATTTTGCGACCCCTACGGGTGCGTACGAGGTGCGCACATGCCCGTAGGGGCCGTGCAAGTTCCAGGTTTAGGCAGGTGAAGCGCATGCCCTAAAACCAGGAACTTGCGATCTGTCAAGAATCCTCCTCCGCATCCCCGGGAGATGGGCCTCCGCGGGTGGAGAGTTGCGCTGTTTGCACAACTTCCGCCCGCTAAATGCCTGTGAAATTCTTACGCCTAGTAAAAGCAGGCGTAAGGCCTGCTTTTACTAGCATAAGAGTTTAAAAAAATAGAAAAATAAAATTTTATCACTCAATTATACATTAAAAACCCTGTCCAATAAGGTAAATTTATTTTTAGCCCCTTTAAAACATATTTAAAAAATTTCAACAAATAAAATTTTCATTTAAATATTTAATTAAATGGCATTTTAATTAATTTTAAATATGTAATTTAAAAAAATTAATTAATGTGTTAGTGTTTTTTTTAAGTGATCCCCATTCGTACTTATCGGAGTTCCGTACGTACAGAACTCCCATAAGTATGAATGGGGATTCCCTTCTTTTATTGGTTGGGCCGGCCCACGTAATCCCAGGGGCGCTTGCGAACCGCATGCGCCCTGGGATAGGTGGGGCTCTGCCCGCGCGGACCCGGAGAGGCCCAGGATCGCAAAGCCTCCCGGGCCACCAGGTACATTCGTAGATTATTTTTTTACAGGTCGGAGGCATCCGCCCTTGGGAAGCCTCCGATCGCAATTTCAGGCCCATTAGCTCCTAGACCGTATCAGTGACTTAATTTTTCTTCAGCTGGGCATGTTTTTTTTTCCTGGCAATGGGACACGAGTTTAAATGAAAAAAGAAGTAAATAACACTTTAAACGAGAAGTAAATGAATCAGTTATCGGGTTCGATCTTTCTGAACGGAGCAGGCTCCAGGGGCCAAGTGGCCTATTCCTGCTCCTATTTCTTATGTTTTGACAAATCAGTGGTCTCAGTGCCCCTCCATTGCTGCCCAGTGACCTCCAGCTGGGGGCATATTGTGTGTGGCCATCGGGTGAGACCAGAAAAGAGCCTCCAAACTCTTGAGTGGATCAACTGAATATTTGGCAATGATGCCTCTGCCGTTCAATAGCCTGCTGACACTAACCAGGCTCACACTTGAATAATAAACACTTGGGCACGGTACCAAAGAAGTGCTGGTGCTTGTGGAATCATACCTCAGCGAGAACGGACATCTTTAATGTGGTAGGGAAGTGGGTTGGGCGTGGAGAGGATAAATTGGGAATTGGGGCAAAGAAAAAGAAAGATGATTATTCAAACTTTTGTTCATCTGCTTGCTTGACTCCCACTGTGTGCACATCCACAGTTTGGTTTGTTTGTGTTTCAGGCTGGTGGGAAGACAACTACACGATATGCTGTGAAGACCTTGGCAATCTGCAGTGGAAACAGCGAACAGGCTCGAGAAGAGATTGTCAAATGTGATAAAAGTATGTGATAATTAGCTTCCCGTTTGGGCAATCTTTTAAAATGACTTTCTCACTGAGCTTCAACAAGGCATCTGGGGGCCGAGTGGGTGGAAATAGAAAGAAAGACTGACTTCAGGACGTGCCAAAGTGCTTTACAGCCAATGAAGTACTTTTTGAAGTGTAGTCACTGTTGTAATGTAGGAAACGCGGCAGCCAATTTGCGCACAGCAAGCTCCCACAAACAGCGATGTGATAATGATCAGACAATCTGTTTTGGTGATGTTGATTGAGGGATAAATATTGGCCCAGGACACCGGGGATAACTCCCCTGCTCTTCTTCGAAATAGTGCCATGGGATCGTTTACGTCCGCCTGAGAGAGCAGACGGTTCCTCGGTTTAATCTACAGTGCGGCGCTCCCTCAGCACTACACTGGAGTGTCAGCCTAGATTTTTGTGATCAAGTCTCTGGAGTGGGACTTGAACCCACAGCCAGTCTGACTCGGAGGCGAGGGTGCTGCCCACTGAGCTGACACTGCAGCACAATCTATTTATAATCATCAGTAAACAGAACATTATTATAATGGTGGGTGTGTACTTTATTAATACATTGTCTAATCATATATAAAAAAAAACTAACCCTGGTAATCTGAAGTAAAAGCAATGGGGTCAATTTTCTGGCCGCCGTTGGGCGGCTTTTCATGCGGCCAGGGGCCAAAAATCGGCGAAAAGCGGGTCGGGACCCCCCTCCGCCTGATTCCCCGCCCCGTCCAACTTTCGGACCGCTGTTTCTCCGCGACCTGCTTCAGTCCCGGCCGCCGCTGGCGGGACTGGTCGTCGGAGCACTAATAAGCAATTATCAGCTTGTTGAGGTAGATTTTCCGGGGCCGTTGTGACTTTGGGGCTTTCCCCACCTGAAACACGCCTGCGGGGAACCCCGCTGCTGAGACCTGGCGTGAAGCTTGCCGGCTTGCTTGCTGTCAGCTGCAGGTCAATCGGAGAAGCTGCGATTTAAAGGGACAGCACTTGTATGTTGAAGGACCTTGTTGTTGCAGGTTTGGGGCTACTTCTTCAAGGCTTAGGCACAGCTGTGGAAGGCTGGAGCCTCACACACTTCTCCAATGCGATCTCCTGGGAAGCCCTCTCACCACCCTCACTCAGCGCTTCCTCAGCGGAGGCATCTACGAGAAGCATGGGACGCCTTTTTTTCCTTCCCTTCTTGCCATTAGAGGATCTCCAGCAGCAGAGGCGGCAGCAGCAGAATCAGGAACAGCAGGATCAGCAACAGGAGCACCAGGCTGCTGCTCACTCACCTGAAGCTGCACAGGCCAGAAGGGGCCAGCGCTTGGAAGTGGCTTGAGAGCACCTTGCTGCGCTTCAGGGGGCCATGGTGACCCATATCTGCACTGGCAGTCCTACTCAGAAGGACTTCCATGAAGGTCTGGTTTCTCTGTTCAATAGATGGCCAACGCTCCTCAAGAGATGTCATTCTCTTATGAGCACTCACCATGTTTTCCGTACCCTGGCGAGTTATCTCCTCCATGGAGGTTGCCAACCTTTCCATGGTGATGCGTTCATGCGCCAATGACTCCACAAAGGCTCTGCTCATGGTCGCTATGGACTCCTCCATTCGCTCCACACTCGCAGCGACCCTGGAGACAAAACCTGCCAGAGACTCCTGCATCTGTGCATGGAGATCCATCACCTCTTCTCTTGCGGACGGACCCAGAGGCAGAGGGTCGACATGCAGCGCAGCTGAGCTGAGCTGGCAGAGTCCTGCGCCCTCCGACGAGGACTCTCCACTGCTGTCCCTGTCTCCAGAATCTGCTGAGGCTCACTTGTGAGCTGTGAAACACCAGGTGACAACACTATTCTATGTCCCGAAGGTCCCCCCGAGGTGTGAGTGTCTGCGCTGGTGCTGGGTGCGCTTACTTCTGCTGATGCTGCGCCCTCAGATGTTGGAGCTTCCTCTGAGGAGTCTGGCTGCACAGCCTCTTCCTCCTCCACAGTGGGGACGGGGGCTCTGGATGGTACTGTGGGGGAGTAAAGGAAGGAGTTAGAGATGTAATGCCAAGGTTCTTCTGGTGACTCCCAGCGAGTTGGCATCTGCTGACACCTGCATCCATGCAGCATTGGTCTCAGTGAGAGGCCTCTTCCTCCCTGACCTAGGGAAGAGGACCTCCCTGTGGGCCCTAACCCCATCCAATAATGCCTGCAGTGAAGCCTCGTCGAATTTGAAGGCAGCTCGGGGTCTGGCACTGGCCACAGCTGCTGCAGGCTCCTCTGCCATCCTGTATGGTTCGTTTGGAAGCCTTCAGAGGATGCAGTGCTTGCTATGGACCTTGAAAGCACCACGAATGATGACATCATAGTGTGGGGATTTCTGACTCGAATTGGACAATTAGCAAGGCTTCCCACATGCTGGGAATTAATTGGCCACTTGAGGGAAAATTGCGTGGAGCTGGCTGACACTTTTTTATGCGTGTCAGAAACCCCACATTCGGGGAAACCCGACCATTTCCCACACAAGCCGAAAATCGGGGCCAATGTGAAGGTGGAGACCAAACTAATTGGCACCTGAAATGGGAAGATAAACTCAATAATCAGCCTAAATTTATTTGTTGTCTGGTAATGGCCGATGCCACCAGAAGCTGCATGTAGTACCCATCCCTACCTACTGCCCCTGAGAACTAGGGATGGGTAATAAATGCCACTTTACTCACATCGCCTAGATTCAGAGCGGTTGCAGTCCTTGTGCCGATGGTGCTGCCATGATTTTGAGCCAGCAATGATGAAGGAATGGTGACGTATGTCCAAGGTATAATGATGTGCGACTGATAGGTTAACATTTTGGTTGTGGCTCCCTCTTTCTTGCGGTGCTGATTGACCTGCTGTTCATTCGAAACGTTTTATGTTTTTTTTAGTGCTGCATGTGCTTGCATATACGGTGACTCGCGTTTAAGACATCTCCCCAAACTTCCATTTAAAATTTTTTAAAAGCCTGAACGCAATACGCCACCCTTGTACAAGGCACAGGACACAATTGTGAAGCTTCTAAACACCATAATTCTCACCTTCATGTTGACTGTTTTCCATGTTCTCTCTGTTCTGCACGTCAAACTGTGCAGTACCGAAAGCTGCTGCTCTGCTGCTCCAGAGCTGTGGGCCTAGAAATTGGGTTTTGGTCTTGCCAGGGCTGTAGCGCCAGAAAGTTTGCGCCAGCGGTAATGCGGCAGCGCGCGCCGAAAATTCGGGTGCGCCGGGCCCAGACGGCAGCGGGCGCTAAAACCCTCCTTTAGCGCCTCAAAACGGGCGTGAACTTGGGTTTCCCGGCGCTAATCCCCCGCTGCGGCACCCGATGCGGTGCGGCAGGCGGGGGAACTGCAGGCCTCCTCCTCCTGTTAAGGAGGAGCTGCCTGCAGCCGACAACTGTCCGGCGGATTGACCCGACATCTGAGCCCGGCACCTCGGGGAAGTGCCGGGCTCGCATCAGACACTGATCAGGGCCGCGGGGGGGGAATGCAGGAGTCCGGGAAGGGAGGTGCGGGCAGGCGGCCGCCGGGAACGCGGCCGGCCGCCGCTCCACCTTTATGCGCCGGCACACACTGGGGGAAGACTCTGTTGCCAGAGTCTTAGTTGCGCCTGCCACGGGCGAGGCGGGCGCAACTGAATTTCAGCTTGGGGCCGGGTTACCACGGCAACCGGGACGCTGCGCACACCGATGACGTCATCGGTGCCGGCGCAGCGCTACCGGTGCAACGCCAATTTAGGGCCCCAGGGAATTTCTCAACTGGCCATAACTCCGGCGCTAGGCCCTCTAGCGCCTCAAATGCGGCGCTAAGCCTACCGAATTTCTAGGCCGTGATGTTTAGACGTCAGCTCTCCCTCCCGACTCCTGTCCTGTCTCCCATAGCTGACTTTACATCTCCTCCCCTGCTGCGCTCATTTTAGATAAATGAACCCAGGACGGGTGCTGATGGAGGGAACATAAGAGCATAAGAAGTAGGAGCAGGAGTAGGCCGTACGGCCCCTCGGGCCTGCTCCGCCATTCAATAGGATCCCTGCCCTCTTCCCGTAACCCCTTATTCCCTTATCAGCTAGGAAACTGTCTATCTCTGTTTTAAATTTATTTAATGTCGCAGCTTCCACAGCTCTCTGAGGGAGCAAATTCCATAGATTTACTACCCTCTGAGTGAAGAAGATTCTCCTCATCTCAGTTTTGAAAGGGCAGCCCCTTATTCTAAGATTATGCCCCCTAGTTCTAGTCTCACCCATCAGTGGAAACATCCTCACCGCATCCACCCGATCAAGCCCCCTCACAATCTTATATGTTTCGATAAGATCGCCTCTCATTCTTCTGAATTCCAATGAGTAGAGGCCCAACCTACTCAACCTTTCCTTATAAGTCAACCCCCTCATCTCCGAAATCAACCGAGTGAACCTTCTCTGAACTGCCTCGAGAGCAAGTATATCTTTTCTTAAATATGGAAACCAAAACTGTACGCAGTATTCCAGGTGTGACCTCACCAGTACCCTGTATAACTGCAGCAAGACTTCCCTGCTTTTATACTCCATCCCCCTTGCAATAAATGCCAAGATTCCATTGGCCTTTCTGATCACCTGCTGTACCTGCATACTAACCTTCTGTGTTTCATGCACCAGGACCCCCAGATCCCTTTGTACTGTAGCACTTTGCAGTTTCTCTCCATTTAGATAATAACTTGCTCTTTGATTTTTTCTACCAAAGTGCATAACCTCACACTTGCCAACATTATATTCCATCTGCCAAATTTTTGCCCACTCACTTAGCCTGTCCATGTCCTTTTGCAGGTTTTTTATGTCCTCCTCACTCACTGCTTTCCCTCCCATCTTTGTATCATCGGCAAACTTGGATACGTTGCACTCGGTCCCTTCCTCCAAATCGTTAATATAGATTGTAAAGAGTTGGGGTCCCAGCACTGACCCCTGCGGAACACCACTAGTTACTGATTGCCAACCCGAGAATGAACCATTTATCCCAACTCTCTGTTTTCTGTTTGATAGCCAATCTTCCACCCATGCCAGTATATTGCCCCCAATCCCGTGATTTTTTATCTTGTGCAGTAATCTTTTGTGTGGCACCTTGTCAAATGCCTTTTGGAAGTCCAAATACACCACATCCACTGGTTCTCCTTTATCCACCCTGTTTGTTACGTCCTCAAAGAATTCGAGCAAATTTGTCAAACATGACTTCCCCTTCGTAAAACCATGCTGACTCTGTCCGATTAAATTATGCTTATCCTTTTATTTTTCCTTGCCAATTTGTTGGTACTTTTTAGAAACCCCGCCCACCTTTTCTAAATGCTGCTTCTCTCTCCGTTGTCCCATTCCCAGAGTTCAGTGGCCTAAGGATGTTGCTGCCTTCGGACGATGAGCTGGTGGCGGCGAACACCGCCTTTTGCCTTTCGCACTGCTTCGAGATCCCGGGAGCTGCTGCGTCTCTGCTCAAGACCGACATCGTCAGATCGTTGTTAAAGCACGCTGGTGGCGACGCCAAGGAAAATGCCCTCCAACAGAATGCAGCGATTGCTCTGGGTAAACTCTGCTTGGCAGAACCTAGGTAAGGTTTAACTTCAAGTCTCAACATTAAGGGATTAGCACATGCCTGCAGTTTCACACAGCCTGCAGTAGAAACATAGAAAAAATAGGAGCAGGAGTCAGCCATTCGGCCCTTCGAACCTGCTCCGCCATTCAATATGATCATGGCTGATCCTCTATCTTAATACCATATTCCCGCTCTCTCCCCATACCCCTTGATGCCTTTTGTATCTAGAAATCTATCTATCTCCTTCTTAAGTATAGTCAGTGACTTGGCCTCCACAGCCTTCTGTGGTAGAGAATTCCACAGGTTCACCACCCTCTGAGTGAAGAAATTTTTCCTCATCTCAGTCCTAAATGTCCTACCCCGTATCCTGAGACTGTGACCCCTGGTTCTAAACCCCCCCCCAGCCAAGGGAAACATCCACCCTGCATCCAGTCTGTCTAGCCCTGTCAGAATTTTATACGTTTCAATGAGATCCCCTCTCATTCTTCTAAACTCTAGTGAATACAGGCCTAGCCGACCCAACCTCTCCTCATAAGACAGTCCTGCCATCCCAGGAATCAGTCTGGTGAACCTTTGCTGCACTCCCTCTATGGCAAGTATATCTTTCTTAGGTAAGGAGACCAAACTGCACACAGTACTCCAGGTGTGGTCTCACCAAGGCAGTATCAATGAAACTAACGGGATGCAACGTTAAGAAGTTGCCAGGCCCGGGAATCGTTTAATTTTCCCATTTAATGTTAGCAGAGACCTGACTGTGCTGAACGCTCTTTAACATTAACGTTTAACTAGCCTTTTGACACCAGTGAGTGGAGCATCATTACAAACATTATGTAGAATTTACAGCACAGAAACAGGCCATTGGGCCTAACTGGGCTGTGCCAGTGTTTTTGCACCACACCAGCCTCCTTCCACCCTATCCACATGTGTGCATAGCTCCATTTCCCCTGGCCAGAGAGCACTGAAGCCAGCAGAGTTACTTGGGTCTGCATTTGCTTGAATCAGGCACCATCTCAAACTGGTACAGGTAGACTATCCTTTATCCGAACTTCCGAAAACCTCTAAAAACCGAAAGTTTTTTCGTTCAGCGTAAGTCGTGCGCACGACATGACCAGAGTGGCGCACGACTTACGCTGAGCAGGGCAGAGGGTCACAGAGTTCCCTCCTGGGTAGGAGATTGCAGGCCAAGCCGGGCAGTGTGAAGGAGGTACCGGGAGGGTGAACCCAACAATACAGCGGCCCGTCCGATAGCTGCAGCGGCCCGTCCGACATTCTTTTCTCCCCCCGACCCGACCCGAACCGCGGCCTGTCCGATATTCTTTTCTCCCACCCGACCCCCGACCCGAAAATACTAATTTCCCAGTCTTATAATAATACCTTCTGAAATCCGAAAAATTCCGAAAACCGAAACTCAGCTGGTCCCAAGGCTTTCGGATAAGGGATAGTGTACCTGTACTTTCAATATAACCACTGTCTTAAAGAGTGAAAATCCCCAAAGATCTCTGATTTTTTTTAATAATAAGTTCTGACAGAAAACAGCTACCACTGAAAATGATTAACGAGTTTCCCTTCTGCTGGTTAGTTTCTAATATTTCTCTTGCTGTACTCAGGCATAAGATTGAACTCCGAGAGCTACATGGATTGGAAATTCTGATCTCCTGCATGAAGTACATAAAGTGAGGATGTAACGTTACCAGCCGTGGCTCAGGGATTGTGTACACGATGATAATGCCTCTCGGGAATTGTCTAAAGGGACTGGTTACTCTACAGACATTTTGCATCTCGGATTAATTGGAGGTGGAAGACATGCAACATAGGGCTTGTTGACGTTTAATACACTCTGACTCTGACAGTGCTCTTCCAAACTTTACTCACATTTTCTTCCTAAGCTGCAAAATCAGCATCCTACACAGTCCTCCTCACCGCATCACTCTGTGCTGAAATCAGGGTTTATTACTACGGCTCTTTTTCAAGCTCATTTTTTTCCCAGCACCGCCAAAATGTGGAATGCTTTCCCACGCTCATTATTCCCCCCCCCTCCCCCCCCCCCCCCAATTATCCACAACATTTTAAGTTCTAAGCTTGGCTAACATTACTTCTCGATTTACCTAGTCTTCCCTTCTAGGTTTTCCAACCTTTGTTGGTGCCTTGGACTATGGGCCTCGGCCCTTAAACCAGGTTTCCCAACTTAAAAAATAAATAAATCGTAATTTGTGATTGTCACATTTATAATTTTAAAGTTAATTCATCAACCATAACTAATTTTAGCAACAGAAAAAAGACCATTAAGCCTGTCCCATTTTTTGATATATTCCCACCACACCTGCCACTATTCTTGCCTTATCTCTCGATCTCTACTCTCTCCACCAAAGCATTTAATTGTACATTGAGTCCATTTATAATGTCCCTGTCAGTAGCCTTTCTTGATGATTTATTTCACAAATCTATTGCTATTTGGCTCTGAAATGTTGCTGTCTGAGTGCTTAGCGCTATTTTACAAGAGAAGTTAATCCATTTAAAATAAGATTTACACCTCCATTAAAATAGAGGATAAAAAGATTACATGCAAACGCATTAAGACTTTGTACGCTAAGACTTGCACAGCATACTTTTAAGGTGTTTCCAAGATTTGTACAGTCCCGATTTGTGCAAACTAATGGACCTCCTGCTAGGCAATTCCCGCTGGTATTAAATCCTGTTCTTTCAGGGATTTATGCTGGATAATAGATGCTGTGAGGTTTCATCAGTATTGTAACTCATTTGAGTCCTGGCAGTGCTTAGCTCTTACCATAGATCTTGGAAAATGAGACCAGTGGAAGACTCGTGTGGACTGTTAATGTCAATTTCTGCTGATTCTCATCTCATATATTAAAGCAAGACTTCCATTTCTGGTGTAACTGTTAAAACCAATAGTAAATTTTTTTGTACATTTTGATCCTTTATGTATAACTAGTTAACGCAATAAATCTTACAAAACGAAGTAAATTTAAGCTATTCAAGGCATTTTCTATTTTGAACAGCAGAATCTAAACCTACTATTTTATATGTTCAAATATAGAGTGTGTAAAAAAAGAGGGCTGGATTTTGTGAATGGAGATAAGTTGGAGGCGGGCCTGCTGCTTGTCGGGTCTAAGTCCTGCCTCCATCATCTTCTGGCCAACCAGTGGGATTTTCCCCTGATTGACTTTGTTAAGCCCGCTCTGCGGGCTCAGCAGGCCAATTAGGGGGAAGTCACTGACGCTCAGAGCACGTCAAATCTAACGTGCTATCTGTCAAGATTTCTTGAACAATGAAATGTCAGCGTTTGATAGCTCTGTGAAGCTGTCAAACACTCAGATTCTGTGTAGTTTGATGAGCCCTTGTGTTCAGGACTCATCAAACCTTTCTACTTTGTAGATTTCAGATGACTGTTCGTTTGGAGGATCCAACAGCCAGTCTGTGAAATCTACAAGGAAGATGTCGGGACTCCCCATCCAGAGCAAATGAAGGCTGTAGGCAGAAACAAAGGTATGTGAACAGTTTTTAACAACTTACACTCCCCTTACATACTTACCACTCCACACTTGCACCCATCACTCACCTCTACATCTTACTTTCAGACCCCTCTGACCCCCACAGACCTCCTACTCGACTTCTCCAACCCGGCAGGGTTCTCCGAGGTCGGGAAGCCTGCAATTGAAAAGGTAAAATGGGACTAATCCTTTTTTCAACCCGTTAACTACCTGTTAACAGGCAGTTAAAAAGATTTAATCCCTTTCCCGCCTCAAGGAGATGGGACCCAGGTCAGGATGGCTTTACCAGCCGCCCCCACTTTCTGCAACTTTACCGGTAGTCCCGCCTCCATACCCGCCTCCTCGGGGCTGGCAAAATCCAGCCCAGAAAGTCCCAAAGTGTTTCATAGCCATGATTACTTTTGAAGAGTCGTCGCTGTAAGGTAGGCCAGTTTGCCCACAGCAAGATCGCACAAACCGAAAAAGGAGATGAATGGCCAATTAGTTTATTTTTTGGTGGTGTTGGTTCAGGGAGCATTATTGGTCAGGGCAGCAGGAGCTCCCTCTCCTCTTTTCAAATAGTGCCCTGGGATCGTTGGCATCCACCTGAACAGGCAGACAAGGCGCCGGTTTGACATCGGATATGAAAGGCCGCACCTCGGACAATTGACACTCCCTCAGAAACGCTCCCACTAAGCTGCGCAGTGTGGGGTGCGGTCTGGAGGTCCTGTGCAGGCCGCTCACCGGCTTTTATATTGAAGAAAGCGCGCATGTGAGAAAATTTGAATGGGCCAAGCAGCCAGTTAAAGGGTCCGCGCACGTAAAAAATAAATAAATAAGAGAGAACATTGTCCCTTAGTACTACTCCTTCCCAAGTCCAGGGGCACCGGGGTCAGTTGTCACCGAGCTCTGATCAACTAGTTTGGCACAGACCTGGAATATCTCTATGATAGCAAAATACTGCGGATGCTGGAAATCCGAAATAACAACAGAAAACGCTGGAAAAACTCAGCAGGCCAGGGCAGCATCCGTGGAGAGAGAAACGGAGTCAACGTTTCAGGTCGATGACCTTTCGTCTGACGAAGGGTCTTTGACCTGAAACGTTAACTCTGTTTCTCTCTCCACGGATGCTGCCCTGGCCTGTTGAGTTTTTCCAGCGTTTTCTGTTGTTATCCTGGAATATCTCTGCTCTGCATGGTTCACTGGGCAGTTCACTTAACCAACTGAGCTAGTGGGGGTGGTGGTTCTTTGTCAACGTCTGCACATCAGAAGACACAGAAGCGAAGATCAGAAGTTTCAGCTTTAAAGGTCGCGCTGTCCTTGGTAGTGAATAGCAATCTGCCAATTTAAATCAAACCGTTTGTCGATTGTCTGCAAGCTGCCTTGCTGCTGGTGAACACGAGTCCAACGCTGATTGCTGCAATCATCGCATCAGTTTATTTTCAGCAAAATTCTAAGGGCCTTGAATATGCAATTACAGAATTATGTGCTCTTTACTGATTTCACTGGGTAATATAAAACTTTGGCAAATCTGCAAATTCAAAGAGCCCTTTGAGGTTATAACATGAAGTAATAGCAACTCACCAAGTTGTACAAGAGTTGTTTATACTGAAGCATATGATGCAGAAAAAAGGGTTTTCTGTGTATTTCGGTGCCAATGAGGAACATGTTTGCGTCTGCATCAGAATTGGAGATTGCACCTCTTACCCCGTAGGATCTTAGTCCTGGACTGATGGGTTAAAGTCATCTCTCTGTCAGATGAAGTAAGTTTGGACAGTTTCAGCCCAACAGGTTTAAGTCAACGGCACAAAACTGGTCATAACATTTCGCAATGCCACGGTATGAGCCTCTCTGTACATGTGTACTTCTAACTTTGAGGAGGAATTAATTGCACCTAATTTAGATGTAATAGTTACAAACCACATCTTGGGGGAAAAATTCAGTTGTTTGCGCCTCCCATTAGCGCCTTAAGAGGGCGCTAATGGGGCGCAAAGCAACTAGCGCCCAGGCGCACGATGTTTGCGTCGCTCGCGAAATTAACTAGACATTTTGCGGCGGCGCTAAACACTACCGCCACGATCTCCTGCGCCGGCAGATTGTGACGTCAGTCGATTGTGCAACGCCCCGTTAGCGCCCCGGACCGGATATTGAGTGGCGCCCCCTGCCTTACCGCCTGCCGCTAGCAACGACAGGTTGAAGGGAGCATTTTGCTGTCAGAAAGGGACTGGGGGAGCGCTATTTAAAGGCGACCGCTTCCTGCCTTTTTTTGTCGGTGACATTTTTGCACCACGCATTCTGAGAGAGAAAGAGAGAGACTTCTGGAGAGATTCAACGCTGTGTGAAGGAGTTTTGGGTACTGAGCAGCACTTTGCAGGTTCATTTTGATTTGCCCTTCCTTGGTTCGCCAGCACTCTGAGGTAGCGCCTCGCTCCTCGACCTTTGCGCCTTAAGACAGGTGTGAAGTGACTGATTTAGCGCTCCAATCACCTCCAGGGGTGATAAAAGCCAAGTTTGCTGTCGGAGGCGATAATTAGCGCCAGGCGCTAAACTTTGCGCACGGCCGATAATGGCGGCCCAAATGGGGCGATACCGAATTTTTCCCCCCTTATGTTTTATCCTTCAGAAGACACTTCCCGTCTGCTGATTTTGTTTTCCCTCTCTTGAATTACGTTTTCACCTTTTGACTGCAGATTTATACCTGCAATGGCAGTGACTTAAATGGATGAAATGTTCTCTAAATAGAAATGCAGAACTTCAGTGAACTGTGGACACATTCATAGATGGATTTTCCTTGCACCCTTACACCAGTGCTTAAAGAAACATTACCTGATGGTTGGGTGGGCTCGGATTTGATTAAGGACTGATCCAGAACCAGGAGTCACAGTCTCAGAATAAGGGGTCGGGCATTTAGGACTGAGCTGAGGAGAAATTTCTTCACTCAGAGGGTGGTGAATCTTTGGAATTCTCTACCACAGAGGGCTGTGGAGGCTCAGTCGTTGAGTATATTCAAGGCTGAGATCGATAGATTTTTGGATATTAAGGGAATCAAGAGTTATGGGGATAGTGCAGGAAGGTGGAGTTCAGGTGGAAGATCAGCCATGATCTTATTGAATGGCGGAGCAGGCTCGAGGGGCCGAATGGCCGACTCCTGCTCCTATTTCTTATGAAAGGTTACGGGGGCTACACTTGCCCTCAGAGTTTGGGGGAGGGGGGTTTGGGAAATCCTGTGCAGCCCCGTTCAAATGCCCAAGTGTGTGGATGTCAGGCGCCATTGTGACACCTCTCCTAGCCAAATAACCTGCCATCAATCACCGTCTAAGGCTAACACATGAAGAATGGTCACTAGGGTGCGGTATTGGAAAGCTGCCAGTCTCTATGGAGCGCTGATCAAACAAAAGTCAGCACCTACAGGCAAGGAAGGTAGAAAATTGTGAAGAGGATTGGGGCAGAGTAAAGAAGCGTGGAGGAAGAAACAAAGTATAAATTAGTTTCATGGACCTGATCCCTTCCTAGCGTGGCTAGATGTCGCCACCATAGAATTGAAACTTCAAGCAGGTAAGCTGCCTCAATAATCTCTTTATACTTTAAAACATTTTTTTAATGAAATAAAAATCTGTAAAGTTGCTTAAAAAAATCCTGATGATGAAATTTGCTACAAGCAATCACTACTATACATTACAATGATGCATTTAAGGGGAAGCTGGATAAGTGCAAGAGGGAGAAAGGAATAGAAGGTTATACTGATAGAGTGAGATGAAGTAGGGTGGGTGGAGGCTCGTGTGGAGCATGAACACTGACACGGATCAGTTGGGCCAAAGAGCCTGTTTCTATGCTGTAAATTCTATGGGGGAAAAGTTCAGTTGCTTTGCGCTTCTTAGGGTGCTAGCGAGACGCAGCACCGCCAACGCCTTCCGCAAAATTCAGCGGGAGATTAGCGGCGGCGGTAACCGTTAGCGCCCCGCTGTGCCGCTGGCGTTGATGTCATCGCCATGCGCAGCGCCCCAGCCGCAATATTCGGTAGCGCCCCCGACTTACCACCGGACGCTATGTCCGACGGGGTCAGGGGGGACCTACCTGCGGCCGGGGCGGCGCTAATTAAAGGCGAGGTGCTGGGCGGCCATTTTTGTTGCTGGCATTTACACCTCATCTAGAGTCATCTTTTGTTTCTTTACTTGTCCCGTTACCATCTCCTTTTGCCTTGCACCATCATCCCCTTTGTATTTTAATCTCTCCTGCCTTCCATCCTATCACAGACCTTCCCCTTTGTTCTTTCCTCCCCTCCCCCCTTTCCCAGCCCCTACACTTGCTTAAAAACCTGTTCCATCTCCAGCTTTTTCCAGTTCTGACGAAGGGTCAGAGACCTGAAACGTTGACTCTGTTTCTCTCTCCACGATGATGCTTGACCTGCTGAATGTTTCCAGCATTTTCTGTTGTTGTTTGTGGTAAGTATTGGCTTGGTCAGACACGACACCCTTGATGTTCTGTCTTGTGCAAGGCTGTTGCAGTCTTGTTTTGTCCCCTCTTGCCAAGCCTGCCTCTCGCCCTAAACCCCAAACCGCGAAACAAATTGATAAATATGTTCGATTCCCACCTCTGGGAACAGGCTGCTTGGTGACAAAATGAAAAATGATGAGTGATAGGGTTAAATGCTTTTGCTTTAGTGGAGAAGGGATATCAATTGTAATTGGTGCAAGACTGCAAAATGTAATTGAATACCGCACTTTGCATTAATACAAGAAGTCATTGAAGAGACAACCCACGATATACGTACAGTCAGATTTACTCCAAGAAACACGTTTCCACTGGAATGAACACCTTTAAACATTTGTTGTAAAACTTTTGAATGTATTATTTTGAACAAAACTCTAGCTCAATACTGAACCTGGATAAAAAGATGCTGAGCCTTCTGCTGTTGACAGTCCGCATGTTACTTCAGTCAGGTAGGTGCCGTACTCGGTTTTGCCCCCCAGTTCTTGTTTCCTATTGAAATGTTATGGTGTACAGAAGTGTGGTTAAACTCTATCTCCTCATGTCTTAGGGAGTAAATGCAGCACAAGGTCTGGTACTGAGCTGAGGAAACCAGAAGGTCATACCTTTGATTGCCGGTCTATGCTGAGTTACCAGGTGTCATTGGGGCTATCAATTGGGGTGCAACTTTTTGCCTCTCTTTTTTGATGTTGGAGGTGCCGGGGAATCATCCAAGACACCCATTCCTGCTCAGTATCTTCCACGTGAAACAGTGATTTACTTGTACTTCTTGCAATCTAGTATACTGTATTTGCTGCTCACGATGTGGTCTCCTCTACATTGGGGAGACCAAACGCAGATTGGGTGACTGCTTTGCGGAACACCTCTGTTCAGTCCGTAAGGGTGACCCTGAGCTTCCGGTCGCCTGTCACTTTAATTTACCACCCCATTCCCACTCAGACCTCACTGTACTCGGGCTCTTGCATTATTCCACGGAAGCTCAGCGTAAGCTCGAGGAACAGCACCTCAACTTTCGATTAGGCACTTTACAGCCTTCCGGACTCAATATCGAGTTCAACAATTTCAGATCATAACCTCAGCCCCCATTACATTTTTACTTATATTTTTTATCCACACCTTTGTTTTGGCCCTTTTCCACCCCCCTTTTTTTTTCTCTCCCACATGGCAGCTGTCTCCCATTCTGCCAGTGCATTTCACACCTAATCTAGAGCCGTCTTTTGTCTCCACTAGTCCTATCACCATCTCGTCTCGTTTTGAATACCTCTTAATGTCTCTTCACTTCTCTTTTGTTCTCTCCCAGCCTGGCCTTCAATCTTGACAAAGGGTTTGACCCGAAACGTTGACTCTATTTTCTCTCCATGGATGTTGCCTGGCCTGCTGAGTTTTTCCAGCATTTTCTGTTGTTATTCCTGCTCAGTATATGGTGACTCCTGTTAGTAAATCAATATTGGGTGCATAGAGAATTGGGCTTGGATGCAATGCTCTGCCTGGCAAACCTATTGCTGTTCAATATCCGGGCTCACTCATAAAGCATGGCCACTTTGATAAGGTATTGACTCGCTGTTGGTGCCTCTGGAACTGTAACCCAAGAGAATAAATGGGGCAGAAATTCAACATGGTTGCGCCTGTTTTACAAGAATAAAATAGGCACAATAATAGCCAATTTAGCAAGGCAGTGACTTGCGCCCAATCTGCACAGGCGTCCGGACCACTGCTAAATTGGTCTAGGTGGCCTTGGTGGGGCCAGGGCCCAGAAGCTCCGACCTAGTATTTCCGGGTCTTAAGCGACCTAACCACCGATCCTTAAGGCCCCAAAACTTTAGAGAAATGTTGCTTTTTGAGGAGTCGGGAGGAGCAGGAGCGCACAAAACAATTGTGGGCTGCTGCTGGCTCGCGTTTGCCCCCCTCCTGATCGCCATCCCTCTTCCTCCGGACTTTCGGATGTTTCTCTGGCCTCTCCTTCCCGACAAGCTGGTGGACTTCAAGAGAGCTAGGGAGGACTTTGGGGGTGGAGAAATAAACAGCCTCGATAGGTCACCCTTGGTACATAACAAAAAAGAGGGAGTGTGGGTTTACATTGGACCTAGAGTGAGATTCTATTAGATAAAAAAGCCTTCAGATTGTTCACTGCCACATTAAGTTTTGAAATAAACACTTGATTTATTTTTCCATTAGGTAAAGTTCTGATTTGTTTTTTCCTAACCAGCTGTTTCTAGCAGTAGGAAACAATAAATGATCATTACAATGAAATACTTCCAGCCATAACAAAGCAATTCCTGAGAATAGATACTGACCCAGCTTTCTTTTGTTTCTGAGAGTAATTTAACAGCAGTACTTGTTCAGAGAATAGTGTAAGCAGACAACATCCAAAACCGCGCTCTAGTCAGGTGAAGCTCCATGCACCAAGGTCGAAAAGCTGGTAAAATCTGTAGTCTAGGTAATGAACGGCCTGTCCCATTCACTCTTGATTAACATTAAGGTAATTGGCAAAAAAAACAGGAAAAATATTTTTATGCAGCGAGTTCTTACGATCTGGAATGCAACAACAACAACTTGTATTTATATAGCGCCTTTAACGTAGTAAAACATCCCAAGGTGCTTCATAGAAGCGATTATCAGACAAAATTTGACACTGAGCCATGTAAGGAGATATTAGGGCAGATGACCAAAAGCTTGGTCAAAGAGGGAGGTTTTTTAGGAGCGTCTTAAAGGAGGAGCGAGAGGTAGCGAGGCGGAGAGGTTTAGGGAGGGAGTTCCAGAATTGCCTGAAAGGGCGCTGGCAGTAGATTCAATAATAACTTTCAAAAGGGAATCGGAGAAATACTTGAAGGGGAAGCATTTGCAGGGCTCTGGGGAAAGAGCAGGGGGTTAATTGGATAGCTCTTTGAAAGAGCTAGTACAGGCATGATGGGCCGAATGGCCTCCTTCTGTATATCATTCTATGAAGGTGCTGATTTGTACTGGATTGTGGGTCCAAGGTCACTGGACTCCTCCTAGTGCCTCAATCAACTGAGCATTTTTCATGGGCCAATCTAAACAATGAGTACTGGTATTCTATTCGATTTTAAAATTCTGATCCTTGTTTTCAAATGCCTCCATGGCCTCAGCCCTCCCTATCTCTGTAATCCACAGTCCTCGATATCTGCGCTTCTCTAATTCTGGCCTCCTGAGCATCCCCGATTTTAATCGCTCCCCCATTGGCGGCCGTGCCTTCAGCTGCCAAGTCCCCAAGCTCTGGAATTCCCTCTTTAAAGCTCTCCGCCTCTCTACCTCTCTCTCCTCCTTTAAGACGCTCCTTAAACCCTACCTCTTTCACCAAGCTTCTGGTCATCTGCCCTAATATTTCCTTATGTGGCTTGGTGTCAAATTTTGTTTGATAATCGCTCCTGTGAAGCACCTTGGGCCGTTTTACTACTGTATAAATGCAAGTTGTTGTTGAAATAGTTTCCACACTGCTGGGGTAAGACACTGAAATCAAACTTCCATTATCTTGTTTAATTTCAGACAAATTGGAAAAAATATTGTTGAGACTTATTCTGCAGGAAAGATCCATCACAACATAACAGTTCCACTAAACCAAAAAGGCAACCCAAGTATCTCAAAGTATTTTGTTGGAAGCTTTCAGGTTCATTATTTGAAGAGAATTAAACAGATTTGTCACTGACCCTGAAAACTTGTTGACGTAATAAAACTCACTACACACTTGGTTTGAGTATAAAGCAAAGCTTTAATCAACTTGTTTCAGAACATGGAGGTCTAGTTGTACCTCACTAGTTCCTGTCTTACAAAATGTCCCTGGAAAGCTGGGCCCACGCCCGAGTATTTATACTCCTTGGATGGCGCCACCAGCTGGCCGTTCAGCGTTATTTCATGAGTGTGGTAAACCACTGTTTGTATTCCTGTTTGTCCTGTTTGTATTCCACTGTGTACATGCCTGGACATGCCTCGGCTGACTCCTCCCACAGGTCCTAGTATAAAGGTGACTGCTCCCCAGCCCTTGGTATCCTGGACCGGTCGACCACTCGAGGCAGACCTCCATTCTGTTGTTAATAAAAGCCTTTAGTTACTCTTCTAACTCTCAGTCTTTTATGAGTAATTGATAGCGCATCAATTTTATTAACAACATTTTTATAATGGAGAAGATCCTCACACCAGCATGCCTGGACTTAGATCATCGGGAGGCGGACTCATCCACCAAGTTTACTTACTGGCTTAAGTGTTTCGAAAAATTCCTGACCGCCTCCGAAGCAATCAAATCGGACGAGGACAAACTGGATGTCCTGACCTCCAAAGTGAACCACCGAGTGTACTCGGTCATCCAAGACGCGACCTCGTACGCGGATGCTATCAAGCTCCTCAAGGACCAGTACACGCGCCCAGTGAACGAAGTGTACGCCAGGCACCTCCTGGGGAGTCGTAAACAACAACCTGGGGAATCGACCGTGGAATACCTTCAGGCACTGTCTGTGCTTGGCCGGGCCTGTGGTTGTAAGGATGTAAAGGCCGCCGTGTACACAGAGGAACTTATCCGGGACGCTTTTGTAGCGGGCCACAGATCCAATTACACACGACAGCGACTGTTGGAGCAGAGTAACCTCGACCTCAACAAGGCCTCTGAACTCGCACTATCGTTGGATGCAGCCTACCAGGGCATGGGTGCCTACTCCTCTGCACCGTGGACGCCGCGGGGAATGACAGCCTGGGACACGGTAGGACCGCCTCATAGCGCCGTGCCACCCCAGCCACACCCCAACAACGGCCCAACTACCGCAGCAGTGTCCCAAGGCCAGACAGCAGTGCCCCAAGGCCAGAAATGCTACTTCTGTGGCCAGGCAAAACACCCCAGAGCGCGCTGCCCGGCGAAAAACGCGATCTGCTCGGGCTGCGGGAAGAAGGGACACTACGCTAGCGTCTGCAGGGCCAAAGCCACCCCGAACCCCAGCAGCGCCGCGTGTGGGCCATGCGGGCCGCCATTTTGGACCTCCCCGGCCGTGTGCGAATCACCGGTACAGCAGCCATTTTGGACGCCTCCAGCCACATGGGGATCATGGACGCCGCCATCTTGGACGACAGCCGGGACGCAGCAGGCCCCCGACACCGCCTCATCTGATACCCGCAGCGACACACCGACCCCTACGCTGGCATCCGTTACACTGGACCAAGCGAGACCGCACCAACTGGCCAGTTCCACAATGGACATTAAGGTAAATGGTCACGATACAATCTGCCTTTTTGACTCTGGGAGCACGGAGAGCTTCATCCACCCCGACACGGTGCGGCGTTGCTCTCTCCCAGTCCTGCCTGCGCAACAGCGGATTTCTATGGCCTCCGAGTCCCAGTCGGCGGACATCGGCGGCTACTGCGTGGTGACACTCGTAGTAGACGGGACCGTGTACGATCATTTTAAACTTCTGGTCCTGCCCGACCTCTGCGCTGCCGTTCTACTGGGGTTAGATTTTCAGTGCCACCTTAAAAGTGTTACGATGGCGTACGGTGGACCCCTCCCCCCACTCACAGTCCGCAGCCAGCAGCTTCCAAATTGCCCGCCGCGCACCAGGTGCAACCTCTCCACACTCCGAATCACCCCCCCCCCACTGTTTGCTAACCTCACCCCCGACTGTAAGCCCATCGCCACAAAGAGCAGGCGATACAGCGCCGGGGACAGGGTTTTCATTAAAACCGAAGTGGAGCGGCTCCTGAAGGAAGGGATTATTGAGGGCAGCACCAGCCCCTGGCGAGCCCAGGTTGTGGTCGTTAAGACCGGCGAGAAGCAGCGCCTGGTCATCGACTACAGCCAGACAATAAATCGCTACACCCTACTGGACGCTTACCCACTCCCCCGCATAGCTGATATGGTCAATCAGATCGCGCAGTACCGCGTCTTCTCGACCATTGACCTGAAATCAGCGTACCACCAACTCCCTATCTGCCCTGAGGACCGCCAGTATACTGCCTTTGAGGCAAACGGCCGCCTCTATCACTTCCTTAGGGTTCCCTTTGGCGTCACCAACGGGGTCTCCGTCTTCCAAAGGGAGATGGACCGGATGGTAGATCAAAATGCGTTGCAGGCCACTTTCCCATACCTGGACAATCTGACCATCTGCGGCCGTGACTTGCAGGACCATGACGCAAACCTCGAAAAATTCCTCCGCACCGCCCAACTCCTGAACCTGACATATAATAAGGAGAAGTGCATATTCCGCACAAACCGCCTCGCCATCCTTGGCTGTGTTGTGGAACACGGAGTCATCGGTCCCGACCCCGACCGGATGCGTCCCCTTATGGAACTCCCACTGCCCCACTGCCTCAAGGCCCTGAAGAGGTGCCTAGGGTTTTTCTCCTATTACGCCCAGTGGGTCCCCTACTATGCGGACAAGGCCCGTCCGCTGATCAAGTCCACCTCTTTTCCCTTGATGGCAGAGGCCCGCTTAGCCTTCCACCGTATCAAGGAGGACATCGCCAAAGCCACCATGCACGCAGTGGACGAATCCATCCCCTTCCAGGTGGAAAGCGACGCGTCCGACTTTGCCCTGGCCGCTACCCTCAATCAGGCGGGGAGACCCGTGGCCTTCTTTTCACGAACCCTCCAGGGCCCGGAGACCAGACACTCCGCTGTTGAGAAGGAGGCCCAGGCTATTGTGGAGGCTGTGCGTCATTGGAGGCACTACCTGGCCGGAAAACGATTTACCCTGCTCACTGACCAGCGTTCAGTCGCTTTCATGTTTAACAACAAGCAGAGGGGCAAAATCAAAAATGACAAGATCTTGAGGTGGAGAATCGAACTTTCCACCTACAATTACGAGATCTTGTACCGGCCCGGGAAGCTCAACGAACCCCCGGATGCTCTATCGCGTGGCACCTGCGCCAGCGCGCAGATCGATAGACTGCGGGCCCTCCACAATGACCTCTGCCACCCGGGGGTCACCAGGTTCTTCCACTTCGTCAAGGCCCACAACCTACCTTACTCCATTGAGGAGGTCAGGACCATGACCAGGAACTGCCAAGTCTGCGCTGAGTGCAAACCGCACTTTTATAAACCAGACAGGGCTCACCTGATAAAAGCCACTCGCCCCTTCGAGCGCCTGAGCGTCGATTTTAAAGGGCCTCTCCCCTCCTCCGACCGCAACGTGTACTTCCTCAATATTATTGATGAGTACTCCCGTTTCCCGTTCGCCATCCCCTGCCCGGACATGACCAGTGCCACGGTCATTAAATGCCTAAATGACCTCTTCACCCTGTTCGGTTTCCCCAGCTATATCCATAGCGACCGGGGCTCATCGTTTATGAGCGACGAACTCCGTCAGTACCTGCTAACTAGGGGTATTGCCACAAGCAGGACCACTAGTTACAACCCCCGGGGGAACGGACAGGTGGAAAGAGAAAATGCGACAGTTTGGAAGGCCGTCCTGCTAGCCTTAAAGTCTAGGGGCCTTCCAACCTCCCGCTGGCAGGATGTGCTCCCCGATGCGCTCCACTCTATTCGGTCACTGCTCTGCACTGCCACTAACGCCACCCCTCATGAGAAAATGTTCGTCTTCCCAAGGAAGTCCACATCAGGGACATCGCTACCGCCATGGCTGACGTCCCCAGGGCCGGTCCTACTGAGAAGACACGTGAGGACCCATAAAACGGACCCCCTGGTCGAGAGGGTCGACCTCCTCCACGCCAACCCCCAGTATGCTTACATCGCATACCCGGACGGGCGGGAGGACACAGTCTCCATAAGAGACCTTGCACCCTCGGGGACCACAGTAACCCACTACCCACTACCACCCCCCCCCACGATCCGATATCCAGCCCCAGCAGACGGCAGGCCTGGGCCCCGCGACCCGCTCGACATCTACGAGGACGACACGCCTGTGCCACAGCCTATGCTGGACTCGACGCCGGAAGCTTCACTACCCCTGCCGTCGCCACGCCGATCACAGCGGCAGACAAGACCTCCGGAGAGACTCCAATACACTAACTTTTAATACACTTCACCCCGCCGGACTCAATTTTAAACAAGGGGTGAATGTGGTAAACCACTGTTTGTATTCCTGTTTGTCCTGTTTGTATTCCACTGTGTACATGCCTGGACATGCCTCGGCTGACTCCTCCCACAGGTCCTAGTATAAAGGTGACTGCTCCCCAGCCCTTGGTATCCTGGACCGGTCGACCACTCGAGGCAGACCTCCATTCTGTTGTTAATAAAAGCCTTTAGTTACTCTTCTAACTCTCAGTCTTTTATGAGTAATTGATAGCGCATCAATGAGTAGTTTCTTTATGATGATGAGATTTATAACACTTGTAACTAAATATTTATCAATCATGTTTTCAGTCAAATTTTTATAAACATCGTAAAAATATATTAATTTAAGTGTTTACACACACATATGTATTTTGTGAAGCTATTGCAGACTACTCCTGAAAATTTACAATGATCATTGCACCAAAAAAATTGAATTATCCAATGATTTGAATTAAGCGATGAAAATAACATAGCAAAGTTGGAATTTAGGAATAAAAATAATTAAATTATCAGATTATTTGTATCAAGCAACTTAAGAGGAGTAGACTGTGTACACTTTGGATGGAGAAGGCCATGGTCCTGTTGCCAGCTGTGGTCAAGTAGCCTGCTGACATTCGCGGCGCAGACTGTGTTAGCTGTGTGTTAACCGTGGTTCAGTGGGCGGCTCTCTTTTCTCTGAGTCAGAAGGTTGTGGGTTCCACTCGCTCTCCAGAGACTCGAGCACAAAATCCAGGTTGACATTCCAGTGCAATACTGATGGAGTGCTGCACGGTCAGAGGCGCCGTCTTTCACATGAGACGTTAAACAAGGCCCCGTCTGCCTCCTCAGATGGATGTAAAAGATCCCACGGCACTATTTTGACCTAGAGTGTCCTGGGGCCAATATTTATCCCTCAATCAATGCCTAAAACAGATGATCTGGTCATTATCACATTGCTGTTTGTGGGACCTTGCTGTGCGGAAATTAGCTGCTGCGTTTCCTACATTACAGCAGTGACCACACTTTAAAAGTACTTCATTGGCTGTGAAGTGCTTTGGGACGTTCTGACATTGGGACGTGAAATGCACTATATAAATGCAAGTCTTTCTTTTTAGGCTTGCATGAAGAATGGTAACGGATCTTTCTGAGAGGTGAGATAAGGTGCTATACAATGCACTTTTTTTTTGCCTGTCCATTCACTGGGAGAAATCCAAGATGAAAGATTGAGACAATTTGGTCTTGAATCCTTGCGGCTCCGTTGGGCTGGAGAACGCAAGAGCTCTGACTACATTAGCTAGTGGCATGTTGGCTGGGATCACTGCTGCTGGCTTATTCCCCTGTTACTTTGCTCCTGATCTTAAACTGTCTCAGACAGATTTTGTTCAGAAAGGCCGAGATCAGTGAGAGGGTTACTATGCAGTGAGAAAATGAAACTTCAAGTAATTCATTTACTGTGTTGTACTTACCAGGTGCGGAAGGAAATGAAAACCACAATACCCTCGTATATAAAACGTTCTCTTCAGCAGTGACAAGTACTTCTGGTGTTAAAAGAAATCAATCAGCGTCCTGGGGCTCCAAACACAACAGTACATTGACAGAAGGACTTAATGTGCCTTATTGGTCTCAAAAACACATGTCTATTCTGCGGTACATTAGCTCTTCATCATTGCTGCCCACTGCAGTCCCCATTAGTGAAACTCTGCGACTGTCAGACGAAGCAACAGACCTTTCAGATGAGCCAAAGGACCTCCCAGACACAGCAGCAACACTGTCGCTGAATCTGGCACTCCCCTTACCTGCAACATCTCATGCAACTACTTTTCAAAAGTCTGCCTCCAAACAAAGCGAACCCCAAACTGGAATTAATCAAATGACTTCGGAAACACATCCCTTTACATCTGCAAAATATTTAGTTAATGAAAATGTTCCTCAATAACGCCTGAATTAAATGTCCGAGGAAATGAAAAGCTTAAAGCATCTTTTGGACAAGAAATAACAAAGCCTCTGATGAGTTTTAACGTGAAAACCAACCGACCAGTTTCAGATAACATGTTTTCCACAAAGGAGATATCAAAGTATTCGGTCAGAAAGGTGCAAAGGGACTTCAAAAGCTTATCCAATTCACCTTTAGGGGCTGGATCCTTCATAATGACGCCAACAGTTGATGGAGGCCTCAGCACTTCCCCAAATGGAATGCCTGGACTGGCCAAAGAAACTCCTGCAGATGAAGGCTTGGGCATCTCGGCAAAGATGCTCAGTAAAGACAGATCTGTTGTAACATCCACGCAAGCAATGCCTGAAGATCCGCAGCCAGTGCAGACTTCATCACCATCGCAGGCCGTGGGTAGAGATGGCAGTGGGCAGCTGAAGAGCCGGGCAGTGAATCAGGGGACATCAGTGCTGTCGTTCAAAAGCAGCAAATCAGTGGCATCATGTGAGAAACACACACCAAAAGCACACGGAGCTTCCTTCGAGCTGAGTGGAAAGATTCCTTTATTAGCGTTAATAGTTACTCCTCCAATATCACGTCATCACTTCTGGCAGAAGAAAAGAAATTAAGCAGTCAGTGCCAATAGGGACCACAGTGTCTGGAAACACAAAATTGGCATCAATATTTTCAGGGCCAACAGGAACAGAAAATGTGAATTTGTCGCCTAATGGTATTGAAATTACAAAAACAATTCAACCAGTAACATTACAGAAACTTGCATTAATCTCAGTTAATTCTCCCCATAATATTTCTAAGCAAAGTACCATGGCTCGGTTTGCTAGCTCTGTGTTGCTGCCTTTGACAACAGCAGCTACGGTGCCTCCAGAATCAGTGCGTGCAACACCCTTGTCCATGCCTATATATTCAACGTTCGCACCGAAACCTGCAAATGCTGTGACCACAATAAGAATGAGGTTAGCCTTCTTGAGAATCAAAATGAACTGACGGGTGAAGCCGCACATGTAAGGCCTGCCAGCCATTTGGAAGAAATGACTCTCTTTCCCAAATGAGGAATCAACTGCAGCTCAGACAAGAGGCTCGAATTTCACGTCAAAACTATCAACAGGTTTTATTTTCTCTGAAATAAAAAGTTTGAGCCCAGCAAGAGACAACTTTCTTTCCTCTGATTTCAAAAGTTTAAGTCCAACAAGAGCAAGGAACTTAAGTCTCACATCGCAGCCAATGATGAAAAGAAGAACTGCACAGAGTTTAATGGTTAAATCAGCTTCCTCTAGATTTATCACAGCTGTTACATTATTAGATATACCCAAGGGCCCTGTGACATCAGATGAAGTTCTAGCCACTCAACGAATTCTAAACACAACTAAAGAAAACAGAATTAATTCTGTCCCACCTTCTCTGTTGATCCCGGCAATTGCAAGTCGTCAGGTGTTGGATCTTGATGATTTAAATAAATCAATGGCCACTTTCTCTCGTGGTCTTCCAGACATGGAAGCTCGACCTGTAGGACGCAATCAAACTCCTAAAATAATTATTAGGAGTCCGCCAACAACAACCTCAGATACTCTGCAGCCAAGCACTAAAGTGGACACAGTACAATCGGATGTGGGAATCAGTAACATTGAAAACTCTATGGGGCAGGAAGAACTGCCGTTCCCCTCCTGGTCAATGGAGCCCTCCTCAACAGTCCGGTTCGTTTACCTGTAACACAGACTTCTTGTAGTCTCGCTAACAGTCACTCTGAATCAGGTGTACATAAAGGCACTCGTGGCTCGCCTACAGAGAGGACTAAATTCCTGTCCGCTACACCAAGACGTTTTACAGAAACATCAACGGTTCTAATAATACAAGAAGTGTCAAAACGCTGCGCAGACACGCCGCTAATCTCTGGCCAGGCAGCGCATTTGCCGCCTGTGTTTCCAATCTTCACTATAACATCGACCAGTTCCCAAGAATTAGAATCTATCCCCAAATGGCCGTCACATATGGCTGCTGCCCCATTGTTCAAAGCTGCACTTTCTGAAAACATTACTCACTTTAGCAATGACAGGAACCAGTCTCGCTTCAGAATTACCACAGGACACCGAGCACATTCTGTAACGTCTCCGTCAGTTGAGCCGGAAGATGAGCCTTTGGTTAAAATGGCAGAGGCGACTTTTCCAACATCTGCAAGTGGGATCTCTCAAAACCAGTCAGGAGGAACTACAGTGCACACGGCTGACATAGATGAAGAATTTAGTTCCAGGGCAACACCACTGACAAACCAAATCACTGACATGTTAAACATAAATGAAAGGAGTTCAGTAAGTCCACCATTGTCTTCCTCCTCATTAGAATCAGGAAAAGTCTTAACTCCTTTGATACCTCCTAAAAATCATCTTACAAAGATAGAAAATGCATCCATACTGTAGCAGCCAACCTTCAGTGACAGCGCCATGGTTCCAACGCAAAATCCATTGTCTGTCCTGTTCCTGGTGAGCACCACAGAGATAACAACTAAACCAATTGATTCTACTGCAAAAGGGGACATTGTATCATCGCCTACAATTCACAACTTATCTTCATTACTGTCCCCTACTGCTGCTCCGGGCTGGGCACCAGCCTCGAATGTTGAGGGACTTGGGGAAACAACCAACCATATTGTGGAGATGACCAGTTCACACCTATCAATTTCAGACTCGGGGAATGTACTTACTGTATTGGGAGGATGCTTTGGTGACCGCCTTACCACCACTAAATCGCCAAGGGTCGCGACCTCTTTCACATCCGCAGCTCCAAATGAACAAAGTGGACAGCCATTGACAAACTCACAGCTGGGGCAATCCATAGATCCTGGTCTACCCTCCAGCGCAGCTGCTAGTTTGGAGAAAGCAAATGTGTTTCCTGCTCCAGTTAATATTAGCCAGCCCCCGATTTTCACTTCACATCTTTATTCAGAGACTACAACTGATCAATCCCCAGGTATCACTAGCAGCACAAATAAAGACATGGCAACTGAGCCTGCAATTACCACAGAAACATCTGTCACCGTCCCCATTGCATTTCTTTTCACTCCTGGCAGGATCTCTTAGGCAGTCCCTCGGAACCGAGGATGACTTGCTTCCACATTAAAAATGAGTTCTCAGGTGACTGATGAGTCCAATGCGGGACCTACAGTCTCTGTCACAGGTGGGGCAGACGGTGGTTGAAGGGGCGGGTGGGTGGGGTGCTTGGGTTGATGTGCGCTCCTTGCGCTGCCTGCGCTTGGCTTCCGCTTGCTCCCGGCGAAGAGACTCGAGGTGTTCGGCGCCTTCCTGGATGCTTCTTCTCCACTTTGTGCGGTCTTGGGCCAGGGATTCCCAGGTGTCGGTGGGGATGTTACACTTTTTCAAGGAGGCTTTGAGGGTGTCCTTGAAGCGTTTCCTCTGCCCACCTGGGGCTCTCTTGCCGTGACGGAGCTCCGAGTAGAACGCTTGTTTTGGGAGTCTGGTATCGGGTATGCAGACAATGTGACCCGTCCATCGGAGCTGATTGAGCGTGGTCAAAGCTTCGATGCTGGGGATGTTGGCCTGAGCAAGGACACTGACGTTGGTGCGCCTATCCTGCCAATGGATTTGCAGGATCTGGCCATGACCTTCTTTGATCTTTGATCCTGGCAGGATAGGCATTGAGGGACATCACCAGGTGACTATTTCTCCACAAGAGAAAGCACAGGCTGCATCTATCAATGTACAGAGGCTAACTTCATTAACACTGACCGAGAAATCAGCTCCATTTGTGCATCGGACTCTCTCTCAAATTAGATCTAAAATGGAAAGCATTGAAGAGCTGATAGCTCCTGCCTCACCTGTCTCCAGCTCAGTCCTATTTCAGAATGGAATGGACACGACACTGAAGGATAAAAAAGTTTCACATCGAGAAGAGGACAATGTGGAAATGAAAAAAACATTAGACAGCAGTGCGCACATTCATTCCACACGAGCCAATAATCCCACACCGCCTGTGACCATGGCTACTGCCCATAGGGTAAATGTCACCTGTTTGCTACCATTGCACACGTTCACAACCTCCAGCAGCTCTAGCAGAAAAGACCAGATGGTATTTCCACTGACAACAACATCTAGATCCAGTGCTGATTTTTTCAGCGCATTGACACATGTACCTGACCATACAACCATGACACACTCCTTGCCTGCTGCAACACCCGTGGCGGAGATACCTGTAACGGCACTAGGTAATTCAGGAAGAAATGCCTCAGCAGCTCCATTGAAAACTTACAAAAACTTACATCTCTCTCCAATTCTATCAACTTCCATTAATCAGGCTTTAAATGTACCACTAGGCCAGGCACAATTGCATCTTTCAGACCATCAAATAACAAGGACATTAGTCCTGGCCTGTTTCCATTTATTGGAGACAGTGCCGTTTCAATGATGATTGGTGTACTTTTCAAGGAAAAAACTATCACTGGCCAAGAGTATACAACAGATGCTAACCAGTTTCCTCTTGTCCCAAGTACGTTGGCATCCCGAACTCCTAAAGCAACATCTCCCGAAACCACAAAATCAATCAAAGCTGCAGTGAGTGTAGTCTTACCAACTCCACTGCTATCAACAAAACAGGCTGCCAAAGTTTTAATGACTGTGAGCCGTCATTCACTGGCCCCTTTATTTGAGGAGGTCTCTGAGCGATCAATTGTAGCATTGCCAAAATCCGGGATGGTTTCTAATTTTACTTTCGAAGAGATTGGCGACGCAGTCACAGAACAAATGTCAAACATGATGATAAAAAATCTCTCTGGCAAGGCTCAACATTCCCTGTTTTCAGAAATATTTTTGACATCCTCTTTATGCATGACCATAAATCAGTCCGTGGGTCGTATTGTCACAGCTGTCTCGGAGAAGAAAGGCAGGCAAACTCCAACTTCCTCCTCACTTATAGGTTCCAATAGCAATTTGTCAGAAAGCTCAGATCCAACGTCATCCTTAAACATTAATGTCGCTGTTGTGCCTTCCCTGCTAGCATTAGTTTAATGGGCCTTCAATACTTCAAACATCTTTGCAAAATACACACGATTCCAAGGTGAAAAATGCCTCCCTCAAGGATAAACCAAGGATATTTGCAAGCACACCTAATCCTCAACCAGCAAGTAAGTCCCAAACCATTTATTTATCAAATATTGCAACAGAAAATAGTCAGTCAACACAATCCCCAAATAATGACAGCCTTCCATTATCTCAGACTTCGGATGAACATTTATAAGTTCACAGGGGTAAAACGGCCACCAAATGTCTAAAGGAATGGGGCCATCTGTAAGCAACGCTTTCACTCTTCCAACAACCCAGGAAAAAAGGTTTCCACTTCATCAAAAAACACCTTTTCTTTCCCGGAGAGCCCTAAAGTGCAGCACGGTAGTCCACTGAGTGATCCACCCCAACAGGTGTCAGTGACCTCATTGAAAACTTCTTCAACTTTTGATGGTGCCAGTTTAAAAAAACAAAGCAAAGACTGTTCCTAAAGCTGGGCCCGTGAGACATGTTACATCAGCACAGTTATCACCAACAACACTACAAAATATAATTCCAGATACAAAATTGACTGCATCCAACAATTCCTTCCCCTCAGCTGCCACAGTGCACAATTCCATTATTTCTGAATTGGGGAATAATAGGCCATTTTTTTTCACAACAGTTGCTCCTATAAATTATTTTAGCAATGATGGAATAACT
Source organism: Somniosus microcephalus (assembly GCF_052327205.1). Taxonomy (NCBI): domain Eukaryota; kingdom Metazoa; phylum Chordata; class Chondrichthyes; order Squaliformes; family Somniosidae; genus Somniosus; species Somniosus microcephalus. Next base: position 9,233,175 of record NC_141012.1, read on the forward strand.
CGGGATGGATCTCCGGGAACTACCCAGGCGCAACAAACCATCCCTGAATCACCTTCAGTACTCAGCATAGCATTCACAGGTCATTTAGAAACTGGAAGGGAATATTTTTCAACAAAATTAGCTTCCATTTTTCACAACCATTTAGTTCTCCCTCCTGTAACGGCGCTGCCTTTGGCAACCTCATCAGACAAAGGTCTTGGCGCTCCGGTGCGTTCGTTTGCTTCTCTTCTCTATCGATCAGCACCAATTTCTAGTGCAGTACAAGAACCACTTTCAGCACCCACATTGTCCCCAGCAGCTAGATGGATGTCGGTAAAAACGCCGCAATTTGTGAAACTTTCTACACTTAAACCATCACCGCTGCCCTCTTTGGCACAAGGTGATGTGTCCCAACCTTCTGAAGCTTCTTATTTGTCACTAAATCAGCTCCGTAATGCATCCAGAGCTAAACCGAGCCCAGAAACAATCACACGTCCAAAGCCATTTAAGGCAGATGAGACTGAAGGGGTAACATTTACAAGCGAAGGGAGTTCTGATAGTGTTTTATCAAGAACTTACAAAAGTGAGGAATATAGAAGCAATCAGAGTGACCAGCAAGCAACTGCTTTTCAAGGGAAGTCAGGAGTAAATAACAGGGTTACACCAAAAGAGAATGAAGTTAAGGACACAAAACGTGACTATGATATAAAACACTCAATCCCTTGGTCACCTGAGCATACAATAACTGTTCATAAAATTCAGAGAAAAGCGGGTGTCCATTCTCCACGTGGGACTATATATGATGGAGCTTCACAAACTGATTCAACACTTTTCAAGTACTCTGAAACCCTGGCCTATTCAGCCCCAGAGGAGAACACTGCAATCGTTCTATTAAATGCAGAGCCAGCTCAGATAGAAGAACACCCCAACTTAGAGCAGACAAATCAACCTACAAAGCTTTTACACTTTCCAACACACAGCAGCCAATCTTCTCCAGAACCAAGCAGACCTCCAGTGGAACCAAATGGGGCCACCTCAGTTCAAAGAGCCACACGTTCTAATCTGAGAAGAAATGACAAAGGTGGTGTCAATACTCCAACCGTGGTTGACACTCCAGGATTAATTAGTCCTGGCCTGTTTCCATTTATTGGAGACAGTGCCGTTTCAATGATGATTGGTGTACTTTTCAAGGAAAAAACTATCACTGGCCAAGAGTATACAACAGATGCTAACCAGTTTCCTCTTGTCCCAAGTACGTTGGCATCCCGAACTCCTAAAGCAACATCTCCCGAAACCACAAAATCAATCAAAGCTGCAGTGAGTGTAGTCTTACCAACTCCACTGCTATCAACAAAACAGGCTGCCAAAGTTTTAATGACTGTGAGCCGTCATTCACTGGCCCCTTTATTTGAGGAGGTCTCTGAGCGATCAATTGTAGCATTGCCAAAATCCGGGATGGTTTCTAATTTTACTTTCGAAGAGATTGGCGACGCAGTCACAGAACAAATGTCAAACATGATGATAAAAAATCTCTCTGGCAAGGCTCAACATTCCCTGTTTTCAGAAATATTTTTGACATCCTCTTTATGCATGACCATAAATCAGTCCGTGGGTCGTATTGTCACATCTGTCTCGGAGAAGAAAGGCAGGCAAACTCCAACTTCCTCCTCACTTATAGGTTCCAATAGCAATTTGTCAGAAAGCTCAGATCCAACGTCATCCTTAAACATTAATGTCGCTGTTGTGCCTTCCCTGCTAGCATTAGTTTAATGGGCCTTCAATACTTCAAACATCTTTGCAAAATACACACGATTCCAAGGTGAAAAATGCCTCCCTCAAGGATAAACCAAGGATATTTGCAAGCACACCTAATCCTCAACCAGCAAGTAAGTCCCAAACCATTTATTTATCAAATATTGCAACAGAAAATAGTCAGTCAACACAATCCCCAAATAATGACAGCCTTCCATTATCTCAGACTTCGGATGAACATTTATAAGTTCACAGGGGTAAAACGGCCACCAAATGTCTAAAGGAATGGGGCCATCTGTAAGCAACGCTTTCACTCTTCCAACAACCCAGGAAAAAAGGTTTCCACTTCATCAAAAAACACCTTTTCTTTCCCGGAGAGCCCTAAAGTGCAGCACGGTAGTCCACTGAGTGATCCACCCCAACAGGTGTCAGTGACCTCATTGAAAACTTCTTCAACTTTTGATGGTGCCAGTTTAAAAAAACAAAGCAAAGACTGTTCCTAAAGCTGGGCCCGTGAGACATGTTACATCAGCACAGTTATCACCAACAACACTACAAAATATAATTCCAGATACAAAATTGACTGCATCCAACAATTCCTTCCCCTCAGCTGCCACAGTGCACAATTCCATTATTTCTGAATTGGGGAATAATAGGCCATTTTTTTTCACAACAGTTGCTCCTATAAATTATTTTAGCAATGATGGAATAACTCGGGATGGATCTCCGGGAACTACCCAGGCGCAACAAACCATCCCTGAATCACCTTCAGTACTCAGCATAGCATTCACAGGTCATTTAGAAACTGGAAGGGAATATTTTTCAACAAAATTAGCTTCCATTTTTCACAACCATTTAGTTCTCCCTCCTGTAACGGCGCTGCCTTTGGCAACCTCATCAGACAAAGGTCTTGGCGCTCCGGTGCGTTCGTTTGCTTCTCTTCTCTATCGATCAGCACCAATTTCTAGTGCAGTACAAGAACCACTTTCAGCACCCACATTGTCCCCAGCAGCTAGATGGATGTCGGTAAAAACGCCGCAATTTGTGAAACTTTCTACACTTAAACCATCACCGCTGCCCTCTTTGGCACAAGGTGATGTGTCCCAACCTTCTGAAGCTTCTTATTTGTCACTAAATCAGCTCCGTAATGCATCCAGAGCTAAACCGAGCCCAGAAACAATCACACGTCCAAAGCCATTTAAGGCAGATGAGACTGAAGGGGTAACATTTACAAGCGAAGGGAGTTCTGATAGTGTTTTATCAAGAACTTACAAAAGTGAGGAATATAGAAGCAATCAGAGTGACCAGCAAGCAACTGCTTTTCAAGGGAAGTCAGGAGTAAATAACAGGGTTACACCAAAAGAGAATGAAGTTAAGGACACAAAACGTGACTATGATATAAAACACTCAATCCCTTGGTCACCTGAGCATACAATAACTGTTCATAAAATTCAGAGAAAAGCGGGTGTCCATTCTCCACGTGGGACTATATATGATGGAGCTTCACAAACTGATTCAACACTTTTCAAGTACTCTGAAACCCTGGCCTATTCAGCCCCAGAGGAGAACACTGCAATCGTTCTATTAAATGCAGAGCCAGCTCAGATAGAAGAACACCCCAACTTAGAGCAGACAAATCAACCTACAAAGCTTTTACACTTTCCAACACACAGCAGCCAATCTTCTCCAGAACCAAGCAGATCTCCAGTGGAACCAAATGGGGCCACCTCAGTTCAAAGAGCCACACGTTCTAATCTGAGAAGAAATGACAAAGGTGGTGTCAATACTCCAACCGTGGTTGACACTCCAGGATTAATGAATCGTACAGATTTATGCAGCGCCCCCTCATCACCAACCTTACATGGGATCACTTTCACTTTATTAACAACTGCAGTGACTTTAAGATCTTCTGAAAGCCCAAGGTCTTGGACCCCTGCAACACCATTAACCATTCGGTTGGAGAAAGAGACATCTTGGAGCCAACCAGAGTATGAATTCATGGCAATGGTTTCTCCAAAGTCTGGTTCCAATAGGTCCAAAAGACTGGAGCTAGAACAGGAATTCATTTTGGCTTCTAGTGCAACTCTTAATGGGTAATTACATTGATTAGCAAAACAAAATAATGTTCTTAGGGGAAGGGGGCGAAAAGATACTTAAGTAATCTCCCGTGTTTCCCTACTCTTTGCAGCATCGGACATGTGTCTGATGATAACTGCGGGAGTGGGAATTATGTGGTTCGTATGAATCTTGGCTTACAAAGGCCGCTAAGGCCTGGCGATCTTTTTAATGCACAGGAAGACCTTTATGTTACTGTAGCTCTCGAAACCAACAGCAGCCGAGTTATATTGGCCCTGCCATCCTGCTGTCTGTCACGAACATCCAGACCAGAAGAATCCAATACTATCTGCTGCATTTTTACCAGGTAAGGTAATCGGATGAGTCTGTTTATAAAAGATGTCATTGGGTTATCAGAAAATAATTCCCCCCGCCGCCTCGCCATGGCCGCTGACTCATACAATTCCACAAGGCTATTCTTCATGTGTGAGCGTAGACCACAAGGATCAGGAAGCTATTTGACTGTGGGGGTGGAGGGGGGCCCTCATTACCAAGTCCAGTCCTGTTTTAGTGCCATAGGATCGTTTATGTCCACCTGAGAGAGCAGACGGGGCCTCGGTTTAACGTCTCATCCGAAAGACGGCACCTCTGACAGTGCAGCAATACAATACAATACAAATCGCTTTATTGGCATGATAAGGTACATCTTATGTTGCCAAAGCATCAAAATACATTTATGGTTGAACACATAAACGCGGTTCCATTCATACAGTGTATAAACAGGTATATCCCTGAGTTTATAAATATATTTTCGCCTTGTGCTGGGAGTGCCAGCCTGGATTTTGTGCTCAAGTCACTGGAGTGGGATTTGAACCCACTACATCACTAAAACAGATTATCTGGTCATTATCACATTGCTGTTTGTGGGAGCTTGCTGTGCACAAATTGGCTGCCACATTTCCTACATTACAACAGTGACTACACTTTAAAAAGTACTTGATTGACTGTAAAGTGCTTTGGGACATCCTGAGGTCATGAAAGGCGCTGTAGAAATGCAAGTCTTTCTTTCTGTCTGTCTGTCTGTCTGTCTCTCCTTTCTTTTTTTCTTTCTTCATAAATGCTTTCCAGCAGGCATCACTGGATCGTGATCAGGAGTGGGAAGCTTGGCTGAATATTGCCCTTCCTAACCCAGGGGCACTGAGACTGATTGGAGTGCCTGTCCGGCCACCCTAGCTGAGATTAGCCTTGGCGATAGAAACTGGGACCGTCCTGGTCGGTGCGCCTCAGTTCCGCACCTGGCAGTGTATAATCAGTTAGCTTCTACCATTGAATAATTAACGTGAACTCTTGTTACTCTTGCCCCTTTGGTACCCAGTTCAACAAGTGACTTTGAATAATGCAGAAATATAACACAAAGAATCTTAGGAATTTACGGCACAGAAAGAGTCCATTCGGCCCATCGTGTCTGTGCTGGTTGTAAAAGAGCTCTCCAGCCTAATCCCACTTTCCAGCTCTTGGTCCGTAGCCCTGCAGGTTACGGCACTTCAAGTGCATATCCAAGTACTTCTTAAATGTGATGAGGGTTTCTGCCTCTACCACCCTTTCGGGCAATGAGTTCCAGACCCCCACCACCCTCTGGGTGAAAAAAGTTCTCCTCAACTCCCCTCGAATCCTTCTACCAATTACTTTAAATCTATGTACTCTGGTTATTGGCCTCTCTGCTAAGGGAAATAGGGTAACATGTTGCTCAATCATTTTATGTTATTTGATGGTTTAAGTATCCATTTATTCAGTGGATGATAATGGTTAGATATTTAACATTCACTCTGCTCTGTAGTCAGTGCTGGTATTGGGCATTATCTTGTCAGATATGACAATGACAGCCATATAAAATCACAGTGGGGGAAAAATTCGGCATCAGCCATTCTGGGGCGCTAATATCGGCCGGGTGCAAAGTTTAGCACCCGGTGCTAATTATCGCCTCCGACTGCAAAATTGGCCTCTATCGCCCCTGGAGGTGATTGGAGCGCTAAATCAGGCGCTACACACCTCTTAAGGTGCAAACGTCAGGGAGCGAGGCGCTACCTCAGAACGCTACCGAAGCTCAGGCGATGTCCGTTACCATGGAAGCCAGACAGATTGGCGCCATCCATTTCTTAAAGGGGAGGGGCCATCTTGCTGGCCAGCCACTCCCTGCTCATTACAGCCTTGAATCTCGGCCTGGAGAGACCTCTGAAGCAATTGTGTTGGAAGCACTAATGGATAGGCCCAGGGAAAGAGCTCGGCGCTTAGGAACCTCAAAAGTGGTGCTGAGGACCAAAACTCCTTAGGACAGCGTTAAAACCAAAAATTTTGCTGACAAGAAAAGGCAGGAAGTGCCCCCCTTTAAATAGCGCACCCCCAGCCCCTTCCCGACTTGAAAACGTTCCCCTCTACCTGTCATTCCTAGTGGCAGGTGCTAAGGCAGGGGGCGCGACTCAATATCCGGTCTAGGGCGTTGTACGCTTGACTGACATCACAATCTGTGGGCGCAGGGGACCGTGGCGGTAGTGTTTAGTGCCGCCGCAAAACGACTGGTCAACTTCGCGAGTGGCGCTAACATCGCCGCGCCCGGGCGCTAGCTGCTTTGCGCCCCGTTAGTGCCCTCTTAGGGCGCTAACGAGTGGCGCAAAACAACCGAATTTTCCCCCATAGAATTGCACAGTATTTACAACACAGAAACAGGCCATTCGGCCCAACTGGTTTGTGCTGGTGTTTATGCTCCACATGAGCCTCCTCCCACCCCTCTTCATCTCACCCCATCAGCATATCCTTCCTTTCTCCCTCGTGTTTATCCAACTTCCCTTTAAATGCATCTATACTATTCGCCTCAACTACTCCATGTGGCAGCGAGTTCCCCGTTCAGAAATTTTGATGCAGAAGGCAGCCTTTCAGTCCACCGTGCTTGTGTTGAGCAATTCAACCAGTTTCTCGTGGATGTGACTCAATAGCACAAAACTGACCATTTTTTGGAACTATTTGAAGGTGTCACTCAGCGAGGCTAAATTAATAGTTGGTTTGGGAAATGGAAATTCACACTGGTACAGTGAAGGGATTATTTCTCTACTGGTTCAGATTTACCTTCCACCCAACCTATGCTATACCTCCCCTAAATGAGGTTGGGAATAAAGGGAACTGTGTTCATTTCCCAGCAATGACATCTCTTAATATGGTGAGCATGAAAAATAGCAGAGGCAAACTACAATGCTGATAGGGTCAAATGAAGAGGGGTGGGGGGAGGCTCATGTGGAGCCTGGACAATGGCATAGACCTGTTGGGCCGAATGGCCTGTTTCTGTGTTGTAAATTCTATGTAATTCTCTTAAACTGTTATGATTAGGTCCATTTTATGACTCATTCTGAGATGTTTCTCAGATCGCACTACAAGACCGATTAGCAGACCAAGGAGGTACGGGGAGCCAAAGTGACCTGAATTGGGCCACTTTATGACCCTTTAGATAAAAATATGGGGGAGGAGGCCTCCACTGCCAAGCAAACCCAAAACTAATATGGCCGACTAACACAGTTGACAAACTGGATTTGTTCCACTAAAATATTTTATTGCTTATTCAGGTCTTTGATATGGCAACATGTCCACCTGTTCCAAAACAGACATTCCCAAGCTGCAAAGTTCACCATTCAGATTTTTGGGATGGCAAATTACTCGTCAGTCTATCTACACTGTAAAGTTTCCATCTGCCTGAGAAACTATTCTGACTGTATTAAGGTGAGTTGCATTTCATCGCATTAAGTGTCTGTCTTCAGAAAGATATTTCTAATATCGTTGGGGTGTGCCCAGGAATTATTTGTGTATTTTGTTGGGACATAATTTCTGAAGAAAAATCCGTTTTTACTTCCAGATTAGTGGGAATGAGGATTTGATCAGGCATTCTGGCCACCACACTTTAGGAAGGATGTCGAGGCCCTGCAGAGGCTGCAGAGGAGATTTCCTGGAATGGTACCAGGGATGAGGGACTTCAGTTATGTGGAGAGGATGGAGAAGCTGGGGTTGTTCTCCTCAGAGCAGAGAGGGATAAGGAGAAATTTGATAGTGGTGTTCAAAATCATGAATGGTTTCGATAAGAGTAAATAAGGAGAAACTGTTTCCAGTGTCAGGAGGGTCGGTAACCAGAGGACACAGATTTAAATTGATTGACAAAAGAATCAGAGGCGACATGAGGAAAATGTTTTTACACAGCGGGTTGTTGTGACCTGGAACGCGCTGCCTGAAAGGGCGGTGGAAGCAGATTCAATAGTAACTTTCAAAAGGGAATTGGATAAACAGTTGAAGGGGAGAAAATTGCAGGGCTACGGGGAAAGAGCAGGGTGTGAGATTAATTGGATAGCTCTACCAAAGAGCCGGCACAGGCACGATGGGCTGAATGGCCTCCTCCTGTGCTGAATCATTCCATGATTCTATGATTGTTTATTTACCAACTGGGTTCTTTAAATGTGCAAACGTGACCAACAGATGGCGATATCTAACCACCCTTTCTCCCTTGTGAACTCCATGGGCTAGAAATTACGTCGCGCCCCGGATGGGGCGCTAACTTTTACGGGAGCGCAAAAACATCGTCGGGCGCTGCACAATTGATTCCGACGGGAACTTCCGGCTTAGCGCTCCAAGAGGGAACTGGAGCGCTAAATCAAGTGCTACCACTTCCCTTAGAGCACTAAAGGGAGCGAGAGAGGCGGGAGCAGCAGAACGCTGCGCAATGTTCCGAGCAGCGCTGCCGGTTTTACAGGCTCCTTCCCTCCCTTAAAGGGAAGGGCCAATGCTGCGGTCATTGAAGGCCAAGGCTGGGAATGGTCATCGACAGCACCTGCGATACTCTAAGAGAGCGCAGGGCTGGTCAATCGCGGGCTGGAAAAAAATCAAAATGCAGCACACTGGGGACATTATTACATTCTGGCCGACCTGACCACCACTGCCTTTAATTAGGGCTCCACAAGCGGCCGGCCGGCCGAGGTGACAACGCCTCCTGCGGCTGCTGTTGTTGACGCCCTGCGATTCTGCAGGGGGGCGGAAGCGGATTTTACATCCGGGGCGATTACGGGGTGCTGCGCACCGGATGACATCATGATCTCTGGGGCGCAGGAGAGCGAGGCGGTAAGTTTTAGCGCCAGCGCTAACCTGCCGTGGAAGTTCGTGGGCGTCGGTAATTTCGCCGCACCCGGTCAGTAAGGCCTTAGCGCCCTGTTATCGCCCCCCCGGAGGCGCTAATGGGAGGCGCAGAGGAGGCCAATGATGGGTCTCGACAGAAGTTAATCCACTCCACCAGTTCAAAGATTTTCTGACCAAGTCATGTTGTTAAAAAATAATGAAATGCAACTCTCCAAGATCTCCAAGCTTTTGGTCACCTGTACTAATGTCTCCTTATTTGGCCTGGTACCAAATGTTGTCTGATAATCCCCTCTGTGAAGCACCTTGGAACGTTGTTGCTGTGACAAGGTTCTGTATAAATGTATAAATACAAGTTTGTTCTTCTGCACAGTCACAGTGAAGCTTCTATTGGGAGATACAATCGATTGTGCATTAAATTCAGTGTAATCCTCTGTTCTTTTCTTTAAAGGGCTGCTCTGAACCCACTCCATATCATATGGAAGAAACCATCAGGGGTGGTTACAGAGACACTGGCTATGTGGTTTCCTTTGGCTCGCTGCACCGTGTGATGGAGGATCGAGTTGATCATGGCGCACCTGGTATTTCCTTGTTAGCAATTTTCCTTGTTTCTCTTTCATACACTTTCTGCAACTTCCTTCAGTATTCCAGAAATAATAATGTCAGGCCTGTTTCTTGTTAAGAAGATTGTGTTTAATAACAGAGGACGGTTCTCCTTAGAGCAGAGACGGTTAAGGGGAGATTTAATAGAGGTGTTCAAAATCATGAAGGGTTTTGATAGAGTAAATAAGGAGAAACTGTTTCCAGTGTCAGGAGGGTCGGTAACCAGAGGACACAGATTTAAGGTAATTGACAAAAGAACCAGAGGGGGAGATGAGGAGAATTTTTCTTTTACGCAGCGAGTTGTTGTGATCTGGAACGCGCTGCCTGAAAGGGCAGTGGAAGCAGATTCAATAGTAACTTTCAAACGGGAATTGGATAAATACTTGAAGGGAAGAAAATTGCAGGGCTCTGGGGAAAGAGCGGGGCTTTACATCCAATGAAGTACTTTTTGAAGTGTAGTCACAGTTGTAATGTGGGAAACGCGGCAGCCAATTTGCACACAGCAAGCTCCCAAAGCAGCAATGTGATAATGACCAGCTAACCTGTTTTTGTTCTGTGGATTGAGGGATAAATATTGGCCAGGACACCGGGGAGAACTCCCCTGCTCTTCTTCAAAATAGTGCCATGGGATCCTTTATGTCCACTTGTGAGAGCAGACAGGGCCTCGGTTTAACGTCTCATCTGAAAGACGGCACCTCCGACAGTGCAGCACTCCCTCAGCACTGCATTGGGAGTGTCAGCCTAGCTTTATGTGCTCAAGTTCCTGGAGCAGGCACTTGAACCCACAACCTTCTGACTCAGAGGCGAGTGTGCTGCCCACTGAGCCACAGCTGACACTGACTAATTGGAGAGCTCTTTCATAGACCCGGCACAGGCATGATGGGCCGAATGGCCTCCTTAGGTGCTGCTTCAGTCTATAATTCTATGAGTTCTCGGGGTAGGAATTGAGACGCTACAATTTATCTAGCAGAGGGAAAGGTCAACCAGGGTTCCTGCTCCTGATTGCTATCCAGTGACACCTCGGGTCGCCAACTCTCCAGGATTGCCCTGGAGTATCCAGGAATTAAAGACCAATCTCCAGGGCACTGCCGGCAACACCCGAGGAGAAAAATCATAGCGGGGATGAAAAAGCTGCATTTCCTTTGCGCGCTTTTAGTTCATTAGTTATGAAAATAGTGGAGATGGGAAGAGCGGCTGTTTGACTGGGCGGGGCGGTTGGCGGCAGGAGGTCACGTGATGAAACCTTCAGGAATCCGTCCAACCAGAGTTGGCGACCTTAGTGACTGCTGCTGGGAGGGGGAGGGGGGAGGGGTGGGTGTCAGGTTTAAATCGGATATATGGCACAGAGACAGGCCATTCGGCCCAACCAGTCCATGCCAGCGTTTATGCTCCACTCGAGCCTCCTCCCGTCTTTCCTCATCTAAATCTATCCGCATAACCCTCTATTCTCTTCTCCCTCATGCTTGTCCAGCCTCCCCTTAAATACATCTATACTATTCGCTTCAACCACTCCCTGTGGTAGCGAGTTCCACATTCTCACCACTCTCTGGGTAAAGACGTTTCTTCTGAATTCCCCATTGGATTTCTTGGTGACTATCTTATATTGATGGCCTCTAGTTTTGCTCTTCCCCACAAGTGGAAACACTCTGTATCCACTCTATCAAAACCTTTCATAATTTTAAAGACCTCTATTAGGTCACCCCTCAGCCTTCTCTTTTCAAGAGAAAAGAGACCCAGCCTGTTCATCCTTTCCCGATATGTATACCCTCGCAGTTCTGGTACCATCCTTGTAAATCTTTTCTGCACCCTCTCCAGTGCCTCTATATGCTTTTTATAATATGGCGACCAGAATTGTACACAGTACTCCAAGTGTGGTCTAACCAAAGTTCGATACAGGTTTAGCATAACTTCTGTACTTTTCAATTGTATCCCTCTAGAAATAAACCCTAGTGCTTGGTTTGCATTTTTTTTATGGCCTTGCTCACCTATGAGGACAGGATCAGGCTTGGTTGTGATGCACTTCATGGTAGAATAGTATCCTGGGGACGATTTTCATCTAAATTAGCCTGAAGATGTAGAACTGGTAGAAATCCCACCCTGAAGGTCAAGCATCGCTCACACTGACTTTTCCACTTTCAGCTCGCTTGCATAATTCTTGATAGCAACTGCGCAGATTCAGATAGTTCTTGGGAGGACACAAGTGGTGGGAGAGGAAAATCCATGTGTCACTGGAATTTAAGGGGATTCGCACAATTGAAGGGAAGCGTCATGACAGGGGGACAAAAATTCAGCAAGTCTTTGAAGAGCCTCTAGAGACATCTCAACCTCATAAATCTGGGAATGAGAAAAAGGCCATCCAGTCCATCGAGTGCCAAGTCTGTGCCACGGTTGAACGGGCAGCTCAGCAAGAAGTGGCAGGCAGCACTGAAGGGAAAGGGAGCTCAGCAAGTGATGTAGCAGCTCAGCCCCCTAGCCCATTAGATCGCAGCTGAAGGTGCATCCAGCGTGATGCAGAATGGGTGAAAATTCACAGAACTTACAGCACAGAAACAGGCCATTCGGCCCAACAGGTCCATGTTGGTGTTTATGCTCCACACGAGCCTCCTCCTGCCCTTCTTCATCTCACACTATCGGCACAACCTTCTATTCCTTTCTCCCTCATGTACTTATCTAGCTTCCCCTTAAATGCATCTGTGCTATTCACCTCAACCACTCCCTGTGGTTGCGAGTTCCACATTCTAACCATTCTCTGGGTAAAGAAGTTTCTCCTAAATTCCGTATTGGATTTATTAGTGACTATCTGTATTTATGTCCCCTAGTTTTGGGCTCCTCTGACAAGTGGAAACATCTTCCTTGCGTCTACCCTATTGAACCCCATTCATAATTTTAAAGACCTCTATGAGGTCACCTCTCAGCCTTCTCTTTACTTAAGGAAAGAGCAGCCTGTTCGGGGCTGGTTATCCTCTGTCTGTGCCTGATTTTGATGTGGCTCCTGATGTAAGCAAACTACTAGGCACTTGATCTGAGCGTTAAACAAGGCTTTAATCAACTGTTTTACAACATGGAGGTCTCGTTGTGTCCTTCACTAGTTCCTGTTAAAGAATGTCCTGAGCAAGCTGGGCCCATGCCCGAGTATTTATACTCTCCCTGGACAGCGCCACCAGCAGGTCGCCCAGTATCATTTCATAAGTCATTTCCACATGAATGGCAAGATTCATGTCAGTTACTGTAAGACCCTCGCCATATGGGAACTTTAATAGATACACCAGGGGCTTTAGCCCGCACAACCCTACCCAGAAGTTCATTCCATATGTTGCGTTCTAGGGGGTAGAACCCCGGGTTGTGATCGGGGCTGGAGGGGGGAAGGGGTGAGCTTCATCCGTCAAGACCTCATACCGAAAATTTGGAGCACTGACTTATAAATGTGCACATTTACTCATTAACCATGAAAATCAAACTCTTCCTTTTCTTTCTCTCCTAGGGTTGACTGCGCTGAAGATCGGCATGATGTTTCTGGGCTCACTGCTTGCCATCGTCCTTATATCATCTGCAGTTCTGTATCTCTCGGTATTCCACAGACTCAAAGCAAAGGATCACTGCGATCCATAGTATCGACCCTTCAGCAATCAACAACAAAAACTTGCATTTATATAGCACCTTTAACATAGTAAAACATCCCAAGGCGCTTCACAGGAGTGATTAACAAACAAAAATTTACACCGAACCACATAAGGAGATATTAGGACAGGTGACCAAAAGGTTGGTCAAAGAGGTAGGTTTCAAAGAGCGTCTTAAAGAAGGAGAGAGAGGCGGAGAGGTTTAGGAAGAGAATTCTGAAGCTTAGGCTGAGGCAGCTGAAGGCACGGCCGCCAATCGGGGATATGTAAGAGGCCAGAATTGGAGAAGCGCAGAGATCACCCACAGATGGCTGATTAGGGAGTTAAAGTTTACATTGCAGCGATAATTTTCTCACTTCACACAGCCAGCATGCCTGCTGGGAGCATATAATCAGAGATTCAGGTATGCAATGTGACATGAATCTGTCATTCATGTGGAAATGACTTATGAAGTAATACTGGGCGGCCTGCTGGTGGCGCTGTCCAGGGAGAGTATAAATACTCGGGCATGGGCCCAGCTTGCTCAGGACATTCTTTAACAGGAACTAGTGAAGGACACAACTAGATCTCCATGTTGAAAAACAGTTGATTAAAGCCTTGTTTAACGCTCAGACCAAGTGCCTAGTAGTTCTCCTACATCACAATGTGCGTGCTTTTCCAACCATTTCTATTTTTATTGAATGTGCAACAGGAAAATACGGATTACTGTCAAATGTCTGATCTCAGCTGTGCTCCACGCCCTGTCAGCTGGCCTGGTCCCAATTGTTGGAACTCCCTCCACAAACCCCGTTGCATCTCCACTACTCTCCGCTCCTTTAATAACCTTCTCAATAACCCATCTTTTCAACCAGGCTTTTGATCAGCCATCTTTGTCTCTCTGAGGCTTGGCATATTTCCATTTGTGAAGCGCGTTGGGCTGTTTTTTTTTATGTTAAAGGAGCAATATAACTGAAAGCTGTTGTTGCTCTGCTATAGCAATGTACCAAGGGGTACCAAGGGGTGGAAGTTATGTTACAGCTGTACAGAGCTCTGGTTAGACCCCATTTGGCGTAACTGGGTTCAGTTCCGGGCCCCCACCTCAGGAAGGATATATTGGCCTTGGAGGGGGGGCAGCGCAGATTCACCAGAATGATACCGGGGCTAAAAGGCTTAAATTATGAGGACAGGTTGCATTAACTAGGCTTGAATTCCCTTGAATATAGAAGATTAAGGAGTGATCTAATTGAAGTGTTTAAGATTATTAAAGGATTTGATAAGATCAATAGAAAGAAACTATTTCCTCTTGTGAGAGAGTCCAGGACAAGAGGACACCTTAAAATTAGAGCCAGGCCGTTCAGGGGTGATGTCGGGAAGTATTTCTTCACACAAAGGGTGGTGGAAATCTGGAACTCTCTCCCCCAAAAAGCTGTTGAGGCTGGGGGGGTGGTGAGGTGGGGGGGGGGGTCAATTGAAAATTTCACAACTGAGATAGATAGACTTTTGTAGGGCAAGGATATTAAGGGTTACGGAACCAAGGCAGGTAAATGGAGTTTTAGATACAGATCGGCCATGATCGAATTAAATGGCGGAACAGGCTCAAGGGGCTGAATGGCCAACTCCCGTTCCTATGTAAGTGGAAGAGAAGTGCTTCTGTATGGAGTGGAGGGTTAGAAGTTAGATCTCCGCCAGCGTGCCATTGACGGCTGACCTTGACCTGGATTAGTAGTGGCCTGGGAGTAAGGTAACCAGCGAGGCGAGGCCCGACCAGAGCATCGGACCTAGGTGAGGATTGCAGCGCGAGGCGGAGCTTAAAACCGGCAGCGAACGAGGCGAGGCCCGACCAGAGCATCGGACCTAGGTGAGGATTGCAGCGCGAGGCGGAACTTAAAACCGGCAGTGAGTGAGGCGAGGCCCGACCAGAGCATCGGACCAGGGTGAGGATTGCAGCGCGAGGCGGAGCTTAAAACCAGCAGTGAGTGAGGCGAGGCCCGACCAGAGCATCGGACCAGGGTGAGGATTGCAGCGCGAGGTGGAGCTTAAAACCGGCAGTGAGTGAGGCGAGGCCCGACCAGAGCATCGGACCTGGGTGAGGATTGCAGCGCGAGGCGGAGCTTAAAACCGTCAGCGAACGAGGCGAGGCCCGGCCAGAGCATCGGACCAGGGTGAGGATTGCAGCGCGAGGCGGAGCTTAAAACCGGCAGCGAACGAGGCGAGGCCCGACCAGAGCATCGGACCTGGGTGAGGATTGCAGCGCGAGGCGGAGCTTAAAACCAGCAGTGAGCGAGGCGAGGCCCGACCAGAGCATCGGACCTGGGTGAGGATTGCAGCGCGAGGCGGAGCTTAAAACCGGCAGCGAACGAGGCGAGGCCCGACCAGAGCATCGGACCTGGGTGAGGATTGCAGCGCGAGGCGGAGCTTAAAACCGGCAGTGAACGAGGCCCGACCAATTCAGCAGCAGGGGAGAGAGGTAAAAAGTAATCAAAGTGTGACGTCAGCAGGAAGCAGGTAAGTGATTGGTTGGTGAGTATTTCCCTCTTTTTTAAACTTTAACTCTGGTTTATAGTTTCTAAGGTCTCTCTGGTGTAACGGGGACTGTTGGTAAACTATTTAACTGTAGTGTAATTAGTGGGATTGATTGATTTAATTTAAACTCAATTAATTAAAGTGTAAGTCATGGCAGTACAGCCCGGCCCTGTGATCTGCTCCTCCTGCGATATGTGGGAACTCAGGGACACTTCCTGTGCCCCTGACAACTACGTGTGCAGGAAGTGCACCCAGCTGCAGCTACTGACAGACCGCATTGCGGCGCTGGAGCTGCGATTGGATGCATACTGGAGCGTTCATGATGCTCGGGACATCGTGAATAGCACGTTTAGGGAGTTGGACACACCGCAGGTAGAGGTTGGACAGGAAGAAAGGGAACGGGTGGCCAACAGGCAGAGTATTAGGCACAGGCAGGTAGTGCAGGGGTCCCCTGTGGCCATCCCCCTCTCCAACAGATATACCACTTTGAGTACTGTTGGGGGGGATGGCTTATCAGAGGAAGGTAGCAGCAGCCAACTTCCTGGCACCAGGGGTGGCTCTGCTGCACAGAATGGGAGGAAAAAGAGTGGTAGAGCTATAGTAATAGGGGATTCAATTGTAAGGGGAATAGATAGGCGTTTCTTCGGCCGCAAACGAGACTCCAGGATGGTGTGTTGCCTCCCTGGTGCAAGGGTCAAGGATGTCTCCGAGCGGCTGCAGAACATCTTGGAAGGGGAGGATGAACAGCCAGTTGTTGTGGTGCATATAGGCACCAACGATATAGGTAAAAAGCGGGATGAGGTCCTAAAAGCGGAATATAGGGAGTTAGGAGGTAAATTAAAAAACAGGACCTCAAAGGTAGTAATCTCAGGATTGCTACCAGTGCCACGTGCTAGTCAGAGTAGAACTAGAAGGATACTTCAGATGAATACGTGGCTAGAGGAATGGTGCCAGGGGGAGGGATTCAAGTTCCTGGGACATTGGAACCGGTTCTGGGGGAGGTGGGACCAGTTCAAACCGGATGGTCTGCGCCTGGGCAGGGCTGGAACCGATGCCCTAGGGGGTTTGTTTGCTAGTGCTGTGGGGGAGGGTTTAAACTAAAATGGAAGGGGGTTGGGAACCTAAGCAGGGAGACAGAGGAAAGGGAAACAAGGCTAAAAGCAAAAGATAGGAAGGAGAAAAACAAAAGTGGCAGTCAGAGAAATCAACGGTTTAAATCAAACGTGGCCACAGTAAATAATAATTCTAATAGGTCTAAGAGCGTTAAAAAAACAAGCCTGAAGGCTTTGTGTCTTAATGCGAGGAGCATTTGTAATAAGGTGGATGAATTGGCTGCGCAAATAGAGGTAAACGAATATGATTTGGCTGGGATTACGGAAACGTGGCTCAAGGATGGCCAAGACTGGGAACTCAACATCCAGGGGTATTCGATATTCAGGAAAGATAGGCAAAAAGGAAAGGGAGGAGGGGTAGCATTACTGGTTAAAGAAGGGATTAACACAATTGTAATGAAGGATATTAGCTCTGATGATGTGGAATCTGTATGGGTAGAATTGAGAAATACTAAGGGGAAAAAAACATTCGTGGGAGTGGTATATAGACCTCCAAACAGTAAGGCAGAAGTTGGGGATGGCATTAAAAGGGAAATTAGAGAAGCGTGCAATAAGGACACAGCAGTCATCATGGGTGACTTTAATCTACATATAGATTGGGCTAACCAAATTAGTAACAATACTGTGGCGGAGGAATTCCTGGAGTGTTTACAGGATGGTTTCCTGGACCAATATGTCGAGGAACCAACCAGAGATCAGGCCATCTTAGACTGGGTATTATGTAATGAGAAAGGATTAATTAGCAATCTTGTTGTACGAGGCCCCTTGGGCCGGAGCGATCATAATATGATCGAATTCTTCATTAAGATGGAGAATGAAGTAGTTGACTCAGAAACTAGGGTCCTCAATTTAAATAAAGGAAACTACGGTGGTCTGAGGAGCGAGTTGGGTAGGATTGATTGGGGAATGGCACTCAAAGGGTTGACGGTGGATAGGCAATGGCAAACGTTCAAAGACCGAATGGATGAACTACAGAAGTTGTTCATCCCAGTTTGGCATAAAAATAAAACAAAAAAGGTGACTCAACCGTGGCTAACAAGGGAAATTAGGGATAGCATAAGATCCAAGGAGAGGACATACAAATTGGCCAGAAAAAGCAATAATCCTGAGGATTGGGAGCAGTTTAGGATTCAACAAAGGAGGACAAAGGGATTAATTAAGACAGGGAAAATAGAATATGAGAGTAAGCTTGCAGGGAACATAAAAACTGACTGTAAAAGCTTTTATAGATATGTGAAGAGAAAAAGATTGGTGAAGTCAAGCGTAGGTCCCTTGCAGTCAGAATCAGGGGAATTTATAATGGGGAACAAAGAAATGGCAGACCAACTAAATACATATTTTGGTTCTGTCTTCACAAAGGAGGACACAAATAACCTCCCAGAAATACCGGGGAACATAGGGTCTGATGAAAGGGTGGAACTGAAAGAAATCAGTATTTGTAGGGAAATGGTGTTAGGAAAATTGATGGGACTGAAGGCCGATAATCCCCAGGGCCTGATAATCTACATCCCAGGGTACTTAAGGAAGTGGCCCTAGAAATAGTAGATGCATTGCTGGTCATCTTCCAGAACTCAATAGACTCTGGAACAGTACCCATGGATTGGAGGGTAGCTAATGTTACCCCACTATTCAAAAAAGGTGGCAGAGAAAAAGCGGGGAATTATATAAGCCTGACATCGGTAGTGGGGAAAATGCTAGAGTCCATTGTAAAAGATGTAATAGCAGAGCACTTGGAAAGCAGTGACAGGATCGGACAAAGTCAACATGGATTTACAAAAGGTAAATCATGCTTGACTAATCTACTGGAATTTTTTGAGGATGTAACTGGTAAAATAGATAAGGGAGAACCAGTGGATGTGGTGTATTTTGACTTTCAGAAGGCTTTCGATAAGGTCCCGCATAAGAGATTAGCGTGCAAAATTAAGGCACATGGGATTGGGGGCAAGGTATTGACTTGGATAGAGAACTGGTTGGCGGACAGAAAGCAAAGAGTTGGAATAAACGGGTCATTTTCCGAGTGGCAGGCAGTGACTAGTGGGGTACCGCAAGGATCGGTCCTAGGACCCCAGCTGCTCACAATATATATTAATGATCTGGACGAGGGAATTTGATGTAATATCTCCAAATTTGCAGACGACACAAAGCTGGGTGGGAGGGTATGCTGTGAGGAGGATGTCATGAAACTCCAGTACGATTTGGACAGGTTAGGTGATTGGGCAGAAACATGGCAAATGCACTATAATGTGGATAAATGTGAGGTTATCCACTTTGGTGGCAAAAACAGGAAGGCAGATTATTATTTGAATGGCAATAGATTGGGAGAAGGGGAAGTGCAAAGAGACCTGGGTGTTCTTGTGCACCAGTCGCTGAAGGTAAGCATGCAGGTGCAGCAGGCAGTTAAGAAGGCAAATGGTATGTTGGCCTTTGTAGCGAGAGGGTTTGAGTACAGGAACAAGGATGTCTTGCTACAGTTGTACAGGGCCTTGGTGAGACCGCACCTTGAGTATTGTGTGCAGTTTTGGTCGCCTTATCTGAGGAAGGATGTTGTTGCCATGGAGGGAGTGCAGCGAAGATTCACCAGGCTGAAAACTGGGATGGCAGGAATGACGTATGAGGAGAGATTGGGTCGATTGGGCTTATACTCACTGGAGTTTAGAAGATTGAGAGGGGATCTCATCGAAACCTATAAAATTCTGTCAGGCCTGGACAGACTAGATGCTGGAAGGATGTTCCCGATGGTCGGGGAGTCCAGAACCAGGGGTCATAGTCTAAGGATAAGGGGTAGGACATTTAGGACTGAAATGAGGAGGAATTTCTTCACCCAGAGAGTGGTGAACCTGTGGAATTCTCTGGCACAGAGGGCGGTGGAGGCCAGTTCATTAAATATATTCAAGAAAGAGTTGGATATATTTCTTAAGGTTAAAGAGATCAAGGGATATGGGGAGAAAGCAGGGACAGGGTACTGAAATTGGATGATCAGCTTTGATCTCATTGAATGGCGGAGCAGGCTCGAGGGGCCGAATGGCCTACTCCTGCTCCTATCTTCTATGTTTCTATGTTTCAGGTACAGGAACTGTGTGGTCTGGGGGAGGAATCCATGAATGGAGGAAAATCTGAGGAAAAAAGGGTGCATTCCCGCCGAGAAAAATGCAAATCTTCAAAAAATAAAGGTGGAATAATTTGCTGTTCCCTCAACAGTCCAATGATAATTCACCTAACATTTTTATCATCTCTACGTTGCATTCTTGAAAATGATTACTCCGCTGAATGCTGAACTGTAGTTCACAGAATAAAATAATGATTCAAGGAACACAGAAATCAAATAATACTGCTGGGAAAAAATTGCTCTGACTCTTCTGAATTGTAGGTGCATGTTCTGTGCTCTCTGGTAATAACTTGAATTACAGGATCACCACACAGGGGCATGCCTCAGCAATACAAGTGACATTGCCAACGCTGCTTTGTTTTGACCTGCTGCTGGCTCCTGACATGTGAGTTTTGCGGAGCCAGTTTTATGATGTCGGTGGCTAGGAAGACACCTTTATTTTTCTAGTGTCTGCCATGGTTCAGTGGGCAGCACTATCGCCTCTGAGTCAGAAGGTTGTGGGTTCAAGTCCCACTCCAGAGACTTGAGTACAAAAATCTAGGCTGACACTCCCAGTGCAGTACTGAGGGAGTGCTGCACTGTCGGAGGTGCCGTCTTTCAGACGAGACGTTAAACCGAGTCCCCATCTGCTCTCTCAAGTGGACGTAAAAGATCCCACGGCACTATTTCGAAGAAGAGCAGGGGAGTTCTCCCCGGTGTCCTGGCCAATATTTATCCCTCAATCAACATCGCTAAAAACAGATTATCTGGTCATTATCACATTGCTGTCTGTGGGAGCTTGCTGTGCGGAAATTGGCTGCTGCGTTTCCTACATTACAACAGTGACTACCCTTCAAAAAGTCCTTCATTCACTGTAAAGCGCATTGGGACATCTGGTGGGCGGGAAAGGCGCTAATGAAATTCAAGCCTTTTTTTATAGAGTGAATATTGACACCTCTGTGTCAGCCAATGAGTTAGAGGCAGGGTGGTTCTTGTGGTTTTAATTTACTCATAAACAACAGCAAACAGAGTCTCCCAACTCATGACCGAAACTACAGCAAACAGAGTCTCCCAACTCATGACCGAAACTACAGCAAACAGATTCTCCCAACTCATGACCGAAATTACAGCAAACAGAGTCTCCCAACTCATGACCGAAATTACAGCAAACAGAGTCTCCCAACTCATGACCGAAATTACAGCAAACAGAGTCTCCCAACTCATGACCGAAACTACAGCAAACAGAGTCTCCCAACTCATGACCAAAATTACAGCAAACAGAGTCTCCCAACTCATGACCGAAACTACAGCAGAGTCTCCCAACTCATGACCGAAATTACAGCAAACTGTCTCCCAAGTATAGCAGGATTATTTCTCCAGCAAAATTACATAATACAATTCTGGTGCGAAAACCCAATGCCGGTCATTTGCAGCAGTGTGGTCTCCAGGCGTGATTGGAGCAATTCCCCAATCATCTCTATTCTAGCTGGTGTCACTTTAGGCAGCCCTTTTTTCTTTAATCGATGGCAATGCATAGAAGAACCACAAAGCTGATCCCTGTGCCAAAGGTCCGACTCTGAGAGGAAAGGCTGGAGAAACTCAGGCCTTTCCACCTTGAAAGGAAGAGTCTGAGATGTGGGGCTGGATTTTCAATGAGGAGGCGGGTAGGAGGCGGGACTACAACTTTTGGGGTTGTAGTCCCGCCTCCATCGAGTTCTAGCCAACCCACGTGATTTTGACTTGATTGACCTTGTTGAGCCTGCCCAGCGGGCTCAGCAGGCCAATTAAGGGCCACCTGGCAACAGGTGACGTCACAGATTGATATTTCATCTGTCAAGACCTTTTGACAGATGAAATATCAGCGTTTCACAGCTGTTTGAAGCTGTCAAACACTGACAATCTGTACTCCAGTTTAATTCCTTCATCTCAGGATGATTTAGAGATCTCCCCGGAACAGAAAGCTGAATGCTGCAATTTTTGACAGCTCGCAGCCATTCTGTTTTCTGTGCCGGTGAGATGAGGGACTCCCGAGATCTGAAGGAAGGAAGGAAGGCTGTAAAGGTAAGTGAAGGTATGTAAAACTTCTTTAAACACTTTACATACACCAAACACACTTACCTCTGCACTCATGCATCCATCACTCACCTGAGCACCGGACATCTCAACCCCTCCAAGCCCTTCATCCCGACGGCCCCGCCTCCCTAACTTGGCATGGTTTGGAGCCGTCGGGAATCCCACACTTCAACATTAAAAATAGGGATTAGGCTAAAAACTGTCTGTTAACTACCTGTTAATAGGCAGTTAATTGGCACTAATCCCCTTCCCGCCTCGGGCAGGCGGGTCCCAGTGTGGGCCGGGTACCCGCCTCCTTTGAAACTGGCATGGAGGCAGGTTGGGTGCGGGATGGGCACGTGCCCCCCTGATTTCAGGATTTTAACCCCCCACATGCCTCCAATCCCGCCTCCACGGCCCAATGAAAATCCTGCCCGTGATCTCACAGAGGTATATCAGATAATTAATGATATGGAAAAGGTAAATCTGGAAAACTACCTTAAGTTAGTATCATAGAATCCTACAGCACCGAAGGAGGCCATTCAGCCCATCCTGCCTAATCCGTATCTTTGAAAGAGATATCCAATTACAGTGCAAGACTAGAACAAGGGGACACTGGTTTAAACTAGCAAAAGGCAAACCAGCACTGGTATCCAGAAGTTCTTCTCACAAGGACGGATCAATATGTGGAATGGACTCCGGGATAGAGTAGTGAAGGTGAAAACTCTGGAACCTTTTATTACTTGGATGCTGCAATGAGGCAACTTTAGGGTCTTTCCACATGGATGAACCAAGCTGGGCCTATCTCCTGGGTAAATATCTTGGGGCCTATCTCTGCTCTACTTGACTCCAGTAAAAGTCTGCAGGTTCAAGTCGCTCGTTGTGTCGTCTGTGCGCTGACGCACTTGGCCGGGTGGAAGTGTGGAGCTCTTGCCCTGCCTGCCATCGTGCGTTGAGGCCACGATATCGCCTGTACTTGCTGCAGCGCGCGGTCGGGCAAACTGTCACAGCGAGCCTGCGTTGAAGGCCGGGATCAAGTTGGACGCCATGTTTACCCAGAGCCCGGCTGCACTGTAAACGTGGCGCACCCCAAGTCGCTCGCTCCGCTACCCAGCCAAAACACAGCCTACAAAACGAGGGCAACTTCTGAAAATCTAGCTGAGCCCAAACAAAAGTCACAGGTGTGATTGAATGACGAGAGTCAACGGTTGAACTCAAGTATAAAATTTGAGAGGTTGGTAATCGTGCACCATGTCATGTGCAAACTATGGAATCGAGCTTCCCCACCCCTACAGCCCCTGCCCCCAGCCCGAGTGGATCAAGGCACGAGCCAGTGCTGTACTAGAGGATCCCAACTAAAATCTCCAATCTGTGCTAAATTAGCTCATCACAGCTTGGGTGCGCTGGTCCTAACTCGCACCAAGTCCTGTTCGCCCATCACCCCCTGTGCTCGCTGACCTACATTGGCTCCTCGTCCGGCAATGCCTCGATTTCAAAATTCTCATCCTTGTTTTCAAATCCCTCCATGGCCTCGCCCCCCTCCCTATCTCTGTAATCTCCACCAGCTCCACAATACCCCTGAGATCTCTGCGCTCCTCTAATTCTGCCCTCTTGCGCATCCCTGATTATAATCGCTCAACCATTGGTGGCCGTGCCTTCTGTTGCCTAGGCCCTAAGCTCTGGAATTCCCTGCCTAAACCTCTCCGCCTCGCTACCTCTCCTCCTTTAAGACGCTGATTAAAACCTACCTCTTTGACCAAGCTTTTGGTCGCCTGTCCTAATTTCTCCTTATGTGGCTCGGTGTTAAATTTTCCTTGATAACGCTCCTGAGAAGCGCCTTGGGACGTCTTACCACGTTAAAGGCGCTATATAAATACAAGTTGTTGTTGTTATATATTGTGGCTATAGGCTGGGGAATTGAAATATATATATAAAGCATGGTTCCCATTCTGATCTCGCTCCAGGAGGCCCCTGTTGGAAAGTGTGGGTGCCAGGCGAGCGCGGGCTTGGGCTCGGTTGCGTGATGCTTTCCCTCCCCCCTCGCATACCTGACCAGTCTGCTGGTGCTCTCTAGACTGGTATGCAAAGCATGGGCTCTTGGGAGAGCTTGCAGCATAGTCCAGCAACAAAAACACAGGTGCCTCCAGGAGAGGGCAGGAGCAAATTACATTTTTTTTTTAAAAAGACTAGTCAGCAAATTTACTGCACAATGTGTTTTGTGCAAACATGGCTATGCTACAAATCATTCTGCAGCCAAATTAACCATTGTCAAATTCAAACCAAATATAATTTTCTGTAAATGACCTATTGTGAATATTATAGAACTAGATGGTGAACTAAAAATATTTCATCATTCACAATATTCTCAGAATCAGCAGCAGCTTTGCAATCTTATTACAGTACAATGAGCCAGAAATATCACTGACCTCACTGGGTTTATACTGCAAAGCCCACTGCAGCATATATCGTCATTTTTCTTCAACTAACTTTTGAAGTAGTTAGTGAATGTATAATGAAGCTTAACCCTGTACCGAATAAAATGCTCAAACTCACAGCCTGGGTTTTGTTGCACACACTGGCCCCATGCCCCCTTGAGCAGAGTGTGAATGGATTAATCAACCATTCACATTCCCTTCAATTCGGCTAACAAGCTCTATTTAACTTCAGTACTCCGAACATTCTGGCATGGTTGAGAGATAAAAAAGAAATCGTCACAAGGGACTGGGTTAAAGGTTGAAGAAGAACTGGGAGCTCTGTGTTCACTTTTTTTTATTCATTCACGGGATGTGGGCGTCGCTGGCAAGGCCAGCATTTATTGCCCATCTCTAATTGCCCTTGAGAAGGTGGTGGTGAGCCGCCTTCTTGAACCGCTGCAGTCCGTGCAGTGAAGGTGCTCCCACAGCGCTGTTAGGGAGGGAGTTCCAGGATTTTGACCCAGCGACGATGAAGGAACGGCCGATTATATTCCCAAGTCGGGACGGCGTGTGACTTGGAGGGGAACTTGGAGGTGGTGGTGTTCCCATGCGCCTGCTGCCCTTGTCCTTCTAGGTGGTAGATGTCGCGGGTTTGGGAGGTGCTGTCGAAGAAGCCTTGGCGAGTCACTGCAGTGCATCTTGTAGATGGTACTGGCCAATATTCTTTCCTCCGGCAACATCATCATAAAGAGATTAATCCAGCCGTGCGTCCCATTACTGTGTGGGGGACCTTGCTATGCACAAAGATGGCTGCCGTGTTTGCCTATAAAACAACAGTTTTATGGGCAAACACTTCAAGATAATTAATGGTGCGTGAAGAACTTTGGAAGCAGACTTAGCAAGGTGCTGTATAGATATAAGTTTTTTTTTCTGAGTGCTGTACTGGGTTAAAAGTCTACAATTCACGTTTGAATGTAATTGACGTAATAAAACTCATTACGCACTTGGTTCGAGTATAAAGCAAGGCTTTAATCAACTTGTTTCAGAACATGGAGGTCTAGTTGTACTTCACTAGTTCCTTGTCTTTACAAAATGTCCCTGGCAAGCTGGGCCCACGCCCGAGTATTTATACTCCTTGGACAGCACCACCAGCCGGCCGTCCAGTGTTATTTCATGAGTCGTTTCTTCATGATGATGAGATTTATAACAGTAGTCATACTATGATAAAAGTAAAAGTGCTCCATTACCAGAGGACAAGGGTGGGGAGCGGGGGGGTGGGGCTTCCTCTTGTATCCGCTAGAAGTATCAGCCAAACCAGTGCAAAAGATCGGGGAATTTTAAACGTAAGTCAGCTACGTCCAAAACCACTTACGTTCGTGTTTTCCGCGATCTTTGATGCTGCTTCAGGGATTCAGTCTGCCCAGGTCAGGCACTGGCCACAACCACGGGTCGAAATTCCCAGATTCCGTCGATTGCGCTCAATAGGGAAAGTTTGAAGACAGGACTCTGAAATGAAGAGCTGAAAGTAAGTGAGGAGCTTCCAAGTAATGTTCTTTCCTTATTCCAATATTCAAGCTTCCCCGATCCTCCTGACGGCACCGACTTGTGTTGGGAGATGGTTTCACGGGTAATGTTGGCTTGTAGTATCTTGACCAAATGGCTATAATTGAGGAGTTCAGGAAGGCTCCTCAAATTGCGTTCAAATTTCTGAGGCACGCAGGTGCTAGTAGGCTCATTCTAAAAGTTCTTTTTCACGTCAAAACATGTTTAATTTACTAAGGAACAGACTAGTGCACGCCAATGAAACTATTAAATGGTTCAGTATAGATTTTTTTAGTCATTTGCAGTGATTTTAAATCATGTTAATCACAGATGGAGGATTGGACACGCTTATTAAAAATGCATATTTTTAGCACCAGGTTGCCACTCTTAAATACATCGAGGAATATTTTTTAATGGAAAAATTAAAAAAATGGAATCTATTACGTTCTGTTACACTGCCCGATTGTGCTGGTTCATAGAAGAATTAATTTTAGTGGAACCTTGCAGCCTAGGCTAACCTAACCAGCGTCATTTCGAGCGCACTTTGGGCATAATTTCCCGATTGCACCCAAAGCAGAAACTCTACTCCAACTCTACCCCTGCTACTGGCCTTGCTTCTCCTGAGTCGAGATTTAAAAACATTCCACCAAATAATTTCAATTAGAAGTCACCGTGCCAAAAAATATAAAATGTTTTTTGTTTCATTTACTGTAAGTGCACCAAATAAGAACATAAGAATTAGGAGCAGGAGTCGGCCATTCGGCCCCTTGAGCCTGCTCCGCCATTCAATAAGATCATGGCTGATCTTTGACCTCAACTCCACTTTCCTGCCCGATCTCCATATCCCTCGATTCCCCTAGAGTCCAAAAATCTATCGATCTCAGCCTTGAATATACTCAACGATTCAGCATCCACAGCCCTCTGGGGCAGAGAATTCCAACAATTCACAACAATCTGAGTGAAGAAATTCCTCCTCATCTCAGTCTTAAATGGCCGACCCCTTATCCTGAGACTATGCCCCCTGGTTCTAGACACTCCAGCCAGGGGAAGCAGCCTCTCAGCATCTACCCTGTCAATCCCCCTCAGAATCTTGTATGTTTCAATGAGATCACCTCTCATTCTTCTTAACTCCAGAGAGATAGGCCCAATCTACTCAATCTCTCCTCATAGGACAGCCCTCTCACCCCAGGAATCAATCTAGTGAACCTATCCAGTGACCGTCCTATCAGGACTCATACAAGGTGCTCTGTCTGATCTGATCTATGAGTGAATTGACTGGAGGTTTTTAAACTATTACAGCCACAGTTCAGGGACCCTGTTAGGGAAGCTAGGTATGTTGGCTGAAGGGAATGCAGTAGTGACAAATCTCAACTGAGGTTCATGCCCTGACCCTCTAGACTCAATAGGGAAAGTTTGAAGACAGGACTCTGAAATGAAGAGCTGAAAGTGAGGAGCTTCCAAGTAATGTTTTTGCTCAATCCAATATGCAAGCTTCCCCGATCCTCCTGACGGCACCGACTTGTGTTGGGAGATGGTTTCATGGGCAATGTTGGCCTGTAGTATCTTGACCAAATGGCTATAATTGAGGTGTGAGCGTTGGCAATTGGTGCTGATGGGCTATTCAGTCATAGGGGGTCATCGGGGCTGAGCCTGTCCTTGTCCTCACCTGATGTTCACACACGTCCAGCAGGGGTCACAGGGTAGTGACCAGGAGTGGAAACTCTAACTCACTCTCCCTCCCTAGCCAAGGGGGACTCAGGGCCACCTCTAACACCCCTAACCTTCACCCTGGTGAAGATCAGCAAGCTCGCCACAGGCCAACGATTCAGTGAGAGACACTCCTGGTCTGTAGCGTTCAGCTACTCCCTCAGAACAGTTAAGCATTCACAGTGTTCTTGGAGTAATCAGATCTCACATCCTATCATGTAAGACAATCTTGTATTTCTACTCCTTTCAGTGCCCAGGCAGTTAAGTATAAAATTATCACTGAGCCTTAGTGTCGGGCTTGTGGTTTGTGTCATTCAGATGCTTGTCTGGCAGGTTGTTCAGTATGTTCAGCATGTGATGCCAGGCAAAGGTCTGATTACAACACGGTGCCTGAGAGACTCACATTCTAGAGTTTCCCATAACATGTGTAAAAATGATGAAGCCTTGGACCTGCAGAACTTCATCTTACAACAAGGCAATTGTATTATAAGCAGGAGGCACTGCCGCAGGGCATCATTTTATAAGGTAGCAGATGTCCCAAATATTTTTTTTTGTTGCTACTTCCAGGTTTGCTTTGTATTTGGTGTCAGCCCTGGCTCGGTGGGGAGCACTCTCACCTCTCGGTCAGAAGGTTGTGGGTTCGAGGCCCGCACCAGAGACTTGAGCTCTCAATCCAGGCTGACACTCCCAGTGCAGTGCTGAGGGAGTGCTGCACTGTTGGAGGTGCCATCTTTCAGATGAGATGTTAAACCATCTGCCCTCTCAGGTAGACTTGAAAGATCCCACAGCACCATTTGATGAAGAGCGGGGGAGTTCTCCCCAGCGACCTGGCCGATATTTATTTATCTCTCACCCAACGTTACAATGTGAGTCAATAAACTCTAGACAGGTGGGAGGAGGCTCATGTGGAGCATAAACGCCCGAATAGACCAGTTGGGCCAAATGGTCTGTTACTGTGCTGTAGATTCTATGGAACTCGATGTACCCCATCCATGAGTGAGTGAACTGGAGTCCAGAATGAGTCAGTGGGGGTGAAATTCGTAGCACAAAATGGGTGATAGTGAATCGGCAAAGCATTTTACACCCCCTGCCCAAATTCAATGGAAAAGATAATCAGGCGGGGGGTAAAATGGCGGCTGATTCGTTATTGTCCGTTTTGTGCCGCCCCCCCACCCCCACAGTCCAAAGGCAGAGGAAGAGAAAAAAATGTGAAATGAAAAGAATTAAAGTATTTGAAATATGTAATCCATGAGGGAAAATTCCACATCATCAGCTGTGGCCCAGTGAGCAGCACTCTCACCTCGGAGTCAGAAGGTTGTGGGTTCAGAGTCCCACCCCAGAGACTTGAGCTCTCAATCCAGGCTGACACTCCCAGTGCAGTGCCGAGGGAGTGCTGCACTGTCGGAGGTGCCGCCTTTTGGATGAGACGTTAAACCGAGGCCCCATCTGCTTTCTCAGGTGGACGTAAAAGATCCCACGGCACTAGTTCGAAGAAGAGCAGGGGAGTTATCCCCGGTGCCCTCAGCCAATATTTACCCCTCAACCAACAGAACAAAAACAGATTATCTGGTTATTATCACATTGCTGTTTGTGGGAACTTGCTGTGCGCAAATTGGCTGCTGCGTTTCCCACATTACAACAGTGACTACACTTCAAAAAAAGTACTTCATTGGCTGTAAAGCACTTTGAGATGTCCGGTGGTCGTGAAAGGCGCTGTAGAAATGCAAGTCTCTCTTTCTTTATTGGTCCTGCTGAGTTATTCTACTAAACAAATCCGTGCTTTTATTAATGGTTTGGCAACAGCCTTGACTGTAACATTCAGTGTATCCAGCATAGTAATGAGTTACAACATAGAAACATAGAAGATAGGAGCAGGAGTAGGCCATTCGGCCCCTCGAGCCTGCTCCGCCATTTAATGAGATCATGGCTGATCATCCAAATTCAGTACCCTGTCCCTGCCTTCTCCCCATATCCCTTGATCTCTTTAGCCTTAAGAAATATATCTAACTCCTTCTTGAATATATTTAATGAATTGGCCTCAACTGCCTTCCGTGGCAGAGAATTCCACAGGTTCACCACTCTCTGGGTGAAGAAATTCCTCCTCATCTCAGTCCTAAATGGCTTACCCCTTATCCTTAGACTGTGACCCCTGGTTCTGGACTCCTCCGCCATCAAGAACACCCTTCCTGCATCTAGTCTGTCTACTCCTGTTAGAATTTTATAAGTTTCAATGAGATCCCCTCTCATTCTTCTAAACTCCAGCGAGTATAAGCCCAATCGACCCAATCTCTCCTCATACATCATTCCTGCCATCCCAGGTATCAGCCTGGTGAATCTTCGCTGCACTCCCTCCATGGCAAGAACATCCTTCCTCAGATAAGGCGACCAAAACTGCACACAATACTCAAGGTGTGGTCTCATTCCTGTTCTGAAAGTCCATAGTTTAGTTTTTGCACTCGAGTCTCCGCCCACTCTCTTGAGCAGGAAGTTGAGCTGGCAGTGACTTGTCCTTGGAGCTGCTTTCTCCTCTTTGCAATGGCAGGGGAGCTGCCGGACCCTTTCCTCCCACCGCCGTGCACCGCAGTCAACTGCTTCACCGAGGACGACTTTGTGTCTTTCAACAAGATTGCCTCGGGAGGGTTTGCAACTGTCTTCAAAGCAAAACACAAACTGTGGAGGGTGAACCTGGCTGTGAAGTGCTGCCATTTGTTGTGTGAAGAATCGTCTTCGTTTGAAAGGTGGGTACCAGGGATTACAGCTAACGGTGTGAATCGAGATCCTCGTGGCACACTCTGTTATATAGACTATTCAACCAAAAGCAAATTGGCTGCCACGTTTCCTACATTACAACAGTGACTACACTTCAAAAAGTACCTCATTAGCTGTAAAGCGCTTTGGGACGTTCGGTGGCCGTGAAAGGCGCTATAGAAATGCAAATCTTTTTTTCAATCCTAGACAATATGATCAAAGTTAAATCATGATAAACTAATATTTTTTAAGGAGATATGAACTGGTAATTAATACTTCGGCAATCAATAAACAGCAGCTAAACCTGGTTGGTATTATTTATGCAGAGTACAGTGGTTCTTAGTTAATAGATCCGGTTAAGGGGAAGAATTTGCCTGTTACTATATCCTGTAGAGATTGAACATTTACATAAATTGTTGGCTAATAATAGTTGAGGTTGATGGCACAATCGCACACTTTATCAGTGCTGTATCATTGAAATGGCGGGACCCCGGTGATCTTCAGTAAATCCTCGTGCTGTGGTTTGTCGTAGAATCATAGTGGGGACCAGGGCCTATGCTTACAAGTTATGTAAGGGCAGAACTAGGTTAGATGTTGGACGGTTCTTCTTTACCCAGAGAATAGCGGACCCGTGGAACAGGCTGTCGCCTTGTTGGGTGGACGCTGATTCGCTGAATTCCTTCAAGCGAGAGCTGGACCTGTTTCTGGCTTGGGCGGAGATCATGTCGTACAAGAGGTGGGTGATGTAATAAAACTCACTACGCACTTGGTTTGAGTATAAAGCAAGGCTTTAATCAACTTGATTCAGAACATGGAGGTCTAGTTGTACTTCACTAGTTCCTGTCTTACAAAATGTCCCTGGGCAAGCTGGGGCCCACGCCCGAGTATTTATACTCCTTGGACGGCGCCACCAGCTGGCCGCCCAGCGTTATTTCATGAGTAGTTTCTTGATGATGATGAGATTTATAACAGTGGGTATCCTTAATGTAAAGCAGAGCCAATGTGATTTCCTGGACTAGTTTCGAGCGACTAAGGCGGTTGGAGAGGAATTTTCCAGGTTTTTTTTTTCTCCCTAATTGGCCTGGGGGTTTTTTAAAATCTTTTTTTTTGCCTCTCCCAGGAGATTACATGGCTCTGGGTGGGGTGGGGAGTGCCTGTATTGTGATGCAGAAGGCATTACATGGCTCTGTGTGAAAAGCTGGATGGACCAGTAGGTCTGCCTGTCCATCATTTTCGTATGTTCATATATGAATGTACAGGTCTGGAGAAAAATTGAGAAACCTTATTGCAGAGGCAAGGCTTACTGGGGCAGAACATGACCAAGACTGAATGGAGCAGGAGGGAATAGGTAACTCAAGTTGTGTTTAGTCAAAGCTCACTTGGGTTTTAAACACCTGAAGATGGTCAGGGAAATTGGGAAGCTAATAGTTCAAGTCCTGTGAACGAGTGAGTTACAGTAGGATTACTGCGGGAAATTGATAATTACAACAATCTTTTCTCATTAACTTGTTACAGGAACATGAAACATCTGGTGGAGGAGGCAGCACAGATGTTGAAAATGAACTTTAAGTATATTTTGCCAATATATGGGATTTGTACCAGGCCGGCTGGGATTGTAATGGAATACATGGAGAATGGCTCCCTGGATAAGCTGCTCGTCAGGTACACGTTAACTTGGCCAATGAAGTTCCGGATTATTCATGAGATGGCAATGGGGATGAATTTCCTGCACAGTATGAACCCACCCCTACTTCACCTGGATCTGAAGCCTGCAAACATACTCGTGGATGAGAACCTTCATATCAAGGTTGCTATGTTAAATAGTCAGACTGGAGTGTATTATATCTGAGATTTTAAAGGTATTCAGTGAGAGATTCAAGTCCTAATTAGGTGTCAGCCTTGTCTCAGTGATAGCTCTTTCATCTCTGAGTCAGAAGGTTGTGGATTCAAGCCCCACGCCAGACACTTGAACACAAAATCCAGGCTGACACCAAGGGGGCGATTTTGCCGGCGCTCAGGGGTCGGGTTTGAAGGCAGGACTGCTGGCAAAAACAAAAAGATTGGCAACGGATCCCGAACCCGCTTCCAACCCGCCTCCAATCAATCTTCCCGGGAATCGGGTCCCCGATTTGCACAGGGATCCGACTCCTAGCGGTGGGAAGAGGATTATAGGACTTAACTGCCTGTTAACAGGTAGTTAACAGGCAGTTAAGAGGCTTTTTCCAATTTTGCCAGGTCGACTGCAGGCTTCCCGACGTCCGGACACCATTCCAGGTAAGTGTGGCATGTTGTGAGTCTACTGTAATGTTTCTTCATTGATGACAGCTGCAGAAGTGCTGTGAAGGATTCAATGGTACACCGGTGAGTTTCAGAGGTAAGGAAATGCTGGGAAAATCATTTTTAATGTATTTAGACTTTTTTTATAGGTAATAAGGTTTGAAGTGTTTGTGTATTCTCAGCTCATTGGGAGAACCACTCTCACCAGTGACAGATCGCTTCTGTAACCGCACCTGCAGCTGCCATCTGTTTTATCCTCAGGAGAGAGTCTCTGGAGAGCCTGGGTGCAAGGGCTCACCTTTGTACAGTGATTGTCAGTGTTTGCAGCACCTCAATGCTGTCAAACAAAAATGAGCACGTCCCCTTTAAGAAAACCGGCAGATAATGCATCATCAACTGACATCATCTGACACCGGCTTTCTCTTAATTGGCCGGCAAGCCCGCAGGACGGGGCTTAACAAGGCCAATTGACATAAAATAGCGTCTGTGCGTCGGGCGTCGTTGGGGAGCGGGATCGGAACCCGCAAGTCAGCTGACCCGCTCCCAACTCGCACCGAAAGGTAAGATCACGGCCATAGAATCATAGAAATTTATGGCACAGAAGGAGGCCATTTGACCCATCGTGTCTGTGCCGGCCGAAAAAGAGCTCTCTAGCCTAATCCCACTTTCCAGCTCTTGGTCCGTAGCCTTGTAGGTTACGGCACTACAAGTGCATTTCCAAGTACTTTTTAAATGTGATGAGCATTTCTGCCTCTACCACCGTTTCGGGCAGTGAGTTCCAGACCCCCACCACCCTCCTCAACTTCCCTCTAATCCTTCTACCAATTACTTTAAATCTATGCCCCCTGGTTATTGACACTCCAGTGCAGTAGTGAGGGAGTGCTGCACTGTCGGAGGTGCCGCCTTCATGAGATTTTAAACGGAGGCCCCGTCTCGGTTTAATGTCTCATCCGAAAGACGGGCTGTAGATTGATGCAGCAGAATTATATAGATTCTATCTATCGTAAGAGATGAGCTGCTAACACTGAAACTTCTGCGTCAATTCAGCATGGTTTCCTTGTAGCTACAACACACGAATTGAAAGTGTAGCTATGTACTGAAGTCATCAATTGAAGGGTATTCAAATTCTGCCAAGTGGTGAGAGGCCACTTCAAAGAGTCATATCAATATTAGTGCAACAGTATGAAGCCATCTCTTTAAATACTGCTGAGCAGAGCTGCCTCTATGGAGTGGTATGCAGCTGAGACACTAATTCAGTGCTTCTGTCTCTGCACCTCTCTTAATGGTGTCAAATCGATACCTGCAGTATAACAAAACCACAATAGTCTTTTTATCATTGTGAAGGCATTTAGGTGAAACATAAGGTTTGTGCTCAATAAATGACGTGCGACTGTTATATCTTTTAGATTGCGGATTTTGGATTATCAAAATGGGAAGATTATTTAAGTAGTATGGAACAAATTGAAAGGTCTGCGGTGAGAGGGACTGTTAGTTACATGCCACCTGAACTATCATCCAGACCTTCTGGTGTCAAGCATGATGTCTACAGGTTAGAGTTTAATGAGACTGCAGAACTCAGGGATGTCTTCAAGTCCCACTCCAGCGACTTGAGCACAAAGTCTAGGCTGACGCTCCCAGTGCAGTGCTGAGAGAGTGCAGCACTGTCGGAGGTGCCGTGTTTCAGATGAGACATTAAACCCAGGACCCGTCTGCCCTCTCAGGTGGACAGAAAAGATCCCATGGCACTATTTTGAAAAAGAGCAGGGGAGTTATCCCCGGTGTCCTGGCCAATATTTATCCCTCAATCAACATCACTAAAACAGATTATCTGCTCAGTATCACATTGCTGTTTGTGGGAGCTTGCTGTGCACAAATTGGCTGGCAAGTTTCCTACATTGCAACAGTGACTACACTTCAACAAGTACTTCATTGGCTGTAAAGAGCTTTGGGATGTCCTGAGGTCATGAAAGACGTTATATAAATGCAAGTCTTCCTTTCTTCCTTTTCCTTTTCCTTCCTTTTCCTTTTCCTTCCTTCCTTTCTTCCTTCCTTTCTTCCTTCCTTCGTTCCTTCCTCCCTTTCTTCCTTCCTGCCTTCCTTTTCCTTTCTTCCTTCCTTCCTTCCTTTTCCTTTCTTCCTTCCTTCCTTCCTTCCTCCCCTTCTTCCCCTTTTCTCTCTCACTCCCTCTCCAGTAAGTGTGTAGTTTGTGTTTGCTTTACATTGCACTGCTAGGCCTTTGCTTCTTGTCCGGTGACCCCTACTGTACAGTTGTTTAGAGAGAGATGGAAGTCACAATCCCACTGGCAGCCAAATTCTACTACTAATACTAGTTAGAAACCTGTGTCATAATACCATTCTGCTGGTGAGTTATAGCCACTGTACCATTTAGCAGTCAGGATTTAAACGGTTATTATGGAGTTTGTTAATAAAGCTTTTAGTGCCTTGTATGTATTCAACTCGCACCAACTCCCGTTCGCCCATCACTCCTGTGCTCACTGACCTACATTGGCTCCCAGTCCGGCAACGCCTTGATTTTAAAATGCTCATCCTTGTTTTCAAATCCCTCCATGGCCTCGCCCCTCCCTATCTTTGTAACCTCCTCCAGCCCCACAACCCTGAGATATCTGCACTCCTCCAATTCTGGCCTCTTGTGCATCCCTGATTTTAATTGCTCCACCATTGGCGGCCGTGTCTTCAGCTGCCAAGGCCCTAAACTCTGAAATTCCCTCCCTAAACCTCTCCGCCTCTCTCCTCCTTTAAGGCGCTCCTTAAAACCCGCCTCTTTGATCAAGATTTTGTCCTAATACCTCTTTATGTGGCTCGATGTCAAATTTTGTTTAATAACGCTCCTGTGAAGCGCCTTGTGATATTTTACTATGTTAAAGGTACTATATAAATGCAAGTTGTTGTTGTTGTATTGCATTAAAAATTTACTTGTTCATCCAATTGTAAAATTCCAGTATTGGACAAATAAGTTACTTCGACTTGCTTTCCTGTCACGAGGAAACTTAACGGAAACTTTTTTTCTTCCAGCTTTTCCATCATTACGTGGGAGGTCCTGACACAGCAAAAGTCCTATGCAGGTAACGCCATCATTGATAGCTCGTCCACCCAGACCACTCCAGTCAACCTGGGCAACTGCTAATCCCTTCTCAGAATAATTCACAAACCTTGCGAATAGGATGATCCTGATTTACCGGGAGCAAGGCCAACTTTCCTTTCCCACCACCGTGGGATCCTATTGTGACCGACTTGTTCATCATTATCACAACGTTTAATCATGATCACAAATTTTCATTTTGATCTAGAGTTTCGTGGTTGTTAAAGGTGGAAGAGTTTGAATAGAATTATCTTGTCTGTTTGCTTGGCGATATCATCATGATGGTACACAGTGACCCTGAAGAGGCCTTGCCATACTGCTCTTCAGCAAAGAGTTTGATAGTTCCTCTGATTCACGATGACACCAAAACAGTTTAATTTGCTCTGGCAGTGCACTGGTTAATCCCCTTGTGGGGTATTCTAACATGGTCATAAATCTGTTTAAAATAAATGGGTAAGTGACTGCGTTTCAGAAACGCACAAAGAAACTATATGCAGCTATGTTAACCAGCGTGCTACCAGAGCAATGAACCCTTAATGTAAAAGTAAAGGCTAAAATCAACCTGTTAATGCATTCTCAAAGATTTGTGGATTGCAGGCAACAATTCAACAGTTGTTTCTTCCTGTCAGGTTCTTTAAGTAATTGAGGAGAATTCATGGCTGTATTCTAAATTAAGTCTGTTTTTGGTTTACAACTGAACAACATGTAGCTGTGCGTGTATGCAAGTATGTGTGTGTGTGTGTATATGTGTATATGTATGTGTACATGCATATGTGTATATATGTGTGTACACGTGTGTGTCCATGTATATATGTGTGTACATGTGTGTGCATTATGATCAGCTCCGATGGATGGGTCACATCGTCTGCATGTCCGATACGACACTCCCAAAACAAGCGCTCTACGCGGAACTCTGACACGGCAAGAGAGCCACAGGTGGGCAGAGGAAACGCTTCAAGGACACCCTCAAAGCCTCCTTGAAAAAGTGTAACACCCCAACCGACACCTGGGAATCCCTGGCCCAAGACCGCAAAAAGTGGAGGAGAAGCATCCGGGAAAGCAGCGAACACCTCGAGTCTCTTCGCCGGGAGCAAGCGGAAGCCAAGCACAGGCAGCGCAAGGAGCGCACGTCAACCCAAGCACCCCACCCACCCGCCCCTTCAACCACCGTCTGCCTCACCTGTGACAGAGACTGTAGGTCCCACATTGGACTCATCAGTCACCTGCGAACCCATTTTTAATGTGGAAGCAAGTCATCCTCGGTTCCCGAGGGACTGCCTAAGAAAGAAGAGTGTGCATGTATTATGTGTATATATGTGTGTACATGTATGTGTGCATGCATATGTGTATATATGTGTGTACATGTATGTGTGCATGTATATGTGTATATATGTGTGTACATGTATGTGTGCATGCATATGTGTATATATGTGTGGGTGCGTGTATGTGTACAATTACTTAGCTTGTGGTCTAGATGGTGCTGTACTTGGGTATCTAAGCTTTGGTACAACCAGCTTGGGTCTTACTTTGATTTAAGAAAGAACTGATATTGTTGAGTATCTAAATGATTCTGACTCTTTCTTCACATTTCAGGGACAAACATAATGGCTGTGTTTGTGAAAGTGGTGGCAGGAGAGAGGCCGTGCCTTACATTAATTCCAGAGAGTTGTCCGCAGGAGTGTGCACAGATGGTTGACATGATGCAGAGATGCTGGGATCAGGACCCAAAACGACGACCTGTGTTCTCAGGCATGCGGTTCATTTATAATTGAACAAACAGTCTTTAAAAGTGCTGTGAAACATAGAAACATAGAAAAATAGGAGCAGGAGTAGGCCATTCGGCCCTTCGAGCCTGCTCCGCCATTCAATATGATCATGGCTGATCCTCTATCTCAATACCATATTCCCGCTCTCTCCCCATACCCGTTGATGCCTTTTGTGTCTAGAAATCTTTCTATCTCCTTCTTCAATATATTCAGTGACTTGGCCTCCACAGCCTTATAGAGTCATAGAGTCCAGGGGCTAGATTTTCAGTTGCTTGCGCCAGCAGTTAGCGCCTTAAGAGAAGTGATTTCCGGGCGCTATGCGTGTAGCGCCCGGGCGCAGCGCAGTTTGCGCCCCGCCCCAAATTAAGTTGCCCGTTAGCGCCGGCGCAAAGTTTAGCGCCCGCCCGGATGCGCGCGCAGAAAATGACGTCACATCCTCGTGCAACGCCCTTTGGCCGCCCCGATTGCAAACTTCAGTCGGACCGCCCCATTGTGCGGCGGGCGGCCGGAGCGTTTGGAAAAAGGAACGCAACACAACCAGTGCGGGCCCCGGGGGGCGCTAATTAAAGGGAACGTCCTCTCCAGTATAAAGGCCATCCTTTTTTCTGAAAACAGTCTTGTGCAACGCATTTCTGGAGACACAACAAGGAGGATAGCTAACTGGTTTCAAGCAGCAAGAGCCAGGTATTTTTGGACTCAGGCAATAGCGCTGCAAGTGGCCATTTGGAAATTAGACTGTTTGCCAGGATTTGATGGGGGTTGCATGGGGTGCCAACGCGGAGCTGCAGCTCCATGTCCGTAGGGCTCGCAGACGCATTGTGAGAGGGGCAGCCCTGGCTAGAGGCAGAGGGGGCTACAGGCGTCGGCCACGTAGGCCTTACCCAGTCAGGCTATACCGCCAGCAGCGCTCCTACCTAAACATGAGTGCCGCGCGATGTGTTAAAAGGCTCCGATTCCGAAAGGGGGTGATTGCAGAGATCTGCCACCTGCTTCGCCGAGATCTGCGGCCAAAGCTCAGGTGCAGGACGTCTCTGTCGGTGGAAGTGAAGGTGACGGTGGCATTGAACTTCTATGCCACCGGCTCCTTCCAATACGCTGCTGGGGACATAGCAAACATCTCCCAGTACGGCGCGCATCGCTGCATCCGCCAGGTGACCGAAGCACTGTTCAGAAGGAGAAGCCAATTCATCTCCTTCCCCATGGCCCTGGAGAGCCAGCATCAGCGCGCATTGGGATTTTCCAGACTCGGGGAATTCCCCTTGGTGCAGGGCGCCATTGACTGTACGCATGTGGCTTTGCGGGCCCCTCTGGAGCATGGCGAGCAGTATCGCAACAGGAAGGGCTACCATTCTCTGAATGTGCAGCTGGTCTGTG
Source organism: Somniosus microcephalus (assembly GCF_052327205.1). NCBI lineage: Eukaryota > Metazoa > Chordata > Chondrichthyes > Squaliformes > Somniosidae > Somniosus > Somniosus microcephalus. The sequence goes on from NC_141012.1 coordinate 9,272,020, forward strand.
ACCACAAGCAGCGCATCATGGCAGTCAATGCCAGCTTCCCAGGCAGCAGCCACGATGCCTTTATCCTGCGGCAGAGTACTGTGCATGACATGTTCCAGGCACAGCCTCCCCCAAGAGGATGGCTACTCGGGGACAAAGGCTATCCTTTGTGCACCTGGCTCATGACCCCGCTCCGCGCGCCCAGGACCGCTGCTGAAGAGGCCTACAACGAGAGCCATCAAACCACCCGCAACATCATCGAGCTAACTATTGGGGTCCTCAAGCAGCGGTTCCGCTGCCTTGATCGCTCCGGAGGAGCTCTCCAGTATTCGCCGGACCGGGTCTCCCAATTTGTGGTGGTTTGCTGCATGCTACACAACCTGGCTATCCGCAGGACTCAGGCACTGCCACCTGACGTTGGACCAGCACCTCAGGAGGAGGAGCAGGAGGAGCATGAGGAGGAGGAGGAGGAGGAGGAGGAGGAGCAGGAGTACGTTCCCAGGAGGGAGCGACCAGGGCCAAGGGCCGCACGACGCCACCTTATTACACGGTACTTCTAAGCCCCCTGTCAGGGAATGGCCAGGGGCCATGAGGGAAGATGAATGCAGCCGCTCCGCAAGCCCTCAGCCGGCGAAGCCAACAAACACTAAGAAGAACAACCATGGAGACTGCATGAATAAAGATAATTTTTTATTAAACAAAAATGAAAAGCCCTTCCCACATGAATCCCCAAAAACAATAAACGGGCCCCACAAAAAGCCCAACAAACGACTCACTCCCACAAACTGGGGAGGAGCCACTCCACCTTTATTGAAACCGGGCCTCAACGTCGGCCTAACGCAAAAAAAAAGCCCTCCAAAAGCACAACCATGGGCAAAATAAAGATGGCCACCGCCATATTAAAGGAAAGCTGGCCACACCCTCTACTGAGTGGCCCGCGAGGGCGAGACCTTGGCCAGCATTTTGCCTCCCCTGCCCTGCCTGCTGCTCCTTCGCAAGCTCTGCCCAGTGGCTGCTGCGAGGCTGGGGGAAGGCGCCTGAGGCTCAGATGCCCTTCCGCCAGATGCCGCTGGGGGGCGGCCTACACGGCGTTTGGGCCTCGAGGGGCCGTCTCCTGAGTGGCGCACCTGAGCCTGGCCACCATCAGCTGCAGCCGCTTGCCCTTGACGCCCCAGAGGGGGAATGGCGGCGACGGATGGCGCAATGTGGGCCAGCTGGCGTCTGGGATGCGCTGGCTGGTGCTGTGGCGCGGTGGCACTCGGCCGGGCCCGCACTGCAGGATCCGCAGCAATCAGCCGACGGCCGGCTTGCTGGGATGGTCCAGCGCGGCGCCTGCCCTGGCGATGCCTGCCTGAGACAGCGCGTGTGGCAGCAGTGAGTGGCCCTGTGGTCCTGGTGTGCGCGCGCATCACATCCGCCAGGGTCTTGATGGCATCAGTTAGCATGCGGCCAGTCGCGGCAGTTGCTGCCCCGAACTCGCGCACACTGGTCGCCAGCGACTCGATGGCCTCAGGCATGCGCCCCACCACGCTCATGAGCTCCGTGTGGCGCCGGTCCGAGTCGTCGGCCATCTGATCGAGCTTCCGCACCTCCTCCGAAGTGAAGGTGTCCGGACTGGAGTTGCGACTCTCCCGCTGGGGAGGAGGGGGCCGAACTAGGGGACCCTTGCCGCGTTGGTGACGGCGAGTGTGCCGAGCAGCAGTACTCCCCTCTGATCCTTCCCCCCTTTGGGGGGAAGGCCGCGGGCCACGCGCACGGCTGCTGGGTGGCTGGACGCCACTGGTCCCAGAAGCTGCATTGCCCTGCGACAGTTCCTCCAGGCACTCGTCCAGTGAGGAGGTGTCGAGCATTTCCTCCTCTCCTGCGGGACGTGACTGTTCCCCCGAAGGTCCGGCTTGCTCCTCCTCCTCCTCCTGGTCGGAGGTGCTGTCACTGGCAGCCTCAGGGTCCTGGTCGTCACCAGCTGAAAGCAGGAATGCACAAGAGTAGCTTCAGAGTGAGGAGACGGCGTCAGCGAGGGAGTTAGGACTGGTGGGATTCAGCGCATTGGTGGGACAGTGGCAAAGGAGGTAGCTCGGATGGGCCAGTGCGACGCGAGAGGGCCAAAAGGCGAGGTCCTTACCATTGCCGGGCAGTGGAGGGTCGGATACACCGCACGCTGTGGGGACAATCACACGTGCTCCCATGAGCACACACACGCGCTCCTCCAGCCGAGTGAGCTTCTGCAGCTTGGCGCGGCCACCCCTGGCACGGGCCTGGCGATTAAACGCTACTTTAGCCTGCAAGAGAAAGGACGGGCTGTAAGTGCGCAGTGAAGCCCTGATGTAGTGTGCACTGCCTCCCATGGTGGAATAGCTTGGACAGAGTGAAGCCCTGATGTAGTGTGCACTGCCTCCCATGGTGGAATAGCTTGGACAGAGTGAAGCCCTGATGTAGTGTGCACTGCCTCCCATGGTGGAATAGCTTGGACAGAGTGAAGCCCTGATGTAGTGTGCACTGCCTCCCATGGTGGAATAGCTTGGACAGAGTGAAGCCCTGATGTACTGTCCACTGCCTCCCATGGTGGAATAGCTTGGCCAAAGTGTAGAGTGCCGAATGGCCATTTGATGCTCATGACTGTCCCAATGCTGCTGGCTGAGGGCTGGCCAAAAGGACTTTCAGGTCCCTTTGCCCATCATGTCAGGTGTACATGCAAGAATGAGGAGGAGACTGGAAAGGCTACTCACCCTCACAATCCTGGTCAGATCGTTGTATTTCTTACGGCATTGTGTGTGGGTCCTGGGGGCCTCGCCGGTGAACGTCACCCTCTGGGCGATCTGCTTCCAGGCTTTGGTGTAGTCGTGGTGGGTTGGATTCCTCCCACTGTCTGGAAACAAGATCTTGCGCCTCACCTCCAGAGCTGTGACCATTATGTCCAGATCACCCTCTGAGAAGCGCAGGGCACGCTGACGGGCCTTCTCTGGCGTTGCCATGACTCCCTGGGGCTGAGCAGTAGTGTTGAGGCCTCTTTGCAAGGCTGCAGTGTGCAGGGCGTGGCAGCAGACCAATTCGTCCCTTCCCCCTTTAAGAGCTGGTCGGCACCACGGGGTCTGCTGTCAGTGCAAAAATGACCGCACCCGTGCTGCGCCCCGCCTGGGCGCTATCCCTCTGGACCGCCGGCTTAGCGCCTAAAGAGAGTAGTGGAACGCCTCTTTTAGCGCTCCACCAACCTCTTAGGGCGAAGCCACTGAATTCCCGGCAACGGGGCGCTACTTTGGGGCGGGCGCTAACTTCGGGCGGGCGCTAAGGTTAGCGCCCCAAAACTGCCTATACTGAAAATCTAGCCCATAGAGTTTTACAGCGCAGAAAGAGGCCCTTCGGCCCATCGTGTCTGCGCCGTCCATCAATCCCTGTCCAGTCTAATCCCATTTTCCAGCATTTGGTCCATAGCCTTGTATGCAATGGCATTTCAAGTGCCCATCCAAATGCTTCTTGAATGTTGTGAGGGTTCCTGCCTCTACCACCCTTTCAGGCAGTGAGTTCCAGATTCCAACCACCCTCTGGGTGAAAAAGTTCCTCCTCAAATCCCCCCTAAATCTCCTGCCCCTTACCCTGAATCTATGCCCCCTTGTTATTGACCCCCCTACTAAGGGGAAAAGTTCCTCTTTATCTACCCTATCTATGCCCCTCATCATTTTGTACACCTCAATCAGGTCCCCCCTCAGCCTCCTTTGCTCCAAGGAAAACAACCCCAGCCTGTTGAGTCTTTCTTCATAGCTGAGGCGCTCCATCCCAGGTAACATCCTGGTGAATCTTCTCTGCACCCTCTCCAAAGCAATCACATCCTTCCTATAGTGAGGCGACCAGAACTGCACACAGTACTCCAGCTGTGGCCTCACCAGCGTTTTGTACAGCCCCATCATAACCTCCCTGCTCTTATATTCTATGCCTCTGCTAATGAAGGCAAGTATCCCATATGCCTTTTTAACCACCTTATCTACCTGTTCCGCTGCCTTCAGGGATCTATGTACATGTACACCAAGGTCCCTCTGACCCTCTGTACTTCCTAGGGTCCTACCACTCATTGTGTATTCCCTTGCCTTATTTGTCCGTCCAAAATGCATCACCTCGCACTTTTCTGGGTTAAATTCCATTTGCCACTTTTCTGCCCATCTGACCAACCCGTTAATATCGTCCTGTAGCCTGAGGCTTTCCTCCTCGCAATTTACCACCCCACCAATTTTCGTGTCATCCGCGAACTTACTGATCATACCCTTTACATTCTCATCCAAATCATTAATGTAGATCACAAACAGCAAGGGACCCAGCACCGATCCCTGAGGTACCCCACTGGACACAGGCTTCCAGTCACAAAAGCAACCTTCGACCATCACCCTCTGCCTCCTGCCACTCAGCCAGTTTAGGATCCAACGCGCCAAGGCCCCCTGGATCCCATGGGCTCTTACCTCCTTGACCAGTCTCCTATGCGGGACTTTGTCAAAAGCTTTACTGAAGTCCATGTAAACCACATCCACAGCATTTCCCTCATCCACACACCTAGTCACCCCCTCAAAAAATTCAATCAGATTGGTCAGACATGATTTACTCTTGACAAAGCCATGCTGACTATCCCCGATTAATCCTTGCCTCTCCAAGTGGAGACTAATTTTGTCCCTCAGAATTTTTTCCAATAATTTCCCTACCACAGATGTTAGGCTCACTGGCCTGTAATTCCCTGGTTTATCCCTGCTACCCTTCTTGAATAATGGTACTACGTTAGCTGTTCTCCAGTCCTCTGGTACATCCCCTGTGGCCAGAGAGGTTCTGAAAATTTGTGTCAGAGCCCCTGCAATCTCCTCCTTTGCCTCACACAACAGCCTGGGATACATCTCGTCCGGGCCTGGGGATTTATCCACTTTTTGGCCTGCTAAAACCGTTAGTACCTCCTCCCCCTCGATGCTAATATGTTCAAGTATGTCACAGTCCCCTTGCCCGACTTCTATGTCTACATCGTCTTTCTCCATAGTGAACACAGAGGCAAAAAATTCTTCTGTGGTAGAGAATTCCACAGGTTCACCACCCTCTGAGTGAAGAAATTTCTCCTCATCTCAATACTAAATGTCCTACCCCGTATCCTGAGACTGTGACCCCTCGTTCTAGACCCCCTGAACTTGGGGACGGGCAGTGGGTCTATGGAATTGTGGACATTGTTTACATACAAAATACAGGCCAGGGATTAAGAAAGTGTTTGGATTTGAACTGTGCACATGGAAATTCCTAACACATTGTCCAGTGGTGACTCGAGCCTTCTATAACCTGCCAACACATTCTTGGATTCCACTCAACAGCTGTTACCAAAACAAATTTCAAACAACTACATTAAGCAACACCCTATAATAAATAGAAAAGCAAAATACTGCGGATGCTGGAAATCTGAAATAAAAACAGAAAATGCTGGAGATACTCAGCAGGCCAGGCAGCATCTGTGGAGAGAGAAACAGAGTTAACGTTTCAGGTCGATGACCCTTCGTCAGAACCTTCGTCTTCGACCTGAAACGTTGACTCTGTTTCTCTCTCCACAGACGCTGCCTGACCTGTTGAGTATTTCCAGCATTTTCTGTTTTTATTTCAGATTTCCAGCATCCGCAGTATTTTGCTTTTGTATCACCGCCACCTCTCTTCCAGGAATGCCCACCTTGAAGAAGTTCTGCTCTTCTCTCCGACGGGATTTCCGCTTGTCTCTTTTACCCTCCAATAAATACCGAGCTATACCTGCCCCCAGCAGCTCTCTCACTACCTCTTGATTTATAACCAATAACTTTCTGTAGGACCCTTGAATGTGCCCACTGTGTGTCATTGTGGCTCATCATGGGCTGGTTTTATCGGTGGTTTAGCGTTTTGCCATTGCCACTGGTTCCCAACCCCTGAGTTTTGTGCAGTTGGTGGCAGCAACAGCAATAACTTATATATTTATATAGCGCCTTTAACGTAGTAAAATGTCCCAAGGTGCTTCACAGGAGGGTAATGAGACTAAATAAATTGAAACCCAACCAAAGAAGGGAGACATGAGGTCAAGTGACCAAAAGCTTGGCCAAAGAAGTAGGTTTTAAGAAGTGTCTTAAGGGAGGAGAGAGAGGTAGTGAGGCGGGGAGTGAATTTCAGAGTTTAAGCCCTAGATGGCTGAAAGCATGGCTGCCAATGGTGGGACGAAGGAAGTGGGGGGAATTCGTCACAATACATGTTATTATTGTCACCAAGGTAATATGACGTGGGCCAGAATTTCTTCAATCCGACTTACACCAAAATGACACCGCACTTTACTGGGTCCCTGTGGTGTTGCTGCCGATGGCAACCTATGCCAAAGTTTCCTGAGAATCTCATCGGTGTACACCCGACATAAAAACCAGCATTAAACCAGCAGAAATCATCGGATCTAATCGGGCCTGAGGAAAGCACAGAACATGCAGAACATCTCTCTTCTTTAAGTCCCTCTTTATATTACTGATATTATAAAAATTAAAGATTGAAGCCATTAAACCACCATTTATGCACATTCATTGCAGCATGTTTATGAAACTGTAATCGTGGAAGTTTTTTCCTCTCTTTAATGTAACAGATTCTGGTGCCATTAAAAAAAAAATTCAAAGAAATATCCACTGAAATAAAAAAAAAGGTAATTGCAAAAACTTGGCTATAAAATACCAGAAATAGTGATACAAACGCAAAGTACTGCGGATGCTGGAAATCTCTCTCCACAGATGCTGATGTTTCTCTCTCCACAGATGCTGATGTTTCTCTCTCCACAGATGCTGATGTTTCTCTCTCCACAGATGCTGATGTTTCTCTCTCCACAGATGCCGATGTTTCTCTCTCCACAGATGCTGATGTTTCTCTCTCCACAGATGCTGATGTTTCTCTCTCCACAGATGCTGATGTTTCTCTCTCCACAGATGCTGATGTTTCTCTCTCCACAGATGCTGATGTTTCTCTCTCTACAGATGCTGATGTTTCTCTCTACAGATGCTGATGTTTCTCTCTCCACAGATGCTGATGTTTCTCTCTCCACAGATGCCGATGTTTCTCTCTCCACAGATGCTGATGTTTCTCTCTCTACAGATGCTGATGTTTCTCTCTCTACAGATGCTGATGTTTCTCTCTCTACAGATGCTGATGTTGCTCTCTCCACAGATGCTGCCTGACCTGCTGAGTATTTCCAGCATTTTCTGTTTTTATACCAAAAATAGTGATTTTGGGTCCCGCTGGGACTAAATTTGCACCCATTCAGAACTGACCCAAATGCAGGAAACTCGCGTTCTCTGGTCTCGTGCGCGGAGGCGGGGCTATATTAATGAGTCCAGTGGCGTTCAGAAGGACATAATTTGGGAGCAGCGCAAATGATCGAGGGAATTCACGCGCAGCGAAGTTTCGATGTAAAACCAGTGTAAATCAGTCACGGGCGAATTTCCTCGGTGGGGGAGGGGGGAATATGGCGCAGCTCTGCTCTTAGGGTGTACTTACGCTGAAAATTCCCAGGAAATTCAAGCTGATAAACCTCTCGGCCGGAAACTAACTTTTAAACATTTTCTTCTCCAGAAATCGTTGTGGAAACTGAAATGCTGTACGGCCTGTTACAATTTCCAGATATTCAAATCAACAAACCAACGGAAAAGCCAAAGTTGGCTCCCCGATCATCGAGTAGCAGCCTCCGTGTACGGTGATCTCCCACGATGGCCTTTCTCTTCATATCAGTTACTTGGCAAAGAGTTGTGTTTGATTGGATTGAGTGTTGTTGCTTTAAATAGAAGGATATGCAGATAGATGGTTATGCAGATGGGGTGAGAATGAAGCAGGGTGGGAGGAGGCCCGTGTGGAGCATAATGACCGGCGCACAGACCAGTTGGGCCGAATGACCTGTTTTTTGTACTGTACATTCTATGTAATTTTCTGTAAATAGCTTCACCCAGATCAAGTAGGCAAGTGGTAGAGAAACGATTTCCTCTGGCAAGTGGGTCGACAACCAGAGATCATAGATTTAAAATAATCGGCAAAAGAACTAGAAGGGAAATGAGGAGAAAATTCTTCACACAGAGGGCTGTTATGATCTGGAACGCACTACAGGAAACTTTCGATTTACCGGCACCTAAATAACCGGAAATCTCTGTTAACCGGCAAAATTCAGGAGTAGGTTCAGGTAAGTTTCACTTCATATTAGTGGCCGTTCCTGGATCTGTGGCCGTGTAACCGGGGTTCCTGCACCTGTTGCTATGCAATAGGGACGCCTGGATCCGTGGCCGAGGTTCCTGCACCTGTTGCTATGCAACAGGGACGCCTGGATCCGTGGCCGAGGTTCCTGCACCTGTTGCTATGCAACAGGGACGCCTGGATCTGTGGCCGAGGTTCCTGCACCTGTTGCTATGCAACAGGGACGCCTGGATCTGTGGCCGTGTACGGGGCTCTCGTACCTTTTAACTATACCTCTCTGTAATCTGGACTTTTTGATAAACCGGCACCACGTCGGTCCCGTCGGTGCCGGATAAAAAAGAGTTTCCTGTAACTGAAAGGCCAGTGGAATCAGATTTCATAGGAACTTTCAAAAGGCAATTGGATGTGTAGTTGAAGAGAACTAATTTGCAGGGCTGTGGGGAACAAGCTGAGCCGTGGGGAACAAGCTGGGCCGTGGGGAACAAGCTGGGCCGTGGGGAACAAGCTGGGCCGTGGGGAACAAGCTGGGCCGTGGGGAACAAGCTGGGCTGTGGGGAACAAGCTGGGGAGTGAGACTAAATTGGAGAGATTACATAGAAGATAGGAGCAGGAGTAGGCCATTTGGCCCCTCGAGCCTGCCCCGCCATTCAATGAGATCATGGCTGATCATCCAAGTTCAGTACCCTGTCCCTGCTTTCTCCTCATATCCCTTGATCCCTTTAGCCTTGAGAAATATATCCAACTCCTTCTTGAATATATTTAATGAATTGGCCTCAACTGTCTTGTGTGGTAGAGAATTCCACAGGTTCACCACTCTCTGGGTGAAGAAATTCCTCCTCATCTCAGTCCTAAATGGCTTACCCCTTATCCTTAGACTGTGACCCCTGGTTCTGGACTCCCCAGCCATCGGGAACATCCTTCCTGCATCTAGTCTGTCTAGTCCTGTTAGAATTTTATGTTTCAATGTGATCCCCTCTCATTCTTCTAAACTCTAGCGAATACAAGCCCAATCGACCCACTCTCTCCTCATACGTCATTCCTGCCATCCCAGGTATCAGTCTGGTACCTTCTTTCAAAGCTTTTCAGAGAGCCAGCACAGGCACAATGGGCCGAATGGCCTCCTTCTCTGCTGTTTCATTCTCTGATTTTATTCTATGATGACCAGTCGGAACTTAAATCAAAGCGTTGTTACTGGTGGTTTATTTTGCTGCGACACTGTGATCGAGATTGTGGTTCTGTTTCACTTCTGGAGGAGTTAGCCAGGCAGAGAGAGGGTTCTGTGGACTGGGAGTTGCTGCAGGTGGTATTGGATAGCATAAGAACATCAAAAATAGGAGCAGGAGTCGGCCATTCGGCCCCTCGAGGCTGCTCTGCCATTCAACAAGATCATGGCTGATCTTCTACCTCATCTCCACTTTCTCGCACTATCCCCATATCCCTTGATTCCCTTAGTTCTCAAAAATCGATCTCAGTCTTGAATATACTCAACGACTGAGCATCCACAGCCCGCAGGGGTAGAGAATTCCAAAGATTCACCACCCTCTGAGTGAAGAAATTCCTCCTCATCTCAGTCCTAAATGGCCGACCCCGTATCCTGGACTGTGACCCCTGGTTCTAGACTCTCCAGCCAGGGGAAACAGCCTCTCAGCATCTACCCTGTCAAGCTCTCTAAGAATTTTATATGTTTCAATGAGATCACCTCTCATTCTTCTAAACTCCAAAGAGTGTTCCACTCCTCAACACTGACATTCCTCACCTTGATGTGCGCGCTAATTCAGTCAGCAAACACTCATCATTTAACAAGACGACAAGCAACTTATTGAGCGTTGCTTAAGCAAATAAAAAGAGGAGGTCTAGAATTTCCCGACAGTCAGCCAACTTTCTTTTTCTACAATAGCAAAATACTGCGGATGCTGGAAATCTGAAATAACAACAGAAAATGCTGGAAGCACTCAGCAGGCCAGGCAGCATCCGTAGAGAGAGAAACAGAGTTCACGTTTCAGGTCTGGGACCCTTCATCAGAACTGGAAAAGGTTCGAGGTGTAACAGGGTTTAAGCAGGTGCGGAGGCAGGGAAAGGGGGGAGGGGAGGGGAGGGGAGGGGAGGAAAGAATTGATGGAACAGTCTGTGCTTGGGCAGGAGGCAGGAGAGATTAAATGTTGCAAAAGCGGATGGCAGAATAATAAACAGCCTGAAAAATGGGGGCAGGGGTTAAAGTCTGAAATTGTTGAACTCAATGTTGAGTCCAGAAGGCTGTAAAGTGTCTAATCGAAAGAAAAACATTGGGCAGGATTTTCATTGGGCTGTGGAGTCGGGATTGGAGGCGTGTGGGGGATTAAAATTCCCAAATCGGGGGGCACGAACCCATCCCGCCCCCAACCCGCCTCCATGCCAGTTTCAAAGGAGGCGGGTACCCGACCCGCGCTGGGACCCGCCTCCCCGAGGCGGGAAGGGGATTAGTGCCAATTAACTGTCTGTTAACAGGTAGTTAACAGGCAGTTTTTAGCCTAATCCCTATTTTTAATGTTGAAGTGTGGGATTCCCAATGGCTCCAAACCACGCCAAGTTAGAGGAGGCGGACCATCGCGCTGAAGGGCTTGGTGGGGTCGAGATGTCCGGTGTTCAGGTGAGTGATGGGTGCATGAGTGCAGAGGTAAGTGTGTTTGGTGTGTGTAAAGTGTTTAAAGAAGTTTTACATACATTTACTTACCTTTACAGCCTTCCTTCCTTCCTTCAGGTCTCGGGAGTCCCTCATCTCACCGGCACAGAAAGCAGAATGGCCGCGAGCTGTCAAAATCTGCAGCCTCTGCTTTCTGTTCCGGGGAGATCTCTAAATCATCCTGAGAGGAAGGAATTAACCTGGAGTACAGATTGTCAGTGTTTGACAGCTTCAAACAGCTGTCAAACGCTGATATTTCATCTGTCAAAAGGTCTTGACAGATGAAATATCAATCTGTGACATCACCTGTTGCCGGGTGGCCCTTAATTGGCCTGCTGAGCCCACTGGGCGGGCTCAACAAGGCCAATCAAGTCAAAATCACGTGGGTTGGCTAGAACTCAATGGAGGCAGGACTACAACCCCGAAAAATCCAGCCCCATTCTTTTTCTCCCTTCCTGCAGAACGAAACAATAATTGCAGAGATCACGAGAAATGAATTGCAGAAGTTGAGTCTGTTGTCAGAGGCCGGTAGCAGTGGTGAGTATGTACACTGTGCCCATACTACAGAGTCCAGGGTATTTATTGTACCCATGCTAAGGGTCCGAGGCCAGGTGAGTGGAGAGGTATTGCTTGCACCAAGGCATCATTCGGCCTCCCGGATTTCAGGCTGCATTTAAAAGTGACGAACGCACTGTATTTTGTGACGCGGCTGGAATCTCGATTCACGTGGCCGTGCTTAGATCGAGTGGGGCAGAGCTACTGAATGAACGAGTCGAGACCTGGCCATGCGGGAGAGAAAGAAATTAAACTAAAGAAAGTGAAAAACACTAACACTATTTAAAAAAAAAGAAGACTGGAAAATAAAATTGCAGCAAATATTATAAAATAGGAATATCGAGTAAAACAATGGGGGGAAGAGACACCATCAACATAAAATGGCTGCCTTGTGTGTTCATTTGGAATTGATTGCAGTGTTGTGATTGGTCCATGGCGACGATGTCTTCACGTGGTTAACATTGGCAAATCAGGAACACTCTGGGAACTCTACAATCTGACATGTTTGCTCTTTACAATCGTATAACTTTAGAGTCCTAACTCGCACCAAGTCCCGTTCGCCCATCATCCCTGTGCTTGCTGACCTACATTGGCTCCCGGTTAAGCAGCGCCTCGATTTCAAAATTCTCATCCTTGTTTTCAAAGCCCTCCCGAGGCCTCGTCCTTCCCTATCTCTGTAACCTCCTCCAGCCCCACAACCACCCGAGTTATCTGTGCTCCTCTAATTCTGCCCTCTTGATCATCCCTGATTATAATCGCTCAACCTTTGGTGGCTGTGCCTTCTGTTGCCTGGGCCCTAAGCTCTGGAATTCCCTGCCTAAACCTCTCTGTCTCCCTTAAGATGCTCCTTAAAACCTACCTCTTTGACCAAGCTTTTGGTCACCTGCCCTAATTTATCCTTATGAGGTTCAGTGTCAAATTTTTTGTCTTAAAATACTCCTGTGCAACGCCTTGGGATGTTTTACTACATTAAAGGCGCTATATAAATACAAGTTGTTGTTGTTGTCTGGCAGATATAAAAACTTTAAATAGTACGAATTTCTTTTGTTAATTAGTTCACTGGATGAGGGCAATTCTGGCAGGTCACATTTATCCGCCTTCCCCAGTTGCCCTGAAGAGGTGGTGGTGGGGCTCCTAGTAGCCATTGTTGTGGCTTGCCAGACTAATTCGGAGCACTTGAAGAGCTAGAGTCACAGAAAGAAAGACTTGCATTTCTATAGCGCCTTCCATGACCTCAGGATGTCTCAAAGCACTTTACAGACAATGAAGTACATTTTTGAAGTGTAGTCACTGTTGTAATGTGGGAAACGTGGCAGCCAATTTGCGCACAGCAGGCTCCCACAAACAGCAATGTGATAATGACCAGATAATCTGTTTTAGTGATGTTGGTTGAGGGATCAATATTGGCCCCAGGACGCCGGGGCGAACTCCCCTCAAAATAGTGCCATGGGATCTTTTACGTCAACCTGAGAGAGCAGACGGGGCCTCGGTTTAATGTCCTATCTGAAAGACAGCCTTCATTGGGTAGGGGGCAGCAGGTTCCCTTGTCTGAAGGGCATCAGAGAACCAGTCAGATTTTTAAATTAAAACCCGGCAGCGTACATGGCCATTTTTCCACAACTTTTCATGGGGCGATTTGAACTTATAATCTCTGAGTTGCTAGTCCAGTAGCATAACCACTACACTGCTGTACCCCATATACTAACTGTCTACATATACATTGCTCTAAGTGTGTATATACTATATATATCCCTCTCCAAATGTAGCCATGGTGTGTGTGCAATCCCTGCACTTGTGTGAATACTGGTATGACTTTCTGCCCATTGACTGTGAGTGGGTCGTAAATGGGTGAGCCCAGTACTGGGTTTGGCTCTAACGCCCACCCTCCCCATGACCAAATAACCTACTGACCATTGGTGGCCGTGCCTTCAGCTGCCTGGGCCCTAAGCTCTGGAATTCCATCCCTAAACATCTCCACCTCTCTACCTCTCTCTCCTCTTTTAAAACACTCCTTAAAACCTACCTCTGTGGCCAAGTGTCAGCCAGTGACTCAGTGGGTAGCACACTCGCCTCTGAGTCAGAAGGTTGTGGGTTCACAGTCCCACTCCAGGGACTTGAGTACAAAAATCTAGGCTGACACTCCAGTGCAGCGCTGAGGGAGTGCTGCACTGTTGGAGGTGCTGTCGTTTGGATGAGACATTAAAGATCCCATGGCACTATTGTGAAGAAGAGCAGGGAAGTTCTCCCCGGTGTCCTGGCCAATATTTATCCCTCAATCAACATCACTCAAACAGATTATCTGGTCATTATCACATTGCTGTTTGTGGGAGCTTGCTGTGTGCAAATTGGTTGCCATGTTTCCTACATTACAACAGTGACTACACTCCAAAAGTACTTCATTGGCTGTAAAGCATTTTGAGACGCCCGGTGGCCGTGAAAGGCGCTATAGAAATGCAAGTCTTTCTTTTTTTTCTTTTCAAGCTTTTGGTCATCTGCCCTAATATCTCCTTATGTGGCTGGGTGTCAATTTTTGTTTTATAAAGCCCCTGTGCAGCGCCTTGGGACATTTTACTATCTTAAAGGGGTTATATAAATGTTGTTGTTGACACTTGCTGTCTAGGCTTACACATGAAGGATGGCCACTTGGGAGAGGTGTTAGATTGATGTTGATGCCAATGGAAAATTACCATAACATCAGTCAGTACCTTGAAGTGTGAATTTATCTACCTGTGTGACTGGTTGTACGTGTGTGCAATAGAGATAGATTGGTACCAAAGATTGGTGCCTTCAATTCCACAACTCCTGGCAGAGGTCGAATGCCAAGATCAGATTGAGATGCCACCTATAGTTGTCCCATTTTCACAGCAAATCCAAACACACTCTGAATCCAGGGAAAGTAAATGCGCCACATGCATTTTTTTATGCATAAATCAATTTTCTTCATTATTTGAACAGTTCCCCTTTTGGAACAGGAGAGGCTAAGAATAAACCTTCAAGTCACAACGATAACCATTGCTGATACTGTTATTAGTGTACCAGAAACTGTTGTGGTTTTTGCTTAGTAGTAAAGAGTTATGCAATGTGTGACAGAGTCAGCCCCAGGCGCAGTCTGCAGCTTCTGCAGCCAATCACAAGAGAGCGGGAACTTTAACGCTTGTTCTGTCTCAGTGTGGCGATGATCTACTCCAGTCACAGCATGTGGAGACATAATGAACAGGCATGGGAATATTTCTTCTGCCGTTTGAATTCACTTGAAATACCAAGGAGAGCAATTCTTCCCACATTTACTTAGGGATTCGCTGTACACTGAAGGGCCAATTTCTAACTCCCACTGGCTGGGAAGCTCGCTTGAGTGGACGGCACTCCTGTGCGGCAGTCTTCATCGGAGGATTTTTAAGGCCGCCAGCCAGCTGCTCGCCTGCTTCGGGTGGAAGATGGCAGCAGGTTGGGTCAAAAGTTGGGGGAAGGGTGGGGAGCCCTGAATCTGCCCGCCATCACCAAGAGAAAGCTGGGGGGTGGGGAGCAAGGTAGGTCTAGGCGGTGGGGGTGTTGGGGGGGGGGAGGTGTTGCGAAGATCTCATGGCTGGGGGGGGAGGGGAGGCCAAGGCAGCAGAAGTCCGGACCATCCATGTGGCGGGGGGGGGGGGGGGGCAGAGAAGCACTCTGACCTTAGAGGGTGTCACTAGTTACCCAACAGCCTTACCATGCCAGGATATGGCTGCGATGGGTGTTTCTATGTAGGAGTGGGTTAAATTGCCATCTGGATCCCATGCACATCATTTATTAATGAGTCTCCCACCAGAATCCGACAAAATCAACAGCCGTTAAAATGGGGAATTGGCAGGAACGGAGCAGGAAATGGAGCCGCTCATTTTTAGCAGCTCTCCCGCTGCTTAGCTGCTGATTGGGGAAGAGCTAAAATTTCCTCTGAGGTCTCTGGGAAATAAACTCACTGCTTTTTTTTAATGATTTCGAGAAAGATTTATGTCTCATATCTGTACTTACAAGAAACTCCCCTGGCTCAGTCACTGCTTTCTGAAGCACTCACTGTTCCCCAGCTCTCCAAAACGGCTGGTGCTATATACATAGGAACAGGAGAAGGCCATTCAGCCCCTCGAGCCTGTTCTGTCATCTTATTAGATCATGGCTGATCTGTATCTTAACTCCATCGTCCCACTTTGGTTCCATAACTCTTAATACCCTTGGTGAACAAAAATCTAGCAATCTCAGTTTTGACATTTTTGATTGACCCCCAGTCTCAACAGCTTTTTCAGGGAGAGAGTTCCAGATTTACACCACCCTTTGTGTGAAGAAGCGCTTCCTGACATCACCCCTGAACGGCCTGGCTCTAATTTTAATGTTATGCCCCCTTGTTCTGGACTCCCCCCATCAGAGGAAATAGTTTCTCTACCTCATCAACTCTTATAATCATCATTATACAGATACATATGTACCAATAATTACTCAATCTGTCTCTAGAATATTCTGCACCCTAAAGCAAGATCTAAATTACCTGAAATAAAAACAGAAAATGCTGGAAATGCTCAGCAGGTCGAGCAGCATCTGTGGAGAGAGGAACTGAGTTAACGTTTCAGGTCAATGACCTTTCGTTAGAACTGGAAAAAAGCAGTAAATGGAACACTGTTCCACTTCCTGCTTTTTTCCAGTTCTGACGAAAGGTCATCGACCTGAAACGTTAACTCTGTTTCTCTCTCCACAGATGCTGCCCGACCTGCTGAGCATTTCCAGCATTTTCTGTTTTTATTTCAGATTTCCAGCATCCGCAGTATTTTGCTTTTCTAAATTACCTGCTTCAGCTTATCCATTCACTTTGGTGCAACACTGTCTCAGGAAAAGCATTGTTTATTGAACACAGAGCCAATTCGAAGATAAGTTTAGGTAGAAGAGAAGGACATTCATTCCATCCAGCCTGGGCTAACCTTCGAGCTAGTATTCTGCGACGGAGCAGGTAATTTCCCTCAGCCCCACGCGGTCCCAGAGTCCAGTTGTAGGAACCTGCCTCCTTCTTTCACGTGTTTTTCAAATGTCTGAACCCTAAACTACACTCCACCCTCTTCCTCTTTTCGGGATTTTATGTGAATCATCGCTGCTCAATCCAATCATTAACTGGAATTACTTTGGTAGCAGTTCCTTTACAAACTCGTTCTCTAAACTATTCCAGCAACAAATTATCTCTTGCGATCTTCAAGGGTTGACTATCAGTTGCAATAAGGCTGTGTCAAGCTCTGCCTGATGACTTTTATTAATTTGAATACAGAGATCCTGCTTGCAAGACGCATCCTTGTTAATAGTTTAACATTCTGTGAAAGCTGCACTCACCTGGGTGCTTTTTATTATTCTAATAGTAATTTTTCTTTTCACGGTACATGAATTGAGAACTTATAAAATCTGTCTGCCAGGGAAGACTGTCAATTTCCTGGACCCAGCAGCAGTCTACACATTAAATTAGGTCACTTGGGAGGGGACAGAGGTGAAACTGGATGTTGGCCAAATCCCAGGCCATCATTTCATTGTGTCTTTGATGAGCTGAGTAGATTGTGTCTGTGAAGGTGTCCACAGGCTGAGATCCCAGCTCGTGTTTAAATTGTAAAAAGAGTAATTGTAATTCAGCAAAGAAAACACCCGCTTCTCCTGGCCCCACAAGGAAAGTAAAATAAACTAAAACTTCCGTTAAATGGTCGCTGACTCTCCTATCTTCACCTGGCGGGAAAAAACCACAGCGGCTCAGGCCGGAGTTAAAATTGATGACCTCATCAACCCAGTACAGGAAACTCTTTTTTATCTGGCACCGACGGGACTGGCGTGGTGCCGGTTGATCAAAAAGTCCGGATTACAGAGAGGTATACTTACCAAAGTACGAGAGCCCCGTACACGGCCACAGGTGCAGGAGCCCCGGTTACACGGCACTTGCGCAGGAGTCCCGGTTACACGGCCACAGATCCAGGAGTCCCTGTTGCATGGCCACAGGTGCAGGAACCCCGGTTACATGGCCACAGATCCAGGAACCCCGGTTACACAGCACTTGTGCAGGAGTCCCTGTTGCACGACCACAGGTGCAGGAACCCCGGTTACATGGCCACTAATATACAGTAAAACTTACCTGAACCGACTCCTGAATTTTGCCGGTTAAGAGAGATTTCCGAATATTTAGGTGCTGGTTGAAAGAAAGTTTCCTGTACTTAAAGAAGGATCCTGCCGGCTTCAGGCGTTGGACCTTTCCCACCGGCGCAGAAGAGCAGGTTAAAATCAGGATCGGCACAAACCAGGCCGGTAGGTCACCGGGGGGGGGGCATTTTAACTGGCCACCCGCCCGGTTTCTACCTGGCAGGTAGGGTTAAAATTGCCTTCTGTATCTCAGAAGTTAGGACAGGGTGGTCTCCGTGAGTGTCAACATTTACAGAGAACTGGATTAATGACAATCTATCTGTGTCCCCTGGTGGGCACCCATCTGCTCTGTTGTAGTTGAGATGTGTTGGAGTCCCTGGCATTTAATGAGGTACTGTAGTATGTTCCCTTTCAGATGTGTTTAAGATGATTAAAGGAGTTGATTGGGTAGATAGAGAGAAACTATTTCCTCTGGTGGGGGGAGTCCAGAACAAGGGGGTGTAACCTTAAACCTAGAGCCAGACTGTGATGTCAGAAAACACTTCTTCACACAAAGGGTGGTGGAAATCTGGAAAACTCTCCCTCAAAAAGCTGTTGAGGCTGGGGGTCAATCAAAAATGTCAAAACTGAGATTGGTAGATTTTTGTTAGTCAAGGGTATTAAGGGTAACAGAACCAAGGCGGGTAGATGGAGTTAAGATACAGATCAACCATGATCTCATTGATTGGTGGAACAGGCTCGAGGGGCTGAATGGCCTCCTCCTGTTCCTATGTTCCCTTGTGGTCTGTTCAATGCTCTCCTCTATTCACATATTAGCCTTTTCACTGAGTTTGGATTTGAGAATTCAAATTTCAGACGCTCTCAAAATTTAAGCTTATTTAAAGATTCACCCCAAATACCTACGTGAGTCTGTGGTGAATAAAAATAAAACATAAAACGGTTCAAATTAATTGCATAAAACAGCTCCCAGGGCCTAGCCGGTAAAACTGGTTCCTGCTACTCACTCTTTCACTTCTTATCTTTGGTAATCAGGCAGCGCTAGTGTCAGATACAAAACATGAAGTGGATTAAGTTGCAAGTTAATGATACCAGAGGTCACTAGCATTCAATTCAATAGCATGGTGTACCATCCATCCATACACTCTACAGTAATTATGTTTTCTTATTGTAGATGACTCCATTGACTCCAGAAGGGAACTCCTGCAGCGTCTGTTAGAAAAAGACATCAGTAACTTGAAGAGAATATTAAGAAAAGAACATGTTGCCCTGATCTTTGTGGAAGACTACACATTGATGCACTTGGCTGTTCTCACTGGAGATGTGGAGTTTGTTCAGCTTGTACTGAAGCACGGAGGCTCTGTAAATGCCCAAACATCCAGAGGGTTCACACCCCTGATTATAGCCGTACAGAACAGGTTTGTGGACTTGTGTGTGTTACTAATTGAGGAGGGAGCTGATGTCAATCTAACAGATGAAGACAATTGGGCACCTCTGCATTTTGCATCTCAAAATGGGGATGACCGGATTGGCCGGCTGCTGTTGGATAAGGATGCCCATGTCAACGTAAAGGAGTACGATGGTTGGTCGCCTCTCCACCTGGCCTCTCAGAATGGCCATGAAAATGTAATCCGAGTTCTCTTCACGCGCCAGGCCAATCTCAACTTACAGGAGAGTGACAATCGTACATCTCTTCATCTTGCAGCCTATTACGGCCACTATAACATCACCAAGCTTCTGATTGGGCAAGGAGCTGATTTAAACAAAACACAGGTTGGCCTCAGGACGCCACTCCATTTGGCGGCCGAAAGGGGTTTCTTCAGGGTTGCAAGGCTACTGGTCAACAGCGGAGCTGATGTCGATTGTCTGGACCACTCTCATTCCACCCCTTTGCATTTGTCGGCACTGAATGGTCACACGGGGATCTGTAGGTATCTCTTGAAAAATGGGGCTAATATCAATCAAAAGACCTTACAGAATTGGACGCCTCTGCACCTTGCCTCTCTGAAGGGGCAAATAACAACCGTCCACCTGCTAATTGAAAGTTCCTCTGACCTTGATATCGGTGGAGATATGGAATGGACTCCTTTACACTTGGCAACATGCTACAACCAAGAGGAGGTTGTCTCAGAGCTTCTTGTAAGCGGTGCCAATCCCAATGTAACTGAGGAATCAGGGTGGACGCCACTGCATCTTGCTGCCCACAAAGGCAGACTCCGCAGTCTTGTGATGTTGCTTGATCACAAAGCCGATGTCAATGCTGCCAATAGATTTGGGTGGACTTCACTGCACTTGGGTGCCCTGAATGGCAATGCTACAATTGTAAGGACGCTGATAAGACACAATGCAGACCTGAAAGCTGAGGACACATATCGGAACACCCCCCTCCAGTTATCCATGAAACACCGGAAACAAAGTGTGGTCAGTGTACTTACAGGGGAGGAGTCGTCGAAGGCCGATTCATAGCCTTAGATTCGTATGTTGTACGATTCCACTGTATCTGACCCTCAAACTCAAAGACTTTGAATGTAATAACCAAGGGGCTGGGGAGGTGAAGTTCATTAGGAAATAACTCTTCTGTATCTGGGACCTGGGCTAAATGAAAGCCTCCTCACTCTGCCAGGGCCTTTATGTGAAATCAATGTTGGGGATGCCTCAACCCGGCTAATTTGGCACTGTAGCACCAACCTGTTCATAGGAACATAAGGATTAGGAGCAGGAGTCGGCCATACGGCCCCTCGAGCCTGCTCCGCCATTCAATGAGATCATGGCTGATCTTCTACCTCAACTCCATTCACCGGCCCTATCGCCATATCCCTTGATTCACTGTGTTCATAATTTGGCGATTCACAATCTCACTCAAAGTGGTTGTGAAGATACCTGGTTACTGTCTTTAGGGAAATTATTCTACCAGAGACGGACCAGCAGCTTTCTGAGCAGTTTTACTCACGGAATGAGACTTGACTTTGAAAAGTCTCTTGAAGACTTGGAGTGCAGATCTCTCTCTTTCCCTCCCATCCTCCCGTTCTCTACCTCTCTTTTCTCTCTCTCTCTCTCTCTCTCGCTCCTACAACTAGTTCTTCCCCTGCTGTCCGTTTACAGCAGTCTCCATGCTGGGGGTGCGGGATCGGTGAATCCAGATCGATGCTTGAACGGAAGGTTTGAGAACAATAAAAAGAAAAATGGACGGGATGGGGGTGGGGCAGGGAAGAGAAGATGAATAAAAGAGTAGTTTATTTAGAATAAAATTTATTTGTATTCCAAAGAAGAAAACTGATAGACAATGTAAAAAATAAAGTTTAAATTAGCCAGGCACCATGGAGGGGGGGGAATAGGATTTAACAAAATTGTGCCCCCTCCTGGGCGGTACCTGCATTGATCGCACGGTGGGGTTTTGGATCTTGGGGCCAGTGGCACCTACAACAGGTTTTGTGGCAGAACCGAATGTTTGCAAATGTTACCCACATATCCCTAAATTTTACTATGAACTCAACACTGCATTTCGCTGAAGTTTAACAATAAATTTTGCATTTTTATAAATAACAACCTCTTTGTTTTCTCTCTTATCCCTCTCTCCCTACAACAACAACAACAACTTGCGCCTTTAACATAGGGAAACGTCCCAAGGCGTTTGGCAGGAGCGGTTATCAAACAGAATTTGACACCGAGCCACATAAGAAGATATTAGTACAGAATTGGTCAAAGAGGCAGGTTTTTAGAGGAGGATCTTAAAGGAGAGAGAAGTAGAGAGGCGGAGAGATTTAGGGAGGGAATTCCAGAGCTTAGGGTCCAGGCAGCCGAAGGCACGGCCGCCAATGGTGGAGCGATTAAAATCAGGGGGTGAGCAAGAGGCCAGAATTGGAAGAGCGCAGAACTACAGGAGTATGCTCAACCAGCGTTGGCAACCCTAGCCTGAGATTCTCCCTACACATTATTGAGGCCTGTGATTTGATTCCGGATCTCCACTCTACAGCTGGAACAGAGGACGATTGGCATCCAACACTTGGGCTTGGCCTGGGCCAGCCTAAGCCACATTCATCCTTTAAAATGTTAACATATTTCGCAAACCGTTAAACCTCATGAAATTTGCCCTTTTTATTTTTTGATTTTCGAGGTGAGTGTCCATTACAAATGATGGATATAAAGTCAGGCAAGTCACTGAACACGAACCTCCACCTTCAAATTCTTGCACACATTCCATCATTCGAAACTCTGCACCGAAATGTGAACCTGATATTTCCTGACTGACATTGTACCCATATGAACGTTTAACAGGTTTGTACTAAATTCCTCTGTGTGCTTTCTTGGTGCAGGAGTTAACCCCGAAACCATTAAACTGTGTGAAATCTGCCCTTTAATAGAGCGAGGGTTTCCAACTCTCCAGGATTGCCCTGGAGTCTCCAGGAATTGAAGATTAATCTCCTGGACACTGCTCCGAGCAAACCCCGGGAGAAAATCATAGCGCTATTTTAAAAAATTTATAAATGTTAGAAATATAGGAACAGGAGGAGGCCATTCAGTCCCTCGAGCCTGTTCCGCCATTCAACGAGATCACGGCTGATCTGTGACCTAACTCCATATACCCACCTTTGCCCCATATCCCTTAATACCTTTGGTTAACAAAAAGCTAGCGATCTCCGATTTAAAATTAACAATTGACCCCCAGCACCAATTGCCATTTGCAGAAGAGAGCTCCAAACTTCTACCACCCTTTGTGTGTAGAAGCGTTTCCTAATTTCACTCCTGAAAGGTCTGGCTCTAATTTTTAGGCTATGCCCCTTAGTCCTAGAATCCCCAACCAGCGGAAATAGTTTCTCTCTATCTACCTTATCAATTCCCCTTAATATTCTGAAAACTTCGATCATATCACCCCTTAACCTTCTAAATTCTAGGGTATACAACCCTAATTTGTGTAATCTCTCCTTGTAACTTAACCCCTGAAGTCCGGGTATCATTATTTTTTAAGTTATGAAGAAATTGGAGATGGAGGTAAAATGGCTGTTTGACGGGCGGTTGGAGGCAGGAGGTCATGTGATAAAACCACCAGGAATTTGCTCAACCAGAGTTGGCAACCCTTGACTGAGCTTCCCTCTCATCTACAGGAAACTTTTTTTTTTATCTGGCATGGACGGGACCGACGTGGTGCCGGTTCATCAAAAATTCCGGATAACCGAACGCTATAGTAAAAGATACGGAGCTGAGAGCTCCGTATAAAGCAACAAACCCAACAGCTTCAGAACAATGGGCACAAGTTGCAAGCGTCTCTGTAGCTTAGCAACAGCTGCAGCCACACCCTTGCACAGCAACAAATGGAGTAAAAAAAGTAATAAAAGTTACCTGAACCTACTCCTGAATTTTGCCGGTTAACCGAGATTTCCGGTTATTTAGGTGCCGGTAAATCAAAAGTTTCCTGTACAAGGCACGTTGAAGGACAAAGCTTCACCGCCAGACTCCCACACTATCGCAGCAAGGGATGGGCAACAATTGCTGGTCTTGCCAGCGACGCCCACCTCCCATGAACAAATAATTTTTAAGAAACTCACTGCGGTATTTGTGATCAAAGTGAAGGGTAAGAAAAGAAGAGGGCTTTCATTTTGGCGACAATTCCAATTTGCACGCCTTCACCTTGCTCGGTAGTGGCCTAAGATGTCCAACGTGAGCCGTGTCTTGCCCACCACATCCTGAAATGTTTGTACCAGAAACAGGGGACAGACTTTCAAACAGTGGATTTGTGAGCTGCATAAAAAATATATTTTAATTTTTGATGAGCTAAATGTCAATGTGCTCAGACCAAAGAAGCTGAAGGATGTCGAGCGCTGTTTTATTTGGTGGCTTTTAAATGTGGGAAGGACTGTTTTTGTAAGAGGAGGTGATCATGTGTAAAGTAATAGGGGCTGTCGTTGACTGTATCAGGTACACTAATGTCCCATTATGGGAAAACCAGATTGTAAAGTCTGTAGGTATTATGGCGAATTAATACACAGACTACAAGAGTAACTTTAACAGGACTTTACTATTCGAAGGTCAGGGCGAATCTGCCCAATAAATTCTGACACAGCACTTATATACCGGTGTGGTCACCGTCGGTATTACAGTATACAGCAGCCAAGATAAAGTAGTGCCACACCTAAAATAGTTCTCTTAAAGGTGAACGGTTACATACAATAGTTCTCTTAAAGGTAGAACAGTTACATACACTACAATCCTCCCTTTTTAGCTTACAACATACTTATTCCCCATTAAACATAACATAACATATATCCAACTTCATGTTAAAACAGTTCACAGATGTAGTCTCTGCGGAAACAGTTCACAGATTCAGTCTCTGCGGGAAACAGTTCACAGATTCAATCTCGGTGGATGCGCCTTCCGTGCTTCTTGACTCGGTCCTGACAACACCTCAGTGGTGTAGCAGTTCCCTGTGGTGTAGTCGGTTCACGTTGCTGGAGTGACTCATCCAATAGTCCTTCACTGGACTTAACAGCTTGAACTTCCATCCTTCTGAACCAGCATTGTTGGCTTGTAAAAACTTGAGTACCTTGGGAAGTTTTTCTACTTCCAAACTGATTTGGCTCCGTTCGAAGGGACCCTGTGCGTGATCTAATAGTGATGATGATGGTCCAGATGATCATCATCTTCTGCTTTGTCTTTTCCTTTTCTGCTTCTTGGAGACTCTCTGGGCTCCACTGTCAGCTGCCAGCTGCATGCACAGTTCCTCCTTCTCGTCCTCCTTTTTCCGTAGTAGCGCCACCATCTCCCGATGTTCCTTAGACTTTTTGTGATTCTTCATGGTTTCTGCACTTTGGGAGTTTTCATCACAAGCTGGGCAGAACAGGTCATCGTAATATTCGATGTCGTCCAACAGGTCATGGTAATATTCGGTGTCACCTTGAGCTAGGCCAGTGAGAGGGTCTTCTATTTCCTCCATACCCAGCTGGACATTAGCCAGCTTTTGTTCCAAATCCAGATATCTTTCCTGAAGAGACTTCTTCAGGCGTTCAGCTTCATCCAGCTTTTTCTGGGCTTCCTGCAAGTCATTTACTAATGATGTCATTTGTGATTTCAATACTTCAACTTCATTCGGAGATTGGTTGATCGGACTATTCAATCCCTCTACTGCAGCAGCTGTTTCAACCTTCTGTTGTTCAACATTGACGTGAGTCAGCATACTTTTGGCATCCAAGGGTTGCTCTGCTGCCATCTTCTCAGTCTGTGTTGCAACCTCAGCTATTTCAATAACTTTTGGGAGCTCCAAACCCCTCTCCTTTGAAGATTTAAACTCCTGTTCAGTTTGTTCCCATTTCAGAGTCTTGTCCTTCAGCATATGAAGGAGTTGGCTGACCGTTAACTCTTCTGACCTCATACGTTTCCCAGTAGCTGCAGGGCTGTTTATAACCTTGCCCTGGGGCTCCTTTGCTGCTTCTACTTCGCCATCATCCGCAGCCTCCACCATTCGAATTTCCCCACTTGAATCGTCCGGTGATGCTGCACCCAACTTCAGTAGGAGCTCGGAGTTCATGGCGACCAAATCAGTCTTTTCTGCCTGCAATCCGCTAACAAGCGCTTTCAGTTGCTGAACCTCTTGCTCCACCAGATTAAAGCACGCACCTTCTGAAACCGAATCAGCTTTGATTCGTTTGGCCTCCTTGCCCCGACGGTTTGTGTGCTCCTGCTCCTTTTTCTCCATCAGCTGTTTCTGTTGTCTTTCCAGGTTCTCCCACTCTGTGTCACAGAACTTTTTCATTGCTTTCATCTCTTGTTCGAGACGGCAACTCAATTGTTCTAATTGCTGTTGTAATTTGAAATGGAGTTGAGTTCGAGCCCGGTGTTCCTCAGAATTGTGCATATCTGTAAACTGGACAGACTCAGAATTCTCTGTCAAGCTATGTTGTTGTTGTTCAGTGGAATTCTGTTCTGAAACTTTGTTCTCCTCTGAAGCATAAGCATTTATGCACTCCTTCGTTTTTCCAACCTTAGTCAGCAAGTCCATTTTAAATTTGTCTTTCGCACCTGGGCTGGTCTTATCGTCATCCGTTTCAGAGTCTGAGCTGATTGTCTTCACCGAGTTCTCACTCATTATTGCTTTTAAATAGTGCCATTCCATGTTTATTTCCCAGATCCACTCCCGTCCCAGAAGTGGTGGACCTCCCTCAGGTAGTACATATAAATACATTCCTTGGTGTGCTTTGCCCCTGTCTCTCACCTTGACTTTTATCTTTCCCATGGGGTATACTTTCTGCCCCGTGTATGTCTGCAATACGATCTTGGTATCTCTCAAGGGTATGTGTGAGAATAGCCGGTTGTAATCCCTTCGATTTATGACTGATAGGGCTGATCCTGTGTCCAATTCCATTTTCACTTGGACTCCGGCTATTTTTAGCATGACCCAGATAGTTTGCAGGTCAGCTTCCTTACTCACATTGTGAATTCTCAGACTACCCAGTTCCTGAACGGTTGGGTCTGAATCCGAATTCTGTTCATCTGAACTCTTCTCAGCCACCTTGTGTACCTTATTGTACTTTTCCTGCAGTGACTTTTTTTTGTTGTTGTTGGTCTTCTTTCCTGACCGGCATACCTTAGCTATGTGACCAAGTTTGCCACATTTTCTACATTCCTGGTTTTTAAACCCACAACGATAACATTTCGATGTACCCGAAGTAATTTGATCCACACTGAGTACTGCTGCCTTCAGCTGCATTTCCGCTGCGGCTTCGTGCGATGCTGCAATAAGGACAGCCTTATCAAGTGTGAGATCGTTCTCTTCTAGCAGACGCTTTTGTGTTCCTTCCTTCGACAACCCGCACACGAACTTGTCTCTCAATGCCTCTGTCAGATTTTCCCCAAACTGGCAGTATTTCGCTAGTCTACGCAGTTCAACCAAGTATTCCGCGTTGCTTTCCTCTTTCCGTTGCGTTCTCGCATAGAATTTGAATCGTTCCGCCAACATCAGTGGTGTGGGGTTCAAATGATCCTTCAGGACAGCAACAATATTAACGAAAGTCTGATCCGCCGGTTTAGCTGGTGATAGAAGATGCTTCAATAGCCCGTATGTCTTTGCCCCCATTGCGTTTAATAAGGTGAGAGCTTTATCATCATCTGCTATCTTATTGGCCTCACAATATATCTCGATACGTTCTACGTACGTGGCCCAATCTTCCACCTCGGAATCGAAGTTGTTGATGTTACCATGCTTAGGCATCTTCACTATCTCTCACTATCTTTCTGCGAAACAAACACGAAATTTTTCTTTAACTTTTTTTTTCCAAAATGGCAGTTTCCCGCGCTTGTCTTCTTCCTCCGCCCACTTTCAAAATGGCGGTTTCCCGCTTCTGTCGTCTTCCCCGCCTACTGGCGGCTTCCCGCGTTTCTTCCCCTGGTGGGAGGGGTAAGCTTTTCCCTCGGGCGACGACCGCTGGCTTTCGGGGTTTGCAGCCTGCGCGTCAGCTTCAGTGCGTTCCTTGTTCCCTTTTCTCGGCAGGGCAACCGGCGCTGGGTACAACCCGTTGACGGCGAACAGTTTCAGCCGCTGGGCTGGATCTCGCTCAGTCTCCCTCGCTCGGGCTCTGTTGTTCCCTTTTCTCGGCAGGGCAACCGGCGCTGGGTACAACCCGTTGACGGCGAACAGTTTCAGCCGCTGGCTGGATCTCGCTCAGTCTCCCTCGCTCGGGCTCTGTCTCTCCCGCTCGCTCGGGCTCTGTCTCTCCCTCAGCGGCTTCCAATCGCGCCTCCCAGCCCTCTCGCAGTCCGGTGCTTTCCTCCCCGGCTGCGGCTGAGTTCTCCGTGATTTATTTATTTTTATATCTTCCCGCGCCTTACGATCCCGGTCACAGCGCTTCGTGGCCTCGGTCGCTGCCCGGCCTTTTTCACTCCAATCGCGCCTCCCAGCCCTCTCGCAGTCCGGTGCTTTCCTCCCCGGCTGCGGCTGAGTTCCCCGCGGTTTATTTATTTTTATATCTTCCCGCGCCTTACGATCCCAGTCGCAGCGCCTCGTGGCCTCGGTAGCTGCCCGGCCTTTTTCGCCGGTCACGGTCTAGCTGCCTCATGACGCCGTTGCGTCTCCCAGCCCGCTTGTACCGCGGCTTCCGTGCTCCACGCTGCCCCAGTCTCAGCGCCTCTGGGCCCGACTTCTGTCCGGCTCCTTTCCCCCCGACCGTGGTCGAGTTCACCGCCCTTATCCTCCGTTTATTTTTTTATTTTCCCTTTACTCACAGTCACCGTGGCCGACTTGCTTCTCGTGCTGATCGGCTCACTCACCACCGTGGCAGAAGGGACAATCAGTGCCTGTTGCTGATGGAAGGCTTCGTGTCTGAATTCTTCCTTCTTCCTTGCTCTGCAGAGTCGAATTTTCTCTCAGCAGAACGACGAGGGCGGGTGCCTCTTCTCGACGCTCGTTAACTGCTTCGGAAGTATTGTTGCCGCAGGGTAAGATCGAACTCGTCGCCACTGTAAAGTCTGTAGGTATTATGGCGAATTAATACACAGACTACAAGAGTAACTTTAACAGGACTTTACTATTCGAAGGTCAGGGCGAATCTGCCCAATAAATCCTGACACAGCACTTATATACCGGTGTGGTCACCGTCGGTATTACAGTATACAGCAGCCAAGATAAAGTAGTGCCACACCTAAAATAGTTCTCTTAAAGGTGAACGGTTACATACAATAGTTCTCTTAAAGGTAGAACAGTTACATACACTACACAGATTACTGGGCTTTTTTTTAAAAAAACACACATGATTGATCTCACTCAGTGAGCCTCAGTTATAATTTTTTTTTAACCTTCCTCGCACTGAGAGAATAATCCAAGCAGATTCTCGAGGTCCAATGCCAGGGGACGGCACTTGCGCGTGAAACCATCAGATCACTCGGAGTAACAACAGAAAATGCTGGAAAAACTCAGCAGGCCAGGCAACATCCGTGGAGAGAGAAATAGAGTCAGCGTTTCGGGTTGAAACCCTTCTACAGAACTCGGAGTCACTGGCTGTTCCTCTTCTGTGCATCGCGTCCCTCACGTTGTTTAGCAGGATTCTAGAAACTTTTCTAAGACATGGAGGTGTCCAAACTCTGAGAGAGAGAGAGAAAAAGTCACATAATCGAGTTGTTCATTCATCTATTGTTTTAGAAATATAGGAACAGGAGGAGGCCATTCGGCCCCTCGAGCCTGCTCCGCCATTCAATGAGATCATGGCTCATCTGTACCTCAACTCCATTCACTCGTCTTGGCTCCATATCCCCTGATTCCTATCTATTGATCTATTTGATCGATAGTGATCAAAACTGATCATTATTCAGGGTATAAAGTCTATATCAGATTGTACTGTGGGCTGGTAGGCCTCCAAAATAATCTTTTTTCTTTAATAGATCAGATACTTTGTCCTATGAGGAGAGATTGCGTAGACTCGGCCTATACTCTCCAGAGTTTAGAAGAATGAGGGGAGATCACATTGAAACATAAGAACATAAGAAATAGGAGCAGGAGTGGGCCAATCGGCCCCTCGAGCCTGCTCCGCCATTCAATAAGATCATTTTTACAGGGCTTGACAGGGTAGATGCAGGGAGGATGTTTCACCTGGCTGGGGAGTCTAGAACCAGGGGTTACAGTCTCAGAATAAGGGGTCGGCCATTTAGGACTGAGATGTTTGTCCTTACACTTCATGAAGTGCGAACTAATGAGTAAGCACAGCTGTTTCTGCCCGAAATAAACGGAGCTCTTAAGACACTATGACAGACAACTTTGAAATTGATGTAAATGCAAATGAGTAATGAGCAATGTCACTTTTTTGGCCGATATAAGCGACTGCCCCTGTTAAACGTGAACGTTTTAGGTGATGGGAGCTATATTAGAAAAGTGCTGTTGCCCATTCAGCCGTACACCTGCTGAGAGATAGACAGGCAGAGAGAGAGTTATAAAAACAGAAAATGCTGGAGATACTCAGCAGGTCAGGCAGCATCAGTGAAGAGAGAAACAGAGTTAACGTTTCAGGTCGATGACCTTTCATCATGAAATTCCATTTCCTGCTTTTTTCCAGTTCTGACGAAGGGTCATCGACCTGAAACGTTAACTCTGTTTCTCTCTTCACAGATGCTGCCTGACCTGCTGAGTTTCTCCAGCATTTTCTGTTTTTATTTCAGATTTCCAGCATCTGCAGTATTTTCTTTTTGTATTAAAGAGAGAGTTATACTGAGTGTAACTGAGAAACTATTATTAATGAAGGATAAAACACTTAGGGGGAAAAATTCAGTTGTTTGTGCCTCCCGTTAGTGCCTTAAGAGGGCGCTAATGGGGTGCAAAGCAACTAGCGCCCGGGCGCGGCGATGTTTGCGCCGCTCGTGAAATTAACTAGATATTTTGCGGCGGCGCTAAACACTACCGCCACGATCTCCTGAGCCGGCAGATTGTGACGTCAGTCGAGTGCGCAACGCCCCAGTAGCGCCCCGGACTGGATATTGAGTGGCGCCCTCTGCCTTACCGCCTGCCGCTAGCAACGACAGGTTGAGGGGAGCGTTTTGCTGTCAGAAAGGGACTGGGGGAGCGCTATTTAAAGGCGGCCGCTTCCTGCCTTTTTTTGTCGGTGACATTTTTGCACCACGCATTCTGAGAGAGAGAGAGAGACTTCTGGAGAGATTCAACGCTGTGTGAAGGAGTTTTGAGTACTGAGCAGCACTTTGCAGGTTCATTTTGATTTGCCCTTCCTTGCTTCGCCAGCGCTCTGAGGTAGCGCCTCACTCCTCGGCGTTTGCGCCTTAAGACAGGTGTGAAACGCCTGATTTAGCGCTCCAATCACCTCCAGGGGCGATAAAAGCCAAGTTTGCTGTTGGAGGCGATAATTAGCGCTAGGCGCTAAACTTTGCGCACGGCCGATAATGGCGCCCCAAATGGGGCGATACTGAATTTTTCCCCCTTAGGCCTAGAAATGCTCCTCGGGCGGTGGCACTAACTGGGCGGTATCGGCCGTTCTACGCAGCGGCGGATATTCAGTCCCATTGCAGTTAATGAAACTGAATATCAGCCACTGCGTACACCGGGCGGTCCATCCAATACTGCCCGTTTGGCGCCGTCCCCCCCCCCCCCCCGAGACAAATTCCTAGCCCATTGCACTGTTCTTCAATTCTCTAGAAGCGGGTTCCTTACCTCGATAACGCTGTATATCCATTCTAGGAACTCAGACACTTTTGTGTAAACTCCTGGATGATTCGCTTCCGCACAGCCGATGCCCCAGCTCACCACTCCGGTCAAGTGCCAGGCTTGAACATCCTCACATACCAGAGGGCCGCCACTGTCTCCCTGCAATGTACACCCACAGTCAGTCTTCAATAAATCTCATTGGCATGGGGGGCGGTGACCATACCAAATCATAGAATCATAGAAAGTTACAGCACGGAAGGAGGCCATTTCGGCCCATCGTGTCCACGCCGGCCAACAAAGAGCTATCCAGCCTAATCCCACTTCCCAGCTCTTGGTCCGTAGCCCTGCAGGTTACAGCATCCCAAGTGTACATCCAAGTACTTTTTAAATGTGATTAGGGTTCCTGCCTCTACCACCCTTTCAGGCAGTGAGTTCCAGACCCCCACAACGCTCTGGGTGAAAAAATTTCCCCTCAAATCCCCTCTAAACCTTCCACCAATTACTTTAAGTCTATGCCCTCTGGTTTTTGACCCCTCTGCTAAGGGAAACAGGTCCTTTCTATCCACTTTATCTAGGCCCCTCATCATTTTATACACATCAATAAGGTCTCCCCTCAGTCTCCTCAATAAGGTCTCCCCTCAACTCAGAGAGGCCACAGAGACGACGGGTGTGGAAAGTGGAAAGTTCACATTGGAATGGTAGGGGGCGCTTTTTTCAAGTTAAGGTCAGTAAGCATTGTTAGGGCAGAGTAGAGGGAGCTCTACTCGACTTCCGGGTCAGGTACAGCACCCTGCATCTGCCTGTCCTCTACCTGACCTGAAAGTGTTTCACGTGGTGACTGAGTAACAAAGATGGAAAATACGTTACGTTTCCCAACACTGACATCCTTTCCCTTGACCATCATTTAAAAATAAAATAAAAAGACTTGCATTTGTATAGCGCCATTCACAACCTCAGGACGTACCAAAGCTCTTCACAGCCAATGAAATACTTTTGAAGTGTAGTTACTGTTGTAATGTGGGAAACGCAGCAGCCAATTTGCACACAGCAAGCTCCCACAAACAGCAATGTGATAATGACCTGATAATAATCTGTTTCCGTGATGTTGATTGAGGGATAAACATTTGGCCAGGACACCGGGGAGAACTCCCCTGCTCTTCTTCAAAATAGTGCCGTGGGATCTTTTACATCCACCTAAGAGGGCAGGCAGAGCCTCGGTTTAACGTCTCATCCAAAAGACGGCACCTCTGACAGTGCAGCACTCCCTCAGCACTGCACTGGGAGCATCAGCCTAGAATATGTGCTGAAGTGGGACTTGAACCCACAACCTTCTGACTCAGAGGTGAGAGAGCTACCCACTGATGCCACGGCCATTAAAATACAAAAGCAGACTTCCTTTGCTCTGACCTCAGCTCACCTGGCACGCATCAACTTTGCCCTCCTTGTATCCTGCGCACAGCATTCTGGGAGTTATGGTGCCATTATACATGCAGCTGCTGTTACATCGCTCCGTGCTTATGAGAGGGACAGAAGCTTCCTTTAACAGATTTTCTACCTCATCTGAAAGATACGAAGTAAGAATGAATGCGTCAAATCCAAAGATTCCTCTACTGTTGAAACAATCTTCATCCTGGTGCCTCGAATACTTACAGGCATCTGCGCTTGCGTGGCCCCAGCCTGATATCCAACACTCTTTGCCCATTGCGACCTGCTGATTGTACCTCGGCAAGCAGATTGCCCTCACCGTATCTGTAAAACAGGTGATGATGTAAAGACGCTACAAATGCTGGGAATCTGAAATAAAAGCAGAGAAAGGAAATAAGCAGCAAGTCCGCTCGCCGCTGTAAAGAGAAAAGGCAGGTTAATGTCGCTGCAGGAGACACAACCAAAACATTAGCCTTCCTCTTCTCAGTTTACAGCTGCTGGCAGCCCTCCTGGGTACTTCCATCGCTTCCTATTCTTACGAAAGAAAGAAAAGGACTTGCATTGCTGTATCGCCTTATTCCCTCCTCTCAGACCTGTCTTGAAGAACACCTCATACAATAAATTACTTTGAAGTCCAGTCACTGTTGTGATGTAGGCGAATGTGGTGGCCATTTTGTGCACACAACAGTGTCCCATAAACACCAGCGTGATGGATGACCAGCTGATCCGTTTTTTTGTTGGAGCTGGTTGCGGGAGAAGTGTTGGCCAGGACACCCTGCTCTCATGTGAAGGATGGGATGGATATGGATAAAGGGTAAATATCAAAGAGCATCCTAGGAACGTAGGAACAGGAGTTGGCCATTCAGCCCTTCAGGCTTGCTCCGGCATTATAGGAAACTTTTTTTATCTGGCACCGATGGGGCCGGCATGGTGCCGGTTGAACAAAAAGTCCGGATTACAGAGAAGTATACTTACCAAGGTACGAGAGCCCCGTACACGGCCACAGGTGCAGGAGCCCCGGTTACACGGCACTTGTGCAGGAGTTCCGGTTACACGGCCACAGATCCAGGAGTCCCGGTTACACGGCCACAGGTGCAGGAACCCCGGTTACACGGCCACAGATCCAGGAGTCCCTGTTGCACGGCCACAGGTGCAGGAACCCCGGTTACACGGCCACAGGTGCAGGAACCCCGGTTCCATGGGCACAGATCCAGGAACCCAGGTTACATGGCCACAGATCCAGGAGTCCCCGTTGCACGGCCACAGATCCAGGAGTCCCTGTTGCACGGCCACAGGTGCAGGAGTCCCGGTTACACGGCACTTGTGCAGGAACCCCAGTTACACGGCCACAGGTGCAGGAACCCCGGTTACACGGCCACTAATATATAGTAAAACTTACCTGAACCTACTCCTGAATTTTGCCGGTTAAGAGCGAGTTTCCTGTAATTAGATCATGGCTGATCTGCACCTTAACTCCACTGCTCCATATCCCTGATACCCTTATTGAACAAAAATCTATCGCTCTCAGTTTTGAAAATTTCAATTTGACCCCCAGTCCCAACAGCTTTTTGAGGGGGGGGGGAGGGAAAGAGTTCCAAATTTTTTTACTAACCTTTTTGTGAAAAAGTGCTTCATGATTTCTCTCCTGAACGGCCGGGCTGTAATTTTAAGATGCTGCCCCCTTGTTCTGGATTCCCCGCCAGAGGAATTAGTTTCTCTCTATCTACTCTATCGAATCCTTAAAATTTTTTAAACACCTTGGTCAGATCGCCCCCTCAATCTTCAATATGCTCAAAGGAATACAAGCACAGTTTGTGCGCCCAATGACTGCCAGCCAATGTTCCCCCCCCCACCTAAGGTGCGCGGCCACGCCCCGACCGGGAGGTCCCGCGCAGGCCACTAACCAGCTGTTGCTGCTGGGAAAGGTACCGTGCGTGCACGGCCGCGCGCCAAGTTTAAAAGGGACCGCGCACAAAAAAAAATTAGGGGGAACATTGCTGCCAGCTGCTATACTCTGGTCATTGGGACTCCAGCAGTGTCATTCTTACTGTAGCTGCCAGTTTATTTTTGGTTGCTCTACAGAACTGGGAATATATCCTCACAAATTGTCCAATAGATATTCTGGTGTTGTTTTTGGAGGAGTTCTCCCAACGAGCCAGGAAGGTCTCCCCACTTAGCTCTCTGTATCGTGCTGTACAGGTGCGGAAAGACCACGGTTTGATTTCCAGTCTGTGCTGAGAATGGCTGGGGCATGAGGTTAGGGCAATAGAATTGCCTCAGGTATCAATGATTGGGGCCAACCAGAGTCATTACTCCTGTTTACTATCGGTTAATTCCTGCTGGCAAATGTGCAGCTCTGTTTGCCAAGGAATGGTCAGGATCCGGCTCCTTGTGTGCAGTTTTGGTCGCCTTATCTGAGGAAGGATGTTCTTGCCATAGAGGGAGTTCAGCAAAGATTCACCAGGCTGATACCTGGGATGGCAAGAATGACGTATGAGGAGAGATTGGGTCGATTGGGCTTATACTCGCTGGAGTTTAGAAGAATGAGAGGGGATCTCATTGAAACATAAAATTCTAACAGGACTACACAGACTAGATGCAGGAAGGATGTTCCCGATGGTCGGGGAGTCCAGAACCAGGGGTCACAGTCTAAGGATAAGGGGTAGGCCATTTAGGACAGCGATGAGGAGGAATTTCTTCACCCAGAGAGTGGTGAACCTCTGGAATTCTCTACCACAGAAGGCAGTTGAGGCCAATTCATTAAATATATTCAAGAAGGAGTTGGAAATATTTCTTAAGGCTAAAGGGATCAAGGGATATGGGGAGAAAGCAGGGACCGGGTACTGAATTTGGATGATCAGCCATGATCGCATTGAATGGCGGAGCCGGCTCAAGGGGCTGAATGGCCTACTCCTGCTCCTATCTTCCATGTTTCTGTGTTTCCTCTGTGATGCCTTCCATGGTTGAGCAGCTTATCTATGATGCCGCCTACAGTTGAATAGCCAGTGGGCACTCACTGTCTAGGCTGAGCTATTAAGAATGGCCACGTGGATGGAATACAGGAAAGTTGGTCAGGAGGGAAGGAACCATGCCCCAGCAAGAGTCAACACCTTCTGGAGAATGTAGGGTGGTGGGGGTAGGGGTCGAGAGAATAAAAACAGACTTTTTGTTAGAAAACTATCGGCTTTTACCAGGAATTAATTGTACAGACTCTGGCTGAGGAAGGGAACAATCTGTCTGACCGAATTAAACAAAGGTTCATACTTGAAAATTCAATTGGGTTTTTCAGCTTCATGAGGGCAATATCGTAGTCATGAGTGTCGTGATCATAATGGTTGCTGTAGATAATTTCCTCGACCACGTAGGTGGTTAGGCTGGTGAACAGGAGGACCTGTCTGTCCACGATGCCGGCGTACACTCGCCATTTGTAAGCAATTGGTAACCTGTAACAGAAAGAGACCTTATAACGGTCCTGCGACCCTAGAAACATGTACAGTTAAAAGCAAAGAGGTTGGACGCAGCATAGGAATGGGAGTAGACCGTTCCCCCCCTCGAGCCTGTTCCGCCATTCAATTAGATCATGGCTGATCTGTATCTTAACTTCACCTACCCGCCTTGGTTCCATAACCCTTGCCTAACAAGAATCTATCGATCTCAGTTTGGAAATTTTCAATTGACCACCCAGCCTCAACAGCTGAGTCGTATCACCTGGGGTTTTGACCTCTGCAATCTGCATTTGAAAGGAACCCTGCATAATGAGATGAAAAGTCACTTCTGGGGGTTCTGCATGAAATGGGTTTGAGTTGCCTGAACCCAGGTTCTAGTGGGCATGAGCCGTAATATTTGTCGGCTCACCCAGCCACCTAATAAAGGATGCAATAAAAAACCAGAAAATGCCAGAAACATAGAAACATAGAAGATAGGAGCAGGAGTAGACCATTCGGCCCCTCGAGCCTGCTCCGCCATTTAATGAGATCATGGCTGATCATCCAAATTCAGTACCCTGTCCCTGCCTTCTCCCCATATCCCTTGATCCCTTTAGCCTCAAGAAATATATCTAACTCCTTCTTGAATATATTTAATGAATTGGCCTCAACTGCCTTCTGTGGTAGAGAATTCCACAGGTTCACCACTCTCTGGGTGAAGAAATTCCTCCTCATCTCTGTCCTAAATGACTTACCCCTTATCCTTAGACTGTGACCTCTGGTTCTGGACTCCCCCGCAATCGGGAACACTCAGGCAACAGAGTCTAATTACTCAGCAGAATCTATTTGAACAGTGCACTGCAGCAAACAGTCTACAGAGTCTATTTAAACAGAGCCTCTATGAACTGCAGCAAACAGAACTCACGAGCGAAACTACAGCAATGTCGCCTGGTAAAAGCAGGATTATTTCTCCAGCAAAATGCAGTGAGTGGAGAATAGTTACACAATACAAATTGTGTGCTTAAAATCAATCGCAGTCACAGCAGTGCGGTCTCCAGGCGAGATTGACGGGGGAATCACTCACTCACCTTCATTCTGGCCGGGTATAGCGGTGTCACTATAGGTAGCCGTCAAAACCCTAAACCATCAAATCTGCTCCAGAATATGTATGAAGATAAAAAAATATGCTCTTCCGTAGAACATGAATTGATTCTTAACGCCCATGGATGAAGTAGAGACTAAGGGCTGGATTTTCATTGAGGAGTCGGGTAGGAGGCGGGACTACAACTTTCAGGTTTGTAGTCCCGCCTCCATCGAGTTGTGGCCAACACACGCGATTTTCACTTGATTGACCTTGTTGAGCCCGCCCAGTGGGCTCAGCAGGCCAATTAAGGGCCACCCGGCAACATGTGACGTCACAGATTGACATTTCATCTGTTAAAAGCTTTTGACAGATGAAGTATCAGCGTTTGACAGCTGTTTGAAGCTGTCAAACACTGACAATCTGTACTCCAAGTTAATTCCTTCCTCTCAGAATGATTTAGAGATCTCTCCGGAACAGAAAGCTGAATACTGCAACTTTTGACAGATCGCGGCCATTCTGCTTTCTGTGCCGGTGAGATGAGGGACTCCCGAGACCTGAAGGAAGGAAGGCTGTAAAGGTAAGTAAATGTAAGTAAAACTTCTTTCAACACTTTACACACACCAAACACCCTTACCTTTGCACTCATGCACCCATCACTCACCTGAACACCGGACATCTCGAACCCTCCAAGCCCTTCAGCTCGACGGCCCGCCTCGCTAACTTGGCGTGGTTTGGAGCCGTCGGGAATCCCACAATTCAGCGATAAAAATAGGGATTAGGCTAAAAACTGCCTGATAACTACCTGTTAATTGGCACTAATCCCCTTCCCGCCTTGGGGAGGCAGGTCCCAGTGTGGGTCGGGTACCCGCCTCCTTTGAAACTGGCATGGAGGCGGGTTGGGGGCGGGATGGGTTCGTGCCCCCCCATTTCGGGATTTTAACCCCCCACACGCCTCCAATCCCGCCTCAACGGCCCAATGAAAATCCTGCCCTAAGGGCTGACATACCTGTGCACGCAGTGTGCTGCAGTAATGATCCAGTACTGGTCTATGATGGAGCCTCCACACACATGTTTGTAGTTATAGTACATTGTGACCTGCCAGGGCCAGCTCCCCAATGCGGCTTCCTGTCCTCCAACAATCATGGAAAAGTCATGCTTCTCTCCACAGTCTGTTGAGAAAGACAGCAATATAAAGGTGAGGGTGCTTACAATAGACGCGATTTAAAAAATTCATTCATGGGATGTGGGCGTCGCTGGCAAGGCCAACATTTATTGCCCATCCCTAACTGCCCTTGAGAAGGTGGTGGTGAGCCGCCATTTCAGAGGGCAGTTAAGAGTCAACTACATTGCTGTGGGCCTGGAGTCACATATAGGCCAGACCGGGTAAGGACAGCAGATTTCCTTCCCTAAAATACATTAGTGATCCAGATGGGTTTTTAATGACAATCCGGTAGTTTCACAGTCACTATCACTAACACTAGCTTTTTATTCCAGATTGATTTAATTAACTGAATTTAAATTCCACAGCCGCCGTGGTGAGATTTCGAACTCATGCCTCCAGATCATTATTCCAACCTTCTGGATTATTAGGCCAGTAACAGAACCACTATGCTCCCATTTTGGGCACTGTTGGAGATATTGGGATCAATGCTCATGACTCTTGATTTGCAAAGATCCCAATTTTGCTCTATGGATTAATGTGCTAATGTACCGCCCGCATGGTCCTGACTATACAGACCAAGGAAGATCCCACACTTAGTCTCTGGCCTGTGCTGAGTTAGTATATCTTGGCTAGAGCGTTGGCACTGCAGTAATGTTGACCTCAGTGTCCTGGTCTATAGGAAGAAAACCAGCCCTGGATTCCCATCTCCGATTTCCATCCAATGACCATAGCTGTGTGTGTGCGTGTATGTGTGAGTGGTCGTGTGTGCGCGTGGGCGTGTGTATGTGTGCGTGTGTGCCGGTGAATGTGCGCGTGCAAATGTCATGTGATAACAGGATCCATCTAGTGACAACCCATGCAATTGAATAGCCTGCTGGTGCTCAGTGTCAATGCTGACAATGAAGAATGACCACTTGAGTGAGGTATCAGAGGGCAGCAACTGTACAGCTAAAGACCAGTGGGAGCCAGTGTCAGACTGGCAGAGAAGGAGTGGGGGGGCGGGGTGGTGGGGGGGGAGCGGGGGGGGGGCGGGGAATCAGTGTACACTGGTCGCTTCCTCAGGGAGGGAGAGGCAATCAGATGATGAGTCACCCCAGCCTGGAGAATACATAGAATCAGAGAATGGTACAGCACAGAAGGAGGCCTTTCGGCCCATCGTGC
The DNA here is from genome assembly GCF_052327205.1 of Somniosus microcephalus. Classification (NCBI taxonomy): domain Eukaryota; kingdom Metazoa; phylum Chordata; class Chondrichthyes; order Squaliformes; family Somniosidae; genus Somniosus; species Somniosus microcephalus. The sequence goes on from NC_141012.1 coordinate 9,310,900, forward strand.
CTGTGCCGGCTCTTTGAAAGAGCTCTCCAACTAGTCCCACTCCCCCGCTCTTTCCCCACAGTCTTGCAAAATTTTCTCCTTCAAATATTTATCCAATTCCCTTTTAAAAATTACTATTGAATCTGCTTCGACTGCCCTTAAAGATCACAACAACACACTGCTTAAAAAAATTCTCCTCATCTCCGCTCTGGTTCTTTTGGCCATTAACTTAAATCTGGGTCCTCTGGTTATCGACCCTTCAACCACTGGAAACAGTTTCTTCCCTATTTACTCTATCAAAACCCTTCATGATTTTGAACACCTCTACTAAATCTCCCCTTAACCTTCTCTGCTCTAAGGAGAACAATCCCAGTTTCTCCAGTCTCTCACGCACATGATACAAGGGAGAGAAAATATCTCTAAGAATAGTTTAAAAAAGATCATTACAGTAATAAAAATTATTTAAAATCTCTGTATGGTTTAAAAAGATACGCAGGCCATTAAAGCGCACAGCGGGTTTGTACATAGACCCATTGCGCCACCAAGTGGTAAGACTCAAGGTGACACCTCAGATTCCTTGACGGGTACTGGGGATATACCTTTAACAACCTTCCAGTATATTCCAATAGATAAAATGGAATGCCGATAGGGTGGGAGGAGGCCCGTGTGGAGCATAGGTGGGGATAGACAGATTTTTGCAAGATATCAGTCTGATAGATTGGGAAAAGAGGAAGTGCAACGAGACCTGGGTGTCCTTGTGCACCAGTCGCTGAAGGTAAGCATGCAGGTGCAGCAGGCAGTTAAGAAGGTAAATGGTATGTTGGCCTTCGTAGCGAGAGGATTCGAGTACAGGAACAAGGATGTCTTGCTGCAGTTGTACAGGGCCTTGGTGAGACCACATCTTGAGTATTGTGTTGCAGTTTTGGTTGCCTTATCTGAGGAAGGATGTTCTTGCCCTGGAGGGAGTGCAGCGAAAATTCACCAGACTGATACCTGGGATGGCAGGAATGACGTATGAAGAGAGATTGGGTCGATTAGGCTTATACTCGCTGGAGTTTAGAAGAATGAGAGGGGATCTCATTGAAACTTATAAAATTCTAACAGGACTAGACAGACTAGATGCAGGAAGGATGTTTCCGATGGCGGGGGAGTCCAGAACCAGGGGTCACAGTCTAAGGATAAGGGGTAAGCCATTTAGGACTGAGATGAGGAGGAATTTCTTCACCCAGAGAGTGGTGAACCTGTGGAATTCTCTGCCACAGAAGGCAGTAGAGGCCAATTCATTAAATATATCCAAGAAGGAGTTAGATATATTTCTTAAGGCTAAAGGGATCAAGGGATATGGGGAGAAAACAGGGACAGGGTACTGAATTTGGATGATCAGCCATGATCGCATTGAATGGCGGAACAGGCTCGAGGGGCCGAATGGCCTACTCCTGCTCCTATCTTCTATGTTTCTATGTTTCTAAGGAAGTGAAAGGTTACAGGGAGTGGGCAGGGAAGTGGCTTTGAGCTCAAGATCAGCCATGATCTTATTGAATGGTCCATTCTTGTCCCACAGTGAAGGTGGGGCCTCTTTAAAATCAATTCCCAAATACACAAAGAAAACATTCACCTTCAACTGTTCCATCCATGTGGTGAGTTAGAAGTAACTAAAGCTTGCCTAGTTAACGGAGAACGGTTTAACATTTTTTTCTGGAGTCCTTGTGATTCTGGGGTTTCCACGATAGTGGGGAGTTCCAGGATATTGACCCAGCGATGATGAAGGAACGGCCAATATATGTCCAAGTCCGGATGGTGTGTGACTTTTGAGGATAACTCAGGAGGTGAAACATTACCCTCTCCCAGTGTGATGGATCTGCTGTACGTTTCCCAGTATAAAACCATTGAATCGAAACAATGACAATGAAACATTCTATTTTGAACAAGTGTACTTACCAGAGCATTTCAATTGTATTACTTTTCCAGATGCACAGCTAGCGCTAGAGAAAAGAACAAGAATCCATTTTCACTAAGATGCCGTGAGGATTGCAAATACCTGTCACCAAAGGCAGCTAACGAGTAAGTGGGCAATGGATGTATTTTGTATCTTCCTGTTCTGGTGATTCAGGTTGATGCTAGCAGGGCTGTTGTTACAAAGAAAGACTTGTATTTATACAACGCCTTTCACAGCCCCAGGATGTCCCAAAGCACTTTACAGCCAATGAAGTACTATTTGAAGTGTAGTCACTGCTGTAATGTAGGAAACGCGGCAGCCAATTTGCGCACAGCAAGCTCCCACAAACAGCAATGTGATATTGACCAGATAATCTGCTTTTTAGTGATGTTGGTTGAGGGATAAATATTGGCCCCAGGACAGAATTCCCCTGCTCTTCTTCAATATAGTGCTGTGGGATCTTTTATGTCCACCTGAGAGAGCAGGCGGGGCCTCGGGTTAACATCTCATCCAAAAGACAACACCTCCGACAGTGCAGTACTCCCTCTGTATGGCATTAGCCTGAATTTTGTGCTCACGTCTCTGGAGGTGGGCCTGAACCCACAACCTTCTGACTATGAGGCAAGGGCACTACCCACTGAACCACAGATGACACCTTGAGACTGTGCAACCAATACGATTGCACAGGGGCCCACAAGCGAGTCAGAGGCCCCGGGCGGATCCAGTGAAGGGACAGCTTCGCAATGGAAACAGCTGATCCCTGATCAATTTGTCACAACCGTACATGTGTGGATTTGACACCAGATTAAAGCGGTAGTATTTAGTATCATTGTCTCATGAAATGTAGGGCCCCCCCCAAACTGGACCTTTACGCAGGGCTCCCGCAAGGCAAATATATCTTGGCACAATTCAAAGAGGGGCAGAGTTCTGGCCAACATTCCTCATTCAACTACCACCTCGAAAAGAAGCCCGGATTGATTGGCTATTCACTGTTGGTGGGACATCGCTGAGGTAAAAAGTTTGCCAAATTTGCCTGCGTAATGTCAGTTACTGCAATTCGAAAGTAATTCATTGCTTGAAGTGCATTGAGAGATTTGGTGATAATGTGCTATATGAATTCCGACTTTGTTATGCACTCTGCTCTGCCAATAGTCTGTTCCTTCGGAGTCAGGCGCCTCCAGGTCCACTCTGACTCCCATTAAAACAAAGGAGAACTGATTTTTTCAAATGTGCAGTCCCGACGCGGGCTTCTCCGGCCAGGATAGCCCATCAGGAGTCGCCGATGTCCTCCCAGAATTTCCTGGTATCTGCTTGGGGCAAGAGAGGTTCTGGACTGGAAGCGAGGAGTCGGAAAATCAACCCTTCGGAGACACTTCTGGGAAGTGGTTGATGTTTGACGTAAGAAAACTACTAGGCACTTGGTCTAAGCATTAAACAAAGCTTTAATCAACTGTTTTACAACATGGGGGTCTAGTTGTGTCCTTCACTAGTTCCTGTTAAGAATGTCCTGCACAAGCTGGGCCTGTGCCCGAGTATTTATACTCTCCCTGGACAGCGCCACCCGCAGGTCATTTCTTTCATGAATGACTGATTCATGTCAATGTTGCCTTGTCGTGTTACTAGAGGGACTCCGGTGGGAAGGAGCCCTGAACTGGTGGGGCTTTGTCAGAATGGGCAAATATGCCTTTTTATTTTAAAGGGGAACACATATCTTTAAAACCATACTTCTGCTTCCACTGACAATGGAAGAGAAATTTGAGCAAAAAGTCCCCTTAACACATTCCTTCTTCTGAAATAGGAACATCGGGACAGGAGTAGGCCATTCAGCCCCTCGAGACCGTTCCGCCATTCAATGAGATCATGGCGGATCTATATCTTAACTCCATTTACCCGCCTTGGTCCTGTAACCCTTAATACCCTTAACTAACAAAAATCCATCAATCTCAGTTTTGACATTTCCAATTGACCCCCCCACGCCAGCCTCAACAGCTTTTTGGGGAGCGAGTTCCAGGTTTCGAGTCTTAGCTCGAAGGAGTCAAAGAGAAAAATGGCTGTTGCAATCCTGACATTCTATCGTGCATTATTAATCAAATAGAATATAGTATTTACTAAACATATAAACAAGCACCAGTAAGTGCATCAACCATTATTGAGGTTTACGTGGACCTCACTTGGGAATTTCACTAAATAAAGATTTTCTGGAGTTTGTTCTGTATTGTGTGACCTCAAGGTGACCTACGTGTCAATCCTTTACCAACAGTGACCTGTGATGCTAATCCTAAAGCACAAATACAACCTTGACAACCCGTGTCAGGGGCCAGTCAAGTAAGAACATGAGAATTTTTAGGAGGAGGTCCAAGAAGGCTGTCTGTTTTTAAAAATGATCAAATCCCACCCACCCATTCACCTTCTCGCCCTATCTCCCAGCTCCTTCTCTCGGCAGATACATGTGTCATTGTAACTCTGCACAGATCAGAGGGGCTGGTGCACACCTGTAGCTCCAGATGTTCTCCAAATCGCTGTCCTGCCCATTGGTGATTTCAACGAATCCTCGTGTGTGATTGGGCCTAATCTCGCTCACACTCATTACATTGGAATTCAGGTATCTGTAGAATATAAAACACAAATGTTTAGATTGATGTTACACCTTCTGGAGTTTATCTAATCCATGTCAATTTACAACCAATATCTACTGTCTATTGCTTTCCCTCTCGCTGCGCTTTGAGTGCAGCACTTTGTATGGATGCAAATCGACTTTCCTTTTGGATTCAAATTTTGATTTTTTTGCAAAGTGTGACCGAAGTTTGAGACTCTCCCTGTTTAACATTTCCCTCAGCAGAGAGGTCAATAACCAGGGGGCATGGATTTAAAGTCATTGGTCGAAGGATTAAAGGAGAGTTGAGGAGATGTTTTTTTCACCCAGAGGGTGGTGGGGGTCTGGAACTCACTGCCTGAAAGGGTGGTAGAGGCAGAAACCCTCATCATATTTAAATAGTACTTGGATATGCACTTGAAGTGCCGTAACCTACAGGGCTACGGACCAAGAGCTGGAAAGTGGGATTAGGCTGGAGAGCTCTTTGTCGACCAGCACAGACACGATGGGCCGAATGGCCTCCTTCTGTGCCGTAAAATCCTCTGATTCTATGAAGTGTCTGCTCTGAGATTGTGAGTGTGACTTACACCAGCTGTGACACCTTCTTACTAGTGAATAAACCCCAATGTCACTCTTTGCTGAGACATGAAGTTGAAGTGTTGCAGGCTGCCTTTAGTCACGGTCTGCTCTCTTGCGATTCAATTGTAATCTCCATGAAGCTTGGCCGCTGTATAGTATGCATTAGGCCATGTGTTATCCTGCATATTACACACCGCAGGCTGTGCATTATCCTGTATATAATATTCTGTAGACTATGCACTATCCTGTACATACATTTATACTGGACATTATCTGTTTGGGATACTCTCGAGCCTGTTTAGTCATCCTGTATATAATACTGTTCAATGCAGACTGTTCTGTGCATAACATACTACAAACTATTCATTATTCTGTTTATAACATTCTGCAGGCTGACTATTATCCCATAAATACACTGCAGATTGTGTGTTGTCCTATATTTAACACTTGTAATTTTGACAGGAGTCTGCTGGAATAGCCAAACACTAGGCTAAGACCCCAGCTATTCACAATATATATTAATGATGATCTGGACGAGGGAGCTAGATGTAATATCTCCAAGTTTGCAGACGACACAAAGCTGGGTGGGCGTGTGTGCTGTGAGGAGGATGCTGAGAAACTCCAGTATGATTTGGACAGGTTGGATGATTGGGCAGATGCATGGCAGATGCAATATAACGTGGATAAATGCGAGGTTATCCACTTTGGTGTCAAAAACAGGAAGGCAAATTATTATCTGAATGGCAATAGATTGGGAGAAGGGGAGGTGCAACGAGACCTGGGCGTCTTTGTGCACCAGTCGCTGAAAGTAAGCTTGCAGGTGCAGCAGGCGGTTAAGAAGGCAAATGGTATGTTGGCCTTCGTAGCGAGAGGGTTTGAGTACAGGAACAAGGAGGTCTTGCTGCAGTTGTACAGGGCCTTGGTGAGACCCCACCTTCAGTATTGTGTGCAGTTTTGGTCGCCTTATCTGAGGAAGGATGTTCTTGCCATGGAAGGAGTGCAGCGAAGATGCACCAGGCTGATACCTGGGATGGCAGGAATGACGTACGAGGAGAGATTGGGTCGATTGGGCTTGTACTCGCTGGAGTTTAGAAGAATGAGAGGGGATCTCATCGAGGAATTTCTTCACCCAGAGAGTGGTGAACCTGTGGAATTCTCTGCCAAAGAAGGCAGTAGAGGCCAATTCATTAAATATATTCAAGAAGGAGTTGGATATATTTCTTGAGGCTAAAGGGATCAAGGGATATGGGGAGAAGGCAGGAACAGGGTACTGAATTTGTATGATCAGGTTGCGATCAGGGCTTGGAACCTGAAGAAAAAGGGCCACTTAATATTTTTAAATTTATAAGCATCCCCACCATAAGGCAGATGAGGGTTACCAGGTTAGTCATTATGTGGTGGGTGGGGGGGGGGGGTTGGTTTATGTGGGGGAACAATCCAACATAAATCCAGGCTGACACTCCAGTGCAGTACTGAGGGAGTGCTGCACTGTCAGAGGTGCCATCTTTCGGATGAGACGTTAAACCGAGGCCCTGTCTGCTCTCTCAAGTGGACATAAAAGATCCCACGGCCACTATTTCGAAGAAGAGCAGGGGAGTTAGCCCCGGTGTCCTGGGGCCAATATTTATCCCTCAATTAACATCACAAAAAACAGATTATCTGGTTATTTATCACATTGCTGCTTGTGGGAGCTTGCTGTGCGCAAATTGGCTGCTGCGTTTCCCACATTACAACAGTGACTACACTTCAAGAAATACTTCATTGGCTGTAAAGTGCTTTGAGACGTCCGGTGGTCATGAAAGGCGCTATAGAAATGCAAGTCTTTCTTTTTGTTTTAACAACAAGCCCCACACTTCCCCTCTTCCATTCCTCCATGGGCTAGCCACTTCCCCCCAGACTTTCTGACTTGACGCCATTGGCAAGTGGTCGCCCCTGGAGACATGGGTGCCCATCATTGGCTCGCAAGTGAAGAGACACCCCACCCCTCTGACCCCGCGAACTTTGGTGGAGTGGGCGGGTGCATCTCAGCCCTTACACCACGTTGCTTTGTTCTGTGGCTTTCGAAGGCCAATTTGGTGAGAGGGAAATAAGAGTCTAAATGGGGTAGAGCGGCAGAGGGATCGAGGGGTACAGATTAACAAATCATTAAAAGTAGAGATGCAGGTTAACAAGGAAAATGGAGTGGGGGTGGGGGTGGTGAGGGGGGAAGCTAAATAATTAAGTAGGGTGACACCAAAATAACCGCTCCACTCTAACCCACTCTAAAACTAGCAATGCAGGTTAACAAGGCCATAAAATATACAAAGCACTGGGGTTCATTTCTAGAGGGATAGAGTTGAAAAGCAGAAAAGTTAAGTTAACCTTGTATAGAACCTTGGTTAGACCACACTCGGAGTGACTGCGCACAGTCCTGGCCGCCATATTATAAAAAGGATATCGAGGCACTGCAGAAAGTATAAAAAAAAGATTGGCGAGGATGATACCAGAACTGAGAGGTTATAACCATCAGGAAAGACTGAACAGACTGGGGCTCTTTGCTCTAGAGCAGAGAAGACTGAGGGTTGACCGGATAGAAGTCTTTAAAATTATGAAGGGGGTTCGATAGGGTAAACTTGGAAAGGAGAGGGTGGGAGAAGGCTCGTGAGGAGGATAAAATTACTGGCATAGATCAGTTGGGCTGAATGGCCTGTTTCTGTGCTGTAAGTTCTATGTAATTCTATATAATTTGCTAATTATGCACCTTAATTGATACTAAACCAGTTCGTTAAAGGTTAAGCTCCTTGGTGAGAGTTAAAAATAGAACAATAATATATTGAGCGAGGAATCGCAGCGTACTTGATATGTCCCATGTATCTGCACAGCAGTTTACCCAGCGAGGGGTTCCACTTCTCGTCGCACACAGGAAGCCATACTTGCCACGATTGGTTACGTATCTCCAGTAGGGAGTTCTCAGTATTAATTCTGAAAGAGACTGAACGCAAATCATTAATATTCCAAGAAGATCTCACTCTCTGATATGCCTGAGTTAGAGTTCTATTGAATCAAACCGCTCTGTCATCACTACCTTCAAAAGGGGTATTGAAAGAAGCTTCCCAGGAGCAGGATCACTCCGGGACCAGACTCACTCCAGGAACAGACTCACTCCAGGAACAGACTCACTCCAGGAACAGACTCACTCCAGGAACAGACTCACTCCAGGAACAGACTCACTCCAGGAACAGACTCACTCCAGGAGCACTCACTCCAGGAACAGGCTCACTCCAGGAACAGACTCACTCCAGGAGCACTCACTCCAGGAACAGACTCACTCCAGGAGCACTCACTCCAGGAACAGACTCACTCCAGGAGCACTCACTCCAGGAACAGACTCACTCCAGGAGCACTCACTCCAGGAACAGACTCACTCCAGGAGCACTCACTCCAGGAACAGACTCACTCCAGGAGCACTCACTCCAGGAACAGACTCACTCCAGGACCAGACTCACTCCAGGAACAGACTCACTCCAGGAGCACTCACTCCAGGAACAGACTCACTCCAGGAGCACTCACTCCAGGAACAGACTCACTCCAGGAGCACTCACTCCAGGAACAGACTCACTCCAGGAGCACTCACTCCAGGAACAGACTCACTCCAGGAGCACTCACTCCAGGAACAGACTCACTCCAGGAGCACTCACTCCAGGAACAGACTCACTCCAGGACCAGACTCACTCCAGGAACAGACTCACTCCAGGAGCACTCACTCCAGGAACAGACTCACTCCAGGAGCACTCACTCCAGGAACAGACTCACTCCAGGAGCACTCACTCCAGGAGCACTCACTCCAGGAACAGACTCACTCCAGGAGCACTCACTCCAGGAGCACTCACTCCAGGAGCACTCACTCCAGGAACAGACTCACTCCAGGAGCACTCACTCCAGGAGCACTCACTCCAGGAGCACTCACTCCAGGAACAGACTCACTCCAGGAGCACTCACTCCAGGAACAGACTCACTCCAGGAGCACTCACTCCAGGAACACTCACTCCAGGAGCACTCACTCCAGGACCAGATTCACTCCAGACTCACTCTGGGAGCACTCATTCCCAGAGCACTCACTCCAGGAACAGACTCACTCCAGGAGCACTCACTCCAGGACCAGACTCACTCCAGACTCACTCCGGGAGCACTCATTCCCAGAGCACTCACTCCAGGAGCACTCACTCCAGGAGCACTCACTCCAGGAGCACTCACTCCAGGAACAGACTCACTCCAGGAGCACTCACTCCAGGAACAGACTCACTCCAGGAGCACTCACTCCAGGAACACTCACTCCAGGAGCACTCACTCCAGGACCAGATTCACTCCAGACTCACTCCGGGAGCACTCATTCCCAGAGCACTCACTCCAGGAACAGACTCACTCCAGGAGCACTCACTCCAGGACCAGACTCACTCCAGACTCACTCCGGGAGCACTCATTCCCAGAGCACTCACTCCAGGAGCAGACTCACTCCAGACTCACTCCAGGAGCAGACTCACTCCGGACTCACTCCAAGGGCAGACTCACTCCGGGAGCAGACTCACTCCAGACTCACTCTAGGAGCAGACTCACTCCAGACTCACTCCAGGAGCAGACTCACTCCAGACTCACTCTAGGAGCAGACTCACTCCAGGCTCACTCTGGGAGCAGACTCACTCCAGACTCACTCTGGGAGCACTCACTCCAGACTCACTCTGGGAGCACTCACTCCAGGAACAGACTGACCCCTACCACAGCCCTTGATCAGTATTGACCTTGGGATTTATCTGGTCTGCATCGCCCAGTTTCACACCATGCAGTGCTGGAACCAACTGAACTATTGGAGGGGATGGGAGCTCACCGCTAATTTCCTTCCTGTGTGACTCAGAACATCAGTCACCAAGAATTAAGCTCATTACCACAGTGGTGTGAAGGGCCCGTTTAAATATCAACACTTGCCAACCAGAAGGAGAAGCATTGGCTGAAATATCAATAGCTAGCAGGGACGAACAGAACAGTTCTCCAGCCCAGTCAACCTTCACTTTGTGCTTGCAAATAAAAGCAGGTCCTATCCAACAAAAGTACAACATATCACCAACCTGAGCTTGGAGCTGTACTGTTGACATATGTGTCAGTCCCATTGCAGTCAGTTGTGGGTGTGTTGCCTCCTGTTGGTATCGAGGTTTTGTTTTCAATAGGTCTCTCCAAATGCCTCACTAACATGAAAGCAAAAAATTAAAGGAAAGGAGATTTTTAGTTACCAGGACAACTCACCGGGCTGGGACCTCCATCTCTCACTCCTCATGCACACTACCATAATTGGAAAAAGGGGAGCACGAAATATATAGGATAACATTGTGGCCCTGAGATTCCGTGAGGATTCTCCTGATCTCCCGCCATACCTCTGGTAAGGTCCCACCAACAGCAATGTGATAACGGCCAGGTAATCTGCTTTAGTGATGTTGGTTGAGGGGTAAATATTGGCCCTAGGACACCCCTGCTTTTCTTCCAATAGTGCCATGGAATCTTTAACGTCCACCTGAGGGGGCAGACAGGGCCTCGGTTTAACGTCCCATCCAAAAGACAGCACCTCCGACAGTGCAGCACTCCCTCAGTCCTGCACTGGGAGTGTCGACCTAAGATTATGTGCTCAAGTCTCTGGAGTGGGACTTGAACCCATAACCTTCTGACGCAGAGTTGAGAGTGCTGCCCACTGAGCCACGGCTAACACCTCATGAATTAAGAGCATTCAGTTGATCTGCAGTCTAGGCTGAGTTGGCTTATCTCTGTCAGGAGAATGTGGATGCGTTATGATAGGCCTCCGTGCTCCCGAATGAGTAAGTGGGAAAAAAATCAGCCAGGGTTCCTCCTCTTCCTGATTGACTAACTCCTGCTGGAAAGTGTACATTTGGCTGTCCGGTAAGAATATGATTGTTTGCGAAGGGTGGACACTTGAATGGAAGTTCCTCTGGTTGGCGCCCATTGAACAGTCCAGGATAAGGCATCCCATCCACCACCTTAAACATTCCCACCCTCCACCACCTTAAACATTCCTTCCATCCACCACCTTAAACATTCCCTCCCTCCACCACCTTAAACATTCCCTCCCTCCACCACCTTAAACATTCCCTCCCTCCACCACCTTAAACATTCCCTCCCTCCTCCACCTTAAACATTCCCTCCATCCACCACCTTAAACATTCCCTCCCTCCACCACCTTAAACATTCACTCCCTCCTCCACCTTAAACATTCCCTCCCTCCACCACCTTAAACATTCACTCCCTCCTCCACCTTAAACATTCCCTCCCACCACCACCTTAAACATTCACTCCCTCCTCCACCTTAAACATTCACTCCCTCCACCACCTTAAACATTCTCTCCCTCCTCCACCTTAAACATTCCCTCCATCCACCACCTTAAACATTCCCTCCCTCCACCACCTTAAACATTCACTCCCTCCTCCACCTTAAACATTCACTCCCTCCTCCACCTTAAACATTCTCTCCCTCCTCCACCTTAAACATTCCCTCCCTCCTCCACCTTAAACATTCCCACCCTCCACCACCTTAAACATTCACTCCCTCCACCACCTTAAACACTCACTCCCTCCACCACCTTAAACATTCCCTCCCTCCTCCACCTTAAACATTCCCACCCTCCACCACCTTAAACATTCACTCCCTCCTCCACCTTAAACATTCCCACCCTCCACCACCTTAAACATTCTCTCCCTCCTCCACCTTAAACATTCCCTCCCTCCACCACCTTAAACATTCTCTCCCTCCTCCACCTTAAACATTCCCTCCCTCCTCCACCTTAAACATTCTCTCCCTCCTCCACCTTAAACATTCTCTCCCTCCACCACCTTAAACATTCCCTCCCTCCACCACCTTAAACATTCCCTCCCTCCTCCACCTTAAACATTCACTCCCTCCACCACCTTAAACATTCACTCCCTCCTCCACCTTAAACATTCCCTCCCTCCTCCACCTTAAACATTCCCTCCCTCCACCACCTTAAACATTCACTCCCTCCACCACCTTAAACATTCACTCCCTCCTCCACCTTAAACATTCACTCCCTCCTCCACCTTAAACATTCCCTCCCTCCACCACCTTAAACATTCACTCCCTCCTCCACCTTAAACATTCTCTCCCTCCACCACCTTAAACATTCACTCCCTCCTCCACCTTAAACATTCACTCCCTCCTCCACCTTAAACATTCCCTCCATCCACCACCTTAAACATTCACTCCCTCCTCCACCTTAAACACTCACTCCCTCCACCACCTTAAACACTCACTCCCTCCTCCACCTTAAACATTCCCTCCCTCCACCACCTTAAACATTCCCTCCCTCCACCACCTTAAACACTCACTCCCTCCACCACCTTAAACATTCCCTCCCTCCACCACCTTAAACATTCCTTCCATCCACCACCTTAAACATTCCCTCCCTCCACCACCTTAAACATTCCTTCCATCCACCACCTTAAACATTCCCTCCCTCCACCACCTTAAACATTCCCTCCCTCCACCACCTTAAACATTCACTCCCTCCACCATCTTAAACATTCCCTCCCTCCACCACCTTAAACATTCCCTCCCTCCACCACCTTAAACACTCACTCCCTCCTCCACCTTAAACATTCCCTCCCTCCACCACCTTAAACATTCCCTCCCTCCACCACCTTAAACATTCCCTCCCTCCTCCACCTTAAACATTCCCTCCCTCCGCCACCTTAAACATTCCCTCCATCCACCACCTTAAACATTCCCTCCCTCCACCACCTTAAACATTCACTCCCTCCTCCACCTTAAACATTCCCTCCCTCCACCACCTTAAACATTCCCTCCCTCCACCACCTTAAACATTCACTCCCTCCACCACCTTAAACATTCACTCCCTCCACCACCTTAAACATTCCCTCCCTCCACCACCTTAAACATTCACTCCCTCCACCACCTTAAACATTCACTCCCTCCACCACCGGCGCACCATGGCTGCAGTGTGTACCATCTACAAGATGCCCTGCAGCAACTCGCCAAAGCTTCTTCGGCAGCACCTCCCAAACCCACAACCTCTACCACCTAGAAGGACAAGGGCAGCAGGCACCTGGGAACACCAACCCCTCCAAGTTCCCCTCCAAGACACACACCATCCCAACTTGGACATATATCGGCCGTTCCTTCATCGTCACTGGATCAAAATCCTGGAACTCCCTACTGAACAACACTATGGGAGCACCTTCACCACACGGACTGCAGTGGCTCAAGAAGGCAGCTCACCACCACCTTCTCAAGGGCAATTAGGAATGGGCAATAAATGCTGGCCTTGCCAGCAACACCCACTTCCTTGTTGGACTGTTCAATGGGCGCCAACCAGAGGAACTTCCATTCAAGCGTCCGCCCTTCGCGAACAATCATATTCTTACCGGACAGCCAAATGTACACTTTCCAGCAGGAGTTAGTCAATCAAGAAGAGGAGGAACTCTGGTTGATTTTTTTTCCCACTTACTCATTCGGGAGAATGGAGGCCGATCGTAACACATCAACATTCTCCTTCAGGAGAGGAGGCAGGGTGGGGGGGGGGGGGGGGTGCAATGGTGTGCAAGAGTAATTCTATTTGAATTAGGATATTATGGTATAAATCCCAGTACAAACACTGCTCCTTGACATTACTCACCTAATGAAGGGAGTGTGTGACATTTAAAGTTCTACTATGTCAAAATTTAGATTGCATCACTCCAAGGTGCAGTATCGCATTGTTTTGACAATCCCTTGTGCAGTATTAAACCTGGGCACTCTTAAATCAGATCATTGAAGACCTTGGCTCAATGGTATTTTTATTTGAAAGATTATCACTCACAGTTAAATAAAACCTAATAATTTAAACTCAGTGTGGGCCAATACTACCCTAGAAGCACTTTCATTTTGCTTGTCCTCAGAATGAAGGCAATATAAATACTCGATGTTGAGATATATATATATAAAAATTAATGTATTTGTTTCAGAAGTAAGGATATTTCTTGAATTGAAAAATTCACCAAGTTTTCCCCTGTAAAATCTGGAATGGTTTCCTGTACATTTCCTTATTTTTTTCCCCTCAAAGTGCAGGCTCAGCTCAGTTGCTAGCTCTGTCAGCGCCGAGTCAGAGGTTGTGGGTTCATGCCCTAGTACACAATCCAGAGTGACGCTGCGATGCAGTTACTGAGGGAGTGCGGCCTCTTTGAGGTCGGTGCGTTGTGTGAGCTGTTAAACCGCGGCCTATGTTGGCCTGTTCCCACTGGCTCTATTTGAAGAGGTCCGGCGAGTTCTCCCGGTGTCGGAGCCAGCTGAAGGAAAAACCCAACTAATCTGTGCTGGTGTTTATTCTCCACACGAGTCTACTTAACTCATCACCAAGTGATTTTATTCCTGGTACTCCATAGTTCCCTTGTAGAAAGGTTTAGATTAGTGAAGTTGTTTTTCACATCAGTGCAACCATGAAACGGAAAATGCATTTGGCAATTGCCAGGGTCGTCTGAAAAAAAACCTTACGCACTTTGCAGTAGTCACAGTAATGCTAAAATAAATATGATAATGGCACAGCTTCCTTCAGGTTGGAAGAAACAGAATGGGGTAGATTCTGCCTTTGTGCGATAGTGTAAAAACAAGTGGCAGCGAGTCGGCAGCCCCTCTTACAGCGTCTCTCCCGATTGACTTCAGTGGAAATAAAAATGGGGAGAGCTGTAAAACAGGCTGCCGATTCACTGGCACTCGGTGACATGAATCAGTCATTCATGTGGAAATGACTTATGAAGTGATACTGGGTGGCCTGCTGGTGGCGCTGTCCAGGGAGAGTATAAATACTCGGGCATGGGCCCAGCTTGCTCAGGACATTCTTTAACAGGAACTAGTGAAGGACACAACTAGATCTCCATGTTGAAAAACAGTTGATTAAAGCCTAGTTTAATACTCAGACCAAGTGCCGAGTAGTTTTCTTACGTCACCCGGTTTACCCTATTGCACAAAGTCAAGATCTACCCCGTTAAGCGGTCATTTATCTCATTGCTTTGTACACATTGGCTGCTGTGTTTACCTGGACTTCAAAGCAGATGAAGTGCCTTGAGATATTTGGGAGCTGTCTCGTGGAGCTTTAAGAGCTTCTTTCAGTTGTTTTACTGAATTCCCCCACCTAGTTTTCTCCAGTCAGTGCATCAGACCCCTTAAACAATCAGTCAATAATTGCAAAATAACAACAGAAAACGCTGGAAAAACTCAGCAGGCCAGGCAACATCCGTGGAGGGAGAAACAGAGTCAATGTTTCAGGTCGAAACCCTTCGTCAGAACTGAGAAAAAAAGGGCAGGAAATGAAACAGATTAAAAGGCAGTTTGGGGGCTGGGAAATGGGGGAGGGGACGAAAGAAGAGACATTAAGAGATATTCAATATGGGACGAGATGGTAATAGGACAGGTAAAGAGACAGACAATGGCTCTAGATGAAGTGTGAAATGCGCTGGCAGAGTGAGAGACAGCTGCCATGTGGGAGAGAGAGAAAAAAAGGGAAAGGCACAAACCGAAAGTGTGGATAAAAAATATATAAAAATATATAAAAATATAAAAAGTCAATAATTGCAGTCTTGTGTATATATGTGTATTTAAAAAAATTCAAAGTGTCCTTCATGGAGTTAAGGAGACCAGCTGAATCTGTGGGGGGGGGGGGGGTGGAAATGCTACAGTCAGTAACTTTCATAGAGCAGGTCTTGACAGCTGAGACTTGGTTGGACCAGTTTCTAATTATGAGCTATGTGAGGTTTGAAGGAGTATCTCACAGGACAGCGTTATACAGCAGCACAGAATTAAACTCGTTTGCCACCTGCCCGTATATCACTGACTGGCCGTCCCATCAGAATTCCTACGTTGCCCGTTGACAAGGTGATGCCGCCTGTCTCCCTTACCCTTGCCCTGTGATGAGTGACGCCACAAACACTGGCAGCATTAGGAGCAGCAGCGAGTGCCAGCGGGGACCCACAGCGCGGGCAATAAACAATTAGGAATTATTAAAACTCACTCCTCCTGGAATCAAATGGGGCGGGAGAAATTGTTGAGCGTTGCTCCCGTTTTTCGGGCGTAAAGTGGGCGCAAAGCGTTCCAATTTAGCAATGGGACGGCCCGTGCCCGATCTGAGCTGGTGTTGGTCCCACTGCTAAATTTGCGGGGCCTATTTTAAGTGTTTCCTACATTACAACAGTGACTACGCTTCAAAAAGTACTTAATTGGCTGTAAAGTGCGTTGAGACGTCCTGAGGTTGTGAAAGGCGCTGTAGAAATGCAAGTCCTTTCCTTTCTTCAAGCATCCTGGGCAGACGCCTAAAACAGGCATTAATTAGAAGCTGAGCGCCTGTGGAAGGACCCCTTTACAATATTAGTCACATGAGCGGGGTCATCCTGATCCGACCAGAATTCCTCAGTGGCTCCCGCGGCCTCCAACTAAAGGTACGTTTAACAATGATTTCTTTCTTTAAAAAATCAATTATACTCCTCTTCCTCCCCTCACATCTCCCCCTCCCCATCCCCTCCCCATCTCCCTGTATCCCCCTCCCCTCCTCATCACCCCCTCCCCTCCTCGTCTCCCCCTCCCCGTCTCCCTCTCCACTCCCCATCTCCCTCTACACTCTGTGTCTCCCCTTCCCTCCTTGTCTCCCCCTTCCCTCCCCATCTCCCCCTCCTCTCCCTGTCTCCCCCTCCTCTCCCCGTCTCCTCCTCCTCTCCCTGTCTTCCCCTCCCCTCCTCGTCTCCCCACCTCTCCCCCCTCCCCATCCCCGTCTCCCTCTCCACTCACCGTCTCCCCCTCCCCACCTCCCCTCCCCGTTTCTCCCTCCCTCCCCTACCCTCCAATTTCTATCGATCCTCGGGCCTTTTGGTTCCGGAGCACGCTGCTCGCATGGAATCTGGGCCCGACTTTGTCTGACACCTGGAGGTGTTGACTCTTGAGAGCCGATTTCACACCTGACCAATATCTAACGTGAGCTTACACCGTGAGTGTTGGCAGGTAGTTTGAAAGTGGGCGTGGGGGCATTGCTGCCGAACCCAATCTTGTCCACAATGACATTTACACTACTACCCTCCAGGATTGTCCTGGTGTCTCCAGGAATTCAACATTCATCTCCTGGACACTGCTGGGAGCAAAAACCCAGGAGAAAAACCATAGGATGCATTAAACAAAATTGTGTGCTCGTTTTTCATTTTTTCTCAACACTTTTTGTTGATTAGATATAAAAGTATTGGAGATGGGGAAAAAAGTCTGCTTGGCTGACAGTCTAGAATCAGGTAACAAAGAGTTTGTTCACTTTCCAATTGGCTGTGGGAAGACGGGGCACTGTGAGGATGGACGGGTCAGGCAACCAATGGCGGGAGGTGTGGGGGCGGGGCTGTTGGTGATGGGCGGTCCAACAATACCTCCAATCAGAGTTGGTGACCCTAGATTGCTGCTGGCAAGTTGTAGATGGTACACACTGGCAGTAGATGTTACACCCCACCCACCACCTTAAACATTCACTCCCTCCACCACCGGTGTACCGTGGCTGCAGTGTGTACCATCTACAAGATGCACTGCAGCAACTCGCCAAGGCTCCTTCGGCAGCACCTCCCAAACCCGCGACCTCTTCCACCTAGAAGGTCAAGGCCAGCAGGCGCATGGGAACACCACCACCTCCAAGTTCCCCTCCAAGTCACACACCATCCTGACTTGGAAATATATCGGCCGTTCCTTCATCGTCGCTGGGTCAAAATCCTGGAACTCCCTCCCTAACAGCACTGTGGGAGCACCTTCACCACACGGGACTGCAGCGGTTCAAGAAGGCGGCTCACCACCACCTTCTCAACGACAACTAGGGATGGGCAGTAAATGCTGGCCTTGCCAACAACGCCCACATCCTATGAATGAATAAATGAAAAGAAACTTAAATTACAACTTTGAATTCAGTTTCCTGATTGTTGAGTTTTAGGATCTGCCAACTGCAGAGTCTAAATTTACTTAATCCGTGATCTCGAGTAAGCTTAGGAGTGGCTGCTATCAGCTTGTTTGCCTCCCAACCCACTTCAACATAAAGTGCTTCCCTCCCACGTGTCAGTGCAGTGTTGATTCTTTGTTCTCTTGGGCGGAGGCTCAACTTTTATTACTTCAGCAATATTCAGGTTGACCTGACCTAACCGAGCTAACTCTAATCCTGCCAACATTAACTCATCATTTGCCAGCATTATGTAAACAGTGTGGCAAATATCAAAACCATTGTATTGGATTGGGGTAAGGCCACATTCTCCAGAAACAAAAGGGTTTGGGCAAAATAATTCTGGTGTGTTCAGTTCAACCGAAACTGGCCCTACGGTAGATTTCTGGAAGCGGGGAGTGTTTGCAAAGCAGCAGCACAATAATAATTCTACCGCTACCTTGCGGTTGTGGAAAGAAATGATGATTGCATCAGCGCTTCAGCCAGACGGGGCTATTGTAGTACACCCATCCATTCCACATTTTGCACCTGAATCATAGCGTCATTGAACAGCGAGGAGACTTCATAGAATCATAGAAATTTATGGCACAGAAGGAGGCCATTCGGCCCATCTTGTCCGTGCCGGCCAACAAAGAGCTCTCCAGCCTAATCCCACTTTCCAGCTCTTGGTCCGTAGCCCTGTAGGTTACGGCACTTCAAGTGCATATCCAAGTACTTTGCAAATGTGATGAGGGTTTCTGCCTCGACCACCCTTTCAGGCAGTGAGCTCCAGACCCCCACCACCCTCTGGGAGAAAGAAGTTCTCCTCAATTCCCCTCTAAACCTCCTACCAATGACTTTAAATCTATGCCCCCTGATTATCGACCCCTCTGCTAAGGGAAATAGGTCCTTCCTCTCCACTCTATCTCGGCCCCTTGGGCGTACTGTAGTTACAAGGATAGCTCACTTTAGCTCAAAAGCCTGCGATCTTTTATGCCGCTGGTAGGGGAGTCTAGGACAAGGGGACATAACCTTAAAATCAGAGCCAGTGCCATTCAGGGGAGAAGTTAGGAAACACTTCTTCAGGCAAAGGGTGGTAGAAATGTGGAACCCTCTCCCACAAAAAGCAGTAGATGCTAGCTCCATTAATAATTTAAAAATCTGAGATCGATAGGTTTTTGCTAGCCAAGGGTATAAAGGGATATGGAGCCAAGGTGGGTGGGTGGAGTTAGGATACAGATCAGTCATGATCTCATTGAATGGTGCGGAACAGGCTCGAGGGGCTGAATGGCCTCCTCCTCTTCCTATGTCCCTATGTGACATGAATCAGTCATTCATGAAAGAAAGACTTATGAAATAATACTGAGCGGCCTATGGGTGGTGCTGTCCAGGGAGAGTATAAATACTCGGGCACGGGCCCAGCTTGCGCAGGGCATTCTTAACAGGAACTAGTGAAGGACACAACTAGATCTCCATGTTGTAAAACAGTTGATTAAAGCTTTGTTTAACGCTTAGACCAAGTGCCTAGTAGTTTTCTTATGTCACTATGCGTAATTGATTTGCGTCCAATTCACTGGTGTATCCGGGCACAAATGCGGAGGAGACTCCATGCCCTTGTGTCCTGCGTCTTTATTCAACACAAGCACTTCCATCTGCTCATGGTGCCGCCATGTCCCCAGGACCTGAGGTGGCACTCTGTGTGAGCTGGGTACTAGTGCCATCTCACTATATATTACAGTCCTGCTGGGCTCAGGGATACCCTCTGTGCCTGTACTGTAATATAAAGACAGCACCTGTCAGAGGTCTTTCAGATTATGAAAGGGTTTGATAGGGTAATCGTAGAGAAAACGTTTTCACTTGTGGGGGGTGAGTCCCAAACTAGGGATCATAAATATAAGATAGTCACTAATAAATCCAATAGGGAATTCAGGAGAAACTTCTTTACCTAGAGAGTGGTGAGAACGTGGAACTCGCTACCACAGGGAGTGGTTGAAGCGACTAGCATAGATGCATTTAAGGGGAGGCTAGCGACATTCCCTATAAGCTGCGGGGCCATGGGGCTGTTTGCTGGTCCCACGTAGCCGGGGCCAGCTTCTCCAATGGTAAGTTGAAACTGTGAATGGGCCCCGCAGCCAAAAAAAAAATGAGGGGGAATATTGGAAGTTAGATAAGTGCATAAGGGAGAAAGGAATAGAAGAAATGCTGATAGGGTTAAGTGAAGTAGGGTGGGAGGAACATAAACGCCGGCACGGACCAGTTGGGCCGAATGGCCTGTTTCTGTGCTGTACACTCGAGGTAACTCGATGTAACTCCAGAGCAGGTTCGAATGTTCCCAGTGCGGCAGCTGCTGTTAGCGCGCGTGAAAGAGCGGCAGAAATGCTGCTGGAGCCTGCGTAGGGCGTGGAAACGTTGATTGAAATGTTTATCCTTGTGCCAGAGTGTTCCTGGGACAGTTGGGTGGAATGAGAATATTCAAATTTTTACCTCACCTTATTTGCACAATCATCTGTCTTCAGTGAATAAGTTGATCAATTATGTGTCAAAAAGAACAAAAATAAAACCCAACCCAACTAATTCCAAAGTCACGTTAATCTGGTGCGTGTTCCTGACTCAATATTGAGTTCAACAATTTTCAGATCATAATCACTGCTCCCATTTTTTCAGACAGCAGGTGCAGGTAATGATTCTGCTGTTGCCATTTACACCTCCTCGAGACCCATCTTTTGTTTCTTTACTTGTCCCATTACTATCCCCTTTTGCCTTGCACCATCATCCCTTTTGTCATTTAATCTCTCCTGCCTTCCGCCCTATCATAGACCTTCCCTTTTGTTCTTTCCTCCCCTCCCCCCTCTCCCTGTCCCCACACTTGCTTAAAACCTGTTCCATCTCCAGCTTTTTCCAGTTCTGACGAAGGGTCATTGATCTGAAACGTTAACTCTGTTTCTCTCTCCACAGATGCTGCCTGACCTGCCGAGTGTTTCCAGCATTTTGTTTTCTTTTCAGATTTCCAGCATCCGCAGTATTTTGCTTTTGTGTTGCGCTAAGAATAAGATTGGCGGTTCCATGCCCACAGCTACCAGGTCTCTATGTTGCCAGGTTAAGACAAATCTTTTCCACAGACCAGGCAGATCCCAGGTTTGGTCCACAGTCTCTGCAGAGTTAACTGATAGCGGCCATGGAGAGGGTGGGGGGCGGCGGGGGGTGGGGGAAGAGGGCGGGGTGTGGGGGTTGGTGGGGTGGGGGGAGAGGGCGGGGGGTGAGGGCTGGTGGGGTGGGAGGAAAGGGTGGGGGGTGGGGTGGACAGGGTGGGGGTGGTGGGGTGGAGAGGGTGGGGGCTGGGGGGCAGAGGGCAGGGGGTGGGGGGGTGGAGAAGGTGGGGGGGAGAGGGTGGGGGTCGGGGGCGAGGGTGAGGGGAGAGGGTGGGGTTGGGGGCTGGGGGGCAGAGGGCGGGTTTAGTGGGGTGGAGAGGGTGGGGTCTGGGGGAGTGGGCGGGGAGAGGGTGGGGGGAGGGGGTGGAGGGAGAGGGCGGGGTAGTGGGGTGGAGAGGGTGGGGGGAGAGGGTGGGGGCTGGGGGAGTGGGGGGGAGAGGGCGGGGGTGGGGGGTGAGGGTGGGGGGGTGGGGTGGAGAGGGTGGGGGCTGGGGGAGTGGGGGGCAGAGGGCGGGGGGAGGGGGCTGGGGGGCAGAGGGCGGGGGTTGGGGGTAGTAGGTATGTTACAATTACCCTCCATCAGAGAGGAGGAATACATTCAGTTTGTGGTTCTGGTCACTCTTCAGCAACATCTGCTCACACATGAAGAGTAGGCACTTGGGAAAGACATTGAAGGCCACTGGGCATTCATGGAGCTGTCCCCCACCGCCAACCACTTCAGGAGAGGAAGAGGCAAAATGTTTTCCAACATTCACCATTGTCCTTTGTGTTGAGGGACAAAGAGTAACAGTTCAAAGTGTCTTTTACATCTGATCTAGGAATAAGGTTGGTGGTCGATGAGGGAGATGACCACAGCCCATTGGGTAAGACGACACCATTGAGAATTGCGCTCTGTAATGCTTCACAGAACCGTGGCACATAAGTTAGAGCTGCATTTACTGTTGTTCAGTAAAGTTATATAGTTCTGTTGTAGAGTGTAAATGATGCACTGGGATGTCAGCCCCTTGAACGTGCACTGCAGGAATAAAGAACGGCAATCGCCTTGTGATAAAAACATGTAAGGATACACTAGTAATTAATCAAGTTGATAGTTTAAAATTAGAGACGGTCCCTTTAAAAATACTCAACTTACGCAGTGATGTTCAGAGAAACTTTTCATTGTCTTACCTACAAAATAAATTCCAACTACAATCATAGCTAAGATGGTCACTGCACACAGGAGCACCAGGATCTTCTTTGTTGCACGGGGTGGCCGTCTGCGGGGCCCTGGAGAATAAGATTTCAAATGGATTTAATGCAGCCAACCCCCCTCTTAAGCAGGAAACCTGTCTATCACCAACTTTTGCTTGATGCAACAACAACAACCTGCATTTATACAGCGCCTTTAACCTAGTAAAACGTCCCAAGGCGCTGCACAAGAGTGATTTTAAACAAAAGCTGACCAAAAGCTTGGTCAAAGAGATAGGTTTTAAGGAGCATCTTAAAATGAGGAGAGAGAGGCGGAGAGGTTTAGGGAGGGAATTCCAGAGCTTAGGGCCTCGGCAACAGAAGGCACGGCCGCCAATGGTGGAGCGATTAAAAAAAACGTGACGTGTGGTGAGTGTAGTGAGCTCGGGAGGAACGGGTGACTTTGGACCAACGGTTCCCAAAGCTCTCCACCACTGGGGGTTTTCCTCGCCTTGTGTCTGGGCCTGTTGTAGATTGATAGAGATTGATCGCTGTGATTAGTCAACAACTTCCACTATTGTTATATCATGCGACTACCAGGATGGGAGAATGCGAACTCGATGGACCTCGGTCTTTTTTTATTTGGAAATTCCTATGTTCCTAATCTGTACATGATCAGGAGCTGGTGAATGAAAAAAATTAACACAGCTAAGGTCTTCTACGTCTATACACGGTGCTTTCTATGTGCACATTAGAATGTAGGGATATCTTGCTTCTAGTGAAGAAAGCGGACAGTATAAAATGGAGATCATGGTCCCTAGGTCATCCAAGGTCATGTAATATCACAACAAATTGTATTTTTATAGCGCCGTCCACACAGTCAAACGTCCCAAGGTGCTTCACAGGAGTGATTTTAAACAAACATGGACACCGAGCCACATAAGGAGATATTGGGACAGGTGGCCAAAAGCTTTTGTTAGAAAGGTAGGTTATACGAAGCATCTTAAAGGAGGAGAAAGGGGTGGAGAGGTGGAGAGGTTTAGGGCGGGAATTCCAGAGCTTAGGGACCTGAGAAGCTGAAGGCACGGCCGCCAATGGTGGATCGATTAATAAGCTTAACTTTCCTACAGTGACTACACTTCTGCGGTGAGAGGGACTGTTAGTTACATGCCACCTGAACTATCATCCAGACCTTCTGGTGTCAAGCATGATGTCTACAGGTTAGAGTTTAATGAGACTGCAGAACTCAGGGATGCCTTCAAGTCCCACTCCAGCGACTTGAGCACAAAGTCTAGGCTGACGCTCCCAGTGCAGTGCTGAGAGAGTGCAGCACTGTCGGAGGTGCCATGTTTCAGATGAGACGCTAAACCCAGGACCCGTCTGCCCTCTCAGTTGGACAGAAAAGATCCCATGGCACTATTTTGAAAAAGAGCAGGGGAGTTATTACCAGTGGCCTGGCCAATCAACACCACTAAACAGATTATGTGCTCGGTATCACATTGCTGTTTGTGGGAGCTTGCTGTGCACAAATTGGCTGCCAAGTTTCCTACATTACAACAGTGACTACACTTCAAAAAGTACTTCATTGGCTGTAAAGCGCTTTGCGATGTCCGGTGGTTGTGAAAGGTGCTATAGAAATGCAAGTCTTTCTTTCTATCTTTCAAGTTTAGGAATAACCAGCTGTAAGTAACCCATGGCATCTTAGATGGCATGTACGGTGGCAACATGGCGATTGGCTTTTCCATACTTACTGTATCGGCGGCGCCAGCGTTTACGACGGACAGCTTCCGAGGGGCCCTCTGACGGCGGTGCTTCGGATGTCGCCGCCTCTAACAAGGGCACACTCTGCCCCTGGGGCTCAGCGGATTTAACGGCGCGGGTTGGATCATCCTTCGAATCCAATAATATTGATTCGGAACTCGGGCTGGGGTCTTCTGAGCAAAGCTGGGGTGATGCTTCCAATCTTGTCACTTCTAACGAGGGCACGCTCTGCCCCTGGGGCTCAGCGGGTTTAGCGGCGCGGGCAGGATCATCCTTTGAATCCAATAATATTGATTCGGAACTCAGGGTGGGGTCTTCTGAGCAATGCTGTGGTGATGCTTCAGATTTTGTTAGTTCTAATAAGGGTAGACACGCTCCCTGGGGTTCGGCAGGTCTCCTGCTTCCAGAGGGATCAACCTTCAAATCCTGTAACGTTGATTCAGAAATTTGGAAATTAATAAGCAAATATAGTAGAAGCATACATAATATATTATTAAAAATCTTTCAACAACAACAACAGCTTGTATTTGTATAGCGCCTTTAATGTAGTAAAACATCCCAAGGCCCTTCGCAGGAGCGATTATCAGACAAAATTTGACACCGAACTACGTAAGGAGATAGTAGGACAGATGACCAAAAGCTTGGTCAATGAGGTAGGTTTTAAAGAGCATCTTGAAGGAGGAGAGATAGCGAGCTGGGGTGGTTTAGGGAGGGAATTCCAGAGCTTAGGGCTTAGGCAGCGGAAGGCACGACCACCAACGGTGGAGCGATTAAAATCGGGGATGCGCAAGAGGCCAGAATTGGAGGAGCACAGAGATGTCAGAGAGCTTCATAAGGCATTCACTTCCCGTTCCCATACCTTACTTTCTGCACTCATGATTTTTGGTCGCACTATTGTGTCAATATTTACCATTGTAAATTCCTATGCCAACATGTCCCATTCAACTTTGCAATGTCAGCTGTCACGATGTAGTTGTAGGCTCTGGCCACTAGGTGGCTCTGTGAAGTGAGTGTCTAAACTGTCTCTCCAAACTGCATTAATTCCATTGCCATCCACTGTGTAAAAATAAACTGAACTGCATGAACTGTGTGGGCATTGCCACAGGCAATTTACAAGTAGCATTATAAGCTTATGGTTGTGGGTTCAAACTCCAGAGACTTGAGCACAAAATCTAGGCTGACACTCAGTGCAGTACTGAGGGAGTGCTGCACTGTCGGAGGTGCCGTCTTTCAGATGAGACTTTTGAAGTGTAGTCACTGTTGTAATGTAGAAAACGCAGCAGCCAATTTGCACACAGCAAGCTCCCACAAACAGCAATGTGTTAATGACCAGATCATCTGTTTTAGTGATGTTGGTTGAGGGATAAAAATTGGTCAGGAGAAATGCTTCGAAATAGTGGCCATGGGATCTTTTACGTCCACCCGAGAGGGCAGATGGGGCCTCGGCTTAATGTCGACATCCGAAAGACGGCACCTTTGACAGTGCAGCACTCCCTCAGCACTGCACTGGGAGTGTCAGCTTAGATTTTTGTGCTCAAGTCTCTGGGGTGAGGACTCTGACCCCACAACCTTCTGACTCAGAGGCGAGAGAGCGCTACCCAGTGAGCCACAGCTGACACCTTTAACTTGAAGCTCGACTGCAATATAATGCTTGGAAATACATGCTCAACACTTAAGAGAAAGGAGCAGCTTATCACTTTGGGTAAAGATCCCTCATTAGAACCAGTGGATAGTGTCCACCTGAAATGTCAGCTTATCTGTTCACTTTCAGATGCAGACTGACTGGCTGAGCACATCCAGCACTTTCAATTTAAACTCCTCTAAAGAAAAGTTTTATTTGAATATAACAATTAATACTTCGGAAACACTCGATTTAAATTTCTCAAATTTAGAATCTTACCATCACTGAAGGTTTTCAGCACACGCGGTTCATGACTGTCAGCAGCTCATGTGTGCGGGAGAGTGTTTCGGTGCCTGGCTTTAGACTAAGTGCTCAGCCCTGTGTCACACTGCAGAGATAATGCAACCAGCATTATAATACACGATGAGCTCTATTTTCATAGCGCAATCACGAGAGTTACTCAGCTGGTAAAACCAGTTTCCAAATGTCATGTTGTAGACACATTCCATGCAAACATAGCTGAGCTGTTTCCAACATTTTGCTATCGTCATAGCTGAGCTGTTGCTGGGCAACCGTCTAATTTTGCCGGTAATTTCCATAAAAAATTATCTTAAGGGGTGCAGTTGCCTTGATGGTAAGGACCAAGCAGATTGGTACTGAACCGTGGAGACCAAACGGTCCCAGATTCCATTTCCCAGTCTCTGCTCAGTCAGTTGACCTTGCCTGCAGTGACAGTGTACATAGAAAGAAAGAGCTTGCATTAAAAAAATTTTTTTTAATTCGTTCATGGGATTTGAGCGTCGCTGGCAAGGCCAGCATATGTTGCCCATCCCTAATTGCCCCTTGTGAAGGTGGTGGTGAGCCGCCTTCTTGAACTGCTGCAGTCCGTGTGGTGAAGGTGCTCCCACAGTGCTGTTAGGGAGCCCCTTTTACGACCTCAGGACATCCCAAAGTGCTTCACAGCCAAAGAAACATAGAAACATAGAAGATAGGAGCAGGAGTAGGCCATTCGGCCCCTCGAGCCTGCTCCGCCATTTACATAGATACATAGAGATAGGAACAGGAGTAGGCCATTCGGCCCTTCGAGCCTGCTCCGCCATTCAATGAGATCATGGCTGATCTTCGTCTGAGATCATAGCTGATCTTACCAGTTCAGTACCCCGTCCCCGCCTTTTCTCCGTAACCCTTAATCCCCTTAGCCTTCAGAAATATATCCAATTCTCTCTTGAAAATATTTATTGAATTAGCCTTCACAGCCCTCTGTGGCAGGGAATTCCACAGGCTCACCACTCTTTGAGTGAAGAAATTCTTCCTCATCTCTGTTTTAAATGATTTGCCCGCTATTTTTAGACTGTGGCCCCTGGTTCTGTGCTCCCCGGCCATTGGAAACATTCTCTCTGAATTCAGCCTGTCCAGGCCTGCCATAATTTTATATGTTTCGATGAGATCCCCTCTCAATCTTCTAAACTCCAGTGAGTACAAGCCCAAACTATTTAATCTCTCTTCGTAGGTCATTCCCGCCATTCCAGGTATCAGCCTGGTGAATCGCCGTTGCACTCTTTCCATGGCAAGAACATCCTTCCGCAGATGGGGCGACCAAAACTGTACACAATACTCCAGATGCGGTCTCACCAGCACCTTGTACAGCTGTAGTAAGGTATCCCTATTCCTATACTCGAACCCCCTTGATATGAAGGCCAACATACCATTTGCCTTCTTAATCGCCTGTTGCACCTGCATGCTCTCCTTCAGTGACTGGTGCACAAGAACACCCAGGTCCCTCTGCACTTCCCCATCTCCCAATCTATTGCCATTTAGATAATAATCTACCCTCCTGTTTTTACCCCCAAAGTGGATAACCTCGCATTTATCCACATTATAGTGCATCTGCCACGTATCCGCCCATTCCCCCAACCTGTCCAAATCACACTGTAGCCTCCTGACATCCTCATCAGAGCCCACCCCTCCTCCTAGTTTAGTGTCGTCAGCGAATTTGGAAATATTGCATCCAATTCCCTGATCCAGATCATTTATATATATTGTGAACAGCTGGGGTCCCAGGACAGATCCTTGCGGCACCCCGCTGGTCACTGCCTGCCACTCCGAAAACGAGCCGTTTATTCCAACTCTCTGTTTTCTATCCGCCAGCCAGTTCTCTATCCACGTTAATACTTTGCCCCCAATCCCATGAGCCTTAATTTTGCATGATAATCTTTTGTGTGGAACCTTATCGAAGGCTTTCTGGAAGTCAAGGTACACCACATCCACTGGCTCTCCCCCATCTATTCTACCAGTTACCTCCTCAAAAAATTCCAGCAGATTAGTCAAACACGATTTACCCTTTGTAAATCCATGTTGACTCTGTCCGATCCTTTCCCCATTTGTCAAGTGCTCCGCTATTTTATCCTTAATAATGGACTCTAGCATTTTGCCCACAACCGATGTAAGGCTTACTGGTCTATAATTCCCTGCTTTCTCTCTACCCCCCTTTTTAAATATTGGGGTAACATTAGCTACCCTCCAATCCACGGGTACTGTTCCCGAGTCAATGGAGTTCCGGAAGATGATCCTTAGAGCATCTGCTATCTCCAGGGCAACCTCCTTAAGTACCCTAGGATGTAGTTTATCAGGCCCTGGGGATTTGTCGGCCTTCAGTCCCCTCAACTTACCCAACACCATATCCCTAGAGATACTAATTTCTGTCAGCTCCTCCCTCTCATTAGTCCCTATGTTTGCCGATATTCCTGGGAGGTTATTTGTGTCCTCCTTTGTGAATACAGAACCAAAGTATGAGTTTAATTGGTCTGCCATTTCCTTATTCTCCATTATATATTCTCCCGAATCAGACTGCAAGGGACCGACTTGGGATTTTACCAGTCTTTTCCTCCTGATATACCGATAAAAGCTTTTGCAGTCTGTCTTTATGTTTGCTGCAAGTTTACTTTCGTATTCTATTTTCCCCTTCCTGATTAATCCCTTTGTCCTCTTTTGCTGTATCCTGTACTGCCCCCAATCTTCCGGTCTGGTGCTTTTTTTTGCCAGTTGATATGCCCTTTTTTTTGATTTTATGCTGTCCCTAATTTCCCTCGTTATCCACGGTTGAGATCATGGCTGATCATCCAAATTCAGTACCCGGTCCCTGCTTTCTCCCCATACCCCTTGATCCCTTTAGCCTTAAGAAATATATCCAACTCCTTCTTGAATATATTTAATGAATTGGCCTCCACTGCCTGCTGTGGTAGAGAATTCCACAGGTTCACCACTCTCTGGGTGAAGAAATTCCTCCTCATTTCTGTCCTAAATGGCTTACCCCTTATCCTTAGACTGTGACCCCTGGTTATGGACTCCCCGACCATCGGGAACATCCTTCCTGCATCTAGTCTGTCCAGTCCTGTTAGAATTTTATAAGTTTCAATGAGATCCCCTCTCATTCTTCTAAACTCCAGCGAGTATAAGCCCAATCGACCCAATCTCTCCTCATACGTCATTCCTGCCATCCCAGGTATCAGCCTGGTGAATCTTCGCTGCACTCCCTCCAAGGCAAGAACATCCTTCCTCAGATAAGGCGACCAAAACTGCACACAATACTCAAGGTGTGGTCTCACCAAGGCCCTGTACAACTGCAGCAAGACATCCTTGTTCCTGTGCTCAAACCCTCTCGCTACGAAGGCCAACATACCATTTGCCTTCTTAACCGCCTGCTGCACCTGCATGCTTAAAGTACTTTTGAAGTGTAGTCGCTGTTGCAACGTAAGATGCAATGATTGGCCTCAGTCCATGGAGGGGAAAAACGGCTCCTGATCACAATCCAGCTGAAAAGTGTATGTGTGTAGACTTCAGGGAGAAAAGGATTGGGCTTGGCAGAGTATTCCCAGCACCAGCCGTAGTCTGTCGGAGGTAATGACAATGGAGACTTGGCGTGTATTACTGGCAGAATCAGATTTAAGATCATTGAAAAAAGAACCAGAGACAATGTGAAGAAATATATTTTTACGCAGCGAGTCGTTGTGATCTGGAACGCGCTGCCTGAAAGGGCGGTGGAAGCAGATTCAATAGTAACTTTCAAAAGGGAATTGGATAAATACTTGAAAAGTGAAAACATTTGCAGGGCTATGGGGAAAGAGCAGGGACGGGGGAGTGGGACTAACTGGATAACTCTTTCAAAGAGCCGGCACAGGCACACTGGGCCAAATGGCCTCCTTCTCTGCTGTATCATTCTATGAACATAGAAACATAGAAGATAGGAGCAGGAGTCGGCCATTTGGCCCCTCGAGCCTGCTCCGCCATTTAATGAGATCATGGCTGATCATCCAAATTCAGTACCCTGTCCCTGCTTTCTCCCCATATTCATCGATCCCTTTAGCCTTAAAAAATATATCCAACTCCTTCTTGAATATATTTAATTAATTGGCCTCTACTGCCTTCTGTGGTAGAGAATTCCACAGGTTCACCACTCTCTGGGTGAAGAAATTCCTCCTCATCTCTGTCCTAAATGGCCTACCCCTTATCCTTAGACTGTGACCCCTGGTTCTGGACTCCCCGACCATCGGGAACATCCTTCCTGCATCTAGTCTGTCTAGTCCTGTTAGAATTTTTAAAGTTTCAATGAGATCCCCTCTCAACCATCTGAAGAGACCTCCTGCTTTCACCTTGAACCGTGGTGGAAAGTAGTTACTGAGAAAATGGTTCGAGAAGCTATGAATGAAGCCAGGTCCTGGGAATTCCTGATGAGTGCAGCCGGGGAGCGACTGTGCGCAGAAGGAGTTGGAAGCCGCACAATGACTGAACAGTGCCCTTGCAGCCCGAGAACAGAAAGAAGGAACTTAATGTTCCTGAGCCGAACAATTAGAAGAATTCTTCTGGCAGCTACGCATCAAGCTATTGGAAGCAAGTTTGCAAAGATTTCTTCTGTTTGGTGTTTTTGGAAATTTGCCAACACGGTTTTCTTATAAAAACTTTATTTCAAGAAGCCGTTCATTATAAATAAACAAATTGAAACAAGGAAACTGCCAAATGTTTAACGGTGAACAGTCAAGGGGTGAATACTAGTTGTAGATTCTTTTTGCAAATTAAAAGTGATCCCCAGGTTTTCACCTATCATTTCAGTGACTTTTGTTTTAACTTGTGTGAATGCACTTTGCTTTAAAAACCCAACATTTAAAACAGATTGTTTTTTAAACTAAATCCCTTTCTGCAGAAAAAGGGTAAAAAAAAACCCAAGATAATTTGAGAGACACTTTCCTATTTCAGATACCCAGCTTCACCATCAGGCAATCCCAGATCAAGTATAGCAGAGTGAGGCACCTTCTATTCCGTCTCAACAATCTGCCTTCGTTCTAACTCAGAAGATCATTCTCTACCAATCTTTCATTTCCCACAAAGTCCTCTCTAAATGAAATTGGCAATTTAGTGTCAGTTTAAAGAGAAAAAATGGCAGGGCTCTGGGGAAAGAACAGGAGGGAGCAGAACTAATGGAGAGCTCTACCAAAGAGCCGGCACAGGCACGATGGGCTGAATGGCCTCCTTCTGTGCTGTATGATTCTATTATCAATTTAGG
This sequence comes from Somniosus microcephalus, assembly GCF_052327205.1. Taxonomy (NCBI): domain Eukaryota; kingdom Metazoa; phylum Chordata; class Chondrichthyes; order Squaliformes; family Somniosidae; genus Somniosus; species Somniosus microcephalus. The sequence goes on from NC_141012.1 coordinate 9,342,213, forward strand.
GACCATCTTATCCTTTGGCCCTTGCCTACTATGAGTTGGGTTGAGACACAGGGCCCTTATAGCCCACAGAGACTTTCAGCAGAACGCTTGGTCTGGCTGGATTTGAACTTGAATCCCAGTATTAAAAGACCCCAGCGTCCACAATGATTTCATAATGCTGACTTGGTTAAGATTGAAATCTGATTGGTTTCCTGTTCAGTAATCATCTGTTTGACTTGTGGAGTCACTGGAAGTACAATGGAGCCAAACTAAGCTTGTTGTCTTCATTTATCTGTCCAAAGCTGGATCTGCATCTTCAAACCCCTAGCAACCATATTCAATTGGGATCATGATGATCTATGCTGGATTTGTATAGTGGAAGGGTCAATATATTTGGGAGACATTTAATTGAATTAAATTCTTATTACATGTATTAGTTTATAATCCACCAATTAAATCCACAGGAAATCTATTAGGCATTCATCTTTATCTGATGCCAAAAGTGAAGGTAAAAGGAAATAGGTTTTAAATTCTACCTAATTGAAGTGAATAATTCTACTGCTGACATCTCTCCAGTTTGAGATTTTTAAAAATTAGTTCCTGGGATGTGGGCGTCGCTGGCAAGGCCAGTATTTATTGCCCATCCCTAGTTGCCCTTAACAAGGTGGTGGTGAGCCACCTTCTTAAACTGCTGCAGTCCGTGTGGTGAAGGTGCTCCCACAGTGCTGTTAGGGAGAGAGTTCCAGGATTTTGAACCAGTGACGATAAAGGATCGGTGATATATTTCCAAGTCAGGATGGTGTGTGACTTGGAGGGGAACTTGGAGGTGGTGGTGTTCCCATGTGCCTGCTGCCCTTGTCCTTTTAGGTGGTAGATGTCGTGGGTTTGGGAGGTGCTGCCGAAGAAACCTTGGCGAGTTGCTGCAGTGCATCTTGTAGATGGTACACACTGCAGCCATGGTACGCTGGTGGTGGAGGGAGTGAATGTTTAAGGTGGTGGATGGGGTGCCAATCAAGCGGGCTGCTTTGTCTTGGATGGTGTTGAGCTTCTTGAGTGTTGTTGGAGCTGCACTCATCCAGGCAAGTGGAGAGTGTTCCATCACACTCCGGACTTGTGCCTTGTAGATGGTGGAAAGGCTTTGGGGAGTCAGGAGGTGAGACACTCGCCGCAGAATACCCAGCCTCTGACCTGCTCTTGTTGCCACAGTATTTATGTGGCTGGTCCAGTTAGGTTTCTGGTCAATGGTGACCCTCAGGATGCTGATGTTGCTGCCTTCCCTACTGCTGATACCTCCCCAGTTTGAGATTGCAACCAACTGAAGAGGCAGCTGCTGACCTGGTCCATTATTAAACCAACCCTGTGCATTTTGGGGTTCATTATGTGGATTCTTGCACACAGCCAGGACCTATCAGAAAAATGGGAGCCCGTGATAGCTTTTTTGTTGTTGATTGATTTTTGGTGTGAGGGGTCGTCAACCCACCAGGATTGTCCTGGAATCTCCAGGAACTAAAGATTAATTTCCCAGACACCGCATTCAGCAACCCTGGAGAAAGATTATTAAGAAACATGCTTTTTTTTCCCCATTTGTTTTGAGCATTAGTTATAAAAATATTGGAGATGGGGGGGTGGCGGGGAAAAAGGCCCTTTGACTGACAAGCCCAGAATCATTCAGTCAGGTAAAGGAGAGCCTGTTCGCTTTCCAATTGGTGTGGGGAGGCAGGGCACTGCGAGGACGGTTGTGTCGGGGGTGAGAGGGTCATGTGACTATACCTCCAGGAATACGTAGAAACATAGAAGATAGGAGCAGGAGTAGGCCATTCGGCCCCTCGAGCCTGCTCCGCCATTCAATGAGATCATGGCTGATCATTCAAATTCAGTACCCTGTCCCTGCCTTCTCCCCATATCCCTTGATCCCTTTAGCCTTAAGAAATATATCTAACTCCTTCTTGAATATATTTAATGAATTGGCCTCCACTGCCTTCTGTGGTAGAGAATTCCACAGGTTCACCACTCTCTGGGTGAAGTAATTCCTCCTCATCTCTGTCCTAAATGGCTTACCCCTTATCCTTAGACTGTGACCACAGTTCTGGACTCCCCGGCCATCGGGAACATCCTTCCTGCATCTTGTCTGTCTAGTCCTATTAGAATTTTATAAGTTTCAATGAGATCCCCTCTCATTCTTCTAAACTCCAGCGAGTATAAGCCCAATTGACCCAATCTCTCCTCATACATCATTCCTGCCATCCCAGGTATCAGCCTGGTGAATCTTCGCTACACTCCCTCCATGGCAAGAACTTCCTTCCTCAGATAAGGCGACCAAAACTGCACACAATACTCAAGATGTGGTCTCAAGATATGTCCAACCCTAGTGGAACCTGCTAAAAATGTCACCGTTTTTTTAGTCACTCAGGGCAACCATCGATTCCTGGTGAGTTTGGTCTTGTGTCTCACAAGCATGAAGATTTGGCAACACTGCAAATCTGTTTTAAGGTTTCGCCCTGTGCCGAGGTGACCCTGTGTACTGTCTGCACAAGTTCGCAAGTATGTCATGACCACTGAACATAGCAATATGGACTTTGTGTTCGCCACTCCTCCTAAACTCCGAGTTATTTTTGATCCAGTAATGTTCGTTTCACATTTGCAACTGTGTCCCATTTCCCCTTAAAGGGACAGTGCCTTCAGGATAAAGAAACAAAAAAGGCTTGCCAAAATTGTAACACAATGACATAACCGTTTGAAAACAATCATTACATAATTTAACACGTGACAACAGTTATGACTTGCGTTACTGTAGTGCTCCTCTTGTGCAGAGGGAGACGCCTGGCTGAGCTTTAAAGGGTAGAGGGCAACAAGTGGAGACCAAATAAGGGGAAAAATTAGGGAGCAAAAATACTATTGAGGAGAAGGGCCATTAGAAGGGTTTGAAAGCGGGAAGAGAAGTAAAGCAATGAAAGCAATGAGGTCGGGAGTTCCAAAGGATATTTTTTAGTTTTTATTTATTCATTCACAGGATGTGGGCATCGCTGGCAGGGCCAGCATTTATTGCCCACCCCTAATTGCCCTTGAGAAGGTGGTGGTGAGCCGCCTTCTTGAACCACTGCAGTCCGTGCGGTGAAGGTGCTCCCACAGTGCTGTTAGGGAGGGAGTTCCAGGATTTTGACCCAGCGACGATGAGGGAACGGCCGATGTATTTCCAAGTCAGGATGGTGTGTGACTTGGAGGGGGACTTGCAGGTGGTGGTGTTCCCAGGCGCCTGCTGCCCTTGTCCTTCTAGGCGGCAGAGGTCGCAGGTTTGGGAGGTGCTGCCGCAACCACTGTTAACAACACTTGGCTTGTGCACAGACGTTTCTTTCCAATGGAAACAGTGTCCCTTTAAGCGAGGGAATTACCCTGCAAATCTGTAGAATTGAATGTCGCTGCCTGTTGTGATTGCGATGTTTGTTAGCAGTGGTTGTGAATTACTGGTATTATCAGTATATAAATGGAGTATGAGCGAGCTGAGCAGTGATTGAGAGATACTCGTCTGATCTCCTGATCCGGTTACTGCTGCTGGGTGTTTGCTCTTGGATATTGGAAATGTGCAGTTCATCGCACGAGAAAGATTGACAGCTGACTTACACAAATTGCAAAAAAAAGATTTGAAATCCAAAGCCCTCTGAATCCTAATGGGAGAAGCTGGTATTTAGCTGTGTAGATGATTGAAGCGTATAATTTTCTTTTGGGACCTGTCGTTAGTTGTGATGGATTCTAGACTCATGATGATAAATGCAGTGTCAAGCTGACTGTGCAGTTATAGAGTTGTTTCTCCTAGTTTCAGAACTGAATGGGAACATGATTGGAGCAGGTCAGGGGAAGGGGGGTCATAGATTGAGTTATGGGGGTCAATATTACAAATCAGGCAGCTCCAGTGCAGAGCTACACACAAGGAGAGAGGGGAGATCAGTGCATCTGTGGAAACTTACTGAAAATCATTTTTTTAAAGTATTAATCACCAAAACCTCCATATCATAAACAGCACCTCCCAAACCCGCGACCTCTACCACCTAGAAGGACAAGGGCAGCAGGCGCATGGGAACACCACCACCTCCAAGTTCCCCTCCAAGTCACACACCATCCTGACTTGGAAATATATCGCCGCTCCTTCATCGTCGCTGGTTCAAAATCCTGGAACTCCCTCCCTAACAGCATTGTGGGAGTACCTTCACCACACGGACTGCAGCGGTTCAAGAAGGTGGCTCACCACCACCTTCTCAAGGGGCAACTAGGGATGGGCAATAAATGCTGGCCTTGCCAGCGACGCCCACATCCCAGGAACGAAAATAAACCCAGTTAGAAGCAAATGGGGAAACGGGCTTTTACTTTAAACTAGACTTTGGATGTGCAGTTTAGATTTTAGAAACTTCTCAATAAACCAGACTGTCGAGTTTGAAAACCCTAAGGACCTCCAGATTGGGCAATGCTGTAATTGTTTTATTTTGCAGTCTAGTAGAAGAGAAAGTGTTTGTACTTTTAAATTCAATCCATCTCAATTTGCATGTTTAGTATATGGTCTCCAGTTATATTTGTAGCCTATTCTCCTCCGAGTGTTGGTAATATCTTTGCTGGACCTCATTTGGACAATGGTGTCCAGTACATGCCTGAAAGATAGCCTCGATTGTAAGTCTTAAAGTGGTTCTCAGCCAATCAGAATCTCGCCTTATTGAGTGCTCCCCCAGTCTAAAGTTTGTTTCCTTGATCCAGTTTTGTCTCTTTAGGTGTTTTTAATCTTGCTGGTTTAATTCAATGACGTGAGATCAGTCAGTATAGAACAACTGATTGTCCTTCTCGTGCTGTGCTCATCCAATCGTATTGGCACATGACAGAATTAATTATATCAGCACAACTGATGGCTCATGTCCTCTGGGCACCCATCAGCCACTGTCATCCCCTTTGAAGCGAGAATTAATTAACTGCAGAGGCGTTCCAATGCTAAATAAGAAATAATCCTTTAACTGAATCAATTGTCTTGTTTCTCAAAAAGCCTTTGGGTAATGAGCATAAAAAGCTGTAGTCATAGGAAACCGCATCATCCCCACTGAGGCCCAACTGGTCCGTGCCGGTGTTTATGCTCCACACGAACCTCCTCCCACCCCTCCTTTCATCTCCTCTCACCCTATCAGCAAATCTTTCTATTCCTTTCTCCCTCATGTGTTTATCCATCTTCCCCTCAAATTCATCTATACTATTCGCCTCAACCACTCCCTGAGGTAGCGAGTTCCACATTCTCACCACTCTCTGGATAAAGAAGTTTCTCCTGACTTTCTTATTGGATTCATTGGTGACTACCTTATATTTATGGCATCTAGTTCTGGTCTCTCCCCCCCCCCCCCCCCGCCCCCGCCACAAGCGGAAACATTTTTTCGACGGGGAGTTGGGAGGGGAGGGAGCGTTTTTCTGGTGATAGGGAGGGATGTGTGTGGGGGATGGGGTGGTGGGGGGAGGGGAGGTGGGAGAGATGGGGGGAGGTGGGGAATGGGCTGGTGGGGGATGGGGTGGTGGGGGGAGGGGAGGTGGGAGAGATGGGGGAGGGGGAGGTGGGGTTGGGGTGGTGGGGGATGGGGTGGTGGGAGAGATGGGGAGGGGGGTGGGGTGGTGGGAGAGATGGGGAGGGGGGTGGGTGATGGGAGAGATGGGGGGAGGGGAGGTCGGGGATGGGGTGGTGGGAGAGATGGGGGGAGGGGTGGTGGGGGATGGGGTGGTAGGAGGGAGGGGGAGGGGGGGAGCCAGGTGGTGGGAGGGGGTACGGGGGAGGTGTTGCATGGGGGGAGGGAGGTGGGGTGGGACAATGTTAGCTGACTTTTCACCTCTCTGACCCAGAGGTGCTGAGGCCAATTACAGAACCACTTTAAAGACTTTAAATTGATTTGTGATAATCAACTGTTATTATTTTATTCAGCTACAAGCAGCCATTTTGGGAGAGATGGGGGAGTTTCTATTAAAGATAAATGTATCTATCTTGTACACGTGCCGAAAAAAGCTGAGGAACAGGTTCAAAAAGCTGATGCAGCATTCCAAAAAAAGCCGTCAACTCACAGCGGACAACTGAAAACCAGCCCTCAATCTAGGCCCTGAATCTAGGCCCTGAATCTAGGCCCATTAGCAAGGCCATTGTTTCAATGCGGCTGAATATGTTTGAATTTCTTTTGTTTTATGACAATGATTTTTATTACTGCTTTGGGATCGCGTTCCACAGTTCAGTTTGTTTTTCTGTGAAAGCCCAAAGGTTTCACACCTGACTTGTGAAAAAGATTGAATAGTTCTAGCGGGAGCGCAGTGAGCCATGAACTTGCCTCGACTGAAACATTACAACAACAACAAGTTGTATTTATATAGCGCCTTTAACATAGTAAAACGTCCCAAGGCGCTGCACAGGAGTATTGTACGACAAAAATTTTGACACTGAGCTACATAAGGAGAAATTAGGGCAGGTGACCAAAAGCTTGGTCAAAGCGGTAGGTTTGAAGGAGCGTCTTAAAGGAGGAAAGAGAGGCGGAGAGGTTTAGGCAGGAAATTCCAGAGCTTAGGGCCCAGGCAACAGAAGGCACGGCCACCGATGGTTGAGCGATTAATAATCAGGGATGCTCAAGAGGGCAAAATTAGAGGAGCACAGATATCTCGGGAGGGGGGTGGGGCTGAAGGAGATTACAGAGATAGGGAGGGGCGAGGCCATGGAGGGCTTTGAAAACAAGGATGAGGATTTTGATATCGAGGTGTTGCTTAACCGGGAGCCAATGTAAGTCAGCGAGCACAGGGGTGATGGGCGAATGGGACTTGGTGCGAGTTAGGACACGGGCAGCCGAGTTTTGGATGACCTCAAGTTTGCGTAGGGTAGAATGCGGGAGGCCAGCCAGGAGTGCGTTGGAAGTCAAGTCTAGAGGTAACTTAGGCATGGATGAGGGTTTCAGCAGCAGATGAGGTGAGGCAAGGGCGGAGACGGGCGATGTTACGGAGGTGGAAATAGGCGGTCTTAGTTATGCTGATACATTAGCTTTACCCAATGACCCATCAGTTGGATTGCAGGGAGAAAAAAAGCTGAAATATGCAAAAAGTATAATATTTTCAGTATGACAACAGAAAACGCTGGAAAAACTCAGCAGGCCAGGCAGCATCTGTGGAGAGAGAAACAGAGTTAACGTTTCGGTTCTGACGAAGGGTTTCGACCTGAAACTTTGACTCTGTTTCTCTCTCCACGGATGCTGCCCTGGCCTGCTGAGTTTTTCCAGCATTTTCTGTTGTTATTTTGGATTTCCAGCATCCGCAGTATTTTGCTATCACAATATTTTCCGTGACTGATTTAGATTTGAGGGTGAAAGCAAGTTCCAATGCTGCAAAAATTGACTTGATGGCAGATATAGGGGGCAAACCCCTCCCAGAACAAATTTATTTTTGACTGCTTGGGGGAATTTTCCAACTTTTTGAACTCTACTGTAATTCAGTATTGAAGCCAAAAATATATTGGCCCAGTAATTCGGGTCCCAACGCATGAGTAAGCACCGTGTACTCACACGTGGGCCCGATGGAAGTGCCGGTTTTCAGCATGCACAGCGCATGCGCGGAAAACCGGCATTTCCTTTCCTCTGAACCAAGGGGTTCAGAGGTCGAACGCGTGCGCGCAGGAGTCTGTGCGTGCGCGCTGAAATTCCTTTTTTTTTTACAGGGTTGCCCGTGCGATAAGGCCTCCAGTTTTTACGCGAGAAAAAAGCAGACGTAAGTACTTAGTTTTAAAAGGTAAGTGGTCTATTAATTAAAGTTAGAAATTTTTTTCCACAGGTTTATTATTTTTAAAGACTTTACAGTAAGGTAAGTGTATTTTTAGGCCCGATTTGTTAAAAAATTATTTTTTTCAAAAATTTGAATAATTGTTTAAATTAGTTTTTTAGAGTTATTAATAGTTCATTTAATTAGTGGGATTTAAAAAAACTTTTATTTGAAGTTTAAGTGCTGTTTTGGGCGCCCGGAGTTTTCATGAGTTTGACAGTTCTTACTATCAAACTCATGAATGAACTTTTGCAACCTCCGATTGGTTGCCCAGTGCTCACGTGATCCCAGCCGGCTCATCGAACTAACTACGCCGCTGGATCACGCAAGCACAGCGCGCTGGGAGCTGAACCGGGCCACTGACAGGAAATCCACGCAGGGCCAGGCTTCAACTGTCGGCGCGCTATGTAAGTGTAGGTCGGGGGCTTGCACCCGCGGGAAGCCCCCGACACCAATTTCTGGGCCATTGATTAGGGGGGCGGGGGGGTTCCAAGCTTGGGGTTTAAGTTCCTGTCGATTTGAGGAAGGGAAAGATTCCACACTTTCGCAGCCTTGGAATAGATTGAGTTTGTGACACTGTTGCCTTGCTTAAGCCTAGATGTTGTCCCCATTGTAAAACATTTGGGATTATTCGACAGATAGCAAATCATCCCCATGCTCACCAAGCAACAGGGTTAATTGTAATGGTAAAGTAACCCATATAATCAATATAATAACCTGCAGTGACTGTGACACTAACCTGCAATGGATCTACGTGTCAGTTGCATTTACCTGCACAGCAGACTGCATTGTAGGCTGAGTCAGTTGCAATGACTGCAGTGGAGTTGGTTGCACGAACAGGCTGCAATGGAGGTTCTGAGTTGGTTGCAATGACTGCAGTGGAGCTCCCAGGCTGGCTGCACTCACCGACATTTTCACCTTCTCAGATTTGAGAACGAGTATGAAAAAGGAAAACGGAAACCTGCTGCTAATGAGTAGATTAAAAAGTCCCACGCAATGCCTGACTATTTTGAGCTCGCTTTAATTTGAAACAAAAGGCAACGTTCTTTTAAAAAAACCAATAAATTTCACCCCGCGGCAGATAAGAACAAAGCTGTTTCGATCTGACCTGTGCTCTCTCCCAGATGACCTCATCTACTATGGTACCTGGTTACACATCCACAATGGCAAAGAGGCCTGGTTTGAAGCCTCCGCGTTGGGCCAGGGACCAGGCTGCAGTGTAACCTGCACTTGACGCAGTTTCAGACACTGGGTGCTGTCGTTTCATGAATATGGGAGACAGCCATTCATTTATATGGAGATGTGGGAGCTGCACCCTAATGATTGGCTCTGGAACAGATCCTGGAGGGTGCTCACAAAAGCTGCAAGTTGTTTGCTGAAGATATTATCTATTTAGTACGGTCTTTTAATGTTTAACCTTGGAGGTATTTCACTCCAGTGAACCTCCACGTAGCTAATCTCCAATATTAGTGCATTTATCTGCAAAAACATATAGATCTTGGGCACTGCTGTTTGTACTCTGCTGTTTGCTTGTCACAGATCCCATGGTAACAACACAGCTCAGACTATGGGCAGTTCAACAGTAAATGCTGTGTTACAACTTTATACCCGCAAGCCCCCATTCGCGACACTGCCCCTAAAACAAGTGACTCCTGCTCTACAAAGTTACTGCTTTGCTCCTTCTGTACTTGCCCATATAATGTGCACAGACACAGTGGGCTGGATTTTGTCAATGGGGACGTGATGGAGGCGGGACTCCCACTTTTTGGGTTGTAGTCCCGCCTCCATCGATTTGTGGCCAACCCCCGCGATTTTCCCTTGATTGATCTTGTTAAGCCCACCCAGCGGGCTCAGCAGGCCAATTGAGGGACACCTGGTTACAGGTGACGTCAGCGATTGACATTTCATCTGTCGAGAGCTTTTGACAGATGAAATATCTGCGTTTGACAGCTCTGTGAAGCTATCAAACACGGACAATCTGTCTTCTAACTTGAGTCCTTCTACTCAGACTCAGTTAGAGATCTCTCCAGACCAGAAAGCAGAGGCTGCAGCTTTTGACAGTTCAGCGGCCATTCTGCTTTCTGTGCCGGTGAGCTGAGGGATTCCCGAGAACTGAAGGAAGGAAGCCTGCAGGAGAAAGTAAAGGTAAGTAAAACTTATTTAAACACTTCACACACACCAAACACACTTACCTCTGCACTCATGCACCCATCACTCACCTGAACACCAGACATCTCGAACCCTCCAAGCCCTTCAGCCCGAAGGTCCGCCTCACTAACTTGGCGTGGTTTGGAGCTGTCGGGCAGCCCACACTTCAGGGTTAAAAATAGGGATTAGGCCAAAAACTGTTAACAGGCAGTTAATTGGCACTAATCCTCTTCCCGCCTCAGGGAGGCGGCTCCCAGCACAGGTCGGGTACCCGCCTCCTGGGAAACGGGCATGGAGGCGGGTTGGGGGCGGGAAGGGTTCGTGCCCCCCAATTCTGCAATTTTCCCCCCACTCCCGCCTCCAAACCCGCCTCCATGGGGCTTGGAAATTCGAGCCCAGTAAATCTATGAGGCGGGAGTTACTCTGGACCCAGCAACACTGTTTGAGGATCTACACCACACGAAGGAGTCACTCAGGGTAGGGAAAGGGGAGTTGTCCACTCCAAACACAATAGTTGACAACTATGATCTTGAGTGTTGCTGGCATCCATGCTGTAAGGCGTGCAGTTCATATTCATAGTGACATATTACGAAAGAAATGGCACAGTACCTTTTGTGCTTTATAGCCTTGAGTTGAACTCAAGTATAAAATTTGAGAGTTTGGTAATCGTGCACCATGTCATGTGCAAACTATGGAATCGAACTTCCCCACCCCTACAGCCCCTGCCCCCAGCCCGAGTGGATCAAGGCACGAGCCAGTGCTGTACTAGAGGATCCCAACTAAAATCTCCAATCTGTGCTAAATTAGCTCATCACAGCTTGGGTGCGCTGGTCCTAACTCGCACCAAGTCCCGTTCGCCCATCACCCCTGTGCTCGCTGACCTACACTGACTCCCGGTTAAGCAGCGCCTCGATTTCAAAATTCTCATCCTTGTTTTCAAATCCTTCCATTGCCTCGCCCCTTCCCTATCTCTGTAATCTCCTCCAGCTCCACTACCCTACAGGTAGTAAATTGTCCCTCGAGGTGTTAAAATGCTTAATTATATTTCTTAATTTTCCTTTCCATCTCTTTTGTCTCTCTCTTAATCCAATCTCTCTTTCCCTCTCTTTATTTCTCTTTCTGTAGATTTGACTCTAATTCACCCGATTTCCTTCACCGCCTTGTTTCTTTCCCTAGCCTTAAAATCTGATTGGTTAAGGAGATAAGACTGTGGGTCCTGTCTTTTGCCAAGGTCCCAGGTGCCCTGTTGCCCTTGCCACACTGTTGTCAGCTCGCACTTCCAGCAACTTGCAGCGCAACAATTGTTCGAGCTGAAGGGTGCCGGAACAAATCTAACAAACGGGCGAGCTGCTCCAACAAATTCTGCGCCAATGAACGCATTTGTGGAAAATTTGCCCTGTTCAATATTTCTACTAGAATTACTCTTCTCTCCTTAGGCAGTCCCTCGGAACCGAGGATGACTTGCTTCCACATTAAAAATGAGTTCTCAGGTGACTGATGAGTCCAATGCGGGACCTACAGTCTCTGTCACAGGTGGGGCAGACGATGGTTGAAGGGGCGGGCGGGTGGGGTGCTTGGGTTGACGTGCTCTCCTTGCGCTGCCTGCGCTTGGCTTCCGCTCGCTCCCAGCGAAGAGACTCGAGGTGTTTGGCGCCTTCCCGGATGCTTCTCCGGGAAGCATCCGGGAATTACTAACGCAGTCTTATAGAGCGCATTCACGACTTCCTTACAAGGCAAGCAGCGAAACGTTCCCCCAGTCTGCCGTACATTAGAAACATATTACTGGAGATCAGGTTTTTGGTCACCTGTCCTAATATCTCTGTGATGAAATATGCCATTCGTCAGGCACTGTATTCCCTGTGTTTAGTTTAGTTTCAGTTTCACTTCCTTACCTGTATTGTATTGTGTGTAGGGCTCCGCCCATACCTGGCCCCTACTTAAGCAAGCCCCAGCGTGTCTCACAGCAGTACAGCAGATCTCTGGATGAGAGACACTTCTCCAATGTGTATTACTTTCTGAGTTAATAAAAGCCTTGCTTTGCTCTGTTAACGTCGAGTCTCGGATTCATTGAGGCACATCAATCTCCTTTGGCTCCATGTCAATGTTGATGTCTGATAACCTTCCTGTGAAACGTCTTTGGACGTTTTACTATGTTAACGGCGCTATATAAATGCCAGTTGTTGTTGGCTAACATACCCTCAAATTGTTTTTCCATGTTTCTTGAGATCTATTGAGGGAAAAAGAAAGCAAAAAAGTTTCTTTGTTGCTAGGCTTTGCATCCTTGGGACTATATAGACTTACATAGCAGACAAAAGAACGTTGATATGAATTTATTGAGTAATTATTTGCTACTATTGGAAGAGTGCAATTTCAAAATCCTCATCCTTGTTTTCGAATCCCTCCATGGCCTCGCCCCTCCCTATCTCTGTAATCTCCTCCAGCCCCACAACCCCCCGAGATATCTGTCCTCCTCTAATTCTGCCCTCTTGAGCATCCCTGATTATAATCGCTCCACCATTGGTGGCCGTGCCTTCAGCTGCCTAGGCCCTAAGTTCTGGAATTCCCTCCCTAAACCTCTCCGCCTCTCCACCTCTCTTTCCTCCTTTAAGACGCTCCTTAAAACCTGCCTCTTTTACCAAACTTTTGGTCACATGCCCTAATTTCTCCATATGTGGCTTGGTGTCAATTTTTTGTCTTATAATACGCCTGTGAAGCGCCTTGGGATGTTTTACTACGTTAAAGGCGCTATATAAATACAAGTTGTTGTTGCAACGTCAAGTAACAAAGTTGTTGCAGTGTTGATGCTGTTTTTTGGATTGGTGTAGTTCTGTGCTGGGGCTGTTTTCTGATGGTCAGGTTTCGCGCTGGTGGAGCAGTACCAAAGGAAACGTACCAGATTCACAAGACCTGAAAACAACCTGTAAAGAGAAAAGGTCCACCTGCCTTAATGATTCATGCAAGTTTACTGTGCAAAAGAACCAGTGGGGAGATGAGAAGAATGTTTTTTTACGCAGCTCTAGAACCCTCTGAGATATCCGCGCCCCTCCAAGTTGTGATCTGGAATGCACTGCCTGAAAGGGTGGTAGAAGCAGATTCAATAGTAACTTCAAAAGGAATTGGATATATTTGCAGGGCTACAGGGAAAGAGCAGGGGAGTGGGACTAATTGGATAGCTCTACCTATAGTACGAATGGCCTCCTTCTGTGCTGTATCATTCTATGATTCTATCCCTGGGAGTACAGGATTATAGATAACGTAGCAAAAAAACTGCCATATACAAATTGTGACAGCTTCTATTAACAACTAGCTGGAGTGCCCGGCAGTGCCGAGGGTTTTTTGAGGGCATGTTGTTGTTGGAAGAGAGAGAGAGAGAGACTGGGGGGAGAAGAGAGAGACGGGGGGGAAAAGAGAGAGAGAGACTGCTGGATTTAGTTCGGGATTAGCCTGGAGAGAGAGGGGGGGAAGGAGCACCTCAGGCCTGGCCCGATGGACCCCTGCGAAGGAAGGAAGGAAGGAAGAAGGCGAGCTCTCCCTCCCTCTCCCACCCCCTCACTCTTTCCCTCCCTCACCCTCTCTCTCTCCCTGCCCCTGTCTCTCCCTGCTTTACTCTCTCTCCCTCCCTCCCCTCTCTTCTCCCTCCCTGCCCCTCTCCTCACCCTCCCTCCCCCTCCTCTCCCTCCCTCCCCCTCTCCTCTCCCCTCCTCCCCCTTCCCCCCCTCTCCTCTCCTCTCCTCCCCTCCCCCTTCCCCCCTCCCCCTCCTCCCTCTTCCCCCTCCCCCTCCTCCCTCTTCCCCCCCTCCCCCTCCTCACTCTTCCCCCCTCCCCCTCCTCCCTCTTCCCCTCCTCCCCCTCCCCCTCCTCCCTCTTCCCCCCTCCCTCTTCCCCCCTCTTCCCCCTCCTCCCCCTCCCCTCCTCCCTCTTCCCCCTCCTCCCCCTCCCCCTCCTCCCTCTTCCCCCTCCTCCCCTCCTCCCTCTTCCCCCCTCCCCTCCTCCCTCTTCCCCCCCTCCCCCTCCTCCCTCTTCCCCCCTCCCCTCCTCCCTCTTCCCCCCTCCCCCTCCTCCCTCTTCCCCCCTCCCTCTTACCCTCTCCCCTCTCCCCTCCCCCCTCCCCGAGCCCTCATCCCGCGCTCCAATCCCTCTTTCCGCCCCAGGGCCCGGGCCTTGGCACCTGAATGAACGTGTTCCCCTGGATGTTTTTGGCGGCCTCGGCCGTCACCCTGATGCCGTTGGCCGAGGCGAAGACGGTGAAGTGATCGGTTTTCCACCCCGGGGCCCGGGCCTCGGCACCTGGATGAACGCGTTCCCCTAGACGCTTTTGGCGGCCTCGGCCGTCACCCCGATGCCATTGGCCGAGGCGAAGACGGTGACGTGGTCGCGGAAATGAATGGCCTTCAGCAGGTTCGACAGGTTCCGGGCGCGCCGGGAATCCGCTGAACTCGAGGCCCAGGCTTCCCGCGCTGCTAGGCCGTGGCTCCGCGCATCCACTACAATAAAGAGAGATTCCTAAATATTAAAGTTCAGGTTTTTAAGCACCCCATAGCTAAGAAGACAACTGCAGAAAAGAACCTAACGGGGTACACACAGAAAGTGGGAAAAATAAACACACAGAAAGTGGGAAAAATAAATCAATAGTTAGGAATCAAGATGGCGGCCACTCACCTCAGCTCAGAAGGATTAGGCCCGCCCACACATGCAATGAAACACCCCCCGTGATGCACCGATTGGTCAACCATCAGGTTAATCCCCTGAATGATTGGTCAACCATCACGTCACTCAACGCTAATGAGCGGAATGTTGCGGTTTTTGGAACCTTTTTTGTATACTGTCCGAACAATTTTTGTCTGACCAAAACGTAAATATGCCTATTAGACTCCCCTAATGATAAGCTTTCTTTTGATATAACATATGTGTAGGTACGCTCTATAACCTTTGATTGTATAGCCGGACAGACAGACAGACAGACAAACAGACAAACAGACAGAGAGACAAAGGCCTAGAAATTCGGTTGGTTGCGCCAGCGATTAGCGCCTAAAGAGGCCAAGAATTGGGGCGTTACCCAATGTTCGGGCGGGCGCAATGAAGATAGCGACACCTCCCATATTGCGTATCCATTTAGCGCCAGCGCTAACTCTTAGCGCGCGCCCGCGTGCGCAGGCAGTTAATGACGTAATTTCAGTGTGCAATGCCTTTTTGGCACCCCTGACCGGATATTCGGTGGCGCCCGGAACCTTTCCGCCTGGCGCTATTAGTGACAGTTGGATGGAACGTTCCCAGGCCCTTCTAGGAGTCGGGGGGCGCTATTTAAAGGGGACAGCTCTAGTATAAAAGCTGCAGGCACTTGGCCTGTTCATTCTGTTCGTTGCTGGAGAGAGTTGGTGAACTACTGTTGCACACTATTTTTCGGATTTAGCCTTCGAAGACTTGGGACCTGCAGGCCTGTCCGGAGCAGTTGGAGCGCTAGACATTACTGCGTGTTGCCCGTCTGGCATAGCAATGGGAGCTGCTTTGGAGGGGAACGTCCTCATGGCCGGACACTTGGAAGGGGCACAGAGATGGCGGGAGAGAGGGCCGGGATTGGCCAGAAGGAGGAGGGGCAATGGAGGTCGGCCAATCCGACGATACGCTGCGAGGGTTTTCAGGCAGCAGGTGTCATACCATACCATGTCCGAGGAGCAGTGTCTGCGAAGGCTCAGATTCAGTAAGGAGGTTGTGACTGTGCTGTGCCACCTGCTTGCTGAGGGTCTGCAGCCGCGTCTACGGTACAGGACCTCTCTGTCGGTTGCCGTCAAAGTGACTGTTGCCCTGAACTTTTACGCAAGCGGATCCTTTCAGTCAGCCACTGGGGACATCGCAAATATAACACAATTTGCAGTGCATTGTTGCATCCGGCAAGTGACAGCTGCCCTCTATAGAAGGAGGCGTCAATTAATCACCTTCCCTGTGACCCTGGAGAAGCAGGCAGAGCGTGCGCAGGGCTTCGCTGCTATTGCGGACTTCCCCATGGTGCAGGGGGCCATAGATTGCACACACGGGGCTTTGCGGGCGCCATTGCAGAATCCAGAGGAGTTCCGCAACCGAAAGGGGTTCCACTCCCTCAATGTCCAGCTGGTCTGTGACCACCGCCAGATGATAATGGCAGTCAATGCACAATTCCCTGGGAGCAGCCACGATGCGTTCATCCTGCGGCAGACCTCAGTTTCTGACCTTTTTGAGGGCCCGGCTCACCCACGAGGCTGGCTTCTGGGCGACAAGGGCTATCCTCTCTGCCCATGGCTCATGACCCCACTCCGTTTGCCCGCCACCCCGGCAGAAGAGCTTTACAACAGCAGCCATCAGGCGACCAGGAACATTGTCGAGCACACTATTGGTGTGCTCAAACAGCGTTTCCGCTGTCTGAACCATTCGGGGGGAGCCCTGCAGTACTCGCAAGTGGGTCGCATCGTCGTCGTCTGCTGCATGCTCCACAACTTGGCCATTCGACGAACCCAGCCAATGCCAGCTGACCCTCAAGGTCCAGCAGAGCAGGCGGACGAGGAGGAGGAGGAGGAGGAGGAAGAGCAGGCGGACGAGGAGGAGGAGGAGGAGTTTGCGGACGAGGAGGAGGAGGAGGAAGATGGGAGGGCTACTGAAAGTGGAAGAGCCGTCCGTCAGAGGCTCATAAGGACTCGGTTCTAGGCCCCTCTGATGGAATGGTGGCTGTCATTCGTCCTGCGCACTTCGGATTGTTCAAAGCCTAGGAAGTCCACCATGAGTGTAAATAGTTATGAGTACCATTGTAAATAAAAAAAATTCTTTATTGTCAAAAAAGTGCTTCCTTCCAGCATAACAACATCATGTCAACAGAAACCATAACTAACAAAATAACAGTCAATGCCGCAAAACTAAACAAACCATCACAAACAATGACAACAGGTGAGGGCGTCGTTGAATTTGGAGGAAGAAACATCTCAGCAACTCCCTCTACTGCTGGCCCCTTGATGGAGACCGACTTCTCTTTCATGGTCGGCCCCTTCCCTCCCTGCTGCTCCTACGTAATTGAACCCCAGTGGCGGGGTCAAGGCTGGGGGACGCCTGGTGACTGTCTGGAATTGCAGAAGTCCCTGATGGACAGCCTGGACGACCTCTGGTCTTGGAGGGTGCGGAGGCTGGCTGCTTGATCTGGCCATGGCTGGAAGCAGTGTGCCCTGCAGGTGGTGGCAGCTGCACTGCAGACGTACCAGCGGTGGCATGTGCAATGGTCACCTGCCGAGAGAGGACACCTGCACCATGGTCGGACGACACACTGGCTCTCGGAGGGGACCGGCTCAGCTCCACCGCCACAAGCGACTGCTCCACTGATTCCTGGTACTGGAAGGGCCCGGGTTGATCCTAGCTGATGCAGATAGGGTGGCAGCAGTGAGAGTTCATGTTGCCTCAATCTGGGTCTGGACGAGGCCAGCAAATGACTGCGTGGCAGCAGTGAGGACCTGTGTGGCAGGTGCCAGTGCTTCAGAGAAGCCCTGGACAGTTCTCTCCATTGCTTCGGACAAGGCTGGAGCAGTCCGTTCCACTGCCTCGGACAAGCCCTGGACAGACCTTTCCAGGGATTGTCCGAAGCTCTGAACAGTCCTTTCCATAGCGGCCTCGAAGCCCTGTGTTGTGTATGTAATATGTGTGCTACTTTGAACCTATGGACAGGACTGCACTACTTGTTGGGCGTAGTGATACGCAGTACCACTCCTGGCCATAGGGGTATAAATAGTACTGTGGGTACTGATCTCCCCTCAGTTCCCGCCTGTGGGCATGAAGTAAAGACCTACGTATAGTCCCTACCTCCAACCAGTAAAGACCTGTTTTATTGTTACTGATTAAGTCTGAGTATTAATTACTTGAACAACTCACAGATTTAACACTGGCGACGAGTCTGATTCGGACCCTGCGGCAGTCACTCCACGGCAGCTTCGTCCACAGCCAGGACGTTGCAGAGAGGTTTCCACCCTCTCCACCCCACTGGAAGACATCCTGACCTCGGAGCCTCCATCGGCGACCGTCAGCTTCTTCTCCAGCTTGGTGGTGGGTAAGCCGTTGTCTGAGCCGGGCAGCGACGCGACAGGCAGTCGACCGCGTTGGCCGCACGAACGGGGCTGGGGGAGCTGGAGGAATAGGGCGTGAGAGCCGCTTCGAGCGGGAGGCGTTTCAACAGAGCGATCGCATCTCCTGATAAGAGCCGAGAGCCGCTTCGCGATCCAGCGATCGCATCCGCTGATAAGGGCCGCACTCGGGCGATCGCGGCGAAGATAAGGGCCGCACTCGGGGGCTGAAGGGAGACGGCGTTGGGGGACGGGTGAAGACCGCCAAGCGCGGGAAAACCGCCATTTTGTGGGCGGAGGACGACGGCAAGAGCGGGAAGCCGCCATCTTGGATAGCAGTAAAAAAAAAAAAAATCTGAGAAATTGCAAATCTACAATGCCTAAACATGGGAATATTAGCACCTTTGATAGTGACCTCGAAGATTGGGCCATATATGTTGAAAGAGTAAAAAATTATTGTAAGGCCAATAAAATTCGTGACCAAGATAAAGCTCTAACATTATTAAATTTAATGGGTGCGAAGACATACGGGCAATTGAAACACCTGTTATCACCAGATGAACCGGCGGATAAGACGTTCGATGAGATTGTTACTGTCCTGAAAGATCATCTAAACCCCACGCCGCTGATGCTAGCGGAACGATTTAAATTTTACAACAGAAGGCAGCTACAGCATGAAAACAATGCTGATTATTTGCTGGAATTGCGTAAATTAGCGAAATATTGCCAGTTTGGAACGGGACTGACAGAGGCACTTCGAGACAAATTTGTGTGTGGTTTATTTAAACAGGATACACAAAAGCGACTGCTCGAGGAGAATGAGCTGACGCTTGAGAAGGCGGTCACTATGGCAGCAGCACACGAAGCCGCAGCGAGAGGCACGGCAGTAATGCAGCTACGGTCACCGGAGCTCAGTGCACACAAATTGGGTGTGAGTTCTGGCAAATGTTATCGTTGTGGAAAGACAACGCATGATCAGAACCAGTGTTGGTTTAAAAACCAAGAATGTAGAACTTGTGGTAGGCTTGGACATATAGCTAGAGTATGCAGGTCAGCAAAGAAGACCAGCAACAAGAAGTCACCGCAAGGGAAATACGCAAAGGTACACAAGGTGAACGAACAGGAGTCCGATTCAGACGCTAGCAGTACTGAACTGGCTAGCTTAAGAGTACTCAACGCTGGTAAGGGTGCAGACCTCCAGACAATTTGGGTCACTCTTCAGATAGAAGGAGTCCAAGTAAAACTGGAATTGGACACTGGATCGGCATTGACGGTCATAAATAAGAAAGATTACGGAAAGTTATTCCAACATATTCCCCTACAGGATACGGGGATTATATTGGAAACATACACGGGGCAAAGAGTGTACCCCATCGGGAAAATAGAGGTTGCAGTGGTCCACAAGGGCGAAGACAGTCAAATAATGGACTTATATGTGATATCTGAAGGAGGTTCTCCACTACTAGGACGGGAGTGGATTAGGAAAATGAATATGGACTGGCATTTCCTACAAACAATAACGAGTGAGAACTCGGTGAAGATAGTCGGCCCAGACTCTGGAACGGATGATGGTAAGCCCAACTCAGGTGCAAAAGACAAAGTTTCAGCACAGAATTCCACTGAGCAACAACAACATAGTTTAACTGTGGATTCTGAGTCTGGCAAGTCTACTGATGTGCCCATTTCTGAGGGACACCGGGCTCGAACTCAACTCCATTTCAAACTACAACAGCAATTAGAACAAATGCTTCGCCGTTGTGAGCAAGAGTTGAATGCAACGAAAGAGTTCTTTGATATAGAGTTGGAGAATCTGGAAAGACAACAGAAGCAGCTGATGGAGAAAATGGAGCAGGAGCACACAAAACGTCTGATGTCAGAGAAGTTAACGGTCAGCCAACTCCTGCATATGCTGAAGGACAGGACTCTGAAATGGGAAAAACTTGAACACGAACTTCAATATTCAAACGAAAGGGGTTCGGAGCTCTCAAAGGTTATTGGAAGAGCTGAGGTGGCAACACAGACTGAGATGACTGCAACAGAGCAGCCCTTGGATGCCAAAAGTACGCTGACTCACGTCAACGTAGAACAACAGACCGCTGAAACAGCTGCTCCGGTAGAGGGATTGAATAGTCCGATCAATCAATCTCCAAAAGAAGTTGAAGTAGTAAAATCTCAAATGAGGTCATTAGTAAACGACTTGCTGAAAGCCCAGAAAAAGCTGGATGAAGAGGTACGCATGAAGAAGTCTCTTCAGGAAAGATGTCTGGACTTGGAACAAAAGCTGGCTAACGCCCAGCTGGGTATGGAGGAAATAGAAGACCCTCTCGCTGGCCTAGATCAGGACGACACCGAATATTACTATGTCCTGTCCTGCCCAACTTGTAACTTCGACTCCCACCATACAGAAATCATGGAGGAGCACCGAAAGTCTACGGAACATCGGGAGAAGGTGGCTCTACTACGGAAAAAGGAGGGAGAGAAGGAGGAACTGCGCATGCAGCTGGCAGCTGACAGTGGAGCCCAGAGAGTCTCCAAGAAGCAGAAAAGGAAAAGTCGAAACAGAAGATGACCCATCTGAACCATTATTACCTCTACCAGATCACACACGTGGTCCCTCCGAACGGAGCCAATTCAGTTCGGAAGTTCAAACTGTTAAATCCATGGAAGGACTATTGAATGAGTCACTCCAGCAACGTGAACCGACTCCACCCCAGAGATTGAATCTGTGAACTGTTTTCCGCAGAGACTGAATCTGTGATCTGTTTTGACATGAAGTTATCTATGTATCTATGTTATTCTGTTATGTAAACCTGAAGTTATATATGTATATATGTTATTACGTTATGTTAAATGGGGAGATGACTGTAAAGCTAGGAAGGGAGGAATGTTGTGTATGTAATATGTGTGCTACTTTGAACCTATGGACAGGACTGCACTACTTGTTGGGCGTAGTGATACGCAGTACCACTCCTGGCCATAGGGGTATAAATAGTACTGTGGGTACTGATCTCCCCTCAGTTCCCGCCTGTGGGCATGAAGTAAAGACCTACGTATAGTCCCTACCTCCAACCAGTAAAGACCTGTTTTATTGTTACTGATTAAGTCTGAGTATTAATTACTTGAACAACTCACAGATTTAACACCCTGGACAGTCCTCTCCATTGCTGCCCCGAAGCCCTGGACAGTCCTCTCCGTTGCAGCGCCAAAGTCCAGCACACTCTTTGCCAGTGTTTCTATCGACTGAGGCATCCTCCCCACTGCAGCCATAAGCTCAGTGTGCCTGAGCCGGGCCTGGGTGCTCATTTCAGCCAGGCTACGCACCTCCTCTGCACTCTGTGCAGCAGTCATCACTCCCTGCCTCGCCCTCCGGGGAGCCGGTGCCCGAACTTGCCTACCCCCCTTGCGTTGATGCAGGCCGCTTGTTCCAGCAACTGGCTCCTCATCAGAGCCCCCCTCCTCCCCTCCAGGGAGCTACTATCCCCAGTCTGCAGATGTGTTGGCTCCCCTGCGGCTGGAACGGATGGTGCGGCTTCCTCCTGATCCTCGCCTCCGGAGCCACTGGCACTGGCAGCTTCAGGGCCCGGACCCCGAGCTGGTGATGCAGCATCTGAAAGCAGGGAGGTGGAAGAGTGGCTTTAGCAAAAGGACAGGTTGGCAGCAAGGCATGCCAGATTGCGGCAAGGCTATGACATGGCTCCACAGTGAGAAAGCATGCTGGCGGGACCAAGTGGAAGGAGACAGCTGAAAAAGGTGAGATCCTTACCATCGCTGTCGACAATGGGGTCGGCAGCTGCAGTGGTAACAGGACCACTCAGACGTCCTGCAAGAATCTGATGTGCTCTCTCCTCGAGATCTATCAGAGTGACCACTTGTGGAGGTTCGCCACCGGTTCGAAGCTGGTCCTTGCGAATCGTCGCCAGCTTGGACTGCAGGGGAAAGAAGGGGAAGTTCTGTTACATGATGCCCTGAGTGATCATCTCATGCCCCCCATGGTGCAAGAGCCCTTACATGATGCCCTGAGTGATCATCTCATGCCCCCCGTGGTGCAAGAGCCCTTACATGATGCCCTGAGTGATCATCTCATGCCCCCCATAGTGCAAGAGCCCTTACATGATGCCCTGAGTGATCATCTCATGCCCCCCATGGTGCAAGAGCCCTTACATGATGCCCTGAGTGATCATCTCATGCCCCCCATGGTGCAAGAGCCCTTACATGACGCCCTGAGTGATCATCTCATGCCCCCCATGGTGCAAGAGCCCTTACATGACACCTTGAGTCAAATGTGCATGTGTGTGCCCAGAAAGGGCCATGGGTGCTTGCTGACACATGGCCATTGGGGCATCGCGCACCCTGCAGCCATGAAGTCAGGTGCAGATGGAGGGAATCAGAAGTTTGCATAACACCACTCACCCTAACGACCCGAGTGAGGTCGTTGAATTTCTTCCTGCACTGAACAGGGATCCTGGTCGCCATGCTGCTGGAGTTGACCCTCTGACAAACATCCCTCCAAGCTCGGCGGTAGTCCTTTTGATTCGGCCTCCTGCCATTGTCAGGTTAGAGAACATTTCGACGGCGCTCCACTGCGGCCACCAACTGCTCCAGAGCCTCAGTGCTGAAGCGCTCTGCTCTCTGTCTCACCTTCTCCATCTTGACCAATTTTTTTGCGCCAGAGAAGGGCGTGCGCCGATTCTGAGGCCTACAGGGTGATGAGTGTGGAAGCTGAGGCTGACTGACCCACCCCTTTAAGAGCTGGCCGGCGCCTGGAAGTCTCGTGGTTATCGGTAATTGAGATCACCTGCGCTGCGCCCGTCTGCGCCGATATTGGGTAGCGCCGGAAGTTTTGCGCCTTAGGAGGCCCGTGCAACGTCTGAATTCACGCCTCAATCACCTTTGGGGGCGATGCAACCCAATATCACGCCAGGCGGCGATAAGTTTCGTCTGGCTATAAACTTTGCGCAGCGCCAGTTCTAACGCCTCAAGCGGGGCTATACCCAATTTCTAGGCCAAACTCTTTTATATATATATAGATAGATAGATAGATAGATAAGCAATGTGTCTGATAAATCGGCTTAATCACTGCTTTAGTACGCTGGAGTTGTCAATTACATCTGCAGGCTGGCCCCTGAGCACTTGCAATGAAACATGGAGGTGTCATAACAATTCACCTGACCTGACCCATTGATAGTGACAAATTTTAAGTTGTAATTATTATCACATGTTAGTTATTTAGTTGGCTGCCCCTGTTGCTAATTATGTTAAGGTGAGTGGCTCTGATTTCCAGGCTGCTCTCCACAGGTGCCTGTAGTCGAGGTAGTGCTGCCGAAGATCTCTGGCTGACATTTTAATTTGTCCTCTTTGTCCTTCAAGGATTAATTCCCTGCTTGGCGGTAAAATTAACTTTGAGTCCTGACAAGGCATGGTATTACGGCGCACAGGGTGCAAGAGGCACATACTTTGCGTTAGAATCATGGCACTTACAGTACTGCTACGCATGTCATACTAAGGCAGCATGCAATATACATCGGTCAGGCTGAGATGCTAGATAAAGGATTGGCTTCTCAGTTATTAGGACTGCCAGACTGTCCACAGGTACCAGCTTGTCTGCTATTGTGGCCATAAAGCTACAAGGGATGATTCTATCTCTCGCTGGTTCCAGCAAGCATCCTCACTAATAGAGAGCACATACTGGAGAATCAGGACTGTATTGTTGTAACCCTATCTGAGCAACGCTACCTTGGGAGCATGATTCTCATGGCAGAGCGGGATTATGGGATCACCCTTGCAGTCTTTCCGTCTCTTGAGCACAAACATCTAGGCTGACCCTCCCAGTGCAGTGCTGAGGGAGTGCTGCACTGTCGGAGGAGCCGTCTTTCGGATGAGATGTTAAACCGAGGCCCCGTCTGCCCTCTCTGGTGAACGTAAAAAATCCCATGAAACTATCTTGAAGGAGAGCGGGTGGGTTCTCCCCAGTGTCCTGAGGCCAATATTTATCCCTCAACAAACATCACAGATTATCTGGTCATTATCACATTGCTGTTTGTGGGAGCTTGCTGTGCGCAAATTGGCTGCCGCGTTTCCTACATTACAACAGTGACTACACTTCAAAAAGTACTTCATTGGCTGTAAAGCTCTTTGGGACGTCTGAGGTCATGAAAGGTGCGATAGAAATGCAAACTCTTTCTTTAATATGATCGTTGCTCCTCTTAATGCTCTGCTCTTGTTCTTAAACTCCAAATATGATGAGTTACACACTCTGCAACCTCACTGATTAAAAAACAATTAATTGCACCCAGGAACTCAAAACTGTGCAATTACTTACCTCATTTCTCCTAGAATCTAATGAAGAGTAAGCTTGGTGTCACCTAATCACAGCTTCTTGGCTTACCCAAAGTTCTCTCCTAAAGAAAGAGCCGGCGCAGACTCGATGGGCCGAATGGCCTCCTGTGCTGTACTATTCTCTGATTCTATAAGGATAAACTCACTGACTCTGCTCTATCAAAGTGCGTGCGGGTTGGAGAATTGGCACTGCAGTGTTATAATCCGGCCCGCGCTCCCTCCGTATCTGGCTCCTCGCTGGGAAAGTGCGATCGATGAATTTACCCCGTATCCCGCGCAGCATTGATGATGTCCTACATTGTGCGATCTTTGACCTAGTTTTCTGAAAAACAGTTTTTTGATTCATACAGTACTGACATGAATCAGTCATTCATGAAAGAAAGACTTATGGCCTATGGGTGACGCTGTCCAGGGAGAGTATAAATACTCGGGCACAGGCCCAGCTTGTGCAGGACATTCTTAACAGGAACTAGTGAAGGACAGAACTAGACCTCCATGTTGTAAAACAGTTGATTAAAGCTTTGTTTAATGCTTAGACCAAGTGCCTAGTAGTTTTCTTACGTCAAGTACCATTTAAGTCTCTTTTATACATGCAATTACTCTAAAGAGGCAGTGCTACATCTTTAAAGAGACAGTGGGGGTGATTTTCATTCAGAAGTTGGGAAGGAGGCGGGACTACAACTTTCGGGGTTGTAGTCCCGCCTTGTAGTCCCGCCTCCATCGAGATGCGGCCAATCCACGTGATTTGAACTTGATTGACCTTGTTGAGCCCACCCAGCGGGCTCAGCAGGCCAATTAAGGGCCACCCGGCAACAGGTGACATCACAGACTGAAATTTCATCTGTCAAGGCGTTTTGACAGGTGAAATATCAGCGTTTCACAGCTGTTTGAAGCTGTCAAACGCTGACAGTCTTACTTCTAACCTAAGTCCTTCTACACAGACTCAGTTAGAAATCTCTCCAGCACAGAAAGCTGCAGGCTGTCACTTTTGACAGATCACAGCCATTCTGCTTTCTGTGCCGGTTAGATGATGGACTCCCGAAACCTAGAGGAAGAAAGGCTGTAAAGGTAAGTACAGGTAATTTAAACTTCTTTACACGCTTTAGACACACCAAACACACTTACCTTTGCACTCATGCACCCATCACTCACCTGAACACTGACATCTCGACCCCTCCAAGTCCTTCAACCCGACGGCCCGACTCCTCTAACTTGGCGTGGTTTGGAGCCGTCGGGAATCCCACACTTCAAGCTTTAAAATAGGGATTAGGCTAAAAACTGCCTGTTAACTACCTGTTAACAGGCAGTTAATTGGCACTAATCCCCTTCCCACCTCGGGGAGGCGGGTCCCAGTGCGGGGCGGGTACCCACCTCCTTTGAAACTCACATGGGGGCGGGTTGGGGGCAGGATGGTGTCGGGACCCCCGAATTCGGGACTTTAACCCCCGCACGCCTCCAAACCCGACTCCACGGGTCAATGAAAATCGACCCCAGTGACACTGACAGCAGCTAGGAAGGATGAAAGGAAGATGTACAAGTCCACCAACTCTTGTACAACAGAAATACATACAACAAAGATTGCAACCTGGATAATGCATTGCGCCAAAACGATGTCCCTTCACTTCTGGAATACGTGCTCAAATCTGGTCCGGATTGATGTGCTGAAAGTCATTCCCATTCCCATTCTGCTGGCCAGAAGGGACCTAAATGAAATGAGAAAGCTACCTTCAACCAAGTTCCCAGCGGGCAATTGTCCTCAGCACTAAAGTACCCATATTTCAGCAGTCACTTTTATTTGTTCTTGGAATGTGGCCAGTGCTGGCAAGGCCACATTTTTTCAATTCAATTCAATTCAATTTTATTTGTCATATCTGCAGCAGACGTGTGTACTGCACAATGAAATGTTGATTTTTACGAGTCCTCCCAACATTGGAATAAATATGGCATAACAATGATAAAATACTAATAGAAATACAGTAATAATAAATAAGACAACAGCAATAAATAATAATAAATTATACGTTCATGAGTCTTATGGCCTGGGGGTAGAAGCTGTTTCGAAACCTGCTGGTACGAGACCGTATGCTTCGGTATCTCTTACCGGACGGGAGCAGGGCGAAGAGGTTGTGGCTGGGGTGGCTCGCGTCTTTAATGATTCTCAGGGCCTTCCCCCGGCACCTCTCAGGGTAGATATCCTGCACAGCAGGTAGTTTAATTCCTATAGTATGTTGTGCAGCTTTCACCACCATCTGTAGAGTCTTGCGGTCTGTGGCGGTGCAGTTGCCATACCAGGTAGTGATGCAGCCGGACAGGATACTCTCGATGGTGCACCGGTAGAAGTTGGTGAGAATCTGGGGGGCCATTCCAAATTTCTTCAGTCTCCTGAGGAAGAACAGGCGTTGGCATGCCTTCTTGGTTATGATGTCGATGTGATGTGATTTATTGCCCGTCCCCTGGTTGCCCTGTGAAGGTGGTGGTGAGCCTTCTTCCTGAGCCGCTGCGGTCCCTCCGTGTGGTGGCGCTCCCGGAACAGTATCAGGTGGGGAATTCCAGGATATTGACCCAGCAGCAATGAAGGATATATGCCCAAGTCAGGATGGTGTGCGACTTGGAGGTGATGTTGTTCCCAAGACATTGCTGCTCCTGTCCTTCTTGGTAGCAGAGGTTGCTCGGGAGGGAGGTACTGTTGAAGTGACCTTGGTGAGGGGAGAGGCCGAAGGCTTCCTTGAGGGACCTTGTGGTGGGCGGTTGGGGGGGGCGGTGCTGGTGGCGGGGGTGAAGCAATCCTGCTCCTCCTGGCCCACAAGGAGTACTGGTGGAGCCAGCTGCTCCCGCCTCCCTTCCACTGCCGAGTTTCCTGACCCCTGGGAAACCCACGCAGCAGCAACAGTAAATTTTTTAATCGGACTCCCAATTGCACCGTGGGAGCCCGATTTAAACCTGTTAAGCATCCCGTGACATTCTGGCACCTCAATATCCGCCGCCATTAGGATCACATTCGCCGTATTTAACTCTTCAACGCCGACCCTCTCCTGCCCGCTGTGGGGGGCGGATGGGCGGTAGTATCGAGGGCCGTCGGTCTGTGAACACCGACCCTGTAACTTAACCCCTTTACTGTAACACTTTCTTTTGTAAAACAGCCTGCCAGGTGGATGGAGTGCTACTTCGCACAGAGATTAACTGGCTTCCACAGTCTATGTAGAAGATTCTGTCTGATTGATACTTTAATACACCCAGGATCCCAAGGGTATGGACGTGATTCAATTTGAATTTGAAAGCAGTAAATCAGAGCTGCACTGACACAGTCATTCCCTCCTTTCACTCATTCACTCTGACTTGAAATAATTTGATACAATTAAGACTCGCTGGACAGTTATCAGCTGTGCCCCGAATCAGGCTTAATTTCAAGCTGGTCTCCTTTTTCTTCCTTGTTTGTTTATTATTATATTCACATTTACAGGCATCTCATTAAAACTCTGGTGCAGGAGATTTTGTCTGGTCCCCTTTGGAGTAACTGGCCCTAGGTTAATTTTATAATTAATGTGTTTGCAAACAAAGCATTTATGATTTTAATTTAAAAATTAAAAAGGCTAGGTGTAATGGCAATCTCCTTTTAGAGCCCAGTGGATGATGACTTAACCCCAGACTTAATCTCGCCCCCGCCTCGCTATCCCTGTAACCACCTCCAGCCCTACACGGTGGCATAGTGGTTAGCACTGTTGCCTCACAGCGCCAGGGACCCGGGTTCGAATCCGGCCTCGGGCGACTGCCTGTGTGGAGTTTGCACATTCTCCCCGTGTTTGCGTGGGTTTAATCCGGGTGCTCCGGTTTCCTCCCACAGTCCAAAGATGTGCGGGTTAGGTTGATTGGCTATGATAAATTGACCCTTAGTGTTAGCGGGATTAAATAAGTGGGGTTACGGGGATAGGGTGGGATATGTGTTGGTGTAGGGGTTACGGGGATCGGGTGGGATATGTGTCGGTGCAGGCTCGATGGGCCGAATGGCCTCTATCTGTACTGTGTGGTTTCTGTGATTTCTGTGATTTCTGAACCCCCCGAGGTCTCTGCGCTCCTCCAATTCTGGCCTCTTGCACATCCCTGATTTTTATCGCTCCACCATTGGTGGCCGTGCCTTCAGCTGCCTGAGCCCTAAGCTCTGGGATTCGCTCCCTAAACCTCACCGCCTCTCTACCCCTCTCTCCCCTTTTAAGACGTTCCATAAAACCTAATCCTGTCCTAATATCTCCTTATGTGGCTCGGTGTCAAAGTTTGTTTGATAATCGCTCCTGTGAAGCGCCTTGGGACATTTTACTATGTTAAGGGCGCTGTATAAATTCAAGTTGTTGTTGCTGTGGGGTGAGCCCATCCAGCCCGTGAGGATTGTAGGAATGTGCCCTCCCTCCCGCACCCATTCCCCCCCCCCCCCCCACCACCAATGGATCGGTTGGTGAGTGCAATGCCAAGTGAGGTGTTTTGCCATTCAGAACAGGCTCACCCCCTGTCTGTCTTGTGCTTCAACCACTCTTTCTCCAGACAACCATCAAAGACATGGCTTTCAATGTTCAAATACATACTAGAGAAGCTGAGATTGTTCTCGTTATAGCAGAGAATGTTCAGGAGAGATTTAATAGAGGTGTTCACCATTATGAAAGGTTTCGATGGAGTAAATAGGGAGAAACTCTTTCCACTGGCATGAGTGTCAGTAACCAGAGGACACAGATTGAAGATAATTGACAAAAGAGCCAGCGGTGAGATGAGGAGAATATTTTTTACGCAGTGCGGTGTTACAGTCTAGAATAAACTGCTTGAAAGGCTGGTGGAAACAGACTCAACAGTAACTTTCAAAAAATAATTGGATATATTCTTGAAAAGGAAAAATTTGCAGGGCTCTGGGGAAAGAGCAGGGGGGAGTGGGACTAATTGGATAGAATCTTTCACAGAGCCGGCACAGGCACGATGGGCCGAACGGCCTCCTTCTGCGCTGCACAATTCCAGGAAATACAGCAAAAAACTGCTGGAGGTCGATCAACATTAGAAAAGGTGTGGACTTGTGGGACTGATTTCTTGTTCTTTCTCGTCTCGTTAATTTAAACGCCAGACTGCACACATACACACACTCAGTTGTAGCAATGCAGGATCGGTCTTTATTGAAACCTCGTGATTCCCCCGATTTCCCAATGCCCTCCAGCAGGCAAGCTCTGTGCTGGAAGCTCACATTCAGAAAATCCTCCCTTTGGCGTCTGGTTTACCCCTTTGGCGGTGAAATCATGCGGTGCGATATTAATAATGGACGAGCTTAACGCATGCGTACTTTGGGTTCCTCACAGTCTATCAGCGATTTGAGACGTGACGTGTGGGGAGTGTAGCGAGCTCGGGAGGGACATGTGACTTTGGAGCGATGGTTCCCTAAAGCTCTCCACCACTGGGGGTTTTCCTCACCTCATGTCTGGGTCTGTTGTAGACTTATTGATCGAGATTGATTGCTGTGATTAGTCAACAACACCATTATCATTGTATCATGCGACTACCAGGACAGTAGAAGGCGAACTAGATGGCCCTTGGTCTTTGTTTGTCTAGCATAAGAACATAAGAAATAGGAGCAGAAGTCGGCCATACGGCCCCTTGAGCCTGCTCCGCCATTCAATAAGATCATGGCTGATCATCGACCTCAACTCCACTTTCCCGCCTGATCTCCATATCACTTGATTCCCCCAGAGTCCAAAAATCTATCGATCTCAGCCTTGAATATACTCAAAGACTGAACATCCACAGCCCTCTGGGGCAGAGAATTCCAAAGATTCACCACCCTCTGAGCGAAGAAATTCCTCCTCATCTCAGTCCTAAATGGCCGACCCCTTACCCTTTGACTATGCCCCCTAGTTCTAGACTCTCCAGCCAGGGGAAACAACCTCTCAGCATCTACCCTGTCAATCCCCCTCAGAATTTTACATGTTTCAATGAGATCACCTCTCATTCTTCTAAACTCCAGAGAGTATCGGCCCATTCTACACAATCTCTCATCATAGGACAGCCCTCTCATCCCAGGAATCAATCTAGTGAACCTTCGTTGCACCGCCTCCAAGGCAAGCATATCCTTCCTTAGCAATTCCTATTTTCTTATGAAATTCCACCGTCTGAGATTTTAATGATAGAATTAACCCACATTAAATAATGGACAGGGTTTACCAACAGCCCATAGCTTGATTTCAACCTTGTAGAATTTTTCATTAAAAGCTGGACTATCAGGTTGAAAAATGGCAGATGTCCTGCGTGCTAACCTGCACCTTGCTTGGCATCTTAAAATGAACAGAAGGTAGCATTTATATCTATTATTGCTCTATTGACAGTCGCACCAGCTGTCGTAGCCAGTTCCATGATGTCCTTTGTTAACTGCAGCATGTGGAGCAAGCATTCAAAGAGACAATTTCTTCTGCTGTTTCTCTCATTGTACAAATGGGTTCTATCGGGTTTTATGCAGACAGATTTGTCTTGGCATATCTCCATCCCGGTCGGTGCACGGCTGCTTGGACTCTGTGCGGCAGAATACATTTTATTACTGATGAATGTTTAATTAGATAATTAGGATTGCTCAGAAAGCACAGCAATAGAAACATAGAAACATAGAAGATAGGAGTAGGAGTAGGCCATTTGGCCCCTCGAGCCTGTTCCGCCATTTAATGAGATCATGGCTGATCATCCAAATTCAGTACCCTGTCCCTGCTTTCTCCCCATATCCCTTGATCCCTTTCGCCTTAAGAAATATATCCAACTCCTTCTTGAATATATTTAATAAGTTGGCCTCAACTACCTTCTGTGGTAGAGAATTCCACAGGTTCACCACTCTCTGGGTGAAGAAATTCCTCCTCATCTCAGTCCTAAATGGCTTACCCCTTATCCTTAGACTGTGACCCCTGGTTCTGGACTCCCCGACCATCGGGAACATCCTTCCAGCATCTAGTCTGTCCAGTCCTGTTAGAATTTTATAAGTTTCAATGAGATCCCCAACATTCTTCTAAACTCCAGCGAATATAAGCCTAATCGACCCAATCTCTCTCCATACGTCATTCCTGCCATCCCAGGTTTCAGTCTGGTGAATCTTCACTTCACTCCCTGTCAATGTCACAGTTACACCAAGAGCATTGCTTATGAGACATTGGACAGCTGTCAGTGAATTGCAATGTCGAGCCTAACTGAATGGTTTTAGGCGCCTGCCATGAATCGAGATAAAGGCTCAGCAGTTTATTCCAACTCCTAAAAATGTTTTTTTTCTAGTTTTCTCTGCTTCTGCTGAAAGTGCTACCTCATACCAGAGAACGGGGTGGAAATTCGACCTGGGCGGCAGCACGAAACGGGCGGTGTCGCATCAACCTCCCGTTAGACTCCCAGGTGGCCATTCTCCACATGCAAACCTAGGCAATAAGGGTTGGAAGGCTAAAAAAAACAATGGGCCAGAAATTCGGGTCGGAGGCTTCCCGCGGGTGCAAGTCCCCGACCTGCACTTAACTAGCGTGCTGGCCGTTGAGCTGTGGGTCTGCGTGGGATTCCGATCCTGGGCCTGCTCCAACTGCCGGCGCGCAGTGCTTGCGTATCCCAGGGGCGCAGTTAGTTCAAAGCGTCCCCTGGGATCACGTGGGCCATGGAGAGCCAATGGTAGCAGGGAATCTCTATTCATAGATTTGACAGGAAGACCTGTCAAATCTATGAATAGAGATCAGCCCCAAAACATCACTAAAACTTCAAATAAATTTTTAAAAAATCACATTTTAAAAATAACTATAAATTACATAAAATAACTATTTTAAACAATAATTTAAATTTTTGAAAAATTAATTACAGTTTCTAACGGGGCTAAAAATAAACTTACCTTTCTTTAAAGTATTTAAAAATAATAAACCTATGGAAAAATTGTTTTAATTTTACTTAATTCACCACTTACCTTGTTAAAAGCAGGCCTTGCGACTGCTTTTTAAAAGCGTAGCTGCTGGAGACTTACCCTCCCGGAGAGACCTGTAAAAAAAAACGGAAGTTCGATGCGCACGCGCTGCCTCTCCGGCGCCCGCGTTCGACCTGTGAACCCCTTCTTTCAGGGAAACGGAAGTTCCGGTTTCCCGCGCATGCGCAGTGCATGCACGAAACCGGCACTTTCGTTGGCCCTACGCGTGAGTACCCAACGCGTACTTACCCGTGGGGACCCGAATTCCTGACCCATTAATTATTCATTCTCGGGATGTGGGCGCTGCTGGCAAGGCCGACATTTATCGCCGGTCCCTAATCGTCCTGAGATGGTGGTGGTGTTGGGCCTCCTTAAACCACTGGTAGTAGTTTGATACAGGCGAGTGGTTTGCCGAGCTGCTTCAGAGGGCAGTTAAGAGTCATCCGCATTGGCGTGGGACTGGAGTCACATATAGGCCAGACCGGGTAAGGACGGCAGATTTCCTTCCCTAAAGGACATCAGTGAACCAGCTGGGTTTTTACAACAATCCATCAGCTTCACGGCCACTTTTACTGACACAACTTTTTTTAAATTTCCTTATTTTTTATCTTTTTTAACTGAATTCAAATTCTCAAACCGCCATGGTGGGATTTGAACTCGCAATTATTTAGATTTGACCACAGAGAATCTCTCATTAGAGGACAATCCTGTCCTCACCTGCTGGTGCTAATAGATAGCACTGAGGACAGGACCCCTGCCTGATTTTCTTTGTACACTCCTCTGGCTCAGGGCCACTGAGGTCAATAGTAACGTCCCCATTGCCACCTCACTTAACGTTATCCAACTCGGCACAACCTGGAGATCAAACCAAGGACCGTCTTAGTCTGTACGACTCGCCAACTCACTGGAGAAGGCCGCTGAGCCAATTCAGAGGAGTTATATCCTCAACCAGCGGCAAGGTTGTAGACTTTCAGGAGTTTTGATAGGGTTAAAAATAATGGGACGTGTCAGCCATGGCTCAGTTGGTAGCACCGTTGCCTCTGAGTTAGATGGTCATTGCTTCAAGTCCCGCTCCAGAGACTTGAGTACAAAAATCTAGGCTGACACTCCCAGTGCAGTGCTGAGGGAGTGCTGCACTGTCAGAGGTGCCGTCTTTCGGATGAATCGTTAAACCGAGGCCCCGTCTGCTCCCTCAGGTGGACGTAAAAGATCCCATGGCATTATTTTGAAGAAGAGCAGGGGAGTTATCCCTGGTGTCTTGGCCAATATTTATTCCTCAATCAACTGATTATCTGGTCATTATTGAGGTTTGTGGGAGCTTGCTGTGCGCAAATTTGCTGCTGCGTTTCCTACATTACAACAGTGACTACACTTCAAAAAGTACTTCATTAGCCGTAAAGCACTTTGGAACGTCCTGAGGTCGTGAAAGGTGCTACATAAATGTAAGTTTACAATATATATATATATTGGCCCAGTAATTCCGGGCACAACGCGTGAGTACGGACGGGGTACTCACGCGTGTGCCCGGAGGAATTGCTGGTTTTCAGCATGCACAGCGCATGTGCTGAAAACCGGCATTTCCTGTCCTCTGACCCAAGGGGTTAAGAGGCAGAGCGCGCGCGACTGCACAGGCAGCGCGTGCGCACTGAAATTCCTTTTTTTTTCCAGAGTTGTGCGCGTGTAAAGGCCTCCGGTCTTTACGTGTGGAAAAACCAAATGTAAGTATTTAGTTTTTCAGGTAAGTGGGCTTTTAGTACAACGTAGACATTTTTTTTCCACAGGTTTGTTATTTTGAAAGAATTTACAGTAAGGTAAGTTTAGTTTTAGACCCTATTTTTAAAAAATTTATTTTTTTCAAAAAATTGATTAATTGTTTAAAACATTTTTAAAAACTTATTTATAGTTAATATAATCAGTGGGATGTTTTTTAAAATTTTATTTAAAGTTAAAGTAGTGTTTTGGCAGCCCATACTTTTCATGAGTTTGACAGCTCTTACTGTCAAACTCATGAATGAGTTTCCCCTCCCCTGATTGGCTGCACAGTGCTCACCTGATCCCAGCCGGCACATCGCACTAACTACGCCGCTGGATCAGGTAAGCATATCGTGCCGACATCTGAACCGGGCCAGTGACAGGAAATACAAGCAGGCCCGGGCTTCAGATGTTGGTGCGCTGGGTGAGTGCACATCGGGGGCTTGCACGCGCGGCAAGCCCCCGATCCTAATTTCAGGGCCATTATTATGTATATATATATATAAGAGAAATGGGGTAAAACTATTTCCACTGGTTGGCGAGTCGGCAATTAGGGAGCATAAGTTTCCGATTACAAGAGGACAAAGGGGAGAAATTAGGCGATTCTCCATTAACACAGAGGGCTGTTGGGATGTGAAATGTCCTACCAGGAACAGTGGTGGAAGCAGAAACCATAATAGCTTATAAAAGGGAAGAGGGTATACATTTGAAAAGCTACATTTTGAAAAGGGTAGGGTTATGGAGCTAAATGTTCACTCTTTGAGAGAGCTGGCACAGATGTGATGGGCTGAAAGGCCTCCTGCTGTGCTATAAAAGGCTGTAGTTTTATAATGATTAAAACATGTCTTCCTTTGATCTGATTATTACAACCTTTACATTCTGGGCTTTTGGAAAATATTTCAGATGTTGTCCAATTAACAAAATCCTTTTAAAAAAACACAAGTTCCTTCCACCTCCAAAATGGAGGAGACAGCTGACTAGGAGGGAGATAATTAAAACATTTAATTTCAAAGAATGAAGAATCGGTTCGAAAAGATGGAGGGGCCGATTTTCCTGACCTTTGCCCCTAGAGAATGCCCATTTCTCAGGTGCAACAGCCAGGGTGATGGGGAGAAGACCTCTTCTGTTGACCTTGACAGGGTCAGTGCTTTTCAGTCCAGTGAAAGAGCAGATTCGGTGTAGCGGGGGTGAGGGGGGCTCAGGAATATTCAGAAAGTATAACTAAAGTTAAGAAAGACAGATAAACTTTGGAAAGCGAGAAAGAATGGAAGGAATAGAGTGACAGGACAAGTGGAAGTAAAGCTTGAAGTTTAAAGTTAAAGTTGTGTATTTATTTTAGTAGTTTGTGGTTAATATTTTAGTAACTTATATCTGATGATGATTTATCCTCTTCCTTTTTAAAAGTTATTATGAATTTGCATGTTTGCGCCACTGTTTCTCGTGGGGCATTCCCATCCTAACATCCCTCTATATTAACATTTCCCTTTGGCATCCTAACTTCTCCCTATGTCCTGTGGCACTGATCTTATACTTATGCCCTCTAGTTGCTGACTCGCCAACCAGTTAAAATGGGCAATAACTATTTCCCTTATCATAATTTTTATCTCTTCTATCAAAGCTCCTGAACACGTAGAACCCGTACTGCTAGGGAGGATATATCTGCCCTGATGCCTCACTGGCATTCTCCAGTCAGCTGCCAAGTCATATAGACCAGGAAGGCCCTGGGTTTGATCTTCAGTCTATGGTGAGTTAGATAACGTATGGTTGGGGCAGCACTGGGGACGCTCCGGAGTTATTACTGATATATTAGTGTTTATTTGAGCATCGCACATGTATGAATTGAAACTAGGCAACAGCAGTCTTCCCAACGTCCGAAGCTTCCTTGGGCATTGTAGCCTCGATGTTCTGGTCTTCCAGCCTCAGCGTTAGAACATAGGAACAGGAGGAGGCCATTCAATGAGATCCTGACTGATCTGTATCTTAACTCTATCAACCTGCCTTGACTCCATATCCTTTTATATCCTTGTCTAGCAAAAATCTATCGACCTCAGATTTAAAATGATCAGTTGAGCCCCAGCATCTACTGCTTTTTGTGGAAGCAAGTTCCACACTTCCACCACCCTTTATGTGAAGAAGTGTTTCCTAACCTCTCCTGAATGGCCTGGCTCTGATTTTAAGGTTAAGTCCCCTTGTCCTAGGCTCCCCCACCAGCGTAAAAAGTCTCTTGCTATCTATGCTATCAATGCCTTTCAAAATCTCCAAATCCTAAAAAACTCAATCAAATGTGCTCCTCTTCCAGCTTAGGGTAATGCATGATTAAAGAAAAAGGTACAGATTAGTAGACACATTTGGTATTTGTAAAAAAAAATCTAGGTGTACGTTAGACAAATTACAAACCTTACAAGGTTCATAGAATCATAGAATGGTTACAGCACGGAAGGAGCCTTCGAGCCCGTGCCGGCTCTCTGCAAGAGCACTTCAGCTCATCGCGCCCCCCCCCCCCAACCCGGCCTTTCCCTGTAGCCCTACAAATGTTTTTCCTTCAGGTACTTATCCAATTCCCCTTTGAAAGTCACGATCGAATCTGCCTCCACCACCCTATCAGGCAGTGCATTCCAGATCCTCACCACTCGCTGCATAAAAAAGTTTTTCTTCATGCCACCTTTGGTTCTTCTGCCAATCGCCTTAAATCTGTGTCCTCTGGTTCTCGACCCTTCCGCCAACAGTTTCTCTCTACTCTGTCTAGACTCCTCATGATTTTGAACACCTCTATCAAATCTCCGCTCAACCTTCTCTGCTCCAAGGAGAACAACCCCAGCTTCTCCAGTCTATCCACGTTACTGAAGTCACTCATCCCTGGAACCATGCTTGTAATTCTTTTCTGCGCCCTCTCTGAGGTTATAGAATGCAAGATATTAAAATGTCTGCATGCTATGAAAACAGGAGAAGATCAGCAGAGCACAGGGGAGGTGACATTTTTGCTTAATTTCCCTGTTGTGTTTAAAGATCTGAGTGTACTTTATCACAATCAGCAAAAGTGATTCTCTGGATGCTAGGCGTTTATTAATATTAATTACACACACCAAGCATGATGGCTTTTTTTCTCATAAAGATGGTTTTTAATTAAATTCGAATGCAAAAGTAGCTGTTTACATCATTTCAACATAACCTGAAACTAGGTAAATTTCTACATTAAATAAAAGTTTGGATAAGTCGAAGTCTTGTCATTGCCTCCTCATTTTTTTTACTTCCTCTTGGCTCCCCTCCTCCATTTTGAAGGTAGATACAAATTCCAGTAAAATTGAGTTTTCTTTGTTTTCACCTCCGGCGTAAAGACCAGCGCTGGGATTTTGCAGTTCCGCTCCCCCAGCGTTTGATTTTATGTCCTCCCACTGGGGCTTGTACTCCCTTGAGTGTAGCAGATTAAGGGGTGATCTAATTGAAGTGTTTAAGATGATTAAAGGAATCAATAG
Organism: Somniosus microcephalus; assembly: GCF_052327205.1. Lineage (NCBI taxonomy): Eukaryota > Metazoa > Chordata > Chondrichthyes > Squaliformes > Somniosidae > Somniosus > Somniosus microcephalus. The sequence continues at coordinate 9,379,700 of NC_141012.1, forward strand.
AATAGATAGAAAGAAACTATTTCCTGGTGGCGGGGTGGGGGGTGAGTCTAGAACAAGGGGGCATAACCTTAAAATTAGAGCCAGGCCATTCAGGGGTGATGTCAGGAAGCACTTCTTCACACAAAGGGGGGTGGAAATCTGAAACTCTCTCCCCTCTGTTGGGGCAGGGGGGTCAATTGAAAATTTCAAAGCTGAGATTGCTAGATTTTGGTTCGGCAAGGGTATTAAAGGTTATGGAACCAAGGCGGGTAGGTGGAGTTAAGATACAGATCAGCCATGATCTAGTTGATTGGCAGAAAAGACTCGAGGGGCTGAATAGCCTCCTCCTGTTCCTATTTTAAAATGAGTGGGAGGTAAATTTGTGGGCCGCTGATTGGAGAAAATGAAAACCCTACCTCGGTATGCCAGCCAACTGAAAGCCCCAAGCCTCAAGATTGCCATGGTTGCCTCGCTCACCGCACCAATCAATGATTAGGGCGATTATTGAATTTAATAGACTTGTGTTTGAAAGGGACAAACAGCATTAGCTGTGAGCACACTAAGTAGTGGCAGGAAATGGTAGGAGTGCTACTGTGCAGAAAGAGATTGCATTTATATAGTGCCTTGTCACATCCTTGGGCCATCCCAAAGTGCTTCAGCCAATGGATTACTTTTGAAGTGTAGTCACTGACGTAATCAAACTCACTACGCACTTGGTTTGAGTATAAAGCAAGGCTTTAATCAACTTGTTTCAGAACATGGAGGTCTAGTTGTACTTCACTAGTTCCTTGTCTTACAAAATGTTCCTGGAAAGCTGGGGCCGACGCCCGAGTATTTATACTCCTTGGACGGCGCCACTAGCTGGCCGTCCGGCGTTATTTCACGCGTAGTTTCTTGATGAATGATGAGATTTATAACAGTCACTTTGGTTTTTTTTTTAACCAAATGCAGCGACCAAAATTGTTGACAGCAAATGAGATGGGTGACCAGTTATTCTATTTGGTGCAGATTGAGGGAGGATCGCTGGCCCAGGAGGCTGGGAGAATTCCCCATCTCGTTCACGAATAGTGCCACGGGATCTTTAACATCCTTGGAACGGGCAGACCGGGCCCTTGGTTTAACGCCTCATCCGAAAGACGGCCCCACCGACAACGTGGCAATTCGTTCAGTATCACACTGAGCTGCCAGTCTATACATATGTATAGTGAGCTCCTGTTTTGGAGTGGAAACTATGTACAAAGCAACAGCCCCATCTGTGATCCGTGGGGAAAGGAGGCATCAGAACAGGAGTGTGATCTGCCAAAGAAATACACTCATTAGCAGCCCCCAGCCTGGCTGGGCCCAGAGTGGTGTAAGGGTTAAATTGTCAACATTTGGGAATTTTGATAGTTAACGTTGCCATGGAAGCTGGATTATTATCAATTTCAAGGGAGCAGCTGTGAGCACTCCCCTCACTCACCAGTCTCCGAGCACCTGGTGCTGATCTCACCCTTCATAATAAACAGGTTCCTTTTCACTAGGGTTCCAGTCCTCCCGGAGAAATGTTCGAGTTGAACCATCCCTTGGATAGAGCATGAAATTAATTAGATTGTCTCACGCAGTGAGTGTCACTGCAACCTTTGGCAGGTTCTAGTTCTCGTGCCTGCTTGGGTGGGGGGGGGGGGGGAACCATGAATAGAATATCCTAAATGGACAATGCATGGAAATTGTTGCACTTCAGCCTCTTAAAAGACAATCTCCTCTCTCAACGGCTGTACAATGATGAGCTCCACGATGCCGTTTTCTCTGGAAGCACAACACTGTATTATCTCTGCCCCAGAGGTCACGTGCCTCAGGATCAACAATGAATCTTAACTGCTCACTAAATATTACGTAGGTACATTGTACACCTCCTGACGCTAAAGTGGATTAGTTGAATAGCAAAAAAAAAAGGAGATATATCGACCAAAATACAAATACATTTTACATAATGGAAAGGGGAAAAAATATCAGTGATAACCAAGAATGTGACAGACTTCCTGATCGGTTAGAGGGTTTACTTTGAGTGAGATGCTGGCCCCTATTTTTGTTTGATAAATATTGTTTTGGAATTACTGAAGGTTTCGAAGCATCCAGCACAATAGGTTGGTCTTAATGAAAATAATTAGAATAAATGGTTTGGGGAAATAAAACTCCCATTGCCATCACTTTTTATCTGCTGTTAAACATGTAGTTATCCTGAATTGGCAAGATAATGACTTACGGACATTCAGGGCCCCTAGGGGGAAAAATTTAGTTGCTTTGCGCCTCCCGTTAGTGCCCTAAGAGGGCGCTTGAGGGGCGCAAAGCAACTAGCACCCAGGTGCGGCGATGTTTGCGCCACTCGTGAAATTCACCAGACATTTTGCGGTGGCGCTAAATACTACCACCACGATCTCCTGCGCTGGCAGATCATGATGTCAGTCGAGCGTGCAACGCCCCATTAGCGCCCCAGACCAGATATCGAGTGGCGCCCCCTGCCTTACCGCCTGCCGCTAGCAACAACAGGTTGAGGGGAGCGTTTTGCAGTCAGGAAGGGACTGGGGGAGCGCTATTTAAAGGCGGCCGCTTCCTGCCTTTTTTTGTCGGCCACATTTTTGCACCACGCATTCTGAGAGAGAGAGAGAGACTTCTGGAGATATTCAACGCTGTGTGAAGGAGTTTTGGGTACTGAGCAGCACTTTGCAGGTTCATTTTGATTTGACCTTCCTTGCATCGATTTAGAAGAGACTATGGGGGCTGCACTCTGAGCTCTTTCCCTGGGCCTCTCCATTGTTCTTTCCAGCAGATTTGATGTACAGGTCTCTCCAGTGTAATGATATGCAGTAACATGTCATTCTAGAATGGTACACTAGGTGTAGCTGTATGTTTTAGTAGTGGGCTACATCTATATGGGTTGTCTTGTTTAACACGAGGCACTGGTCGAGAAAGTCAACATGGCTACTGTATACAAGTCAACATGGTTGAATAAATGACTAGCACAAGCTAGCTGTTCATAATAAAAACGTCTATTTATTTATGAACATAACATGGTACCAGCAGTAGTAATATCTGCTGAATATTGCGAAACGCGACATGGAGAATTTGAAGCCACCGGAGTGTTTGAAACTCACAGGGAATGTCGACTGCAATTGGCAGGCTTTCAAACAACAATTCGAACTCTACATTGCCGCCATCGGGTTCGGTACGAAGCCAGATGCAAGGAAAATAGCGTTGCTGCTCACGGTTGCAGGCCCGCAGGTGATAGAGGTACTTAATACGTTTGTATTTGATCAAGAGGAGGACAGAGAAAAATGGACGACGTGCTAAAGAAGTTTGATACACATTGTTCTCCCAAAAATAACGAGACCTATGAGAGGTACGCGTTCCGTTCACGGACACAGCAGCAAAATGAAACTTTTGATAGCTTTGTGACCGATCTGAAACTGAAAGCATAGACATGTAATTTCTCTGAACTGAAATCATCCATGATTCATGACCAGATTGTGTTTGGTATTCATGATAAAAAGGTCAGGGAACGTCTGTTGAGAGAAACCGAACTAACATTGGAGGATGCTGTGAAAATATGCCATGCCAGTGAGCTAGCTCAGCAGCACGCAAAGACTTTCAGTGAAATTAATAATGGTGCGACTGTAGTGAGTGACAGTGCAGCTGTCGGTGCTGTGTCCTGCAAGGGGAAGAAACATGGGCAGAACAGGAATGCAAAGCAATCGGAGGATGGAACTTTCAATTGTAAACACTATGGTTACCAGCACCAGTCAAGACAATGCCCAGCATTTGGGAAAATGTGCACAAAATGTAATGGAAAGAATCACTTTGCCAAACAATGCTTTTCAAAAGTAAAAACAAAGAAAGAACATAAAGTTAATGCAGTAAAAGAGGACACTGATTTAAGTGAGACATTTTTTGTAGGAATGGTGTCATGTGACAATATAGAAAAGGATACAGAAAATGTGCAGCCCTCAGGAATGGACAATGCTGAACATAAAGTTAATGCAGTAAAAGAGGACAAATGGATGATGCCACTGCAGGTAAATGGAGCATTAGTTACATTGAAACTAGACACTGGGGCAAAAGCAAACTTAATCAGTATGAGTGACATTAAAAATATGAAAGAAAAGCCCAAAATACAGAAAAAGTCAGTACTACTGAAGAACTATAATGGACAGAAAATAGATAGCTTAGGTGTATGCAGACTTAAAGTGACAGTCAAAGACAAAGTGCATCATCTCATGTTTTCTGTTGTGGCTGAAGGACTTGATTCACTACTAGGTGGCAAAGCTTGTGATGACTTAGAACTGGTCAAGAGAGTCTACCGTATACGCTGTGCCATAAGCAGACCAGATGACTCAGTGGATTCTGTAGTGAGTAATTTCCAGGATGTGTTCAAAGGATTTGGAGTTCTACCATTCACTTACAAGATCCAGCTAAAGGAGGATGCTCAGCCAGTGGTACATGCTCCATGGAGAGTTCCAGCACCCCTGCGTGACCAGCTCAAGAAAGAACTGGACAGAATGACCACACTAGGAGTCATCAGGAAAGTCGAAGAGCCAACAGACTGGGTTAACTCCATGGTATGTGTAAAGCAAAAGAACAATGATCTAAGAATATGCATGGATCCAAAGGACTTAAATGTAAACATAAAACGTGAACACTACCAGATTCCCAAGCGAGAAGAAATCACCAGTGAAATGTCAGGTGCCAGATACTTCACAAAGCTCGATGCCTCACAAGGATTTTGGCAACTAAAACTGGATGAAGAGAGCACCAAATATTGTACCTTCAACACACCATTTGGCAGGTATTGTTTCCTCAGAATGCCTTTCGGGATAATATCTGCATCTGAAATCTTTCATAGAGCGATGGAACACATAATTGAAGGTCTGGAAGGAGTTTGGGTCTATGTTGATGACATCATCATCTGGGGCTCCACACTGAAAGAACACAATGAGAGACTGACTAAAGTGCTACAGAGCATACGCCGGAATGGACTGAAGCGCAACAAAGCCAAGTGTCAGTTTGGCATCCAGGAAGTCACTTTCCTAGGAGATAATCTATCTGGTAAAGGAATAGAGCCAGATATGGAAAAAGTAAACGCCATACTCAACATGCCTCGACCCACTGACAAAAAAGGAGTGCTATGCATCATGGGGATGATAAACTTCATTGGAAAGTTCATTCCTAACTTGTCAGCCAAGACAGCCTGTCTGCGAGACCTGCTACATAAAACAAATGAGTTCGCATGGACAGAAAGACATGACCAAGAATGGATGAACCTCAAAACAGTGCTGACAACCACACCTGTACTCACCTTCTTTGACCCAACAAAGAGAATCAAAGTGTCAACGGATGCATCAAAAGATGGCCTAGGCGCGGTCTTGCTACAAGCAGAGGGTGAAGATTGGAAGCCTGTTGCCTATGCCTCCAGGTCTATGACTGATTCTGAGTGTCGATACGCCCAGATTGAAAAGGAATGTCTAGGCTTGGTAGTTGGACTAGAAAAGTTCCATGGCTACATATATGGACTTCCCACCTTCACAGTTGAGACAGACCACTGCCCACTTGTTGCCATCGTAAAAAAAAACCTGAATGAGATGTCTCCAAGGATTCAACGACTCATGATGAAGCTGCAAAGATATGACTTTGAACTGATCTACACACCAGGCAAACACATAGGCCCCGATTTTCGGCTTGTGTGGGAAATGGTCGGATTTCCCCGAATGTGGGGTTTCTGACACACATAAAAAAGTGTCAGCCAGCCCCACGCAATTTTCCCTCAATTGGCCAATTAATTCCCAGCATGTGGGAAGCCTTGCTAATTGCCTAAATCGAGTCAGAAATCCCCACAGTATGATGTCATAATTCGTGGTGCTTTCAATGTCCATAGCAAGCACTGCATCCTCTGAAGGCTTCCAAACGAACCATACAGGATGGCAGAGGAGCCTGCAGCAGCTGTGGCCAGTGCCAGACCCCGAGCTGCCTTCAAATTCGACGAAGCAGGCATTATTGGATGGGGTTAGGGCCCACAGGGAGGTCCTCTTCCCTAGGTCAGGCAGGAAGAGGCCTCCCACTGAGACCAAGGCTGCATGGATGCAGGTGTCAGCAGATGCCAACTCGCTGGGAGTCACCAGAAGAACCTTGGCATTACATCTCTATCTCCTTCCTTTACTCCCCCACAGTACCATCCAGAGCCCCCGTCCTCACTGTGGAGGAGGAAGAGGCTGTGCAGCCAGACTCCTCAGAGGAAGCTCCAACCTCTGAGGGCACAGCGTCAGCAGAAGTAAGCGCACCCAGCACCAGCGCAGACACTCACACCTCGGGGGGACCTTTGGGACATAGAGTAGTGTTGTCACCTGGTGTTTCACAGCTGACAAGTGAGCCTCAGCAGATTCTGGAGACAGGGACAGCAGTGGAGAGTCCTCGTCGGAGGGCGCAGGGCTGTGCCAGCTCAGCTCAGCTGCGCTGCATCTCGACCCTCTGCCTCTGGGTCCATCCGCAAGAGAAGAGGTGATGGATCTCCATGCACAGATGCAGGAGTCTCTGGCAGGTTTTGTCTCCAGGGTCGCTGCGAGTGTGGAGCAAATGGAGGAGTCCATAGCGACCATGAGCAGAGCCTTTGTGGAGTCATTGGTGCATGAACGCAGCACCATGGAAAGGTTGGCAACCTCCATGGAGGAGATAACTCGCCAGCATACGGAAAACATGGTGAGTGCTCATAAGAGAATGACATCTCTTGAGGAGCGTTGGCCATCTGTTGAACAGAGAAACCAGATCTTCATGGAAGTCCTTCTGAGTAGGACTGCCAGTGCAGGAACGGGTCCCACTGGCCCCCTAAAGCGCAGCAAGGTGCTCTCAAGCCACTTCCAAGCGTTGGCCCCTTCTGGCTTGTGCAGCTTCAGGTGAGTGAGCAGCAGCCTGGTGCTCCTGGTAATCATCCTGCTGTTCCTGGTTCTGCTGCTGCCACCTCTGCTGTTGGAGATCCTCTAATGCCAGGAAGGGAAGGTGCCAAAGGTCTCCCATGCTTCTAGCAGATGCCTCGGTTGAGGAGGTCCTGAGTTAGGGTGGTGAGAGGGGCTTCCCAGGAGCTCACACTGAAGAAGTGTGTGAGGCCCCAACTTTCTGCAGCTGCTCCTAAGGCTTCAAAAAGTTCCCCCAAGCCTTGATCAACAAGGTCCTGCAGCCTGCAAATGCTGCCTCTTTAAATATCTTCAGCCCTCAGCGACCTGCTGCTGCAAGCAAGCAAGCCAGCTGTTTTCACGCCAGCTCTCATCGGCGGGGTTCTCCGCAGGCGGGTTTCAGGTGGGGAAAGCCCCAAAGTTGCAACGGCACGGGAAAATCCACTTCAACAAGCAGATAATTGCTTGTTAGTGCTCCGACGACCAGACCCACCAGCGGCGGGCGGGACTGAAGCGGGGCGCATGAAAACTGCAGTCCGAAAGTCGGACAGGGTGGGGAATCAGGCGGGGGGGGGGTCCCTGGGGAATCAGGCGGGGGGGGGGTCCCGACCCGCATTTTCCGCGATTTTTGGACCATGGCCGCATGAAAAGCCGCCCGACGGCTGTCCGAAAATCGGGGCCATAGTGTTAGCAGATGCACTATCCCAAGCACCCACAATGAGTCATGTGAGCTCTACTGAGGAAGACGTGGATGTTCATGTGAGTATGGTCACTGCTGCACTGCCCATGTCAGACACAAAATCAAAGCAAATAGCAGAAGAAACAGTAAAAGATACAGTGTTACAAACAGTAATATAGAACATTCATCATGGTTGGCCAAAAGGTTCCTGTCCAAAGTACTATCACATCAGGTCAGAGTTGAGTGTCGCAAGTGGACTATTACTAAGACAGAACAGAATAGTCATTCCACAGGCTCTACATCGAGACATGCTCAAAAGGATTCATGAGGGACACCTCGGAATTGAAAAATGCAAAAGGAGAGCAAGAGGCACTGTTTATTGGCCTGGCATAAATAAGGACATTGAGAACACGATAGGCAAATGTGAGACATGTCAGAAACACCAAAACAAACAAGCAAAGGAACCAATGATAGTAGCTGGCTTACCAACAGCACCATGGCAAAAGGTTGGTATATACCTTTTTCATTTGAATGGTAAAGACTATCTATTAGTGATTGACTACTATTCTAACTATCCTGAGATGGCGCTGCTCTCAAGCACATCAGCAAGCAGTGTCATAATGCATGTTAAATCCATCTTCGGCAGACATGGGATTCCCAGGATTGCCGTTAGCGACAATGGTCCGTGCTTCAACTGTAAGGAGTGGCAACAGTTTGCAGCACATTATGACTTTCAGCACATCACATCCAGTCCTCTGTATGCTCAGTCAAATGGTAAGGCAGAGAAAGGTGTTCAAGTTCTCAAACAGCTACTGAAGAAAGCAACAGAAAGCAAGTCTGATCCTTATCTCGTCCTGCTGAGCTACCGAGCCTCCCCTTTAGACTGTGGTTCTTCACCTGCTGAACTCCTAATGGGTCGCAAGTTGCGCACCACGCTACCCTGCTGTGCAAAAGAAAAGCAGAGTAAGGAACTGAGACAGAGACTTCAACTGTTAAAGCTGAAACAGAAATCACACTATGACAAGTCATCCAAAACTATGAAACCATTGACAAGGGATGATGTTGTCAGGATTGAGGATCCAAATGCATGGAACAGGAAAGCTACAGTTCTTGAGGAAGTAGGACCAAGGTCATACACTGTTAGAACTGAGGAAGGACAGATTCTCAGGAGGAACCGCCGTTCCCTCCTGAAAACATAAGAAACTATCCAAGAGCAAATCGATGACAATGCCGCAACTGAATCTTGTTACTCACCACCAGAACAATCTAACACAAACACACATACAGGCTCTCATGCAAACACATCAGACTTACCTGTGCTGAGAAGATCCACACGTGAAGTAAAAAAGCCTGATAGACTTAATCTTTGAGTACAAAGAAAACTATAATAAAAGAATGAAAAGCTTAGAGTTCATAAAGTAAAGCTTTGAAGATGTGTTGACTGTTGTGAAGATGTTTTAAAAAAAAAACAAGTACATTCGAAGGTTTATAGAGCACTAACAAAAGTGTTACTGATATCATCTTTATCGTTTTTCTTGAAAGTTGATTGATATTGATTTTGTTTAACCTCAAAGGAAGGGGGATGTAATGATATGCAATAACATGTCATTCTAGAATGGTACACTAGGTGTAGCTGTATGTTTTAGTAGTGGGCTACATCTATATGGGTTGTCTTGTTTAACACGAGGCACTGGTCGAGAGAGTCAACATGGCTACTGTATACAAGTCAACATGGCTGAATAAATGACTAGCACAAGCTAGCTGTTCATAATAAAAACGTCCATTTATTTATGAACATAACATCCAGGCCGAGGTTCAAGGTTGCAATGAGCAGGGTGTGGATGGAGAGCAAGATCGACCATCCCCTTTAAGAACTGGCCGGCGCCAGTGTGTCGGTGTTCCATTGCTGACTGACATCACATGAGCTTCGCCAGCGCCCTGAGGTAGCGCCTTGCTCCTCGGCGTTAGCACCTTAAGAGAGGTGTGTAGCGCCTGATTTAGCGCTCCAATCACCTACAGGGGCGATAGAAGCCAAGTTTGTAGTCGGAGGCGATAATTAACGCCAGGCGCTAAAATTTGCACCCGGCCGATAATTGCACCCCAAACGGCGTGATACCGATTTTCTCCCCCAATGTTTCCTCACATTTCATAGATTAATAGAAATTCTGGCACAGAGAGAGGCAATTTAGCCCATCATGCTAATATAACCCCCCCCCCCCCATCTGGAGGTGATTTTTCAGTTGGAAAGCCTAGTGAACAAAATTATTGCTGTTCTGAACTTTCCTCTCATTGCTCCTGATCTCCAACTGTTGTCATTGTACACACTACCTCTGAAAGAGCAGCAGAGGATGTGGGGAGAGGGTGCGTGGGTCGGGAGCGGGTACAGGGAGCGGGTAAAGGGATCAGGCAGGGAGAGGGTTCAGGAGGAGGAGGCGGGGTGAGGATGCAGGGACGGGGGAGGGTGCGGGGAGTGGATGGGGGGAGAGGTGCGGGAAGTGGGCTTTGGGTGGGGTGCAGGGACAAGGGTGCGGGAAGCAGGGAAGACGGGGTGCAGGGAGTGATACCAGACAGGAGAGGATGCGGGAGAAAGCAAGTGAAAGTGCGGGAACTGATACCAGGGCAGGAGAGGGTACAGGGACTGATATTGGGGTAGGAGAGGGTACAGGGAGGGACACCAGACGGGAGAGGGTGTGGGGAGTGTTCAGGAGAGTAATACTAGACTATGGAGAAAAACAGTATAGAATTGGTGGATCAGATGGCCTATTTGTGCTGTAATTTTCCATATTTCTATGATCTGAATTTTCCATTCTGCACACTAGTCATCCTTGTAATCCCTCTGAATAAGGTTGCTGGATTTGTACTGAATGGGGGAAGTTTATTCAGTGCAGACCTGCGCACTCTAGAACTGAGCTACAGAGATCAAACTCTGAGCGGGTGGGGGGAGGGACGGAGAGGAATAATTGTCCCCGTCAGTTGGGGCTGGATGTTTACATCGAGTCAACCATAGAACAACAAGCAATAAAATGGCCTCCAGTGTAGTCCAAAAATAAGCATCAATCCTTCATGGCACTTAATAAAATGAATCTCGATCATAGAATTTCTACACAAGTCGAGGGCTGTTGCTCCATAAATGCAACTTGTAGATCAATCGTATCTCACACTGCCCACCCTATATAGCAATCCAGAAAAAGCATAGCAAGAATTGCACAAAAAAATCCCCCCCACCCCACCCCAACCCGGCCTCCTTAGAAAAGAAGGAGTTGCATTTCTATAGCGCCTTTCACGACCACCAGACGTCCCAAAGCGCTTTACAGCCAATTAAGTGCTTTTGAAGTGTAGTCACTGTTGTAATGTGGGAAACGCAGCAGCCAATTGGTGCACAGCAAGCTCCCACAAACAGCAATGTGATAATGACCACAGTGACAGTCTGTTTTAGTGATGTTGATTGAGGGATAAATATTGGCCCCAGGACACCGGGGAGAACTCCCTCTGCTCTTCTTCGAAATAGTCCCATGGGATCTTGTACGTCCACCTGAGAGAGCAGACGAGGCCTCAGTTTAACGTCTCATCTGAAAGATGGCACCTCCGACAGTGCGGCGCTCCCTCGAGTTTCAGCTCAAGTCTCTGGAGTGGGACTTGAACCCACAACCTTCTGACTCAAAGGCTACCAGCTGCGCCATGGCTGTTGTTCCCTCCCTTTTAGGCTGAGGGACAATATCTGGGCATTGACCACCCTCTGGGTTGCAGTTCTAAAGGTAAATGCTGTGAGGCCCCCACGATTCCAGCGCATGGCAAGAAATCAGGCGCAGCATACCCACAAGTCTCTGATACACACTAGCTATCCACCAGGCCCCTTTGGCTAAGGTACTTGCAACATTTACTCCATATGGTCCACTTCCATGGTCTTCCTTGTAACTTATTCCATAATTCCATCTGACTTCTCTTCATATTTCTAACAGTGAACTTTTACCCACTGGTGTTTGGACCTTTCACCATAGTGAATGGTTTCCCTCTGTCAGTTCCATCAGTCCTCTGTATAATCTGGAAAACTTATTCGCTCATGGGATGTGGCTGTCGCTGGCAAGGCCGGCATTTATTGCCCATCCCTAGTTGGCCTTGAGAAGGTGGTGGTGAGCCGCCTTCTTGAACTGCTGCAGTCCGTGTGGTGAAGGTATACTGCTTTGTCGCGGTTTGGTACAACTGAGGGTCTCGCTAGGCCGTTTCAGAGGGCAGTTAAGAGTCAACCACATTGCTGTGGGTCTGGAGTCACATATAGGCCAGACCGGGTGAGGACGGCAGATTTCCTTCCCTAAAGTACATTAGTGAAGCAGATGTTTTTTTCTGACAATCCGGTAGTTTCATGGTCACCATTACTGATGCTAGCTTTTTATTCCAGATTTATTTAATTAACTGAATTTAAATTCCCAGCTGCTGGGTTGGGATTTGAACTCATGTCTCCGGATCATTAGTTCAGGTCTCTGGATCATTAGTCCAGTAACATAAGCACTATGCTACCGTACCCCAAACTTCAGTGAAGCCAACTGAAATCTTCTCTTTTCCAAAGAAAATATAGCCAACTTCTTCAACCTTTCACCTTAAATTCCTGATTTATTTTGGTTAGTCATCCTACTTCCTATAAGTATTAGCACAATCTTGTACCTCCCCATATAGATATCGGCACACTCCTGGGGAACCCCCTGCAGATATTGGCACACTCCTGGGGAACCCCCTGCAGATATTGGCACACTCCTGGGGAACCCCCTGCAGATATTGGCACACTCCTGGGGAACCCCCTGCAGATATTGGCACACTCCTGGGGAACCCCCTGCAGATATTGGCACACTCTTGGGGAACCCCCTGCAGATATTGGCACACTCCTGGGGAACCCCCTGCAGATATTGGCACACTCCTGGGGAACCCCCTGCAGTTATTGGCACACTCCTGGGGAACCCCCTGCAGTTATTGGTATACTCCCAGAAATCCCCTATCTTAACTTTCAAAATTCAACACCAGCCACCCAAATGAAAGCAGTGTTTTCATTTCAAAGAATGGTTTTAATTATCTTACAGCTCAGAAACAATGTACTGGTGAGTCAACAAAAGCAATAAGAATTCTCAAGACACTGAGCTCCCACCAGACCCCAGAAGGACAGAACTATGAGAACGTCATTGACCCCCTTGGAATCCCCCATGGACCCTCCATTTTGAGAGCCTGTGCTATAGTTGCTTACGGCAACAATCCACCCCAAACAGAACAAATGCCCCAAACCATCAATAATGGTACGTCCACCCTGAGAGTGTAGAGCAAATAAATGGACGGAAAAGGAACACAATTTCCTGATGAGCTCCCAGGGGACAAGGCTCCATGCTGGAAGAGCGTCCGTGATTTACTGATGAGCTCCCAGGGATATTGGAAACAGGGTGGGCTCTTGCGATTAAGACCGCTGCTCCTTTGGAAGATAAACAGCAACACTGACTGGGGTGAATGGCCTGTTTCTGTGTAATCCCTCCAGGTAAGGAGAGAGAAGAGAAGAGGAAATTGAAAGTAAAATGCTCCAGGTTGGACATTGAACTGGTGGAGAATTATAGGCATTCTCAATCGCCCAGAATACCCTGTAGTCTCCTACTGATTTTAAAGAACGGTCTGAACTTTTGTGTTTTATCAAATTCACCACGGCTTAAATTGACTGATTGATTTGGGTCTTTTCTGTGGAGAGAATAGAAACTAGTTAGAAAGTTTCAGCTTCAGGCAGGTTGGTCATCGCAACTGAAATTATCAGTGAAGGACAATAAATTCCCTGTGCTCTCCCAGAACTGGGGCAGAAAGCATTTCCCTCTATTGCTATTAAGAACTATTAAAGGGACATTACTGGCCTATTTTAATTTCCCAGACTACCTGTTGCTCCCCGTGTGTGTACAACCAGCAGCAACTGTGGTCTGTACAGTGTATCCTCCTGTTAGTGTGTGACCAAACTGTACCAGTGACTTCAACAAAGATAGAATCATACAGCACCAAAGGAGGCCATTCGGCCCATCGTGCCTGTGCCGACTCTCTGAAAGAGCTCTCCAATTAGTCTCACTCCCCCCTGCTCATTCTCCATAGCCCTGCAAGTATTTCCTTGACATGTAAGCATGTCTTCTTACAGTAATGAACCGTACCGCACATGATCCATTTTTGCTCCAGCAGAGGACAGCACAGCTCTGCTTGTGATCCTATCTCCACACACTGCAACATGTAACAACACAAGAACTAATACAAAAAGAAAACACTGCAGATGCTGGAAACCTGAAATAAAAACAGAAAATGCTGGAGATACTCAGCAGGCCAGGCAGCATCCGTGAAGAGAGAAACAGAGTTAACGTTTCAGGTCTGGGACCCTTCATCAGAACTGGAAAAAGCTGGAGATGTAACAGATATTAAGCAGATGCAGAGACGGCGGGGGGGGGGGGGGTGGCATTGAAGGAACATACTGTGCTTTTGAAAGAGGCAGGAAAGATAAAATGTTGCAAATGGGAATGGCAAAATCATACTGCATGAAAAATGGGGGCAGGGGTTATTATCTGAAATTGTTGAACTCGATATTGAGTCCGGAAGGCTGTAAAGTGCCCCATCGAAAGATGAGGTGCTGTTCCTCGAGCTTACATTGAGCTTCATTGAAACAATGTAATAGGCCGAGGACAGAGAGATCAGAGTGGGAGTGGAGCGGAGAATTAAAGTGAGGAACTGCACCTCATCTTTCAATTAGGCACTTTAAAGCCCTCTGGCCTCAACATCGAGTTCAACAATTTCAAACTATTACCCCTGCCCCCATTTTTCATGCTGTATTATTTTGCCATTCCCATTTGCAACATTTTATTTTTCCTGCCTCTTACAAAAGCACAATAAGTTCTTTCAATGCCCTCCTCTCTGCACCTGCTTAATATCTGTTACATCTCCAGCTTTTTCCAGTTCTGATGAAGGGTCCCAGACCTGAAACGTTAACTCTGTTTCTCTCTCCATGGATGTTGCCTGGCCTGCTGAGTTTTTCCAGCATTTTCTGTTATTATTTCAGATTTCCAACATCCGCAGTATTTTGCTATTGTAAAAGCAACTCAGTTGGCTTCCCTGGTGAGTTATTTCATATTTTGTATGGATCTGGGCAGCGCTGAAGGAAGTTCTTGCTCCTGATTTCTTCATTTTTAACTTGTGTCCCACGCATTGGAATCCTTCACCACCGTGAACAATTTGCCCAGATCAACTCTTGTCAACTCGTTTCAGAATCTTAAAAACTTAATCTTGAAGGAAACCAGGCTATGCTTTCGTAACGTTCCTCAGAACAGGAGGGCTGAAGCTAGCAATCGACTTGGTTTTTGCCTGTCTCTGTTGCTCTTTCAAAGAGAACAATATTCTTCCTTTGATTAGATGGCTACAACCCCTTATCCAAGATCACAAGATACTTAAGGATGAGGAAGGACATTTTGGCTCATCTTAATTTATCCATCCAGAACCCTACACTCCCCCCATTACTGCGTCTAATCGTTTCTAAAATGATTACAGCGTTTTTACCTCCACCACTCTGCCTAGCGGTCCATTCTAAGAGTTGATTGCTTTCTATGTGAAGAAGAACTTTCTGATGACAGGACAAGTTTGAACATGTGTCCACTTGTCCTACCACCATAGTTTAATTTAAAGTAGTATTCTGGATTAATCCTTTCCATGCCATTTATTATCTGATATTCTGCTATAAGATCGCTTCTCAGAGGCTTCCTTTGTAGGCCGAGAAGCTGAAGTCTCTCCTGCCTTTCAACCACAACAACTTGCATTTATATAGCACCTTCAACGTAGTAAAACGTCCCAAGGCGCTTCACAGGAACGTCACCAAGTAAAAGTTGGCACCGAGCCACATAAAGGAGATATTAGTACAGATGATCAAAAACTTGCTCAAAGAGGTAGGTTTTAAGGAGCATCTTAAAGGAGAAGAGAGAGGTGGAGAGGTTTTGGGAAGGAGCTCCAGAGCTTAGGACCCAGGCAGCTGAAGGCACGGCTGCTAATGTTGGAGCAATGAAAATCGGGGATGCGCAAGATCGCAGAGATCTCGGAGGGTTATAGAATCATAGATTCATAGAATGGTTACAGCATGGAAGAAGGCCATTTGGCCCGTTGAGCCCATGCCGGCTCTCTGCAAGAGCACTTCAGCTAGTCCCACTGCCCCGCCCTTTCCCCGTAGCCCTGCAAATTTTTTTCCTTCAGGTACTTATCCAATTCCCTTTGAAAGCCATAAGAGTGGCAATACTGCTCTTATTACCACTCTCGGGGCTAAAAGGGTTAAATTATAAGGATAAGTTGCATGGACTAGGCTTGTATTCCCTTGAATATAGAAGATTAAGGGGTGATCTAATTGAAAGCCGTGATTGAGTCTGCCTCCACCACTCTCTCAGGCTGTACATTCCAGCTCCGAACCACTCACTGAGTAAAAAATGTTTTCCTCATGTCGCCTTTGGTTCTGCTGCTAATCACCTTAATTCTGTGTCTTCTGGTTCTCAACCCTTCTGAAAATGGGAACAGTTTCTCTCTATCTACTCTGTCCAGACCCCTCATGATTTTGAACACCTCTATCAAGTCTCCTCTCAATCTTCTCTGCTCCAAGGAGAACAACCCCAGCTTCTCCAGTCTATCCACGTAACTGAAGTCCCCCATTCCTGGAATCATTCTCATAAATCTTTTTTGCACCCTCTCTAAAACCTTTACATCCTTCCTAAAGTGTGGTGCCCAGAATTGGACACAATACTCCAGTTGAAGCCGAACCAGTGTTTTATACAGGTTCATTATAATTTCCACGCTTTTGTACTCTATACCTCTATTCATGAAGCTTTTTTAACTGCTTTCTCAACCTGCCCTGCCACCTTCAATGATTTGTGCACATCTACCCCCAGGTCTCTCTGTTCATGCACCCACTTTAGGATTGTACTCTTTAGTTTATATTTCCTCTCCTCATTCTTTCTACCAAAATGTATCACTTCAAGGATGACACAAGGACAGTAGCGAGAAAGGATCTCGGCTCGGAAGATCAGGAAGTAGAATCAGTATGGGTGGAGATAAGGAATAACAAGGGGCAGAAAACACTGGTGGGATAGTATATAGGCCCCCTAACAGTAGCTATACTATTGGACAGAATATTAATCAAGAAATAGTAGGAGCTTGCAACAAAGGTAATGCAATAATCTTGGGGGACTTTAATCTTCATATAGACTGGACAAATCAAATCGGCAAATGTAGTCTGGAGGACGAGTTCATGGAATGCATTCGGGACAATTTCCTAGAACAATGTGTCATGGAACCAACCAGGGAACAGGCTATTTTAGATCTTGTATTGTGAAATGAGACAGGGTTAATTAGCAATCTCATAGTAAAGGATTCTCTGGCGCAAAGTGATCATAATATGATAGAATTTCAACTTAATTTTGAGAGTGACTTGCCTCAGTCCGAAACTAGAGTCTTAAACTTAAATAAAGCCAATTACATAGGTATGAGGGGAGAGTTGGCTAAGGTAAATTGGAAAAATAGATTAAAAGGTATGGTGGTAGATAAGCAGTGGCTAGCATTTAAAGAAATATTTCATAATTCTCAATAAAAATACATTCTATTGAGAAACAAAAACTCCACGGGAAAAGTGATCCAACCGTGGCTAACTAAAGAAGTTAAGGATAGCATTAGATTGAAAGAAGAAGCTTATAATGTTGCAAAGAATAATAGTAAGCCTGAGGATTGGGAGAGTTTCAGAAACCAGCAAAGGTTGACCAAAAAATTGATAAAAAGGGAAAAAATAGAATATGAGAGAAAACTAGCAAGGAATATAAAAGCAGATTGTAAGAGTTTCTACAAGTATGTAAAAAGGAAGAGTAGCAAAAGTAAACATTGGTCCCTTAGAGGCTGAGACAGGAGAAATTATTATGGGGAATAAGGAAATGGCAGAAACGTTAAACAAATATTTTGCATCTGTCTTCACAGTAGAAGATACAAAAAGCACACCGAAAATGGTGGGGAACCAAGGGCCTAATGAGGGTGAGGAACTTAACGTAATTAATATAAGCAGAGAAAAAGTACTAGAGAAACTAATGGGACTAAAAGCCAACAAATCCCCTGGACCTGACGGCCTACATCCTAGGGTTTGGTTTTGATCTTCTTTAGATTCTAGAATGGTCCCAGCGGATTGGAAGGTAGCAAATGTAACACCGCTATTCAAGAAAGGAGGGAGAGAAAATACAGGGAACTACAGGCCAGTTAGCCTGATGTCATTCATCGGGAAAATGCTGGAATTCATTGTTAAGGAAGTGGTATCAGGGCACTTAGAAAATCATAACATGATTAGGTAGAGTCAACATGGTTTTATGAAAGGGAAATCGTGTCTGACAAATTTATTAGAGTTTTTTGAGGATGTAACTAGCAGGGTAGATAAAGGGGAACTAGTGGATGTAGTATATTTGGATTTCCAAAAGGCATTCGATAAGGTGCCACATAAAAGGTTATTACACAAGATTAGGGCTCATGGGGTTGGGGGTAATATATTAGCATGGATAGAGGATTGGTTAACGGACAGAACACAGAGTAGGGATACAGGAAACTTTGTGATATCCGGCACCAACGGGACCGAGCTGTTGCCGTCCCATCAAAACTGCCGGACAAACCAGCAGTAATGTTAAAACATACAGAGCTTTTGAGCTCCGTATCTAGCAACAAACCCTGTTGCTTAGCAACAGCTTCTAAACAGTCAGCTGTAGCTTGCAAGCGCCTCTGTAGCTAAGCAACAGCTTTAGCTAGACCTTGCAGAGCCTGACTGGTGAAAAAAAGGCAACGAAAAGAAAAAAAAACTTACTGAACTGACTTCTGAATTTTGCCGGTGGATTGAGCATTCCGGACAGTTAACCTCCGGATAAACCAAAGTTTCCTGTAAATGGATCTTTTTCAGGTTGGCAGGCTGTAACTAGTGGGGTGCCGCAAGGATCAGTGTTGGGGCCTCAGCTATTTACAATCTATATTAATGACCAAGATGAAGGGACCAAGTGTCATGTATCCAAGTTTGCTGATGATACAAAGCTAGGTGGGAGAGTAAGATGTGAGGAGAACACAAAGAATCTGCAAAGGGATATAGATAGACTAAGTGAGTGGGCAGTAATGTGCAGATGGAGTATAACGTAGGGAAATGTGAGGTTATTCACTTTGGTAGGAAGAATAGAAAAACTGAATATTTTTTAAATGGTGAGAAACGGTGGCATAGTGGTTAGCACTGTTGCCTCACAGCGCCAGGGACCCGGGTTCAAATCCGGCCTCGGGTGACTGTATGTCTGTGTGGAGTTTGCACATTCTCCCCATGTTTGCGTGGGTTTCCTCCGGGTGCTCCGGTTTCCTCCCACAGTCCAAAGATGTGCAGGTTGATTGGCCATGATAAAAAAAAATTGACCCTTAGTGTTAGGGGGGATTAAATACGTGGGTTACGGGGTTACGGGGATAGGGCTTGGGTGGGATGGCTGTCGGTGTAGGGACCGGGTGCTAGGGTTGGATGATCAGCCATGATCTCGTTGAATGGCAGAGCAGGCTCGAAGGGCCGAATGGCCTACTCCTGCTCCTATCTTCTATGTTTCTATGTAAACTTTCAAATGCTGGTGTTCAGAGAGGTTTGGGTGTCCTCGTGCAAGAAACACGGAAAGCTAGCATGCGGGTACAGCAAGCAATAAGGAAGGCAAATGGCATGTCATTTTCAGTGATTTAAAATTGAGTTACTCACAGGTGGTGGATCGACACTGTGATTTAAAAATGCTTCTTTCCAGCTGTATTAATCAAACTGCACCAAGATGCCAAATACCCCTTTGAGGTAGAATTTCCGCTTTGGACGCAGTTGGCAAAACAGGAGCAAATTGCGGGCAAAATTGCACCCGTTTTGAAAGTTGTTTTTTATTCTCGAGTTTTCCGCACAAACTCATTTGCATATCGCCGGGCGCAAAACCTGCCATGACCCAGTGCAATCGGACAGTATTTTAAAACGTTAATTTTTTTAAAGAAAAATTTTGCTTTAAAAATATATTCCTCGATATATTTAAGAGTGGTAGCTTGGCGCAGTTTGATTAATACAGCTGGAAATGGGTTTATCACAAAAAAGAAGCATTTTTAAATCAGTGTTGATCCTCTCTCTCTCTCTTAGGCAGTCCCTTGGAACCGAGGATGACTTGCTTCCACACTAAAAATGAGTTCTTAGGTGACGGATGAGTCCAATGCGGGACCTACAGTCTCTGTCACAGGTGAGGCAGACGGTGGTTGAAGGGGCGGGTGGGTGGGGTGCTTGGGTTGACGTGTGCTCCTTCTGCTGTTTGCGCTTGGCTTTCGCTTGCTCCTGGCGAAGAGACTCGGCGCCTTCCCGAATGCTTCTCCTCCACTTTGTGCGGTCTTGGGCCAGGGATTCCCAGGTGTTGGTGGGGATGTTACACTTTTTCAAGGCGGCTTTGAGGGTGTCCTTGAAGCGTTTCCTCTGCTCACCTGGGGCTCTCTTGCCGTGTTGGAGCTCCGAGTAGAGCACTTGTTTTGAGAGTCTCGTGTCGGGCATGCGGACGATGTGACCCGTCCATCGGAGCTGATCGAGCGTGGTCAAAGCTTCGATGTTGGGTAAGACTCATTCTTTTCAGTTACGTATCCACTCCCTCTCCCCGCTCTGTATTGACCTGTTCCTTTTGGTAGGCTGTCACCTTGCCCAAGTGACATCTATCGAGTGTAAGATCAGGGAGTAAACCCCGGTTGGCTGTTTGACTGTGGGGCACCTCACACCTGAGCCCAATCCTTTCATCACCTGACGTGTGGATGCACACTAGTCACTGGAAGCACTCGATAGCGGGGAGATCGCAAGCTCCCTTTCTCCCCCCACTTCCTAATCGAACGGTGCGGAGGCCAAGTACGGCACTTTTACTGCTGCCTGAGCTGAGACCAGGCGATACGGAATAGACCAGAGACCTGTGTGTGTTTGTGTGCCAGTTGGTGCCTTCAGTCACTGAGCTGTCGAGGGAACTTGTTTGCTCTTGTATCTCAAATAAAATTTCCGAGATTGAAAAATATTGCCTCCTGCTGTCTTCTGTTGATTTAGTCGCGCGATGATTTATAGTATGTTGGCAACAGTGCTTAGCTCCCCGAATTGAAATGCAATGGAGTTGGGTAAACAGAGAGGCTGAACTAGCAGCCCAGCACTGCTATGTACACTGCATTCCACTCCACTGTCATTCCTTGGTGCTTGGTTTTAGAGTGTCACTCGCATTAGAAAAGGGAAATAATGTAGGTTATTTCTCTCTTCCGCCTACCCCCGGCCAGGCCCTCTATATCAGGGAATGGTGTGTGTCTGGAGAGCAGGGAATAGTGAAAATTAGATTATCGTTAGATTGTGGTGTTCAGCAAGCCTCAAATTACAATTAGTGTTTGATCCCTGTGCATCTATTTACAGTCCAGCTATCTTTCCTGAAAAGCGATTGGAATGCCCATTCCAAAATTGATGTAACTGAACAGAACAAATAGAATGCATGCACTGGATTGAATGACTTACAGGCTAAAAGTACTTACGACATTGGCTGTGATAATTTAATTTACAGATACTAGAGACTCCCCAGAGCATTCCTAAGCTGTGCCATCTGGCATCAATATAGAGGAAGGATTTAGAGATATTACATATTGAACAGTACAGATCTCCATCTTAATCACTTAAGTGATCATCCCCCAACTACCCCTCCCTCATTGATTACAAAACTAGCTATTACACAGCATTCCATTGGCTGTTGGACTTTACAAACTACCAAATGTCAGCTGTGGTTCAGTGGGCAGCACTCTCGCTTCTGAGTCAGAAGGTTGTGGGTTCATAGTCCCACTCCAGGGACTTGAGCACATTAACCCAAGCTCATACTCCCAGTGCAGTGCTAAGGGAGTGCTGCGCTGTTAGAGATGCCGTCTTTCAGATGAGATGTTAAACCGAGGCCCCGTCTGTCCTCTCAGGAGGATGTAAAAGATCCCATGGCACTGTTTCAAAGAAGAGCAGGGGAGTTCTCCCCGGTGTCTTGGCTGATATTTATCCCTCAATCAACATCACAAAAACAGATTATCTGGTCATTATCACATTGCTGTTTGTGGGAGTTGGCTGCCATGTTTCCTACATTACAACAGTGACTATACTTTAAAAGTACCTCATTGGCTGTAAAGCACTTTGGGATGTCCTGAGGTCGTGAAAGGCGCTATGCCAGCATTTACGCTCCACACGAGCCTCCTCCGACCTTTCTTCTTCGCACCCTATCAGCTTATCCTTCTATTCCTTTCTCCCTCATGTGTTTATCTAGCTTCCCCTTAAATGTTCAGAATGAAATTTAGGCTTACCTCTGGAAAAACCCGAGAGCACAGGTCACCATCAATTCTGGTTAGCTGATTAGAGCTATTTGCATGACAATATTGATGTGCCTCAATAATTCCGAGACTCGAAGGTAGCAGAACAAAACAAGGCTTTTATTAACTTAGAACGAAACACGTAAGCGAGGGAGATGTCGTCCTTCTGGAGATTGGGGCTAGACTGAAGCTAGCTTACAAACGGGGCCAGGTATGGGCGGAGCCCTACACACAGCACATTCCAGTATACAATACAGCACATTCCAGTACACAATACAATGAGGTCTGGGGGAAGGGAAATGACACTGAAACCGATCTCAGTCACAGGCAGTGATGAATGGAAATATTTCATCACAAATATACCTCGGAGAAAAGATTAAATCATTTCTGCATAGCAATAAATCTCCTATTAAGCACACCTGACATCTACTTTAAGATTTATAACTTTTTAATGAAAAGAAATTGATAGTTAACATATACTAAATGAATTACTTGGTGTGTTGTATGGTTAAGACATTGTGACGACAAGATTCAATACAAGGATATGCAAATTATTACAGAGGCAAGAAAATTAATGTGGGAAGAGGTCAGAAACATTACATGATATATGTTCCAAAAACCTGGATTTAACAGTGTATAATTAAACGGTTCTGTATAGAAGACGACACAACTGGGAGAGATGGAAACGGTGAATTCTGTAGGGAAAAGCATTGATTCCTGTTTGGTTTTGGGTCTTTTCTACTTAAGATTTCCCAGCTTTCGTACCTTAGATCACTGTGGTAAGCAATTCCCCAGCTCCCTGAGCCTCACTGGTCTTACTGTCTAAGTAAAACATTCAGTAAAGCACCGGGGACAATCAATAGGAAACCTTAGCCCATCAATCCTTTTTAAGCAGCCGGATTTATTCTTATGCCTCCACAAGACCTTCCTCTAGTTCTTGATAAACAATAAAATATCACCTAAGACTTCCATCCACTTTAAAAATATTAAACGAGTAATCAACCTCTATATGTGCATGTGTGCATTTCATATATATAATGCAATAATCACCTCAGGGTGTCCCAAAGCGTTTTACAACCAATGAAGTACTTTTTGAAGTGGAGTCACTGTTGTAATGTAGGAAACGCAGCAGCCAATTTGCGCACAGCAAGCTCCCACAAACAGCAACAGAGGAGAGAGTGCTACCACTGAGCCACTGCTGACACATGTATGTATGTATATAAAATTAAATCTATCTCCCCAAAGAGGAAAACAACAAAAGATGTGAATGTAAATGCTAACCTGGATCTCAATAAGTTTATATAGACAGCTCTCCTCCTTATCTCCCTATGAGCTGTGGGTGCAAGCTAAATTCTCCCTGCCTCTCAATGAAGGTATCAGTTTGTTTAATTCACTTACACTTACAGGACTGGTGTCAGAGCTCATTTTATCAATTCCTATCTGCCAACCTCATTGAAAAAAAAAATCATGCTGTTAGATCATTACCAGAAGTAATTATCAAATGTGTACATATTTGAATATCATACATTGGATTCCCTCTCGAGCCTGTTATCAGGGACACTGTAACAACAAACCGCAATGTATGGAAAGAAATAAGTTTGCGGCCGTAGATTACTTTTTCAAATTTCATGCATTGTGTTAGATTTAAAGGGACAGCTCCCAGAACAAAACAAGGCAGAACTGCTTCATGTTTCTCACAACAGAGACCCAGAGTGCAAATACACGACCAGTTCCCTGTGTTTATATTCCTGAAACCAGAACGTGAATTAATTCCTAATCTTAACAATTTATGCCTCTAAATAGAGTCATAACAGCACAGAAGGAGGCCATTCGGCCCATCGAATCCGTGCCGGCTCTCTGTAGAGCAATCCAGTCAGTCCCATTCCCCCGCTCTATCCCCGTAGCCCTGCAAGTTTATTTCCCTCAAGTGCCAATCCAGTCTCCCCTTGAAAACATTGAGGGCTGGATTTTCATTCAGAAGCCGGGTTGGAGGCGGGACTACAACTTTTGGGGTTGTAGTCCCGCCTCCATCGAGATGTGGCCAATCCACGTGATTTTAACTTGATTGACCTTGCTGAGCCCGCCCAGCAGGCGCAGCAGGCCAATTAAGGGCCACCCAGCAACAGGTGATGTCACAGACTGAAATTTCATCTGTCAAGACGTTTTAACAGATGAAATATCAGCGTTTCACAGCTGTTTGAAGCTGTCAAACACTGACAGTCTTACTTCTAACATGAGTCCTTCTCCACAGACTCAGTTAGAAATCTCTCCTGCACAGAAAGCTGCAGGCTGTCACTTTTGACAGATCGCAGCCATTCTGCTTTCTGTGCTGGTGAGATGAGGGACTCCCCGAACCTAAAGGAAGGAAGGCTGAAAAGGTAAGAAAAGGTAATTTACACTTCTTTAATCACTTTAGACACACCAAACACACTTACCTTTGCACTCATGCACACATCACTCACCTGAACACCGACATCTCGACCCCTCCAAGTCCTTCAACTCGACGGCCCGACTCCTCTAACTTGGCGTGGTTTGGAGCCATCGGGAATCCCACAGTTCAAGATTAAAAATAGGGATTAGGCTAAAAACTGCCTATTAACTACCTGTTAACAGGCAGTTAATTGGCACTAATCCCTTCCCGCCTCGGGGCGGTGGGTCCCGGGGCGGTGGGTCCCAATGCGGGGCGGGTACCTGACTCCTTTGAAACTGGCATGAAGGCGGGTTGGGGGCGGGATGGGGTCGGGACCCCTGATTTCGGGAATTTAACCCCCCCGCACGCCTCCAAACTTGACTCCACGGCCCAATGAAAATCGAGCCCTGAGTGTCTCCACTTCCACCACTTGCGTCGGCAGCGAGTTCCAGGTCCTCATCACTCGCTGCGTAAAAAAGTTTTTCCTCACATCCCCCCTGTATCTCTTGCCCAAAACTTTCAATCTGTGTCCCCTAGTCCTTGTACCATCAACTAGTGGGAACAACTTTTCCCCGTCTAGCCTATCCATACCCGTCATAATCTTGTACACCTCTATCAAATCACCACTCAACCTCCTTTGTTCTAATGAAAACAAATCCAGCTTCTCCAACCTGTCCTTGTAGCTAAGATCCCCGGAACCATTCTGGTAAATCTCCTCTGCACCCTCTCAAGTGCCTTCACATCCTTCCTAAAGTGTGGTGACCAGAACCGGACGCAATACTCCAGTTGTGGCCTGGGTGGTAATCTGGTGGAGTGGATCTCTTGGGTGGTAATCTGGTGGAGTGGATCCCCTGGGCGGTAATCTGGTGGAGTGGATCTCTTGGGTGGTAATATGGTGGAGTGGATCCTCTGGGTGGTAATCTGGTGGAGTGGATCTCCTGGGTGGTAATCTGGTGGAGTGGATCCCCTAGGTGGTAATCTGGTGGAGTGGATCCCCTGGGCGGTAATCTGGTGGAGTGGATCCCCTGGGTGGTAACCTGGTGAAGTGGATTGCCCTGGGCGGTAATCTGGTGGAGTGGATCTCTTGGGTGGTAATCTGGTGGAGTGGATCCCCTTGGCGGTAATCTGGTGGAGTGGATCCCCTGGGTGGTAATCTGGTGGAGTGGATTGCCCTGAGTGGTAATCAGGTGGAGTGGATCTCCTGGGTGATAATCTGGTGGAGTGGATCCCCTGGGTGGTAATCTGCTGGAGTGGATTGCCCAGGGCGGTAATCTGATGGAGTGGATCTCCTGAGCGGTAATCTGGTGGAGTGGATCCCCTGGGTGATAATCTGGTGGAGTGGATCTTCTGAGCAGTAACCTGGCGGAGTGGATGCCCCTAGGTGGTAATCTGGTGGCGTGGATCCCCCTTGGCAGTAATCTGATGGGGTGGATCCCCCTGGGTGGTAATCTAGTTGAGTGGATCCTCCTTGACAGTAATCTGGTGGATTGGATCCCCCTGGGCAGTAAACTGGAGGAACATACATGCACACATCCACACGTATGCACGGACACACACACATACATACACAGACCCATTAACAATGGCGTTCTAGATGGGCTCCTACAGGGATGAGCTCTCAATTAAATTACAGGTTGGAGTAAATTTTAAATTGCAGAATAAAATGCCAGGTTCTGTCAAACAGCAATCTGGATTGATTTTGTGTGAATTGTCACTAGTCAGGCTGCACTGATAATCTTGCATATATTCTGCAAAATAATTACATGTTAAAAATCGAGGTGAAATTCCTCCTGTTGATAATTTCAGCTAAAAGACCGAGGGGAGTAACTTCACTCCCACAGTCTGCAATCCATCCTCCACCACCAAAGCATTGCAAAACATTCTTCCCGCTTCAGATTATTTACTCAAATATTGTCCAATGCCATCTCGCTCTGACTGGCTAACCTGCAGTCAGCGCTTGGGCCTCAGAATCCAAGTATTGGCTCTGTCATGAGAGCTGGAAATATCCTGCCGCGTTTTATATGCCGACCAAAAGCAGAGTAAATCAAAAACTCCACCTACATTGCAAGAACAGTGTTAATATCGCCGCTTGTTATCACACTTACGCCGGAGAGAAAATAATTGAGGTTTTCAGTTCAGTGGCCAAAGTGTGATTTTCAGCGTGTCACATTATAATTACGAGATTTTAGTTCGAGCTGAATTCGGCGGCTTGCTGGCTTCCCCCTGTGAGCTCGCTGGAAGGCTGCAGGCTCTTCCAAGAGTGATTTCTCCGTTTCTGCTGGATGTTTGCGCAGGGGGCAATAACTAGGCTATTGCCCATTTGTTTTCTGGTTTCCGTGCACTGGTTCTCAGCTTCACACATCTCCTACCAGTTGGGTCAGTGACCTAGCTGTGGAACGTTGTACATTTTTGATGAATTTTTGTGATCCATCAGTATGAAATGAACAGCGTTGTACTTGAGTATTGCTGATTGAACACCGGAGGACTCCTTCACATGGACCCTTCCCTCACCTCCACATGGTCCATCTCTGACTCTTCCCTTTCCTTCCTCGACTTCTCCGTCTCCATCTCTGGGGATAGGTTATTGACCAATATTCACTACAAGCCCACTGACTCCCACAGCTACCTGGACTACAGTTCCTCCCACCCCACCTCCTGAAGGACTCTATTCCATTCACCCAGTTTCTCTATCTCTGCCGCATCTGCTCCGACAATGCCACCTTCCACACCAGTGCTTCCGACATCTCTTCCTTTCTCCTCAACCGAGGATTCCCCTCTACTGTGGTTGACACGGCCCTTGACTGTGTCCGTTCTATCTCCCGCATTTCTGCCCTCACCCCTGCCCCTCCCTCCCGGAACCACGATAGGGTTCCCCTTGTCCTCACCTTTCACCCCGCCAGCCTCCACATTCAACGGATCATCCTCCGCCATTTCCGCCACTTCCAAAGTGATCCCACCACCAAACGCATCTTCCCCTCCCCTCCCCTTTCAGCATTCCGTAGGGACCACTCCCTCCGAGACACCCTAGTCCACTCCTCTATCACCCCCAGCACCCCTTCCCCTTCGCCTGGCACCTTCCCGTGCAAGCGCAGGAGATGTAACACCTGCCCTTATACCTCCCCCCTTCCCGCTGTCCAGGGCCCCAAACACCCCCTCCAGGTGAAACAGCGATTTACTTGTACTTCTTGCTGTGGCGTATGTGCCTTTAAAAGCAATTGTGGTGTATGTGCCTTTAAGAGCCCCAGGTGTGCGTAATGCCGGTAATTGCCACTTGGGCTATATAAGCCTGTGTATTGTGTATATCCTTTAGAACCCCCCCCCCCAGACTTGCTTAGTAAATACCTATGAACCAACTCCTGTCTTCAGTGTCTTTATCTACACACGGACACTACAGTGGCAACGAAGTGGAAACGGACTTACCTGCAATTCGGCAGCACCTCAAGGACATCGATTCCTCCAGCGTCCAGAAGACTCAAGGAAGTAATAGAAACTGTGGTTTCACCAGCTGGCCAAGCTGGTGGCAGGTACTGCGCTAATCCTTCCTGGGCGTCAGGCTGGGGCTCCAGCGGCGGGCTCTACAGCTGAGACAGGCAGCGAAATTGGAGGCAAGCAATAACGGACTGGGAGGGTGCACTCGGGAGATGGCCGGCGCGGCAAGCAGGTCAGCATTTAGACCTCCGTCGGGAACGAGTCTCCAACAGTGAATAAACGGAAACCACAGTAAAACAGCGTTGTTATCGGTAGCAGCGGCGGGAAAGCGCAGGAAGCGCCATATCGTTGCTACAGAGAGAAAAAACAAGCGCGGGAAGCGCCATTTTTTTTTGAAATGCCTAAGTCTGGCAATATTGATGCTTTTGATAACGAAACAGAGCCTAACTTTGGCAATATTGATGTTTTTGATAACAAGATAGAGGATTGGACCACATATGTAGAAAGAGTGGAGGTGTTTTGCACCGCAAATGGAATAGAAGATGAAAAAAAAGCTTCAGTGCTTCTGGATCTAATGGGCGCAGAAACATACAAGCTGTTACGCAACTTAATCACTCCAGCCGAACCGATGGACAAGAATTTTGAGGAGATTGTTGATACCCTACACTGCCAATTCGAGGCAGGACTGGCAGATTCTCTGCAAGACAAATTCATCTGCGATCCCCTAAGTGTAGAAACACAAAAAAAGGTATCTTCTGGAAAAGATTTAACACTGGACAAGGCTTTCAGTGCAATAGGAGCGGCAAAGATACAGCAAAGGCCACAAGACTTCGGCACCCATAAAATGACACGGGGTTTCGAGAGATGTTATCGCTGCAGCAGATCCAACCATGACCAGAGGGATTGCTGGTTCAAAGAAAAAGCATGCAGGCGATGCGGAAAGATGGGACATATTCCACGTGTATGCCGATCTGAAAATAAAAAATCCACTAACGGGAAAAGAATCAATAAGGAAAAGCACAGAAAGGTACAAATGATGACGGACAGTAGCTCCAAAGACCAGAAGAGCGATAGCGACTCCGGGAACAAGAGACTAAGCTCTCTCAAATTACATAATGTAATTGCCAATGAAGATTACCAGACCATTTGGGTTACCCTCATAATAGCAGGGTCCCCAGTTAAAATGGAGCTAGATACAGGATCAGCTCTAACCGTAATAAATCGACGAGATTACGAGAGGCTATTTTCGCATATACCTCTAAAAGACACATCCATTATCTTAAAAACATATACGGGGCAGAAAGTATACCCCAAAGGAAAAATAAAGGTGCCTGTGGTATACAACGGCAAAGAAATACAAAAGTTGTATTTATACATTCTGCAAGATGGGGGTCCACCGTTGTTGGGACGTGAATGGATAAGGAAGATACGTTTAGACTGGCACTCCATTCAGGCACTGACGGTGACCAGTAAGGAAAAAACAATGATGACATCATACCTGAACGATTAAAAGACATCTTGGCCAACGCCAAAGAAGTGTTTCAAGAGAAATTAGGAATCTTGAAAGGCATCACCGCCTCAATAAAAGTGGAAGATGCAGCAATTCCAAAATTTTTTAAGGCAATACGTCCGGCAGTCGAGGCAGAGCTGGAGAATTTGGAAAAGGCAGGCGTATTATCCAAAATAGATTGGAGCGAATGGGCAACACCCATCATTCCAGTCATGAAAAAAGCATTGAAAAATAACTCTGAGGAACAGGGAAAAATTCGCATCTGTGGGGACTTTAAGGTGACTGTAAACCCGGTCCTTCACACGGTACAGTATCCTCTTCCGAGGATAGAAGATATTTTCGCCTCACTATCCGGAGGAAAACGTTTCACAAAAATTGACTTGGCACAGGCATATCTACAGATGGAGGTTGAGGAGACCTCTAAAAAGTATCTCACAATAAACACACACAAAGGCCTGTACCAGTACAATCGACTGGTTTTTGGAGTAGCATCAGCTCCAGCTATCTGGCAAAGAGCTATGGAACAAGTCCTGCAAGGGATTCCGGGGACTCAGTGTTACCTAGACTGCATCCTTATAACAGGAGAAAACGACAACGAGCACCTTGCCAATTTGGAGCAGGTGCTCACTAGGCTGAAAGAACGGGGCCTACGAGCAAATCGCCCCAAGTGCGAATTTTTCCAAAATCAGATATCATATTGTGGCCACATAATTAATAAGGAAGGGTTGCATAAGTCACCTGAAAAAATTGAAGCAGTTATAAAAGCCCCAGCACCTGAAAATGTTTCACAATTGAGGTCATTCCTGGGATTAATAAATTACTATCATAAATTTTTACCGAACTTATCAACTATTCTACACCCTCTTAATGATCTTCTACACACAGGAGTGATTTGGAAATGGAACGAAGACTGTAAACGTGCCTTCCATAAATGTAAAGACTTAATCACATCCGAGAAAGTTTTGGCTCATTACAACCCATCACTACCAATCAGACTGGCGTGCGATGCATCCCCTTACGGCATTGGAGCGGTATTGTCCCATAGATTCCCTGATGGCTCGGAACGGCCGATAGCTTTTGCGTCACGCTCATTGAACTCAGCTGAGCGTAACTATTCCCAGATAGACAGGGAAGCACTCAGCCTGGTATGGGGAGTGAAGAAATTCAACCATTACCTACACGGACAAAAATTTACCTTGCTGACTGACCATCAACCCCTCATCTCCATATTCAACCCTAAGAAAGGTGTCCCCATTATGACGGCACAAAGACTACAGAGGTGGTCCCTTTTTTTAGGGGCATACCAATACAACATTGAATACAAAGGGTCAAAACAGCATGGGAATGCTGACGGTTTATCGCGCCTGCCGTTGCCAACGATAGAAGAGGCACCTACAGTAGACCCAGTAGAGATATTCCACTCTACCATAGTGGAATGTCTACCGGTGACAAATTCTGCCATTGAAAGGGAGACCAGAAATGACCCTACTCTCTCACGGGTCTACGATTTAACAATGAAGGGATGGCCAGCACATGGCGAACCACTGTTGCCAGCATTCTCGCAAAGAAGAGAACAGCTGTCAGTGTGCCGAGGAACCTTGATGTGTGGATCCAGAGTGGTGATTCCACCCAAACTCCAGGATAAAGTGCTAAAGGAGCTTCACGAGGGGCATCTGGGTGGAGTGAAAATGAAGAACCTAGCTAGGGCGTTTGTATGGTGGCCAGGTATCGATGGAGACATCGAAGATATGACCAAGAGCTGCCTAGGATGCCAGAAGGTCCAAAATGCTCCGCCACAGGCCCCTCTACATCCATGGGAGTGGCCCTCATCTCCCTGGCAAAGGGTGCACATCGACTTTACTGGTCCATTTATGGACTCAATGTTCTTAATCGCAGTTGATGCACACTCCAAGTGGCCGGAGGTAATAAAAATGTCCTCCACCACCACGGAAAAAACCATCACAGTATTAAGGACCATATTTGCCAGGAATGGGCTGCCGGAACAGATATGTTCTGATAATGGACCGCAATTTGTGTCCGAAGAATTCAGAAAGTTCTTAAAGAACAATGGGGTAAAGCACTACACGTCCGCCCCATACCATCCTGCCACCAATGGATTGGCTGAAAGGTTTGTCCAGACCTTTAAGAAGGCCATAAAGGCCATGGGTAATGAAAGCATAAAACTTCAGCACAAGGTGGATAACTTCTTATTTGCATATAGGAATGCAACACATATGGTTACAAACCAAACTCCCGCCATGATGTTCTACAATAGAAACCTAAGATGCCGGCTGGATTTGGTCAAGCCCAACACCCGAAGGGACGTGGAGAACCGGCAGTTTCAGGGCATGAATGAAAGGCCAACTAGGGCCTTCCAGATAGGCCAACCGGTTTTGGCCCGGGACTACCGTACCGAGAAATGGCAGCCTGGAACTATCTGCACACGACTAGGACCACTGATGTATACCGTGGACATCGGAGAAAGCATAATAAGGCGCCATGCTGACCAAATCATCAAGTCATCCGAAAAGGGACAACCTACACCACCACGCTATACGTCTAACGATGAAGTAGAGATACCCATATCTACCTCCGATCCGGTGATACTGGAACCCGATGAACCCGACACTGGCCTTCAAGCCGAATCAGCCTTACCAGAAGAACCTACTACACCACCAGAAACTACTACACCCCCGAGGCGTTATCCGGACCGAGTCAGGAAGCCTCCTGAGAGACTAACTTATAATTAATTAATACAGCAATGTATATGATTTTGCATATAATATGTAATTAATAATTACTTAAAATATGATGTACTAGTTAGCTAGAAGGGGAGGAATTGTGGTGTATGTGCCTTTAAGAGCCCCAGGTGTGCGTAATGCCGGTAATTGCCACTTGGGCTATATAAGCCTGTGTATTGTGTATATCCTTTAGAACCCCCCCCCAGACTTGCTTAGTAAATACCTATGAACCAACTCCTGTCTTCAGTGTCTTTATCTACACACGGACACTACACTTGCAATCTAGTATACTGTATTCGCTGCTCACGATGCGGTCTCCTCTACATTGGGGAGACCAAACGTAGATTGGGTGACCGCTTTGTGGAACACCTCCGTTCAGTCCGTAAGGGTGACCCCGAGCTTCCGGTCGCCTGTCATTTTAATTCACCGCCCCATTCCCACTCGGACCTCACCGTCCTTGGCCTCTTGCATTGTTCCATGGAAGCTCAATGTAAACTCGATGAACAGCACCTCATCTTCCGATTAGGCACTTTACAGCCTTCCGGACTCAATATTGAATTCAACAATTTCAGATCATAACCTCGGCCCCTATTACATTTTCACTTATTTTTTTATCCACACATTTGTTTTGGTTTCCCCCCTGCCCCTTTCCTTTTCTTTCTCTCTCCCACATGGCAGCTGTCTCCCATTCTGCCAGCGCATTTCGCACCTAATCTAGAGCCGTCTTTTGTCTCCACTAGTCCTATCGCCATCTCGTCTCATTTTGAATACCTCTTAATGGCCTAGAAATTCACTTAAGGCCCGCCAGCAGGCTAACGCCCAAAAGTTAGCGCTGCGCGCGGAGCCACTTGCGCCCGCCGGAAATTCAGTTTCAGCGCCCCAACTCGAAGGCGGCCGCTATTCAAGGGTTTCGGCGCCCCCGCTTGGGGCGCTGAAACTGAATATCGGCGCGCTAGGTGCCGCAGCGCCACCTGCTGCAGAGCGGCAGGCTGCGTTACTGCAGGCCTCCTCCTTCTCTTAAGGGGGAGGTGCCTGCAACAGCGAGATCGCCGCTGGGTTGTGCCGGCAAATGAGCCCGGCACCACGGAGAAGTGCCGGGCTCGCGGAAAGCAGCCGGCAATGCCGTGGGGGGTGGGGGGGTGGAGGAGGCTGGGGAAGGAGGTGCGGGCAGGCGGCCGCCGAAAAAGCGGCTGGCTGCACCTCCACCTTAAAGCGCCCCAGTAGCGCAGCAGTACGGCCCCGTTTTTCCAGCGCTGTTTGCGGCCGCTGCAGAAGAGGCGGCCGCAACTAAATATGGGGTTTGGGCCGGAAGCGGGGCGGAACCGGGGCACTGCGCACACCGATGACGTCATCGGTGTCGGCGCAGCGCTACCGGCTACCGCCGCCATTACCGCAGCGCTGAATATCAGCGCACCCTCTTACACTGGCGCAGAAACCCTATTTGGGCGGTAACTGGGCGCAAAGCCCACTGAATTTCTAGGCCAATGTCTCTTCTTCCCTTTTGTTCTCTCCCAGCCTGGCCTCTTAATCTATTTCATTCCCTGTGCCTCTTTAGTCTTGATAAAGGGTTTTGACCCGAAACGTTGACTCTAATTTCTCTCCACGGATGTTGCCTGGCCTGCTGAGTTTTTCCAGCATTTTCTGTTGTTATTACCAGAGGACTCCTCCCTGATGGGAGTGAGCGTCAGCTTTTTTAAAAGAGACCCCAGGGTTTTCTCTTGATGCTGGTTACATAGAAACATAGAAACATAGAAGATAGGAGCAGGAGTAGGCCATTCGGCCCCTCGAGCCTGCTCCGTCATTCAATGCGATCATGGCTGATCATCCAATTTCAGTACCCTGTCCCTGCTTTCTCCCCATATCCCTTGATCCCTTTAGCCTCAAGAAATATATCCAACTCCTTCTTGAATATATTTAATGAATTGGCCTCAACTGTCTTCTGTGGGAGAGAATTCCACAGGTTCACCACTCTCTGGGTGAAGAAATTCCTCCTCATCTCTGTCCTAAATGGCCTACCCCTTATCCTTAAACTGTGACCCCTGGTTCTGGACTCCCCCGCCATCGGGAACATCCTTCCTGCATCTAGTCTGTCTAGTCCTGTTAGAATTTTATAAGTTTCAATGAGATCCCCTCTCATTCTTCTAAACTCTAGCGAATATAAGCCTAATCGACCCAATCTCTCTTCATACGTCATTCCTGCCATCCCAGGTATCAGCCTGGTGAATCTTCGCTGAACTCCTTCCATGGCAAGAACATCCTTCCTCAGATAAGGCGACCAAAACTGCACACAATACTCAAGGTGTGGTCTCACCAAGGCCCTGTACAA
Organism: Somniosus microcephalus; assembly: GCF_052327205.1. Lineage (NCBI taxonomy): Eukaryota > Metazoa > Chordata > Chondrichthyes > Squaliformes > Somniosidae > Somniosus > Somniosus microcephalus. The sequence goes on from NC_141012.1 coordinate 9,414,067, forward strand.
CTGTAGTAAGACATCCTTGTTCCTGTACTCGAAACCTCTCACTATGAAGGCCAACATACCATTTGCCTTCTTAACCGCCTGCTGCACCTGCATGCTTACCTTCAGCGACTGGTGCACAAGGACACCCAGGTCTCGTTGCACTTCCCCTGTTCCCAATCTAGTTAATGGGGATGGGATTCATAGCGGGTGGTAGCGGAAAACAGGTGACAGCGAATCGGCAGCTTGCTTTTTCACTCCGCCCGATTCAGTCCCCACGCTCCTGATCTTTGGTCACCCGGTGCGCAGGGGAGCGGGCAGGTCAGAGTGGACCTTCCTGGTGGGACTGCTCCTGGGCCTGGCCAAAGTGGCCATCGACAGGTCCAGGCAGCGGGCGGTCAAGGGGGGGGTCGTTTGGCCAGACTGCCCTGCCTCTCTTCCGCGGCCACGTTCACGCCCATGTGTCCCTGGAGATGGAGCCTGCGGTGTCCGCCGGCACGCTCGAGGCCTTCCGCGACCGGCGGGCGCCACGGGGACTGGAGTGCATCATCATCCCCGGCCAACCACATTTTAAATTAATTTGTTAAGTTTCATTTGATGTATTTTTGTTAAATTACAGTTTATTTGTTTATTGATCGCACCAAAAGAGTGCACACCGCCCGATTGTTTTTCCTTTTCTAAATGGAGTACAAAACGGGGCTGCCAATTCACCATCATCCATTTTGCACTAATGCCCCAGAGTTTATTTCATCCCCGATATATCCGGAGAGGAATGTTCCAGAACACAAACATACGGAAATGACGGGCAGGAAAAGACCAGCTGGCCCATCAAGCCTTCCCCCACATTCATGCTGGCTGGAACATTGTGACCAGACACGTCCAACCCCACCCCTGCAGGCACGTAATCTCCTGTGGAAAGGCGACAAAAACCAGAGAAAACCCTAAGGCCAATAAAGGGGGGGGGGGAAATTCCTCTCCAGCCCCCTCGGGCGATCGAAACCAGCCCTGAATTTCTCATGGACCATTGTGTTTGTTATCCACTTACTTTCCATATGTTGTGATCTCTTTCCCCAGTCTAGAACCAGTAGATTGAATAAAGCGCCTGACATGAATCCTGTCAGTCATGTAGAAATAACTTATGAAATAATACTGGGCGGCCTGCTGGTGGCGCTGTCCAGGGAGAGTATAAATACTCGGGCATGGGCCCAGCTTGCTCAGGACATTCTTTAACAGGAACTAGTGAAGGACACAACTGGATCTCCATGTTGTAAAACAGTTGATTAAAGCTTTGTTTAACGCTTTGACCAAGTGCCTAGTAGTTTTCTTACGTCAGCGCCCATTGCATTGCCACGTCAACTGATTGGTTAATGGACCTATGAAGGATGTTAGCACTGCGAGATAGAATACTTCCTGTTTAGGAACGCTGTAGCAGCCTCAAGTCATTGGAGGTCACGGTGTAGCACAGATTATGGGGTAGAGGTCCCTCTGGTGTGTTTCAACAATGTGCCTCAGCCCCAATCTCACAAAAAACACACCCTACACCACCTGCTCCTTTTCCAACACCGGCTAATCTGAGCGAAAATGCAAATATAGTGCTACTGCAATTATATAGGGAGACCACTCCTGGAGTACTGTGTGCAGTTTTGGTCTCCTTACCTAAGAAAGGATATACTTACCTTAGAGGGAGTGCAACGAAGGTTCACCAGTCTGGTTCCTGGGATGGGGGGATTGTCCTATGAGGAGAGATTGAGTAGACTAGGCCTATATTCTCTAGAGTTTAGAAGAATGAGAGGTGATCCCATTGAAACATACAAAATTCTTACAGGGCTTGACAGGGAGGATGTTTCCCCTGGGTGGGGAGTCTAGAACCAGGGGTCACAGTCTCAGAATAAGGGGTCGGTCATTTAGGACTGAGATGAGTGGAAATTTCTTCACTCAGAGGGCGGTGAATCTTTGGAATTCTCTACCCCAGAGGGCTGTGGAGGCTCAGTCATTGAGTATATTCAAGATAGAGATCAATAGATTTTTGGATATTAAGGGAATCAAGGGATATGGGGATAGTGCAGGAAAGTGGAGTTGAGGTAGAAGATCAGCCATGATCTTATTGAATGGCAGAGCAGGCTCGAGGGGCTGAATGGCCGACTCCTGCTCCTATTTCTTATGTTCTTAGTGCTAATTGTGGGTCAGTGTCATGCTGTGGATCCACACCCACTACGAATTGAGTTGAGATTGCCCAAACTCATTTCACACAGGATGAATGGGGTCATGTTGCAGTTATACAGGGCCTTGGTGAGACCACATCTTGAGTATTGTGTGCAGTTTTGGTCGCCTTATCTGAGGAAGGATGTTCTTGCCATGGAAGGAGTTCAGCGAAGATTCACCAGGCTGATACCTGGGATGGCAGGAATGGCTTATGAGGAGAGATTGGGTCGATTGGGCTTTTACTCGCTGGAGTTTAGAAGAATGAGAGGGGATCTCATTGAAACTTATAAAATTCTGACAGGACTGGACAGACTAGATGCTGGAAGGATGTTCCCGATGGCCGGGGAGTCCAGAACCAGGGGTCACAGTCTAAGGATAAGGGGTAAGCCATTTAGGACAGAAATGAGGAGGAATTTCTTCACCCAGAGAGTGGTGAACCTGTGGAATTCTCTACCACAGAAGGCAGTAGAGGCCAATACATTAAATATATTCAAGAAGGAGTTGGATATATTTCTTAAGGCTAAAGGGATCAAGGGATATGGGGAGAAAGCAGGGACAAGGTACTGAATTTGGATGATCAGCCATGATCGCATTGAATGGCGGAGCAGGCTCGAGGGGCTGAATGGCCTCCTCCTGCTCCTATCTTCTATGTATCTATGTATCATCAGGAATAGGAATCTTGTCAGTGTTTGCTGGATTCAAACCCAGAGATGCGAGGATAGTGCACTAACCGGCCATGCCACTTGTTCTCTAAATGGTCCTATTCTTAGAATCCTACTGCACAGAAGGAGGCTCGTTGGCTCATTGTGCCTGCGCCAGCTCTTCGATAGAGCCATTTGTGGTGACGTCTTTCAAATGAAACGTTAAACCGAGACCATATTTACCCTCTCAGGTGGACGTAAAAGCCCCCATGACTATGCTGAAGAAGAGAAGAGCAGGGAAGCTCTCCCCGGTGTCCTGGGGCCAATATTTATCCCTCAATCAACATCACAAAAACAGATGATCTGCTCATTATCACACTGCTGTTTGTGGGAGCTTGCTGTGCGCATATTGGCTGCCACGTTTCCCACATTACAACAGTGACAACACTTCCAAAACTACTTCATTGGCTGTAAAGCGCGTTGAGAGGTCCTGAGGTCGTGAAAGGCGCTATATAAATGCAAGTCTTTCTTTCCTTCTATCTTTTTTTCCCCTTTCCCCGTAGCCCTGCTTAAATGCAGACTGCGTAAACCAACCATTTGAGAGGGCTGATTGGCGACAATGCTGCATATTTCAAAGATCGTTCACCAGCAGCTACTCGACAATCTGATTTCCGACTCTTTAGTCAGGAGCTTTAGTGGCGATCGCGCTAATTTATCTTGCTATACTTGTTTTCATTGTACTAATTATTGGCTTCTCACAACGCAATCCTGGATTTTACAGGAGAGGTAATTAGGAGCCAAGCGTGGTTCAGTGCTTACCGTGCAAAACACATTAATCGCGATTTATGTTGGGAACGACAGGAAATCCATTTGTCACAGTTAAATTGTGTTTACAGCATGCAAATCATTTCAACTGCCTCTTCCAGAGTTATATGTCATCATCCTGCTGCTTTTTAAATGAGGCTTACTTGTTACTTCAAATCAGCGCAATGAATTACAAACCTCCAGGGATGCCCAGTATATCATTTGAATCGGAAATTCTCGCTCCAGAAATGTTTAGTCTTGCGTCTTTAGGCATCAATGAACATAAATTATGTCATAACTTTTAAAGACCCAAGCAATTAGAAGTAGCTTGCTTGCAAACCAGATATTCTGTTGTCTGCAAACTTCCTGGGCGTGCTGCACTGCTGCTTTTTTAAAATGAGTTTTTATGGGATGTGGGCATCGCTGGCAAGGCCAGCATTTATTGCCCATCCCTAATTGCCCTTGAGAAGGTGGTGGTGAGCCGCCTTCTTGAACCGCTGCAGTCCGTGTGGTGAAGGTGCTCCCACAGTGCTGTTAGGGAGGGAGTTCCTGGATTTTGACCCAGCGACGATGAAGGAACAGCCGATATATTTCCAAGTCAGGATGGTGTGTAACTTGGAGGGGAGCTTGGAGGTGGTGGTGTTCCCATGCGCCTGCTGCCCTTGTCCTTCTAGGTGGAAGAGGTCACGGGTTTGGGAGGTGCTGCCGAATAAGCCTTGGCGAGTTGCTGCAACGCATCTTGTAGATGGTGCACACTGCAGCCACGGTACGCCGGTGGTGGAGGGAGTGAATGTTTAAGGTGGTGGAAGCGGGTGGCTTTGTCCTGGATGGTGTTGAGCTTCTTGAGTGTTGTTGGAGCTGCACTCATCCAGGCAAGTGGAGAGTATTCCATCACACTCTTTACTTGTGCCTTGTAGATGGTAGAAAGGCTTTGGGGAGTCAGGAGGTGAGGCACTCGCCGCAGAATACCTAGCCTCTGACCTGCTCATGTTGTGACAGTATTTATGTGGCTGGTCCAGTTAAGTTTCTGGTTAATGGTGACCCCCAGGATGTTGATGGTGGGGGATATGGCGATGGTAATGCCATTGAATGTCAAGGGGCGGTGGTTAGACTCTCGATTGTTGGAGATAGTCATTGCCTGGCACTTCTGTGGTACGAATTTTACCTGCCACTTATCAGCCCAAGCCTGAACGTCATCCGAGTCTTGTTGCATGCGGGCATGGACGGCTTCATTATCTGAGTAGTTGTGAATGGCGCTGAACACTGTGCAGCCATCAGCGGACATCCCCATTTCTGACCTTATGTTGGAGGGAAGGTCATTGATGAAGCAGTTGAAATGGTTGGGCCTAGGACACTGCCCTGAGGAACTCCTGCAGCGATGTCCTGGGGCTGAGATGATTGACCTTCAATCACCACAACCATCTTTCTTTGTGCTAGGTATGACTCCAGCCAGTAGAGAGTTTTCCCCCCCGATTCCCATTGACTTCAGTTTTACTAGGGCTTCTTCATGCCACACTCAGTCAAATGCTGCCTTGATGTCTAGGGCAGTCAGTCTCACCTCACCTCTGGAATTCAGCTCCTTTGTCCATGTTTGGACCAAGGCTGTAATGAGGTCGGGAGCTGAGTGGTCTTGGAGGAACCCAAACTGGACATCAGTGAGCAAGTGTCACTTGATAGCACTGTCGATGGCACCTTCCATCACTTTGCTGATGATTGAGAGTAGACTGATGGGCCGGTAATTGGCTGGATTGGATTTGTCCTGCTTTTTGTGGACAGGACATACCTGGGCAATTTTCCACATTGTCGGATAGCTACCAGTGTTGTAGCTGTACTGGAACAGCTTGGCTAGAGGTGCGGCTAGTTCTGGAGCACAAGTCTTCAGCACGATAGCTGGGATGTTGTCAGGGCCCATAGCCTTTGCTGTATCCAGTGCGCTCAGCCATTTCTTGATATCACGTGGAATGAATTGAATTGGCTGAAAACTGGCTCCTGTGCTGGTGGGGAACTCAGGAGGAGGCCAATATGGATCACCCACTCGGCACTTCTGGCTGTTGATGGTTACAAACGCTTCAACCTCGTCTTTTGCACTCATGTGCTTGGCTCCACCATCATTGAGGATGGGGATATTCATGGAGCCTCCTCCTCCTGTTAGTTGTTTAATGGTCCGCCACCATTCACGACTCGATGTGGCAAGACTGCAGAGCTTTGATCTGATCCGCTGGTTGTGGGATCGCTTAGCCCTGTCTATAGCATGCTGCTTCCGCTTTTTAGCATGCATGTAGTCCTGTGTTGCAGCTTCCCCATTTTGAGGTTGGCACCTCATTTTTAGGTACGCCTGGTGCTGGTCCTGGCATGCTCTTCTACACTCCTTATTGAACCCCTGGCTTGATGGTAATAGTAGAGTGAGGGATATGCCAGGCCATGAGGTTACAGATTGTGGTGGAATGCAATTCTGCTGCTGCTGATGGCCCACAGCGCCTCATGGATGTCCAGTTTTGAGCTGCTAGATCTGTTTTGAATCTATCCCATTTAGCACGGTGGTAGTGCCACACAACACAATGGAGGGTGTCCTCAGTGTGAAGACGGGACTTCGTCTCCACAATGACTGTGCGGTGGTCACTGCTACCAATACTGTCATGGACAGATGCGTCTGCGACAGATAGATTGGTGAGGACGAGGTCAAGTAGGTTTTTCCCTCGTGTTGGTTCCCTCACCACCTGTCGCAGGCCCAGACTGGCAACTATGTCCTTCAGCATTCGGCCAGTTTGGTCAGTAGTGGTGCTACCGAGCCACTCTTGGTGATGGACATTGTATTCCCCCACCCAGAATACATTCTGTGCCCTTGCTACTCTCAGTGCTTCTTCCAAGTGGTGTTCAACATGGAGGAGTACTGATTCATCAGCTGAAGTAGGGCGGTAGGTGGTAATCAGCAGGAGGTTTCCTTGCCCATGCTTGACCTGAAGCCATGAGACTTCATGGGGTCTGGAGTCAATGTTGAGGACTCCCAGGGCCACTCCTTCCCAACTGTATCCCACTGTGCCGCCACCCCTGGTGGGTCTGTCCTGCCGGTGGGACAGGACATACCCAGGGATGGTGATGGAGGAGTTTGGGACATTGGCTGAAAGGTATGATTCTGTGAATATGACGATGTCAGGCTGTTGCTTGACTAGTCTGCGGGACAGCTCTCCCAATTTTTGCACAAGTCCCCAGATGTTGGTGAGGAGGACTTTGCAGGGCCGACTGGGCTGGGTGTGCCGCTGCCGTGTCCGTAGCCGGTGCCGAGGTCGATGCCGGGTGGTCCGTCCGGTTTCATTCTTATTATTTTGTTTCGTAGCGGTTTGTTACAACTGAGTGACTTGCGAGGCCATTTCAGAGGGCAGTTAAGAGTCAACCACATTGCTGTGGGTCTGGAGTCACAGATAGGCCAGACCGGGTAAGGACGGCAGATTTCCTTCCCTAAAGGACATCAGTGAACCAGATGGGTTTTTACGACAATCCGGTAGTTTCATGGTCACCATTACTGATACTATTCCAGATATTTAATTAACTGAATTTAAATTCCCCAGCTGCCGTGGTGGGATTTGAACTCACGTCTCTGGACACGGACGTTCCTTTTCCTTCAAGTGTTCCTTAGTTCTTTGAAAGTAGATCATAGAATGATACAGCACAGAAGGAGGCTATTCAACCTGTGCCGGTTTTTTAAAAGAGCAATCTAATTAAACCCACTTTTTTGAAAGCTGCTACTGACCTGCTTTCACCATCCTTTCAGACAGTGCATTTCAGATCATAATAACTCGCTGCATAAAAAAAAAATTCTCCTCATCTCCGCTCTGGTTCTTTTGCCAGTAACGGTTTGTAATAAAGTACAAAGGTAAATTTATAGCTTGAACTTTTAGAGAAGCAACATTAATGCAGTCTCTATCCATCAAAAAAAAAGAAAGCTTAGCAATAAAAAGACAGCAGATGAAAAATTCCCTTTGACTCCTCTGATCTCATCTGTGAAGAATGCCAACACTGCCACCTTTCTTAAAAGGCATCCAAACCAACATAACATCAATTGCCTCAGCTGAATGACAGAATCTCTAAGAACGCGGCACTTAGTACGGCGCTGGAGTGACATCTCGAGATAGGTGCTCAACTCTTGGTCTGGACTTGAACACGCAGCCTTCCCCACTCTCAGCTGTGGCTCAGTGGGTAACACCCTTGCTTCGCAGAGATGTGAGAAGGTTTATGGGTTCAAGTCCCACTCCAGAGACTTGAACACTAGGCTGACACTCCAGTGCTTGTACTGAGGGAGTGTTGCACTGTCTGAGGTGACATCTTTCAGATGTAGATGTTAAATTGAGGTCCCGTCTGCCCTCTCAGCTGGATGTGAAAGATCCCACGGCCACTATTTCAACAGAACCGAAGGGGAGTTCTCCTGGGGCCAATATTTATCCCTCAACCAAACATCACTAAAACAAATGTGTCTTGACAAAGGGTTTGCCCCGAAACGTTGACTCTATTTTCTCTCCACGGATGTTGCCTGGTTCACTAAAACAAATGATCTGGTCATCATAGAATCAAAGAATCATAGAATGGTTACAGCACGGAAGAAGGCCATTCAGCCCGTCGAGCCCGTGCCGTCTCTCTGCAAAAGCACTTCAGCTAGACCCTTTCCCCACAGCCCTGCAAATTTGCTTGTTAAATGATATTAAATAATAAAAACTGAAACCTTGGAGATAACTGTAAAAAGTTATTTGAGGTGAATTTTAGATCTCCTCCTTGTCTAATTGTCCATCATCTTCTGGATTAAGGCCATAAAAATATGATAAAGCTTGCCAAAAATTGTAAATACTTATAGAAAAGATAAATGCCTCATTATCCCCACAATTACATTTTATAATGTGTCATCACATTGCTGTTTGTGGGAGCTTGCAAGGCGCAAATCAGCTGCGACGTTTCGTACAGTACAACAGTGGCTACACTCCAAAAGTGCCTGTAAAGCACTTTGGGAAGTCCTGAGGTTGTGAAAGGCGCTAAATAAAGGCAAGTCTTTCTTTTTTGCTTTTTAGGGATGGAAGTGCTACCAGTTGAGCTGATTTCACGGTCAAGTGCTCTTAGAGAGGAAACAGCACTCGCAGGGAGCACTGGTCTGGAAGTCAGAGGCCTCTGGATCTTCCATCTATTTAATGGGATGAAAAGCGGGCACACTATCTTGACCTAGGGTCTTGAGGGTGCCTCTCTGTTCTCGAAGCACCCCACCATAGAATGAGCCCTACGAACTAATGCCTACTGACGTAAGAAGGGGATACCTTGCAAACAAAAGCATGGGATTGATTTTATTCTCACCCGCCCAGCTAACATCGTCCAGGTTATTTACCCATACGGGAGACGCTGGGAGCTGATGGTTCCTGATTTTAACCTGCTCAACTGAGCAGGCGGCAATGACACCTGCCCAAAGCTAGCTGGGTCCTTACTGACATTGTATGCCAGGTCCCAATGACGTCAGATTGACCTGAAGAAAGACTTGGATTTATATCCTGCCACCAGACATCTCAAAGCACTTGACAGCCAATGAAGTACTTTTGAAGTGTAGTCACTGTTGTAATGTGGGAAACACGGCAGCCAATTTGCACACAGCAAGCTCCCACAAATGTGATAATGGCCAGATAATCTGTTTTTGTTGTGTTGATTGAGGGATAAATATTGGCCCAGGACACCAGGGATAACTCCCCCTGCTCTTCTTCAAAATAGTGCCTTGGGATTTTTTTACATCCACCTGAGAGGGCAGACGGGGTCTCAGTTTAACATCTCATACGAAAGACGGCACCTCCGACAGCGCGGCGCTCCCTCAGCACTGCACCGGAGTGTCAGCCTAGATTTTTGTGCTCAAGTCCCTGGAGTGGGAGGGGCGAGGCCATGGAGGCATTTGAACACAAGGGTGAGAATTTTAAAATCGAGGCCTTGCTGGTCCTGGAGCCAGTGTAGGTCAGCGAGCACAGGGGTGATGTGCGAACAGGACTTGGTGCGAGTTAGGACACGGGCAGCGAGCACAGGGGTGATGTGCGAACAGGACTCGGTGCGAGTTAGGATACGGGCAGCGAGCACAGGGGTGATGTGCGAACAGGTCTTGGTGCGAGTTAGGATACGGGCAGCGAGCACAGGGGTGATGTGCGAACAGGACTTGGTGCGAGTTAGGATACGGGCAGCGAGCACAGGGGTGATGTGCGAACAGGACTTGGTGCGAGTTAGGACACGGCCAGCGAGCACAGGGGTGATGTGTGAACGGGACTTGGTGCGAGTTAGGATACGGGGCAGCAGAGTTTTGGATGAGCTCAAGTTTTGGACCAGCTGGAACTCCATCCCTTGATGGTAGAAGCTAAAATGTGGAGTAAACCGTCATCCCTCGGAATAAAAGTATGTTGGATAACAGAGGACTTAGAAGCCAACTGAAGTGTCCCAATTGCTTCATTGACTGAAAGTGGCCAACTCAGCACAGACTGGGGATGGTAGCTGGGACCTCCTGGTCTGTACATCTTGAACTTGCACGGAAAGTGTCTTGATCTGTTAAACCTTTAGGTGGAGCAGGGGAGGGTAATTTCTGATTTTCAATTTATAGCCGGTTTGGTACTCCCGGCAGAAACCCTTGTTCGAAGGAAGCGCGGGCCAGAGAATTGGCAGTACACCTTCAGGTCCGGCCCTTGATCCATGCACCCTTCAAGTATGAAAGGGGTTGCAAGAACACCGAATGCACCCTTTTCTTGGTTCCTTTCTCAGCCTTAACTTTTCATTAAGTTGGAAACATTCACTTGTGTCCCACGGGGATGGCGAAGGTGTTTGTTAACTGGCCAACTTGATTTTGCAATTGCAAGAAACGAACAAACCAATACATGCCAGCTGAGTTTGCACCCCATTCCATCTCTGATCCGCTTAAATATTCCTGAGATTACTTCTACTGTTTCCTGATAAGGAGGCAATCCAGTAAACACGGCAGACAATCAGTAACCATGACCTGAAGTAAAAATGATAGAAAAACTAATGCAGTCTAAAGATTAAACATTTCAAAAATGAAAGAAGTATATTTTTGTTAATTGCTATTCTTGTTTTCAGAGTCTGTCAATGCACATTCTCAGCCTGGCTACCTGACCTTTACAGTTGCATTAGTTAACAATGAAGCTGGAATATATCTGCAGGTGAGGTTCGTGTTTCAGTCATCTTCACTGATGCATTTTTGATTTAAGTAGAAGGGGTGGTTTATGTAACTAAGTTATTAACCTCTTCAACAATCAGCTGTGATTCTTCAGAAAACGTTGGTGCATTTTAACAATTGGGGGAGGGTGAGGAATGATGAGGATCTCTCCAGCTGCCTCCAACTCACGCAGGGGTCTACTGGTTTTCTAGCCTTTAAGCTTAATTCCCCACACCCCTTTTCTCCCTGGAGGGTGAGTCATGCTGGGTGGGGGGGGGGGGCGCTGGGGGTAGAACCATCAGAACTCACCACCCCTCCAGTAGATCGTCCAACTGACCATTCTCCATATATAACATACAGGATTCTGAGGGGGGATTGACAGGGTAGATGCTGAGAGGTTGTTTCCCCTGGCTGGAGAGTCTAGAACTAGGGGGGCATAGTCTCAGGATAAGGGGTCGGCCATTTAAGACCGAGATGAGGAGGAATTTCTTCACTCAGAGGGTTGTGAATCTTTGGAATTCTCTACCCCAGAGGGCTGTGGATGCTGAGTCTTTGAGTATATTCAAGACTGAGATCGATAGATTTTTGAACTCAAGGGGAATCAAGTGATATGGAGATCGGGTGGGAAATTAGATTTGAGGTTGAAGATCAGCCATGATCTTATTGAATGGCAGAGCAGGCTCGAGGGACCGTATGGTGGAGCAGGCTGGAGGGACCGGATGGCGGAGCAGGCTCGAGGGACCGTATGGCGGAGCAGGCTCGAGGGACCGTATGGTGGAGCAGGCTCGAAGGACCGGATGGTGGAGCAGGCTCGAGGGACCATATGGCGGAGCAGGCTCGAGGAACCGTATGGCGGAGCAGGCTCGAGGGACCGTATGGCGGAGCAGGCTCGAGGGACCGGATGGCGGAGCAGGCTCGAGGGACCGTATGGCGGAGCAGGCTCGAGGGACCGTATGGCGGAGCAGGCTCGAGGGACCGTATGGCGGAGCAGGCTCGAGGGACCGTATGGCGGAGCAGGCTCGAGGGACCGTATGGCGGAGCAGGCTCGAGGGACCGGATGGCGGAGCAGGCTCGAGGGACCGTATGGCGGAGCAGGCTCGAGGGACCGTATCGTGGAGCAGGCTCGAAGGACCAGATGGTGGAGCAGGCTCGAGGGACCGTATGGCGGAGCAGGCTCGAGGGACCGTATGGCGGAGCAGGCTCGAGGGACCGTATGGCGGAGCAGGCTCGAGGGACCGTATGGCGGAGCAGGCTCGAGGGACCGGATGGCGGAGCAGGCTCGAGGGACCGTATGGCGGAGCAGGCTCGAGGGACCGTATGGTGGAGCAGACTCGAGGGACCGTATGGTGGAGCAGGCTCAAGGGACCATATGGCGGAGCAGGCTCGAGGGACCGTATGGTGGAGCAGGCTCGAGGGACCATATGGCGGAGCAGGCCCGAGGGACCGTATGGTGGAGCAGGCTCAAGGGACCGTATGGTGGAGCAGGCTCGAGGGACCGTATGGTGGAGCAGGCTCGAGGGACTGTATGGTGGAGCAGGCTCAAGGGACCATATGGCGGAGCAGGCTCGAGGGACTGTATGGTGGAGCAGGCTCGAGGGACCGTATGGTGGAGCAGGCTCGAGGGACCGTATGGTGGAGCAGGCTCGAGGGACTGTATGGTGGAGCAGGCTCGAGGGACCGGATGGCCGACTCCTGCTCCTAATTCTTATGTTCTTATCAGGCTGGACAGTGGGCATTGACGAGTTACTTGAGCATAGGAAGCCCCAGAGACAGAATCTGATCTTGCTCTCCACCCTGTAACCCGCAGGGGATCCGTTTCATCTCCTGAAACCGCCTCCTCGTGGTGGCACCTGCATAACCGCAGGGAGCCCGCACGTGGCTGCCGCTTGCTAGCTCACAATCCGAGCTACAGCAACACCAAACATGACAACGCCTCCGAGCTTCTGTTGTTTGCTTGACGTTCTCCCATCTGTTTCACCTGCAGCAATACTGTTCTCACTTTTATTAATCTCATGTGCAGAATGAGCCACTGGCGATAATTATTCACAGGGACGTGGGAAGCGAATTTGAAATTGTACACGCTCCTTTAAGTCCCACCTCCGTCCCCTGCCTTGCATGTAATGCTAGGGAGCAATTCCCCATTGCCCTAGAAAATGGAGAATTTTTTTAATTAAATGGCACATTCTGGTATATTCCAGAAATTTTTTTCACTCTCCAGTTGATTGAAAGGAACGTTTTGAGGGAGACATTGGTTAGTGCCCGATGGTGTCAGTCATGGCTTAATGGATAACATTCTGGTTCAAGTCTCACTCCAGAGACTTGAGCACAAAAATCTAGTCTGATACTCCAGTGCATTACTGAGGGAGTGCTGCACTGCTGGAGGTGCTGTCTTTTGGATGAGACGTTAAACCAACTCTCAGGTGGATGTAAAAGATCCCACGGCACTATTTCGAAGAAGAGCAGGGGAGTTCTCCCCAGTGTCCTGGGGCCAATATTTACCCCCAGCCAACTTCACCAAAACAGATTATCCGGTCATTGTCACATTGCTGTTTGTGGGAGCTTGCTGTGCGCAAATTGGCTGCCGTGTTTCTAAAGTTACACCAGTGACTGCACTTCAAAAATACTTCATTGGCTGTAAAGTGCTTTGGAGTGTTCAGAGGTCGTGAAAGGTGCTATATAAATGCAAATTTTTTCTTTCTTAAGGGCGCGAAACGGGCGGCTGACTGCAGTGGTCAGCCGAAGAGGTCGGCCTGAGGATTGTCCGAAACTGGTCCTCCGGCCTCATTACTATAAAATCGATGTGCTTCTGCGGGCGCTATTAGAACCCAGAACAAGATTGGACGCTGGCAAAGGCCCTTGGGTAAGGAGAGAGATGAATGCGGGGGCCGCGTGTGACCAACTACAAACCGCAGTGTTGTTGTGGAGCCAGGAGTAAGTGAAGACACGTTGAATCACCTTGTCTTCGGCTACCTCCGGCGCTCCCTTTAACGCCTGCTTAAGATGGCCGCCAGTGACACGGAATATGGGCCGAGCCAACGCTGTCTAACCAACTGCAGAATTACAGCCCAGGAGGAAATAGGCTCAGGGTCTCTCTCCCAATTCTCTCACCACCATCCCCCCCACCTCCCCCACCTCCCCCCTCCACATTCTCACGGTGCAACATCTGTCCTGGGGCACAACATTGCAAAATCAGCCCTGGAGACACAATTAAATGTGCTTTAAAAAGAATTTTGTCTGACGAATTTCACTACTGTGAATTCATTCGTGCACCATTGCTGCTGTGTGGAGTCTATGCAGAGTGACAAGAGTGTGACGCACTAAAATGTGCTTACAGTAATCCTCGACACCAGGGGCAGTATAACTCCAGCTGATCCAAAGCTACAGGTATTGTCGCTGCACTTCCCAGCTCTTCCCATTAGCTGGAACACCTTACGATCAAACTAACCAGATCATTATTTGCCCAGCTGCTTTCCATACATTAATAGTGGGGACCCGTATGTTGATACACCCCACCCCACCCACACCCATCCAGATTTCACCAAGCTGTTCACAAATCACCAGCTCCTGTTGCAGGTTCAGGTCTGGGTGAGGTCGTGGCGCTCACCCCAGTTACAACGTTAGCTTCTATTATAGCTCTGCTGGAGCAAGAAGGAGAACTACAACAACAACTACTTCCATTTATATAGCGCCTTTACCGTAGCAAAACATCCCAAGGCGCTTCACAGGAGCGTTAATCAGACAGAAAATTGACACCAAGCCAAAGCCAAGCACAGGAAGCTTGGTCAAAGAGGTCGGTTTTAAGGAGGGTCCTAAAGGAGGGCAGAGGAGAGGTTTAGGGAGGGTATTCCAGAGCTTAGGGCCTCGGCAACCTAGATGGCTGAAGGCGTGGCCACCAACGGTGGGGTGAAGGAAGCAAGGCCGTTGGCATGGCCAATCATACTGTTATTTGTATGACTATTTATTTTAGACAGACCAGCAGCTTCATCCTATCAGTGGTGTCCTCCTTTTTGTGATGGGGGCTTGTAGACGTTCTGTTGGCTTCAATGAAAGAAAGAGAGAGCTTGCACTTTCATAGCCCCCCCAATATATGTCTGTTCAAAACAGCTCTTAGAAAATCAGCTGTTGCAGTTGAAAAAGCAGACTCAAGAGCCTTTAGTCGATTGGCAATTAAGTTTTTCTTTCGTGATGTTTCATTTGGTTAATGGAGGAGTTTATTGCACGTGACATGAGTTTTGAACGGATGCAAAAAAAAGATGAACACAAAAACAGTCAAGCTTCAAATAGCTCAACAAAGCAATATGATGTTTGAAACAAGATGTGGGTAGGATCTTGGATCATGCTGCCATTTTTACTTTTTTTTTCAACAGGCATTAACCTGAGGACTTTGGGCTCACCTGTTGTGTCCACAGCGCAGCCTGTCCTTTCCTCCATCTCAGTCCCTCTCTCTTGTCCCCATCCCAACCTCTTGTGCATTGTTGTCATCGCCCATTCCTGCTCTCCTTCACCATTCATTCTCCTTCCCTCCATCTCCTCCCTAGGGGTCGCCAAGTCTGGCTGGACCAATCACTGGAGGTTTCCTCACACGACCTCCAAACGTCCAGCGCTCACGCTCCTGCCATTGGTTGCCTGACATGTCCATCCTCCCAGCGCACCCCTTCCCCACGGCCAATTGGAAAGCGAACAGACACTTCGTTGCCCAAGTGGATGATTCTAGACTCAGTCAAACAGTCTTTATTCCCAGCTCTGATATTTTTTTTTAACTTATAAATGAAAGTGTTCAAAGAACATGAAAATAAACCATACATTTTTTAATGCTCCCTATGATTTTCCTCCCGGGTATTGCTTGCAGCAGCGTCCGGGAGATTAATCTTCAATCCTTGGCGACTCCAGGGCAATCCTTGAGGGTTGATGACCCTGCTTCTCCCTCTCCCCTCTCCCAGTCTCTGTCTGCTTTCCCCTATTCCCAGCTGCTTGCCTTTGTGAGTCACTTGCACAGTTATCATCACTGTGGGAAATGTTAGATTTATAATCAGAAACAGATTGCCATCCTCATTTTGCTTCACTGTGAATTAAATGAAAATATGTTACCTTTTTAGATCAAAATGAAGCAGTCACACTTCAGATCAATGAGATACAGCAGGTTTGATCACTTTCTCGCTATCTTTGACCTCCCTTCCCTCTCAATTTTCCTCACTCCGTCTGGTTTCTGTCCTCGCCGTCAGCTTTCAACATCAACAAAGACCTGCGCCTCTTTCCTTCTGGACCCGAAATCAATACAGGCACAAAAAGGAAGCCTGGTCATGCAGTTCTCCCTCTGCCTTCAGTAGTCCTTGATCCCCATACAGGCAGGGCTGAGGGGACCAGATCTCTGCCCCTTCCCACGGGGAATCATTAAAGATGAAGATTCTGAAATTATGGGGACCTGGGGCGGGCAATTTCTCCTACTTTGATCACAGCGTAACAACAACAACTTGCATTTATATAGCGCCTTTAACGCAGTAAAACGTCCCAAGGCTGTTCACAGGAGCGTTATCAAAAAAAATTTGACACCGAGCCACACGAGATATTAAGACAGGTGACCGAAAACGTGGTCAAAGAGGAGAGTCTTAAAGGAGGAGAGAGATGCAGAGAGGTTTAGGAAGGGAATACCACATCTTAGGGCCTCGACAGCTGAAGGCACGGCCGCCAATGGCGGAGCGAAAGAAATCAGGGATGAGCAATTGGAGGAACGCAGAGTCCTTGGAGGGTTGTAGTTTAAGTTAAATAACATGCCTGCACCAATTTTACTCATATCCACCTACGTGTTAAAGATGAGAATCCTGCATACAGTTGCAGTCTGGCTACATTAGTTGTAGTATAAGAAGTATATTTTTTGTAGTAAGCAAAGAGATTTGTTGACAGGTTTTTGATATGCACGAAGGGGTTATTATTAAGGTAGTTATTTAATTTTGGCCGTCTTGCTTTTATCAACTTGGGGCACATCTGGGGCCAGCATCAAGAATTCCCAGAGCAGGTATGACATTGCCAGATGGAGAATAAAGCTCCATCTGCTCTGCCCCAACAACGTGGCTTATATCCTAACCTCAGGGCAGCACTCCAGAATGCATCAGTGTTACAATTTTTTGCATCAAAAATCCATATGGTCTCCCTAACTGAGATTGCCAATTTAGGGGCAATTAGGGCTGAAATACGCCACTTTTTCTTCTTGTGGATTCATGTCCACCAGAATTGCATTGGAAGTGCCTCATAAATATTCCACGTAGGGAGTCGAGACTTCCAATCCATTAGCACAAGTTGCATTCAAACTAGGCCTCAGAAATGACAGGATAGCGTTCCAATTAAACTCCAGAGACTTCAGCACATAAATCTAGGTTGACACTCCAGTGCAGTGCTGCGGCTGCACTGTCGGATGAGAAGTTAAACCGAGGCCCCGTCTGCCCTCTCAGGTGGATGTAAAAGATCCCACGGCCACTATTTCGAAGAAGAGCAGGGGAGTTCTCCCCGGTGTCTAATATTTGTCCCTCAATCAACATCACTTAAAAAGCAGATTATCTGGGTCATTACCACCTCGCTGTTTGTGGGAGCTTGCTGTGCGCCAATTGGCTGCTGCGTTTCCCACATTACAACTGTGCCTATACTTCAAAAGTACTTCTTTCTTTTTTTCTTTCCCAGTCTGTCGCCTTGTTTAACAGCTCTGCCCAATTTAATAAGCCCTGATACAACATGGACAGGCAGTTAATGGTAACCTTTGAGATTTGTTGTCAAGATTAATATCCTCTACATTGGAATTTCATGAATCCTTCAAAAGAGACACAGATGAGATGAAATTCAGCACAAGGCAGCACCAGAGAACAGGGCGTGAAAAAGACAAGCTATCAAAGTAGACGTTTTGAGTTATTTCATTCGTTTATTGATATCGAAGCACGGAAGTAAATTGATATTCAAATTAATTTTAACTAAGTCTGACCCCGAGCATCTGATAGTTGCTCAGGAAACACTTCTCGGCTGAGTGCAACAGTTCGATGTAAACCCTTTATTTCCCAAGGTTATATACTATGTTGTTTCATGGAATGATTTCCAGCACTCTGCAGCTGCCGATTAAAGATACTTTATTAGTTGAAAGCGCCCGAAAGCTCGGTGGGTGGTGATATTATTGAATCATTAACCTTGATTTTCCACTCCGTTCGCCTGGCGGAAATTAGGTTGGGTGAGGGGCCAGTTAAAATGGAGCGGGGGCTCGGATGACATAATCGGAGCCTGATCTGCGATTTTAACCTGAGGACTGAGTGGGGGTGGGGTAGGGGGGGGGGCACCTATATCCTGCCCATCACAAAGACAACTTACCTCCATTTTTGTAACATCACCCGTCTCCCGCCCCTGCCTCAGCCCATCCGTGACGGAAATCCTCGATAATGCTTTTGTCAGCTTCAGACTCAGCGATAGTGTAAAGTGGGTGCTAGCGAGTCGACAGCCTGAAAAAATTAATAGGCATTTGGACAGGTTTAAGCTAATTAAGGGAGCCAACATGGGTTTGTAAAAGGTAGATCGTGTTTTATTAATCTAATTGAATGTTTTGATGAAGTAACAGGGAGAATTGATGAAAGGAATGCAATGGATGTTGTCTACATGGATTTTCGGAAGGCGTTTGACAAAGTACCACATAGAAGGCTGGTTATCGGGGTAGGAGGGGAACTTAAAACTATCACTATCACTAGAGAGAAAGTACTAGGCAAACTAATGGGACTAAAGGTTGACAAGTCCCCTAGACCTGATGGCCTGCATCCTAGTGTCTTAAAAGAGGTGGCTGCAGAGATAGTGGATGCATTGATTGTAATCTACCAAAATTCCCTGGGTTTTGGAGAGGTCCCAGCGGACTGGAAAACCTCAAATGTAACACCCCTATTTAAGAAAGGAGGGAGACAGAGAGCAGGCAACTATCGACCAGCTAGCCTAACATCTGTCATTGGGAAAATGCTGGAGTCCATCATTAAGTAAGTGGTAGCAGGACATTTAGAAAATCATACTATAGTCAAGCAGAGTCAGCATGGTTTTATGAAAGGGAAATCATGTTTGACAAATTTGCTGGAGTTCTTTGAGGATGTAACGGGCAGGGTGGATAAAGGGGAACCAGTAGATGTAGTGTATTTGGATTTCCAGAAGGGAACTCGCTCCCCTGTTGAGGCTGGGGATCAATTGAAAATTTGAAAACTGAGATTGATAGACCTTTGTTAGGCAAGGGAAGTAAGGGTTCCGGAACCAAGGCTGGTAGATGGAGATCAGCCCAGATCTAATTGAATGGCGGAACAGGTTCGAGGGGCTGAATGACCTACTCCCGTTCCTATGTTCCTTCCTAATGCCCATGTGGCGAAGATGAAACATTACCGCTCTGTTACTAATACTATCCTTAAAGGATTCAGGGTTTAACTTGCCCTATAGATAGAGCTGTTACCTCTTAGTTTCGAATTTACTGCACAGGCAGAGGCCATTCGGCCCGTCGTGTCTGTGCCGGCTCTTTGAAAGAGCTGTCCCATTTAGTCCCACACCCCAGCTTTTTCCCCATAACCCTGTAAATTAGTCCTCTTCAAGTGCGTGTATAGAATCTTACAGCACAGAAGGAGTGCCTCCTTGCATCACACAACTTGTCACAAATATCAAGTTTAGCCTTTGGCACTAAAGTTCTGAAAAAAATAACACTTTTGGGAAAACCAAGATAAAGCCCACAAGCCGAGCTGCACGAAATGAATAATTCACCCTGCTCAGCTCTAACTGTATTGTTCCTTGCTGTTTAAGGGGCTAAGGTGCCAAATTTCCACAGCGCTGTGAAGACTCCGTACACCGAGGCCTTTGGGCAGTGTTACTGAAGGATGTACTTATGGACGAGCAGCTGTCAGCTGCGATGAAGGACTTTATTTTGTCCCTCGGATACATGCGCTCATCAGCAAGGCCCAGTTTGTACTTTCATCCAGACATGATAACAGCTTATCCAGAGATTCCACTGACACTAATCAACCATAGTCAGCAGACTGGCAGGGTCTAGGCTAGCCTGTCTATTTGGAGCCTAATGAAAGGCTATCTCTTTGTGCATATTAGAATTGGACACTCTGCGTTCTGATGCTACCTCCTGTTGTACTTTTTTCATCTAAAAGCTGAACTATTTGGGTGTTTAGACAACATAAATGGCTGTCCTATTTACCAATTGAAGCTCCAACTCATAGCAACCCTCTGATGGATCCTGCACTGTAATAATTATCTTTCAGCAGAGACAAGCTCATCCCACTCAAGCACAGAAATTAACCATATCCATTAGGAAATGAGATAGTGTCTGACAACTGGGGAAAAATCCATAAAGAGGTGGCCTATTTACTAGTGAGTGATGTGATGGTGAGTGGCTATTTCTCCCATCTGATCAATCAGCTTCTGTCGGGGAAATCACTTCTTGTCTGCTCCGAGCATCTTGCATTAATAGCTCTGATGCTGAGCTGCATTGATCAGGAACTGAATAGATCCCATCACACACACTGCTCCTGTTATCGAACTTGGCAGTTGTCGACTCTTTGGGCTGGGTCCAGAGACTCTGGGGGAGAAACTCAACTCACGCTGGTTTCCGCCGTGGAACGAGAGGCGGGATTGGAACGTGAGCCCGAAGAGGTCACCCTGAGGCCCGATCGAAATGGGCCTCGGGCCTCAGTCATGTTAAACAGGTAAGCTGCGGACGGCAATTGGCCGACTAGGCAGGAACATAGGAACAGGAGGAGGCCATTCAGCCCCTCGAGCCTGTTCCGCCATTCAATGAGATCATGACTGATCGGCCACCTAACTCCATATACCCGCCTTTGCCCTGTATCCCTTAATACCTTTGGTTAACAGAATGCTACCAATCTCAGATATAAAATTAACAATTGACCTAGCATCAATTGCCATTTGCGGAAGAGAGTTCCAAACCTCTACCACCTTTTCTGTGTAGAAGTGTTTCCTAATTTCACTCCTGAAAGGTCTGGTTCTAATTTTTAGACTATGCCCCCTAGTCCTAGAATCCCCAACCAGCAGAAATAGTTTCTCTCTCTCTACCCTATCTGTTCCCCTTAATATCTTGAAAACTTCAGTCAGACCACCCCCTTGACCTTCTAAATTCTAGGGAATACAAACCTAATTTGTGTAATCTCTCCTCGTAACGTAACCCTTGGAGTCCGGGTATCGTTCTGTTAAACCTACGCTGCACTCCCTCCAAGGCCAATATCTCCTTCCTAAGATGCAGCTTGCCAGTTGGGGCCTCACCAATTCCAGCCAGCACAGACCCTGAGCCAGCCCCCAGGGAGGTCCCAGGGGCGAGAGGTCGAGGGATTGGTCCTGGGCAGGCAGCGGCCCGCGGTGTTTTATTTTGGAGACAGGAGGAGCACTCCTGCTCCCCTGGGCTCCACACAAATGAAACGTATCAAAAAAGGTTTCCTGGCCATTTGGCAAGTCACCTCCAGCAGCCGCTCAGGGCCCGGAGCAACTGGGCGGAGGAGGTGAGGTGCGAGCCCCGCCCATTGGCGGACCAATTTTGCGCGGGGTCTTGCAACCGGCACTAGGACCCCTGATTTGCATATGTAGCTGGCCTAGCGCCTGTTTCAGGCGGGTGTAACGCACATCTAGAAGTCGCTGGCTTCCAATTTGACAGCCGCCGTACTTGCGGGGGAGATCGGGCGCTGGAGAGCGCGGCATTTAATTGTTTCTCCTACTGTTGATTTCACATGCAAAATCGGGCGTGACGATGTTGAATTTCTCAGAGTAAGATCAGTGGGGCTATTGGGAACTTCACTGCTTTCCCTGATTCAATTATGATTATTTTGTATGCCACTAAGCACTGATGATGCTGGGTTTGTGGTGCATTGAGTTTGGTGCCTTATTTCCGCCTCCAATTTTAAGTTGTGCAAACGTTGAGAAAGAAGATAAAACTTGCATTTTTATAGTGCCTTTTTTCATGCTAGGACATCCCCCAAACGCTTTACAGCCAATGAAGTGCAGTCACTGTTGTAATGTAGGAAACGCAGCAGCCAATTTGCGCAAAGCAAGCTCCCACAAACAGCGATGACCAAATAAACTGTTTTTTCGTGATGATGGTCGAGGGATAAATATCGGTCAGGACACCGGGGAGAACATTCCCTACTCATCCTCAAAATAGTGCCATCGGATCTTTTATGTGCACCTGAGGGAGCAGACGGGCCTCGGTTTAACGTCTCATCCGAAAGACGGCACCTCTGACAGGGCAGCACTCCCTCAGCACTGACTACAGTGGTCCCACCTGATGAAGTCACAAATAACTCCAAACTGGTTTCTAATGATTGGGTTAACGATGACAAGAATTCTTTAGGGACTGAACATTCAACTTCAAGTCCACTGACGCTAAATAATGACCAATTATTTCCTTAGGTATAAACAGTTTGTCCCAGCACACAGATCCACAATTAGGGAAATTATTCTTTAAGAAACTATTCTAAACTTTTAGGAATCATACTGGTCACAATACATTAAAATAAACAACAAAACAAGACTGTGTGTGTAAATAAGGGAGAGTGTGAGTGTGGATCAAGGGATATGGGGAGAAAGCAGGGACAGGGTACTGAGTTTGGATGATCAGCCATGATCTCATTGAATGGCGGAACAGGCTCGAGGGGCCGAATGGCCTACTCCTGCTCCTATCTTCTGTGTTTCTATGTTTCTATATGCAAGTGTGCATACTCTCACACACTCACACACACTCACACTCACACACACTCACACAGTCACACTCACACTCACACTCTCACACACACACACACACACAAACAAACACTCACTCACACACACTCACTCACACTCACACTCACACACACTCACACAGTCACACTCACACTCACACTCACACTCTCACACACACACTCACACACACAAACAAACACTCACTCACACACACTCACTCACACTCACTCACACACACACACACTCACTCATACTCACACTCACACTCTCACATACACTCACTCACACTCACACACTCACACACTCACACACACACTCATATACACTCACACACTCACACTCACACTCACACACTCACACACACACTCACATACACTCACGCACACTCATACACTCACACTCACACACTCACACTCACACTCTCTCTCACACTCACACACTCACACTCACTCTCTCACACACACTCACACACTCACACACACACTCACATACACTCACACTCACACTCACTCTCTCACACACTCACTCTCTCACACTCACTCTCTCACACTCACTCTCTCACACTCACACTCACTCTCTCACACTCACTCTCTCACACTCACTCTCTCACACTCACACTCACACACTCACACACTCACACTCACACACTCACATACACTCACGCACACTCATACACGCACACTCACTCTCTCACACTCACACACTCACTGATGCGCTATCAATTACTCATAAAAGACTGAGAGTTAGAAGAGTAACTAAAGGCTTTTATTAACAACAGAATGGAGGTCTGCCTCGAGTGGTCGACCGGTCCAGGATACCAAGGGCTGGGGAGCAGTCACCTTTATACTAGGACCTGTGGGAGGAGTCAGCCGAGGCATGTCCAGGCATGTACACAGTGGAATACAAACAGGACAAACAGGAATACAAACAGTGGTTTACCACACTCACACACTCACACTCACTCTCTCACACTCACTCTCTCACACTCACACAAAGAAATTTAGGAATTGTTCTATTCGAATCCTTTACATCTTTCTGACAAGGTACTTTTAATTGTGTAGCACTAAGTAACAGGTCAATAGTTCACCACGACATCCTTCAGCTGCCGTTAGTACTTGTCTAATTGTCCCAGCAGGGTAAGTGTTTGGTTCGCTGTGTCAAGTTCTATATTAGAGATCTACTCTACCTAAGTGAACACCTTCTTATTTCTGTCAATTACAAGTAACTGTGAGTTTAATTTAAATTGGTTGCTATTAAGTCGCTTAAAATGTCAGATTTAAAGTAGGCTTTAGAAGTGTTTGTGTTGACCAGGAAATGGGCTGCTAAGATGAGGCCTGATTTAGAACGTATCTAAGTTTCGATAGTAATTGTGGGTTTTTTGAGAAGACTCAGCAACAACAACTGGCATTTATATAGCGCCTTTAACGTTGTAAAACGTCCCAAGGTGCTTCACAGGAGCAATATTTGACACCGAGCCACAGAAGGAGATATTAGGACAGGTGACCAAAAGCTTGGCCAAAATGGTAGGTTTTAAGAAGCATCTTAAAGGGGGAGAGAACGGTAAAGAGGCAGAGAGGTTTAGGGAAGGAATTCCAGAGCTTAGGGCCCAGGCAGCTGAAGGCACGGCCACCAATGGTGGAGAAATGGAAATCGGGGATGCGCAAGAGGCCAGAACAGCAGCCACATTATGGTAAAGGCTGAGGGAGTGGCTTTATATTGTGGCGTACCGACCACAGAAAGGACACAATCCGCTTTTCGGTCTGTAGACTATAAATCAGGCGTCATGCCTTTAAGAAGGATCACACCTTTAAGAAACTCGATCTGCAACATAGTTAAGCCCAGAGCGGGGGAGGAGCATTCGAAGCTGTGGACTGATGAAAGGCAGTCGGACTTGGTGTAGGCTCTGACACCATTTTGTGTTCAACATGCAGTCTCAACAATTAAACCTTTTCTGTTGAACCTCTCCGAGTTCAGTATTTTTTGCTAGGAGTACGTAGACGCCTACATTGGTGACCCTGACGCTCAGGACGACTCCTAAGCGTAACCATGGCTGACACAAACGCAGTTTCTGTGAAGCTGCCGGAGTTCTGGGAGAACCTAGCCACCGCCTGGTTCCTTCAAGCTGAATCGCAATTCCGACTCTGCGGCATCACTGCCGACGCAACGATGTATGACTACCTCCTCGCCTCCCTGGGCAGCTCCACAATCACGAAAGTCTGGACAGCACTACAAAACCCTTCGGAGGAAGGCAAGTACGCACATCTCAAGGCCCTGCTCCTTAAAAAATTCACAGCCTCCCAATTTTTGCGCAACTGCCACCTCCTCGACCTCCCGGGCCTCGGTGACGCCACGCTGTCAGACTTGCTCTCACACATGCTTGTTCTGACCGACGAGAAACCGCCCGGCTCCCTCTTCCGCACGCTCTTTATCCGCCAACTACCTCCCAGCATCCGCCCGGCGATCGTGGCGTCCAGCCTCATGGACCTCGAGGCCCTGTCTGACGAAGCCGATAAGCTCCTGTCCGCCAGCTCCAACCACGCCGTCACCCCCGACCTGGCCTCCGCAGCGTCGGCGCGCGCTCCACCCTCTATCGCGCGGCCACACAGCTTGGCCACGAGGTCCCCCAGGCCCCCACGTCCCCCAAGCCCTCCGACCCAGGGCTACTGCTACTTCCATACCCGGTTCGGCGCACGGGCACGCCGCTGCAGCCATCCCTGCACGTTTCCAACCGCCCCCACACCGGCCTACACGATGGCCATGGGGCAAGCAGGCGCGCTGCTGTACGTTATGGACAGCGCCTCCGGACGCCGTTTCCTATGCGACACGGGCGCGCAGCGCAGCATCATCCCTGCGTCCGCCCTCGAGATCCAGCGAGGCGGCCACGGCCCTGCGTTGGCTGCCGCCAACGGCACCGACATCCGGACGTATGGCACCCGCACCATCACCATCGACCTCGCAGGCCGCCGCTACCACTGGGAGTTTATCACCGCCAAGGTGCTCTCCCCGCTCCTCGGTGCGGATTTCCTGTGTGCCCACGGCCTGTTGGTCGACATGCCTCGGTGCCGCCTCGTGGACATGAACACCATGTCACCTATCCCGGGCACCAATGCCCCCCCCAACCCGCCGAAATGGCGTGGCAGTGCCGCGCCCGCTCAACGGACGACTACTCAGCACTCCTGGCTGAGTGCCCAGCCCTCACCAACCCGACCTTCTCCGCGAAAGTTGCTAAGCACGGGGTAGAACACTTCATCCCCACCACAGGCCCACCAGTGTATGCCCACGCCCGCAGGCTGGACCCGGCCAAGCTGGAGATCGCGCGGGCCGAGTTCCCCACAATGGAACAGCTCGGCATCATCCGCCGCTCCAACAGCCCCTGGGCCTCCCCACTCCACATCGTCACCAAACCCGACGGGGGATGGCGCCCCTGCGGGGACTACCGGCGCCTAAATGACGCCACCACGCCGGATCGGTACCCCATACCGCACATTCAAGACTTCTCGGCTAGACTGGCCGGCCGCTCAGTCTTCTCCAAAGTCGACCTGGTGCGCGGTTACCATCAGGTGCCAGTCCACCCCACGGACGTTCCCAAGATGGCCATAATCACCCCTTTTGGGCTAGTCGAGTTCCTCCGAATGCCCTTCGGCCTCAGAAACGCGGCCCAGACCTTCCAGCGGCTCATGGACTCGGTCCTCCGGGACCTGAAGTTCCTCTTTGTCTACCTGGATGACATCCTGGTAGCTAGTTCCTCCAAGCAGGAACACATCGAGCACCTCCGCACCCTGTTCCAGCGGCTCAGTGAGCACGGGCTCATCATCAGCCCAGCCAAGTGCCAATTCGGCCTCAGCAGGATCGAATTCCTTGGCCACCACATCACGCAGGACAGAGCCATTCCCCTGCCCGCCAAGGTGCAAGCCGTCCAGCAGTTCCCCCGGCCTACCACCATCAAAGGCCTCCAGGAGTTCTTGGGGATGATCAACTTTTACAACCGCTTCATTCCCGGAGCGGCCTCCCTCATGCGGCCCCTATACGAAGCCCTCCGGGGTAAGAAAGACAGAATGGCGATCGAGTGGTCGGCGGACATATTGACCGCTTTCAACTCGACCAAAAAGGCGCTCGCTGACGCCACCATGCTCGCTCACCCACAGGCCAACGCCAAGGTGGCCCTCACCACGGACGCCTCCGACCACGCGGTCGGCGCCGTGTACGAACAGTGGGTCGACGGGGCCTGGCAACCGCTGGCCTTTTTCAGCCGCCAACTGCGCCCCCCGGAGGCCAAATACAGCGCCTTTGACCGCGAGCTCCTCGCACTGTACCTGGCAGTCCGCCATTTTAGATTTCTTCTGGAGGGCCGCCCCTTCACTGCGTTTGTCGACCACAAACCCCTGACATTCGCAATGGCGAAATCTGCGGACCCGTGGTCAGCCAGGCAACAACGCCAGCTCGCCGCGGTGTCCGAATTCACCACGGACATCCGGCACGTCTCCGGTCGAGACAACGTGGTGGCCGACTGCCTATCCTGCCCCGCTGTCCACGGCGCCCACCTGGCAGTGGACTATGCTCAACTGGCAGCGGAGCAACGCACCAACCCCGATCTGCTCTCCGCGCCCACAACCCTCCCAGGGCTGCGACTGACCGACGTCGCCTGCGGCCCGTCCGCCGTCACAGTCAAATGCGACACCTCCTTGGCGCAACCCCGCCCCGTAGTCCCGGCCTCCTGGCGAAAATGGGTGTTCGACATCGTCCACAGCCTCTCACACCCCGGCACCCGCGCGTCCATTAGACTGGTGGCCAACCGATTTATCTGGCGCGGCCTGCGCAAAGATGTGTGCGTCTGGTCCAGATCCTGCATAGCTTGCCAGCGTGCCAAAATCCACCAGCACGTCAAAGCCCCACTCGAGGAGTTCACCGTGCCAGAAAGAAGGTTTGACCACATCCACATCGACCTCGTCGGCCCCCTGCCGCCATCACAAGGTCACACGCACCTGCTGACAATCGTGGACCATACCACCCGCTGGCCCGAGGCCATTCCACTGATGTCCATCACCACCGCCGACATCGCGAGGGCATTCATCGGTACCTGGGTCACTCGGTACGGCGTCCCCTCCGACATGACGTCGGATAGAGGCCCGCAGTTCACCTCTGATCTGTGGGCCGCCATCGCCCGAAACCTCGGGGTGGCCGTTCACCGCACCACGGCTTACCACCCCCAAGCCAACGGACTGTGCGAGCGATTCCACAGGTCCATGAAGTCGTCCCTCTGCGCCAGCCTCGAGGACGAGGCTTGGATCGACCACCTCCCATGGGTGCTACTTGGCCTACGCTCCGCGGTCAAGGAAGACCTGCAAGCCTCTGCGGCGGAACTCGTGTATGGCCAGCCGCTGCGCATACCCGGAGAGTTCCTGCCCACTGCCACGACCCCCTGGTCGGCTGACCAGCAACGCCGCGCAATTCGTCAACCGAGCACAACAGATCGCTCCGGTACCCACCAGCCGGCACGGCGAACCAGCAACCCGCGTACCACCTAGCTTGCACATGGCCAAATTTGTTTTCGTGCACCATGATGCCCACCAAGGACCTCTACGGCCCCCATACGACGGACCCTACAAGGTACTCCAGATGGGGAACAAGTTCTTCCTCCTCGAAGTGGGCGGCAGAACTGACAAGGTGTCGGTCGACCGGCTCAAGCTGGCGCACCTAGAGCCCAACGAACCCGTTCAAGTGGGCCAACCCCCACCGCGGGGCAGACCGCCTAAGAGCCCGACGCGTCCAACCGCCCCGCTCCCGACACCAACCGCCAAGAGCCGTTCCGGCCGTGCCATCAAGCAGCCACGCCGGTTCCCTATTAGCGGATTCTGGGGGGAGCTGTGTGGCGTACCGACCACAGAAAGGACACAATCCACTTTTCGGTCCGTAGACTATAAATCAGACGTCATGCCTTTAAGAAGGATCACACCTTTAAGAAACTCGATCTGCAACATAGTTAAGCCCAGAGCGGGGGAGGAGCATTCGAAGCTGTGGACTGATGAAAGGCAGTCGGACTTGGTGTAGGCTCTGACGCCATTTTGTGTTCAACATGCAGTCTCAACAATTAAACCTTTTCTGTTGAACCTCTCTGAGTTCAGTATTTTTTGCTAGGAGTACGTAGACTCCTACAATATAAAAATATTGAAAGGCACCAAGGCCTCCGTCAAAATAGTGCACTAAGGGTGCACAGAACTGGAGCAAAGCAGTTTGGCTGCATCCAGACACGGCCATCATGGGCCGGGAAATTCCTCGGAGCTGCTCCCGCTCCGACGCCCGATGTGCGGCGGAATCCGGCAAAGTTACGGTGGCGGAATGGGAGAGGCTGCAAGGAATGTCCAGGCCCTAGAATATAAGTGCAGCCTGTAGTGGTGAATCAGGGCTTGGCCTGACAGTAGAGCACAGAGGAGTCCTAGTTCCCGGAGGCGGGAATCTTGCTCGGCTCTGCTTCGCTTCGGAGTCAGTCTGGGCCTTAACCCTGACTATCACGCCGCGGGGGGAATTCCCATGGGAGTCCTTTCGCCTTACGGCCATAACTTTGGCGGTGGATTGGCAGAAACCCCAAAGTAAAGGCATAAGGAGCCGTTAGCGCCATTTCTCCCTGGTTTAAGCAGCTCTTCTGCCGAAGCTACGGCAAGAGATTGGAGAACCTGGCCCGAAGTTCTAGTCCCACAAGTTTAGCATCAGTACAAAGTTGAAAGCAGTTTGCACTAACATGTAACTTGGAGTGTGAATGCACAGTCAAGAACACTCAAGAAGCTCGACACCATCCAGGACAAAGCAGCCCACTTGATTGGCACCCCATCCACCACCTTAAACATTCACTCCCTCCGTGGCTGCAGTGTGTACCATCTACAAGATGCACTGCAGCAACTCGCCAAGGCTCCTTCAGCAGCACCTCCCAAACCCACGACCTCTACCACCTAGAAGGACCAGGGCAGCAGGCGCATGGGAACACCACTACCTCCAAGTTCCCCTCCAAGTCACACACCATCCTAACTTGGAAATATATCGCCGTTCCTTAATCGTCGCTGGGTCAAAATCCTGGAACTCCCTCCCTAACAGCACTGTGGGAGTACCTTCACCACACGGACTGCAACGGTTCACAAAGGCGGCTCACCACCACCTTCTCAAGGGCAATTAGGGATGGGCAATAAATGCTGGCCTTGTCAGCGATGCCCACATCCCAGGAACGAATTTTTAAAAATGGATTTTATTGCAAACGCATTAGGTGCTTGTGCACCTAATCTTCGCACAGTATCATTTTAAGGCCAAAGCTTTATGGGGATGTGGAATCACAACTCAACGGATGTTGTTCGCCACCCTGGCCAGCATTTCCCCTCCACCAGCACCTAAAAACAGAATAGCTGGTCTTTCACCACATTACTGTTTGTGGGATCTTGCTGTGCACACACTGATTTGCATATTTGCCTTCATAATAATAGTTGACGTAATAAAACTCACTACGCACTTGGTTTGAGTATAAAGCAAGGCTTTAATCAACTTGTTTCAGAACATGGAGGTCTAGTTGTACTTCACTAGTTCCTTGTCTTACAAAATGTCCCTGGCAAGCTGGGCCCACGCCCGAGTATTTATACTCCTTGGACAGCGCCACCAGCTGGCCATCAAGCGTTATTTCACGAGTAGTTTCTTGATGAATGATGAGATTTCTAACAATAGTCACTGTACTTCAAATGAGTTCATTGTACACAAAGTACTTTGGCATGTTTTTGAGAGATGCAATAAGGTGCTACATAAATGCAAGCCTTTCTCTGACTGATTATAGTTGAAAACAACTCAGCTCATTGCTAACTTACAATATTGTAGAGTGACGGACTTGTTCAGTCTGGATCTAACCGGTTGCTTGAATGCAACTTTGATGCAATATGCAATGAGATTGATTGAGTGTTTGTAATTTCTCATCCTCACAATGCTAATCAATAAATGCTGTACAATTCACAAGCTATCAATAACTCAGCAACAGTGATGAGGCCCCTTCAACTTGCATTACGTCTTTGTCCCGAAGTTTTCTTTTTAAAGCATAAAACATAGGAGGACAGAGAGACATCAGTGGGGGAAAATTGGCTGCACGCCCCGAAAAACTTAGCGCCCCTGTGCCCAAAATGCAATGGTAGTGCCCCAAGCAGGAGGCGAGGCGCTACTGGAAGCACCCTGCCTCCCTCTTGGGGCGCTGCGAGTGAATATCGCGGTGCTATGTGCAGCACTACGCATGCCGGCACGTAGTGCCGCAGTGCTGCAGGTCTCCCTTGCCTGATTAAAGGGCCCGGACCACCGGGGAGCAGGATGCCGGCAAAAGAGCCCGGCACGCGAGAGGAGTGCCGGGCTGACAGATTGCAGCCGGCACCCCGCAGGAGGAGGCCCGACGGGGGGCAGGTGCTGGCAGGCGGCCCAAAAGAAAATGGCCGCCCGGTACCGGCCCTTTAATTATCGCCGCCCCGGCCGCAAAAACGCCACCCTGACCCCGTCGGACATGGCGTCCGGTGGTAGGTCAGGGGGCACGAGCCAAGTTTGTTGCCGGGGCGCTGTGCACGGCTATGACATCATCACCGGAGGCGCAGCGCCGCGGGGCTCTACCGGCTACCACCACCGCTAACCTCCCACTGGATTTCATGGGAGGCGTTAGCGGCGCCACGCCCGGGCACTAGTTTTTCCCCCCCAAGTGTACAGATATTTCCCTCCCTAACACTTGCGTGCATGTAGCCATAGAAACAACTTACTGCAATTATATAGGGCCCTGGTGAGACCACACCCGGAGTACTGTGTACAGTTTTGGTCTCCTTACCAAAGGAAGGATATACTTGCCATAGAGGGAGTGCAATGAAGGCTCACCAGATTCCTGGGATGAGGGGATTGTCCTATGAGGAGAGATTCAGTAGACTAGACCTATATTCTCTAGAGTTTAGAAGAATGGGAGGTGATCTCATTGAAATATACAAAATTCTTACAGGGCATGCAAGGAGGATGTTTCCCCTGGCTGGGGAGTCTAGAACCAGGAGTCACAGAATAAGGGGTCGGCCATTTACGACTGAGATGAGGAGAAATTTATTCACTGAGAGGGAGGTGAATCTTTGAAATTCTCTACCCCAGAGGGCTGTGGAGGCTCAGTCATTGAGTATATTCAAAACAGGGATCGATAGATTTTTGGATATTAAGGGAATCAAGGGATATGGGGATCGGGCGGGAAAGTGGAGATGAGGTAGGAGATCAGCCATGATCGTATTGAATGGCGGAGCAGGCTCGAGGGGCCGAATGGCCGACCCCTGCTCCTATTTATGTTCTTATTTTCTTATAGTGAGATTATTTGAGACTTTTATCTCTAAGTACCTTTGCAATGCGATACATGAAATACAAACAATTACTTTTTAATGCATGGTTGTGTCCTATTTCACCCATTTCCTTTTGTATGCGTGACCGTGCACCAGGACTGCGACATCACCATGATAGTAATAAGAAGGAGAAATGATTGGTTCAGTGTGCATTTTTGTTGTTGCTGTTCTGTCTTAGGGGCTCATTATTTTGGCTTTCTGAATTTGACGATAATCTCAGTTGGTTGAGGAACTGTAATTGTTGTGTAATGAAATGTCAGTTGGAATGAAATGCCAGTTGGATGCTCAGTATTCTGACTGCGATTATACTGAGTTTTATCTGAAGCTGGTTGTTCGCCTACTTGCCTTCCCAATAGAAGGTGAAGAGCAAAATGGTCAGTATTTCATTCACGTCCAATTTCTCTTAAAGCGATGACACTGCTTGGAGCTCCAGGCTTCTCGTATCTAATGCTTATCGTAATAACACAGTCACAGGTGCGCAAGCATCAGGGCTGACAGTAAAGGTGTATTAAGTACATAGAGCAGATATTCCTCGACATGGGAATTTGTTCTTCATTTTTATTTATTGAGGAACAGGTGAAGATTCTCTAGGACCCTTGGAAGAGCTAGTACGATGGCGTAGTTGCACTTAGGAGCAATGGTGAAAGAGAGAGGGACCAGATAAGTTGACACGGAGAGAGAGAAGGGAGAAGGGAGAGATGGGTAGCGGTTGGAAGCAGGAGAAAAGAAAGAAACACTTGCATTTCTATAGCATCTTTCACAACCACCAGACGTCCCAAAGTGCTTTACAGCCAATTAAGTACTTTTTGAAGTGTAGTCACTGTTGTAATGTAGGAAATGCGGCAGCCAATTTGTGCACAGCAAGCTCCCACAAACAGCAATGTGATAATGACCAGATAATCTGTTTTTTGTGATGTTAATTGAGGGATAAATATTGGGGATGACTCCCCTGCTCTTCTTTGAAATAGTGCCATGAGATCTTTTATGTCCACCTGAGAGAGCAGGCAGGGCCTCAGTTTAACATCCCATCTGAAAGACGGCACCTCCGACAGTGCAGCCTAGATTTTTGTGCTCAAGTTTCTGGAGTGGGACTTGAACCCAGAACCTCTGACTCAGAGGCGAGGGTGCTCCCCACTGAGCCACAGCTGACACAGAAGTGAAAGAAAAATGTCTAATTGATGATGAGCTTTATCCTTGTAGTATAAGATGCTGGAGGAGCCTCCCAGATACAGAACTGTAGAAATACCATGTCATCATATATAAATATCTTGTCATGTCAATGAGCCTGGCATAGACAGTAATGATACTGAGAAATGCCAGTATTTCCATTGTATAAAAGATCTGGTTGCCTATTCCTTTTAAAGGCTTCTTTGGGTGAAGTTATTGTGTTAATCAATGTGAGGGGGAACAGTGCTGGGCACTGGAGCACTCTCTTGATTTTTGTTCCGCCAATGCCGGCATCAAGCAGACACAGAGCATAACGTTACCTCTACTCTGCTCTAACAATCTACCTTAACTGTGATCTCAGAGCAGCATAAGAACATAAGAACATAAGAAATAGGAGCAGGAGTAGGCCAATTGGCCCCTCGAGCCTGCTCCGCCATTCAATAAGATCATGGCTGATCTGATCCTAACCGCCAATCCACTATGACAGGACTATCTCCTGAATCTAACAGCATTAGACACACGAAAACAGGAGCAGGATCAGGCTACACGGCCCCTGGGCCCGCTCCGCTACCCACAGGGCCATGACCTATCCGAACCTAGACTCATGTCCAAATTCCTGCCCGCTCCCCGTAACCCTTAATTCCCTTTTCTACTAGGAAACTGTCTATTTCTGTTTTAAATTTATGTAATGATGTAGCTTCGACAGCTTTTTGGGGCAGCATATTCCATGGACCTACCACCCTCTGAGTGAAGTAGTTCCTCCTCATCTCAGTTTTGAAAGAGCAGCCCCTTATTCTAAGACTATGCCCCCTAGTTCTAGTTTCACCCATCATCTGGAACATCCTCCCTGCATCCACCCGGTCCAACCCCTTCATAATCTTATATGTTTCAATAAGATCGCCTCTCATTCTTCTGAACTCCAATGAGTAGAGTCCCAATCTACTCAACCTCTCCTCATATGTCCATCCCCTCATCCCCGGGATTAATCGAGTGAACCTTCTTTGTACTGACTCGAGAGCAAGTATGTCCTTTCTTAAGTATGGACACCAAAACTGTATGCAGTATTCCAGGTGCCCCATTGCATTTTCATTTTTCATCCTTGCGGTCTCCCTGACTGCCAATTTACTGCCAATTAATTCTGGTTTGCAGCCAGCTACATGTTGCGGACGTGCACTCCCTAGCAACTGGATTGAAGCTGTGCAAACCCATTTCACACGGGACTTTTAGGAGCTGGCAGAGTGAGGGGAAATAGGAGACCTTTACCCCATTAGTGAGAGCTGGATTCAAACCCAAGTTCTAGCATTAAGAACATAGGAAAAGGAGGAGGCCATTCTGCCCCTCGAACCTGTCCTGCCATTCAATTAGATCATGGATGATCTGAACCTTAACTTCATCTGCCTGCCTTGTTTCCGTAATTCTTACTAACCTTGCCTAACAAAAATCTATCAATCTCAATTTTGAACTTTTCAATTGACCCCCAGCCTCAACAGCTTTTTGGGCTTTTTAAATTGAAAAAGGTAGCATCGAAAAGCTATAATTTCTAAAGTTATTTGTTTTCTTGTAAAGCTTTTGTTCAGGTATTTGTATCTGCAAATATTAGTGATTCAAACATAGTATATAATTCACAAAAGGTGGCATTCACCTGAAAGATATTAGAGTACAAGTTATCTGTTGTGTATGTAACCGTTTACCTTTAAGGGAACTATAGAATGTAACCGTTCGCCTTTAAGAGCACTACTTTAGGGTGGCACTATCTATTGGCTCATGTATACTGTAATACCGATAGTGACCACACCAGTATATAAGGGTTGTGATACGTTAACTAGGGCAGAATCGCCCGAGCCTCTGAATAGTAAAGACGTGTTTTATTTTGTTAACAGTGGAGTCTGTGATTATTTATAATACAACCCACAGACTTAACATTGGCGACGAGTCAGGATTCGAACCCTGCGGCAGTTGTTCCACGGCGGCTTCGTCCGAAGACAGGACGTTGAAGAGAGGTTTCAATCCTCACCAGTCTGGAACTGACAGGCTGGAAGCGACAGGCATTAGGACCCTGAAGCCTCCATAACCTCGTGGGTAAGCCGCAGCGTTGGCTGCAAAGACAGTGCCACCGATCGGGAGATAAGGGCGATCGCAATCCCTGATAAGAGCCGCGGTGAAACGCGCGAGCGGGTAAGCCAGAGCCCGGGAGGGAGCGAGCAAGATCCGCGCGAGCGGGTGAGCCAGAGGCCGGGGGCCGCTTTCAAGTGCGAGGCGCAGCCGGGCCATCGATCGCATCCGCTGATAAGAGCCGCACTCGGGCTGAAAGACAGCGTCGGGGGACGGGCGAAGACCGTCAAGCGCGGGAAAACCGCCATTGAAGTGGGCGGGGAGAGCGAGAAGCGCGGGAAAGCCGCCATTTTTCGCGGGAAAACCGCTGAAGAAGAAGGAAGAAGCGGGAAACCGCCATCTTGGAAATTATTAAGAATTTCAGAAAAGTAATAAGATTTTTCAGAAAGGCTGGTGTGTTCTCAAGAAGAGAGGGAAAATAAGTATAAGTACAGCAATACTTGTGGTGTTCTCAAGAAGAGAGAAGAAAATTAATAATAAGTAAAGTAATACTTGTACTGTTCTCAAAAAGAGAAGAAGATGCCTAAGCGAGGAAATATTAATGACTTTAATGCAGAAATAGAAGACTGGGCCACGTATGTGGAACGCATAGAAATATATTGCGTAGCCAACGAAATTGAGGATGACAACAAGGCAATAACTTTGTTAAATTCGATGGGTGCAAAAACATACAGGCTTTTGAAACATCTAATAGCACCAGTTAAACCAGTGGACCAGACCTTCGAAGAGATCGTAACAGTGTTGAAGGATCACTTGAACCCCACACCGTTGATGCTGGCTGAACGATTTAAATTTTACGCCAGAACCCAGAGGCAAGATGAAAGCAATGCGGAATACTTAGTCGAACTGCGTAAGCTAGCGAAATACTGCCAGTTTGGAGGGAATTTGACAGAGGCGCTGCGGGACAAGTTCGTATGCGGCTTGGCCAAAGAAGGAACGCAGAAGCGACTTCTGGAAGAAAACGACCTCACACTGGACAGGGCTGTCCTCATAGCTTCATCGCACGAAGCCGCAGCGAAAGGGACGGCGGAAATGCAACTAAAGGCGGCGGCACTCGGGGTGGACCAAATTACAGCAAGCACTCCCAAATGCTACCGTTGTGGAAAGACAACGCACGACCAGAATCAGTGCTGGTTTAAGAATCAAGAGTGCAGGAAATGTGGCAAACTGGGTCACATCGCGAAGGTATGCAGGTCCAGAAAGAAGACCAACAAACAAAGGAAGCCACCACCACAAGAAAAGTACAACAAGGTGCATCAGGTGGCTGAAAAGAGTTCAGACGAACAAAATTCAGACTCAGACCCAAACAGCCAGGAGTTGGATAGTCTGAGAATCCACAATGTGGGTAAAGTAACTGATCTACAGTTGATCTGGGTCACACTAAAAATAGCGGGAGTCCAAGTACGAATGGAGCTGGACACGGGATCAGCTGTATCCGTCATCAACCAAAAGGACTATCACCGGCTATTCTCTCACATACCCTTAAGAAATACCAAATTCGTATTACAGACATACACGGGGCATCATGTATACCCCCTGGGAAAAATACGAGTCAAGGTGAGAGATAGGGGTAAAGAACACCCACGAATGTATCTGTACGTACTACCTGAGGGAGGACCACCACTTCTGGGACGGGAGTGGATCAAGAAAATAGACATGGAATGGCACTACCGACAAGCAATGACGAGTGAGGACTCGGTGCAGACAAGCAGCTCAGACTCCGAGCCGGAAGACGATAAGTCCAGCTTATGTATGAAAAACAAGATTAACATGAACTCACGGACTAAGGTTGGGAAATCGATGGCGTGCATAAAGACAGAGAATTCTGAGTCTGTTCAAGCTACAGACATATGCATTACGGAGGAACACCGGGCTAGAACTCAACGTTATGTCAAAGTACAACGACAATTAGAACAGTTGAGTGCCCGTCTCCTACAAGAGATGGAAAAGGTGAAAAAGTTCTGGGACACCGAATGGGAGAGTCTGGAAAGACAACAGAACCTATTGGCTCAAGCAGAGAGCGACCATAGAGCCATCGTGACCAATTACCGATCACATCTCCCTGATGATGTTCAGGGGCTAGAATATTTGCATGATCTAGAGATACAGCAGAAGGGCAAATCACGCTGCACTGAGGATTTTGTTCTGCAATTAGAGACGGAGCTAGTGCAGGCAAAGTTAAGAGAAGTTGAATCACAGGGTGCTCTTAAGGAGATGCAGAAACAAATCTTGGACATGGAAAAGAGAAACGCTTCTTTACCTGATGAGAATAATGTGGCCATGTTGCAAGAGGAGCTTATAGGGGCGAAACTGAAAGAAGCTAAGCAAAGGATGTTGGAACTTGAAACGCAGAACCAAATCAGCGGTAATCAGCTATGTCAAGCAGAGAAGGAGTGCAAGGGTCTACATGAGAAGGTGCAATATCTCTCAGCCCAAAATAAGGGACTACTCACTCAGTTAAATGAAAGTAAACGGGAAATGGCTGAGATGGACTGCAAGAATAAAGAAGAGTTGATGGCAGTGAGACTTCGAGAGGCAGGTAGCATAGCAGCCTTGGCTGAACTCCAACAGGAAATTGCGAAAGAAACAAATGAAGAGGAATCTTCAGGAAGCCAGGATTTTATTCCAGTTCTTCTCTACGACTCCTTACAAGCAGAGTGCGAGAAGTTGAAAAAACAGTATGAACAGGCCCAGACTACAATTCTGGAGGGGGTTAACTCAGCAACCTCCGAAAAGCTAGTTTCGTTGGAAGTATATGAGCAACTAAAGGTTGAACATGAGCAAGAAGTCCAAAGGCTGCAGGAAATTCTTGAGGAGCTCAGGGCCAAGACAGACTCATCGGTAGAAGTTCCATACATAGATGAGGATGTAGAGGTGAAAGACATGGCAGAACTCATAAAAATATGGAAGGAAGCCCAAGACAAATATGAGGCGGCAATTACCGAGGTTGACCGACTTGAAGAACAGTTTCAACTGGGAATGGGCCCTGAACATGAGCTAGAGAGCATCGAGGCGCAACTTCTCCAAGCACTGGAAGCCAAAGTACAAGAGGAAGAGAAGATGAAAGCATTGGAGAAAATGATGGATGAAATGGAGGAGTACGCTGAATTACGTCCAGGGGAACAGGAGAATGGGGAAACAGCTACTTCAGTAGAAGGATTAAATAGCCTGATAACGAAATCCCTGAAGGAAGGGAAAGGATTGAACGCACAAATGAGGCCAGGAGGGAAGGAAGGGCAGACATCCGAGGAAGAGCAGGATGAATATGATTGCTTGAAGAAGGGTTTTGACCTGTTGAGTGACACCGAATGTTATGAGGATGTGGTCTGCCCAAATTGTGATGGGAACTCCCAAAGTGCTGAAATCCTGAGGAAGCACTTAAGGTCTAAGGAACATAGAGAGTTGGTGGCGCTACAGATGGCAGCCGGGAAAAGAGCTCGGAGAGTTTCAAAAAGGCAGAAAAGAAAAAGAAGAAGCAGAAAATAATAACTGTTTAAAATATTATTACTTCTACTACCTCAGTCCGAACACTACGAAAGGTGCTAAATTTGTAAAAAAAATCCAGGGACATTATCAAGACAGCCAGTGGGTTGTATAAGTCCGCACTGCTGGTTCAACAGGACGAAAGTACAAGCTGTTAAAAAAAAAAGGCTATGGAGGATGCTGTCTGGAACGAATTAATACCAGAGACTGAATTTATGAACTGTTCCCACAGAGACTGAACCTGTAAACTGATTCCACTGAGAGTATGTTTGTAAACTGTTATATGACGTTGACTCCATTGAGAGTATATCTGTAAATTGTTATATGACGTTGACTCCATCGAGAGTATATCTGCAAACTGTTATATAAAGTTGAAGATTGTATGTTTAACGGGATTCTGTAAGTAATAAGCTAGGAAGGGAGGAGTGTTGTGTATGTAACCGTTTACCTTTAAGGGAACTATAGAATGTAACCGTTCGCCTTTAAGAGCACTACTTTAGGGTGGCACTATCTATTGGCTCATGTATACTGTAATACCGATAGTGACCACACCAGTATATAAGGGTTGTGATACGTTAACTAGGGCAGAATCGCCCGAGCCTCTGAATAGTAAAGACGTGTTTTATTTTGTTAACAGTGGAGTCTGTGATTATTTATAATACAACCCACAGACTTAACATTATCTTCCCTAGTATTAGTAAAAAAATATAGTACTGGAGAAATTAATGGGACTGAAAGCCGATAAATCCCCTGAACCTGCTGGCCTACACCCTAGGGTTCTGAAAGAGTTGGCTATTGAGATAGTGAATGCATTGGCTGTCATTTTCCAAAATTCCATAGATTCTAGAACGGTTCCCGCGGATTGGAAGGTAGCAAATGTAACCCCACTATTTAAGAAAGGAGGGAGAGAGAAAACGGGGAACTACAGACCAGTTAGCCTGACATCAGTAGTAGGGAAAATGCTAGAATCTATTAATAAGGATGTGGTAACAGGGCACTTAGAAAATAATAATAGGATTGGGCAGAGTCAACACGGATTTATGAAAAGGAAATCATGTTTGACAAATCTGTTAGAGCTTTTTGAGGTTGTAACTAGCAGAATGGATAAGGGGAAACCAGTGGATGTGGTGTATTTGGGTTTTCAGAAGGCATTCGATAAGTTGCCACACAAGAGGTTATTAAACAAAATTAGGGTTCATGGGATTGGGGAAAATATACTAGCATGGATTGAGGATTGGTGAACGGACAGAAAACAGAGTAGGAATAAACGGGTCCTTTTTGGGTTAGCAGACTGTAACTAGTGGGGTACCGCAAGGATCAGTGCTTGGGCCTCAGCTATTCACAATCTATATCAATGATTTGGATGAGGGGACCAAATGTAATATATCCAAGTTTGTTGATTGTACAAAGCTAGGTGGGAATGTAAGTTGTGAGGAGGAGGCTTCAAGGGGATATAGACAGGCTAAGTGAATAGGCAAGAACATGGCGAATGCAATATAATGTGGAGAAATGTGGTTATCCACTTTGGTCAGAAAAATAGAAAAGCAGAGTATTGTTTAAATGGTGAGAGATTGGAAAATGTTGGTGTTCAGAGGGTCCTGGGTGTCCTTGTATATGAATCACTGAAAGTTAACATGCAGGTACAGCAAGCAATTAGGAAAGCAAATGGTATGTTGGCCTTTATTACAAGAGGATTTGAGTATAAGAGTAAAGACATCTTACTGCAATTATATGGGGCCCTGGTGAGACCACACCTAGAGTATTATGTACAATTTTGATCTCCTTACCTAAGGAAGGATATACTTGCCATAGAGGGAGTGCATCAAAGGTTCACCAGACTGGTTCCTGGGATGGGGGGATTGTCCTATGAGGACAGATTGAGTAGACTAGATCTATATTCTCTAGAGTTTAGAAGAATGAGAGGTGATCTCATTGAAACATACAAAATTCTTACAGGGCTTGACAGGGTAGATGCTGAGAGGATGTTTCCCCTGGCTGGGGAGTCTAGAACCAGGAGTCACAGTCTCAGAATAAGGGGCCGGCCATTTAGGACTGAGATGAGTAGAAATTTCTTCACTCAGAGGGTTGTGAATCTTTGGAATTCTCTACCCCAGAGGAGGCTGAGTTGTTGAGTAGATTCAAGACAGAGTTCGATATTTGGATATTAAGGGAATCGAGGGATATGGGCATAGTGCAGGAAAGTGAAATAAGGTAGAAGATCAGCCATGATCTCATTGAATGGGTCAAAGGGCCAAATGGCCTACTCCTGCTCCTATTCATTATGTCCTTAAGTTCTTATTACAACAGTGACCACACTTCAAAAGTATTTCATTGACTGTAAAGTGCTTTGAGACGTCCTGAGGTTGTGCAATGTAATGTATTATCACATGGTTTGGTATGAGCATGCTCCGCTCGCTCTTGCCTAATAAAGCAAGCACATGGACTAGCAACTCATCGTGCCTCTGTCCTTCATTTGTTCTACCCAAGTATATTACATGAGAGGTGCTATATTACATTGTTACATAGAGCTTTACAGCACAGAAACAGGCCATTCAACCTAACAGGTTGTGCTGGTGTTTATGCTCCACACGAGCCTCCTCCCACCATAATTCATCTCACCCTATCAGCATATCCTTCTATTCCTTTCTCCCTCATGTGCTTATCTAGCCTCCCCTTAAATGCATCTATGCCAGTTGCCTCAACCACTCCCTGTGGTAGCGAGTTCCACATTCTCACCACTCTCTGGGTAAAGAAGTTTCTCCTGAATTTCCTAATGAATTTATTAGTGAAACAAGCTGAAACATCTTTCCTACGTCTACCCTATCAAACTATCAGTCATTTGTCTTCTCTTTATAGAGAAAGAGCTCATTTACTGGTGCCCTCCCCAATTCTCCCAATTACTGCTTCCTTACCACATTTCCCTCATTTACTGCTGCCCTGTAAAGTCCTTTCTTTTATTTTATTTATAACTGCATAATTGATCTCTTGCGTTAATTTGTTGAAGGTGTCGGTCGTGGCTCAGTGGGCAGCACTCTCGCCTCTGAGTCAGAAGGTATGTGGGTTCAAGTCCCACTCCAGAGACTTGGGGGAGGATTTTCCTGGAGCCGTCAGGCGGGGTTTCAGGCGTGTCAGGGGGGAAAATCCCGAAATCGGGGGTCCCGCCACCATCCTGCCCAAAACCCGCCTCCACATAAGTTTCAGGGGAGGCGGGTACCTGCCCCACACTGGGACCCGCCGACCAGAGGCGGGAAGGGATTAGTGCCAATTAACTGCCTGTTAACAGGTAGTTAACAGGCAGTTTTTAGCCTAATCCCTATTTTGAGGGGTGTCGTGTGGGATTCCCGACAGCTCCAAACCACGCCAGGTTAGAGCAGTCGGGCCGTCGGGTTGAAGGACTTGGAGGGGTCGCGATGTCGGTGTTCAGGTGAGTGATGGGTGCATGAGTGCAAAGGTAAGTGTGTTTGGTGTGTCTAAAGTGTGTAAAGAAGTTTAAATTACCTGTACTTACCTTAACAGCCTTTCTTCCTCTAGGTTTCGGGAGTCCATCTCTCAGCCGGCACTGAAAGCAAAATGGCTGCGAGCTGTCAAAAGTGACAGCCTTCAGCTTTCTGTGCCGGTCAGACTTCTAACTGAGTCTGTGGAGAAGGACTCAGGTTAAAAGTCAGACTGTCAGTGTTTGACAGCTTCAAACAGCTGTGAACCACTGATATTTCATCTGCCAAGACCTCTTGACAGATGAAATTTCAGTCTGTGATGTCACCTGTTGCCGGGTGGCCCTTAATTGGCCTGCTGAGTCCGCTGGGCGGGCTTAACAAGGTCAATCAAGGGAAAATCGCGTGGATTGGCCGAACGTCGATGTAGGCAGGACTAAAACCCGAAAGTTGTAGTCCCGCCTCCTTCCCGACAGCTTTATGAAAATCTACCCCTTGAGCACCAAAATCTAGGCTGACACGCCCAGTGCAGTGCTGAGGGAGTGCCGCACTGTCGGAGGTGATGTCTTTCAGATGAGACATTAAACCGAGGCCTCGTCTACCCTTCAGATGGATGTAAAAGATCCCTATTTTGAAGAAGAGCAGGTGAGTTCTCCCCGGTGTCCTGGCTAAAATGAATCCCTCAACCAACTTCACTAAAAAAAAGAGATTATCTGGTGGGACCTTGCTGTGCACCATTTGCCTGTTGCATTTCCTACATTAGATTCTAGAACGATGACTATGCTTCAAAAGTGCTGTAAAGCATTTTGGGATAGATTGAGGTTGTGAAAGGCAATATAGAAATTCGAGTCTTTCATCTGTTCTTTGGGACTATTAAAATTCCCAATTATTGTTCCCAGGCATGGAATGGTGACAGTTTCATAATCTGCTGTGCCATAAACCTGTAAGCTGCATAGGAGCCAGTAGTTTACAGCAGAACCAATGTATTTGATTGATGGAACGCTGGTTGGGAATGGAACAGGCTGTTCGAGTGATGGAATAGTCCATTGGGAATGGAACAGGCTGTTATATTGAATAACTATCTTCTATCTGAGAAACCACAGCTACACAAAGAAAATGTGTGACCTATAGAAACGGTTTAAATTATGGAGTAAATATTACGAGGTAACGCTCTCCAATTGGAGTCTTGTTTTGACAGAGGGCTGGATTTGACAATTAGTGCGACGGACTCATGGGGGGGAATTTTGCCGGTGCTCAGGAGGTGGGTTTGGAGGCGGGACTGCTGGCAAAATTGCAAAGATTGACAGCGGGTCTCGAACCCGCTGTCAACCCGCCTCCATACAATCTTCCCAAGTGTCGGGTCCCCGATTTGCGCAGGGACCCGACACCTAGCAGCGGGAAGAGGATTATAGGCACTTAACTACTTGTTAACAGGTAGTTAAGAGGCTATTTTCAATTTGCCAGGTCGAGTGCAGGCTTCACGATGTCCGGACACCACACCAGGGTAAGTGTGGTGTGCCTTGGGCCTACTGTAATGTTTCTTCATTGATGACAGCTGCAGAAGTGGTGTGAAGGATCCAGTGGTACACTGGTGAGTTTCAGAGGGAAGAAAATGTTGGGAAAATCATTTTTAATGTATTTAGACTTTTCTGTAGGTAATAAGGTTTGAAGTGTTTGTGTAGTTCCACCTCATTGGGAGAACCTCTCTCACCAGTGACAGATCGCTTCTGTAACCTCACCTGCAGCTGCCATCTGTTTTATCCTAAGGAGTGAGTCTCTGGAGAGCCTGGGTGCAAGAGCTCACCTTTGTACAGTGATTGGCAGTGTCTGCAGCACCTCAATGCTGTCAAACACTGAAAAATCATCTGTCAAACAAAAATGAGCGTGTTGTGGCGACATGCCACCATTGGACATAATCCGCTCACGGCGGCACGGACAGTTTACGCAGGCGCACTGCCGGCAGCAGCCGCCCCCAGCCGTGGGCCCTTTCCTCCGGCAGCTTGTTTCCCGCAGGGACAGGCTGCCGGGAGCACTTCCTGTCTGGGGAGTATTTAAGTGGTTGCGCGGGCTTTTTAAGCACTTGTTTTGCCATGATGTAAATTAAAGCAGTTGTGTTCCATCAACTCTGGTCTCGACTCCCACGTTTGCCGCGGTATCTCAACAGTGTCCCCTTTAAGAAAACCAGCAGCTGACGTGTCATCAACTGACGTCATCTGACACCGGCTTTCTCTTAATTGGCCGGCAAGCCCGCAGGGCGGGGCTTAACAAGGCCAATCGACGTAAAATAGTGTCTGTGCGTCAGGCATCATTGGGGGGTGGGATCAGAACCCGCAAGTCAGCTGACTCGCTCCCAACTCGAGCCGAAAGGTAAGATCGCGCCCATGGTCTTAACAGCATTAAAAATCGTAGTCTGAAAAATCGCAAATCGGTTCCACTGACCTTTGTGCTCGATGCTCCACCTATCTTCCCATCCATTATAATAGTATGTGCTATATTGGAACTACTGATAAGAAAAAAGAAATATCTTGCATTTCTATAGCACCTTTTATGAC
The DNA here is from genome assembly GCF_052327205.1 of Somniosus microcephalus. Lineage (NCBI taxonomy): Eukaryota > Metazoa > Chordata > Chondrichthyes > Squaliformes > Somniosidae > Somniosus > Somniosus microcephalus. The sequence continues at coordinate 9,458,695 of NC_141012.1, forward strand.
CACAGGATGTCCCAAAGCGCTTTACAGTCAATGAAGTACTTTTTGAAGTGTAGTCGCTGTTATAATGTGGGAAATGTGGCAGCCAAACAATGCGCACAGTGACATAAAAAAACTACTTGGCACTTGGTCTAATCGTTAAACAAAGCTTTAATCAACTGTTTTACAACATGGAGGTCTAGTTGTGTCCTTCACTAGTTCCTGTTAAGAATGTCCTGCGCAAGCTGGGCCCGTGCCCGAGTATTTATACTCTCCCTGGACAGCGCCACCCGTAGGCCACTCAGTATTATTTCATAAGTCTTTCTCTCATGAATGACTGATTCATGTCACACAGCAAGCTCCCACAAACAGCAATATAACCACGACCAGAGAATGACCCTGAGTTTGTGGTTGGAGGCTTCCCGCGGGGAGATGCCTCCGATCTGCACATAAAACGCCTGCGTACCTGCTGGCCCGGGAGGTACGGAGACTCGGGGCTCTGGGCCTCTCCAGGTACCCGCGGGTAGGGGCCCGCGTATCTCGGGGGCGCACGCGGACCGCAAAGCGCCCCTGGGATCACGTGGGCCGGCCCAGCCAATAAAAGAAGGGAATCCCCCATCATTTATGGGAGTTCTGTATGTACAGAAACCCCATAAACATGAATGGGAATACCTAAAAAAAAACACCTACACATCAAATTTAAAAAAATAAAAAAATTACATATTTAAAATGAATTGAAATGCCATTTAATTAAATATTTAAAACAAATTTTAAAAAAAAATATTTTTTAAAATATTTTAAAGCTGGAAGTAAATGTACCTTATTGCACAAGTTTTTTAATGTATAAATAATCGGAATTTAAAAAAAAATACCTCTTATGTTGGTAAAAGCAGGCCTTATGATTTGGATAGGTTGGGTGATTGGGCAGAAGCATGGCAGATGCAATATAACGTGGATAAATGCGAGGCTATCCACTTTGGTGTCAAAAAGAGGAAGGCAGATTATTATCTGAATGGCAATAGATTGGGAGAAGGGGAAGTGCAACGAGACCTGGGTGTCCTTGTGCACCAGTCGCTGAAGGTAAGCATGCAGGTGCAGCAGGCGGTTAAGAAGGCAAATGATATGTTAGCCTTCATAGCGAGAGGGTTCAAGTACAGGAACAAGGATATCTTGCTGCAGTTGTGCAGGGCCTTGGTGAGACCACATCTTGAGTATTGTGTGCAGTTTTGGTCGCCTTATCTGAGGAAGGATGTTCTTGCCATGGAGGGAGTGCAGCGAAGATTCACCAGGCTGATACCTGGGATGGCAGGAATAACGTATGAGGAGAGATTGGGTCGAATGGGCTTGTACTCACTGGAGTTTAGAAGAATGAGAGGGGATCTCATCGAAACTTATAAAATTCTAACAGGACTAGACAGACTAGATGCTGGAAGGATGTTCCCGATGGTTGGGGAGTCCAGAACCAGGGGTCACAGTCTAAGGATAAGGGGTAAGCCATTTAGAGCAGAGATGAGGAGGAATTTCTTCGCCCAGAGAGTGGTGAACCTGTGGAATTCTCTGCCAAAGAAGGCAGTAGAGGCCAATTCATTAAATATATTCAAGAAGGAGTTAGATATATTTCTTAAGACTAAAGGGATCAAGGGATATGGGGAGAAAGCAGGGACAGGGTACTGAATTTGGATGATCAGCCATGATCGCATTGAATGGCGGAGCAGGCTCGAGGGGCCGAATGGCCTACTCCTGCTCCTATTTTCTATGTTTCTATGTTTCTATGTTACAGGTGTAAGAATTTCACGGGCATTCGGTGGGCAGAACTCTCCGCCTGCAGAGGCCCTTTTCCCGGGGGATGTCGCAAGTTCTGTGTTTTTGCACATGTGCTTGGCGCGCGAAAACTCGGAACTTGCGCGGCTCTTACAGATGTGTACGCACCCGTAGCGGCCGCAAATTACGGGCCATTCTGTTTTTAGTGATGTTGGTTGAGGGATAAATATTGGGCAGGACACCGGGGAAAACTTCCCCTGCTCACCTTCAAAATAGCGCCGTGGGATCTTTTACGCCCACCCTACAGGGCAGACGAGGCCTCGGTTTAACATCTCATCTGAAAGACGGCACCACTGACAGTGCGGCACTCCCTCAGTACTGCACTGGAGTGTCAACTGTGCAGGGCAGATGCCTTAAAGAAGCGCTAGGATTCCTGCATATGCAAGCCAGACACCTCCGACAGTGCAGATCATGAAGTGGGGCAGGACTTTGCCATTGCTACTGAAATTTCACATTAATCTGGTGCCATACGACTTGACCGGGACTTTAGCAACAGCTGCAAGCGGCCTGATTGTTATATCAGCTCTCCTTCTAGAATCACTCCTTTCTAATCAAGCACTCATTACACTGTGATCCTGATAGCAGGTGTGCTAGACATACCAAGGACAAGCAGTCCTGGAGAAGAATCATTTTTGCAGAATTACGAAAAGCGTATGTTTGTGCAGACAAGTCGTAGCAGTGGGATATCATCAATGAAAGATTAAAATTCTTTCTGATATTTGGAAGAAATACAGGAATGAAAATTGCATGCTTTATTGGAATTATATTAGGTGCTGTGGGCTTTAATATTAAAAGACATTAGCCAAGCTCATTGTGAAAAAAATACGCCAGCCTCATTCTGTGAGCTACAGCACCAGCCTAACAATGAGGAAAAAGTTTAAGACCTCAAAAAAAGTTTACTGTAGTACCTCTCCTCGGGTGTAGTCATTGACTGCATGGAAGAGCTTGAGAAATGCCCCTTGCCCCAATCCAACCCCACCTCTGTGACCTAACCATTCACTCAATTAGACTATGCAGCCCCAAGAATTTAGAAATAAACTAACTTGGGGGCAATTTGAACCTAACCCATCCATCAGGAAACTAACGGGATCGGGTGCAACGCTGGTTTTACACCATGCCCGACCCAATGGAGGGCTCTCTACGCGGGAGTCCTCCCTTTATCAATTGGGGACATGGCCTGGAGGGTGTTGCATGGAGCAGTCCCGTGAAATAAGGCTTTTAAGTCAGTTCACGGACTCCCAGGCCACCTGCATTTTCTGCGGCCTGGAGGAGTCCGTGTTCCACGTATACATGGAGTGTGAGAGGTTGCAGCCCCTCTTCCATTATTTGAAGGGGCTGCTCCTCGATTTCTGGCTGCACTTCAGTCCCACGCTCCTGATCTTTGGTCACCCGGTGCGGAGGGGAGCGGGCAGGTCGGGTGGACCTTCATAGAAACATAGAATATAGGAGCAGGAGTAGGCCATTCGGCCCCTCGAGCCTGCTCCGCCATTCAATGCGATCATGGCTGATCATCCAAACTCAGTACCCTGTCCCTGCTTTCTCCCCATATCCCTTGATCCCTTTAGCCTTAAGAAATATATCTAACTCCTTCTTGAACATATTTAATGAATTGGCCTCAACTGTCTTCTGTGGTAGAGAATTCCATAGATTCACCACTCTCTGGGTGAAGAAATTCCTCCTCATCTCAGTCCTAAATGGCTTACCCCTTATCCTTAGACTGTGACCCCTGGTTCTGGACTCTTCCGCCAGCGGGAACATCCTTCCTGCATCTGATCTGTCTAGTCCTGTTAGAATTTTATAAGTTTCAATGAGATCCCCTCTCATTCTTCTAAACTCTAGCGAATATAAGCCTAATCGACCCAATCTCTCTTCATACGTCATTCCTGCCATCCCAAGTATCAGTCTGGTGAATCTTCGCTGCACTCCCTCCATGGCAAGAACATCCTTCCTCAGATAAGGCGACCAAAACTGCACACAATACTCAAGGTGTGGTCTCACTAAGGCCTTGTACAACTGCAGCAAGACATCCTTGCTCCTGCACTCGAATCCTCTCGCTATGAAGGCCAGCATACCATTTCCTGGTGGGACTGCTCCTGGGCCTGGCCAAAGTGGCCATTAACTGGTCCAGGCAGCAGGCGGTCGAGGGGGTCGTTCGGCCTGATTGCCCTGCCTCTTTTCCGCGGCCACGTTCGCACCTGGGTGGCCCTGGAGAATGAGCACGCGGTGTCCGCCGGCACACTCGAGACCTTCCGCGACCGGCGGGCACCGGAGGGACTGGAGTGCATCATCACCCCGGCCAACCAAATTTTAATTTAATTTGTTAAGTTTCATTTACTGTTTTAAGTTTAGTTACAGTCTATTTGTTTATTGATCACACCCGATTTTACTCTACATTGAAGTCGACCGAGAGCGATATTGGGCAGTGTATAAAAACTGGCGTTCCATCCGATCCCATGGGTTTCCCGCCTGGAAAGTTAGGTTAAAATTGCCGCCTAACTGAGACTCAACCTGTTCTTAAAAACATGGTTAAACTGCACTATAACTTTGCGACGGTGGCTAGATCACAGAAGGATCTTGATGTGTGTGTGTGACCTGCCTTGGGGACAAAAGCTATCCCCTAGAATTACCTCGAATGTGCAGCATTGAAACAGGCCGTTTGAGTCGAAGCCCAGCTAGTGTTAATATCCAGTGAACGATATGGTAATGAAAAATTATTGAAACTATACTTTAGCTGAGCAAAGGTCTTGGTGGGCAATTGAACAACAACAAGAAGCAGGAGATTATCTGATCCAGGTGGGGTGGGGAGTGTGTGTATTATGATGCATAATGTATCATAACATTGTGGGAACAGGCTGTGTGGACTGGAGTTTTTTCCTGTCTGTCATTTTATGTATGTTTAGTTGGGAATCTCCCCAGAGAGCCTTTCAAAATATGTATCTAGTTTCAACCGTTCAACTTCCATTGTCTGCAATTAAAATTAATGAGCTAAAAAGGAAGAAAGACTTGCATTTATATTGCGCCTTTCACAACCTCTGGACATGCCGAAGTGTTTTACAGCCAATGAAGTACTGTTTGGAATGGAGTCACTGTTGTAACGTGGGAAACGTGGCAGCCAATTTGCGCACAGCAAGCTCCCACAAACAGCAATGTGATAATGACTGGATAATCTGTTTGTAGTGATGTTGGTTGAGGGATAAATATCGGCCCCAGGACAACGGGGAGAACTCCCCCCTGCTCTTCTTTGAAATAGTGCCATGGGATCTTTTCCATCTACCTGAGAGGGCAGACGGGGCCTCGTTTTAAGGTGTCATCCGCAAGACTTGCCGTGCAGCGCTCCCTCAGCACTGCCCTGGAGTGTCAGCGTGGATTTTGTGCTCAAGTCTCTAGCTCACAGTGTGTGATTGGCTGATTTGCGGCAACCAGGTGCTGGGTGTGGTGAATTCTTTGCACCGATGGCACTGAATGAATGAGTGTTTTGGATTCCATTGGAAATAAGCTGCTGAATTCACAAGGTGAATAGTTTTCAAGAAGGAGATACAGGTGACTGAGCTGGGGCTTCCAGTGGGAAACACACTTTGGGATGTCAGGACCATGAAGTCCACGCTTTTCCATGCATTGAAATCAGATGGAAGATCATGGGTGTAATCCTAAACCGTCTTACTGTAATTTGTTTTAAGATGTGTTTGGTGGAAAACTGCTGAAAGGAGTCAGGGAGAAACAAAATGGAAGCATGACCATATATGGATTAGAGGGGCTACAGTGTCACTGCTTGGCCAAGGGTGGAAGATGTCATGGTCATGTGGATGCCGCATGGAGTTGGGGGTATATAAAGAACTGCCTTAATTGAGAAAGGTCAGACCAGGAGCAAAGAACAAAGCTTTCAACACATGGGCTCCTATGTTCTCCAAAGAATTGGGGTAAAATCCATCTTTTGTACTTACTGCCTTTTACTGCTTGTAGCTAGTTGGACTGTCATCATTAAAATTATTGATGCCACTGTATTGGTTGTCTTGTCGAACTGATCTACATGGGCCACCACCACAATTCCCCAAGTTGACCTTCCCAGTGGGAGCAGCAGATGATGGATTCATCCCTTACATTTTTACACTAGTGTCAACTGTGGCTCAGTGAGTCGCACTCTCGCCTCTGAGTCAGAAGTTGTAGGTTCAGGTCCCACTCCAGGGACTTGAGCACTTAAATCTAGGCTGGCATTCCCGTGGAGTACTGCGCTGTCGGAGGTGCCATCTTTCGGATGAGGCGTTAAATCGAGGTCTCGTCTGCTCTCTCAGGTGGACGTAAAAGATCCCGTGGCACTATTTTGAAAAAGAGCAGGGGAGTTCTCCCCAGTGTCCTGGCCAATATTTATCCCTCAATCAACATCACAAAAACAGATTATCTGGTCATTATCACATTGCTGTTTGTGGGAGCTTGCTGTGTGCAAATTGGCTGCCACGTTTCCCACATCACAACAGTGACTACACGTCAAAAAAGTACTTCATTGGGCGTAAAGTGCTTTGAGACGTCTGGTGGCTGTGAAAGGCGCTATAGAAATGCAAGTCTTTCTTTTTTTTCCACTGCTCAATCCCCACCTTTCAAAGACAGGTGACAGCGGCTCTCCAATTCCTTGTCATCCTTCACATGTAAACCTGGACAGTGAGTTTTCGTGGCACATTGAGTCATGGGATGCATCAACACCCGGCCTCAATCTGCCCTCACTGTGGTCTTATCTGTCCATAAGGAGCAATCGAGCAGGATTATCCGGCCCAATGTTCCTATCCCCAGCCTGGGGACTTTAAAAACAACTGAAGTGCACCCACTCCCACCAAGAAGGGAATTCTTTGAAGGATTTGACATTTGGTAGGTATTCAAAGACACTGAATGCAATTTTATTTCACTGCCTCTTCTTCATTTACCTACTTCTTGGCCACTTGTCTCGATGCATCGTTCATATTTAGAATCATGGATGTTTGGGCTGTAGATTCCACCTGTAATTTATGAAGCCTGAGAACATGGTAAAGGTGAACGTTTGTCCGCCCTTCAAGCCTCCTCCTTCCAAAGTCCATGTACAAACTGCCTTATAAGCGACTCGGTCCAATTTATGTAATCTCCTGAGGAAAAGGTCAATAAGGTTCCTCCCTGATCCTCAAAGGTATTTGAATGAAACTCTGAAATATTTATCGAACTTTGCTGCCTCCATGATGGGGTGGGCTGTGGTTTCCCATTTCCATAGGTATACGTCACTGGATCCATTGGGCTGGATTTTCATTGGGCCGTGGAGTCGGGATTGGAGGCGTGTGGGGGTTTAAAATCCCGAAATCGGGGGTCCTGACCCCATCCCGCCTCCAACCCGCCTCCATGCCAGTTTCAAAGGAGGCGGGTACCCGGCCCGCACTGGGACCCGCCTCCCCGAGGCGGGAAGGGGATTAGTGCCAATTAACTGCCTGTTAACAGGTAATTAACAGGCAGTTTTTAGCCTAATCCCTATTTTCATTGTTGAAATGTGGGATTCCCGATGGCTCCAAACCACGCCAAGTTAGCGAGGCGGGCTGTCGGGATGAAGGACTTGGCGGGGTCGAGATGTCCAGTGTTCAGGTGAGTGATGGGTGCATGAGTGCAGAGGTAAGTGTGTTTGGTGTGTTTAAAGTGTTTAAAGAAGTTCTACTAACCTTTACTTACCTTTACAGCCTTCCTTCCTTCAGGTCTCGGGAGTCCCTCATCTCACCGGCACAGAAAGCAGAATGGCCGCCAGCTGTCAAAATCTGCAGCCTCTGCTTTCTGTTCCGGGGAGATCTCTAAATCATCCTGAGAGGAAGGAATTAACCTGGAGTGCAGATTGTCAGTGTTTGACAGCTTCAAACAGCTGTGAAACGCTGATATTTCATCTGTCAAAAGGTCTTGACAGATGAAATTTCAATCTGTGACGTCACCTGTTGCCGGGTGGCCCTTAATTGGCCTGCTGAGCCTGCTGGTGGGCTCAACAGGGGTTGGCTAGAACTCGATGGAGGCGGGACTACAACCCCAAAAGTTGTAGTCCCGCCTCCTACCCGCTTCCTCAATGAAAATCCAGCCCATTGTGTCTATTTGATCATCTTCGTCTATAACTTCAATCAGATATTAATCCATCTCTTTTCGAAAGGTTGAAGGGTATTTTACGCATTTATGTGCAGGGAGTATACTGAGTAATGGATATGCCCTGGTTTGTGTATGAAGAAGATTCCTGCGTCTTTAGCTCAGTAGTCTCCAAGAACATATTAGAAGAAGAAAAACCTCTTCAGAAGAATGTAGAATTAGGTCGATCTGCAGAGGCTTCAGTTTTCCTTTACAACGGGGCAAATCTTTCTTTTCATCTCCTCTGTCAATGAAGTACAGGCTGCCATCTGATGTCTGTCACATCGCGCCTTTCATGGTTTCAGGATGTCCTCAAGTGCTTTACAGTCAACAAAGTACTTTTTGAAATATAGTCACTGTTGTAATGTAGGAAACGAGCAAGCCAATTTGCGCACAGCAGGATCCCACAAACAGCAACGGGATAAATGAGCAGATAATCTGTTAATGATGTTGTTTGAGGAATAAAGTTTGAGCAGGACCCCAGGAGAACTTCCCTGCTCTTCTTTGAAAAAGTGCCCTGGGATCTTTCACATCCAACTGAGAGGGCCGACTGGGCCCAGTTTTAAATTTTAATTAGGAAGACGGCATCTCTGACAGCGCAGCACTGCACTGAAGTGTCAGTTTAAATTATGTGCTCAAGTCCCTGGAGTGGGGCTTGAACTAATGACCCTATGATTCAGATCAGAGAGAGAACTCCCCAGCTTATTCCTGCCATTTCAGGAAAGACATAGAGGGACTGAAGCTGCACTGCACACTGTTAGTAATAGAACGTACATTTGTTAACATGCCTGTTACTTTATGCACCCAACCACAAACCCTTGTTGTACCTTCTGAGTTCACGGGGAGTTTGTGTCAGTGTTCTTAGAGTGCCAGCTGATTCTAATACTTGGGATAATTGGGTTCACAATCAGAAAGGTGACTGGACGCATTAGATAGTTTGGGAGATGCTGAGAAGTGAGATTAGTCAGCTCTGCCCAGTCCTTAAAACATCGAAGGTGACATTGTTTGTTTTTAACTTTTAAAATTTAAGAGGAGGGAGCTTCACTTCAGTTGCTTCTATATTACAACCAATGCCTATCCTTCCCAGGGTGAGAGCGTCTTTTACAGCTGAATTCTGATTGGCGATTGACTAACGGTGCCTTTTTTCCACAATTGCCAGGAGAGAGAACTTTACTCATGGTTGCCATGGTGACTGGAGGAAATCCATGACTCAGCGCAGGACATAAACTGGGATTGAAGCAGAGACTGGTTGTCCCTTGCGCTGTTTGTGAGGGACGGCCGCAGTTTGCCACCTTTGGCCGTGTTGATGTTTCTGGTAGTCAGTTTGCGTGGAAGTCTCGCACCTAAAATTTGCTACAATGATCAGATGTTGCAAAAGAAGCAAAGGGCTGGATTTTCTGAATGGGAAGCTTTTGGAGACGGGACTGCTGCCTGCCGGCTTTCAATCCCGTCTCCATCTGCTTCTGGCCAACCAGCGAGATTTTCCCCTGATTGACCTTGTTAAGCCCGCCCGGTGGGCTCAGCAGGCCAATTAGGGGGAAAGTCAGTGACAGAGCCCAGCAACGTCTGACGTGTCATCTGTCAAGCACTTTTGAAAGAAGAAATGTCATCGTTTGACAGCTCTGTGACACTGACACTACACTGACATTCTGTGTAGTTTGATGAGTCCTTGGGCTGGATTTTCCAAGCCCTGAGGAGGCAGGCACGGCGGCAGGACAGCCGGTAAACTCGGAGAAAGTGGGGGCGGATGGCAAACCCACCCCCATCCCGCCTCCGTGCCCTTTTGCCAGGAGGCGGGAAGATGTGCAGCTTCGGGTCCCGTCTCCTGGAGGCGGGAAAGGCATTTAATCCTTTTAACTGCCTGTTAACAGGTAGTTAACAGGCAGAAAAAAGGATTTGTGGCATTTTACCTTCACAAGTGAAGGCTTCCCGACCTCGGAGAACCCCGCCGGGTTGGCGGAGACGTGGAGGAGGTCTGCGGGGGTCAGAGGCACCTGGAGGTAAGATGTAGAGGTGAGTGATGGGTGCAAGTGTGGAGTGGTAAGTATGCAAGGTGAGTGATAAGTTTAAAAAAGTGTTCACTTACCTTGTTTTCCTTCCATAGCCTTTAGCCGCGGAGGATCGGGAGAGCCGACATCCTGCTTGTCAATTTCAGGTAATGGCTGATGGACCCTCCGATCCATCAGACATCTGAAATTTACAAATTTGCAATGTTTGATGGGTCCTCACCACAAAAACTCATCAAACTAAAGAGAATGTCAGTGTTTGACAGCTTCACAGAGCTGTCAAACGCTGTCATTTCTTCTTTCAAGAAGTCTTGACAGATAGCACGTCTGACGTTGACGTGATCTGTCAGTGACTTCTTCCCTAATTGGCCTGCTGAGCCCACAGGGCAGGCTTAACAAGCTCAATCAGGGGAAAATCCCTCTGAATGGTCAGGCGAGGATGGAGACGGAACATTGACACGACAAGCAGCAGTCCCGCCTCCAACTCACCTCCATTCACAAAATCCAGCCCTTTGTGTTCAGGACTCATCAAACCTTTCTACTTTGCAGAAATCAGCTGGCTGTTGGATCGGAGGATGCAACAGCCAGTCTGTGATTTCTACAGTGGAGATGTCGGGGACTCTGGCTCCACAGCGGCTGAAGGCTGTAGGTAGAAACAAAGGTAAGTTAACATTTTCTAACACTTTACAGTCACCTCACATATTTACCACTCCACACTTGCACCCATCACTCACCTCTACATTGCACTTTCAGACCCCTCCAACCCCCGCAGACCCCCTACTCACCTCCTACACCTTGGCGGGGTTCCCCCAGGTCGGGAAGCCCGCACTTCAGCACGGAAAATGGGGATAATCCTATTTTCTGCCTGTTAACTATCTGTTAACAGACAGTTAATAGGCTTTAATCCCTTCCCACCGCCAAGGAGACGGGACCTGGGGCCGGATGGCTTCCCACCTCCTGGCAAGAGTGCACAGAGGCGGGTTGGGGGCGGGTTTACCACCCGCCCCCAAATTCTGCAACTTTCCCGGCAGTCCTGCCTCCATACCTGCCTCCTCGGGGCTGACAAAATCCAGCTCACAGAAACAAGAGACAGTTTAACATAAAGAAAGACTTGCAATTATATTGTGCCTTTCACAATCTCTGGACGCTTTACAGTCAATACTTTTGAAGTGCAGTGACTGTTTGAAACTTGACAGCCAAATTGCACACAGCAAGACCCCACAAACAGCAATGAGTTAACGACCAGATAATCTGTTGTGGTGATTTGGTTGAGGGTTAATTATTGACCTGCTCTTCTTTGAAATAGAAAGAAAGAAAGATTTGCATTTATATAGCGTCTTTCAGGAACACCAGACGTCTCAAAGCGTTTTACAGCCAATGAAGTACTTTTGAAGTGGAGTCACTGTTCTAATGTAGGAAATGCAGCAGCCAATTTGCGCACAGCAAGCTCCCACAAACAGCAATGTGATAGTGACCAGATCATCTGTTTTTGTTATGTGGTTGCGAAATAGTGCCGGGGGATCTTTTATGTCCACCTGAGAGGGCAGACGGGGCCTCGGTTTAACACCCTTATCCAAAAGACAGCACCTCCGACATTCCCTCAGCACTGCACTGGGAGTGTGCTCAAGTCTCTGGAGTGGGGTTTGAACCCACAACCTTCTGACTGAGAGGCGAGCGTGCTACCAACTGAGCCAGAGCTAACCTTCTGATTGTAGGGCTATCCAGTCATGATGTGAACTGATACCAGTTGTATATATTGCCAGAAAATGTCAGAGGGGGATTTCTAAGTGAGCGTACATTAAATGGGAGCCAGCATTGACCGGTGGGAGCTGTTTCTGAGGAGAATACTTCAAGCTGAGGTGACTGGTGGAAACTACATGACAAGGGTTAAATTATTTGCTATTATGTTCGCAGGAAAGCGTCCTGTGATTCTAGTCTGAAATAACAGTAGAGCTGGCCACAAAAGTCCTTTCTAAACACAGCCTCCATAAAATAATGGTTTGGGAATTTGAATCCGTTGTCAGTCTTCTTTGAATGACTGGGCTTTACCAGCAGATCTGAAACAGGCTCCTAAATCCTTAGCAATTTTCTGTTAATGATGTTGCTTCGGGGAAAGAAGGCACACGTTGCATCATAGATTAATGAGAAGAGCTTGTCTTTAAATAAGGTTGAAAGTGTTTTTCCTATTGGATTTGCTCCATTTCACAGGAGCATTACAGGCTTAAAGGTGTATCGGATGCCTGAGGGCAGAAGCCTTGCTTACTCTGTTAACATGGCCAGCTGGGAATGAATCTAAACTTTCCTTTTTTGAATCAAAGGCTTGTGTGTAGCTTAAACGGAGTATTCAGCTGAATATCTGTTGTGTCGTGATTGAAGAGTCCAATCGGCATATTAGACTTGCATTTATTCAAAACGGGGATCTCACCTCTCTGCCTCTGGGTAGGTAAACTGACGAGATGTCTCGTTATGGATCAAAGTTTAAAAGATCATTTTCTGAGCCTCTGAATCATCTATTAAGATTGAAAGCTCTGGTGAAATGTTTGTATGCTAAATGAGGATGCAAAGGCCAATTAAAAAGATTAGTGGCCTTGGGTTTGTCATAGAGTCGTCATAACGGCACAGAAGGAGGCCACTCAGACCATCGAGTCCGTGCCGGCTCTCTGTAGAGCAATCCAGTCAGTCCCATTCCCCCGCTCTATCCCTGTAGCCCTGCAAGTTTATTTCACTCAAGTGCCTATCCAGTCTCCCTTTCAAAACAGTGAGTGTGTCCACTTCCACCACTTCCGTCGGCAGCGAGTTCCAGGTCCTCATTGTCATAAATCTCATCATCGAGAAACTACCTATGAAATAACACTGGACTGCCAGCTGGTGGCGCCGTCCAAGGAGTATAAATACTCGGGCGTGGGCCCAGCTTGCCAGGGACATTTTGTAAGACAAGGAACTAGTGAAGTACAACTAGACCTCCATGTTCTGAAACAAGTTGATTAAAGCCTTGCTTTATACTCAAACCAAGTGCGTCGTGAGTTTTATTACGTCGCTCACCACTCGCTGCGTAAAAAAGATTTCCTCACATCCCCCGCGCCCCCCCCCCGTATCTCTTGCCCAAAACCTTAAATCTGTGTCCCCCGAATCCTTGTACCATCAGTCACCCTCTGAGCTTCCCTTTCTTACTGTGGAGGAGAAGTTTCCAATTTTTCTATCTCCTTGATGGAGATTGGGGATTTGCTGTATGTAAAATTGGGATTCTGGGTTACGCTGTAATGTGGGAAACACGGCAGCCAATTTGGGCATAGCAAGCTCCCACAAACAATGTGTTAATGACCAGACTATCTATTTTCAGTGATGTTGGTTGAGGGATAAATATTGGCCCCAGGACACCGGGGATAACTCCCCTGCTCTTCTTTGAAATAGTGGCCATGGGATCTTTTAAAAACAACACCCAGAGGAAAAGAAGAGAGAAAGAATTGAAAGGCAAAGCACCGCTGCATTCTGACTCACATTCATAGAACACAGATAAATAGGAGCAGGAGTCGGCCATTCGGCCCTTCGAGCCTGCTCCGCCATTCAATATGATCATGGCTGATCCTCTATCTCAATACCATATTCCTGCTCTCTCCCCATACCCCGTGATGCCTTTTGTGTCTAGAAATCTATCTATTTCCTACTTAAATATATTCAGTGACTTGGTCTCCACAGCTTTCTGTGGTAGAGAATTCCACAGGTTCACCACCCTCTGGGTAAAGAAATTTCTCCTCATCTCAGTCCTAAATGTCCTAGCCTGTATCCTGAGACTGTGACCCCTGGTTCGAGACCCCCCCAGGGGAAACATCCTCCCTGTCTAGCCCGGTCAGAATTTTATACGTTTCAATGAGATCCCCTCCCATTCTTCTAAACTCTAGTGAATAGAGGCCTAGTCGACCCAATCCCTCCTCATACGACAGTCCTGCCATCCCAGGAATCAGTCTGGTGAACCTTCGCTGCACTTCCTCTATGGCAAGTATATCCTTTCTTAGATAAAGAGACCAAAACTGCACACAGGTGTGGTCTCACCAAGGCCCTGTATAACTGTAGTAAGACATCCTTGCTCCTGTACTCAAATCTTCTTTCCAGATACTGTTTATTATTAAACACACTTTGTTCCACATCAACTATAGCTGTGGTGTTTCTTCATAAAAAGTAGAAGACCCCATTATATACAGGAAACTTTCGATTAACCGGCCCCTAAATAACCGGAAATGTCGGTTAACCGGCAAAATTCAGGAGTCGGTTTCAGCTAACTTTTATAACTTTTATTACTTGCACAGCAACAAATTGAGGAAGGCAAGGGTTTGGCTGCAGCTGTTGCTAAGCTACAGAGACGCTTGCAACTTGTGGACGTTGTTCTGAAGCAACAGGGTTTGTTGCTTCATACGGAGCTCTAAGGTCCGTATCTTTCACTATAGCGTTCGGTTATCCGGAATTGTTGCTGAACCGGCACCACGTCGGTCCCGTCCGTGCCGGATACCAGAAAGTTTCCTGTATTGCTGTATCTTCATAATAATTGATATCTAAAAAAAAAGTGGATAAAAGAGACACCGATCTTGTGGCAGTTTCCTGCTCGCAAGCTGGGCCTGGTCCAGTGACCTTTCAACTTATGAAGAGGCCATGAGCAGGAAAACTTTTCATCGGATTAAAGGAGCAATGAAGGCAAATTTTTCAAGCAAAGATTTATCTCTGTAATTTCAAACTGTTTAAATATTTTCAGAGTAAGGGTTTTCCAATTTTTCTCGAGACTACATAATTTATCTTCATTTAGAATAAAGAAACATTTCGGTTGACTTTATGAATTTTTTCTTTTAGAAAACACAGGAATGGTATTTAATAATAAAAATGTTAAATCATTGCAGTTTAATGTCTGTAAAAGTGGCAATGGGTTAATCAGACATTTAAGATTCCCATTGTACAAACTGTTGATACAACTGGTATAAGCTACCTAGAGTAAGAAAGAAATAACAGAAGGTGCTGGAAACACTCAGAAGGTCAGGCAGCATCGAGAAGAGAGAAACAGAGTCAACGTTTCGAGTCGAACCCTTCATCAGAACTGGAAAAGGTTAGGGAGGAGAGATTTTTAAGCAGGGGTAGGGAGGAGGAGAGGAAAGAACATTGCATTGGAGAGGGTGCAGAGGAGATTCACCAGGATGTTACCTGGGCTGGAGCGCTTCAGCTATGAAGAGAGACTGGACAGGCTGGGGTTGTTTTCCTTAGAGCAGAGAAGGTCGAGGGGGGACCTGATTGAGGTGTACAAAATTATGAGGGGCATAGACAGGGTAGATAGAAAGGAACATGTCCCCTTAGTAGAAGGGTCAATAACCAAGGGGCATGGTTTCAAGGTAAGGGGCAGGAGGTTTAAAGGGGATTTGAGGAGAAACTTTTTCACCCAGAGGGTGGTTGGAATCTGGAACTCACTGCCTGAAAGGGTGGTAGAGGCAGAAACCCTCACAACATTCAAGAAGCATTTGGATGAGCACTTGAAACGCCATAGCATACAAGGCTACGGACCAAGTGCTGGAAAATGGGATTAGAATAGACAGGGCTTGATGGCCGGCGTGGACACGATGGGCCGAAGGGGCCTCTTTCTGTGCTGTATAACTCTGACTCTAACAAAGGGAAGGTCTGTGATGGGATGGAAGACAGGCGAGATTAAGAGGCAAAAGGAGAGGTAATGGGACAAAAGGAGCAAAAGATGGCTCGAGATGATGTGTGGACGATGATGGCAGCAACATTAACAGCTACCATGTGAGGAAACAAGAGAAGAAAAAGAAAGAAATACAGGGGCCAATTTATAGTCTGAAATTGTTGAACTCGATGTTAAGTCCAGAAGGCTGTAAAGAGCTTCCATCTATATAACGCCTTTCACAACCTCAGGACGTCCAGAAGTGCTTTACAGCCAATGAAGTACTTTTGAAGTGTAGTCACTGTTGTAATGTAGGAAACATGGCAGCCAATTTGCACACAGCAAGCTCCCACAAACAGCCATGTGATAATAACCAAATAATCCATTTTTTAGTGATGTTGGTTGAGGGATAAATATTGGCCCTGCATGTACTGGGGGTCTTTTACATCCACCTGAGAGAGCAGACGGGGCCTCGGTTTAATGTCTCATCCGAAAGAAGGCACCTCCGACAGTGCAGCACTCCCTCAGCACTGCACTGGAGTGTCAGCCTGGATTATGTGCTCAAGTCTCGGGAGTGGGACTTGAACCCACAACCTTCTGATGGGCATGAGTGCTACCCACTGAGCCACAGCTGACAGCTAAGGGAGAAAGATGACTTGACAAGTGACTGCTGTTTGACCCATAGTCAAAATTACGAAATGAAGAACTGCAAATAACCTGCATTTATGATATAATAACTTCAAATAGACAACTGAATCCAGGGGGGTGATTTTGCCAGCCCTGGGGAGGCGGGTTTGGAGGCGGGACTGCCGGGAAAATGGCAGAATCTGGGGGGGCGGGTGCCCATCCCGCCCCCAACCCGCCTCCGTGCCATCTTCCCAGGAGGCGGGTAGCCGACCTGTGCCGGGTGCAGTCTCATGGAGGTAGTTAACAGGCAGTTGAGAGGATTATCCCCATTTTTCCACCAGACGTGTGGGCTTCCCGATGTCGGGAAACCCCGCCAGGGTCAGCGAGGCGAGCAGTGGGTCTGCGGGGGTCGGAGGGGTGCAAAAGTGCACTGTGGAGGTGAGTGATGGGTGCAAGTGTGGTGAGGTGAGTGTGTGAGGTGAGTGAAAAGTGATAGAAAATGTTTACTTACCTTTGTTTCTTCCTGCAGGCTTCAACAATTGGGTAACCGGAGACTCCCGCATCTCACCAGCAGAGATGACAGGATGGCTGCTGCATTCTCCAATGCAACAGCCATCTGATTTCTGCTCAGCAGATAGGTTTGATGAGGTCTTGAATACAAGGACTCATCAAAAAACAGAGAATGTCAGTGTTTGACAGAGCCGTCAAACGATGACAATTCATCTGTCAAAAATTTTTGACAGATGAAACGTCATACGCTGACGTTCTCTGTAACCGGCTTCCCCTTAATTGGCCTGCTAAGCCCGCTGGTAATGTAATTAGGCATACTTCTGGGCACCACACCTCAGGAAGGATGTATTGGCCTTGGAGGGAGTGCAGCGTAGGTTTACCAGAATGATACCTGGACTTCAAGGGTTAAGCTATGAGGAGGGATTACACAAATTAGGGTGGTATTCCCTAGATTTCAGAAGGTTAAGGTGTGATCTGATCGAAGTTTTCAAGGTATTAAGGGGAACTGATAGAGTAGAGAGAAACTATTTCCACTGGGATTTGGGGGCAGAGTCTAAAAATTACAACCAGACCTTTCAGGAGTGAAGTTAGGAAACACGTCTACACACCAGCGTGGTAGTTTGGCATTCTATTCCAAAAATTACAATTGGTGTTAGAACAATTGTTAATTTTAAATCTGAGATTGATAGATTTTTGTTAACCAAAGGTATTAAGGGATATGGGCCAAAGGTTTATTGGAGTTAGGTCACAGATCAGCCATGATCTCATTGAATGGCGGAACAGGCTTGAGGGGCGAAGTGGCCTCCTCCTGCTCCTGTGTTCCTATGTATATGTTCTCAGGTTACCTATCTGGGATAGCACATCTTTCAGTCAATGTACATATCAGTCATCCTGTTAACAAACTTGACTAAAAATGCCCTTGATTAATTCAAGGGCTGAATAGAATCTATTTAGCGCACATTATTTGACAGGAAGTCCAGATGTGTTGCTTGTTAACTGTGCTGCAAATGAGGGTAAATTGGTTCCATGTACAGATTATTTCATTATTTATTTCTACTGCAGAACGCTGCTAAGAACACCTGTTCTACTACAAACATCTTTCATCCCAATGTTTAAAAGGATCTTCTGTATCCTCTGTGTCAAGTGCGGAACAGTTTGCTATCTGACACAATCTGTTTCTATTCTTAAGCATGTGGCTAAACAGTAATGGACAGATTGCAGTGCAGAAAAATTGTAATTAAGGAGAGAGTGATTGATGGGTGGACAAGATGCAAGGTGAAGTTTACAAACAAGTTGCTCCTCAATCAAAGCCAATGTGATTGAAGAATTCAATCTGTTTTGATGAAAGGTCTCATCGGAAAAGTTAGCCTAGCTTTCTCTGTCGGGTGCTGTGTATTTTCAGCATTTTTAGATGTTATTTCCGATTTCCAACATGCAGACTTTTTCCTTCTGCCTCCGGCTGATCCTACATAGCCTGCTTTATACCGGTTATTGTGGTCACTCATTCCTTAATGATGTTCTGGTTCTAACAACATTTTTTGTGTATTTTTTTTTACATTTTGCAAAATACAGCCTCCTTCTATTGACTGTGGTTCATTCCATATTATCTCACTTTGTGAACATGGAAAAGGTCTCCACAATCTATCTGGCCAATTCCAAAACCCAATATCTCCCAATTGCTCATTCCTTCAAATATCTGTCCATTTTCTCCTTACCTTCTTCCACACCATCTTCCTCCACTGCTGCCTTGGGTGGTCCATTCAATACATTCTCTACCCTCTGGGTTAAGCAGTTAAATTTAAACTGACTTTTCTCCTTCCATCTCCTAAATTGAGCCCATGTCCTCTTGGCTCTAACATTTGTGGCAATCTGAAATATATTGGAGTTCAATTTATTTAATCCCTTAAGAATCTTTACATCATAGTGATAATCCTTGATCAAGATCAACTTTATCCAAATCCAAATGTCTTCACTAACATTAGTAAAAAAAAATGTAGATAGGAGTAAAAGGTGGTATAACATTGATAGGAAATGTTAACCACGTATCTGTCCTTATTTAACCCTGCTCTGAGGGGTCCTACTCTTCCAAAAATTGAGTAATGGGCATCATTGAACAGTTAGCTAAACAGCCAATTTTTGCCCTGTGTTGTTAAAGGTCATTCGTGATGAATAGGTGAAGCATTGAAGAGCTGCACAGCCATACCAAAAACGTTTCTTACTCCAGCTCAGACATGGATATCGCCCGTTTTACCGTATCGCCCCAAAGTCAAAATTACTCCGGTTGTGGAGTATTTTAAACCAACACTCGACACAAGGTTTTCAGGTCGATAGTCAAGTTGTCTTTATTACACCAGTGGGGAGACAGTCTGCTCTGTCTTTAGCCAGACTTCTCCAAATTGTTACAGCAAACGTTACATTTTTATACATTAAAATACTCATGGCAGCCTCATGCACAATTCATTCCTGCCACCTGATTGGATCTTGGCCCGCATGCACCTTCACGGATTGGTTACAAATCTTAATGTAAACATGTGTAAGCTGCCTCCTCAATCAATCACTCAAACTGCTGAATGCTAATTAAAAGATACCTTGGAATGTGACCTCGGTAATAAAGCTGTTAAAGGCAGTTGAAATGCTGGACATCCTGTCTCCATTTAATTGTTTTATTTCTCTTCACAGGCCACCTAGCTTGACCGCATCTTTATAGATGTGGCCTTTCATGTTAGCACCTGTCTTTCTTACACCATTCCGTGAAACTGCCAGCGATGTCATTTTAACTCTTTCCCCACTGCACTCCCACTGATTTTAATAAAAAGGGATGACTTTGAAATACCACCAGAGCAGTGAAAGAAGTGAATAATACAGGGGAGCTTTCTTTCAGAGAGCATGGGACATTGACAGGTATATTGCAGTGCGGCCGGAGAAGTAAGTGCTCCAGAACTGTATGGCCTCACCCCTCCCTATTTCTGTAGCCTCCTTCAGCCCTACAACCCTCTGAGATCTCGGCGCTCCTCTAATTCTGACCTCTTGCGCATCCCCGACTTTCATCACACCAGCATTGGCCGTGTGTTCAGCTGCCTAGGGGTCAAGCTCTGGAATTCCCTCCCTGAACTTCTCCACCTCTCTATCTTCTTTTAAGACACTCCTTAAAACCTACTTCTTTGACCAAACTTTTGATCACATCCTAATATCTATATGTGGCCCGGTGTCAAATTTTGTTCGACAACGCTCCTGTGAAGCGCCTTGGGACGTTTTACTATGTTAAAGGCGCTATATCAATAAATGTTGTTGTTTGGCTTGCAGCAGGTACTAAACAAAAGGGCATGTGGAGTAGCTGAGTATGAGGAGGCTCAGGCTCACAAGGGAGGCCCTGACAAGTGTACTACCTGATCCATGAAGACCTAGGTGGTTAACTATCTGCTATGTAGTACCAGTGCTAGGCTGATGTAGCAGAGCCTGGTCTCCAATTGTCTTGGATCCCCTTGCCATTAGACCAAGACCTTGCTCTGTCGAGCCCGTGTGGTAGCTGGTGTGCAACGGCCACCCCACGTTAAAAGAATTCACGCACAGGCATCTTCCACCCCTTAAAATGAAGTGCTGGACCTGGAACGTCAGGACCCTCATGGACAACCCCAACAGCGACAGACCGGAACGCCGTACTGCTATCGTTGCCCGGGAGCTCAGACGTTACGACATATCAAACAGCGGAAGGTGCGCATGTCAACCCCAGCACCCCACCCACCCACCCCCTTCAACCACCGTCTGCCCCACCTGTGACAGAGACTGTAGGTCCCGCATTGGACTCATCAGTCACCTGCAAACTCATTTTTAGTGTGGAAGCAAGTCATCCTCGGTTCCGAGGGACTGCCTAAGAAGAACTACCAGTGGAAGTGAAGAGCACTTCGGCCCTCCAATGATGTCACAGGGACCTTCAATGCACCCACATAGGACACCTCAAGATTTCGGCTTTTGGTCAATAGACACTTTCTTTTCTGAAAGAATACCAGTCTGCAAGTTATATCAAAAGTCACCTTTTTAAGAGTAACCATGCTTATAGTGTATAATAAAAACAGAGAATGCTAGAAACGTTCAGGCAGTCATGCAGCATCTGTGAAGAGAGAAACAGTTAATGTTTCAGGTCGATGACCTTTCATCAGAACTGGAAGCGGTTTTACCAGTTTTTAAGCAAGTACCGAGGCAGGGAAAAGGGAGGTGGGCTGGGGGGTGCGCGGAAATAACAGAGGGAAGGTCTGTGATAGGGTGAAAGGCAGGAGAGATTAAATGACAAAAGGGATGATGGTGCGAGGTGGTAATGGAACAAGTAAAGAAACAAAAGATGGGTCTAGAGGAGGTGTAAATGGCAACAGCAGAACCATTACCTGCACCTGTTTTCCAAAAAAATAGGGGCGGTGGTTATGATCTGAAATTGTTGAACTCAATATTGAGTCTGTAAGGTTGTAAATGTGTTTAATCGAAAGATGACGTGCTGTTCCTTGAGCGTGGGTTAAGCTTCATTGGACTTCCACACTGACCTCTCTGTCCTCGGCCTCCTACACTGTGCCAATGAAGCACAACCATTATCCTTTTTGTCATTTAATCACTTCTGCCCGCCACCCTATACTTGTACTTTCCTCTCCCTTCCTCCCCCACCCCGACTTTTCCCCGGCTCCGTACTCAGTGCAGCACTGAGTGACGTAAGAAAACTACTAGGCACTTGGTCTAAGCATTAAACAAAGCTTTAATCAACTGTTTTACAACATGGAGGTCTAGTTGTGTCCTTCACTAGTTCCTGTTAAGAATGTCCTGCGCAAGCTGGGCCCGTGCCCGAGTATTTATACTCTCCCTGGACAGCGCCACCCGCAGGCCGCTCAGTATTATTTCATAAGTCATTTCCACATGAATGACTGATTCATGTCACTGAGCACTGTCGGGGGTGCCGTCTCTCGGCTGAGAGGTTAAACCGAGGCCCCGTCAGCTCGCTCAGGTGAACGTAAAAGATCCCATGGTGCTATTTTGAAGAAGAGCAGGGGAGTTATCCTCGGTGTCCTGGCCAATATTTATCCCTCAAACAACATCACTTAAAAAAAACCAACAGATTATCTGGTCATTATCACATTGCTGTTTGTGGGAGCTTGCTGTGCGCAAATTGGCTGCCGCGTTTCCCACATTATAACAATGACTGCACTTCAAAAAAATTACTTCATTGGCTATGAAGTGCTTTCGGATATCAGGTGGATCCGAAAGGGGCTATAGAAAATGCAAGTCTTTCTTTCTTTTGAAATGGTGGGACTGTCGTGTCTTTCTTGATGCATGAATTAGGATGGCCCAGTGGACTTCCCCATCTGTAAGGCGCTTGTGATTTTTGTGACTCCAAAGCAGCAGTGGGAGATGTTGATGAGACATGCTTCAACTGTGCTGTGGCCTTGCAGAACTGAGGCCGCCGCTGCGGATGCCACTGATGTCGCCTGATGCCCAATGGCAGTCTACAGTTCAGACGGCCATTGCAGCACTGATTCACTGCATCAGCTGGTGACTAATTCTTGACTGGTGTTTCGAGTGAGCGATAGGGGCCCCATCCAAATTTAAACAATGAGGGAATACATCACCTGCAGCAAACTGCTGCTAAAGTCATGATGATAAATGGTTCAGTCTGTAGGACCTAGTTTGTAACGCTCGGCTTGTTATATATTTAAAATAAACACCTGGCGGTAGAACAGTTGCCAATTCCATCATGTCTTTGCCTTAGTTTTATTGGCATCATAAAACTGTACATCAGTTCTCTCTCTCTTAATCAAATAACTTGATGATTGGTTGCATGGCTCATCATCTTATCAGCAATACAATGGGCTGGATTTTCATTGGGCCATGGAGGCGGGATTGGAGGCGTGTGGGTGTTTAAAATCCCGAAATCGGGGGTCCCGACCCCATCCCGCCCCCAACCCGCCTCCATGCCAGTTTCAAAGCAGGCGGGTACCCGGCCCGCACTGGGACCCGCCTCCCCGAGGCGGGAAGGGGATTAGTGCCAATTAACTGCCTGTTAACAGGTAGTTAACAGGCAGTTTTTAGCCTAATCCCTATTTTCATTGTTGAAATGTGGGATTCCCGACAGCTCCAAACCATGCCAAGTTAGTGAGGCGGGCCGTCGGGATGAAGGGCTTGGAGGGGTCGAGATGTCCGGTGTTCAGGCGAGTGATGGGTGCATGAGTGCAGAGGTAAGTGTGTTTGGTCTGTGTAAAGTGTTTAAAGAAGTTCTACTAACCTTTACTTACCTTTACAGCCTTCCTTCCTTCAGGCCTTGGGAGTCCCTCATCTCACCGGCACAGAAAGCAGAATGGCCGCCAGCTGTCAAAATCTGCAGCCTCTGCTTTCTGTTCCGGGGAGATCTCTAAATCATCCTGAGAGGAAGGAATTAACCTGGAGTACAGATTGTCAGTGTTTGACAGCTTCAAACAGCTGTGAAATGCTGATATTTCATCTGTCAAAAGGTCTTGACAGATTAAATTTCAATCTGTGACGTCACCTGTTGCCGGGTGGTCCTTAATTGGCCCGCTGGGCCTGCTGGGCGGGCTCAACAAGGTCAATCAAGTCTAAATCACGTGGGTTGGCTAGAACTCGATGGAGGCGGGACTACAACCCCAAAAGTTGTAGTCCCGCCTCCTACCCGCCTCCTCAATGAAAATCCAGCCCTATGTCTCTTCTATTGAGTGTCATTTCCCTACTTTGTACACTAATTGGCTGTACTGGTGGAATGTCTGATTAGCATATTATGATTGGACAGGCCTGACTCAAAGGGAGAAAAAAAACACATTTGTGCTGCACGGATTTGAGAAAAATGGAGCCAATTATTGCAGAACTGTCAGTTTACAGGGAAAACCTCCAGCAACTCGCCTTGCTGATCCACAGCGCTCAATACATCACATTTGGTGCGCTAACCAGGTGTGGTTTTTTTTATATTCATTCACAGGAAGTGGGCGTCACTGACGAGGCCGGCAGTTATTGCCCACCTCTAATTGCCCTTGAGAAGGTGGTGGTGAGACAACTTCTTGAGCCGCAGCAACTCCGCGTGGTGAAGGTTTGTCGTAGCGGTTTGGTACAACTGCGTGGCTTGCTAGGCCATTTCAGAGGGCAGTTAAGAGTCAACCACATTGCTGTGGGTCTGGAGTCACATATAGGCCAGACCGGGTAAGGACGGCAGATTTCCTTCCCCTAAAGGACATTAGTGAATTAGATGGGTTTTTACGACAATCTGGTAGCGCCATGGTTACCATTACTGATACTAGGGGGGTGATTTTGCCAATGGGGGCGTGTTGGAGGCGGGACTGCTGCTTGTCGGGTTTTAGTCCCGCCTCCATCGATTTGTGGCCAACCCACGCTATTTTCCCTTGGTTGACCTTGTTAAGCCCGCCCAGTGGGCTTAGCAGGCCAATTAAGGGGAAGCCGGTCACAGAGAACGTCAGCGTATGACGTTTCATCTGTCAAAAGTTTTTGACAGATGAATTGTCATCGTTTGACAGCTTTGAGAAGCTGTCAAACACTGACATTCTCTGTTGTTTGGGGGAGTTGAGCTCACACCTCGTGGATCATTAGTCCAGGCCTACGGGATTACTAGTCCAGTAACATAAGCACTATGCTACCATCCCTGTCTGAGGAATGAGCTTTCTGTGTTTAGTTATATCAGTATCACGCACATCTCATAAATATTTATATGAGTCACTTAGTAGGTTGCAATGAAATATTTTCCATTACGCAAATAAATAAACTCATCAGTTGTTTAATAGGGTGCATAGAGTAATGGAATCCAAGATTTATTAGTGTTTTGTTATTGAATTAATTAACTAACCTGTTTGAACCAAAACTATACAGCCTAGAAATTAGGAAATGGGTGCAGGGGTGAGGCTCGAGATGCACCTAATATTAGGCCTCGGGCCTCACTTAAAGGGACCTCACATAAAGGGGCCTCCCTTTCAAGCCCCTTAAGAATTTAATGGCCCGTAATTTCCGATGCCTACGGGTGTGTACGAGCTGTGTACACACCCGTAGGGGCCTCGCAAGCGACGGTTTCAGGCATGCACAGCGCACTTGCTGAAAACCGGCACTTCCGATCTGTCAAGAATCCTCCACCTGCCCTGGAGAAAGGCCTCTGCGGGGGGAGAGTTCCGCTTTCTGGAGAACCTCCGCCCGCAGAAAACACTTAAGAATCTTATGCCTGGTAAAAGTATGCGTAAGGCCTGCTTTTACCAGCATAAGAGTTTAAAAAAGTAAAAAAAATAACCACTCATTTATAATTAAAAAATATTTTTAAAAAGGGAAGTTTATTTTTAGCCCCGTAAAAAACTTAAATTATTTTTTTCAAAAAATTAAATTTTTGTTTAAAATATTTAATGCAATTTTAACTCATTTTAAAAACGTGATGGTTTTTAAAAAATTTATTGAATGTTTTAGTGCCTTTTTTCAGTGGTCCCCATTCATACTTTTGACAGGTCTATCTGTCAAAAGTATGAGGGGGGATTCCCTTCTCCCATTGGCTCCCCATGGCCCACGTGATAGTGAACCGCCTGCGCCCCTGGGATAGCTGGGCCCTGCACAATTCGACTGTGGAGAGGCCCAGGAGTGGAAGAGTCCGGACCTCGGGAGCCCTCAGGTAAGGGCGTAGATTTTTTCCCGATAGGAGGCCTCCGCACGCAGGAAGCCTCCTGTCGGAAATAACGGGCCTATATGTTTCAACGCGATCACCTCTCATTCTTCTAAACTCTCGAGAATATAGACCGAGTCTACTCAATCTCTCCTCACAGGACAATCCCCGCGCCCCCCCCGCCAGGCAATCCCAGTAATGTTGACCCAAAAGTGTCATGAATCCTATCATGACTCATGAAGTAACACTGGGCGGCCAGCTGGTGGCGCCGTCCAAGGAGTATAAATACTCTGGCGTGGGCCCAGCTTGCTCAGGATGTTTCTGTAACCAGGAACGAGTGATGTAACTAGAAATCTCATGGTTTTGAAACAGTTGATTAAATTGATGTACAAAGACTACTGAGCCTTGTTTTATACTCAAACCAAGCACTTAGTAGTCTTTTTACATCAAAAAGGATGGCTAAAAATCAGGAAATAAGGTTTGTTGGGCCGGTGTGGGTGCTCTAGGCAAGATCTTTTAATGATGCAAGGCAGCTGCTGTTCGTATGAAAGCTTATTCCAAGAGCCACAAGTAACTCCAGAAGACCTCATTCTTTGTCAGGTGCTTAAGGTCTTTTTTCTCCTGACCAAGTTGTTCTAAAAAACACCTTCCTGGTTTAATGCTTATTCTGCGATTCACTAAAAAGGTTAAATCAAATATTGAAAGAAATCAGTGACCTAAAACAATTTGGATTATTCATTTATATTTTATGATTCAGTTCGTTGAACAAAAATGTAAATGACTGCCTTTTCTCGGATTTCTCATCAATTTATGATTTATATTAAATTAATAAATGCAGGAATAAATTATGATTGTTTCAAAGAGGGCTGGCTTCATTAAACTAGAAACCTAGCTTCGCTAAGAATGGGGTTATAGCTTAAATAATTGAAATGCTGCTGGGCAGGTTGGTAGCCAGGTGTTTGTTGTGTCGTCTGGTAAAAGGTGCAGATTGTCCTGCGGTCTTGCCCTTCCCCCATTGAGCGATGAGTTTGAATTGAGCTGGTCAGGGCTGTTGAGGCTCTGCAAAGAGTGCAGAGGAGTGCCGCAAGGTTAATGCCCAGTTTAAAATGCCTCAGTTACCCAGACTATTCCAACGCTCTCCTGGCTGGCCTCACATCTTCCACCCTCCGTTAACCTGAGCTCATCCAAAACTCGGCTGCCCTTATCCTACTCACACCAAGTCCCGTTTACCTATTACCCTCCCTGTTCTCGCTGACCTACATTGGCTCCCGCTCTGGCAGTGCCTCAATTTATATAATTCTCACCCTTGTTTTCAAATCCCTCCATAGCCTCACCCTTCCCTATCTCTGTGACCTCCTGCAGCCCTACAACCCCCCAGGATCTCTGCGCTCCTCCAATTCTGACCTCTTGCACATCCTCTATTTTCATCGCTCCACCATTGGCAGCCGTGCCTAGCTGCCTAGGACCTGAGCTTTGAAATTCCCTCAATAAACCTCTCTGCCTCTCTCTCCTCCTTTAAAACGCTCCTTAAAACCTATCTCTTTGACCAGGCTTTTGGTCATCTGTCCTAAAATCTCCTTAAGTGGCGCGGTGTCCCAAATTTTGTTTGATAATGTTCCTGAGAAGCGCCTTGGGACATTTTACTACATTAATGGCACTATATGATTGCAAGTTGTATCTGTATGTCTGCCCACTTGTCTCTCTTTAGTCTTGGCCATATATCTGTTTCTAGCCATCAGTCTATCTAACTATGTAAACATCCATTTCAGGAAAAGGAGAGTATATGGAACCTGTATAAATATTTGGGGCTCCATATTATATTGGTTAGACTTACTTTCAGTGAATTACATCCTCATATTCAATGTGTGTGGGAAACAGATGAGAACTGAAGGTAATTCACTGACCATAAGGGAAGTAGGGTTGATAGAGCATCCTTGTCCACAGTGGAAAGACTCGAGCTGATTGCACAACATAAGGAAACATCTGTTTGAAGAGACTGCATTTTTTGGTCTGGTGGGCACCGCTCTTTATTCTAGCTTCGTACAGTCTATGATACCAGATGTTGTCTCTTCACAGAGTTTCTTTTTAATATTGATCATTCAACCTCGTCAGGTAAACTGGAAGGCATTAATTAACGTAACCATTTTTTCTCCAGAAATTTAAGGCATTGTAATAGATTCATAAAATCCTAGAAGTTTACGGCACAGGAGGAGGCCATTCGGCCCATTGTGTCTGTGCCGGCCGAAAAAGAGTTATTCAGCCTAATCCCACTTTCCAGCTCTTGGTCCGTAGCCCTGAAGGCCATGGCACTTCAAGTGCATATTCAAGTACTTTTTAAATGCGATGAGGGTTTCGGCCTCGACCGCCCTTTCAGGCAGTGAGTTCCAGATGGTGAACATGATTGTCACATGATGAACACATGTCGGACACAATCGCTGAGTCACTCCACATGTTGGGGGCATAGTTCTCAGGTGCTAATTAAACACGGAATGGGGGAATCAAACCTGGAAATTTATCAGTCAGTAGGGCTCAGTTCCATACCACCCTAGAATGAGTCAGCAGCTTTTAAGGCGAAGAAGAATCGACAAACATGAATGGTTCTTATTGATGTGCCTCAATGAATCCGAGACTCAATGTTAACGGAACAAAGCAAGGCTTTTATTAACTCAGAAAGTAATACACATTGGAGAAGTGTCTCTCATCCAGAGATCTGCTGTACTGTCTGAGAGACACGCTGGGGCTTGCTTAAGTAGGGGCCAGGTATGGGCGGAGCCCTACACACAATACAATCCAGGTAAGGAAATGAAACTGAAACTAAACTAAACACAGAGAATACAGTGCCTGATGAATGGCATATTTCATCACACTTATCATCATGCACATTCGCCTCCGAGTCAGAAGGGTTGTGGGTTCAGTCCCACTCCAGAGACTTGAGCGCAAAAAATCAAGGTGGCTATTCCAATGCAGTACTGAAGGAGTGCTGCACTGTTGGATGTGCCGTCTTTCAGATGACCCGTCAGTTCTCTCAGGAACGACGTAAAAGATCCCACGGCACTATTTTGAGGAAAAGCAGGGGAGTTCTCCCCAGTGTCCTGGGGCCAATATTTATCCCTCAATCAACATCACTGAAATAAAGAGTAGATTTGCCTTTCTAAATCTAGGCTTCATTAACCTTAAAAACCCAGCAGCACATCTTCAACACCCAGTCCCAACCAAGGCTGTAGAGAACTGAATTTAAGATGGCCACCACAAATCACATGACATCAACTACCAATGAGTTTACAGCATACATCTCAAGGCAGGAAACAGACAACCAATCACAATACTTCTTACAAAACAAGAATAATCACCACAATCACTAAAACAGATTATCTGGTCATTATCACATTGCTGTTTGTGGGAGCTTGCTGTGTGCAAATTGGCTGCCGCGTTTCCTACATTACAACAGTGGCTAGACTTCAAAAGTACCTCATTGGCTGTAAAGGACTTTGGGACGTCCTGAGGCCATGAAAGGCGCTATAGAAATGCAAATCTTTCTTTCTGTCATTCTTTACATCTGAGCCAGTGGGAGATTTTGAGAATTTTTCTTGACAAGACCCTAACAAAGACAGTGCACCAGATCCGATCCAGGAAGTGTTGAATAATTTGAAACCTGCTCCATGCCAAAACAGTCCCTAGGATCTTTATTCTGTTGAATCTCGCCAAGTTGCCTCTCTCAACAGATGTTTGCATTACTGCCAGTAAATATGCTAGCCTTACAGAAAGACTGCAGCACGCGCACAGAATAATTCATTTTAACAAAAAGGGCGGAAAGCAAAATATCGTTCTGGCAAAACGAGTAAGTTTGCTGTTGATCATTTAATAGCTGATACTGTACCAGGATGGCACAGTGGGCATTACCGAGGCTCTCTGGATTGGCATAAAAGAGCTATAATATCTGAGGAATTATGAGCTGATGCATTTTTAATGCAAAGTTTTCATTCATTATAAGAGGCATTCTGTTTTACACACCAAGCGTAAGTATGAAGAAGATGGAATTTTTGCCTAGTGCATCATAGAAAAAAATAATATAGATCTTATAATCTTTGTAACTGGAAATTTTGTTGTGAGGTTGAATTACCATAAATATTCATCTGAATTTTAATGTATTTTCCTTTTAGATGCACATCTCTATCCCTCTTGCTTTTTTGTTTGTAATAGTTTCACATAATATGCATCTTAAAAAGAAAGAACTTGCATTTCTATTCTTCTTAGGCAGTCCCTCGGAGCCGAGGATGACTTGCTTCCACATTAAAAATGAGTTTTCAGGTGACTGATGAGTCCAATGCGGGACCCACAGTCTCTGTCACAGGTGGGGCAGACGGTGGTTGAAGGGGCAGGTGGGTGGGGTGCTTGGGTTGACGTGCGCTCCTTGCGCTGCCTGCGCTTGGCTTCCGCTTGCTCCCAGTGAAGAGACATTTCTACAGCACCTTTCACAACCTCAGGACATCCCAGAGCGCTTTACAGCCAATGAAATACTTTTTGAAGTGTGGTCACTGTTGTACTATGGGAATAAGTAAATGGTTGGTATGAAAACTTTCCTTTGACTTCAGAGGAGAGCAAAATCAGACTGGGTGTAAAACAGACTCGCTTCATTGTAGTTCTGGAGAATTAGTTGGTGGAGTTGATCGTGTTGGTTCTCGGCCTTGACCTTTCTCTCCCCTTTTCTCGAGAGCGCTGAATCGTATTTCTACTAGTGGTGCTCTGTCATTAAGCGCAGCAAGCCACTCCTCCCGTGTGAGCCTGGACAGCGACTGTCAGTAGGCTGTTCAACCACAGGGGGCACCACAGTAGATCCCAATCTTGTCCTTACCTGATGCTCGCTCACACTTGCAGGAGTCACTACGTAGCAATTAGATACAGGAGCCTTGGCTGATTGTTTTTTATTACTCGTTCCTGTGATGTGGGCATCGCGGGCAAGGCCAGCATTTATTGCCCATCCCCTAATTGCCCCTTGAGAAGCTGGTGGTGAGCTGCCTTCTTGAACCGCTGCAGTCAGTGCGGTGAAGGTGCTCCCACAGCGCTGTTAGGGAGGGAGTTCCAGGATTTTGACAAAGCCACGATGATGCACGGCTGATATACTCCCAAGTCAGGATGGTGTGTGACTTGCAGGGGAACTTGGAGGTGATGGTGCTCCCATGAGCCTGCTGCCCTTGTTCTTCCGGGTGGTAGAGGTCACCGGTTCGGGAAGTGCTGTCGAAGATTTCCATCCCTTCGTAGCCCAAAGACACTTTGACCAATTATAGCCCTGGCACGCCCACCCAGCTGAGGCCAGTTAACGCATTTCAGCTCAGACCTGTTCTACTGGTGGCGAGATTCCGTGCAGCTTGCGATTTTCCTTCCAAGTTGGAACCTGTGGATGTTAAAATTAAACAATTGGCCTTTTGTAGCATAATTGAGCCTATGGCTAAGAGGGGCAACCTAACTTACCTGCTACCCTGCCATCTGAAAGTGTGCTAGCACCAGTTGTTTGTGGTGGTGTGTCACGTCGAAATTATAACTTCCAAAGTAGCGCCACTGAGGGGGTGAAAGCCCACTATTTTATCCTTGTTTCTGCTTCCTGTGTCAGCTGTGGCTCAGTGGGCAGCACTCTCACCTCTGAGTCAGCAGGTTGTGGGTTCAAGTCCTACTCCAGGGACTTGAGCATAAATATCCAGGCTGACACTCTGAGGGAGTGCCGCACTGTCAGAGGTGCCGTCTTTCAGATGAGACGTTAAACTTAAGCCCCGTCTGCTTTCTTGGGTGGACATAAAAGATCCCATGGGACTATTTTGAAGAAGAACAAGGGAGTTATCCCCGGTGTCCTGGCCAATATTTATCCCTCAATCAACATAACAAAAGCAGTTTACCTGGTCATTGTCACATTGCTGTTTGTGGGAGCTTGCTGTGCGCAAATTGGTTGCTGCGTTTCCCACATTACAACAGTGACTACACTCCAAAAGTACTTAATTGGCTGTAAAGCACTTTGAGACGTCTGGTGGTCGTGAAAGGCGCTATAGAAATGTAAGTCTTTCTTTCTTCCCTTCACTATAATTAATTAGACAGGAATTTCTTCCCACGAGCTATTATACTCAGCAAGTTCTTACAGACTTGTTTAAACTGCATATGCCAGCATGACACTATTACCTTGCATTGTGCATTGCAAGAGCTAACAGTGAGGAGACCTCCTGAGGTACCAGAGGGTGGAACCATACTTCACTGGTGCTCCAGGAGAGAGAGGAAGAAAATCGGAGGAAAAATAAAACACAATGGCCCAAATTTTGCAGTGGGTAATGATGGTCGGTGTTCGCCGTCATTATCCCTCTGAAACTGACCGTAACTTCAGAGTTTAGCACAAGCGCAGATAAACACAGAAATCCTGAAGTTGCGGTCAATCATTCCCTGCTCCGCCACAGGCTGCACTGTGGAACTCCTCAGAGCTGGCAATCAGTCAAATCACTTGAACTGACAAAAACATCCCCTTTTCCACTCTAATATCGCTGTTAAACACTGGAATAAAAAGTTAAGCCTTGTTGGAATAGGTGTAACTGGGGTTTTAATAATGTATTGACTGATGAACAACCGTTCTGGCCCTGAAAAACTAATTTTATATTTGTAGAATGTCAAATTTCTCCATTACAATAAAATGACTAGATTTTTCAAAGAATAAAAATATTTTTGTGTTTTTTTTTAAAGTTTGTTTATGATATTTCAGCTTCCACCTTAACCCCAGATGTATGTCCCAATCTTTACTTCACTCTCGGTAAAAATTTTAAAAAGTGAATTGATAATCAATGCTTTTTATTTCCTGGTTTGCTGCCTGTGCGAATTCTTCAGTGTGATTGGCTGCTTAGACAGCTTGATGACATCACTGCTGCTGTGCACTGGAGATTCTCTATAGGCAGCGCTACAATCAAATTAAGGTTGAGAAAGCTAAAGTTTTCGCCACAGAGATCGCAAGATCTTTGTGGGCAGCTTTCTTCGAGTTCAGCAGCAAACATCATCGCTTCGCTGCTGACTGTAAATACTGGGCCAATGACCCTGAAAGTACATTTATCAAATATTAACAGATGAAAATTTAAATGATGAAATTCCTTTTGTCCTTTATTTTAAAAGGGGCATTAACCGGTTTTAGCATTAATAAGTAATATCTGCGCACCACATTTCAAATCCAATAATGCTGGCGACTGAAGGGAAGGGTTATAAACAGTGTTTAGCTTTTCAGTACAAAGACAATATTCTTTACTGTTGTTATTACAGTAGTTAATTTTAGACTGGGAGATAATCAATGGAAATACATGCATTACTCCAAAGATTGATTTGGGTTCTTTTTACAATAGTTATTGATCTGAACACTGAAATAATAATGAAAGAGATTTCAAGTAAAGTGTGAATCGTTTTTGGCTTTTGATTGGTTTCCACAAATTGATTCGTGTACGAGACTGTGGCGCATTAGAGAACCAGGATAGGTAAAAGCGTGCAAGTCCCACACTGAGATCACTTCGATTCTTTAGTGAATGGGCAACATACCTCTTTCTATGTGTTGCTGTTCTCAATTTAGGGAAATGGCCTGTCCCAAAATAACACGGTTACAGTTTGGGTTTTGGCGACACAGGTTTCTCGTTCTAAAGGCCTGATGGTTTACAGCAGGAGTCCCTGTGGTTGGGAAGTTCTTCAGAGCTGTGCCTGCTGCTGTGGGAATTGGATAGCCGGCACAGACACGATGGCCCGAATGGCCTCCTTCTATGCTGTATGATTCTATAATTCTATGACTGGCTTTTTTTTTCCAGATACTTAGAAACATAGAAGATAGGAGCAGGAGTAGGCCATTCAGCCCCTTGAGCCTGCTCCGCCATTCAATGAGATCATGGCTGATCATCCAAATTCAGTACCCTGTCCCTGCTTTCTCCCCATATCCCTTGATCCCTTTAGCCTTAAGAAATATATCCAACTCCTTCTTGAATACATTTAATGAATTGGCCTCTACTGCCTTCTGTGGTAGAGAATTCCACAGGTTCACCACTCTCTGGGTGAAGAAATTCCTCCTCATCTCTGTCCTAAATGGCTTACCCCTTATCCTTAGACTGTGACCCTGGTTCTGGACTCCCCGGCCATCGGGAACATCCTTCCTGCATCTAGTCTGTCTAGTCCTGTTAGAATTTTATAAGTTTCAATGAGATCCCCTCTCATTCTTCTAAACTCCAGCGAGTATAAGCCCAATCGACCCAATCTCTCCTCATACGTCATTCCTGCCATCCCAGGTATCAGCCTGGTGAATGTTCGCTGCACTCCCTCCATGGCAAGAACATCCTTCCTCAGATGTAGAGAAAGCTGCCCAAACATTTTGAAGTACTGCTTTAGCAACTAGCTTCCAGGTTACAAATCATGCACCATTCACAGGGTAGAGCAGTAATGAGTTGATAAAGTAGTCCCAAGAAGTCATAAAAGAATGGCTAATGTTTTGGGAAAGCAGGTTCACATTTCAAAACCCACAATTCTGTCTGGGCTCTGACATCACTTCAGCAGCAACAAAAACAACTTGCATTTATATAGCGCCCTTATCGTAGTAAAAACGTCCCAAGGCGTTTCACAGGAGCGATTATCAGACAAAAATTAACACCGAGCCACATAAGGAGATATTTGGACAGGTGACCAGAAGCTTGTTCAAAGAGGCAGGTTTTCAGGAGTAACTTAAAGGAGGAAAGAGAGGCAGAGCAGTTTAAGGAGGGAATTTCAGCGCTTAGGGCCCAGATGGCTGACGGCACGGCCGCCAAGGGTGGGGCGATGAAAGTGGGAGAAGTGGAAGACATCAGCAGACCACTGGGTACGTAAATTAGCATTTTAAACACACTGGTCTAGAAATCCGTTGGCGCCTAAGTGGCCCAAATGGCATGTGTCGGTCACACGTATATTCGGCGCTGGAGGAGCGCTGACCACCATATTGGCAAAGGCTCCTAAAGGGCCCTCACCTGAAGCAGACATTAGGCCCTTTGCATATGCAAACAGTGGTTCAGTGGGGAGCACTCAGAAGGTCGTGGGTTCAAGTCGCACTCCAGAGACCTGAGCACAAAAATCTAGGCTGACACTTCAGTGCAGTCCTGAGGGAGCGCCGCACTGTCAGAGGTGCCGTCTTTCAGATGAGATATTAAACCAAGGCCCCATCTGCCCTCTTGGATGTAAATGATCCCATGGCACTATTTCCATGGGAATACCCTATCTTGCCTGCTTCCCATTGCCTAGTTCGGAGGATCGGGAAGCAGGTACCGTGACTGCTGCGTTTGCCGCATAGCCCCAGGAGACCAGGGGAGCGTCGCAGAGGCATTTTACCCTCAAGGAAGACACACAATGGGCCATCGGAACTTCTCCTACATTTCACAAAAGGTTCAATTGTGCTCCGCTGGAATTTGTGGTAAAAGAAACCTGGAATGTTAAAGACTTTGAATTGGCCTTAGTTGAACTTAAATAACGTTTTTGTTTTATTCATTCTCGAGATGTGGCCATCGCTGGCAAGCGACCATCCTTAGTTACCCTTAACTGAGAGGTTTGCAAGGCCGCTTTAGAGGGCAGTTAAGAGTCAACCACCTCGGTGTGGGTTTGGAGTCACAAATAGGACGTACCGGTTAAGGACGGCGGGTTTCCTTCCTTAAAAGACGTCAGAAATAACGTGAATGAGGAAGAGAGGAAAATAAATTACTTTTTGTTTGTCTATGAATCACATTGTGTATGTATCTGAGGCTCCCGCTGCTATCTCATTGTCTGGCAGGTAAGAGATGGCTGGAATGATAGATGGGTTTAAACTAAATTGGCAGGGGGTGGGCAACAGCATATAGAAGTAGAAAAGAGGAATCAGGTGCATAAAGAAGGGAGAGTGTTGGATAGTACTAGAGAAGGAAGTAGTACCATATTAGGTAGGAGCAGACAAAGAAGGACTACGAGGAATACAAAGACAGGTTTGGAATGCATGTATGTAAATACACAAAATGTGGTGAATAAGGTTGGTGAGCTACAAGCACAATTAGCCATGTGGGAATATGATGTAGTGGCAATAATGGAAGTGTGGCTTAAAAATGGTGAGGACTGGGTGCTTAATATTCACGGATACAAGGTGTTCAGAAAAGATAGGGAAAGAAAAAAGGGAGGTGGGGTGGCAGTACTGATTAGGGAAGATATTGTAGTGTTGGAAAGAGAGGATGTCCTTGAGGTGGCAAGGACAGAATCCATTTGGTTAGAGTTGAGAAGCAAAAAGGGTATGATCACACTATTGGGGGTATTCTATAGGCCTCCAAATAGTGAGAGAGAGAGAGGAGCAAATCTGCAGGGAAATCACAGAGATGTGCAAGAACTATATATTGGGGGACTTTAATTACCCAAATATTGATTGGGATAATGTTAGAGTAAAGGGAAAGGAGGGGGAGGAATTCTTGAAATGTATTCAGGAGAACTTCCTTGACCAATATATTCTCAGCCCAACTAGGTAGGAGGCATTGCTGGATCTGGTGCTGGGGAATGAGGTGGGCCAAGTGGACCAAGTGTCTGTGGGAGAACACTTGGGTAAGAGTGATCATCGTATCATAAGGTTTAGATTAGTAATGGAGAAGAGCAAGGAACAATCTAAAGTAGAACTTCTAAATTGGAAGAGGGCTAACTTCAATGGGATGAGAGGTGATCTAGCCAGGGTAAAATTGAACCAAAGATTGACAGGAAAAACTGTAACGGAACAATGGGTGATCTTTAAGGAGGAGATGTTTCAGGTACAGGCTAGGTACATTCCAACAAGAGGGAAGGATAGGGGAACCAAAGCCAGGGCTCCTTGGATGACAGGGGAGATAGGGAATATGATGAAACAAAAAATGAGGGTGTATGATGCATGTCAGGTGAATTCTTCAAGTGAGAACCAGACCAAATACATTGGGCCAGTAATTCCGGTCCCAATGCGTGAGTACGGACGGGGTACTCACGCGTGGGCCCGTTGGAAGTGCCGGATTTCAGCATGCACAGCGCATGCGCAGGAAACCGGCATTTCCTCCAAGGGTTTCAGAGGTCCAATGCGTGCGCTCAGCACTCTGCGCGCACGCGTTGACCTTCCTTCTTTTTGACAGGTTTGCCCGTGTGCAAGGGCCTGAACTTTTTACACATATGAAAAGGAGGCGTAAGGACTGGATTCTTGAAGGTAAGTGGTCTATTATTTAAAATTATTACATTTTTTCCACAGCTTCATTGTTTTTAAGGACTTTACAGTAAGGTAAGTTTATTTTTAGACCCGATTTATTAAAAAATTATTTTTTTCAAAAATTTTATTAATTGTTTAAAATAGTTTTTTAAAAGTTATTTATAGTTTATTTAATTATTGGGATGTTTTTTTAAATTTTATTTAAAGTTAAACTAGTCTTTTGGGCGCCCGTACTTTTCATGAGTTTGACAGTTCTTACTGTCAAACTCATGAATGAAGTTTCCCCTCCCCTGATTGGCTGCACAGTGCTCACCTGATCCCAGCCGGCACATCACACTAACTACGCCACTGGATCAGGTAAGCACATCGCGCCGACATCTGAACCGGGCCAGTGACAGGAATTCCAAGCAGGCCCAGGCTTCAGATGTCGGCGCGCCGGGTGAGTGCACATCGGGGGCTTGCACACGCGGCAAGCACCCGATCCTAATTTCTGGCCCAATAAGTTGAGAGGGGAAGTGAAGAGGAAAATAAGACTGGCAAAGAGAGAATATGAGAATAGAATGGCAGTTAACATAAAAGGGAACCCAAAAATCTTCTACCGGCATGTAAACAGTAAGCGGGTAGTAAGAGGCGGGGTGGGGCCTATTAGGGACAAAGAAGGTGATATATCCTTAGAGGCACAGGGCAAGGCTAGAATACTCAATGAGTACTTTGTATTGGTGTTTACTAAGGAAGAGAATGCTAACAAAATATCGGTAGAAGCGGAGATGGTAGAGGTAATGGATGGGGTGAAAATTGATGGGCAGGATGTACTGGAAAGGCTGGGTATGCTTAGTGGATAAGTTGCCTGGTCCGGATGGCTTGCATCCCAGGTTGCTAAGGGAAGTGTTGGGTGGAGATAGTGGAAGGGCTTGCCATAATCTTCCCTAGATACGGGGGAGGTGCCAGAGGATTGGAAAGTGTCAAATGTGACACTCTTGTTCAAGAAAGGGTGTAAGGACAATCCTAGTAACTACAGGCCGGTCAGTTTAACATCGGTGGTGGGTAAGGTTTTAGAAACAATAATCAGGGAAAAAATTAACAGGTACTTGGAGAGGTTTAAGTTAATTAAGGTGAGCCAGCACAGATTTGTAAAAGGTAGATCGTGTTTGACTAATCTAATTGAATTTTTTGATGAAGTAACAGAGAAGGTTGATGAAGGGAATGCAATGGATGTTGTCTTTATGGATTTTAAGAAAGCGTTTGACAAAGTACCACATAAAAGGCTGGTTAACAAAATTGAGGCTCATGGAATAAGAGGGTCAGTGTCAGCTTGGATAAGAAATTGGCTTAAGCACAGAAAACAGCGCGTCGTGATAAATGGTTATTTTTCAGACTGGAGGATGGTAGGCAGTGGTGTTCCCCAAGGGTCAGTGCTAGGATCACTGCTTTTTTTGATATATATAAATGACCTGGATATTGGAATACAGAGTAAAATTTTAAAATTTGCCGATGATACCAAATTTGGAGCTATGGCAAACAGTGAGGAGGATGCTAATCGATTGCAACAGGACATAGAAAGGCTAGCAAAATGGGCAGACAAGTGGCAGATGGAATTTAATACAGAGAAGTGTGAGGTGATGCATTTCGGCAGAAGGACCAGGGAGAGGCAATATACATTTAATGGCACAGTCCTTAAGAGTGTGCAGGGACCTGGAGGATCAGGTGCATAGATCTTTGAAGGTGGCAGGACATATTGGGAGAGTAGTTAGCAAAGCATATGGGATCTTAGGCTTCATAAATAGAGGTATTGAAGCAAAAGCAGGGAAGTTATGGTGAACCTTTATAAAGCTCTGGTTAGGCCACAACTAGAGTATTGCATCCTGTTCTGGTCACTACACTTTAGGAAGGACGTGAAGGTCCTTGAGAGGGTGCAGAGGAGATTTACCAGAATGGTTCCAGGAATGAGGGATTTTAGCTACAAGCTTAGGTTAGAGAAGCTGGGGATGTTCCCCTAGGAGTAAAGGAGGTTGAGGGGAGATTTGATAGAGGTGTACAAGATTATGACAGGTTTGGATAGGCTAGACGGGGAAAGGCTGTTCCCATTAGCTGATGGTACAAGGACTAGGGGACACAGATTTAAGGTTTTGGGCAAGAGGTACAGGCGGGATGTGAGGAAGAACTTTTTACACAGCGAGTGGTGATGACTTGGAACTCGCTGCTGATGAGGGTGGTGGAAGCAGAGACGATCAATGATTTCAAAAGGAAATTGGACAGGCACTTGAGGGAAATAAACTTGCAGGGTTAAGGGGATAGAGCGGGGGAATGGGGCTGACTGGATTGCTCTACAGAGGGCTGGCACGGACTCAATGGCCTCGTTCTGTGCCGTAATGACTCCATGGGGTAAAACTTCGGTCACGCATCCTTTGGGGCGCTAACTTCGCCAGGGCGCTACTTTTAGCTCCCCAAAAAAATTAGCGCCCTCACGCCATAAATTGAGTGGTAGCGCCCCAAGCAGGAGGTGGGGCGCTACTGGAAGCGCTCACCCTCCTTCCGGGGGTGTTACCAATCAATATCGTGGTGTTACGTGCATCAGCAAGTGGTGTGCTGGGTTGACCGATCGCGGCCGATACCCAGCATGAGGAAACGCAAGGGGGCAAGTGCTGGTAGGCGGCCAAAAAAAAATGGTTGCCTGGCACCTGCCCTTTCATTTGCACCGCCGCGGCGGCCAAAACACCACCCTGACCCTGTCGGACATATCGTCCGGCGGTAGGTCAGGGGTGTAGTGTATGTACCCGTCTACCTTTAAGAGAACTATTGTATGTAACCGTTCACCTTTAAGAGAACTACTTTAGGTGTGGCACTACTTGTTTGGCTTCTGTATACTGTAATACCGACGGTGACCACACCGGTATATAAGTGTTGTGGCATGATTCCTTGGGCAGATTCGCCCTGACCTTCGGATAGTAAAGACCTGTTTGTTTGTTATTCCTGAAGTCTGTGCCGTTATTAACTGTACAACCCACAGACTTTACAAGGGGGCGCAACCGAAGTTTGCGGCTGGGGCGCTGCGCATGGCGATGATGTCATCGCCGGAGGCGCAGTGCCTCAGGGTGCAACCGGCTACCGCCGCCGCTAATCTCCTGCTGAATTTTGCGGGAGGCGTTAGTGGCGCCGTGCCCAGGCGCTAGGGGCTTTGCGCCCCATTAGCCCGCCGCCCACCCCCCGTGCCTTATTCAAGAAGGCGGCTCACCACCACCTTTGAGGGCAATTAGGGATGGGCAATAAATGCTGGCCTTGCCGGCGATGCCCACATCCCATGAATGAATAAAAAGAAACTAGGGGGGCATAGTCTCAGGATAAGGGGTTGGCTGAGATGGAGGAGGAATTTCTTCACTCAGGGTTGTGATTCTTTGGAATTCTCTACCCCAAAGGGCTGTGGATGCTGAATCGTTGCGTATATTCAAGGCTGAGATCGATAGATTTTTGAACTCTTAAGATGTGGGGATCGGGCGGAAAAGTGGAACTGATGTAAAAGATCAGCCATGATCTTACTGAATGGCAGAGCAGGCTCGAGGAGCTGTATGGCCTACTCCTGCTCCTAATTCTTATGTTCTTACAATTTGCCACAAATTGGCAATCACCTCAAACAATCTATCAAAACGGCTGATGTGAAGGATGAAAATAGATCAAACTGATGCATTGGGGGGTGGAGGATGAAGGGGCTCGCCACAGTTTTGCGTACAGACTAAAGGGTGTTTTACTCTTCATCTACATCTATATTGTACGGGGCCTTGGTGAGACCACACCTTGAGTATTGTGTGCAGTTTTGGTCGCCTTATCTGAGGAAGGATGTTCTTGCCATGGAGGGAGTGCAGCGAAGATTCACCAGACTGATACCTGGGATGGCAGGAATGACGTATGAGGAGAGATTGAGTCGATTGGGCTTATACTCGCTGGAGTTTAGAAGAATGAGAGGGGATCTCATTGAAACTTATAAAATTCTAACAGGACTAGACAGACTAGATGCAGGAAGGATGTTCCCGATAGCGGGGGAGTCCAGAACCAGGGGTCACAGTCTAAGGATAAGGGGTAAGCCATTTAGGACAGAGATGAGGAGGAAATTCTTCACCCAGAGAGTGGTGAACCTGTGGAATTCTCTACCACAGAAGGCAGTTGAGGCCAATTCATTAAATATATTCAAGAAGGAGTTGGATATATTTCTTAAGGCTAAAGGGATCAAGGGATATGGGGAGAAAGCAGGGACAGGGTACTGAGTTTGGATGATCAGCCATGATCTCATTGAATGGCGGAACAGGCTCGAGGGGCCGAATGACCTACTCCTGCTCCTATCTTCTATGTTTCTAAATTATGCTATACCTGACCGAGGGAGCACTTGATGCTGACACTCCAGGCAAACAGTCGATAATTTTTCATTCCCAGCCACAACATCCCTCAACTGCATGAGCATTAATATTCATTAAACAAATGTACGAAGGCACACTTGTTTAGTAAAAAAAAATATTGAAATTTAATTATTTTAACCGGCATTTTTAAACAATTGTTGTAAAAAACCTCTCCAAAAAATTAAATTATTTCCTATTCATCCTTTCAAAGGGAGCTTTCTGTGTTGCACTCTGTCACCTGACTGTGTGCATTAGCGCACTCGGCTTCCTTCAACATGACAACAAAAACTCCCTTTGTTCGTTCAGTCTGCATTTTAAAGTAACCAGAAGCGAGCGCTTCATATTCTGCCCCCTCATCTATGTCCCAGCCTGTTTCAGAATGCCTGAAATGCATTTACTTCAAAAAAAAGAAAATGACAGCATTGTGGAACTGAGATATTGTCGGCTAATGGCCCCATCACACAAATCGCATGGCAGAATCTCAAGTGGAATTGTAACAGAATCTGTTCTTTTTGCAGAGTTTGGGGACAGGTGCTGGGCACTTGGTTTTCAGGTCCTCGCAGACCTAGGCCTAGAGATTTGTCTCAGGCAGTGGCGCTAACCGGGCGGTATCGGATCGCCCGCCCGTTACACGCAGCGCCGGATATTCAGTCCCATTGCAGTCAATGCAGTGAATATCAGACGCTGCGTGTAACGGGCATCCGATCCGATACCGCCCGGTTAGCACCACCGCCCAAGATGAATTTCTAGGCCTAAGTGGTTCAGCAAACTCTTGTCTCTCTTGTCCCATGTCCTAACTCGTACCAAGTCCCGTTCGCCCATCACCCCTGTGCTCGCTGACCTACATTGGCTCCCGGTTAAGCAGCATCTCGATTTCAAAATCCTCATCCTTGTTTTCAAATCCCTCCATGGCACTTGCCCCCTCCCTAACTCTGTAACCTCCTCCAGCCCCACAACCCCCCGAGATATCAACGCTCCTCTAATTCTGCCCTCTTGAGCATCCCTGATTATAATCGCTCAACCTTTGGCGGCCGTGCCTTCTGTTGCCTGAGCCCTAAGCTCTGGAATTCCCTGCCTAAACCTCTCCGCCTCGCTACCTCTCTTTAAGACGCCCCTTAAAACCTACCTCTTTGACCCTGCCCAAATTTATGCTTATGTGGCTCGGTGTCAAATTTTTTGTCCTAGCACCTTGGGACGATTTACTACGTTAAAGGCACTATATAAATACAAGTTGTTGTTGTTGTTGCTGACACACTGCGAAAGGGTTAAGTTACGTCAAAAGCGATCCCTGGATCTATTATTGGGAAAGAGCAGGGAAGTCGGTTGAGAGCAGTTAACCTCAAAGTGGTACAAGGACTGATGGGGGCCACAGTGGGCTGAATGGGTTCCTGCGCTGAAATTGCTGCAGGGTAGATTTTCAACTTGCCACCTGAGGGTAAAAACTGATGCGCAGATCGGCCGTCCGTTGTAGAAACTGCCGGTTTTCGTTTTCCAGTATCAGCCCCTGGCTCTGTGGCTAGCACTCTCTCTTGCCTCTGAATCAGAAGG
The DNA here is from genome assembly GCF_052327205.1 of Somniosus microcephalus. NCBI lineage: Eukaryota > Metazoa > Chordata > Chondrichthyes > Squaliformes > Somniosidae > Somniosus > Somniosus microcephalus. Next base: position 9,501,149 of record NC_141012.1, read on the forward strand.
CCGTGGGTTCAGGTTCCGCTCCAGAGTCTTAAGCCCATAATCCAGGCTGACACTCCCAGTGCTGTACTGGGGGAGTGCTGCACTGGCGGAGGTGCCGTCTTTCGGATGCGACGTTAAACTGAGGCCCCGTCTGCTCTCTCAGGCGGACGTTTTCGTAGCACTATTTCGAAGAAGAGCAGGGAAGTTACCCCCGGTGTCCCTTATTTATCCCTCAACCAGTATCACTAAAACAGATGATGTGGTCATTTATCAAATTGCTATTTGTGGGAGCTTGCTGTGTGAAAATTGGCTGCTGCATTTCCTACATTACAACAGTGAGCACACATCAAAAAGTAACTTCATTGGCTGTAAAGTGCGTTGGGAGGTCCTGAGGTCGTGAAAGGCGCTATATAAATGCAAGTCTTTCTCTTATATATGTAAAATTGGAGAAAACATTGGCTAACTGAAAGCAAACATGCAGGTGCAGCAAGCAGTTGGGAAGGCAAATGGTATGTTGGCCTTCATTGCAAGAGGATTTGAGTACAGGAGCAAGGATGTCTTACTACAGTTATACAGGGCCTTGGTGAGACCACACCTGGAGTACTGTGTGCAGTTTTGGTCTCCTTACCTAAGAAAGGATATACCTGCCATAGAGGGAGTACAGCGAAGGTTCACCAGACTGATTCCTGGGATGGCTGGACTGTCGTATGAGGAGAGATTGGGTCGACTAGGCCTGTATTCACTAGACTTTAGAATAATGAGAGGGGAGCTCATTGAAACGTATAAAATTCTGACAGGGCTAGACAGACTGGATGCAGGGAGGATGTTTCCCCTGGCTGGGGAGTCTAGAACGAGGGGTCACAGTCTCAGGATATGAGGTAGGACATTTAGGACTGAGATGAGGAGAAATTTCTTCACTCAGAGGGTGGTGAACCTGTGGAATTATCTACCACAGAAGGCTGTGGAGGCCAAGTCACTGAATATATTTCAGAAGGAGATAAATAGGTTTATAGACACAAAAGGCATCAAAGGGTATGGGGAGAGAGCGGGAATGTGGTATTGAGATAGAGGATCAGCCATGATCATGTTGAATGGCGGAGCAGGCTCGAAGGGCCGAATGGCCGACTCCTGCTCCTATTTTTCTATGTTTCTAACATTTCGATTGCAAAAAGAAAGACTTGCATTTCTATAGCGCCTTTCATGACCTCAGGACGTCTCAAAGCGCTTTACAGCCAATGAAGTACTTTTGAAGACCATTCATTGGAGCATTCTGCACTGTTCCAGCGAAGGGTCACTGTCTAAATCATCAGACTGTCTTCATCTTCTGAGATGCTGACAGACCTCCCGTGTATTTCCAGCATTTTCCAATTTTATTTCCGATTTCCTTTTTTTGTTTTTTCTTTTTTATTCTAAAGATAGGAGCAGATCGCTGTCACTTTAAATAGGATTCCACTGGTTTTATTTACAAAGCGTGTATGCTTTTATGTCACAATGTGTAATTTATACTGTTTGCTTGAAAACAATCTGGTCTGGCACAGGTAGTCATAAATCATTTTGCAACATCAGTCACATCAGCATAGTCCATTCCAGTAAACTGCAACTATGTTAAGATCTCCATTTTAGTCTAAATGCAAATACATTAATGGTGGCTGTGAGTTATTCAAAGATTGGATTTGTTACATCTTCAGTGGTTGTGCTTTTCCTCCCCTTTCTGAGGTAATTTCATCCCCTCTCGTTCTGAAGACACTGGGGGTGAAATTGGTCTTCCCCAGTAGCACATGGGGACATGGTGATTCGCTATTGGCCCGATTTGCGCTACTGAGGAAGACCAATTTCACCCCCAGTGTCATGTCCCCGAAATGTCAGCTCAGTGGGTAGCACCATTGCTTCTGAGCTAGAGGGTCGTGGGTTCAAGTCCCACAAAAAGCTAGGCTGACACTCCAGTGCAGTGCTGAGGGAGTGCCACACTGTCAGAGGCGCCGCCTTTCGGATGAGACGTCAAGCCGAGGCCCTGTCTGCTCTTTCAGGTGAACGCAAAAGATCCCATGGCACCATTTCGAAGAAGAGCAGGGGAGTTCTCCCCGGGGCCCTGACCAACATTTATCCCTCAGTCAACATCATTAAAACAGATTATCTGGTCATTATCACATTGCTGTTTGTGGGAGCTTGCTGTGCGCAAATTGGATGCCCACATTACAACAGTGACTACACTTCAAAAAGTACTTAATTGGCTGCAAAGCGCTTTGAGACATCCTGAGGTCGTGAAAGGCGCTATATAAATCATAGAATCATAGAATGGTTACAGCACAGAAGGAGGCCATTCGGCCCGTCGAGCCCGTGCCGGCTCTCTGCAAGAGCACTTCAGCTAGTCCCACTCCCCCGCCCTTTCCCCGTAGCCCTGCAAATTTTTTTCCTTCAGGTACTTATCCAATTCCCTTTTGAAAGCCACGATTGAATCTGCCTCCACCACCCTTTCAGACAATGCACTCCAGATCCTAACCACTCGCTGCATAAAAAAGTTTTTCCTCATGTCGCCTTTGGCTCTTCTGCCAATCACCTTAAATCTGTGTCCTCTGTTCTCGATCCTTTTGCCAATGGGAACAGTTTCTCTCTATCTACTCTGTCTAGACCCCTCATGATTTTGATCACCTCTAGCAAATCTCCTCTTAACCTTCTCTGCTCTAAGGAGAACAACCCCAGCTTCTTTAGTCGGTCCACGTAACTGAAGTCCCTCATCCCTGGAATCATTCTCGTAAATCTTTTCTGCACCCTCTCTAAGGCCTTCACATCCTTCCTAAAGTGTGGTGCCCAGAATTGGACACAATACTCATTGAGGCCGAACCAGTGTTTTATACAGGTTCATCATAACTTCCTTGCTTTTGTACTCTATGCCTCTATTCATGAAGCCCAGGATCTCGTATGCTTTGTCAACCTGCCCTGACACCTTCAACGATTTGTGCACACATACCCCCAGGTCTCTCTGTTCATGCACCCCCTTTAGGATTGTACCCTTTAGTTTATATTGCCTCTCCTCGTTCTTCCTGCCAAAATGTACCATTTTGCACTTTTCTGCGTTAAATTTCATCTGCCACGTGCCCGCCCCTTTCACCAGCCTGTCTATGTCTTTGCAACCCTTTCTTTCAGTCTTGCTTTTACTGCCACCCATCTCCTGAGAAGTATTGCCAGAGACCACAAAGCAGGTCAGCAAACCTCCCTCTGCCAGCCTAGTTTCATGTTTCGAACCAACATTCTTAAAGTTTTGAAGAAGGGTTTGACCCGAAACATCAACTCAAATTTCTCTCCACAGATGTTGCCTGACCTGCTGAGTTTTTCCAGCATTTTCTGTTGTTATTTCTTAAAGTAGGATTGCCTTCATCCAAGAAAAAGGTTCTCGGGAAACATCTTATCTTGCTTCAATGAGAAGACGGGCCATGTGTTATCTTCAACTTGATGAAACCACTTGCATTTCGATGCAGTTGAGATCATTACATTGTATATTTTTTTTGGGTGAATTTATCAGCTCATTAAGGTGAGAGATGTCAGTCCAGGTAAAACGATTTTCACTCCCCCATTGTCAGCATGAAGTACTCCCAGGTCAAATTCTTCTTCTTCTTAGGCAGTCCCTCGGAACCGAGGATGACTTGCTTCCACATTAAAAATGAGTTTGCAGGTGACTGATGAGTCCAATGCGGGACCTACAGTCTCTGTCACAGGTGGGGCAGACAGTGGTTGAAGGGGCGGGTGAGTGGGGTGCTTGGGTTGATGTGCGCTCCTTGCACTGCCTGCGCTTGGCTTCCGCTTGCTCCCGGCAAAGAGACTCGAGGTGTTCGGCGCCTTCTCCTCCACTTTGTGCGGCCTTGGGCCAGGGATTCCCAGGTGTCGGTGGGGATGTTACACTTTTTCAAGGAGGCTTTGAGGGTGTGCTTGAAGCGTTTCCTCGGCCCACCTAGGGCTCTCTTGCCGTGCCGGAGCTCCGAGTAGAGCGCTCGTTTTGGGAGGCTGATGTTGAGCTCTGCTCTGCCACAAGAATATGCCTGAATTACAAACTCGGAAGAGCTCTCTCTGCTTCACCCACATGCATTTTCTACTTTCCACACCAATCATCCTGATGGCCTCTTGGAGCAAAACTGTTAGTGTAGAATTATGAGCAGAATTTTGTGCCCACTAGGAACTCGTTTGCAACTTCCCAAAGTTTATTATATTGAGGACTCTTACGGTTAGCAGACTTTCAAGGCATCAATCTGGGCTGAAGTTTAACTCAGGAAACAAAGATGTAAATATGCTGTGCCCACCTGTCGTCCCACCCAACCTCCCATTGCATTATGAAGATGGAGGGGGAGTCATTTTCAGCTTTCCCTGCCACAGATTCTCAGCCTTGTTTTCAAATTGCTCCACGGCCTCGCCCCTCCTTATCTCTGTAACCTCCTCCAGCCCTACAATTCCCCCCCTCCCCCCACTCCCGAGATCTCTGCGGTTCCTCCAATTGTAACCCCTTGCGTATCCCCAATTTTAATCGCTCCGCCATTGGTGGCCATGCCATCAGCTGCCTGGGCGCAAAGCTCTGGAATTCCCTCCCTCCTCTCTCTGCCCTCCTTTAAGACGCTCCTTAAAACCGACCTCCTTGACTGAGCTTTTGGCCACTAGCCCTATTATCTCCTTATGTGGCTCGATATCAAATGTTGATTGATAAAGCTCCTGTGAAGCGCCTCGGGATGTTTCACTGTGTTAATGGCACCATATAAAAATGCAAATTTTTGTTGTTGTAGAATCTGCCAGATTCTCATCCCCTTGATTTCCTTGGGATGAAAAGCGAGTAGGTTCCGTAATGAGTGGGCGATCTGCCAGGCTACCACCCAAGGAGCAAAGTTAACAATTATCCTTCCCCCAGTGCCCCTTTAAGTTAAAAAGAAATCCATAAGGACTCCATGAAATGCATATTTTTTGCGCACACTCAGGCTACCAGATGGGACCGCGTTGTGCTTTAGAAGACAGGAGTGAAATTTAAAAAAAATTCAATTTAGTTTGCCGTACATCAGAAGCTCCAATGTCTGCCCGACAGATGGTCCTGCTCACTCAGCAACACATCTCCCATCATCATTATACAACGAACGGCAGCTTACGTTTCGGCTGTAAGCACCACTGATGCCCCTCAGCACCCCCGAGCAGTGCTAATGTAAATGGTCTCGACTCAGCTGTGCCAAGGTAAGCCGACTCTGAACGCAGAGGGATACCATATCTGCCTGAGGTGACCCCTGTTTCAGTGGAGCAAGCAAAGAAAAAAGCCAATATAACAACAGAAAATGCTGGAAATACTCAGCAGGCCAGGCAGCATCCGTGGAGAGAGAAACAGAGTTAACGTTTCAGGTCTGGGACCCTTTCTCTCTCCACGGATGCTGCCCGGGCCTGCTGAGTATTTCCAGCATTTTCTGTTGTTATTTCAGATTTCCAGCATCTGCAGTATTTTGCTATTGCTAAAGAAAAAAGCCAATTTGCTACTGATTCCATGGGATCGGGAAAATGGGACAATGGAAAGTCAGGAGTTAAAAAAATACATTTGGGACAAATTAACTTTATGGAAAAACAACTTGCCCTGATTTTAGAATGCAGAGGAGCGATTTTCAGTTTAAGTAAATCGGCTGAGTGGGGGCTGAGCTGTTTCTACCCTAAGGGTTCCATCACCCCCTGTGCTCGCTGACCTACATTGGCTCCCAGTCCGGTAACGCCTCAATTTTAAAATGATCATTCTTGTGTTCAAAATCCCTCGGTGGCCTCGCCCGCCGCTCCCCCCCCCCCTCATCCCTATCTCTGTAACCTCCATCAGCCCTACAACTCTCCGAGCTCTCTGCGCTCCTCCGGTTCTGGCCTCTTGCGCATCCCCGATTTCCATCGCACCACCATTGGCGGCCATGCTTTCAGCTGCTGAGGCCCTAAACTCTGGAATTCCCTCGCTAAACCTCTCCACCTCTTCACCTCTCTCTCCTCCTTTAAGACATTCCTTAAAACCGACCTCTTTGACCAAGCATTTGGTCACCGGTCCTAATAGTGCCTTATGTGGCTTGGTGTCAAGTTTTGTCTGATTTACGCTCCTGTGAAGAGCCTTGGGACATTTTACTGCGTTAAAAGCACTGGATAAATGTAAGTTGTTGTAAGAGGTTGGCGTGGGGCCTGTGCTGTTTTTGTGACCAGGTCTCATTCGTTGTGCTGCCAGCATGAAGCCCGTGGCTCAGTGGGCAGCATTCTCACCTCGTGAGTCAGAGAGTCATGAGCCCAATATCCAGACTGACACTCCCAGTGCGGTACTGAGGGAGCGCTGCACTGTCGGAGGTGCCGCCTTTTGGATGGGACGTTAAAACGAGGCCTCATCTGCTCTCTCAAGTGGATGTAAAAGATTTCATGGTACTATTTGGAAGAAGAGCTGGTGAGTTATTCCCGTTGTTCTGAGCCAATATTTATCCCTCAACCAATATCACTAAAACAGAGTACCTGGTCATTATCACGTTACTGTTTGTGGGATCTTGCTATGCACAAATTGGCTGCCGCGTTTCCTACATTACAACAGTGACCTTCCTTCCTTCCTCCCTTCCTCTCTCTCTCTCTATTAAACACTCCTAGGTCAGGTATAACAATGATCAGACATGACGTTAAATTGCCCTTGCAACCTCCTCAAATCAAATCAAAGCATGGTGTACTTTCTGATTTTCCACATCAGCGTTCCTCGTACTCGCGATAGTCCAGCCAGAGATGTCAATCAGCAGGTTGGTCATTGTAAATATTGTGCCTTAATAACTGTTTCCTTGGATGGACTGGAACAAATCTCTTTATGGCAGAAAGGTTCAAGAAAGGCCTCTTTGCTATAAGGGATAGCCAGCAGGAGATTTGATGCAGCATGGGCTCTTCCATTGGAGTTATTGTTAAATTGCCTCAGGCAGTTTATAAAATGGAAACGGGTGCAAGGGAAAAAACCAATCCCTTTCCCGACATTCATTGTGACAAGACAAAAATAGATTAAAGAGAAATTCACGGCACAAACTGACAGTTGCTACATAACCTGCAAGGCAACCTCTACCAAATCATTGATGTATCTGAGAAGTTTCCATCTTTGAGTGCCTGCATGGTGCCAATTTGTTCAGCTGCCTTCTGCCGCCTGCCGCTGACAGACTGACAGAGACATGAAAGCCTATTAAATCCATTTGGCTCAACACCTATAATTGACACTTACACGACACATTCCTTTCATTTTGATCCCTTGTAGCTCTTTCTATTACTGGGGTGAGGGGATAAGGTTGCAACACTAACTGGTTGCCACAGTAACTTTGAATGCCCAATCTCTGTAATCTCCTCCAGCCCCACAGCACGCCGAGATCTCCGCGCTTCTCCAATTCTGGCCTCTTGAGCATCCCCGATTTTAATCGCTTCACCTTTGGTGGCCGTGCCTTCAGCTGCCTAGGCTCTAAGCTCTCCGCCTCTCTCTACCTCTCTTTAAGGCGCTCCTTAAAACCTACCTCTTTGACCAAGCTTTTGGTCACCTGCACTAATATCTCCTTATGTGGCTCAGTGTCAAATTTTGTTTGCTAACCCTCCTGTGAAGCACCTTGGGACATTTTACTACGTTAAAGGCAAGTTGTTGTTGTTGGTTGTTGTCCATTGCCGTGGAAGTTAAAGCTATGATGTTGACAAAAGCTAGGCTGAGATTTTTGTGGAACTTTATTTTATCTCAAGCATGTATTTAGACACCTTAACGGTCACATTTGTTTCCACTCTTCTGAAGGCACAGATTCAGGCTGAATTACAGTTCCATGGATGACAACAGCCATCTATCATTACACTAAAGTGGCCATTCTTTATGGATGAATCTTCACGGTGAATGTTGGTAGGGTATTGAACAATGAGAATGATCGCAGCCAAGCCCAACCCTGTCTCCTTTAGGTAGCCACATATGAGCCCTTCTGACTTGTCGTCAGTAGTGATCGGGAGCAGGAGCCTTAGGTGAACTTTTTTTTCTTCCTTTCTCTAACTCAGAGGGTACTGAAACCAATTGTAGTTCCCCTTCTATCACCCCAGCTGAGATGATCAAACTCAGCACAGCCCAGGGATCGTACTTGGGCCTCTCCAGCTGTGGCCCAGTGAGCAGCACACTCGCATCTGAGTCAGAAGGTTGTGGGTTTGAGTCCCACTCCAGAGACTTGCACACATAAAGCTCAGCTGACACTCCAGGGCAGCCGGAGGATCTGTCAAGACCATTCTTGGCAGATCGGAAATGCCGGTTTCCAGCGCATGCCTAAAACCGGCATTTCCGATGTCCCTACGGGTGGGTGCACAGCGTGTACCCACCCGTCGGGATCGGAATATCCAGCCCAATGTAAATGAACCGAAAAAATAGCAAACTGAATTCATGAAGGGAGCCTTTGCAGCACCTACCTCAGAGTGAAGGGTCATAATCACCACACTGAGGCTCAAGGCTGTCCTATTAATGCCATCAGAGCTCATTGTCTACATGAGCAGGTAGGCAGGGGTCTTGGTTTAATGGTGCACCTGAAAGATGGCACCTACCAACAGTGCAGCCCCTCCCCTCGGTATCTGCACTGGCGAGTCAGCCTGGATTAAGTGTTCAAGTCCTGCAGCGGGGCTTGAACCCACGACCTTCGGTGAGTCAGAAGGTGAGGCTGCTACCCACTGAGCCAAACAGACACGATGAAAATGTGTTGTGTACTGACATATCCTGCCAGGCACACGTAACATTGCCTAAGTGAGAGCAGCAGAGGCCTGTTATGTACTCAACCTGGATCTCTGCCCACGTGAGGAATAAAATGTTCCAAGCAAAGACTATTAATGTTTTTGTTTGACAAAGTCTAAGGTGAGAATAGACAGAAACAGAGTAAGTTCTGACCTTAATAACAACAGAAAATGCTGGAAACACTCAGCAGGTCAGGCAACATCTGTGGAGAGAGAAATAGAGTCAACGTTTCAGGTCAAAGACCCTTCGGCATAGCTGCTGGTTTTCTGTACAATGGTTGCTGCCCAGAAATATGGATGGGCGGCGCAGACACGATGGGCCGAAGGGCCTCTTTCTGTGCTGTAAAACTCTAAAAAAAAAAAAAAAAAAAAAAATATCTCCCTACTGGACTACTGACATCCAGCTCTGGTGACGGAACAGGAAAAATAACATGAGAAACGTGCATCGCTCGAGTACCCTAACTCAGGGGTATACAACTGGCAGTCCCCGAGCCCTGGGGAGGGTAGCAGCAATGGGGGAGGGAGCAATGCATGTAGCACTGGTGGAGGTAGCTGCACTGGGGAGGTGGCAGCACTGGGGGAGGCACCACTGAAAGGGGGTGACTCTGGGGCAGGTGGCGGCATTGGGGGGGCAGCACTGAGGAGGGGGGCTTTGGGGGGGCAGCACTGAGGAGGGGGGCTTTGGGGGGGCAGCACTGAGGAGGGGGGCTTTGGGGGGGCAGCACTGAGGAGGGGGGCTTTGGGGGGGCAGCACTGAGGAGGGGGGCTTTGGGGGGCAGCACTGAGGAGGGGGGCTTTGGGGGGGCAGCACTGAGGAGGGGGGCTTTTGGAGAGGGCAGCACTGAGGGGGCAGCACTGGGGAGGGCAACCACTGAGGAGATGGCAGTGCTGGGGGGAGATGGCAGCACTGGGGGTAGGGGGGCAACCACTGGATGGGTGGCTCTAGGACCATCACTGAGGGGAGCAGGATTGAGGGAGGCAGCAGCACTGGGAGGCAGACCTGGGGGGGCGGCACTGAGGGGGCAGCGCTGGGAGGCAGACCTGGGGGGGCGGCACTGAGGGGGCAGCACTGAGGAGGAGGCTCTGGGGAGGGGGCAGCACTGAGGGGGCAGCACTGAGGGGGCGGCACTGAGGGGGCGGCACTGAGGGGGCAGCACTGAGGAGGTGGCTCTGGGGAGGGGCAGCACTGAGGGGGCAGCACTGAGGGGGCGGCACTGAGGGGGTGGCACTGAGGGGGCAGCACTGGGGAGGTGGCTCTGGGGAGGGGGCAGCACTGAGGGGGCGGCACTGAGGGGGCGGCACTGAGGGGGCAGCACTGGGGAGGTGGCTCTGGGGAGGGGGCAGCACTGAGGGGGCAGCACTGAGGGGGCGGCACTGAGGGGGCGGCACTGAGGGGGCAGCACTGGGGAGGAGGCTCTGGGGAGGGGGCAGCACTGAGGGGGCGGCACTGAGGGGGCGGCACTGAGGGGGCAGCACTGGGGAGGAGGCTCTGGGGAGGGGGCAGCACTGAGGGGGCGGCACTGAGGGGGCAGCACTGGGGAGGAGGCTCTGGGGAGGGGGCAGCACTGGAGGGCAGCACTGAGGGGGCAGCACTGGGGAGGTGGCACTGAGGGGGGCGGCACTGAGGGAAGGGGCTATTGCTGTGGATCAGCATGGTGTCAGTGCAATTGGTTATAGGGAAGCGAGTCTGGAGAGTAGCACTTGCCAAGAAGCTAGGGAACCCAAATCATTAACTTGAGCTGCTTATCTGATCCTGAAAATATAGATAGATGATACAATTAAACTCTGGGAACTGCTATCCCATAAAGTGCAATATCCACTGGGTCACTCTTCCATCTATCTGTCTGGAACACAAACTAAAAGCCATTTACACTGACTTGATTGGTAGGAAGGCTTATGAGGCCCCAGTAAGATCACAGCATTTGGAGGTAGATTAAATGTGCAGCGCAGCACATGTCAAGCGAAGTACGCTGGTTGGAACATTCATTTAAAGTGATCATTGCTGCTCATTTTGCCCACACAACAATTACTATACTTCAAAAGTAATTCACCCTATCTGAAGCACTTTGAAACTTTTATGAGAAATACGACAGGGCACCACATAAATCCTATTTATCTTTCATTCCTTGTCTGCTAGTGGGAAAGGGAGGTTAAAACACCCTGTTGATTTGTGAGATAAATTCTTTGCAATTCAAGTAAAACCGGTGGCCAATTCGCTATTGCATTACTGGCGAAAAGCAATTCGTCCCCCCCCCCCCCACTCCATGTTCTGCAGCAGCGACTTATTTCTATTATTTTTAATTAATATTTACCCTCGACTCAAAATCCTCCAGAATCTCTTAATTTAAACCTTGTATTTCCAAAGAAGCTGCAACTGTGGGTCATAATTGAATGCCGCATAATGGATTGTTTTCCTCCTTAAAGTGTCGTTACATTTTCTGCCCCTCAATAGGAGCGAGGTCACCTCTTGTTTGCCTCAAGTTCTTGCATGGTCAGGTATCGAGGATTATGTGCAGAATAAAATCCCCTTCTGCCCACACTCGCTAACCGTCCATCTTCCACGGAGGGATCAGCCACCAAGCAGGACTTGGTAGAAGAGGTATGGGCGGTGGCTGAATATCTGCTGGAAGAGGTGGGTTTTGAAGAGGCTTTTGAAGGTGGAGAGAAATGTAACAAGGCAGTTGTGTTTAGGAAGAGAAGTTCAGCGTGCAGGGCCGTGATTGGAGACGGCTGTGCCAACAATGGTGGACTCGAGGGAGGGGAGCATCAAAGAGACTAGAATTGGAGGAGTGGAGAAGGTTGCAGAAGTAGACTGAAGCGAGGTGAAGGAGGAATTCAAAAATGAGGAGAGGATATTGAATTCTATGGCAAGAAGGCCATAAGCTTTGATTCTTCCTCATAGTAAATATTATTTGCTCCCCATGCTCTCCTCACCCTGTACCATTATCGACCAAGACGAGTGACATCAAAGCAGTAGACCTTGCCCATGAAAGCAGCCGGGGTGACTCTCCCTTTAAATTCCCCTCTGTGGAAGCATCTGCCTGACGCTTCTGCCAAGGTGACACTGATTGAAACTGTGAACAAGTTCACATGGAGAATCAGGAGTGTGAACTCACTTCCTGCCTCTCCATCACCTGGCAGATTGGAACTACAACGTATGTGCCATCTCAGCACTGCCAGAGTAATGAAGACCATAATAGCATTTTTGTATTTTAATAAAAGTGATTTAACTCCTGGGGTATTGTCCATTTCTTACCTCATTTCAGCAGTGCCTACTCTATTAGGCCATCAACAAGGTATCATCTTGGTCATCTACAAAACCAACATTACACTAAAAAAAAATCATAGAATTACATCGAATTTATAGCCATTCGGCCCAACTGGTCTTTGCCGGTGTTTATGCTCCACACGAGCCTCCTCCCACCCTGCTTCATCTAACCCTATCAGCGTATCCTATTCCATTCTCCCTCATGTACTTATCTAGCCTCCTCTTAAATGCATCTATACTATTCGCCTCAACTACTTCCTGTGGGAGCGAGTTCCACATTCTCACCACTCTCTGGGTAAAGAAGTTTCCACTGAATTCCCTATTGGATTTATTAGTAACTAACATATTTATCACCCCTAGTTCTGGTCTCCCCCATGAGTGGAAACATCTTCTCTACATCTACCCCTAGCAAACCCCTTCATAATTTTAAAGACTTCTATCAGGTCACCCTTTTTAGCCTTCATTGTAAGATTGATTTTGTTGTTTGATTGGCTCGACAAGGTCAATCTTTAATATCCTGAGATAGGTTGAAAACATATCACCTTGGGATCCAATTTTTAATCAATCCGGGAGATCACTTTATTGACATGGTGACAGATCAGGAACGGGGCTTAGGATTCTGAGAAGGTCCTGAGCAATGTTTCCTTTAAGCTGCACGCGTGCGCAGGTGGGCGGCAATCTTGAAGGCATGGCGCCGGCCGCTCACAAGTGCTTAAATGCCATGTGTAAAAAATGTAAAGCTATCACGCATTGAAAAAACAGGCTGCGCACAACAAAGAGATTTTAGAGGGAACAATGGTTCTGAGAAGCACTGGAAACCAGGCAAGTTAACATTTTGAAAGTAAAAACTAAGGGGCGAAATTCCCCATGAGGACCATTTGAGGCGCTAACTGGAAAAAGTTTGAAAAGTTAGCGCCCAGCGCTAATGATTCTGAGGCTCATCTAAATCCCCCTGACATCGCCCCAGGAAGGGAGAGGGATGCTAAATCAAACGCAAATGTCATCAGCGGGGCGCTACAGGGGCGCTAACACCAGAGAGCTGCCGAATTTTAAGTGAGTTCCAAACGGATTTGATCGCTCGCGCTGCTTCTTTCCATCTCTTATAGGGGAGGTCTGATCATTCACCAGATGCTTTGCTTGCTTCAAGGAGAACAGACACACAGACTGCAGACCCTTTTCATTGCTCTGAGAAGAACTGCCTAATAACCAACAAATCGCACCCTGATGTGAATGAAGATTCCTCATTCAGCAAAAAACTCTGAAATCTCAAAAACGCTTCCAACAATCAAAAGGGCTCTTTGCTTCTGAGCAGCAACACGTTCGGTGTCCCGGGGCCGACACAAACATCAACCGGGAGTGGATGCCTTTAAGTAGTGCTCCTCCATGGGCCTCCCGACTGGAAAACGCCGGCCGAACCTGTCGCTAAAAAAACAGAGGCGCCACAGGCGGGCGAAAACGGGGAATTTTGCATCGGGAGTGCTAACGGGGCGATGCGCCCGGAGATGATGTCATGAGAGCGGGGCGCAGAAGATCGGGGCGAAAACCGATAGTGCCGCCGCTAACCCCCCCGCCGAATTTCGCGGGAGGCGCAGTTATCGCCTCGGGCGGGCGCAAAGCCCTTCGCGCCCCGTTAGCGCCTTCCATCGGAGGCGCAAACGAGGGGAATTTCGCCCCCTAAAAGAAATAATGTGAAATAGATATTCAAATAGATAGAACTAGAAAGAAAAGATCATAAATTAGAAATATTGAATATATTGAACAGAAGTGAGATTTTTAATCATTTTATTTTTAATTAAATTTTTTAAGTGGTTATATTTCAGTTATTTGACATTGTTATTGTAATAACTCAATTCATGTAATTTGGATAACATTAATACTTTAATATTAATTTTACTTCAGTGTCACATTATTTTAAAATAAAATCAGCCGACCCAGAGAACTGCCAATATTCTTGTTGTTAAACACAATATCCAATGCTAAGAGTGAGGAAATGTGGCTAACACCTTCACCTTCATAACTCAATTCTCTCTAAAGCCCAGGCCCATCCAAAACTTGAAAGCTGCTCCCAATTCTTGGTGGAGACGTCTCCCATTTCAAGCACAGGATACGGGAAAAAGCTCATCATCTGATAAGTGATCCTTCTCTCAATGCTATCTCTCTCTCTCTCTCTCTCACGCACTCTTTTATCAGTGCTAATATGGTCGTTCATCTCCTGAACTTCCCTCTCTTGTTCCTCCTAGATCCTAAATAATGAACCCTACACATTCCTCTTGCTCCCTGCATCCTCACGCTGTTGAAATCAAGCCTTGTTGGACCCATCTCCTACTTCTCATTCATAAAAACAAACTGTACAACTGTTTCCCTCCCTCAAGATTCTGTTCCTTCTACAATATGCAACCAAACTTTGGCGAGATCTTCTCTTAATACTTTTTACGAGATGGGCTTCTTTCTCATCTCCAGTTGAGTGGTGTCAACGAACACACAAAATTGATGGGCAGGTAAAGACCAGCTGGTCCATCAAACCTGCCTCACAAATTCGGGTCTCCATGGGTGAGTACGCATAGGGTGCTCACCCGTAAGCCCGATGGAAGTGCCGGTTTCGTGCATGCACTGCGCATGCGTGGGAAACCGACACTTCCATTCCCCTGAAAGCAGAGGTTCAGAGGTCGAACGCGTGTGCGGGGGAGGATGCGCGCATCGAACTTCATTTTTTTTTACAGGTTTTCACGCGAGGGTACGTCTCCAGGATTTAGAAATAAAAAAAGCAGGCGTAAGGCTTGCTTTTTACAAGGTAAGTGGTGAATTAATTAAAATTAAAACATTTTTTCCACAGGTTTATTATTTTTAAATACTTTAAAGCAAGGTAAGTTTATTTTTAGCCCTGTTAGAATATAAAATTATTTTTTTCAAAAGTTTAAATTATTGTTTAAAATAGTTATTTAATGTAATTTATAGTTTATTTAAAAAATGTGATAAAAAAAAAATTATTTGAATGTTTAGTGCTGTTTTGGGGCCATAGTATTTATAAGTCTTGACAGCACTTCCTGTCAAGACTTATGAATGGGCTTTTCCCTGCTCCGATTGGCTGCCAATGGCCCACATGATCCCAGGGGACGCATCGAATTAACTGCGCCCCTGGGACACGCAAGCACTGCGCGCCGGCAGTTGGACCAGGCCCCGGATCGGAATTCCACGGGGCCCTACAGCTCAACTGCCGGCGCGCAAGGTAAGTGCAGGTCGGGGGCTTGCACCCGCGGGAAGCCCCCGACCCGAATTTCTGGGCCATTTGTCCACACATTGTGATCTTCTCAACTGTGGCAGCATCCTGCTCTGTGGTCTCTGGATCTTCTAAGCATTGGTAGGGTCCTAACCTATAGTTCTTGGTCCTATCATTTAGATTCTTCAACTAAAAACAAATCAGCATCGAATAAATAGTGAATAAATCTGTCGGGCTTTTAGGTGTGGGGCAGGGGGGAGTTCGGGGGACTTGTTTTTCCTTCTACTACTCATGACTGACAGCTTCTATTCTTTGATGTCAAAAGATACTGAGTGATAAATAGCTTTCACTGCCACATGTGACAGGGCTGAACCGCATGAAATATGTGTTCATTCGGGTGAATGTTTTTTCTTAAAAAAACAAGTTTCAACAGTTGTGTCTTACATTACAGAGACTAAGAGGTGGCCCTCAGTGAGTGTGAGGTGATTGTAAATCCCAAGCTTCCAATTATACTCTAAACCTCCCAGGCAATTCCAATTTACAGTGCTGTCAGAACACTTGGATTATTTGAAATTTCCCAGAACTGTGTGCCTTTACCACGTTGCATGTCATACCATATTCGGAAATGTATAGACTCTCCACAATATCACCAGTGGTAATGATACAGCCACAGAGGCCAGAAGAGTCCTCTGTTCAATCTGCGGTCTGTGCTGAGGTAGGTAATCTCAGTCAGAGGAACATAGGGGGAATATAGGAACACAGGAATATAGGAACAGGAGTGGGGCATTCAGCCCCTCGAGCCTGTTCCACCATCCAATAGCTGATCTGTATCTTAACTCCAATTACCCACCTCGGCCCCGTAACCCTTAATACCCTTGCCTAGCAAAAATCTATCAATCTCAGTTTTGACATTTTCAATTGATCCCCAGCCTCAACAGATTTTTGGGGGCGAGAGTTCCAGGTTTCTACTACCCTTTGTGTGAAGATGTGCTTCCTGACATCACCCCTGAACGGCCTGGCTCTAATTTGAAGCTTATGCCCCCTTGTTCTGGACTCACCCCCCCCTCAGAGGAAATAATCTCTATCTACCTTATTAAATCCTCTAATCATCTTAAACACCTTGATTAGATCACCCCTTAATCTTCTATACTCGAGGAATACAAGCCTAGTTTATGCAACCTGTCCTCATAATTTAACCCTTTTAGCCCCAAGAGTAGCAATAGGAGCAGTATTGCCACTCTTGTGGCTTTCAAAAGGGAATTGGATAAGTACCTGAAGGAAAAAAAATTTGCAGGGCTACAGGGAAAGGGCGGGGGAGCGGGACTAGCTGAAGTGCTCTTGCAGAGAGCCGGCACGGGCTCAACAGGTCGACTGGCCTCCTTCTGTGCTGTAACCATTCTATGATTCTATAATTGGCCAACAGTGCCTCTGCTAGAAAGGAACAAAGAAATTAGTCATTCTTCCAAATTCCAATCACTACCCAGTCGATATTATATGTGCACGGATGTCTTTGAGGATGAGATGAGACTCAATCAAAAACCCTGCCCACACTCTCTGTCTAGGCTGTCATACAAAGGATGGTCACTTGGGTTAGGTAACGTTAGGTGACAGGCATCCGTGGAACTGAGCAGCTACTGTTGCTCAAATATTTAAGAATGCAGCCAAGAGTGGCAGTCTCAGAATAGGTCTGCTGCCTGCCTTTATGGCCATGGATTGTCACAGAAGGACATAACTGATGACGTAGGAAAGGCACTTCATAAAGTGTGTGTGGAACGTGTGTGCCTTCTTCCCTTTCTCTTCCCCTCAAGAGAAAATGATCATTACTAATTCACTTATCGATCACAAACTCCCCCTCAACTCAAATTGATCCTTTAACTTGCCAAACAAAGACTTGCATTTATATCGCACCTATCAGAACCTCGCCGAAATGTCTCAAAGCGCTTCACAAACAATTAGTTACTTTGAAGTGCAGCTCCTGTTATTTGTGTAGCAAAATCCAGCTGCCATTTTGCGCACAGCAAGATACAACAAACAGCAATGAGATGAGTCAGCAGTGAATCTATTTTGGTGGTGTTGGTTGAAGGCGGGATGTTGGCCAGGACATCAGCACAATGCCCAACGCCTTTTTTTAAAGGCTGCCTATAGTTACACCACAGCTCCTGGCCAGAATGGAGATGATTGGGTAATTCCCCCCGTCAATCACGCTTGAATACTGCACTGCTATAAGTAACTGGGATTGATTTTACACCCATCATTTGTATTATGTAACTATCCTCCACTCGGTGCGCTTTAAAAAAAGTGCGGCCTGTATATGAGTCAATATGGTACCGCAGATTATTTTTCGTAATGTTCAATGTGCTTAGCAGGTCACTCAGCAAATGGAAGAGAGGTTAACATTTCTGGTTGAGATTGTTCGTAAAACTGCTGTGGAGAAGTTATACCTGAATCTGTCTTTCTCTTTCAGGTGATGAACCCTTCAGAGCAGGAAGGCATTAATTAAAAGGCTGGGGCTGTTTTCCTTAGAGCAGAGAAGGCTGCGGGGGGTCCTGATTGAGGTGTACAAAATTATGAGGGGCATAGATAGGGTAGATAGAAAGGAACTTTTCCCCTTAGTAGAGGGGTCAGTAACCAGGGGGCATAGTTTCAAGGTAAGGGGCATGGAGGTTTAGAGGGGATTTGAGGAAAAACTTTTTCATCCAGAGGGTGGTTGGAATCTGGAACTCACTGCCTGAAAGGGTGGTAGAGGCAGGAACCCTCACAACATTCAAGAAGCATTTAGATGAGCACTTGAAACGCCATAGCATACAAGGCTACGGACCAAGTGCTGGAAAATGGGATTAGAATAGACAGGGCTTGATGGCCGGCGCAGACACGATGGGCCGAAGGGCCTCTTTCTGTGCTGTATAACTCTACGACTCTATCTATGACTCTAACCTGACAGGTTTTTAAAGTTTTTTTTGATAAAATATATAAAACGCTGTTGGCTTTGCCTTGATTTGTTGTTCAACTCGAGCAGTAGGACTGATCGAAAGCTGCTGAGGTTAAACAGCCTGTGAGTAAATAATGTGACTGTCACTGTAAAATCAGAAATGTTTCTGATGAATTATTTTCTTCAGGAAAATTCTCAAGAGTGCATTTAAAAAACAAAGAGTCAATTTTTCTTCCTTAGACTAGTTTTTTCCCCCCCATAATTGGAAAAGAGAGTTGGCGATGCCTCCTGCTCGATGACCTTAGTCTTCCCACACCTTTATCAAGTGTTTCAGATTTCATCTCCGGCTGTTTTGGATGAGCCCCAGTCATTGGGATGTGACCGTGATTAATTGCCAGGTCCAGACCAGCCGGTGGAGAACACCACTGACAATACTTTGCAGTCAGATGCCCATTAAAAGCTAGCCTGAAAGGAACAGCCAGAGATCCTCAGGTATCACACTCCTGCAGCTGTGCAACTTTTGCAGAGATTGTTGCGCTGGGCGTGGATTGTCTGTGAGGCAAGGAGATTCTGGGCAAATTTCACGTCGGCGCTTAAAAGAAAGTTGCTGCCAGTTCTGATGCTTGTGCAGAAAACAAATCTCCCTGAAACCTTTCTGCATGCCTCTCTTGTGAAGGAATAAGCCATATAACCGATTCAGAAAAAGACAGCATTCTATGAAAGAATTCTGGGCTTATTGAAACAGAAGGTTAAAGATTCCTGATCGTCTGAACCTTTGGGAACAAGACAGTAGTACACACTGTATAAGGTGTTCTAATTTACACCTCGTAAAAGAGCACATAAAAGTAACAAACGTCTGCCTTCATAAAAATGATACCAAGTAAAACGCACCTGCTGTTACACCATTTTTTATGATAAATTTAGAACACCTAGAGAAGAGACATGGTTCTGTAGTGCTACCAGCTGAGGTGACTGTAAGAACTGCAGGGGTCAGCAGAAAAATGACTAGAGATAATTAGCTTACATCAGCAGAAAACCTTAAAGGAAATACCACTGGAAAAGGGTATAAATATTGAACTCTCAAATGGGATAGTAGACTCGCTTAAAGGAGCAAAGCGATTCTCGGCTTCAGAGCCTGTTCTGTAAGTCTCCAACTCTTTGTACCTCGGGGATCAAAGGTACTGTATTTGATTTTGGTGGATATCCTGAATAAAACTAAGAACTGTAAAACTGTAGCGAAGTTAAGATTTGAGAGTAGGTTCTCTGATAATAGAATTGCAAGCTTTCTTTTTTTGGAACTGTTAATGTTGCAATTGACTCACCAACTGTAAATTATATGTTGGTTCTTTAATAAATCTATATATTTTTAGAATTGTCTCACATAATACTTCTGTATCAAACTCACAAACTCAATCTCTGTACACTCTTTGGTGAGGAGTTGCAGAATTCTGGGGGAGTTTTCCGGACCCTCATAATACCCGGAACGTTACAGTCTAGCTAAACTTATTAAAAGTGCTATCTGGAGGACGGTAACATTTTCAGTTTGTTCCTTTCCTTTAGGGAGAGATAGTCCGGACCTTTAGACCCAATTAAGCGTCTTTAGGATTCGGCTACCTCAAACTTTAGTTGAAAGTGAACGTCTGAGGAATACGTCTGATCTGGGGTAGCCCTAAAGGGGCTAGGACTAGTAATAATCCCTTCACTCTCTCCATCTCTCTCTCTCCATCCCCTTTTCTCGTTCTCCCTTCCTCTTTGTCTGCATTCTTCTTCCTCCTTCTCTCTCTGCGTGCATCTCTCCCTTTCTTTCTCTATTCTTATGTTTACCGCCCTTTCTTCAAGTCCTCTTTGAACTTGTTAATGTTTTTCCCAATGCTCCTGCACGCTCTTTCCAGGTGCATTTGTCTCTCTGTCTCTTTCTGTGTCTGTTTGTGCCGCTGTCTTTATCTGTCCCTCTCTTTCTCTGTCTTTGGCCCTTGCTGTTTCTCTCTGCTCATCCTCTCTCTATCTTGCTTTCCTGTGCCCCTCCTCCATACTCACTCTTGCTCATTCCTTCACTCTTTGTCTTGCTTTTCTCTCCCACTTGCCCTCTCTACATTTCCCATCCCCCGACCCCAGATAGACATCTGCCACAACATGGACGTGTACAACTTTTGTTTTGTTTTTGTCTTACTGTCAAATTAAGATGGAAAAGTGTATTGGGGCTGAGGTGATAAATAATGTAATTCTATAATTGGAGCCCATTGCACACTCCTTCATCTTCAAACCCAAAAGAGTGTCTGATTGGTGCAGAATGACTAATGGTTTTCATTTATTGTGGGCTTAACTAGCATTCTCAGCCAATCAGATTTCTCCTTTTAACAAAGTTTGGCTTGTGTGACTGTTCCCAATGTTCTGTCTTAGTGGCTGGTCTCCCAGGGTATCTCAGAGTCAGGAGTGTTGTACCATCGAATGCATGATGTATTATTCTTTTGGTCACCTGTGTCACAGTGTCAGCTGTGGCTCAATTGGTAACACCCTCGCTTCTGAGTCAGAAGGGTTAAAGTCCCACTCGAGGGACTTGAGCACATAAAGCTAAGTTGACACTCCAGTGCAGTGCTGAGGGAGTGCTGCACTGTCAGAGATGCCGTCTTTTGGATGAGACGTTAAACCGAGGCCTCGTCTGCCCTCTCAGTTGGATGTAAAAGAACCCATGGCACTATTTCGAAGAAGAGCAGAGGAATTATCCCCGGTGTCCTGGCCAATATTTATCCCTCAATCAACATAACAAAAAAAAGATTATCTGGTCATTATCACATTGCTGTTTGTGGGACCTTGCTGTGTGCAAATTGGCTGCCGCGTTTCCCACATTACAACAGTGACTTTTGACAGGTCTATCTAAATCCCCCTTCTTTTAGTGGCTGGGCCGGCCCACATGATCCCAGGGGCGCTTGTGAACTGCGTGCACCCCCGGGATACGTGAGCCTTTACCCGTGCATTCCCGGAGAGGCTTAGGAGCGCAAGTCCCCATGGAGATACCGAGGCCACAGGTAGGCACAGATTGTATTTGCGGATCGGGGGCATTTCCCCCATGGGAAGTCTCCGTCTACAAATACAGGCCCAATATTTTAAATGTGAAACTTGCTTATAATAAAGATTTGAGAATTCAAGCTCCAATTTGTTTTGCAATCCTTTTGGGGGCAAAATTGGGTCGTGGCTACTTTTATCGCCCTGAAAAAATTAGCGCCCCCGTGCCCGAAATTCACTGGTAGTACCCCAAGAGGGAGGCAGGGCACTACTGGAAGCGCCCGCCTCCCTCTTGGGGTGCTGTGAGTGAATATCGCAGTGCTACGTGCTGCGGTAATGCAGGCCTTCCTCCCCTTATTAAAGGGGCGAGGCCTTGCGCAGCGCGACCCGGGGCCCAGCTGGGACACCGGGGATCGGAGTGCCGGCAAAAGAGCCCGGCACTCAAGAGGAGTGCCAGGCTCACAGAGCGCAGCCGGCACCCCGCGGGGGGGAGGGCTTCACAGGAGGCCGGGGACGGCAACAGGGGGCATGTGCTGGCAGACGGCCAGCAACAAAAATGGCCGCCTGGCACCTCCCCTTTAATTTGCACCACCCCGGCCGCAGGTAGGCCCCCTTGACCCATTTGGACATAGTGACATAAGAAAACTACTAGGCACTTGGTCTAAGCGTTAAACAAAGCTTTAATCAACTGTTTTACAACATGGAGGTCGATCTATATCCTTCACTAGTTCCTGTTAAGAATTTCCTGCGCAAGCTGAGCCCGTGCCCGAGTATTTATACTCTCCCTGGACAGCGCCACCCGCAGGCCACTCAGTATTATTTCATAAGTCTTTCTTTCATGAATGACTGAGTCATGTCACATAGCGTCCGGAGGTAAGTCAGGGACGCTACCGAAGATCGCATGGCGATGATGTAATTGCCAGAGGTGCAGCGCCGCGGGGCGCTAACGATTATTGCCACCTCTAACCTCCTGCTGAATTTCGTGGGAGGCATTAGCAGCGCCGCGCCCGGGCGCTAGTTGCTTTGCAAATCAACCGAATTTTCCCCCCCAAAGAAACTCAGGAATGAGGGAAGAATATTTTATACTTCAACTCGCAACTGATGCATGCTGAGACATTCTGAAAAGTGCCATTGCTCACAATCACAGAATCACAGAATCACAACAGTGCAGATAGAGGCCATTTCGGCCCATCGAGCCTGCACCGACACATATCCCACCCGATCCCCGTAACCCCTACACCAATACATATCCCACCCTATCCCCGTAACCCCACGTATTTAATCCCCCTAACACTAAGGGTCAATTTATCATAGCCAATCAACCTAACCTGCACATCTTTGGACTGTGGGAGGAAACCGGAGCACCCGGAGTAAACCCATGCAAACACGGGGAGAATGTGCAAACTCCACACAGACAGTCGCCCGAGGCCGGATTCGAACCCGGGTCCCTGGCGCTGTGAGGCAACAGTGCTAACCACTATGCCACCGTGCTGCCCTGATGTTTTTGGTAAGTTCCTTCATATATCCTGGGGGAAAATAGCCAGCTGAAGTCTACAGGCCCCAATATTAATGGCTAGGCGAGGGGTGTGCGCTGGTGGGGGTGGGGGGGTGGGGGCAGAGTGCAGGGGAAACACGACAAGGCTGGTAACGTGGAGACCTTGCCAATCTTAAATGAGGCCCAGCTGTTAAGATTGGCAGGGCCCCATTTAAATAATCCACTGCAGAATCCCGGCTGACACCCGGCCAGATTGACCGCCTGGCTGGCGGGCGGGAGAATGAGCGTGCGACAGGAGGCCGTAGCCGGGGACCCGCGGGGACCAATGGCATTTAAATAAGGTCTGGTGGTTAAAATTGACAAAGGCCTCCTGTTGCCTTTGGGAAATTAACTCACTGGAGAAGTTTCCTGCCAGAAACCCGCTCCCAGTTAAAAATCTCCCCCCACAAACCCACCCCCACCCCGCCTCCCCCCCCTCTCCCTGATGTACTCCCTTGCTAGTGCTGTTGGGAAGGATTTAAACTAGTTTGTCAGGGAGCTGGGAACCTAAGTGTGGGCCCAGAACGGAGAGAAACAAAGCTGGAAGTGCAAGTTGGAAAAGTAGTCAGCAAAACTAGTAGGGAGCAGAAACAAAGGCCAACAGTAAAGAGAGTCAAAGTGCAGAAAAATATTAAACAGGCAAAGTTGAAGGCACTTTATCTAAATGCACGTAGCATTCGTAATAAGGTGGATGAATTAATGGCACAAATAGAAGTAAATGGGTATGATGTGATTGCCATTACAGAGACATGGTTGCAGGGTAACCAAAGCTGGGAACTGAATGTTCCAGGGTACTCAACATTTAGGAAGGACAGACAAAAAGGAAAAGGAGGTGGCATAGTGCTGTTAATAAGGGAGGAGATCGGTACGGTAGAGATAAAAGCTCTTGGCTCGGCAGATCGTGATGTAGAACTGGAATCAGTTTGGGTGGAGCTAAGAAACAGCAAAGGGCGGAAAACATTGGTGGGAGTTGTGTATAGGCCACCAAACAGTAGTGGTAATGTAGGGCACGGTATCAATCAAGAAATTAGAAGTGCATGTAACAAGGGCAATACAGTAATCATGGGGGACTTTAATCTACATATTGACTGGGCAAATCAAATTACCAATAATGGTGTGGAGGGCGAATTCTTGGAATGCATGCAAGATGGTTTCCTGGATCAGTATGTGGCGGAACCAACCAGGGAACAGGCTATTCTGGATCGGGTACTGTGTAATGAGAAAGGGCTAATCAATAATCTTGTGGTAAAGGGGCCTTTAGGGACAAGTGACCATAATATGATTGAATTTTACATTAAATTTGAGAGTGATGTAGTCCAATCTGAAACTAAGGTATGAGGGACAAGTTGGCCATGGTAAATTGGGAGACTACACTAAAAGGTATGAAGATGGACATACAATGGCTAACATTCAAGGGTATAATGCATAATTTGCAACAAATATATATTCCTCTAGGGCATAAAAACCCAAAAGGAAAAGTGATCCAACCATGGCTAACAAAAGATATTAAAGCTAATATTAAGTCAAAGGAGGAAGCTTATAAAGTTGCCAGAAAAGACGGTCAACCTGAGGATTGGGATCTTTTTAGAAATCAGCAAAGGGGACCAAGAAATTGATAAAGAAAGGGAAAATGGAATATGAGCACAAACTAGCGAAAAATATAAAAATGGATTGTAAAAGTTTCTATAGGTATGTGAAAAGGAAAAGAATGTAGGTCCTTTACAGTCAGAGACGGGAGAATTTATAATGGGGAATGAGGAAATGGCAGAGAAATTAAACAAATACTTTGTTTCTGTCTTCACGGAGGAAGACACAAAAAACCTCCCAGAAATATGAGAAAACCAAGGATGTGGCGAGAATGAGGAACTTAAAGAAATTATTATTAGTAAATAAACAGTACTAGCAAAATTAATGGGACTAAAAGTCGATAAATCCCAAGGACCGGATGACCTACATCTTAGGGTTTTGAAAGAGGTGGCCATTGGGATAGTGGACGCATTGGTTGTCATCTTCCAAAATTCTATAGATTCTGGAACGGTTCCTGCAGATTGGAGGATAGCAAATGTAACCCCGTTATTTAAGAAAGGAGGGAGAGAGTAAACGGGGAACGACAGACCTGTTAGCCTCACATCAGTAGTTGGGAAAATGCTGGAATCTATTATAAAGGATACAATAATTGGGCACTTAGAAACTAATAGTAAGATTGGGCAGAGTCAACATGGATTTATGAAAGGGAAATTCTGTTTGACAAACCTATTGGAGTTTTTTGTGGATGTAACTAGTGGAGTAGACAAAGGGGAACCTGTAGATGTGGTGTATCTGGATTTTCAGAAGGCCTTCAATAAGATCCCACACAAGAGGTTGGTGAACAAAATTAGGGCACGTGGAATTGGGGGTAATATACTAGCATGGATTGAGAATTGGTTAACAGACAGAAAACAAACAGTAGGGATAAACGGGTCTTTTTCAGGATGGCAGGCTGTGACTAGTGGGGTACAGCAAGGATCGGTGCTTGGGCCCCAGCTATTCACAATCTATATCAAGGATTTGGATGAGGGGACTAAATGTAACATTTCCAAATTTGCTGATGATACAAAGCTAGGTGTCAGTGTCAGTTGTGAAGAGGATGTGAAGAGGCTTCAGGAGGATCTCGACAGGCTCAGTGAGTGGGCGAGAACATGGCAGATGGAATATAATGTGGATAAATGTGAAGTTATCCACTTTGGTAGAAAAATCAGAAAGGCAGAGTATTTTCTAAATGGTGAAAGATTGGGGAATGCAGATGCTCAAAGGGACCTGGGTGTCCTTGTACATGAGTCACTGAAAGTGAATGTGCAGGTGTAGCAAGCCATTAGGAAGGCAAATGGTATGCTGGCCTTCATTACAAAAGGATTTGAGTACAGGAGTAAAGAAGCCTTACTCCAATTATATAGGGCATTGGTGAGACCACACCTGGAGTACTGTGCACAATTTTGGTCTCCTTACCTAAGGAAGGATATACTTGCCATAGAGGGAGTGTAACGAAGGTTCACTAGATTGATTCCTGGGATGGCAGGACTGTCATATGAGAAGAGATTGAGTAAACTAGGCCTGTATTCTCTTGAATTCAGAAGAATGAGAGGGGATCTCATTGAAGCACACAAAATTATTACAGGGCTTGATAGGGTGGCTGCTGGGAGAATGTTTCCCTTGGCTCGGGAGTCTAGAACCAGGGGCCACAGCCTCAGGATAAAGGGTCGGCCATTCAGGACTGAGATGAGAAGAAATTTCTTCACGTAGAGGGTGGTGAATCTTTGGAATTCTCTACCCCAGAGGGCTGTGGAGGCTCAGTCATTGGGTATATTCAAAACAGAAGTCGATAGATTTCTGACTAGTAAGGGCATCAAGGGATATGGCGATAGGGCCGGTGAATGGGGTTGAGGCAGAAGATCAGCCATGATCTCATTGAATGGCGGAGCAGGCTCGAAGGGCCGAATGGCTTACTCCTGCTCTTATTTCTTATTTTCTTATATTCCCTGAACAGAATTCTGGAACGGGTACCAGACAATTGACAGAAATTAAGTTGCGAGATTCAGCCTGGCTGTTTCACTTGACCTGATAGCGCAGCACTTTTACTTAATTGCTGTATAAGTTTCCTTTCTCTTGGCTTGATGGGCATGAAATCCGACAGGAATAAAATATGTGTAAGAGAGAAAATTATAGGTATGTCCACGTACCAATTAAAGGAGAAAAATGGAGTAAGTGTTTGAAAGAATGCACCCTGCAATCTGTTCGGTCTAATTATAGGTATGAGCCATCTTTACTCCGTAGAACGTCCTTGACGGTTCTGGTGGCAACTGCTGTAAGGAGTGATACTCCCGCTGACATGGTCCTTTGAGTTGGTCAAAATAAACCTTGGACAGCTTCTACCAACGCTTGGATCTAAGGGTGACAGTTTGCTGAAGCTGGCAGCCGTTGTGCTGCTGAAGGTTTGGAGAAATACTGACGGATGTGGCAGTTCAAATTCACAGGTGACGGCTGCGCTGATGAGTTCTGTAATGTTCAGTCACTTCCTTCCCATTAACTTTTTTTTGTCCAAGTCACTGGTTTTGGCATCTTCCCATTTAGCGGAAGGTGTTACCAGCGTCTTACCAATAGTTCTTGGCCCTTGTTCTCTACAGAATTAGTTGTTTTTTTGAACAGTCTCAAAAACGCTTTCCCCTGAATTTCTGCATGATGCTGGAGTATCTCTCGATCATCACTTTCGGGTTTTTAAAAAAAGCTTTTAAGGCTCCTGACCAGAAATAATCTGTGGGACACAAAATACAGGAAGTAGAAGGGAGTTGAGATACACGAAAAAAAGGGAAAATCTCCATTTATAATATTTAACTCAATGAAATTTTAATTCACATGTTTCCATTTTAGGTTAGTGTTTTAACCCATTGAAGGTCACAGAATATTGCAGCACAGAAACAGGCCATTCGGAGCATCAAGATTGCACTGGTGTTCTTCTCTACTTGAGCCACATTGAGGGTACTTGTCTAATGTCACACTCCTAGTGGGGCAACGTTGTTTGCTGGAAGCACATAGTGGACAATCACAGTGTGCCCAAATTTCCAATAAGGTCTTCCCAGCATGCAGGGCTCCTCCCTGCCAGAAAATGATCCCTCTCGTCTAATCCCACGTTCATATTTTCAAACCGTACTTAACCCTGCCCAAAATATCCATCCATGTCTATCCCTGTCTGTGTGGGCCAGCTGTGGCTCAGCGGGTAGCACTCTCGCCTCTCAGTCAGAAAATTGTGGGTTCAGATTCCCACTCCAGAGACTTCAGCACAAAAATCTAGGCTGACAGTTCAGTGCAGTACTGAGGGAGTGCTGCACTGTCAGTGGTGCCGTCTTTCGGATGAGATGTAAAAGATCTCATGGTACTATTTTACAGAAGAGCAGGGGAGTTCCCCGGTGTCCTGGGGCCAATATTTATCCCTCAAACAGATTATTTGGTCATTATCTAATTTCCGCTTGTGGGATCTAGATGTGCACAAATTGGCTGCCGTGTTTCCTACATTACAACAGTGACTACACTTCAAAAGTACATAATTGCCTATGAAGCACGTTGGGACATCCTGAGGTTGTGAAAGGCGCTAAAGAAGTTTATTTATTTAATTAATTCTCTCTCTCTTTCATTCTCTCTTTCACTCTTTTTCTTTCTCTCTCTCTTTCTCTCTACCTATCTAGTCAATGATAAAACTCTTTTTAACTGGTTCTCCAATCCTTGAAATGGGTTCCATTTTGCCATGCACCACCCAAGGCTAAAAGGCCTACGGGACATTCTGCTACTATGCCTGTTCCAGGGCTGCTTAGAAACTGCTTATTATGAGGTGCTCTTTGTGTGATTCTCCCTGTGTATAGCTTTATGTGTTGATGAATGTTCTCCTATGTAATCACCCCAGATAAATATTATTACCTGTTTTGTCATTGTCTGGTATCTATTCTCTATGCAATAACTCCCCAGGTATCAATTATTCCCTGTATAATTACTCCCCCACATCCAATATTCTCCGTGAAGTCACTCCCAAATATCCATTATTCTCTATGTAATCAATGCATGGTATCCATTATTCATCATCTAGCCATGGAGGTGCATCCATTATTGTCTATGTAATTATTCCCCGGGTGTCCATGCATTTTATATTGCTTCTGTTTGAAATTAATTTGACTAACTTGACCATCTGTGTGAAGAATATCATTCAGTCCCTCGCAAATGTTATTAAGCATCGCTCCAGTGAAGCTCCTTGGGGCGGTTCCACTACATTAAAGGCACTATGTAAATGCTAGTTGTTATTTGCTTCAAGTGTTGAAAATCTGAAACAAAAAACAGAAAATAGCGGAAATAACCAGCAGAGCCGGCATCTGAAAAGAGATAAGACTGGTTAATGCTTTAGGGAAAGAGCCTTTGTCCGTCTGTCGACATTCATCTGAAAACACAACAGACAAGCCTATTGGGTGGACAAATGGAGCTTTCAAGACTGAGATTGATAGATTTTTAAAAATTCATTCATGTGATGTGGGTGTCACTGGCAAAGCCAGCATTTATTGCCCATCCCTAATTGCCCTCGAGAAGGTGGTGCTGAGCCGCTTTCTACAACTGAGTGTCTCGCTAGGCCATTTCAGAGGGCAGTTAAGAGTCAACCACATTGCTGTGGGCCTGGAGTCACATATCGGCCAGACCGGGTAAGGACGGCAGATTTCCTTCCCTGAAGGACATTAGTGAACCCGATGGGTTTTTACAACAATCCGGTAGTTTCATGCTTCACCATTACTGACACTAGCTTTTTATGCCAGATTTATTTAATTAATTTAATTTAAATTCCCCAGCTGCGGTGGTGTCTCTGGATCATTAGTCCAGGCCTCTGGATTACTAGTCCAGTACTATAACCACGATGCTACCGTACCCCAGATTTTGTATGTAAGGGTATCAAGGGATATGGAGCAAATGTGGGTAAATGCCGGCATGGACTGGTTGGGCCAAATGGCCTGTTTCTGTGCCGTATGTCCTATGTAAATAGAGTTGAGGTACAGATCAGCCATGATCTCATTGAATAGCGGAGCAGGCTCGAAGGGCTGAATGGCCTCCTCCTGTTCCAAATGTTCCTATAGCAGGTTTAATTCCATTTCTGAGCAAAGCCTCGAAAACCGAAAAAGCCAGGGTGCCCCTGATTTACAAATCTACCGCATCTGTGTAACTTAATGGTTGCAGTATAGAACCTCAGAGTTATGGGCCTCAAGGTTCTAAATACTTTACTAAATAAAGTGTCAGCTGTGGCTCAGTTGGTAACACCCTTGCCTCTGAGTCAGAAGGTTGTGGGTTCATAGTCCCACTCCAGGGACTTGAGCACGTAAATCTAGGCTGACACTCCAGTGCAGTGCTGAGGGAGTGCTGCACTGTCGGAGGTGCCATCTTTCAGATGAGATGTTAAATCGGGGCCCTGTTTGCTCTCTCAGGTGGACGTAAAAGATCCCATGACACTATCTTGAAAAAGAGCAGGGGAGTCCTGGGCCCAATATTTATCCCTCAACCAACATCACTAAACCAGATTATCTGGTCATTATCACATTGCTGTTTGTGGGAGCTTGCTGTGCGGAAATTGGCTGCCGCGTTTCCCACATTACAACAGTGACAGTACTTCATTGCCTGTAAAGCGCTTTGAGACGTCCAGTGGTCGTGAAAGGCGCTATATAAATGCAAGTCTTTCTTTTACTTTGGTGTAAGGACCAACTCAGGAGAAAAGGGAAGTCAGATCACGCACTCTTTCTAGATTCTCCGTGGTCACACACAGATTCCCAAAGCAGAATTGAATCCAAGGTCTTTGGTTACAGCTCCGAAACGAGTGATTAAGGTGTTTGAAAGTGTAACGTTCTGTTAAACTGTTTTCTTGGAGTTGGAACAGTTAGGGGAAAAGATGCATTGCAAACCTGAAACAAAAAGAAACTGTTCGAATAGTTATAGCACTGGGTCAAACTAAAATAAACCATTATCTGAGTAGTAAATCACTTAAGTGTATTTGTTCCAAAAAAATATTGAGTCTTGAAATTACTCAGAGGGATACTAGAAATGTTTAGTGGGTTCCTGTGACATTAGCTTGTTCGCTGTTTAATATTGCAGAATATAATTTCCTACAACATGCTTTGGTGCAAGTACTTTTATCCAATACAGTCAAAGTTTGATTGAATCAACGCTTCTATCCAATATATTAACACACCAAGAGTTAATTTCAGAACTAAAGACAGCCTTTGGTTCCAGAATCTCTAACTCCAAGGATCTACTGTGCAGCAAAACAGAATGTAAGTACTGTGCTGCCTCTCCCTCTAACTTAACCTCAACTGTATGTATTTAACTTACTTATATATGTATAACCTACCTGTTGGGGCTGTTGCCCCTTTAACTTACCTTTTAGGGCCATTGCCCCTTTAAGACGCACCTTAGCGTGCTGACGTCACGTCACGTGCAACGTAGCGTGCTGACGTCACGGCACGTACGACGTGACGTGCGCGAGGCGGCTGCCGGCCCGACTCGGCCTTCCAGAAAGGCTGCCGGCACAGCCCGGCCTAGCGTCTTCGGCCGCATCTACCAGCCGCCGGGAGCGACGCGATCTTCCGCTCCCGCGGCAAGCATCGGCTCAGCCTGGCCTCCAGCTCCTGCTCCCGACTTCGGCCTCCACGGCCAGAAACGCGACCACGCGCATCACGTGACGCCCCAAGCGCGGACAACGCTACCGAGCGTGATGAGGTCATCACGCTCCCCACAGGACTGCTACGTAGTCCTCGTGGAGTCCTTGCTGGGACACAGACCTACACCACGGTGCTCCTACAGCAGCACAGGCTCCGGGCAGTTGTATTGTCCCCATGCTTGAGTCTTGGAAATTGTTTGTCTGTGAGTATTCTAGAATGCTATAGATGATTAATGTGCACTGTATGTTGTAGAAAATGTTTAGTTGTAACTTTTCTCTGCCTAGCTGATTAACTAGTAGCTGTATTTTCATACACTATGTACAGGGCTAATTTAAAGAGAATGCCTCCCAGTTTACTAAATGTACTGTGTTGCTCAGGCGTACCTAAATCTGTGTATACATATCAGTTATGCGCCTGTATACTAATGTGTGCTTCCATTTCTGTGTTGTATTTCAGTTTTACAATTAGAATCGTTCAGTAAAGCGTTACAAGAAAAGTCAAGCCTTGTGATTTTATTGGAAGATATCGAGTTGTTCGCTATCTGTCTAGCTCTGCATAGAAGCGCGTAGCGAGGGCAGAACAGTAAAAAGACAACAGCACAGCGGGCTCAAGCGCAGGAAGATACCACTCAGCTACCATGAGTCTACGCTCAGGAAAACAATATACCCTAGAGGACGTCGACCAGTCAAGCGAGAAGCATGAGCCTCTCCTAGCAAACGATGCCAAGTCACAGCCCTCTAAAGTATCCCCTAGGTCATCTCGGCGGTCCAGCAGACCGTCGTCATCGACAGCTTCTGCAGCCGCCAAAGCACGTGCCAAGGCAAAAGCTGCCCAGGCTCAATTGTCCTTCGCTGAAAAAGAAGCTGACCTTATGAAGCAGAGAGCCGACCTCGAAGCTAGTATGATGAAGCAGAAAGCTGACCTTATGAAGCAGAGAGCCGACCTCGACGCTAGTGTGATGAAGCAGAGAGCTGACCTCGACGCTAGTGTGATGAAGCAGACAGCACAGTCCTCTAAAGTATCCACTAGATCATCTCGGCAGTCCAGCAGACCGTCGTCATCGACAGCTTCTGCAGCCGCCAAAGCACGTACCAAGGCAAAGGCTGCCCAGGCTCAATTGGCCCTTGCTGAAAAAGAAGCTAGGGTTATGAAGCAGAGAGCTGACCTCGCTGCCAGTCTCCACATTCTCCAAAGCCAGAGAGCTGCCGCTGCCGCTAAAGCTAAAGCCGCAGCTTATGAAGAAGGTGAGGAGAACGAAGGCGGGGAGCCCAGCCAGGAAACATATGTTCTGGGACAGCCCCTCAGTCCAGTGCAACGTACAAGTGAGTGTGTCCAACAACACTCCAAATTGTTCTCCAAGGAAACATCCAACTATCTCAACGCAGAACCAGCTACTCAACACAGTAGCAAACAGCCTGTTTTTGGAGACACTGAGCTTAAAGGAGAAGAAACAAGCAAGACTTACCTACAGAGACCTCCACAGCACTCGGCCAATCCAGCCAAGCAGTCCTCACCCGAGCCACAGGGTACACAGGACCTCGCTGGGTGCCTTATCCGCCGAGAGTTGTTGAGTTCGGGCCTTCTGGAGTTAGATGGCCGTCCTGAAAGTTGTTGGTCATGGAAAGAGCCCAACCTGAGACTACACAAGGTAGCATCGAACAGTGGACAGGTGATGGAAGCCTTCCCTGCAGAGGACCGTGCCAAGGATCTGAAGGATTTGCACCTTGGAGTGGATCCTCCCCCCCTTCAACGGAGCCTGGGGCTCTCCTGGAACCTGGAAACAGACAGCGTCACATTCCTGGTGTCCCGTGAAGAAAGGCCATTCACACGGAGAGACATCCTGTCCACAGTCAACAGTTTGTACGACCCTTTGGGGTTCGTAGCTCCCATAACAATACAAGGAAAAGCATTAGTACGGGAACTCTCATCGGATCAGAGTGAGTGGGATGCTCCACTCCTCCCAGAAAAAGAAGCAAAATGGAACCTACAGTTGATCAGAGACAAGATTGACATCGATGTGGGCGCCGTCAAGTTCTTCACGGACAGCAAGGTTGTACTTGGTTACATCCACAACTCCACAAGAAGGTTTTACGTGTATGTTCCCAACCGGGTGACTCGTATCAGACGATCCACTCACCCTGACCAGTGGTGCTATGTCTCCACAGACCTGAACCCTGCAGACCATGCTACCAGGTCTATACCAGCAGCACACCTACAGCAAAGCAGTTGGTTCTCGGGCCCCTCTTTCCTGTCTAATGTCAACACAGAGGAGACTCCTGAGTCCAATCCCTTCACCCTTGTGGAGCCTGAAGCTGATACTGAGATTCGGCCTGAAGTTACAACCCTGGTCACCAAAGCCTCAGAATCTCAGTTGGGCTCACAAAGCTTCGAGCGATTCTCAAGCTGGAGAACACTCTGCCGAACCACAGCCCGACTCATTCATGTAGCAGCATCCTTCAAGGGGAATTCGGACAACATAGAACGCAAAGGATGGAAATGTTCTAAAGAAGTATCCAGCACAAGTGAGCCTTCACAAGCCAAAGGTGTGATCATTCGCTCTGTCCAGCATGATGTCTTCAAGGAGGAATTCAAATGTCTTGAAGAGGGACAGACATTCCCCAAGCAAAGAGGAGAGTATTTGTCCACCCTACAGAGCCGTAGGAAATGGACAGAAGACAAGCCAAACGTCAAAGTGAGAGACGTTGTCTTGCTGAAAGACAGCCAAGCACGCAGAAATGAATGGCCAGTGGGCCTGGTTGTCAAAACTCTGCCGACCAGGGACAAGAGGGTCCGCAAGGTGGAGGTGAAGATTGTCAAGGAGGGGCCTATCAAAGTGTTTCTGAGGCCAGTCTCAGAGATCCTCCTTTCTGAAGTAACCTAGAGAACGGACTCTGAGTATGTTGCAGCCAAAGGACGTTTTCTTCAGGTTTATTTTGTATCTGTAGTGGTACAATGGAATTGTACCAAGCGGGGAGTGTGCTGCCTCTCCCTCTAACTTAACCTCAACTGTATGTATTTAACTTACTTATATATGTATAACCTACCTGTTGGGGCTGTTGCCCCTTTAACTTACCTTTTAGGGCCATTGCCCCTTTAAGACGCACCTTAGCGTGCTGACGTCACGTCACGTGCAACGTAGCGTGCTGACGTCACGGCACGTACGACGTGACGTGCGCGAGGCGGCTGCCGGCCCGACTCGGCCTTCCAGAAAGGCTGCCGGCACAGCCCGGCCTAGCGTCTTCGGCCGCATCTACCAGCCGCCGGGAGCGACGCGATCTTCCGCTCCCGCGGCAAGCATCGGCTCAGCCTGGCCTCCAGCTCCCGCTCCCGACTTCGGCCTCCACGGCCAGAAACGCGACCACGCGCATCACGTGACGCCCCAAGCGCGGACAACGCTACCGAGCGTGATGAGGTCATCATGCTCCCCACAGGACTGCTACGTAGTCCTCGTGGAGTCCTTGCTGGGACACAGACCTACACCACGGTGCTCCTACAGCAGCACAGGCTCCGGGCAGTTGTATTGTCCCCATGCTTGAGTCTTGGAAATTGTTTGTCTGTGAGTATTCTAGAATGCTATAGATGATTAATGTGCACTGTATGTTGTAGAAAATGTTTAGTTGTAACTTTTCTCTGCCTAGCTGATTAACTAGTAGCTGTATTTTCATACACTATGTACAGGGCTAATTTAAAGAGAATGCCTCCCAGTTTACTAAATGTACTG
Source organism: Somniosus microcephalus (assembly GCF_052327205.1). Lineage (NCBI taxonomy): Eukaryota > Metazoa > Chordata > Chondrichthyes > Squaliformes > Somniosidae > Somniosus > Somniosus microcephalus. The sequence continues at coordinate 9,535,743 of NC_141012.1, forward strand.
TGTTGCTCAGGCGTACCTAAATCTGTGTATACATATCAGTTATGCGCCTGTATACTAATGTGTGCTTCCATTTCTGTGTTGTATTTCAGTTTTACAATTAGAATCGTTCAGTAAAGCGTTACAAGAAAAGTCAAGCCTTGTGATTTTATTGGAAGATATCGAGTTGTTCGCTATCTGTCTAGCTCTGCATAGAAGCGCGTAGCGAGGGCAGAACAAGTACTGTCGAACAGATATACTTCATTAAAATGGCATCTATTGGGAATCAACTCTGTGAGAATCATTTTATTCAATGCAGTTTAAATTGTACTTTCTCTGCCCAGCTGACTGCAATTACGAGGTGACTGTAATTCCACCTTACATTCTGTTGGACGGGTATGCTGCTGTTTCCCTACCTCGGCGGGTCCGTGGCGGACAAGGTCGGTGGCGGGTCGCAGCCCCGCTCCTGTCTCCATCCCGACCTCCGACATGACTTTCCCCTGATTAGGCTTGTTAAGCCCGCCCAGCGAGTTACCCAACCAATTGAAGGAAGCGGGTCTGATGACGTCATTTGATGAAGTGTCATCAGCTGGTTTCCTTAAAGGGACCATCCGCAAATTTATTTTGACAGTTGTGCTGACAGTGTTCTGCAGCATTGAGGTGCTGCAAACACAGACAAGCATTGCACAGAGGTGCACGGCTGCACCCAGGCTCTCCCATGACTCCCTCCATATGCTTATGGAGGGAGTTACAGTGCGCAGGGAGGTTCTCTTCCCTTCCAATGGGCGGAAGAGACCTCCCCAGGAGACCAACACAGCCTAGTTGCACATTGCACAGGAGGACACAAGCAGGGATGTTGTCAGGAGGACCAGGCTGCTGTGGTGCAAACCTTTCAATGATCACAGTAGATCAGGAAATGTGAGTGCACAGCCACACTCAACCTCATCCTGCTGTGTCTCTCATCACATCCCCATCACTCAGCCTTCCCTACCCTACTCCTGCACATCCTTACTCACACCAACTTACCTTGCACCTCCACCCATTCCTCTCTATCTACATTATCACTTCCCCATCTCACTAGCCACCCCTCACACTCAAACTCATTCTAGTCCAATCATACCAACTAACAACACACAAGGGTAGGCACTTGTGTGTTTCAGCCAATGTTCATGTGAAGTTTCTGTTAATGTGCTGTCAAACATTGAAATCATTTGTTTCAACACTTTACGTTCTTGGACAGATTTGTGTGCACCTTTGGAAGTGGCTTAGTGAGTTGCAGTGAATGGTGAGACATAACGGCACCCCCCGCAATGATGATGAGTGTGAAAGGAATGGCTTGGGCATTGTAGGGATGCTTTATGGTGCTGGTGTGGGGTGGTGTCAACCTGGCGCATCATGTGGCAGCCAAGGTGTACAGAGTCAAGTGAAGTAAATCTGGCCATGGTGAGGCCATCCCTGGCGTCCTGGGCAGCAATGTGGTCAGGTGCTGATGCCCTCCGTCCTGTATACCATCAGTTGATTGCGGAGAAGGTTGGTGTTGTTGTTGGTGCTGCTGGTGTGCCTGGTGCTGCTGGTGTTGGGGCTGATCATGGTGGGATTCTGAGGACCAGGGTGAGAGAGTATAAAGGGCACCCATGCTGATGGAATAGATGGCAGGTCAAGTAGAGATGACAGAAGCGATCTGTCAATTGTGGGAGAGGTAATGAGGTCAGACTGGATGGAGACTTGTGTAAAGACTTGCAACATTCTGAATCTGTAGTGGAAATGCAGTTTAGAGAAGCTAGTGGTTAAGGGAACATTTCTTAATCAAATTGTCTTGACATTTGAAGCAGTCAACTCATCAGCTGATTCAATGGCAAGTGACCTCCTGCCTCAGTTTCACAGACGAGGTCTAGGCACAGCGGGAAACCAGTGGGCGACCTGTCAAATTCAAAAAGCTGGGATAAAAGCATTGTTAAATGGCTGTAAACAAGCCACTAATGATTTTAATTGCCTCCCCCGCCACTGCCTGTCGGGTCTGCTCAGCGCTGGCAGACCCGACATCGGGAAAGTCCAGCGTGCGCATTTTCAATTTAACAGTTGACCCACCACCCATCCCATCCGCTGAGCGCCGGCAAAATTCCGGCTGTAAAATCTGCATTGCGGTGTCCATGGTGCTGATCATACATATCTCTCTCTCCACTCCCTCTCTCTGTATATACATATTTTTAAGATCATTCTTGGGACATGGGCATTGCTGGCATTTATTGCCCATCCCTAATTGCCCTTGAGAAGGTGATGGTGAGCCGCCTTCTTGAACCACTGCAGTCCGTGTGGTGAAGGTGCTCCCACAGTGCTGTTAGGGAGGGAGTTCCAGGATTTTGACCCAGCGACAATGAAGGATATATTTCCAAGTCAGGATGGTGTGTGACTTGGAGGGGAACTTGGAGGTGGTGGTGTTCCCATGCGCCTGCTGCCCTTGTCCTTCTAGGTGGAAGAGGTCACGGGCTTGGGAGGTGCTGCCGAAGAAACCTTGGCGAGTTGCTGCAGTGCATCTTGTAGATGGTACACACTGCAGCCGGGGGGAGTGAATGTTGAAGGTGTATAATATATATAGATAAAATGTAGAAGCCTTGTGTCCAGTGTACAGGCATCACTTGAAAGTTGCACTTGAAAGTGTGTCACACTTTATTACAGGTGCAATGCAATTTAAAAAGGAATCTGGGCTATCTTTGCCTGGAAACAGGAGTTTTGAAGCAGCTACAGTTACATGGGCGAAGAAATTTCTCCCGCTCCGCTGGCATTATTCCGAGGTATTTCCTTGACCAATAGATTTGGTTGTTTAGAGATTGTCCCAGATCACGAGAGCAATGCCCTTAAAGGCGCAGACCCAGCTTAAATGCAACTCCAGCTTAACAGCTAAATGTCAAAACTGTGCTCCAGACTACCTGTGAGTAATGCAACAGAAAATCAGCTAAGCTTTGCTCATCATACATATGAAGTGTCTGTAACGCAAAACAAACCTTAACTGGCTCAAATTTCCCACGTAGTGAGGGGGTAAAATTGATCTGAAATTATTGAACTTGATGTTGAGTCCAGAAGGCTGTAAAGCGCCTAATCGAGAGATGAGATGCTGTTCCTCGAGCTTACGCTGAGCTTCATTGGAACAGTGTAGGAGGCCGAGGTCAGAGTGGGAGTGGGGCGGAGAATTAAAATGACAGACGACTGGAATCTCGGGGTCCCGCTTGCGGATTGAACTTTACTTGTCCCATTACCATCTCCTTTTGCCTTGCACCATCATCCCTTTTGTCATTTAATCTCTCCTGCCTTCCACCCTATCACAGACCTTCTCTTTTGTTCTTTACTCCCCTCCCCCATCCCTGCCCCTGCACTTGCTTAAAATCTGTCACATCTCTAACTTTTTCCAGTTCTGATGAAAGGTCATCGACCTGAAACATTGGGCGCAATTTTCCCAATGGAGGCGGGTTTCGGTTTGGGTGCGTTCCAAGCCCACCTCCACTGAGAGGTGGGAAAAATTTGCAATTTTCCCCTAATTGGCCAGTTGATTACAGAGGTGTGGGTTCCCCTGGGCCAATTAGTCTTTTGGGACTGAAACTCGCCTCTACTGACGTCACTTATCCAGCTTCATTTAAGGGCTGCTTGCTGCCTTGGCTCATTCCACTGGTTTTTGGTCGATGCTGCACCACCTCCAAGCTGTTATCTCCTTGAAGAATGGCCAGCTCCAAGGCAAGGGCCTCCCCGAGGTTCTCGGATGAGGCACTGGGTATGCTGGTTGAGGGGGCGCGAGCTAGCAGGGAGGTGCTCTTCCCCTCATCTGGGAGGAAGAGGCCTCCCAAAGAAACCAAGGCTGTGTGTGTCCAGCTGGCAAGGAATATAACCTCCAGAACTGTGTGCAGATTGGGTGATTGTTTCTGTTTATTGATGAAATGCCATCCCTGTGGGAATGTATTAAAATTTGGTGATGGCAAACTGTTGGTGTGATGGTATCTGTTATTTCGGCTTAGGCAGCTCCACATTGTGGGCTCCGCGACACTTGCATGGTCAGGTTGGTGGTCAGAGTGAAAGGAGGCCAGAGACTCATGTCCATTGTCTATCATGTGTTAAGAAGGAGCCAAGCACATGTGCCACAATCGGCAACCTATGCAAATCTGGGCAGGATGAGTGCATTCCTTGCACGACGTGTTTCCATGCGCTGGCGCCTTCTGCCCTGTGCAGCATCAGGTGGCTGAGCAGGAGGCTGGCGCTCCTGCTGCTGAGCTGCCTGTTTCTGCTGCTGCCGTGGCTGCTCCTCATCCAAATCTGAGGTCCATGGTGAAAGGAAATAAATAGTTCCCATGCTGTTGGCAGATACCTCCGTTGTGGAAGCGCTCAGTCCAAGCGGGGAGAGGGTCTTCCAAGGAGGTCCCACAGTTGAGAGATAGAAGCTGCAGCACCTCCGACTTTGGTAGGCCTGCTAAAAGTGCTGAAAGACCTGTGGAACAAAAGTTCTGCCACGTGCAACTGCTCCCTGATGAAAGCTCCGTTTTAATGGTGGAGCTGCAGCTGTGAGGAGGCCACCCACATGTCAACCTGCCAGGATTAGCTGACGTGGTTTAGGAGGGTCGTGCAACACGCTGAAAAAGTGGTAAAATAATGAAGGCCTGTCAAACTAGGATTATAGAGGCCCTTAACTACTATTTAAGTGTCTTACCTACCTCTCCCGACTGATGGAGGCGGGACCGAATCGCACCCATCAAACCCGCCTCCGGCAAAATTGCGCGGAGGTGGGTTGGAGGCGGGTTCCGAACTCGCCCTCAGTTTTTGCCATTTTGCCAACTGTCCCACCTCCAAACCCGCCTCCTCGGGGCTGGGAAAATCACCCCCGGTAACTCTGTTTCTCTCTCCACAGATGCTGCCTGACCTGAAGGTACAGAAGGATCTGGGGGTCCTTGTACATGAAAAACAAAAAGTTAGCATGCAGGTACAGCAAGTAATTAGGAAGGAAAATGGAATGTTGGCCTTTATTGCAAGGAGGATGGAGTATACATGTAGGGAAGTCTTGCTTCAGCTGTATAGGGCGTTGGTGAGACCACACCTGGAGTACTGCGTACAGTTTTGGTCTCTTTATTTAAGGAGGGATATACTTGCATTGGAGGCAGTTCAGAGAAGGTTCACTAGGTTGACTCCTGAGATGAAAGGGTTGTCTTATAAGGAAAGGTTGAGCAGATTGGGCCTATACTCATTGGCGTTTAGAAGAATGAGAGGTGACCTTATTGAAACATCTAAGATTCTGAGGGGGCTCGACAGGGTAGATGCTGAGAGGATGATTCCCCTCCTGGGGGAATATAGAACTAGGGGGCATAGTTTCAGGATAAGAGGTCACCCATTAAGATGGAGATGAGGAGGAATTTCTTCTCTCAGAGGGTCGTAAATCTTTGGAATTCTCTACCCCAGAGAGCTGTGGAGGCGGAGTCAGTGAATATATTCAAGGAGGCGATAGACAGATATTTGAGCTACAGGGGAGTCGAGGGTTACGGGGAGCGGGCGGGTAAGTGGAGTTGAGGCCAAGATCAGATCAGTCATGATCTTATTGAATGGCAGAGCAGGCTCAAGGGGACGAATGGCCTACTCCTGCTCCTATTTCTTATGTTCTTATGACCAGCTGAGTATTTCCAGCATTTTCTGCATTTATTTCAGAATTCCAGCACCCACAATATTTTGCTTTTGGAAAAAAAGGTATCATTTTGTCTTAAGCTATTTAGGTTTTGACTTGGAAAGTCTTCAAATTTTCCTTTTAGACTCTTCCAACAATGATTAAATTAAGAGTAAATTCAGTGCTCCCGTGCAGCCAGCAGGAAGGTGAACTTGAAGTGGGGGTAAGGCTACAAAACTGTTCTTCCAATTCTCTGATTTGTCCTTCCCTTCAGTGCGGTTCCCCACTTGGAATACGGGAATGGTGCATTCAGTGTTAACCTCAGAGCTTATAATGTGCTGTCCTTCACGATGGAATTTTAATATACCTTTAGGCATCAGGAGCTGGAGATTGTTTGAATTTCCCTTGGCATTTACATACCCTTTGAGAGGGAGTAAATTGCAAATAGTTCAATGATCTAGCTGAAACTTAACAACTACACTGGTGTTAACCTTCACTGTCACCAACACTCTGCTGGAATCTGTTTTCCCCCCACAAGTCCTGCACTGCTCCATTGTATATGCGTGAACTCAGCGGGAGTAATTTTGACTGTGGGTGTTAGTGTTAAACGGACAATATTGGATCAGCAACCCTCTCCCACTGACTTACACAAAAGCGAAATACTGCGGATGCCGGAAATCTGAAATAACAACAGTAAATGCTCTTTTTCTGGTGCATTCATGGCTGTATTGGTCGCATTTCCTGCACTCGCCCCGAACTGGAAAGTGTCATCAGCTTTTCTTCCAATTTCCACCCTTCCCTCGCCTTCACATGGTCCGCCTCCGACTCTTCCCTTCCCTTCTCTGTCTCCATTTCTGGGGACAGGCTATCGACCAATACCCACTATAAGCCTAGTGGCTCCCACAGCTACCTCAACTACACTTCCTCCCATCCCGCTTCCTGTAAGGACTGTATTCCATTCTTCCAGTTTCACTGTCTCTGTCGCATCTGTTCTGTCGATGCCACCTTCCATACCAGTGTTTTCGATATGTTATCCTTTTTCCTCGACCGAGGATTCCCCTCCACCGTGTTTGACAGGGCCCTTGACTGTGTCTGTTCCATTTCCTGCACTTCTGCTCTCACCCCTCCCCCTCCCGCCACCCCACTAGAACTCTGATAGGGTTCCCCTTGTCCTCACCCCCTCCCCCCCAGCCTCCATTCAACGGATCATCCTCCACCAATTCCACCACCTCCAGCGTGATCCCACCACCAAAAAAATCTTCCCCTCCCCTTTCAGCGTTCCGAAGGGACCGTTCCCTCTGTGACACCCTGGTCCACTCCTCAATCACCCCCAACACCCGCTCCCCTTCCCAGGGCACCGTCCTGTGCAAGCGCAGGAGATTCAACACCTGCCCTTTAGCTTTTTTAATGGGTTCATTTGTTGGGGAGACGAACGCTAGGCAGGCAAAATAGGAACAGTATGCTCTGTTTAACTGCTGTAGCTTAAGTAGGTCAATTAGACATTTTTTTTTCCTCCTGGTGTGCACATTTCATAATATCTCTTTTTGTGTCTGTGAGATAAACCTAGAAATAGAATAAGAAAATATTGTTTGATAGATAGAGAACCTAAAACAAATTGTAAAAAAACATTTAAATGTGAGGTATGAGAAAATACAAGAGGATTCAGGTCTTTAAGTGTACATGACTTCAAGACCTTGGCAGGTGTTACCTGGCAACCACCAGGAAGAACATAAGAAATAAGAGCAGGAGTCGGCCATTTGGCCCCTCGAGCCTGCTCTGCCATTCAGTGAGATCATGGCTGATCTTCTACCTCATCTCCACTTTCCTGCACTATCCCCAAATCCATTGATTGCCTTAATATTCAAAAATCTATCGATCTCTGTCTTGAATATACTCAACGACTGAGCCTCCACAGCCCTCTGGGGTAAAGAATTCCAAAGATTCACCACCCTCCGAGTGAAAAAATTCTCCTCATCTCAGTCCTAAATGGCCGACCCCTTATTCTGAGACCTGTGACCCCTGGTTCTGGACTCCCCAGCCAGGGGAAACATCCTCCCTGCATCTACCCTGTCAAGCCCTGTAAGAATCTTGTATGTTTCGATGAGATCACCTCTCATTCTTCTAAACTCTAGAGAATATAGGCCTAGTCTACTCAATCTCTCCTCATAGGACAATCCCCCATCCCAGGAATCAGTCTGGTGAACCTTCATTGCACTCCCTCTATGGCAAGTACATCCTTCCTTAGGTAAGGAGACCAAGGGGGAGAAATTGGGTGAGTAGCGCCACCTGTTAGGGCCTAAAGAGGCAGTCAGTGGCTGTAGCGCCACTGGCTGCGTCTCCCGTGATATTCAGTAGGGGCGCTAATGGTGGCATTAGGCTTTTGCGCTGCGCCGCCACCGATGACGTCATCGGTGTGCGCAGCGCCCCATTCGTGCCCCGTTCGCGATATTTGGTAGTGAACGCCGCAGTTGCGCCGCTCGCTACCCGCGCCCGGTTCACGGGGCCTTACTGTGCCGGCAGCGGCGCAAGTTAAGGTGAAGGTGCGGGGCGGCGCTTTTTCGGCGGCCGCCTGCCAGCACCTCCATCTCCGGCCTCCTAACCACCCCCCCCACCCGCGGCATTGCCGGCTGTTTCCCGAGAGCCCGACACTTCTCCTTGGTGCCGGGCTCATTTGCTGGCACTCACGATTGGGGATTGCGCTGTTGCAGGCACCTCCCCCTTAACAGTGGGAGGAAGGCCTGCAGTACCGCAGCGTGCCGTGCCGCAGCGTGTGGCGCTGCGGCACGTTGCGCTGCGATAATCAGTTTCAGCGCCCTAAGAGGGACGTGGAGCGCCTCGAGCCTCGCCCCGTGTCCCTCGAGCGGCACTGAAACTTAATTTCTGGCGATCAGAATTACTCCGATCGTTGCGCTAAAGCCTGCGCTCAGGCGACTTTTGCGCCACTTTGGCGCCCCAACCCAATTTCTAGGCCCAAAACTGTACACAATACTCCAGGTGTGGTCTCACCAGGGCCCTATATAATTGCAGTAAGACGTCTTTACACTTATACTCAAATCCTCTTGTAATAAAGGCCAACATATCATTTGCTTTCCTAATTGCTTGCTTTACCTGCATGTTAACTTTCAGTGATTCGTGTACAAGGACACCCAGGTTCCTCTGAACACCAACATTTCCCAATCTCTCACCATTTAAAAAATACTCTGCTTTTCTATTTTTCTATTTTTCCTACCAAAGTGGATAACTTCACATTTCCCCACATTATATTCCATTGGCCCACTCACTTAGCCTGTCCCCATCCCCTTGAAACCTCCTTGCATCCTCCTCACAACTTACGTTCCCACCTAGCTTTGTATAATCAACAAACTTGGATATATTACATTTGGTCCCCTCATCCAAATCATTGATGTAGATTGTGAATAGCTGAGGCCCAAGCACTGATCCTTGCGGTACCCCACTAGTTACAGACTGCCAACCCGAAAATGACCCGTTTATTCCTACTCCCTGTTTTCTGTCCGTTAACCAATCCTCAATCCATGCTAGTATATTACCCCCAATCCCATGAGCCCTAATTTTGTTTAATAACCTCTTGTGTGGCACCTTATCGAATGCCTTTTGAAAACCCAAATACACCACATCCACTGGTTCCCCCTTATCTATTCTGCTAGTTACAACCTCAAAAAACTCATCAGATTTGTCAAACATGGGCAGCACGGTGGCATAGTGGTTAGCACTGTTGCCTCACAGCGCCAGGGACCCGGGTTCGAATCCGACCTCGGGCGACTGTCTGTGTGGAGTTTGCACATTCTCCCCGTGTTTGCGTGGGTTTCCTCCGGGTGCTCCGGTTTCCTCCCACAGTCCAAAGATGTGCGGGTTAGGTTGATTGGCTATGATAAATTGACCCTTAGTGTTAGGGGGATTAAATACGTGGGGTTACGGGGATAGGGTGGGATATGTGTTGGTGTAGGGGTTACGGGGATCGGGTGGGATATGCGTCAGTGCAGGCTCGATGGGCCGAAATGGCCTCTATCTGCACTGTGGGGTTTCTGTGATTCTGTGATAAATCCGTGTTGACGGCTCAATCCTATTATTATTTTCCATGTGCCCTGTTACCACATCCTTAATAATAGATTCTAGCATTTTCCCCACTACTGATGTCAGGCTAACTGGTCTGTAGTTCCCCGTTTTCGCTCTCCCTCCTTTCTTAAATAGTGGGATTACATTTGCCACCTTCCAATCCGTGTGAACCTATGGAATTTTTGAAGATGACAACCAATGCATCCACTATCTCTATAGCCACATCTTTCAAAACCCTAGGATGTAGGCCATCAGGTCCAGGGGATTTATCAGCTTTCAGTCACATAAATTTCTCCAGTACAATTTTTTTTACTAATACTAATTTCTTTCAGTTCCTCATTCTCGCCAAACCCTTGGTTCTCCACTATTTCCAGGAGGTTTTTTGCGTCTTCTTCCGTGAAGACAGACACAAAGGGCTGGATTTTCCAAGCCCCGAAGAGGCAGGCACGGCGGCGGGACAGCCGGTAAATTTGGAGAAAGTGGGGGTGGATGGCAAACCCGCCCCCATCCCACCGCCGTGCCCTTTTGCCAGGAGACGGGAAGATGTGCAGCTTCGGGTCCCGTCTCCTGGAGGCGGGAAAGGCATTTAATCCTTTTAACTGGCTGTTAACAGGTAGTTAACAGGCAGAAAAAAGAATTAATGTTATTTTACCTTCACAGGTGAAGGCTTCCCGACCTCGGAGAACCCCACCGGGTTGGAGGAGACGTGAAGGAGGTCTGCGGCGGTCGGAGGCACCTGGAAGTAAGATGTAGAGGTTGAGTGATGGGTGCAAGTGTGGAGTGGTAAGTATGTGAGGTGAGTGATAAGTTTTTTTAAATGTTCACTTACCTTGTTTTCTTCCTACAGCCTTCAACCACGCTGGATCGAGAGTGTCAACATCCGCCTTGTCAATTTCATAGACTGGCTGTTGGAACCTCCGAACCAACAGCCATGTGAAATTTACAAAGTTGAAAGGTTTGATGAGTCCTGACAGAGCTGTCAAATGCTGACATTTCTTCTTTCAAGAAGTCTTGACAGATAGCACGTCTGACGTTGATGTGATCTGTCAGTGACTTCCTACATAATTGGTCTGCTGTGCCCGCAGGGCGGGCTTAACAACCTCAATCAACGGAAAATCCCTCTGGTTGGTCAGGCGAGGATGGAGGCGGGACATTGACACGACAAGCAGTAGTCCCGCCTCCAATTCGTCTCCATTCACAAAATCCAGCCCAAAGTATTTCCTTATTTCCCATTATAATTTCTCCTGTCTCAGCCTGTAAGGGACTCACATTTACTTTCGCTAATCCATTCCTTTTTACATACCTATAGAAGCTTTTACAGTCTGTTTTTATGTCTCTCACTAGTTTACTCTCATATTCTATTTTCCCTTTATTCATCAATTTCTTGGTCCTCCTTTGCTGAATTCTAAAATCCTCCCAATCCTCAGGCTTACTGCTCTTTTTGACAACATTATAAGCCCCTTCCTTAGATCTAATAATGGCCCAGAAATTCAGGTTGCTGGCTTCCCGCGGGTGCAAGCCCCCGACCTGCACTTACCTAGCGCGCCGGCCGTTGAGCTGTGGGTCTGCGAGGGATTCCGATCCTGGGCCTCCTCCAACTGCCGGCACGCAGTGCTTGCGTATCCCAGGGGCGCAGTTAGTTCAATGCGTCCCCTGGGATCGCGTGGACCATGGAGAGCCAATGGTAGCAGGGAATGCTTCATTCATAAGTTTGACAGGAAGAGCTGTCAAACCTGTAAATACAATAAGCCCCAAAACATCACTAAAACTTCAAATAATTTTTTAAAAAATCATCACATTTTTAAAATAACTATAAATTACATGAAATAACTATTTTAAATAGTAATTTAAATTTTTGAAAAAATTAATTACATTTTCTAACAGGGCTAAAAATAAACTTACCTTTCTTTAAAGTATTTAAAAATAATAAATCTGTGGAAATTTTTTTTAAATTTTAATTAATTCACCACTTACCTTGTTAAAAGCAGGCCTTGCGCCTGCTTTTTTAAAGTGTAACTGCTGGAGACTTACCCTCCCGGAAAAACCTGAAAAAAAAACGTAAGTTCGATGCACACGTGCTGCCTCTCCGGCGCACGCGTTCCACCTCTCAACCCCTTCTTTCAGGGGAACGGAAATGCCGGTTTCCCGTGCATGTGCAGTGCATGCACAAAACCGGCACTTCCATTGGGCCTACGGGTGAGTACCCCATGCGTACTCACCCGTGGAGACCCGAATTTCTGGGCCACTATCTTTAACTTCTCTTGTTAGCCACGGTTGGGCCACTTTTCCTGTGGGGTTTTTGTGCCTTAAAGGAATGTATATTTGTTGTAAATTATGTATTAATTCTTTAACTGCTAGTCATTGCTTGTCTACTGTCATACCTTTTAATGTAGTTTCCCAATCTACCTTAGCCAGCTCGCCCCTCATACCTACGTAGTTTGCTTTGTTTAGATTGAAGACCCTAGTTTCAGATTTAACTAAATAGCTTTCAAACTCAATATAAAATTCTATTATATTACGGTCACTCTTCCCTAAAGGCCCCTTTACTACAAGGTTATTAATGAATCCTTTCTCATTGCACATTACTAGATTGAAAATAGCCTGTTCCCTAGTTGGTTCCTCAACATACTGATCTAGAAAACTATCTTGTATACATTCCATTAATTCGTCCTCCACACTATTACTGCAAATTTGGTTTGCCCAGTCTATATGTAGATTAAAGTCCCCCATGATTACTATATTACCCTTGTTACATGCACCTCTAATTTCCTGATTTATACTCTGCCCTACATTACAACTATTGTTTGGGGGCCTATAAACAAATTCCACCAATGTTTTCTACTGCTTGCTGTTTCTTAGCTTTACCCAAACTGATTCTACTTCTTGATTTTCGGAGCTAAGATCCTTTCTCACTACTGTCTTTATCCCATCCTTTATTGTCAGGACTACCCCTCCTCCTTTTCCATTTTGCCTATCTCTTCTAAAAGTTAACTATCCTGGAATATTTAGTTCCCAACCTTGGCCACTTTGCAACCACATCTCTGTAACGGCCATTAGATCACACCTATTCATTTCTATCTGCGCTATTAATTCATCTATTTTGTTGCGAATGCTTCGCGCATTCAGATATAGTGCCTTTAGCTTTGACTTATTTATATTTTTCCCTGATGTCACCTTATTACCTTTGTTACTCTCTCTGTCCCTTTCTGACCCACTCTGCTTATTTTTACCCAAAACTCTGCTCTGCTCGAGAGCCTTGACATTTCTCTTGCTGCTTTTAAATTTACTCTTTCCTGAATCCTCCCACCCCTCCTTCATTAGTTTAAAGCCCTGTCTACTGCCCTAGTTATTCGGTTAACCAGGACACTGGTCCCTACCCATTTTAAGTGGAGCCCGTCCCAACGGAACAGCTCCCTCTTTCCCCAGTACTGGTGCCAGTGCCCCATGAACTGAAACCCCTTCCTCCCACACCACTCTTTGAGCCAATTTGCGTGTGGCTCCGGTAACAATCCAGAGAAGTAAAAGGTTATCACAAGCAACTGAAGAGACAAGACAATGAAAACCCAAACAGCAAACCCAATCTCCTCCCTTGTCTTTTCTGTGATTCTGTTACTGTGACAAGCGACTCAAAGGTAACTATCTTGATTGTAAAAACCTCAGATGACCTTACTAAACTGAGACCTCCTCCTGAGACAATGCGAAGGCTAATATTCAGCATGCTGTGCAGGTAGTGTGACTACTCTAAGTTTGTAATGATAGACTAGTCATGCTCAACCCTGAAAAGATCAATTTCCTTTGCAGCCTGCAGGTTTTTATGAGACACGGCATGTACTCTGGAGAGTCCCATCTCAAAGAAAAACCGTTGGCAGAGATTCTCTTGGAACTTTGTGCAAAGTCTTCATTGGAAATCTGGAGATCTGTTTCTTTCTTCACAGGTTGATAGGAATTTTAGAAAGTTACAATTTCCAAGTGGGAAAGATTCTACAAACATGACCTTTTGGATGATACAGAGTTTGAACTCACTCCGGAAGACATTGTTGTTTTAAAAACTTGCCATGTCAAAGCTCTTTAGTAACCATACATTTTCAGATATTGAATGGATTTTAGTCACTGAACAAAATGTTTTTTATTTATATTTTACTTGAAAAATATGAAACGTGAGGAGTTATATTCCAAGAGTTATGTACTAACTTAATTGAGTTCTTTGATGAAGTAACAGAGAGGGAGATGAGGGTAGTGCATTGATGTTGTGTATATGGACTTTCAAAAGTTGTTTGATAAACTTGATAACAAAAGTGAAGCTTGTGGGATTAAAGGGGCAGTGGCTGCGTGGCTACAAAATTAGCCAAGGGACAGAAAGCAGAGAGTAGTGGTTAGTGGTTGTTTTTCAGACTGAGGGAAGTATACAGTGGTGTCCCCCAGGGGTCAGTGTTGGGACCGCTGCTCTTTTTGATATATATTAATGACCTGGACTTGAGTATACATGGCATTGTTGTGTATGTAATATGTGTGCTACTTTGAACCTATGGACAGGACTGCACTACTTGTTGGGCGTAGTGATACGCAGTACCACTCCTGGCCATAGGGGTATAAATAGTACTGTGGGTACTGATCCCCCTCAGTTCCCGCCTGTGGGCATGAAGTAAAGACCTATGTGTAGTCCCTACCTCCAACCAGTAAAGACCTGTTTGAGTTATACGTTTAAGTCTTTGTGTTAATTGTTCAATACAATACACATACTTAACACTGGCGACGAGTCAGGTTCTTACCCTGCGGCAGTTATTCCACGGCGGCTTCGTCCACAGACAGGACGTTGAAGAGAGGTTTCAAATCTCACCACCCCACTGGAAGCGACAGGCATTAGGACCCTGAAGCCTCCATCAGCGACTGAAAACGGGAGGACAGAAGACATCCTGCAGCTTTTTCAACCTCGGTGGTGGGTAAGCCAAGCAGCGTTGGCTGCAAAGACAGGGCTGGGGGAAGTCGGAGGTAGAAGGGCGATCGATCGAAATCCCTGATAAGGGCCGCACTCGGGCTGGAAGGCGCAGCGTCGGCAGACACTGAAGGCGCGAGAGCCGCGGTGAAAAGCGCGGGCCATCGATCACGGCGGAGATAAGGGCCGCACTCGGGGCTGAAGGGAGACGGCGTCGGGGGACGGGTGAAGACCGCCAAGTGCGGGAAAACCGCCATTTTGTGGGCAGAGGACGACGGCAAGAGCGGGAAGCCGCCATCTTGGATAGCAGTAAAAAAAAAAAAATCTGAGAAATTGCAAATCTGATAAAGTACTACAATGCCTAAACATGGGAATATTAGCAACTTTGATAGTGACATCGAAGATTGGGCCATATATGTTGAACGAGTTAAAAATTATTGTAAGGCCAATAAAATTCGTGAGGCTGATAAAGCACTAACATTATTAAATTTAATGGGTGCGAAGACATACGGGCAATTGAAACACCTGTTATCACCAGATGAACCGGCGGATAAGACGTTCGATGAGATTGTTACTGTCCTGAAAGATCATCTAAACCCCACGCCGCTGATGCTAGCGGAACGATTTAAATTTTATGACAGAAGGCAGCTACAGCATGAAAGCAATGCTGAATATTTGCTGGAATTGCGTAAATTAGCGAAATATTGTCAGTTTGGAACGGGACTGACAGAGGCACTTCGAGACAAATTTGTGTGTGGTTTATTTAAACAGGATACACAAAAGCGACTGCTCGAGGAGAATGAGCTGACGCTTGAGAAGGCGGTCACTATGGCAGCAGCACACGAAGCCGCAGCGAGAGGCACGGCAGTAATGCAGCTACGGTCACCGGAGCTCAGTGCACACAAATTGGGTGTGAGTTCTGGCAAATGTTATCGTTGTGGAAAGACAACGCATGATCAGAACCAGTGTTGGTTTAAAAACCAAGAATGTAGAACTTGTGGTAGGCTTGGACATATAGCTAGAGTATGCAGGTCAGCGAAGAAGACCAGCAACAAGAAGTCACCGCAAGGGAAATACGCAAAGGTACACAAGGTGGCCGAACAGGAGTCCGATTCAGATGCTAGCAGTAATGAACTGGCTAGCTTAAGCTGTAATGAACTGGCTAGCTTAAGAGTACTCAACGCTGGTAAGGGTGCAGACCTCCAGACAATTTGGGTCACTCTTCAGATAGAAGGAGTCCAAGTAAAACTGGAATTGGACACTGGATCGGCATTGACGGTCATAAATAAGAAAGATTACGGAAAGTTATTCCAACATATTCCCCTACAGGATACGGGGATTATATTGAAAACATACACGGGGCAAAGAGTGTACCCCATCGGGAAAATAGAGGTTGCAGTGGTCCACAAGGGCGAAGACAGTCAAATAATGGACTTATATGTGATATCTGAAGGAGGTCCTCCACTACTAGGACGGGAGTGGATTAGGAAAATGAATATGGACTGGCATTTCCTACAAACAATAACGAGTGAGAACTCGGTGAAGATAGTCGGCCCAGACTCTGGAACGGATGATGGTAAGCCCAACTCAGGTGCAAAAGACAAAGTTTCAGCACAGAATTCCACTGAGCAACAACAACATAGTTTAACTGTGGATTCTGAGTCTGGCAAGTCTACTGATGTGCCCATTTCTGAGGGACACCGGGCTCGAACTCAACTCCATTTCAAACTACAACAGCAATTAGAACAAATGCTTCGCCGTTTTGAGCAAGAGTTGAATGCAACGAAAGAGTTCTTTGATATAGAGTTGGAGAATCTGGAAAGACAACAGAAGCAGCTGATGGAGAAAATGGAGCAGGAGCACACAAGACGTCTGATGTCAGAGGAGTTAACGGTCAGCCAACTCCTGCATATGCTGAAGGACAGGACTCTGAAATGGAAAAAACTTGAACACGAACTTCAATATTCAAACGAAAGGGGTTCGGAGCTCTCAAAGGTTATTGGAAGAGCTGAGGTGGCAACACAGACTGAGATGACTGCAACAGAGCAGCCCTTGGATGCCAAAAGTACGCTGACTCACGTCAACGTAGAACAACAGACCGCTGAAACAGCTGCTCCGGTAGAGGGATTGAATAGTCCGATCAATCAATCTCCAAAAGAAGTTGAAGTAGTAAAATCTCAAATGAGGTCATTAGTAAACGACTTGCTGAAAGCCCAGAAAAAGCTGGATGAAGAGGTACGCATGAAGAAGTCTCTTCAGGAAAGATGTCTGGACTTGGAACAAAAGCTGGCTAACGCCCAGCTGGGTATGGAGGAAATAGAAGACCCTCTCGCTGGCCTAGATCAGGACGACACCGAATATTACTATGTCCTGTCCTGCCCAACTTGTAACTTCGACTCCCACCATACAGAAATCATGGAGGAGCACCGAAAGTCTACGGAACATCGGGAGAAGGTGGCTCTACTACGGAAAAAGGAGGGAGAGAAGGAGGAACTGCGCATGCAGCTGGCAGCTGACAGTGGAGCCCAGAGAGTCTCCAAGAAGCAGAAAAGGAAAAGTCGAAACAGAAGATGACCCATCTGAACCATTATTACCTCTACCAGATCACACACGTGGTCCCTCCGAACGGAGCCAATTCAGTTAGGAAGTTCAAACTGTTAAATCCATGGAAGGACTATTGAATGAGTCACTCCAGCAACGTGAACCGACTCCACCACAGAGATTGAATCTGTGAACTGTTTTCCGCAGAGACTGAATCTGTGATCTGTTTTGACATGAAGTTATCTATGTATCTATGTTATTCTGTTATGTAAACCTGAAGTTATATATGTATATATGTTATTACGTTATGTTAAATGGGGAGATGACTGTAAAGCTAGGAAGGGAGGAATGTTGTGTATGTAATATGTGTGCTACTTTGAACCTATGGACAGGACTGCACTACTTGTTGGGCGTAGTGATACGCAGTACCACTCCTGGCCATAGGGGTATAAATAGTACTGTGGGTACTGATCCCCCTCAGTTCCCGCCTGTGGGCATGAAGTAAAGACCTATGTGTAGTCCCTACCTCCAACCAGTAAAGACCTGTTTGAGTTATACGTTTAAGTCTTTGTGTTAATTGTTCAATACAATACACATACTTAACAGGCATCATTTCAAAGTTTGCAGATGACACGAAACTTTGAAATGTAGCAAACAGTGAGGAGGATAGTAACAGACTCCAGGAGGACACAGACAGACTGGTGAAATGGGCAGACACATGGCAGATAAAATTTAACGCAGAGAAGGGTGATGTCATTTTGGTAGGAAGAATGAGGAGAGGCAATATAAACTAAATGGTATGATTTTAAAGGGGGTGAAAGGGTCGGTGGAAGCAGATTCAATAATTTCTTTCAAAAAGGATTTGGATAAATACTTGAAGGGGAGAAATTTGCAGGGCTATGGGGAAAGAGCGGGGGAGTGGGACTAATTGGAGAGCTCGTTCAAAAAGCCGGCACAGGCACGCTGCACTGTCGGAGGTGGCGTTTTTCCAATGAGATGTTAAATCGAGGCCCTGTCTGCTCTCTCAGGTGGACGTAAAAGATCCTATGGCACTATTTCAAAGAGAGTAGGGGAGTTCTCCCCAGTGTCCTGGCCAATATTTAACCCTCAATCAACGTCACTAAAACAGACTATCTGGTCATTATCACATTGCTGTTTGTGGGGGCTTGCTGTGTGCAATTTGGTTTCTGCGTTTCCTACATTACAACAGTGACGACACTTCAAAAGTACTTCATTGGCTGTAAAGCGCTTTGGGCCATCCTGAGGTTGTGTAAGGCGCTATATAAATGGGAGTTCTTTCTTTCTTTAACTCTCTTTCCAGTAACGGCACCACTTAGAGTGGCAGTGATCCACACACAGCCAGAAGAGTCCAGATTCAATTCCTAGGCTTTGTAAATCTCAGCTAAGATGCCAGGCAATGACTATCTTCAACAAGCGAGAGTCTAATCACTGTTTCTTGGCAGAATTACCATCGCCGAACCCCCCACCACCAACATCCTGGGGGTCACCATTGACCAGAAACTTAACTGGACCAGCCACATAAACACTGTGCCAACAAGAGCAGGTCAGAGGGTGGATATTCTGTGTCTCACCTCCTGACTCCCCAAAGCCTTTCCACCATCTGCAAGGCACAAGTCAGGAGTGTGAGGAAATACTCTCCACTTGCCTAGATGAGTGCAGCACCAACAATACTCAAGAAGCTCAACACCATCCAGGACAAAGCAGGCCGCTTGATTGTCACCCCATCCACCACCACCACCTGCAAATTCCCCTCCAAGACACACACCATCCTGACTAGGAAATATATCGCCGTTCCTTCATTGCCCCTCCCTAACAGCACTGTAGGAGTATCTTTGCCACACGGACTGCAGCAGTTCAAGAAGGCGGCTCACCACCACCTTCTCAAGGGCAACTAGGGATGGGCAATAAATGCTGGCCTTGCCAGTGACGCCCACATCCCAGGAATGAATAGGGTGAATTGGGTTGCCTGGGTGCAGATAATAGAGGGAAGGGAAGAGTGAGCACCTGTAATCCTAACCCTAACCCTAAACATGACACGGTGATTTTCTGTCCATTTAAACCAGATTAATGGAAAAGTGGGTGGGTTCACTTATGGGCAAGTGTCCTCCTCTTGCCTGATTTTCCTCTTTTCGCTGTCTCCAGGCAATCCAACATGCTGAGATACAGGAACGGGATAATCTGTCCAATTAAATATTTCCCTAGTGCCCCATGGTTAGGGATGGGAAAATTCAACCAGGGTTCCCGCTCCTCATCACTACCCTGTGACCCACGCGCACCCCAACCCCCACCCTCGCTACAAAGTGCGTCTGTATGGACCAGGCTAAGTTTTGATGCCTGTGTAGTCGAATAGCTGGCCAGCTCACGATGTCTAGGTTCGTCCATGAAGTAATGGCCGCTCGTACTGGAGGTAGGGTCGCCAACTCTGATTGGACATATTGCTGGAGATTTCATCACATGACCTCCTGCCTCCAACCGCCTCTCCCGGTCAAATGGCCTTTTATTTTCCCCCCATCTCAATTTTTATTTATAACTAACAAACAAAAGTGTTCAAAGAAAATGAAAAAAAAACCACGCCATTATTCTCTTTACCGCCTCTCTGATTTTTCTCCCGGGAGTTGCTGGCAGCAATGTCCAGGACATTAATCTTTAACAAGAATCCTGCTGGAAGGTTGGCAAAAAAAAATTCAGAAAGAAATGAACCAGACTTGAACTAGCAGCACGGACGGACTGTAACCAAGGTAACTCTTTAAGCGTGACCATCTGAGATCATACTCCAGCAGCAGCAGCAACCAAGCTAAACATTATAGAACTCACAACGGACTTATACACACAGCCTAATTAAGTAGACTCCTTTCAGTGAGGCCATCTTTAAGGGCTGAGAGATTGTCGTTTGTGCTGGGTGCCAATGGTTCAGGCTTGCCTCGGAGTCTCCAGGATTTAAAGATGAAAGCCCTGGACACTGCTGGTGAGCAAAACCCAGGAGAAAAATCAGGAGGGCATTAAAAAAATGGTGTTCTTTTTATTTCCTTTGAACACTTTTGTTTATTAATTATAAAACTATGAGACATGGTGGGGGGAGCAAAGGCTGTTTGACTTACAGTCAAGAATTATCCAATCAGGCAATGAAGAGTCTTCTCGGTGATCCCACCACCAAGTACATCTTCCCCTCACCTCCCCTTTCAGCATTCTGAAGGGACCGCTCCCTCCGCGACACCCTGGTCCACTCCTCTATCACCCCCAACACCCCTTCCCCTCCCCACGGCACCTTCCCGTGCAAGCGCAGGAGATGCAACACCTGCCCTTTTACCTCCTCCCGTCCCACTGTCCAGGGCCCCAAACACACTTTCCAGGTGAAACAGCAATTTACTTGTGTAATGTATGTACCTTTAAGGGGAGAACTACTTTTTACAGCTCCTGTATCCCGTAGTACCGGCAGTGACCACACCTGTATATAAACCCTGAGTAGTGATCTGTACAATTAGTTCTAGAGTAACCCTCATTCAGTGAACAACTGTTGATCGTTCCCTGCAGTCTTTTGTCTGATTATTGAAGGACACAATGTTAAGATACACGGATCTAACATTGGCGACGAGCAGATTCAAACCTACCTGCAACTCTGCATCACCTCCCAGGGATTCGCTCCTGGAGAACAGTGGAAGAAGGCCGAGTCCAGAAGCACGGGCGTCGACCACGGGAAACCCCCCAGTCATACTGCGGAGATTTGAGCATCACAGGGGAGGTTGTCGAGAGCCAGGCCTGGCTTTCCAGTCACGGTGGTCCAGCGAAACGGGCTGGCAACAGGTACTGCGCAGACCCTTCCCAGACAGCGACGGCTAGAGCCGACCGACGGCACAGAAAAAGGCCGAGCAGCGTCGACAGGAGAGAGAGGGTAGAGCACACAGGGTGCAGCCGGTGTTCAGGACAGAGCGGCGTCAACGGGGGAAAGAGGCGAGAGAGAGCAGAGCGCAGCCGGTATTCAAGGGCCGAGCAGCGTCAACAGGAGAGAGAGGCGCGCAGGAAAACGCGCAGAGCGCAGCCGGTGTTCAAGGGCCGAGCAGCGTCAGCGGGGAAGAAAGGAAAGCGCGGGAGACGCCATTTTAAGCCACAGCGGGGAAGAAAGGAAAGCGCGGGAGACGCCATTTTAAGCCAGTCTAACCACACCCAAAAATGCTGAAGAGTGGCAGTATCACAGCGTTCGACAATGAAGTCGAAGATTGGACAACATATGTCGAATGCATAGAAGTGTACTGCAAGGCGAATGAAGTGCCAGATGACAAGAAAGCGCTGGTATTGTTGAATTCAATGGGTGCAAAAACGTATGGCTTACTACGAAACCTAGTAACCCCAGAGAAGCCAGTAGAAAAGGATTTTGAAAACATAGTGTCAATCCTACAGGACCACTTAAACCCCACACCGCTGCTGATAGCAGAAAGATTTAAGTTTCACAAAAGGAACCAGCATAAAGATGAAAGTAATGCTGAGTATTTAACGGAACTGTGCAAGCTATCGAAACACTGCCACTTTGGAGCGGGACTAGCAGATACTTTAAGGGACAAGTTTGTGTGTGGGCTTCAAAGTGAAGGAACTCAGAAACGGCTTCTATCAGAAAAGGATCTTACGCTGGACAAGGCTTTCAGTATTGCAGTATCACACGAAGCAGCAGCACGGGGCATGGCAGAGATACAACGGAGACCGCAAGAATATGACACAAATGAAATGTCATACGGAACAGTGAAGTGCTATCGCTGCGGCAGAACAACACACGACCATAAGGATTGCTGGTTCAAGGACAAAGTGTGCAGACAGTGTGGAAAAGTAGGACACATAGCAAGAGTCTGCAGGTCGGGAAAGAAAACCAGCAGCAAGAAATCTCCACAGGAGAAGTACAAGAAGGTACATAAGGTAACGGAGAGTAGTTCAGACGAACAGAAAAGTGATACAGACTCCGGAAGCAAGGAGCTGGGTTGTCTGAAACTACATAATGTGATCAAAACAGAGGATCACCAAACTATCTGGGTCACGCTCAAGATAGCAGGAGTCCAAGTGAAAATGGAATTGGACACAGGATCAGCCCTAACAGTCATAAACCGAAGGGACTACAAGCGGCTATTCTCACATATACCCTTGAGAGATACAAAGATTGTCTTGAAGACGTACACGGGGCAAAAAGTCTACCCCAAAGGAAAAATAAGGGTGAACGTTATATATAACGGCAAGGAAACACCAAAAATGGACCTATATGTATTGCCAGATGGAGGACCACCACTACTAGGACGTGAATGGATCCGGAAGATACAGCTAGATTGGCATTCCATACAAGCACTGACTGTAGATGCCAAAAAGGATGACGACGTCACACCTGGGCGACTGTCAAAAATGCTAACTGACGCACAAGAAGTGTTCCAGCAGGGACTCGGAACACTAAAAGGCATAACAGCGACGATCAAAATAGAGGAAAATGCAAGCCCAAAGTTTTTTAAGGCCAGACCGATACCTTATGCGATCCGCCCAGCCGTCGAAGCAGAGCTGGAAGGTTTGGAATGTTCAGGAGTACTGTCCAAAGTGGACTGGAGCGAGTGGGCTACACCCATTGTTCCTGTAATGAAGAGGTCATTGAGTAATACGCCTGGGGAACCAAAGAAGGTTCGCATCTGTGGGGACTTTAAGGTGACAGTGAACCCAATCCTTCACACTGTACAATATCCGCTTCCGCGGATTGAAGATATTTTTGCCTCGCTATCGGGAGGGAAACGCTTCACTAAGATTGATCTGGCCCAGGCGTACCTGCAAATGGAGGTAGAAGAAGCCTCGAAACAGTACATTACGATCAACACTCATAAAGGTCTCTACCAATACAACCGGCTGGTGTTCGGGGTAGCATCAGCTCCAGCTGCAAGGGATTCCAGGGACCCAGTGTTATTTGGGCGACATCCTGGTCACGGGCGAAAATGACAGTGATCTCCTCGCCAACCTGGAGCAGGTGCTCACTAGATTGAAGGAATATGGGCTCCAAGCTAATCGCCACAAATGCGAGTTTTTCCAGAAGCAGATCTCGTATTGTGGCCACGTTATTGATAAAGAGGGGTTACATAAGTCCCCTGAAAAGATTGAGGCAGTAGTCAAGGCTCCAGCACCGGAAAATATGTCACAGCTGAGGTCATTCCTCGGGCTGGTGAACTACTACCATAAGTTCTTGCCGAATTTGTCTACCATACTACACCCACTGAACACCCTACTGCAAACGGGGGTACCATGGAAGTGGAGTGACGAATGTAAACGAGCTTTCCAGAAGAGCAAAGCATTGATCACATCAAAAGAGGTGTTGGCTCATTTCAACCCAGCACTACCAATTCGGTTGGCGTGTGATGCATCACCATATGGCATTGGAGCGGTGCTGTCGCACAAATTCCCGGACGGCTCGGAGAGGCCAGTAGCCTTTGCGTCTCGGTCACTAACCTCAGCCGAGCGTAACTACGCCCAGATTAACAGGGAGGCCCTCAGCCTAGTGTGGGGGGTGAAAAAGTTCAATCACTATCTGCACGGGCAGAAGTTCACTTTGCTGACTGACCACCAACCACTTGTCTCCATCTTTAATCCAAAGAAGGGCATTCCGGTGATGACTGCGCAACGGCTACAAAGATGGTCCCTTTTTCTAGGGGCGCACCAATATGAAATCGAGTATAAGGGCACGAAACAGCATGGAAACGCTGATGGGCTATCACGCCTGCCACTGCCTACTGCGGAGGAAGCACCAGCAGTGGATCCTGTCGAAATATTTCATTCGACTATAATTGAACGCTTGCCAGTAACTAACGCCGGTATAGAGAAGGAGACCCGAAATGACCCGACACTGTCTCGGGTATATGATTTGACGGTGAAGGGATGGCCAGCACATGGCGACTCACTGTTGCCAGCATTCTCATCCAGAAGAGAACAGCTGTCAGTATGCCAGGGGACCTTGATGTGTGGATCCCGAGTGGTAATTCCACCCAAGTTAAGGGAGAGAGTGCTCAATGAGCTTCACGAAGGTCATCTGGGAGGGGTGAAAATGAAAAGCCTTGCTAGGGCTTATGTGTGGTGGCCAGGGATCGATCAGCAAATCGAGGACCTGACAAAGAGCTGCTCAGGATGCCAGAAGGTCCGAAATGCACCACCACATGCCCCTCTACACCCATGGGAGTGGCCCTCATCTCCATGGCAACAGGTGCATATTGATTTTGCTGGTCCATTCATGGACTCAATATTTTTAATAGCCGTGGATGCGCACTCGAAATGGCCTGAGGTGATCAAAATGTCCTCCACCACCACGGAGAAAACTATTGCAGTCCTACGGACCATTTTTGCCAGGAACGGCTTGCCAGAGCAGATTTGCTCTGATAACGGACCACAGTTTATGTCTGAAGAGTTTCGAAGATTTATGAAAAGGAATGGGGTAAGGCATTACACATCCACCCCATATCATCCAGCCACAAATGGATTGGCTGAGAGGTTCGTACAAACCTTTAAAAAAGCAGTAAAAGCCATGTGCGATGACGACATTCCACTGCAGCATAAGGTGGACAATTTCCTGTTAACCTACAGAAATGCGACACATGCAGTCACCAATCAGGCCCCGGCCATGATGTTCTTTAACCGAAGGTTGAGATCTCGTCTGGATTTGCTCAGACCAAATGTACGAAGAGATGTTGAGAATAAGCAATTCCAGCACATCAATGAGAAGCCGACAAGGAGCTTCAATGTAGGGCAACCAGTCTTGGCCCGCGACTACCGAACAGAGAAATGGCAACCAGGAACGATATGCACACAGCAGCAGCCACTAATGTACACAGTGGATGTTGGGGAGAACATTGTGAGACGCCATGCTGACCAGATCCTACAGTCACAGGAACGAGTCAACCCCATGTCTCGCCCATACGTACCTGGTGATGAACCCGACGTACAGGTAGCATCTACCCCAGAAACAGTAGCATCGGAAGCGGATGAACCAACCGACGACAGGGGGCCAGAATCGCCTCCGCACGAAGAGCAAGACACTCGGGAAAGGCGCTATCCAGAAAGGATCAGGAAGCCTCCCCAAAGACTGAATTTATAAATAGACTATTTTCAGCTAATGTTGCATGTTAAAAGTGTTAATTGTAATTAGTTTGATATTTAATTGTTAAATGAGTGTTATGGTACTGTTAATCTAAAAGGGGAGGAATTGTAATGTATGTACCTTTAAGTGTAAGAAGTCACACAACACCAGGTTATAGTCCAACAGCTTTATTTGAAATCACAAGCTTTCGGAGTGCTGCTCCTTCGTCAGGTGAAGTGGAGAAATGCATAAAGACACAGCTTATATAGTCAGAGAATAATGTCAGATGCATTTCTCCACTTCACCTGATGAAGGAGCAGCGCTCCGAAAGCTTGTGATTTCAAATAAAGCTGTTGGACTGTAACCTGGTGTTGTGTGACTTCTTACATTTGTCCACCCCAGTCCAACTCCGGCATCTCCACACCATGTACCTTTAAGGGGAGAACTACTTTTTACAGCTCCTGTATACTGTAGTACCGGCAGTGACCACACCTGTATATAAACCCTGAGTAGTGATCTGTACAGTTAGTTCTAGAGTAACCCTCATTCAGTGAACACCTGTTGATCGTTCCCTGCAGTCTCTTGTCAGATTATTGTAGGACACAACAACAAGATACACGGATCTAACAACTTGTACTTCTTGCAATTTAATATACTGTATTCGCTGCTCACGATGCGGTCTCCTCTACATTGGGGAGACCAAACGCAGATTGGGCGACCGCTTTGCGGGACACCCCCGTTCAGTCCGTATGGGTGACCCTGAGCTTCCGGTCGCCTGTCACTTTAATTCTCCGCTTCACTCCCACTCTGATCTCTCTGTCCTCGGCCTATTACATTGTTCCACTGAAGCTCAATGTAAGCTCGAGGAACAGCACCTCATCTTTCGATTAGGCACTTTACAGCCTTCTGGACTCAACATCGAGTTCAACAATTTCAGATCATAACCTCGGCCCCTATCAGTTTTTTTTCTCTCTCTCCCACAGGGCAGCTGTCGATCATTCTGTGCCATTTACACTTCCTCTAGACCCATCTTTTGTTTCTTAACTTGTCCCATTACCATCTCCTTTTGCCTTGCACCATCATTCCTTTTGTCTCTTAATCTCTCCTGCCTTCAACCCTATCACAGACCTTCCCTTTTGTTCTTTCCTCCCCTCCCCCCTCTTCCTGCCCCTACACTTGCTTAAAAACCTGTTACGCCTCCAACTTTTTCCAGTTCTAACGAAGGGACATCGACCTGAAACATTAACTCTGTTTCTCTCTCTACAGATGCTGCCTGACCTGCTGAGTATTTCCAGCATTTTCTGTTTTTATTAATGAAGAGTCTATTCGCTTTCTGATTGGCCAGGGGAAGGCGGGGCTCCGTGAAGTCGGACGTGTTGGGCGGCCAATGGCGGGAGGGTAAGGGCAGGGCAGTTGGAGGCAGGAGGTCATGTGACAACACCTCCAGGAATATATCCAACCAGAGTCAGGAACCCGACAGAAAAAAGTGGATTTGGAGATTACTGACAGGCCTGCCATGTTTGTGGCTTCTGGCAGATCCTGGACTGAGGGTCCAGGTGCAGTTGAGACCTACCATTAAATGACACCAAGCGGAGTCAACTTTCATTATTTCAGACTCCCAGGGCCAGCAAGGTAGTCCTTCCCATCAAGAGGACCATCTAGTTGGGGTCACTGAGTTTTTCCTATCACCTCCTACAATGAACCTCAGGCAGCAAGAGGAAAAATAGTTTGTCGCAAATGAAAAGTTAGATGAAGTAATGAGGTTGGATGGTTGTGTTCTGAAAAAAAGTAAAAGATACTGGAGAGTGGGTTTGAGGCTGTAATATAATCCTCGGAGTGACTGCTGCCAACGAACTGGAAGCTGTGCAGAAGCATTCTGTGCATAAATGTCAGGTCCCCAGTATGAAAAACTAACGTTGACCACAGACAGACGGAGGATCTGATAGCAATAAGCACACTCGGCGAGAGTACAATAAAACTCTCACAAGCTGACAACATCCCAATATCTTCAAGTCACATTTCCTCGTTAAATGGTACTGGAGGTTTTAGCCGTTCATTCCCACCGCTGCCACTCTCTCCCTCTCTCTCTCTCTCTCTCTTCTCGCCTTCCTTAAGCGCACTCCGCGAGAGTACAATAAAACTCTCACAAGCCGGCAGCATCCTAACATCACCTTCAAGTCACATTACAGACCTCACAATACCCGAAATTTCCACCCCTCACCTTCCTCTCTCACTAATCTGTGGGAAGTCCGGCGAGAGCAACCAAAAATAAACCCACTGGAACTGCTCTATGTCGCTGGCAGCAGTCGTGCCCTAGAATCTTTGAGTTGTCAAGAGAGTTACGAACATGCAAAAAATGATAAGCAGGAAAAGACCCACTGGTCCATCCAGCCTGTCCCATATAGTTGCGATGCCCCAGTGCAGCCTGATTCAGACACTACCCCACCCGCCCTGTAATCTCCTGCGAGAGGTGGAAAGCCAGTTGAAAACCCAGGCCTCTTAGGGAACAAATTCCTCTTCTGACCCACTTAGGTGATCGAGGCCAGTCCAGGAGATCACACTGACTGACGTAAGAAAACTCACTGAGCACTTGGTTGAGTATAAAACAAGGCTCTAATCAACTGTTTCACAACCATGAGATTCTAGTTACACCACTAGTTCCTGGTTACAAAAACGTCCTGAGCAAGCTGGGCCCACGCCCGAGTATTTATACTCCTTGGACGGCACCACCAGCTGGCCGCCCAGTTTTATTTCATGAGTCATTTCTTAATGAGCGATAAGATTCATGACACTGACCTTGGTTTGCATCACGGGATAACTACCTCTTGCACGAGGTGATCTCCACCCCAGCCAGAAACAGGTCCGACTCTCGCTGGAAGGAATTCCACAGGTCCTCCATTCTCTGGGAAAAGAAGAACTCCCTAACATCCAACCTAGTTCTGCTCTTACATCACTTGTAAGCCAGGTCCTCGCTCATCTATTCAGTTGAAATAATTGGGCCCCATGAATACAATCTTCTCCCTTCATTATTTTATAAACCTCGATCAAATCGCCTGAGTCTACAAAAGACAGAAATACAGTCCTCACAATTGCATCTTTTTACTAATGATACCCCTCACCTTTAATTAATTAATGCGTAAGTAACAGAAACAAACATACATAACAAAATAAAATACTTCAGCTTTTCAGTAGCAACTCAAGATGGCATCGGTAGTATTCAATTAGATTACGGTCTTCAAACACTGTATCAGGCATCCATTATTTGCTGTTCAGTTTGCTGATCTATACAATGAATAAAGAAATTGTTATTCTGGAAATAATCTTTAACATTAGAAACTTACTGAACTCCTCCAATTAAGTTGGTAACGGTGGAATTGAGTATCGCAGGAATAATTGGCCTCACTGCCTCACCACTGGCCAGGGTCCTCACTGCTGATTGCTATCCTGTGGCCCCTGTTGGAAATGGCCCATGTGTGGATGCTGGATGGGGACGGGATGTGGTTGAACTGTGAAGCCTCGTGCAGTTGAACAGTCTGCTGACAGTCAAACGTCTCGGCTCGCGGGTAAAGATTGGCCACTCGCGTGCGGTACTAGAGAATGGCTAGTGCCCAAATCCTAGCTTGAGTTTACAGCTTCTGGGGGAGGGGGTGGGTGGGTGGGTGGGTGAAGAAAAGTGGGGGGGGGGGGATATGGAAACAAAGAAAAAGGAGGTGCAGAGAAAATCTTTGGAATGTTATTTTGAAGCGATCTGTCGAGGCTCGAAGGTCTAACATTATTACACAGAAGTATTGAATTTTTCAAAGGATCATTCCAATAGAGTCAGCCTCTGGCAAAAAACATTTCAGCTCCTGACAAGATTAAATGTTAGTTCATCATCTCCTTAAGACAGTAATAAAGGAGCTAATCTTCCTGCATTACTCTATAAGCTCACTGTGAGCTGATGCTCAGATCTGTCAAGCTTGCAAAGCCTCAACAAGTCAACATTAGCTCCTGGCTATTTTTGCACAAGATAACTGCCTTTAAACTCCAGTTTGTAATTGGCACCTTCAGCTCATTTTATATCTAAACATAAGTGTTACTTATAAACTTTTGTGGATTGGTGTGTTTGTGATCTTTGCTGAGCCTGGTGAGCTGGGGGGAGTGTTAGTTTCTGCTCTACGCTGCCCCGCAGAAAGAGAGAGAGAGAGAGAGATGCAGATGGAGAGCAAGAGAGAAACTGGGAGGAAGAGACCACTGTGTGAAGATCTAGTCACTGAATCAATTCGTGAATATTATTGCTCTTGGGAAGGCAATGAAGACAATCACTGGTTATCGGGAATACGAGTTATGAAGAAAGATTAAGGAAGTTGGGATTTTCTTCTCTCTGGTAAAGGGGCTTCGTGGGGATCTAAGTAAAGTTTTAAAGATTATGAAGGAGCTTGACAAAGTTGATCTAGGTCAAATGTTCACTTTGGTGAAAGGTTCAAATGCTAGGACTTAAAAAGTAGGAAGTTGGAAGTTTGCGAAGGTTAGTAACTGACACACCACAACAAGAAAAACTTTATTACACAACGAGTGGTTAGGATTTGGAATGAACTGCCTGATAGGGTGGTGCATACAGATTCAATAGTAGACTTCAAAAGGGAATTGGATAAATACTTGAAGGAGAAAAAATTGCAGGGATCTGGGGAAAGAGCGGGGGAGTGGGATTAACTGGATTGCGCTTGGGAAGAGCCGGCACAGACTCGATGGGCCGAATGGTCTCCTTCTGTGCCTATGCGTCTATGATTCTAACCTTTGGTCCTCAAGCTAGCAGACAATGTTAGGTAGCTGCTATTGTCTTGCATGGCGACTCAACCTATGGCATAAGCCACTTGCTCTGTTCGGAATTACAGGAAACTTTGGTTTATCTGGAGGTTGTATGTCCGGAATACTCGATCTAACGGCAAAAATCAGGAGCCGTTTTCTATAAGTTTTTTTAGTTCTCGTTGCTTTTTTTTCCCAGTCAGGCACTGCAAGGTCTGTAGCTATAGCAACAGCTTCAGCTAGAGACGCTTGCAGCTGCAGCCAACTGTTTAGAAGCTGTTGCTAAGCAACAGTGTTTGTTGTCAGATACGGAGATGAAAACCTCCATATGCTTCAACATTAACTTTGTATGTCCGGCAGTTTTGATAGATCGGCAACAGCTTGGTCCCGTCGCTGCTGGATATCACAAAGTTTCCTGTACATGCAGGTCTTTTGCATGAAGTCTCCACCTTGCCCTGTCTGATCCTCACGTGAACCCCAGTGACACCAGCCAGCGGCGTGTCAGGTGAATGGATTTCAGATAACCCGCGATTGATTATCTGGCTCTCCTCACCAGATGCACGTTGCCACTATTACTATTGCATCAACACACTTGAAAGGAGAATTACTCTACACAATTATTAAAATAATACCCAACATTATCAAATGTCATGTTAATATAGCTCCTTAAGTTCTCTTTTGGGAAAATGCACTGTTCTATTCAGAAATGTAATTAGTTTTCACTATAGTTTTATTTCAATGTTTGTTTTAACATTCTGGCCGAGTGCTAAGAAGTTGCTTTTGGTGAAATTTGTGGTTGATTGTTTAACACTTTTGCAGACATTCCTCTTTCTGTTTTAATGGAGATGTTAAGATATTTAAGTTATTTATCTTGTTAAAGTATACACAGAGGAATATCATAATTGTTTGTCCACTAACTGATTATTAGGCTCTTTGTTGTATAATTAATACGTAGATCTGAATCTCAGATAAGTCCGTTTATGTTTCTATCCCCTTCCCTGAGGCTAGGTATTCTGCGGCAAGTGTCTCACCTCCTGACTCTCCAAAGCCTTTCCACCATCTACAAGGCACAAGTAAGGAGTGTGATGGAATATTCTCCACTTGCCTGGAGCTACAACAACACTCAAGAAGCTCGACACCATCCAGGACAAAGCAGCCCGCTTGATTGGCACCCCATCCACCACCTTAAACATTCACTCCCTCCACCACCGGCGTACCGTGGCTGCAGTGTGTACCATCTACAAGATGCACTGCAGCAACTTGCCAAGGCTTCTTCAGCAGCACCTCCCAAACATGCGACCTCTACCACCTAGAAGGACAAGGGCAGCAGGCACATGGGAACACCACCATCTCCAATTTCCCCCCCAAGTCACATACCATCCTGACTTGGAAATATATCGCCGTTCCTTCATCGTCGCTGGGTCAACATCCTGGAACTCCCTCTCTAACAGCACTGTGGGAGCACCTTCACCACACGGACTGCAGCGGTTCAAGAAGGCGGCTCACCACCACCTTCTCGAGGGCAATTAGGGATGGGCAATAAATGCTGGCCTTGCCAGCGACGCCCACATCCCATGAACGAATAAAAAAAGATATTACTAGGCTTTTCCATGAAACTTTAATAAGATCTGAACAGCAAATTATGCCCCACACTAATTTTTATGCATACATTTTAGTGTGGAAAGAAAGCTCGCACTAAATGGAGAAGAAAAAGTCAAATCGCCCCATCTCCTGGTCTCCTGTTTACTCACATCAACACTTTCATTAAATGTAGCTCACAGAAAAAAAACATTGTCCTGAATCTTTATTTAAAGAAAGAAAGACTTGCCTTTATACAGCACCTTTCACGACCTCAGGACGTCCCAAAGCACTTTATAGCCAATGAAGTCTTCTTCTTCTTAGGCAGTCCCTCAGAACCGAGGATGATTTGCTTCCACATTAAAAATGAGTTCGCAGGTGACTGATGAGTCCAATGCGGGACCTCCAGTCTCTGTCACAGGTGGGGCAGACGGTGGTTGAAGGGGCGGCTGGGTGGGGTGCTTGGGTTGATGTGCGCTCCTTCCGCTGTTTGCGCTTGGCTTCCGCTTGCTCCCGGCGAAGAGGCTCGAGGTGTTTAGCGCCTTCCCGGATGCTTCCCGGATGCTTCAAAACTACAATGAAGTACTTTTGAAGTGTAGTCACTGTTGTAATGTAGGAAACCCAGCAGCCAATTTGCGCACAGCAAGCTCCCACAAACAGGACACCAGAGAAAACTCTCCTCTTCTTCGAAATAGTGCCCTGGGATTTTTTACATCCACCTGAGAGAGCAGACAGGTACTCAGGTTAACGTCTCATCCAAAAGACGGCATCTCCGACAGTGCAGCACTCCCTCTGTACTTGTCTTGTGGAGTGGGACTTGAACCCACAACCTTCTGACTCAGAGGCAAGAGTGCTGCCCACTTTTTATTTTTGCTACCCACTTTTTGTTAAATTATTATATTATTTATTGAACATTAAGAACATTTACAACATCGTGCTCATTCCATTGTATCATACAAATCAATACCGCCACTCTGCACAGCCATTCCTCCACCACATATCAACATCAAAACCTGAAGTTTAATTTGTCTCCCGTAACATATATTAATCGATTGTACTTTAAAAATTGATCATAAAATACTATCTTTAAATTCCTTTCTGAATAAAACATCCACAGAGCCTTATAATGATCTTTTAGCTTATATTTAAAATACTCTTTTAGATTGATTCTCCTCCCCTTAAAAAACAGAGCATTCCTTTTCTTTGCACAATAACGAATCTAGCCAAACTGAACATTAAATGAATTGCTGCTCTGCTAGACTCAGGCAGATTCTCCTGCAATCCCCATCTCAAAATTGAGTCCCACGGGATTCCCATTCTCGCTCTTCGGCCCCCACCCAACAAAAAAACTTCACACAACTGTCGAACATAGTACTTAAAATCATTTAACTGTGGACATAACACCAGTAAGTGGGACACAATGGGCAAGTTGCCCCCTCCACTCGTCCAATCTTACACAAGACCGTCATGGCAAAAGCCTGGTTATGAGCCAATTTGAAATCCAGTTCAATCCACACTGGACATTTAAAATTCACCCACGCTCCCTTCCAAATTCTGCTGAAGTCCAGCTGTGGGTATATACTCTGCCAAAACTTTTGACAAGCAGGTGTCTTGAATCTCCATTCTCTAAATACCTCATAGAAATCTCGAGTATTACAGTTGTCAAATTGGATCAACTCTCCCCCTTTCTCCAGCAGAAAGCTTGGAAAAGGGGGACGCATTTTACTTCCTTTGGAGATTTCCGCATTTATTTCTTCCATCCAATCCTGTGGCATTGCCCTCACAATCTTCTCATACATGATCCCTGTAGCTTTTTCCTCTACCTCCTGATCCTCCTCCCACACCATGTCCCTCACTATCGCTTTCGGCAACCAACCTGGAATTACCTCGTATAATACATCTTTCACAGATATAATACCAGCTTTTATAAAAGCTTGATTAAATAATACCTCTCCTTCAATGTTGACCCACCTGTTCAAAAATAAGGGCTGTTCTAAAAATTCCTCAGCCCCCTTGGGCATAAACTGCACACTTTTTAAAAATAGGGCCCAAGTCTCTACAACCCCCTTATAAAACCTAAGGAGAAGTTTAATTGATTTCAAAAACATATTATTGTATTCCATATACAATATCCCCTGCCCTCCTATCCCACTTCATTTAAAAAAATGCTTGAAACAACTCTTCCAAAAACTTGTATTTGACTTCTGAAGAAATCTCTTCACCCATTTGATTCTAAAGGATTTTTTCTTCAAATCAATATCTGGGAAATTGAGTCCTCCCTGATTTCTCCGTCCAATGATGGTATTGTAAGCAACCAAGGCTGGTTTCCCTTCCCATAAAAACCTCACACAAGCCTCTCGGATGGACTTTTCCGCCCAGTCAGGAATATCCTCCACCGTCAATAAGTACCATAGCTTAGATAGCAGGAGAGCAGACACCACTGTCGCTCTTCCTTGCACTTTCAACCACCTTCTTTCCCATCTTCCCAAAATCTTTTTAATTTTCATAACCTTTGGTTCCCAATTTAATTGATCCACTTCATCCCTGTCTTTCTTGCACCCCATATGCACCCCCAGAACTTCCAAAACCTCCACCACCTTAAAGGGACTTTCCTCCAACAATTCCCCCCTACCCCTTCCTGCAAACAGGCATTGGAACTTACTATAATTCACTCTGGCTCCTGAAGCTCTACAATATTCCTCCACTACATCCATAGCTTTCCTCACTGACTCCCCATTTCTCAGTGTTAAGGTTGTGTCATCTGCATATTGGTGTATCACCAACACCAGCCCGGAACTTGGAACTGCAATCCCAGCTACACCTTGTTTCTTTTGCATCATCTAACCTATTGGTTCTGCTACCAATGTGTACAACAATGGGGACAGAGGATAACCCTATCTCACTGACCTCTGTATTGGAAAATACTTGGATAAAAAACCATTACATTTAACACAGCTAAATATGTTTGAATAAAAAATCCTTATCCACTCAATGAAATTTTCCCCGAAACTAATGCTTCCAAAACCATCAACTAAAAATTCATGAGAGACCCTATTGTAGTGTATGTAACGTTCCACCTTTAAGAGAACTATTTTAAGGGTTGCACTACTTTATCTTGGCTACTGTATACTGTAATACCGGTGGTGACCACACCGGTATATAAGTGCTGTGTAAGGATTTATTGGGCAGATTCGCCCTGACCTTCGAATAGTAAAGTCCTGTTAAAGTTACTCTTGTAGTCTGTGTATTAATTCACCATATAACCCACAGACTTTACAGTGGCGACGAGGTCGATCTTACCCTGCGGCAGCGATACGTCCGAAGCAGTTAACGAGCGTCGAGAGGAGGCACCCGCCCTCGTCATTCTGCTGAGAGAAGACTCGAGTCTGCAGAGCAAGGAAGAAGGAAGAATTCAGACACGAAGCCTTCCATCAGCAACAGGCAGTGATCGTCCCTTCTGCCACGGTGGTGAGTGAGCCGATCAGCCACGAGAAGCAAGTCGGCCACGTTGACTGTGAGTAGGGGGAAAATTAAAAAAAAGAACGGAGGAAGGGCGGTGAACTCGACCATGGTCGGGGGGGAAAGGAGCCGGACAGAAGTCGGGCCCAGAGGCGCTGAGACTGGGGCAGCGTGGGGCACGGAAGCCGCGGTGCAAGCGGGAACGCAGCCGGTGTGAGAGACCGGGCTACCAGCGGGAACGCAACCGGTGTGAGAGACCGGGCTACAAGCGGGCTGGGAGATGCAACAGCGTCGTGAGACAGCTCGACCGCGACCGGCGAAAGGCCGGGCAGCTACCGAGGCCGC
Source organism: Somniosus microcephalus (assembly GCF_052327205.1). Classification (NCBI taxonomy): domain Eukaryota; kingdom Metazoa; phylum Chordata; class Chondrichthyes; order Squaliformes; family Somniosidae; genus Somniosus; species Somniosus microcephalus. The sequence continues at coordinate 9,571,161 of NC_141012.1, forward strand.
GAGGCGCTGCGGCCGGGATCGTAAGGCGCGGGAAGAAATAAAAATAAGAAACCGCGGAGAACTCAGCCGCAGCCGGGGGAGGAAAGGACCGGACTGCGAGAGGGCTGGGAGGCGCGATTGGAAGCCGCTGAGGGAGAGACAGAGCCCGAGCGAGCGGGAGAGACAGAGCCGAGCGAGGGAGACCGAGGAGATTCAGCCAGCGGCTGGAACTGTTCGCCGTCAACGGGTTGTCCCCAGCGCCGGTTGCCCTGCCGAGAAAAGGGAACAAAGAACGCACTGAAGCCGGCGCGCAGGCTGCGAACCCCGAAAGCCAGCGGTCGTCGCCCGAGGGAAAAGCTTACCCCTCCCGCCAGTAGGCGGAGAAGAAGACAGGAGTGGGAAACCGCCATTTTGAAAGTGGGCGGGGGAAGAAGACAAGCGCGGGAAACCGACATTTTTGGAAAAAAAAAAGTTAAAGAAAAATTTCGTTGTTGTTTCTCAGGAAGATTGTGAAGATGCCTAAGCGTGGCAACATTAACGAATTCGATTCTGATGTGGAAGATTGGACCACGTATGTAGAACGCATCGAGATATATTGTAAGGTCAATAAGATAGCAAATTATGATAAAGCTCTAACCTTACTAAACTCAATGGGTGCGAAGACATACGGGTTATTGAAGCATCTTCTATCACCAGCTAAACCGGCGGATCAGTCTTTCGCTAATATTGTTGCTGTCCTGAAGGATCATGTGAACCCCACACCGCTGATGTTAGCGGAACGAACTAAATTTTACAGGAGAACGCAACTAAAGGAGGAAAGCAACGCGGAGTACCTGGTTGAACTGCGTAGGCTAGCAAAAGACTGTCAGTTTGGGGTAAATCTGACAGAGGCACTGAGAGACAAGTTCGTGTGTGGGATGTCGAAGGAAGGAACACAAAAGCGACTGCTCGAAGAGAACGATCTTACACTTGATAAGGCTGTCCTTATTGCAGCATCGCACGAAGCCGCAGCGAGAGGCATGGCGGAAATGCAGCTGAAGACAGCGGTACTCAGTGTGGATCAAATGACTTCGGGTACAACGAAATGTTACCGTTGTGGGAAGACAACACACGACCAGAACCAATGCTGGTTTAAAAACCAGGAATGTAGAAAATGTGGCAAACTTGGTCACATAGCTAAAGTATGCCGGTCAGGAAAGAAGACCAGCAACAATAAGTCACCGCAGAAGAAGTACAGAAAGGTACATAAGGTGACTGTGAAGAGTCCAGATGAACTGAATTCGGATTCAGACCCCAACAGCAAGGAACTGGGTAGTCTGAGGATTCACAATGTGAGTAAAGAAGCTGACCGACAAACTATCTGGGTCACACTGCAGATTGCAAAAGTCCAAGTGAAGATGGAAGTGGACACCGGATCGGCGTTGACGGTCATGAATAAACAAGATTACAAAAAGTTATTCAAACATATTCCCCTACGGGATACGGAGATAGTATTGCAGACATACACGGGGCATAAAGTATACCCCATCGGAAAGATAAAAGTCAAGGTGAGACACAAGGGCAAAGATCACCAAGGAATGGACTTATATGTACTACCCGAGGGAGGTCCACCACTTCTGGGACGGGAGTGGATCAGGAAAATAAAGATAGACTGGCACTCACTAAACACAATGACGGTAGATTTCGGAAAGAAAGATGTCAAACCTGAACGGTTGTCCAGAATATTGGACGAGGCTAAAGAGGTATTCCAGCAGGGACTGGGAACACTGAGAGGAATTAAGGCAAAAATCAAGATTGCAGAACATGCAAGCCCAAAATTTTTCAAAGCCAGATCGGTACCTTACGCGATATGACCTGCTGTGGAGGCAGAACTGGAAGAGCTTGAACGTGCAGGGGTACTGTCGAAGGTGGACTGGAGTGAGTGGGCCACGCCCATTGTTCCTGTCATGAAGTCTTCATCAAGTAGCAAGCCAGGGGGACCGGGGAAGGTCCGCATCTGCGGAGACTTCAAGATCACAGTTAATCCGGTGCTTCACACGGTACAATACCCGCTTCCGCGGATTGAGGATATCTTTGCTTCATTGTCTGGCGGGAAACACTTCACCAAGATAGACCTGGCACAAGCATATTTACAGATGGAGGTCGAGGAAGAGTCACGCCAGTATCTCACAATCAACACGCACAGAAGCTTGTATCGATATAATAGACTGGTTTTTGGAGTAGCTTCGGCTCCAGCAATTTGGCAGAGGGCCATGGAGCAGGTCTTACAGGGTATTCCAAGCACTCAGTGTTACTTGGACGATATCCTGATTACGGGAGAAGACGAGGAGGAACACCTCACAAATTTGAAACTGGTGCTCACCAGGTTGAAGGAATATGGCCTTCGAGTTAATCGCCAGAAATGTGAGTTCTTCCAGAAACGGATCTCGTACTGCGGTCATGTCATTGACCAAGAGGGGCTGCACAAGTCACCTGACAAGATCGAAGCGGTTGTGAAGGCCCCCGCTCCGGAAAATGTATCACAGTTGAGGTCGTTTCTGGGGTTGATTAATTATTACCATAAGTTTCTGCCAAATCTATCCACGGTGCTGCATCCGCTGAATGCTCTGTTGCGGAAAGAAGTACCATGGAAGTGGAGCGAGGACTGTAAGAAGGCCTTTCGCAGAAGCAAGGCGTTGATTACCTCTGAGGAAGTGTTGGCTCACTTCAACCCAACGCTACCTCTTCGTCTAGCTTGTGATGCTTCCCCTTATAGTATTGGAGCTGTACTCTCACACAAGTTACCAAATGGCTCGGAAAGGCCAGTCGCATTTGCATCCCGATCATTGACCTCCGCTGAGCGAAATTATGCTCAGATAGATAGGGAGGCTCTCAGCCTTGTGTGGGGAGTAAAGAAATTCAATCATTACCTGCAGGGCAAGAAGTTTACATTGCTGACAGACCACCAGCCGTTGGTGTCCATATTCAACCCTAACAAGGCCGTTTCCACTATGACAGCACAAAGGCTACAGAGGTGGTCCGTTCTACTAGGGGCACACCAATATGACATCGAATACAAAAGGTCCAAACAGCATGGAAATGCTGATGGGTTATCGCGCCTACCGTTGCCAGTGGAAGAAGAGGTGACTACAGTGGACCCAGTGGAGATGTTCCACTCAACCATAATGGAATGTCTACCAGTAACAAATTCCATGATCGAAAAGGAAACAAGAAATGACCCGACTCTCTCACGAGTCTACGATTTAACGGTGGAGGGATGGCCAGTACATGGTGAACCAATGCTGCCAGCATTTTCGCACAGAAGAGAACAGCTGTCAGTGTGCCGAGGAACCTTGATGTGTGGATCTAGAGTGGTGATTCCGCCCAAACTCCAGCAGAAAGTACTAAAGGAGCTTCACGAGGGGCATCTGGGTGGAGTGAAAATGAAGAACCTAGCCAGAGCGTTTGTGTGGTGGCCAGGTATTGATGGAGACATCGAAGAAATAACCAAGAGCTGTCTAGGATGCCAGAAGGTCCAAAACGCGCCACCACAAGCTCCTCTGCATCCATGGGAGTGGCCCTCATCTCCATGGCAAAGGGTACATATCGACTTTGCTGGTCCATTTATGGACTCAATGTTTTTAATCGCGGTGGATGCACACTCCAAGTGGCCGGAGGTAATAAAAATGTCCTCCACCACCACGGAAAAAACCATCACAGTATTAAGGACCATATTTGCCAGGAATGGGCTGCCGGAACAGATCTGTTCTGATAATGGACCGCAATTTGTGTCCGAAGAATTCAGGAAGTTCTTAAAAAGCAATGGGGTCAAGCACTATACGTCCGCCCCATACCATCCCGCCACCAATGGATTAGCTGAAAGGTTTGTCCAGACCTTCAAGAAGGCCATAAAGGCCATGGGTAATGAAGACATAAATCTACAACATAAGGTAGATAACTTCTTGTTGGCGTACAGGAATGCAACACATGCGGTCACAAACCAAACTCCCGCCATGATGTTTTTCAATAGAAGAATAAGATGCCGGCTGGATTTGATTAAGCCAAACGTCAGAAGGGACGTAGAGAACCGGCAATTTCAAGGCATGAATGAAAGGCCAACTAGATCCTTTCAGATAGGTCAACAAGTTTTGGCCCGGGACTACCGTACCGAGAAATGGCAGCCGGGAACTATTGGAAAAAGGCTAGGACCGTTGATGTATACCGTGGACATTGGTGAAAGCATAATAAGGCGCCATGTTGACCAGATCATAGAATCATTCACAAAGGCCCAACCTACTCCACAACTCTATACGTCTAATGTTGAAGCAGAGATACCCAGAGCATCTACCTCCGATCCGGTAATACTGGAATCCGATGACCCTGAAACGGTCCTTCAAGCCGAATCGACTTTGCCAGAAGAACCTACTACACCACCGAAAACGACTACACCACCGAGGCGTTATCCGGACAGAGTCCGGAAGCCTCCAGAGAGACTGAATCTGTGAACTGTTTCACATAAAGTTGTATATATGTTAAGATGTTATATTAATGGGAATATGTATATATTGTTAACCTAAAAAGGGAGGATTGTAGTGTATGTAACGTTCCACCTTTAAGAGAACTATTTTAAGGGTTGCACTACTTTATCTTGGCTACTGTATACTGTAATACCGGTGGTGACCACACCGGTATATAAGTGCTGTGTAAGGATTTATTGGGCAGATTCGCCCTGACCTTCGAATAGTAAAGTCCTGTTAAAGTTACTCTTGTAGTCTGTGTATTAATTCACCATATAACCCACAGACTTTACACCTATCAAAGGCTTTCTCTTGATCTATCTTTAATACATAAGCCTCCCTCCCACTCTCTTCCATGAGCTCTATCGCATCTCGGATTGAGACCACAGAGTCTGCAATGTCCCGGCCTATGACTCCATAGGACTGAGAGGGCAAAACTATCTGTGGCAACACCTCCTTCATACGATTTGCCATAACCCTCGCCAAGATCTTATAATCCACATTTAATAATGGGCCTTCAATCCCCTTTATTTTTATATAAGCTAAGCTTATGACACCTCTCCTCGTGGATGGGGCCAGGCTTCCCTCAATTTTAATTTCCTTAAAAACCTCTAAGAACAATGGACATAAAATCTCAAAAAATTCTTTATAAAATTCTGCACTTAGTCCATCGGACCCTGGGCTTTTCCCCCCCTTCATTCCACTTATTGCTACTTTTATTTCTGCTAATCCTACTTCTTTGTTACACATGCTTCTCTCATCCTCCTTTAAACCCTCTTCAATAAAAGCACTAACCTTCTCCATCGCCAAATTGGAAATGTCTTCTTTTGTATATAACTCTTGATAAAAGCTGCTAGCCGCCTCTAAAATCTTCCCACTTTCATTAATGATCTTCTCCCCAACATTCAACTCTCCAATTAATGATAATCTCTGTCGCAGCTTCTCTTGCACTAGAAAATATCTATTGCATCTTTCGCCCTCCAATGCATCTTTAGCCTTTGCACGGAAAATGACCCCCTTGCATTTTTCAGTTTGCAATAATTCCCACTCTTCCTTTAACACCTGGAACTTAGTCTCAGCTCCCTTATCCCCTCCGTCAACTGCTTTACAGACATCCGTAAACCTTTTGTTTATATTCTCTCCTCGACACCGGTTAGCTGCCGCTCTCTCTTTCCCATAACCTACCGAAAAAACTTTTACCTCATATTTGAAATTGTCCCACCAAACTCATCTTTCTTTCAAGAACAAAAGTTCCTTCCGAGCATTCTTTATTATATTTAAAATCCCTTCTTTATAAGCAATATCTTTCAGGTATTGATTGTTTAAAATCCACACCCCTGAACCAATCTTAACTCTGCTGTTCCTAATTCTAAGAACCAAAGCCGAGTGGTCACTAAAAAATACTTTTTTGTACTAAATCTCCATCACTTCAGAATTTAACCCTTCCCGCATTAACACAAAATCTATTCGGCTCTGTTTTAAAACATCACCCATCCAACCTGTTCTGGAGAACTCCCTTTTTATGGGGTTCCGGTCCTTCCATAAGTCTTTCAAATTTAAATTTGCCATCATTTTTATAATCATCCCTCTGGAGTTATCATCCTTAAAGGTCATCTGGGCTGAAATGTCCATCCGAGATAAAAAAAATACATTAAAATCCCCCACTATACAAGGATTTTCCACCTCTGCCACTTCAGTGAATAATCCCTGAAAAAACTCGCGACGCTTGCAATGGTCGTTCGGTGCATAGATATTAAAAAGATCGCAATTAAATTCCTCCATTTTTACCCTTAGCCGTAAAAATCTCCCCTCAGTGCCCTTGTCCACCAAGGCAACATTCTCTTTTATGGACAGACTCACCAAAACAGCCACCCCTCTACGGTTATTGTTTGCACAACTTGCAAACACCTCTCCCTTCCAAACCTTCCAAACACTTTCTAGGATATCCTCATCCCAAAAGGTTTCTTGCAGACACAACAAGTCAGTGCCTTTAAAACCCTGCAACAACTGCTGCAATTTCTTCTCACCCCTCAGTCCATTCACATTAATCGAGACCAATGTAATCATGGCTCCGAAGAAGGGAAGTATGCCCGATAATCTCCCCATCATTTAATCTCTGGCCATTCCCTCCGCTCCTGCTCCTTCCCAACTTTTCAGCCAGCTGTTGCTTTTTCCTGCAGCCTCCGGCTCTTTTTCACTTCCTGTTTGAACCTTCCCTGCTGTTTCAGCCTCTTCCTTACATTAAGTTTGGGCCAAGGAGCTGCCCCTTCTCCCTCCTTCTGCCCCTCACTAACCTTTCCCTTTCCACAAGATGCCACCCCACCCCCGGCTTCCATGTCTCTGTCCCCCTCTAATTCCTCACTCTCGAGTTCTTCTGTAACCTTCTGTTCCTGCTCCCCGTCAGATACATAATCCTGCTCCCCGTCAGATACATCATCTCCCATAGAGTCTTCCTGCTATCGCGGTTTCTCCAATAGTGCCACTCCCTTCGACCTCATCTCCACCGCTGACCCTTGCTCCCTGATCCTTCTCTCTCTGGGACAATGGCGCACCTATATTGCTCCCTTCTGGCGTCTTTGTCTCGCCGCTCCTGTCCTGCTGCCCCTTTAAGGCTCCTGCCTCTTGCACCCTCTCCTTGTCTTGCCCCCTCCTGCTCACCGAGATGTCCGACTCCCCATCTTTCTTTGGAGCACTTACATTTACCACGCACCCCGCTCCCGCCTCCTCTCCCCCCGCGGACACCAAACTCTTTAGGGAGAGCTGAACCGTATTATGGCTCGACTCTGCCCTCGACCCTTGCTGCCCTCTCCTGTCTTTGTCCTTTTCCACTGTACTTGGTGTGTTTTCCACCAACTCCATCCTGTTCTCTGCTTCGCAATTTTCTGCCTCTTCCTGCGCTCTTTTCTCCTTCCATTTACCAGCTGTGTCCTCCGACTGCTCCGCTCCTCCGGCCATTCCACTCACATCTCCTGCTCCTTCTCCCATCTCCTCGTCACTCAGAGCTTCCTTCTGCCTCACACTCACAGCGGGTGGGGCCTATGTGACACACCCCATAGCTCTCCGCTTTGCAGCTCCGAGCGATGTGTCCAGACTGGCTGCAATTATAACAGTACAAGTCTGGACAGTTTCTTACAAGATGGTCATGTCCAAGACAATAATAACAAACCTTTACTTGGTTATCATGTAGCACTCAGAAGTACTGCACTCCTTCCATTGTCTCGAATTTCATGCTGTACGGTAATGACTTCACCCCCTCTGGGAACCGCACCTTTACGTAACAGGTTCTATCTGCAACCCACATTCCTGGATAGTATCTCTTTATTGCTGAGCAAATTTTAATGCCCCACGACTCCAACTTTTTGATTAGCACATCGTCCTCAATATAAACTGGCAAGTTTAAGAATGAGATCACCACCTCTTCCGAATATAGCAAAGATACCTCCAAGAACTTATCTCCAACCTTCAAACTGAGTAAAAGCCTTTCCACCTCCTCTCGGCCACTGACCGTCACCTCGAACCCAACATTCGGCTTTGGTCGGCAGGCAAAGCAGCTTCCCTCACCACAGTCCTCATGTACCGCTTGGATAATATCCCAAGCTCATATCTCCTTATCCTCGCACTGAACCACCACCGTGTTTTCTTTTCCAAAACTCCTAGGGTCCCGGCCCTTAAATCTTTGGGCCTTTTTCTCTCCCTTCCAACAACAGTTTCTCCCCTGATTAAATTCATCTTGGGAACACTGTCCTCTGAGGGGCCCGGCACTCTGGGCCCCTCAGCAGCCATCTGGCTGCTGTTTGAGGGCCAAAAAGACCCTAAAACCTGAAAAAAAACCCACCTCCAACTTTTTACAAGCTCACTCCAACTCCCTGCAGTGATCAGGCAACCAGCAGCACCTGCTCACTCCTAGCCCCTCCCACCTTGAGAGTGCTAAACACTGAGCCACAGCTGACACTTAATGCCTGTGATACCTGAAGCATGGACTTGATATCTAGTGCTTTAACTTTCCAAATGCTTTGAAGCAGACATTTCTCTCATTGATGGAATAAAATCTGCCATCTGTGCTCATTCTGGTTCTAATTTTTGTCTCACATTAACACTATTTCCTTCAGTGCTTGAGGTCTAAAGATGTTTTAGGCCAGTATGTGCATGGAACCAGATTCCATATAAATAAGCACAGCAGATGAAATCTTGGCAGAGAGAAACATTCCCGTCAGGAAGTTAGAAGCTAACGGCTGTGTTGCTGAGAGGACCGAGAGGGAGCTATTCGACCGGTGGTTTATCACTTTGGCTATAAGGAGTAATAAGTTCTTTTAGTTTGACCCTGTCTAACACAATGATGGACAATCAGACTGCTGCAATCTATGATAAAACCGAACGTCTTTGAATGGAGTGCTCTTCAGGTAGATGGTTTATTGATCTTATCTCTACAAAATATTGCTTTTGCATCAATAGCCGGAGCCTAAATGCCAATCAACATGAACCATTGTGTTTCTCTTGTCTCCATTTTTCTATTTAAAGAGATTTTGGAGAGAGAATGTTTCTTGGCACGGTGGATAATTTGTGTATGATTAATTAGATTTCTGTCTTATTTCACTCATCAATGCTGTACACCTCAACAACAATAACGACTTGCATTTATATAGCACCTTTAAAGTAGTGAAAAGTCCCAAGATGCTTCATGGGAGCAATTATCAGACACAATTTGGACAGCGAGCCACATAAAGAGATATTAGGTCAGGTGACCAAAAGCTTGGTCAACGATTTGGGTTTTAAGGAGTGTCTTCAAGGTGGAGGGAGTAAAAGGTGGAGAGGTTTAGGGAGGGACTTCCAGAACTTCGGGCCCAGGCAGCTGAAGACACGGCTGCTAATGGTGGAATGATGAAAATCGGGGATGCGCAAGAGACCAGAATTGGAGGAGCGCAGAGAGCTCGGAGGGTTGTAGGGCTGGAGAAGGTTACAGAGATAGGGAGGGGGCGAAGCTATGGCGGGATTTGAAAACACAGATGAGAATTTTTAAATCGAGGTGTTGCCGGATCGGGAGCCAATGTAGGCCAGCGAGCACGGGGGGGTGATGGGTGAACAGGACTTGGTGCGAGTTAGACTTCTCCAGCTCAGTACATCAAGTCTTCTCCCACCCAGTACCTCAAATCTTCTCCACTTCAGTATCTCAGGTCTTTTACAGCCCAGTATTTCAAGATTTCTACTGGTCATTACCTCAAGTCTTCCCCAGCCTCTTACTACCTTCTTATTCTCACCAATTTTCTTCCATCCCCATCTCTCCTGAGCGAGTTTACTCCTGCCCGGGATGTTGTTTCACAGGCACATGCTTCCCTCTAGATAATAAATTAAGCTGTAAAAGATCCCATGGCACTATTTCAAAGAAGAGCAGGGGAGTTCTCCCCAGTGTCCTGGCCAATATTTATCCCTCAATCATCATCACAAAGAGATTAATACAATAGCAAAATACTGCAGATGCTGGAAATCTGAAATAACAACAGAAAATGCTGGAAACACTCAGCAGGCCAGGCAGCATCTGTAGAGAGAAACAGAGTTAACGCTTCAGGTCTGTGACCCTTTGAACAAGGTTGAAGAGACAAAGGGAAATACCGTTGGAGAGAAGAGCAGAACTTTTAGGGGGAGAAATTCGGTATCGCCCTGTTTGGGGAGCTATTATCGGTCGGCGCAAAGTTTAGTGGCCGGCGCTAATTATCGCCTCCGACTGCAAACTTGGCCTCTATCGCCCCTGGAGGTGATTGCAGCGCTAAATCAGGCGCTACACACCTGTCTTAAGGCGTTAAGGCCAAGGAGCGAGGCGCTACCTCAGAACGCTACCGAAGCTCATGTGATGTCAGCTAGTAATGGAACACAGACACGCTGGTGCCGACCAGTTCTTAAAGGGGAGGGTCCATGTTGCTGTCCAGCCACATCCTGCTCATTGCAGCCTTGAATCTCAGTCTGGAGAGACCTGTACATCAATTGTGCTGGAACCACCAATGGATAGGCCCAGGGAAAGAGCTCGGCGCTTAGGAAGCTCAAAAGTGGTACTGAGGACCAAAACTCCTTAGGACAGTGTTAAATCTCTCCAGACGTCTCTCTCTCCCTCTCAACCTGCGTGTACCAAAGATTTTGCCGACAAGAAAAGGCAGGAAGCGGCCGCCTTTAAATAGCGCTCCCCCAACCCCTGCCCGACTGCAAAACGCTCCCCTCCACCTTTCGTTGCTAGCGGCAGGCGGAAAGGCAGGGGGTGCCACTCAATATTCGGTCCAGGGCGTTGCACGCTCGACTGATGTCACGATCTGCGGGCGCAGGAGATCGTGGCGGTAATGTTTAACGCCGCCGCAAAATGTCTGGTCAATTTCGCGAGCGGCGCAAACATCGCCGCGCCCTGGCGCTAGTTGCTTTGCGACCTGTTAGGGCCCTCTTAGGGCGCTAATGGGAGGCGCTAATCAACTGAATTTTTCCCCCTTAGTGTTTGGTTCACTGCCCCTTCTGTTGTAGGAATGCCCACCTTGCTCTTCTCTCCGATGGGATTCCCGTATTCCTGTTTGATTCTTCAACGTTGTTCGAAGGGTCCCAGACCTGAAACGTTAACTCTGTTTCTCTCTCCACAGATGCTGCCTGGCCTGCTGAGTGTTTCCAGCCTTTTCTGTTGTTTTCACAAAAAGATGATCCGGTCATTTATCACATCGCTGTTTGAGCGACCTTGCTGTGTGCAAATTGGCTGCTGCGTTTCCTACATTACAACAGTGACTACACTTCAACAGTACTTCATTGGCTGTAAAGCGCTTTGAGCCGTCCTGAGGTCGTGAAAGGCGCTATGGAAATGCAAGTTCTTTTTTTTCTCGCTGGGTCATCAACTGTAAGGATAGACGATGCTAAGTCAACATAAAGGCAGTAAATGCTAGAAATATAGTCAGCCGGCATCAAAGAAAGATGTGTAGGTTCCCCAATATCACTGCATAACGGTACTGTTTTCTCTTCATCCTTTACCACACAGCTGCACACATCTGGGCAGCAGATCCAATTTGCGAATCAGTAACTGAATTATTTATTTTGGCAAATATTCCCCTTTAAGTGATGTGCCTTGCTGATGTGTCAATTTCAGGAGGTAAATTCCCTTAGGGAAACAATACCTGTCGTTCCTCTTCTCGGATCTGCTCTAGATAACTGTGTATACTAACTCCAAATAGAATAATCCCCACTGCAGTGAATGCTGCAACTCCACCTGCATGTTTAATTACAGGAATAAATCCATTACTGCACTCAGAAAATAAACTTTCCAGTCAAGAGGCAATGCACTGTCTCCCGTAGCTCAGTAATTCATCTTTAGCATAAACACGTAAAGAAAATCACAGTCGTTTTATTATGTAAGGAATTACGCTCGTGTTCATTGGGTTTAATAGGATCTAAATTACTCTCCATCGAAGCAGATGCTGGATAAATGGCTGACCTGGGTCCAGCCCATCGGCTCTTACCAGTCATGCTGGGTCGCCATCAAAGGCGGCGCAAGAGTCTCACTGTATGTAGCCACTGTGCGGGCTCGCTCAATTTTCCATGTTATTTTTGCCCGTGTCCTAACTCGCACCGAGTCCCGTTCGCCCATCACCCCCTGTGCTCGCTGACCTACATTGGCTCCCGGTTAAGCAGTGCCTCGATTTCAAAGGCCTCATCCTTGTTTTCAAATCCCTCCATGGCCTCGCCCCTTCCCTATCTCTGTAATCTCCTCCAGCCCCCACAACCTCCCCGAGATATCTGCGCTCCTCTAATTCTGCCCTCTTGAGCATCCCTGGTTATAATCGTTCGACCATTGGTGGCCGTGCCTTCTGTTGCCTAGGCCCTAAGCTCTGGAATTCCCTCCCTAAACCTCTCCGCCTCTCTACCTCTCTTTCCTCCTTTAAGATGCTCCTCAAAACCTACCTCTTTGACCAAGCTTTTGGTCACCTGCCCTAATTTATCCTTATGTGGCTCGGTGTCAAATTTTTTGTCTTAAAATACTCCTGTGCAGCACCTTGGGACATTTTACTACGTTAAAGGCGCTATATGAATACAAGTTGTTATTGTTGAGAACCTTGCCCAGTGCTACGTCCATACATTAAAATAGGTATTAAAGAGCAGGACCATTATTGCCTATCAGGAAGGGAGCTGTTAAAGATACACTGCCATTTTTTTTAGATACTGGTGTTTCTCTATAAAGACTAATAGGGGGGAAAAATTCAGTATCGCCCCGCTTGGGGCGCCATTATTGGCCGTGCGCAAAGTTTAGTGCTTGGTGCTAATTATCGCCTCCGACGGCAAACTTGGCTTTTATCGCCCCTGGAGGTGATTGGAGCGCTAAATCAGGCGCTTCACACCTGTCTTAAGGCGCAAAGGCCGAGGAGCGAGGCGCTACCTCAGAGCGCTGGCGAAGCTCATGTGATGTCAGTCGGCAATGGAACACAGACACACTGGCGCCGGCCAGTTCTTAAAGGGGAGATCTGAGAAAAGGTCATCGGCCTGAAACGTTAACTCTGTTTCTCTCTTCACAGATGCTGCTTGACCTGCTGAGTTTCTCCAGCATTTTCTGTTTTTATCTTAAAGGGGAGGGTCGATCTTGCTCTCCATCCACATCCTGCTCATTGCAGCCTTGAATCTCGGCCTGGAGAGACCTGTACATCAAATCTGCTGGAAAGAACAATGGAGAGGCCCAGGGAAAGAGCTCAGAGTGCAGCCCCCACAGTCTCATAGATACAAGGAAGGGCAAATCAAAATGAACCTGCAAAGTGCTGCTCAGTACCCAAAACTCCTTCACACAGCATTGAATCTCTCCAGAAGTCTCTCAATTCAATTCAATTCAATTCAATTCAATTCAATTCAATTCAATTCAATTCAATTCAAATGCTTTATTGGCATGAAAGTTTACAGAGAACCATATTGCCAAAGCTTACATAGCAAAAAGGTACAGTTTTCCAACATTCTGTAGGTGTCAATCGATTTGACATTTGTTGGGTACATACAATATTACTTTTAAACAATATTAATTTTAAACAGTCTTTCTACTTCATTTGGTACGTTCAATATTAATTTTAAACAGTCTTACTTTTAAACAGTCCTCAGGTTGTGACATGTTGTTACATATTTGGCCCCAAGGTATGGTCTGTCTCCTTCTCCTAGGACTAATCTCAATTTTGACAGATCATCCAATTCCTTGAAATCTGGGGTTGTTTGGCTTAGCTTGTTGAATAATATGTTTCTTGATGTGTTGAATTTTTCGCATTTTAGGAGGAAATGCATTTCTGTTTCAACCTCGCCAGCCAGACATTGATCGCATATTCTATTCTCTCTAGGCTGCCAGGATTTCTTGTATCTGCCTTTTTCAATTTCCAGTTGGTGGTCGCTTAGTCTGTACCTGGTGAGGGTCTGTCTCTGTTTTGTGTCTCTGATGGTCGTGAGGTAGTCTGCCAGTTTATATTCTCTTTTTAGGGCCCGGTAACATTCTAATCTGCTTTGGCTTTCGGTTATTTTGTTCCAATGTTCCAGGTAGGTTTCTTTGCATTTTTTAATGATTTGGTTCACTCGGATTGGTGTTTGGACGGCTGTGTTGGTCTGGGGCTGGTCAGGGTCCGGCTGAGTACTTAGTTTCAGTAGCAGCTGACTCAGGGGACTCTTTTCTGGGTCTCTCTCTCTCTCTCTCTCAGAATGCCTGGTGCAAAAATGTCACCAACCAAAAAAGGCAGGAAGCGGTCGCCTTTAAATAGCACTCCCCAAGTCCCTTCCTGACTGCAAAACGCTCCCCTCAACCTGTCGTTACTAGCGGCAGGCAGTAAGGCGCCACTCAATATCTGGTCTGGTGCGCTACCGGGGCATTGCGCACTCGACTGACATCACGATCTGCGAGGGCTGAGATTGTGGCAGTAGTGTTTAGCGCTGCCGCAAAATGTCTAGTTAATTTTGCGAGTGGCGCAAACATCGCCGCGCCCGGGCGCTAGTTGCTCTGCACCCCATTAGCGCCCTCTTAAGGCGCTAACGGGAGGCGCAAACAACTGCATTTTTCCCCCTAGGTTTGCTCTTAAAGCACCCTTCACACAAGTGTTCATGCTCAAGAGCAGAGAAAGCTTAACAAGAAGTTCTCCTGACACAAGAGCTGGACTACCCGTACTCACCATTATGCTGCCAACTGTAGCTAGAGACTCTGGCACACCTACCTGCCAATGACCATGGGGAAACTGCCTCTGCAGATTCCAGCTCCGCAGGGGGGGGGGCAGTTGCAAAACTGTGCCATCTGTTGCAAGGAGACCCGCATCCAACCACCACAATAGGGACAGCACTGCTAATGACAATCAAACCATTCCCCTTCCTCAACTTCTCTGCCTCTGCCCCCTTCAAGGCTAGGCTACAGTATTGGTCAAGTTGCTGCCCACGGATGTGTTAAGCAACTGACTGATGCTTTGTTCAACATAGATGCATTTAAGGGGAAGCTACATGAGAAAGGAATAAAAGGATGTGGTGATAGGATGAGATGAAGTAAGGTGGGAGGAGGCTCGTGTGGAGCATAAAAACCAACATAGACCAGTTGGGCCAAATGTCCCGCCTCCATCGAGATGCGGCCAATCCACGCGATTTTAACTTGATTGACCTTGTTGAGCCCACCCAGTGGGCTCAGCAGGCCAATTAAGGGCCACCCGGCAACAGGTGACGTCACAGATTGATATTTCATCTGTCAAGACGTGTTGACAGATGAAATATCAGCGTTTCACAGCTGTTTGAAGCTGTCAAACACTGACAGTCTTACTTCTAACCTGAGTCCTTCTACGCAGACTCAGTTAGAACTCTCGCCGGCACTGAAAGCTTTTGACAGATCGCAGCCATTCTGCTTTCTGTGCCGGCTGAATGATGGACTCCCGAAGCCTAGAGGAAGAAAGGCTGTAAAGGTAAGTACAGGTAATTTAAACTTCTTTACACACTTTAGACACACCAAACACACTTACCTTTGCACTCATGCACCCATCACTCACCTGAACACCGACATCTCGACCCCTCCAGGTCCTTCAACCCGACGGCCCGACTCCTCTAACTTGGCGTGGTTTGGAGCCGTCGGGAATCCCACACTTCAAGCTTTAAAATAGGGATTAGGCTAAAAACTGCCTGTTAACTACCTGTTAACAGGCAGTTAATTGGCACTAATCCCTTCCCGCCTCGGGTCGGCGGGTCCCAGTGCGGGGTGGGTACCCGCCTCCTTTGAAACTTACATGGAGGTGGGTTTTTAGGCGGGATGGTGTCGGGACCCCTGAACTCGGGAATTTTACCCCCTGCACGCCTCCAATCCCGACTCCACGGCACACTGAAAATCAACCCCAACGTTTCAGGTCGAAATCCTTCGTCAGGACTGAGAGAAAACACAGGAAATGAAACAGATTAAAAGGCCAGTTTGGGGGCTGGGAAATGGGGATGAAAAAACAAAATAGAAGTGAAGAGACATTAAGAGATATTCAAGACGAGACGAGATGGTGATAGGACTAGAAAAGAGACAAAAGACGGCTCTAGATGTTTATTAAATGGATGCAGTGTGAAGTGTGAAATGCGCTGGCAGAATGAGAGACAGCTGCCATGTGGGAGAGAGAAAAAGGGGGAAGGGCCAAAACAAAGGTATGGATAAAAAATATATAAAAATGTAATAGGGGCCGAGGTTATGATCTGAAATTGTTGAACTCGATATTGAGTCCGGAACGCTGTAAAGTGCCTAATCGGAAGATGAGGTGCTGTTCCTCGAGCTTACGCTGAGCTTCAGTGGAACAATGCAAGAGGCCGAGGACGGTGAGGTCCAAGTGGGAATGGGGCGGTGAATTAAAATGACAGGCGACCGGAAGCTCGGGGTCACCCTTACGGACTGAGCGGAAAGCGGTCACCCAATCTGCATTTGGTCTCCCCAATGTAGAGGAGACCACATCCATATCTCTGATGGAAGGCCAACATGCCAATGAGATACTCTGGCACCTGCACAGTTCCATCAACATGATTAAAATATAAACTTGGTGCAGAACTGGCATTCAATGCAACGGTTGGGAAACACCACATTGCATCATATTTATTACACAAGACTCAATGATCCTTTGCAAATGAGGGTGGGAATGGGGGACAGAAAGTGTGGTCCATGGAAAGCAGGAGACCTAGTTTGGATACTGCAGATGAAAATTTTGTTCTATTACTTCTGGAGATCAGGACCATTTCATCGGGAGGTCCATCAATCAATCTTCTGCCCAAGTTACGGCAAGGAGATCGGGAGAACTCCCAATGCCAATTCAAGGCCCTCATCATTATAATAAGTGATGTTTTAAACCTCCTGCAATGCAATGCAGCATCAGTGGTGGGAACTAATGGTCTTTTGCTGGGATACATTATTGTGCTCCTATGATATGTAATCTATCTTTGCAAAGAAACAAAGTTTTGCCAAACAGTGGCCCTTTAAGACAAATGCTCTCATCTCATTGACGTTCTATTGAACTGAGTACATTGTTTGGGAATAATATGAATAATTGATCAATGAACAGTAGCCTGAATGTGTGTGTATGTGTCTCTGCAATACAATTCACTAGGAATAGCTGTGTGGGCAATTTATATGCAAATTGAATGATCTGTTTTATCCATTTTGAAAGATACATTTTATTATGTAAATCTCTATATGAGGCAATTTTTGGCAGCAAGATCCTCTCGATATAATTGGTAAACACAGCAGTTAGCTGATGGTGAGAAATATTAAGCAAACGAGATTTGCCTGCACCCCGGGAGAGGGGTATGTTCCTACTTGGAAAGGGTTGTCAGTCTACAGCAGTCGAAACCCTGAATTTGTTTGTTTTCTGCACGGCATGTGAAAAGAAAGAAAGGCTTGCATTTCTATAGCGCCTTTCACGACCACCGAATGTCCCAAAGCACTTTACAGCCAATGAAGTACTTTTCAAAGTGTAGTCACTGTTGTAATGTAGGAAACGCAACAGCCAATTTGCGCACAGCAAGCTCCTACAAATAGCAATATGATAATGATCAAATAATCTGTTTTTAATGATTTTGATTGAGGGATAAATATTGGACAGGACACCGGGGATAATTCCCCTGCTCTTCTTCAAAATAGTGCCATGGGATCTTTTACGTCCACCTGAGAGGGCAGACGGGGCCTCAGTATAACATCTCATCCGAAAGATGGCACCTCCGACAGCGCAGCGCTCCCTCAGTACTGCACTGGGATTGTCGGCCTAGCTTTTTGTGCTCAAGTCTCTGGAGTGGGACTTGAACCCACAACCTTCTGACTCAGAGGCGAGGGTGCTGCCCATTGAGCCACAGTTGACACTAACTCAAGCTGTCGGGGATCTGGATTTGGATACTGCAGATGAATATTGTATTGATTTGTATGTGGGTTCAATGACGACTCATTTATGAAAGAGAATGACTTTTTATCTAAAGTTTGTTCAGTAAATTAACTGCATCACAGGAGACATCATGTTAGAAATCCATCTAGAACGAAACTGAAACTAAACTGCTTGTCTCTGTCACATGCCCTCTGCTGGTCAGGCATAAGTAATCAATCAGGCAAATATGCTGGTAAGGCATAAATAATCAAACAGGCAAATACCATCACTATTTGCTGATATCATTACAAATATCGGATGGAATTCATGTCCGCACGGCTGTCCATGGTGTAAAGGTGGGTTGTCTCATTTTGATGGACTCATTGGGTCTCAGTAGGGATGCTGAGAAGGTGTACCTCATGAAACCTTAGATTATTTGGCTAGCTCATTTTTAAAATCATGCCTGTCACGTTTGCGATAATGCTGAAGTATCTAGTCTAGATTTTCCACAGAACCTCCTGCTCCTCCACCCACAACGCTATGGCCTTGGCTAACCTGTAGAGGGGAAAAAGTCTTACAGTTACCATCTTTATTCAGACTATAAATTGTTGGAGGTGCTGTCTTCTAGATCACACTTTAAACCGAGGCCCCGTCTTCCCTCTCAGGTGGACATAAAAGATCCCATGGCACTATTCGAAGAAGAGCAGGGGAGTTCTGGCCAACATTTATCGCTCAACTGACATCACTAAAAAGAGATGATCTGCTCATTTATTTCATTGCTGTTTGTGGGAGCTTGCTGTGTACAAATTGGCTGATGCGTTTCCTACATTACAACAGAGACTACACTTCAAAAGTACAGTGTTTTGGGATGTCCTGAGGAGCTATAAAATGCAAATTCTTCCTTTCTAACACAGAAAGGTCCCACAAACAGAAAATGGGCAGATAATTAGTTTTGGTGATGTTGGTAGAAGGATAAATATTGACCAGGACACCGGGGAGAACACCATCCTCTTCATCAAAAAGTGCCATTGGATTATTTATGTCCACCTAAACAGGCAAATGGAGCCATGGTTGAACATCTCACCTGAAAGGCAGCTCCTTTGACAATACAAAATACCCTCAACAGTGGCAGCTTAGATTGTGTGCTACCACTGAGTCAGCTAGACCCTTGGGAATAGATCTTAGCTTTGGGGGTGAACCTGGGCCAGATTGCCTCATGTGACAACAACAACTTATATTTATGTAGCGCCGTTAACATAATAAAACATCCCAAGGCGCTTCACAGGAGTGTTATCAAAAAAAAAAAAAATTTGACACCGAGCCATTAAGGAGATGTTAGGGCAGATGGCCAAAAGCTTGGTTGGAGGTAGGTTTTAAGGAGCGTCTTAAAGGAAGAAAGAGAAGTGGAGAGGTGGAGGGGTTTAGGGAGGGAATTGCAGAGCTTAGGGCCTAGGCAGCTGAAGGCATGGCCACCAATCGTGGAGCAGTTAAAATCGGGGAAGTTTAAAAGGCGGAGCACAGAGGTCTAGGGGGATTATAGGGCTGGAGGAGATTACAGAGATAAGGAGGGGCGAGGCCATGGAGGGACAAGTGCAAGAATATTACACGGTTGTGTTTATGGAGTCTGGTAATGTATGTTTTTAAATTATAGCCTGGTAATATTTTTGAAAAGGAGCATTTTTATTAATTTCTGGGATTTTTGTGTGTTTTTATGCTGATATTTAGTTATCTCTTAGCCAGGTTTATCTCAAATACAGACTGAGCATGCCACACATCCAATCTGATCTTGTCTATCGAGGTAAATCATAACATAGGAAGATAGGAACAGGAGGAGACCATTCAGTCGCTCGAGCCTGTTCAGCCATTCAATTATCTCATGGTTGATCGGCACCTCAACTTAATTTACCCATCTTTGTTCCAAATCCCTTGATACCCTTACCTGGCAAAAATCTATCAATCTTAGTATTGCAAATTTCAATTGACCCCCAGCATTTTTTATTATTAGTTCCTGGGATCTTGGCGTCGCTGGCAAGGCCGGCATTCATTGCCCATCCCTAGTTGCCCTTGAGAAGGGGGTGGTGAGCCGCCTTCTTGAATCACTGAAGTCTGTGTGGTGAAGGCACTCCCACAGTGCTATTAGGGAGGGAGTTCCAGGATTTTGACCCAGTGACGATGAAGGATCGGCGATATACTTCCAAGTCAGGATGGTGTGTGACTTGGAGGGGAACTTGGAGGTGGTGGTGTTCCCATTCACCTGCTGCCCTTGTCCTTCTAGGTGGAAGAGGTCACGGGGTTGGGAGGTGCTGTCGAAGGAGCCTTGGTGAGTTGCTGCAGTGCATCTTGTAGATGGTGCACACTGCAGCCACGGTACGCTAGTGGTGGAGGGAGTGAATGTTTAATGTGGTGGATGGAATGCTGATCAAGCGGGCTGCTTTGTCCTGGATGGAGTCGAGCTTCTTGAGTGTTGTTGGAGCTGCACTCATCCAGGCAAATGGAGAGTATTCCATCACACTCCTTACTTGCGCCTTGTAAAGGCTTTGGGGAGTCAGGAGGTGAGACACTCGTTCTGACCTGCTCTTGTTGCTACAGTATTTATGTGGCTGATCCAGTTAAGTTTCCAGTCAATGGTGACCCCGGGATGTTAATGCTGGGGGATTCGGCGATGGTAATGCCATTGAATGTCAAGGGGCAGTGGTTAGACTCTTGCTTGTTGGAGATAGTCATTGCCTGGCACTTGTGTGGCGCAAATGTTACCTGCCACTTATCAGCCCAAGCCTGAACGTCGTCCAGGTCTTGTTGCATGTGGGCGTGGACTGCCTCATTATCTGAGGAGTTGTGAATGGCACTGAACACTGTACAGTCATCAACGAACATCCCCATTTCTGACCTTATGTTGGAGGGAAGGTCATTGATGAAGCAGCTGAAGATGGTTGGGCCTAGGTCACTGCCCTGCCGAACTCCTGCAGCGATGTCCTGGGGCTGTGATGATTGACCTTCAACCACCACAACCATCTTCCTTTGTGCTAGGTATGACTCCAGTCAGTGGAGAATTTTCCCCCTGATTTTTATTGATTTCAGTTTTACTGAGGCTCCTTGATGCCACACTCGGTCAAATGCTGCCTTGATGTCAAGGGCAATCACTCTCACCTCACCTCTGGAATTCAGCTCCTTTGTCCATGTTTGGGCCAAGGCTGTAATGAGGTCGGGAGCAGAGTGGTCTTGGCGGAACCCAAACTGGG
Organism: Somniosus microcephalus; assembly: GCF_052327205.1. NCBI lineage: Eukaryota > Metazoa > Chordata > Chondrichthyes > Squaliformes > Somniosidae > Somniosus > Somniosus microcephalus. Next base: position 9,592,191 of record NC_141012.1, read on the forward strand.
CATCAGTGAGCAGGTTATTGGTGAGTAAGTGCCGCTTGATAGCACTGTCAATGACACCGTCCATCACTTTGCTGATGATTGAGAGTAGACTGATGGGGCGGTAATTGGCCGGATTGGTTTTGTCCTGCTTTTTGTGGACAGGACATACCTGGGCAGTTTTCCACATTGTTGGATAGATGCCAGTGTTGTAGCTGTACTGGAACAGCTTGGCTAGAGGCGCAGCTAGTTCTGGAGCACAAGTCTTCAGCACGATAGCTGGGATGTTGTCAAGGTCCATAGCCTTTGCTGTATCCAGTGCGCTCAGCCGTTTCTGGATATCATGTGGAGTGAATCGAATTGGCTGAAGACTGGCTTCTGTGATGGTGGGGACCTCAGGAGTAGGCCGATATGGATCATCCACTCGGCACTTCTGGCTGAAGATGGTTACAAATGCTTCAGCTTTGTCTTTTGCACTCACGTGCTGGGCTCCACCATCATTGAGGATGGGGATATTCATGGAGCCTCCTCCTCCGGTTAGTTGTTTAATGGTCCACCACCATTTACGACTGGATGTGGCAAGACTGCAGAGCTTTGATCTGATCCGTTGATTGTGGGATCACTTAGCCCTGTCTATAGCATGCTGCTTCTGCTGTTTAACATGCATCCACAGTCTTTTGGGGGAGAGAGTTCCAGATTTCCGCTACCCTTTGTGTGAAAAGTGCTTTCTGATTTCACTCCTAAGTGCCCCGGCTCTAATTTTAAGATTCTGCCCCCTTGTTCTGGATTCCGCCCACCAGAGGAATTAGCTTTTCTGTATCTACCCTATCGAATCACATTATAATTTTAGGGACCTATAGAATGTTTATGGAATGATCTGATTTGTTGACTCCAATCTCCCGTCCCCTAATGAATAGGCTGTGCATATCAAACGAAACTTAAGAGGGCACTGTTTCTCAAATTAAAGTTGAGAAAATGCACTGGGTCAGAAGTCTAAGGACAGACGAGGACAGAGATCCTCATAATCTCTAGTGACACAAGGCAGAAGAAAGCAAGCTTTGACCTTAATTCCCAGGCAACTGGGCCCAAAGCGAGGGCAGGGTTCATATGACCCATCTGTCTTCACCTGTGTGCCGATGAAAGGTGCAGAGCTTTCCTGAGATAAACCACTGAAAATGCCACCAGTAATGTAATAATGGTGAGAGGCAACAATGATAGCTTGCATTTGCATCAAACGCAATCTTGCTCAGGTACTTCACTAACAACAACAACAACTTGTATTTATATAGTGCCTTTAACGTAGTTGCACAGGAGTATTTTACAAGACCAAATTTGACACCGATCCACATAAGGATAAATTAGGGCAGGTGACCAAAAGCTTGGTCAAAGAGGTAGGTTTTAAGGAGCATCTTAAAGGAGGAAAGAGGCGGAGAGGTTTAGGGAGGGAATTCCAGAGCTTAGGGCCTAGGCAACAGAAGGCACGGCCACCAAAGGTTGAGCGATTATAATCAGGGATGCTCAAGAGGGCAGAATTAGAGGAGCGCAGATATCTCGGGGAGGTTGTGGGGCTGAAGGAGGTTACAGAGCTAGGGAGGGGCGAGGCCATAGAGGGATTGGAAAACAAGGATGAGAATTTTGAAATTGAGGCACTGCTTAACTGGGAGCCAATGTAGGACAGCGAGCACAGGGGTGATGGGTGAACGGTAATTGGTTCGAGTTAGGACACGGGCCACCGAGTTTTCGATGAGAGAGGAAGAAATAACTATTGCACCAATAGTGCTACTAAGTGCACCTTCTCAAGGGCAATTAGTGATGGGTAATAAATGCTGACCTTGCCAGCGATGCCCACATCCCATGAACAAATTTAAAAAGAAAATTGACATTAGTTTGACCAGCAGTCAAAAGCTATTCATTGTCTGTGGACCCATTGGTGGCTGTGAAAGGAAAACCATGAAGGTATTGGGCTTCCAGCAGTCTGTGTATACAAATCCCCCCGTTCCGGTAAATTCAGTTATTAGTGCTGCGGTTGTTGACGGTGTTTCTGCAGCAACTACTTTACTCGCTGCTGTTGACCCGTGCTGCATTTCAAAGTTGTCCACTCTGTGTCAGGGTGCTGAACGCCATTCCGATTGGTCTGCTGCAATTATCTCCCAGTTGCTTGTGCCAATGCCACACAGCCTCAGTTCACCCTTAGAATCCCTTCCTCTGCCAACCCCACAGGCTTGGTACGGATGAGCTCGCCGTGCCAAAAAACGCTCTTGGCAAGCCAGCTGTCCTTTCATCATTTGATAGACAGATTTTTGCAAGATGAGGGAGTGAAGGGTTATGGGGAGCGGGCAGGGAAGTGGCTTTGAGCCCAAGATCAGACCATGATCTTATTGAATGGCGGAGCAGGCTCGAGGGACCAAATGGCCTATTCCTGCTCCTATTTCTTATGTTCTTATGTAGAACAGCAGAGATGTACTTTTCTTAGTATTCGGAGAAATATAACGATCCCAGGCACTGGCACTAAACCTCGCAAGACAGGAGCATGGTCAGAGAATTGGAACTACAGTACTACAGTCATATCTCTGACCTGTGCTCCTGTTGAGTGCAGGATCATGCCGATTATCTTAATGCCGATTGTCTTCTCTTAATTGATTTTCCATGTGTCAACATCTCACAAGTGTTAATGTAGACCCACCATCTAATATGCAGGAAGGATCCGAGGTGACACAAGTTAAACATCCCAGATTCGGTACTGCATTAATTATGCTATGGGACTAGACATATTTTACTACAGTTGTACAGGGCCTTGGTGAGACCACACCTGGAGTACTGTGTGCAGTTTTGGTCTCCTTACCTAAGAAAGGATATACTTGCCATAGAGGGAGTGCAGCAAAGGTTCACCAGACTGATTCCTGGGATGGCAGGACTGTCGTATGAGGAGAGATTGGGTCGACTAGGCCTGTATTCACTAGAGTTTAGAGGAATGAGAGGGGATCTCATTGAAACGTATAAAATTCTGACAGGGCTAGACAGACTGGTTGCAGGGAGGATGTTTCCCCTGGCTGGGGGGTCTAGAACGAGGGGGTCACAGTCTCAGGATACGGGGTAGCACATTTAGGACTGAGATGAGGAGAAATTTCTTCACTCAGAGGGTGGTGAACCTGTGGAATTCTCTACCACAGAAGGCTGTGGAGGCCAAGTCACTGAATATATTTAAGAAGGAGATAGATAGATTTCTAGACACAAAAGGCATCAAGGGGTATGGGGAGAGAGCGGGAATATGTTATTGAGATAGAGGATCAGCCATGATCATGTTGAATGGCGGAGCAGGCTCGAAGGGATGAATGGCCGACTCCTGCTCCTATTTTTCTATGTTTCTATGTTTCTAATCCAGAGAACGTGAGTTCAATGCCCACCATGGCAGTTTGAGTATTTCAATTCAGTTAAAAAAATATGGAAGTAAAAGTGACCGTGAAGCGATCTGCTTCACTAACGTCCTGAATGTTCTGCCTACATGTGACTCTAGATCCACACTAATGTGGTTGACCCTTAAGTACCCTCGCCAGTTGTATCAAACAAAGGACCCATCAGCACCTTCTCAGGGCATCTAGGGATGCGCAATAAATGCCAGACTTGCCCACATCCCGAGAATAACTCAACTTTCTAGAACTTGCAAACACTTCTTAATCAAAGAGCTGCTGTGGCTCGATTTCAAGTGTCTGATGGGTGTTTTTATGTAGCAGTGACAGGCTGCAGGGCCCGTTCCATTATCTCTGTTTCATTTAGATTAATGGGAAGCCTGTAATTCTTCACAATCACTGCAGATCTGCCCAATATCAATTGGAGGTCCCTCTGTATGTGCGCTTGAAGTACTCAGTCATCAACGGGATTGAGAACTCACCACTTTGGGACCAATAATTTTATTAAATGGGTCTATTTGAATTGAGCCCTTTCACTTGCTGAATTCTGTCATCTTCGTTCACTGGCAGAAGGAAAGGAGAGGGAGCAGCACTGAATCTTCTCAGTCCACCCAAGGTCATCCACTGCTTACTTATTTGGAACAGATTACTGTATTTGGCTAATGATCTATGAATTATCTATAGTCCATGATTATATTGATTTCCATCGTTGTTTGTGGTACATCATACATCAGTCCATGAAGTTATACAAGCTCAGTAATATTTCTGTATTGGTATGTGCTGTGCTCCATTGATTTGCTATTCCATTTTGCAGCTTTGTGTACATTATTTTAGGTGACAAATTTTGTTCCTAGCCTTTATCTGGCATGAAAATCTTTCAAGCTGCTTCTTCTAATACTTGCTGTACAAGAAAAAAACTGCTTCAATAAAAATTTCAACCCCAGCAATGAAAGTACAGCTTTATCTTCAATGCTCCACTGATGGCCATCGCTCAAATTCTGTCACTTGGACCTCTGCATCAGAAAGTCACTGGTTCGAGTCCCACTCCAGAGACTTGAGCACAAAATCTAGGCTGACGCTCCCAGTGTAGTGCTAAGGGAGTGCAGCACTGTCAGAGGTGTCGTCTTTTGGATGAGATTTTAAACCGAGACCCTGCCTACTCTCTCAGGTGGACGTAGAAGATCCCATGGTACTACTTTGAAGAAGAGCAGGGGGAGTTCTCCCACTGTCCTGGGCCAATATTTATCCCTCAACCAACATCACTAAAGCAGATGATCTGGTCATTATCACATTGCTGTTTGTGGGAGCTTGCTGAGTGCAAATTGGCTGCCGCATTTCCTACATTACAACAGTGACGACATTTCAAAAGTACTTCATTGGCTGTAAGTCAATCAATCCATCAATCTTAAATAAAAACAGAAAATGCTGGAAATACTCAGCAGGTCAGGCAGCATCTGTGGAGAGAGTAACAGAGTTAACGTTTCAGGTCGATGACCCTTCGTCAGAACTGGAAAAAGTTGGAGATGGAACAGGTTTTTAAGCAAATGCAGGAGCAGGGAAAGGGGGGAGGGGAGGAAAGAACAAAAGGGAAGGTCAGTGATAGGGTGGAAGGCGGGAGAGGTTAAGAGACATTAAGAGATGGTGCAAGGCAAAAGGAGATGGTAATGGGACAAGTTAAGAAACAAAAGATGGGTCTAGAGGAGGTGTAAATGGCAATGGCAGAATGATCGACAGCTGCCCTGTGAGAGAGAAAAAAAAATGAAAAAAAAGATAGGGGCAGAGGTCTGAAATTGTTGAACTCGATGCTGCTTTTGAATTAATCACTCTTTCACCAGTGAAAAGTGTTCAACTATAGTGAACCCCTGGTGGAAAGCGTGTATCATCAAGCTTGTTCTGATGATATGTATTTACTGAAAGTAAGAACAATAATAAACACTAAACAAACAAGATCTGCACCATGCGCTGGTCCATTGATCAAAGATAATCAGATTAATTTGTTAGCTCCTCTGCTCTTTCTCATTGACTTTTTTCCCACTAGTTTAGCTGCAAGGTATTGATTCTGTTTAGAACTATGTATATATATAATATATATTATAGGGTACGGTAGCATAGTGGTTATGTTACTGGACTAGTAATTCAGAGGCCTAATGATCCAGAGACATGAGTTCATAATCCCACCGCTGACAGCTGGGGAATTTAAATTCAGTTAATTAAATAAATCTGGAATAAAAAGCTCGTATCAGTAATGGTGACAATGAATCTATCGGATTGTCGTTAAAAACTCATCTGGTTCACTAATGTCCTTTAGGGAAGGAAATCTGCCATCCTTACCCGGTCTGGCCTATGTGACTCCAGACCCACAGCAATGTGGTTGACTCTTAACTGCCCTCTGAAATGGCAGCTCACCCCCACCTTCTCAAGGACAATTAGGGATGGGCAATAAATGCTGGCCTTGCCGGCAACGCCCACTTCCCAGGAACAAATTAAAATATATATATAAATAACAAAACCCGTTGTTCCTTTTATTAGCTGAAAACACAATTCTTATAACCAATAAAAATGTACTCATACAATTTTGGTTACAGGCCATATAGAGTTTAAGGTCAAGTAGCATAATTTTCCAATTTCTTTCATCCGTTCAATTATTTCTGTACAGTTCTTAATTAACTATTTATGTACAATTGTATAGTGATCTGCATTTTCAGTCATTTAAGATTTCTTAAATTTGTTAAGCTTTAAAAGCCTATCGATTTCAGTCTATCCCCATATCCCTTGATTCCCTTGGTGCCAAAGAATGTATTGATCTCAGTGTTGAATATACTCAACGACTGAGCATTCACAGCCCTCCGGGGTGGAAGTCACGATGGATCCCTCTTCACTTCCGCCCCCTCCATAGCCCGCTCCAATTCTGCCCCCTGGGCCTTATCCAAGGGCTGCTGTCCAGGCAGACGGCCCGGCATTGATGCCTTCGCTCAAGCAAGGTGGCTATGGAGCTGTGAGTTTCCAAAATCAGGCCCAGACCAAAACCTAACCCACTGTGTGTCAGCTGTGGCTCAGTGGGCAGCACTCTCGCCTCTGAGTCGGAAGGTTGTGGGTTCAAACCCCACTCCAGAGACTTGAGCACAAAAATCTGGGCTGACACACCAGTGCATTACTGAGGGAGTGCTGCACTGTCGGAGGTGCTGTCTTTCAGTTGAAAAGTTAAACCGATGCCCCCGTCTGCCCTCTCAGGTGGATGTAAAAGATCCCACACCACTGCGCAAATAGAGGTAAACGATTATGATTTGATTGGGGTTATGGAAACATGGCTCCAGGGTGGCCAAGGCTGGGAACTCAACATCAAGGGGTATTCAATATTCAGGAAAGATAGGCAAAAAGGAAAGGGAGGTGGGGTAGCATTGCTGGTTAAAGAAGGGATTAACACAATTGTAAGGAAGGATATTATCTCTTATGATGTGGAATCTGTATGGGTAGATCTGAGAAATACCAAGAGGCAGAAAACTTTAGTGGGAGTAGTATATAGACCTGCAAACAGTAATGCGGAGGTTGGGGATGGCATTAAAAGGGAAATTAGAGAAGCCTGCAATAAGGGCACAGCAGTCATCATGGGTAAATTTAATCTACATATAGATTGGGCTAACCAAATTAGTAACAAGACTGTGGAGGAGGAATTCCAGGAGTGTTTACAGGATGGTTTCCTGGACCAATATGTCGAGGAACCAGCCAGAGATCAGGCCATCTTAGACTGGGTATTATGTAACGAGAAAGGATTAATTAACAATCTTGTTGTACGAGGCCCCTTGGTTCGGAGCGATCATAATATGATAGAATTCTTCATTAAGATGGAGAATGAAGTTGTTGTCACAGAGACTAGGGTCCTGAATTTAAATAAAGGAAACTACAATGGTCTGAGGCGCGCGTTGGGTAGGATTGATTGGGGAATGTCACTCAAAGGGTTGATGGTGGATAGGCAATGGCAAACATTCAAAGACTGCATGGATGAACTACAGAATTTGTTCATTCCAGTTTGGCATAAAAATAAAACAAAAAAGGTGACTCAACCGTGGCTAACAAGGGAAATTAGGGATAGCATAAGATCCAAGGAGAGGACATATAAATTGGCCAGAAAAAGCAGCAAACCTGAGCAGTTTAGGATTCAACAAAGGAGGACAAAGGTATTAATTAAGAAGGGGAAAATAGAATATGAGAGTAAGCTTTCAGGGAACATAAAAACTGACTGTAAAAGCTTTTATAGATATGTGAAGAGAAAAAGATTGGTGAAGTCAAGCGTAGGTCCCTTGCAGTCAGAATCAGGGGAATTTATAATGGGGAACAAAGAAATGGCAGACCAATTAAATATATATTTTGGTTCTGTCTTCACAAAGGAGGACACAAATAACCTCCCAGAGATGTCGGGGAACATAGGGTCTGATGAAAGGGAGGAACTGAAAGAAATCAGTATTTGTAGGGAAATGGTGTTAAGGAAATTGATGGGATTGAAGGCCGATAAATCCCCAGGGCCTGATAATCTACATCCTAGGGTACTTAAGGAAGTGGCCCTAGAAATAGTAGATGCATTGCTGATCATCTTCCAACATTTGATGGAATCTGGAACAGTACCCATGGATTGGAAGGTAGATAATGTTACCCCACTATTCAAAAAAGGTGGTAGAGAGAAAACAGGGAATTAGCCTGACATCGGTAGTGGGGAAAATGCTTGAGTCCATTATAAAAGATGTAATAGCAGAGCACTTGGAAAACAGTGACAGGATCGGACAAAGTCAATATGGATTTAGAAAGGGTAAATCATGCTTGACTAATCTACTGGAATTTTTTGAGGATGTAACTGGTAAAATAGATAAGGGAGAACCAGTGGTTGTGGTGTATTTGGACTTTCAGAAGGCTTTCGATAAGGTCCCGCATAAGAGATTAGCATGTAAAGTTAAGGCACATGGGATTGGGGGCAAGGTACTGACTTGGATAGAGAACTGGTTGGCAGAAAGAAAGCAAAGAGTTGGAAAAACGGGTCTTTTTCCGAGTGGCAGGCAGTGACTAGTGGGGTACCGCAGGGATCGGTCATTGGACCCCAGCTATTCACAATATATATTAATGATCTAGACAAGGGAACTAGATGTAATATCTCCAAATTTGCAGATGACACAAAGCTGGGTGGGCGTGTGTGCTGTGAGGAGGATGCCAAGAAACTCCAGGATGATTTGGACAGGTTGGGTGATTGGGCAGAAGCATGGCAGATGCAATATATTGTGGATAAATGTGAGGTTATCCACTTTGGTGGCAAAAACAGGAAGGCAGATTATTATTTGAATGGCAATAGATTGGGAGAAGGGGAAGTGCAACGAGACCTGGGTGTCCTTGTGCACCAGTCGCTGAAGGTAAGCATGCGGTTAAGAAGGCAAATGGTATGTTGGCCTTTGTAGCGAGAGGGTTTGACGACAGGAACAAGGATGTCTTGCTGCAGTTGTACAAGGCCTTGATGAGACCACATCTTGAGTATTGTGTGCAGTTTTGGTCACCTTATCTGAGGAAGGATGTTCTTGCCATGGAAGGAGTTCAGCGAAGATTCACCAGGCTGATACCTGGGATGGCAGGAATGACGTATGAGGAGAGATTGGATCGATTGGGCTAGTACTCGCTGGAGTTTAGAAGAATGAGAGGGGATCTCATTGAAACTTATAAAATTCTAACAGGACTAGACAGACTAGATGCTGGAAGGATGTTCCCAATGGTCGGGGAGTCCAGAACCAGGGGTCACAGTCTAAGGATAAGGGGTAAGCCATTTAGGACAGAAATGAGGAGGAATTTCTTCACCCAGAGAGTGGTGAACCTGTGGAATTCTCTACCACAGAAGGCAGTTGAGGCCAATTCATTAAATATATTCAAGAAGGAGTTGGATATATTTCTCAAGGCTAAAGGGATCAAGAGGTATGGGGAGAAAGCAGGGACAGGGTACTGAATTTGGATGATCAGCCATGATCGCATTGAATGGCGGAGCAGGCTCGAGGGGCCAAATCGCCTACTCCTGCTCCTATCTTCTATGTTTCTATTTCAAAGAAAAGCAGGGGAGTTATCCCTGGTGTCCTAGCCAATATTTATACCTTAATCAGCATCACAAAAAAACACAGATTATCTGGTCATTATAACAGTGCTGTATGTGGGAGCTTGCTGTGCAAATTGGCTGCCGCGTTTCCTACATTACAAAGGAATTGAGGAATATGGGGATAGGGCGGGAAAGTGGAGTTGAGGTAGAAGATCAGCCATGATCTTATTGAATGGCGGAGCAGGTTCGAGGGCCTTGCTCCTGCTCCTATTTCTTAAGTTCTTATGTACTTTCGTGGAGTCGGAGGGACACTCCTGCTCTTAGACTCCATGGGGTGATATTTAAAAAATAATTTTTACACTTTCCTGTTGTTGGTGGCTGCTGAAGAATATTGAGCTCACCATCCACAAATTTTGAACAGGGGCCATTTAATAATTTGAATGTGACTCAGTTCAAAAAGAACGTGCATTGATACAGTGTCTTTAATGTAGTAAAACGTCCCAAGGCACTGCACAAGAGCGTTATCTGACCAAATCGACACCAAGCCACCTAAGGAGTTATTAGGACAGGTGAAGGTTGGTTTTAAGGAGCATCTTAAAGGTGTGACCTTGCCTTCTCGCCCAGATGCTGACCAATCTGCTGTACAATTTCTATTTTGTTGCAGATTTCCAGCAACTTTGCAGTTTTCTTTCCTTTTCTAACTCTTCTAGAGGAATTCAGTAACTGGGAATTGCTGCAGACCGTGCTTGCTGGAAGGCAACTAATTTTATTGCAATTTTTTTTCCCCCAAGTTCAACAACTTTCGGTTGAGAATGACATCCCACTGAGCTCGACATCCAATGACATCTATTATAAAGGACTTCATGTGTGTCCATAGATTGGTCTGGTCACATGTCAATCTTAAGTCCTAGGGATTTTGATTGGCTGGAAAATAAGCCTTTAAAATTGATATTCGGCCAGTGAAAACAACAGCCCAGATTTTCAGTGTGCCGTGAGGCGGGCTTTTAGGCGTGCGGGGGTGCAAAAATCCCGAATTCGGGGGTCCCGACACAATCCCGCCCAAAACCCGCCTCCACATAAGTTTCAGAGGAGGCGGGTACCCGCCCCACACTGGGACTCACCGACCCGAGGCGGGAAGGGATTAGTGCCAATTAACTGCCTGTTAACAGGCAGTTTTTAGCCTAATCCCTATTTTGAGGGCTGTCGTGTGAGATTCCCGACGGCTCCAAACCACGCCAGGTTAGAGCAGGCGGGCCGTCGGGTTGAAGGACTTGGAGGGGTCGTGATGTCGGTGTAAAGGTGAGTGATGGGTGCATGAGTGCAAAGGTAAGTGTGTTTGGTGTGTCTAAAGTGTGTAAAGAAGTTTAAATTACCTGTACTTACCTTAACAGCCTTTCTTCCTCTAGGCGTCGGGAGTCCATCACTCAGCCGGCACTGAAAGCTGAATGGCTGCGATCTGTCAAAGGTGACAGCCTTCAGCTTTCAGTGCCGGCGAGAGTTCTAACTGAGTCTGCGTAGAAGGACTCAGGTTAGAAGTCAGACTGTCAGTGTTTGGCAGCTTCAAACAGCTGTGAAACACTGATATTTCACAGAAATCACAGAAATCACAGAAACCACACAGTGCAGATAGAGGCCATTTCGGCCCATCGAGCCTGCACCGACACATATCCCACCCGATCCCCATAACCCCTACACCAACACATATCCCACCCTATCCCCGTAACCCCACGTATTTAATCCCCCTAACACTAAGGGTCAATTTATCATAGCCAATCAACCTAACCCGCACATCTTTGGACTGTGGGAGGAAACCGGAGCACCCGGAGTAAACCCACGCAAACACGGGGAGAATGTGCAAACTCCACACAGACAGTCGCCCGAGGCTGGATTCGAACCCGGGTCCCTGGCGCTGTGAGGCAACAGTGCTAACCACTATGCCACCGTGCTGCCCAAAAACTCGTGACAGATGAAATGTCAGTCTGTGACATCACCTGTTGCCGGGTGGCCCTTAATTGGCCTGCTGAGCCCGCTGGGCGGGCTCAACAAGGTCAATCAAGGGAAAATCGCGTCGATTGGCCGGACGTCGATGGAGGTGGGACTAAAAGCCGAAAGTTGTAGTCCTGCCTCCTTCCCGACTGCTGAATGAAAATCCAGCCCAACATGTTTTGGCAGTTGCTTCCACCTATTCAATAGATGTTTAGAGTGAGGTGGCAGAAGATTGCTTTAAAAGCAGTGTTTTACCTACGTTACAACAGTAACTACACTTCAAAATGAACTTCATTGGCTCCGAAGCACTTTGGGAAATCCCAACTGAACAGAGAAGTTATGTTAAACTTGTAAAGAACCTTGATTAGACCACACTTGGAGTGCTGTGAACAGTTCTGATCCCCATATTATAAAAAGGATGTAGAGGCACTGGAGAAGGTGCAAAAAAGATTTACTAGAATGACACCAGAACTGAGAGGTTACACCTATCAGGAAAGATTGAACAGGCTGGGGCTCTTTTCTCGAGAAAAGAGAAGACTGAGGGGTGACCTGATAGAGGTCGTTAGGATTATAACAGGGTTCGATAGGGTAGACGTAGAGAAGATGTTTCCACTTGTGGGCGAGACCAGAACTAATGGCCATAAATGTAAGATTTTTTTTATTCGTTCCTGGGATGTGGGCGTCGCTGGCAAGGCCAGCATTTATTGCCCATCTCTAGTTGCCCTTGAGAAGGTGGTGGTGAGCTGCCTTCTTGAACCGCTGCAGTCCGTGTGGTGAAGGTGCTCCCACAGTGCTGTTAGGGAGGGAGTTCCAGGATTTTGACCCAGCGACGATGGAGGAACGGCCGATTATATTTCCAAGTCAGGATGGTGTGTGACTTGGAGGGGAACTTGGAGGTGGTGGTGTTCCCACGCGCCTGCTGCCCTTGTCCTTCTAGGTGGAAGAGGTGGCGGATTTGGGACCAATAAATCCAATAGGGAATTCAGGAGAAACTTCTTTACCCAGAGGGTGGTGAGAATGTGGAACTCGCTGCCACAGGGAGTGGTTGAGGCGAATGGCATTTAAGGGGAAGCTGGATAAGCACATGAGGGAGAAAGGAATAGAAGGTTATGTTGATGGGGTGAGATGAGGAAGGGTGGGAGGAGGCTCATGTGGAGCATAAGCAACTTTTGACATTGTATCGTTAGTTTAATACCAGCGCTTATTTCAGCATTACAGTACATGAGATGAAAACAAACAAAAACAGTTGGCACAGAGAACCTGGAAAATCCTGAGAAATGAAGTGAGGAAAATAAATGGGGAAAAATTACCATAAAGGAAAATCGCCACAAAAAATCTTTTTTTTCTAAGTTCATCGAATACCGTAAAGAAACAAACATTAAAACTTTGACCTGAATGGTTACATACAGAATTCCAAAAATAAAAGTGAAATGCAAAACGTTGAATGAAAACCAGGCGAGAGGGAGATTAAAAATGAATTATAATCCGCTGAAGATAATGCAGGATGAAAAAGGAGAAGAATGGGAGAAAGAAATTGCAGAAGCTATTAAGGCGATAAAAAGAGTGTCTTTGAGTGTGTTAGAAGAACAGCAATGCATTGAAGAACTAGCAGAACCCTGAAAACTACAAGTTTGAGGTAGCAAACGGATTTTTTTTAAACAACACTTTCACTTTAGAAGTTGGCATTTTTCAAAGCTCGCTAAATGCAAAAGTTAAGGTTACACTAATGGTTCGGAAAACAGCCAGTGTTGCCTGAAATGGTTTTTTAAGGTCAAAAAACAACAGGGGCCTGGGAATTGTTGACCTATTAATTTGGCATCGATCACATGAAAGCGTCGGAGACTGTTGCGGAGGGAGGCAATCGAAAGTATTTAACCCTTTGACCGCATGCAGTCTCAGAGAAATGAGCGGGGTAGAAAGAAAGAAGCAGAAAAAACAACTGCAAGTGTTAGAAATCTGGAAAAAAAACCTCACAGAAAACGCAGACTAAATACCCAGCATCTGAAGAAAGAAAAGGTGGGTTAACATGTTGGGTAGAGACCCTTCATCCAGTTCCATGGGCCTTGAGCTGAAACACCAACCTGCCTTTTCACCTCTCAGATGTTCGATGGGCCTGCTGGGCGATGTGTTTTTGCTCGAGAGAAATTCCTGTCCCCCTGGTCTAACCAGTTTGTGGCTCCTGCATATTAAGTAATAATTTTGGTTAACGTTATTTAAATTACTGGGAATAACATCAATCCTAAATCGCTAAAAGTAAACACAGAAAAGATTGGGTACTGTAATGTATTGGTATTGCTTTCATTGTCCTTGTACATGAGCTGAAAACATCTGGAACTGGTTGGCCCAGAGAGACAGGTCCACCTTACTGTCTCTCTTACTGTTTTTGCCCATTTCCTGTACCTGCTAGCCATCTAATGGGTAAACACTGAAGACGATGAAGTCCAACACCGCCTTCAGTGTGCCAGTGCAGCCTTCGGTCGCCTGAGGAAGAGAGTGTTTGAAGACCAGGACCTCAAACCCGGCACTAAGCTCATGGTCTACAGAGCAGCAGTGATACCCGCCCTGCTGTATGCCTCAGAGACATGGACCATGTAGAGCAGGCACCTCAAAGCACTGGCGAGGTACCACCAACGCTGCCTCCGCAAGATCCTGCAAATCCATTGGCAGGATAGGCGCACCAACGTCCGTGTTCTTGCTCAGGCCAACATCCCCAGCAACGAAGCTTTGACCACACTCGATCAGCTCCAATGGGCGGGTCACATTGTCCGCATGCCCGATATGAGACTCCCAAAACAAGCGCTCTACTCGGAGCTCTGGCATGGCAAGAGAGCCCCAGGTGGGCAGAGGAAACGCTTCAAGGACACCCTCAAAGCCTCCTTGGAAAAAGTGTAACATCCCCACCAACACCTGGGAATCCCTGGCCCAAGACCGCACAAAGTGGAGGAGAAGCATCCGGGAAGGCGCCAAACACCTCGAGTCTCTTCGCCGGGAGCAAGCGGAAGCCAAGCGCAGGCAGCACAAGGAGCGCACGTCAACCCAAGCACCCCACCCACCCACCCCTTCAACCACCGTCTGCCCCACCTGTGACAGAGACTGTAGGTCCCTCATTGGACTCATCAGTCACCTGTGAACTCATTTTTAATGTGGAAGCAAGTCATCCTCGGTTCCGAGGGACTGCCTAAGAAGGGAAGAAACACTGAAGACTAATGGAGAGACTTGGACTGGTTCATTTTCTTCAATAGACCTACTATTAATGCCTTGATGTGTCTGAATACACTTTTGCTAAATTGGTTTCTATAACAATGTAAACTCAGCATTTGCAGCATAAATGTTTAAATGCCATTTTATACCATTATATATCTCTGCATTGAATATTTAAAAGAAAAATATAACTGAGTTGGTAATTAAATTTCTGTTCATTATTCTTCGGCAGACTTGCTGAATAATTATCATCTCTGACACTGTATATCTGAAGGACTATTAGGAAGAACTGGGCTATTTTCTACTAATCAGACATTTGCTTTGGACAGCAACAAATTAGCAGGCTGATTGTTCATCCTTGTCTACAAGATGTTTGCCTATAAAGCATTAAAAAGATTCAACATCCATAAACTAGGGAGGGAAAACATCAATTCCTGCTTGTGACAGCTATCCAGTGACCCCTCTGGAAAGTGAGTGTGCGTGTGTGTAGGTGCGTGTGTGTCTGTTGGGTGAGGGCAAGATCAGACTTGGCGGTGATGCCTGTACTGTTGATTAGCTTGCTAGCATTCACTGGCTTGAGGTATGAGTGGCTGCTGATGTCGGGCAAACTATATCCCAGCAAGAATCAATAACTTCAGGAGATAGGGGAGAGAACATTGTGAGGGAAGAAACTACACACATCTCCCCAAGGACATCTGCTCTCTCAGGTGGATGTAAAAAATCCCCATGCACTATTTCGAAGAAGAGCAGGGGAGTTCTCCCCGGTGTCCTGGGGCCAATATTTATCCCTCAATCAACATCACTAAAAACAGATTGTCTGGTCATTATCACATTGCTGTTTGTGGGAGCTTGCTGTGCACACATTGGTTGCCGCGTTCCCTACATTACAACAGTGACCACACTTCAAAAAGTACTTCATTGGCTGTAAAGCGCTTTGGGATGGCCGGTGGTCGTGAAAGGGGCTATATAAATGCAAGACTTTCTTTCTTATCTTTTTTTTTCAAACTAAACTGTTAAGTTTAAGGCTGTAGGACTTGAACATTGAAATCATTTGGAATTAAATCGAAATGCGTAAAAACCTGAAGTAAGGTGGACCTTTAAGTATTATAGATCCAATTTAGTCCTTGCAAGAAAGTCATAAACTTCTGCATATATAAAATCCTTGATAAGCCTTTAATATTTCTATTTAAAACATGACACAGTAACATCAAGCATGTCAAAATGCATTATTCCTTTATTCGTATATAAAATAGTGTCACAAGGAAATAGTGTACTGCTCTCTCCATACATTTTCCACAAAGACAATTCCCCTTAAGACCAAGCAGAGCGCTTATTATGAAAGCGTGTCATTGAATATTCCCGTGCTAGTCATTGCCCTGGAATCCCTGGGTAGATGTAGTCTATTGATTAATGGCATCATAACATCGGTTGTTAAGTGTTGACAAAAGTCTTTTATTACTTCACTTCGCAACGCAGTGGCCTAACCAGTCATGCTTATAGTTAAACAGCATAGTGATTAATCAATTAATGAAATCTTCTCTTGCAGAACAAACGGCTGCAAGCAACAATACAGAGGAGTTAAGAGAAATTTAATGTTCTCATTAAAACGTGAAATCTAAAAATCTTATATTGCACTTCAGGCTTCCCAGAAGTGTCTTTAAATCTGTGAGCTCAAATTTAAATTGTCAAAGGCTCTTTTTAGGCCTACATTTTTTTTGTGTGGCTCCATTTGAAATTCACTGTATTCCGCCGCCTTCGTTTTCCCTCCTCCCAGTGCCACACACTAGCCACAGATGGAGGCTGGGCTATCCATTAAGGTCTCCGCCACGGTGCTAGTGCACCAGGTAACAGTGGCTGAGCAACAGCTGGCCAGAGGTTACTCAGCCTCTGATTTCCTTTCCTTCCTTCTTCTGGAGTACAGTTCTACTGCCCGTTCCCCCTGACAGCCCAAGGTGTCAGCCGTGGCTCCGAGGGGGAGCACTCTCACCGCTGAGTCAGAAGGTTGTGGGTTCAAATCATGAGACTTGAGCGCATAATCTCGGCTGGTACTCCCAGTACAGTTCTGAGGGAGTGCTGCGCTGTCGGAGGTGCCGTCTTTTGGATGAGACATTAAACCGAGGCCCCGTCTCAGGTGGATGTAAAAGATCCCATGGGACTAGCCTGACAACAGTAAGGAAGACACCATTCAATATTGGATGTGAGTGAGTTACATAGATACATAGAAGATAGGAGCAGGAGTAGGCCATTCGGCCCTTCGAGCCTGCTCTGCCATTCAATGAAATCATGGCTGATCATCCAAATTCAGTACCCGGTCCCTGCCTTCTCCCCATATCCCTTGATCCCTTTAGCCTTAAGAAATATATCCAACTCTTTCTTGAATATACTTAATGAACTGGCCTCCACCGCCCTCTGTGGCAGAGAATTCCACAGGTTCACCACTCTCTGGGTGAAGAAATTCCTCCTCATTTCAGTCCTAAATGGCTTACCCCTTATCCTTAGACTATGACCCCTGGTTCTGGACTCCCCGGCCATCAGAAACATCCTTCCTGCATCTAGTCTGTCCAGGCCTGACAGAATTTTATAGGTTTCGATGAGATCCCCTCTCAATCTTCTAAACTCCAGTGAGTATAAGCCCAACCGACACAATCTCTCCTCATACGTCATTCCTGCCATCCCAGGTATCAGCCTGGTGAATCTTCGCTGCACTCCTTCCATGGCAAGAACGTCTTTCCTCAGGTAAGGCGACCAAAACTGCACACAATACTCAAGGTGTGGTCTCACCAAGGCCCTGTACAACTGCAGCAAGACATCCTTGTTCTTGTACTCAAACCCTCTTGCTACGAAGGCCAACATACCATTTGCCTTCTTAACCGCCTGCTGCACCTGCATGCTTACCTTCAGCGACTGGTGTACAAGAACACCCAGGTCTCTTTGCACTTCCCCTTCTCCCAATCTATTACCATTCAAATAATAATCTGCCTTCCTGTTTTTGCCACCAAAGTGGATAACCTCACATTTATCCACATTATAGTGCATTTGCCATGTTTCTGCCCAATCACCCAACCTGTCCAAATCGTGCTGGAGTTTCACGACATCCTCCTCACAGCATACCCTCCCCCCCCAGCTTTGTGTCGTCTGCAAATTTGGAGATATTACATCCAATTCCCTCGTCCAGATCATTAATATGAACAGCTGGGGCCCTAGGGCCGATCCTTGCGGTACCCCACTAGTCACTGCCTGCCACTCGGGAAACGACCCGTTTATTCCAACTCTTTGCTTTCTGTCCGCCAACCAGTTCTCTATCCAAGTCAATACCTTGCCCCCAATCCCATGTGCCTTAATTTTGCACGCTAATCTCTTATGCGGGACCTTATCGAAAGCCTTCTGAAAGTCCAAATACACCACATCCACTGGTTCTCCCTTATCTATTTTACCCGTTGTCAAGATTCCCTGCTGTTTGCCCAAGCTAAGTGAGTTTGCTACCGTCTCATTGGGTTTTATATCAGCTCTCATCTTTAGCTGTTAACAGCTTTCAGAAAACAGAATCTGCCATTCCATCTATCTAGGTTGGATTCAAAGAGAGGAGACAACAGAATGCCCATTCCTTCCTTCTCCTTAAAACGGGACAAAATGAATCAAAAAAGTTAAACATGGCAACTGATTGTTGTCAGTCTTTCTGCCTGTGTTTCATTTTTCTCAATGTTGGCCTGAGGACTTTAGAAGCTTCTAGACTCATTGGGCTAGAAATTCATCAACTTACCGATAAAATGGTGGCCGTCACTCTTTCGCCAGCTGGTGGCGGGTCCCGCAGTGGCCGCCATATTCCTCTCCCCTTTTGCACTGCCGGTAACTGGCAGCGCCCTGGGAAAAAATGGCGGCGTTGTGATGTCAATTAGCGTACAATGCCAACTTAATGCTGGGACTTAAGCACGCCAGGTTAAGGCTGACAGTGGCGATGACTACAGCTCTAAAAGGGAAACAAACATCATTCAGGTAAGTTTGAATTTAAGGGTTTGGACTGGATTTTTTTTATTTTGTTGAAGTGGTGGCTTGCTGAAAAGCTTTTTAAGTGTGTAGGGAGTGCTGCTGGATGCTTGCAAGGGCTCGGATGGTAAACGAAGGCCTTTGAGAAGGCAGAACATGCTGCGAATACTCAGTAGGTCACGCAACATCCGTGGAGAGAAAAACAGAGTTCACGTCTCAGGTCGACATGCTGCCTGACCAACTGAGTATTTCCAGCATTTTATGCTGTCATATCACATTTACAGCATCCGCTTGCAGAGGAAAGGGGAAGACGCAGAAGAGGAGGAAGCCGAAGAGGAGGAATCAGATGGAAGGATGCATCCCAGACAGCCCCTTTGTGGCCGGAATATCCGGGACGGAATCATCCACCTGCGGTCCCACTGTAAGATTAGGATCACAGGCTCACACACAGATTACCCAACAGGGCTTTAGAAGTTGTAAGGCTTTTATTAAAGAGCTACAGTTTTAAAGCATAATCAGATATTACATATGGTTTAAGCTGAGTATAATAGACATACAACCTGTGACAGTAGGAGCGATCTACGACTCCCGAATGGAATGCCACGACCGGAAGGACGGGGAGGCAGTACGGTGGTCTCAGATTGGGTGGATTCCTGCAGTCTGCTGCAGTGGTCACTTCCGTTGGGTCATCTCTCAAGCTGTTGGAGGTGTTAGGCCATCAGCCACCTCAGAGGCTAAACTTGACCAAGGTGTTAGGCCATCAGCCACCTCAGAGGCTAAACTTGACCAAGGTGTGAGGCTGTCAGCCACCTTGGGGAAGCCTCTGCCCCTGACTGCCTGATTTCCTCTCTCGGTCGTCTATATTTATAGTTATTTCGGTGGGCTGGTAATCACCTGGTGTCAATCACTTGATCCCCATCCTATTGTCCAATTGTGAAGCGGGAAGGCATCCCTCGCCGTCCCTTTCTGCATGACTGATGAAGCCTCCCTCTTATCTTTCTGAGGAATGTTTTGTTATGTTTCTTTAAGGACATTTTATGACTTTTCAGCTCCATTTTTGTCTATTATCCCACCACCCTGTGATGTTTTGCATTTTACGATTCCCTTATCACTTCTATTTGTCTTTTGATGCTTGATATTCGGCCTTGCTGGCATTTCTGCTCTCTGTTCCCGGCTGCATGTTGTCAGTCTCAGTTCTATGAATTACAACCCATCTTTGAATCTAACAGCTACTTCTTACACCACTGGCTGGGCAGGCTGCCTCTTCTTGTTGGCCTGCTGGCTGGGCAGGCTGCCTCTTCTTGTTGGCCTGCTGGCTGGGCAGGCTGCCTCTTCTTGTTGGCCTGCTGGCTGGGCAGGCTGCATTTCTTGGGTGTGTGAAATGCGGAAGGCACAAGGGTGGAGCTGTGCTGATGGGAGGGCGGGAAACCTAGAGGTGCATGCCAGAAGGAGGATAACATACAAGGATACCCGCATCTTTTATCCTTTCAACCCTGCTGCTGGCCAAGGAATCAACCATGCCCCTGCCAAGCTCTCCTCCAAGGGGGTGAGGTGAGGCTAGAATGGGAGATGTGCCTTGTCATTGGTGCAAATTGTTGGTAGGTGAGTGATTGGGGTTATACATTGAGCAGTGTGTGAGGTTAGTGGTGCAGTTGGTAGGAGACGGCTTTTGAAGATGCATTCACTGACCTTGACCAGTGGTCTGAGGTCATGAAGCTTCTTTGGGCTCTGGAGCCAGGTGGTGGGGGTGACACTGCTGGCAGTGACGGCCTCGGTGATGTACTCCCACGTCGTTCTTTCCAGAGGGCCTCCTGGCCCCTGTGGGTAGAGGGCCGCTCTTGCCATGTTGGCCCCCTGCACAAAGCTGGAGTGCTGCATGTGAGACCCTGGGTGACCCTTCCCTGGCTTGCTGAGCCATTTGTGTTAGTGCTGAGGCAGTTTTCCAATTTGTTGAGGTTAGGAAGGTAATTCAGCTTTAACTGCTGAATATTCACATTTGGAACTTCTGTAATTATTTCTTAAAAGGCAGAAAGGGCTGAAAAATGTATTGATTCACTGCATTTTATTTTGTATTGCGTCAGTGTGCGCGGCCCCTTTAAATCTCAGACCTCTTCATTGCCCACAGTTCCTTGCGAGCTCCACAGCTTCGCTCCCATTGGCTGTGGGAAGCTGCAACGCCGGACCTGGACAGGAACTTCATCCCGGATCCCTCCAGCAACGCCACCAGGACGGCGTTACGCAGAAGGTGAGTGCTGCGCCACCTATCTCCATGCCCCCCACCCCCCCGCCCCCCCACGACCAATTTCACTCGGATAGCATTGCAGCCATTTCCAACGGCCGTTAACTGCAGTTGCAACTTTGCTGGCGAACACGAATTTTTCCCCTGAACATTTGAGGGAAAGCAAGATAAACAGATGAGTGAGAAAGGAATAGACGGACATGTTGATGGGGTGAGATGAAGAGGGGTGGGAGGAGGCTCGTGTGGAGTATAAACACCAGCACGGGCCAGTTGGGCCGAATGGCCTTTTTCTGTGCTTTAAATTCGATGTAATACTCTTAAGGAAGGCGGTGAAACTACTAATTTTAACAAGTGATCTACTTGTGCCTATTTATCAGTAAAATAAACAAAGACAGGAGTTTCACCTGTTTAAAGTTGTCAGAACACCATTCTTTTACCCAGTTAGCTTCCTTTAAATTTGGAGAAGACAACTCCAACTGTTGAGAAATAAAAAGCAAATGTTGTGTATAATTTATCTGGCTTATTTGAAAAACAATTATCATTACAGGCCCCCATAAAGGCCCAGTGGGTAAAGGCACTGCACGGGGTAGCAGTAAACCAGAGGTCCAAGCTTTGACCCCCCCTCGTCGGTGCAGATAATCTCAGCCAGGACAACTACAGAGATGCAACAACTGGCCATGGGAAATAATCCATCGGGGTCCCAATCCGGTTCCCTTCCCAATAAACTCTGCTAGAAAGCGCATGTCAGGCGAGGATAAGGGTCCTATTTGGTTGTGATGTCTTCCTTGGAGCACAGCCTGGCAACTCACATCCTCGCAGGTTCCCACATTGAAGAGTGAAGGCGCGGGCAAAGTGCCGGAGCGCTGGCGATGTCTGTGGTGCTGTGTGTCCCTCAAGGAGTCGGCACTTTCAGGAGAGGAGAGAAGAAAGATAGAAAACTGAACTGAGAATTAGAGTCATGGGAGAAAAATTGAGTCGCGCCCCCTTTGGGGCGCTAACTTCGCCGGGGCGCCAAAAGTAGCGCCCTGGAAAAATTAGCGTCCCCGTGCCGGAAATTCAGTGGTTGCGCCCCAAGAAGGAAGCGGGGTGCTACTGGAAGTGCCTCGCATCCCTCTTGGGGCGCTGTGAGTCAATATTGCGGTGTTATGTGCCGTGGCGCCACATGCTGTGGCACGTCGCACTGCGGTATTGCAGGCCTTCCTCCCCTTCTTAAAGGGGAGGGGCCTTGTGCAGCGCGACCTGGGGCCCAGCTGGGCCCCCGAGGATCGGGAGTGCAGGCAAAAGAACCCGCACACAAGAGAAGTGCCGGGCTCTTGCAGCGCAGCCAGCACTCCGCGGGGGAGGGCGTTTCAGGAGGTCTGGGACGGGAGCGCAGGCAGGTGCTGGCAGGCGGACAGCAACAAAAATGGCCGCCCACACCTCGCCTTTAAATTGCGCCTCCCCGGCCGCAGGTACGCCCCCCTGACCCCGTCGGACATAACGTCCGGCGGTAAATCAGGGGGCGCTCCTGAAGATCGTGGCCGGGGCGTGAGCGGGGTGCTGCGCACGTCAACGACGTCATCGCCAGCGGCACAGCACCGCAGGCCGCTACCGGTTAGCGCCACCACTAACCTCCCGCTGAATTTTGCGAGAGGCGTGGGCAGTGCCGCGCCCGGGCGCTAGTTGGTCCCCGAGTGTCTCCGCTTCCACCACTTCCGTCGGCAGCAAGTTCCAGGTCCTCGCCACTCGCAGCGTAAAAAGTTTTTCCTCACTTCCCCCTGTATCTCTTGCCCAAAACCTTAAATCTGTGTCCCCTAGTCCTTGTACCATCAACTAGTTGGAACAGCCTTTCCCTGTCTAGCCTACCCAAACCCGTCATAATCTTGTACACCTCTATCAAATCACCCCTCAACCTCCTTTGCTCTAATGAAAACAAATCCAGCTTCTCCAACCTGTCCTTGTAGCTAAGATCCCCCATCCCAGGAACCATTCTGGTAAATCTCCTCCGCACCCGCTCAAGGGCCTTCACATCCTTCCTAAAGTGTGGTGACCAGAACTGGACGCAATACTCCAGTTGTGGCCTAACCAGCGCTTTATAAAGGTTCAGCATAACTTTATCTACTTTTGTACTCAATACCCCTATTTATGAAGCCTAAGATCCCATATGCTTTGCTAACCACTCTCTCAATATGTCCTGCCAGACCTGAGGAGATAGGCAGTAATCAACAGAACAGTGATAAAGCACGATTCCCTGAAAGTGCTCAAGCTTTAAATTAAGGAGTAAATTGGCGTTAAAATGTAAGACAGAATCCAATAAGGCCATCTGATTGCCTGGTGCTGCAGTTTTTGCACCATATGCTAAGTTTCTATTTGGAGCAGCCAGGTTACTTCAGGTCGTCGATACCATTTTGTACATAAATTGGTCCTTTAAGCCTCAATGTTCTTTTGCTAACAAACCATGAAATTTATTTGGCTTCACTAAGTTTTTTTTTTCAGAAACTCGTTCTGAAGATCTGCACCAAGATGGTCAGGCAGGACTTTTAAAAAAAAAAAAAATTATTTATTCAATCACGGGATCTGGACGTCGCTGGCAAGGCCAGCATTTATTGCCCATCCCTTCAGAAGGTGGTGGTGAGCCTCCTTCTTGAACCGCTGCAGTCCGTGTGGTGAAGGTGCTCCCACAGTGCTGTTAGGGAGGGAGTTCCAGGATTCTGACCCAGCAACGATGAAGGAACGGCTGATATATTTCCAAGTCAGGATGGTGTGTGACTTGGAGGGGTATGTGGAGGTGATGGTGCTCCCCTGCGTCTGCTACCCTTGTCCTTCTAGGTGGTAGAGTTTATCTGGTCATTATAAGAACATAACATAAGAACATAAGAAATAGGAGCAGGAGTCGGCCACTCGGCCCTTCGAGCCTGCTCCACCATTCAATGAGATCACGGCTGATCTTCTGCCTCAACTCCATTCACCGGCGCTATCGCCATATCCCTTGATGCCTTTACTAGTCAGAAATCTATCGACTTCTGTTTTGAATATACCCAATGACTGAGCCTCCACAGCCCTCTGGGGTAGAGAATTCCAAAGATTCACCACCCTCTGAGTGAAAAAATTTCTTCTCCTCTCAGTCCTGAATGGCGTACCCTTTATCCTGAGGCTGTGGCCCCTGGTTCTAGACTCCCCAGCCAAGGGAGACATTCTCCCAGCATCCACCCTATCAAGCCCTGTAATAATTGTGTATGCTTCAATGAGATCCCCTCTCATTCTTCTGAATTCAAGAGAATACAGGCTTAGTTTACTCAATCTCTTCTCATACGACAGTCCCGCCATCCCAGGAATCACATTGCCTTTTACCTATCTATTTCCTTCCTTTATTTAAGCTTCCAGGGTTTTTGTTGGCCGAGAATCCATTTTGGAGGCCGAACCATATCTAGACGAATATATTCATCAGCAGCGATGACCATTTACCCATCCCCATCCTCTGCAACCCAACAGTATCTGGTAATAGATATTCATCCGTCGCTCCCTCAGCCTGACCATAAGTAAACTCAAGAGTGGCACTCAAAGGGTAAAGCCACATTGGTAATTCATAACAAATCTACAAGTCAGAAAAAACATGTGTTAGGGGTTTGGGTGGTGAGTTAGATAATAGCCTTTCACCTCTGGAACCGGGATTTGTAACCCGCCCATGCTGATGTGGGTGAAAGTCTGTCTGTTGCCTGTATGGCTCCGACGTGAGATGAAGCGCATTGGGACGTCCTGAGGTCGTGGAAGGCGCTATATAAATGCAAGTCTTTCTTTCTTCTTCATTTCAGTAAGTATTTTTTACTTCTTTGTAGTGTTTCGTGGGCCCCACATGGAAACCTTGCTCCTCCCCTTGCTCCCTGGGCTTCCGCCTACCCCGATCGTGATCACCTCTGGACGGCAGCACCTCCCCCCTCACCCCCGCCCCAACCAATCCTCACTACTTAACAGACCGGCGGGGACCGTTCCCGCTGATCCTCTGCAGTGGCTTCCTGCTGCCTGAATTCCCGCTCCCGCCCGCTCGCCAGGCAGTAATTCCAGTCGGGTTTGGCCAGAAGCCGGAGCCTGAATATTAATATGAGGCCTGGTTGTTAAAATCTCTCCTGGTTAAAATCTCGATGTTGCTCTCCCCGCTGACAGCCCCACAACGCCCCCCCCCCCCCCGCCCACATGCACCAACCCCACCCTGAGTTAAAATCGAGGCATTGATCACAATCATTACTAATCACATATCATAATTAATTTAAACCCAAGTTGTTTTGCTACCTCCCACATCATCAGCTATTGATTCCATCATGTTAATCCTGTTATCCCGCCTAATCCTTAATGCACAATGATACTCTTTACCCTGCTTGGGATAATTGGAATAACTTTGCAAAACACACCTGACCTGCTTAGCTCCATTTCTTGTCTACAGCCTGCTCATATTCCTTTCTTTAATTGCCTATGCCTCACACGCAAATAGGGGTTATCTAGACAATAACACTCAGCTTGTTTTAGTAACTTGGCCTTTTTGTTATTTAGCAGCTCGCTGCCAAAGTTAATTATTGCTCTGAAGACTCGGTTTGCAAAAGCGGTGAAACTACACGTGTTCTCCTTTTCTTTCACTAGTTCTGTATCTCACGTTGGTCTTTTCCTAAAATGTGTCAGCTGTGGCTCAGTGGGCAGCACACTCGCCACAGAATGGCTGTGGGTGCAAGTCCCCACTCCAGAGACTTGAGCACAAAAATCTAGGCTGACACTCCCAGTGCAGTACTGAGGGAGTGCTGCATTGTTGGAGGTGCCATCTTTCGGATGAGATGTTAAAGTGAGGCCCCGTCTACCTTCTCAGGTGGATGTAAAAGATCCCATGGCATCATTTTGAAGAAGAGCAGGGGAGTTATCCCTGGTGTCCTGGGCCAATATTTATTCCTCAATCAACATAACAAAAACAGATTGTCTGGTCATTATCACATTGCTGTTTGTGGGAGCTTGCTGTGTGCAAATTGGCTGCTGCATTTTCGACATTACAACAGTGTTTACACTTCAAAAAGTATTTCATTGGCTGTAAAGCGCTTTGGGACGTCTGGTGGTTGTGAAAGGTGCTATAGAAATGCAAGTGTTCCATACTTTCTAAAGTAATGATCAAGAACGATCAAGTTCAAACAGTTTTCTTTCCAAAGTTCTTTCCAGGAGTCGAAAAGACCTTTAATTTCTCCTTCAATTCATGACCGGAGGCTTTTTTTTTATTCAAAGGAGCAGCCTGCTCCAAAATTAGAAGCTCTGGGCACAAAATTCAGCTCCTTTTGTTCTATAACAGACCCTTCCTTACTGTCGATATTTTTAAAGCCTCCAGTTGTACTGCACAATTTGATTTAAAATGGAAGTTTGAAAAGAGCCCAGGTCCCAGGGGCTGCCTTTAAGTTTCTAATATTAGAAAAACACCAATGGCGCAGTCCGCTCTTTGCTCACACTAGACTATTGGTCAGGAGCCTGTGAGGACAGACCCGTGCACGTGTTTAAGTCCCCTGATTGGAGAGGAGGATAGTTTAACTCTGTGTTGTCTGCACCCACCATTCTAAACACAGGTACCTGCACTCTACAGTTACTGCAACATATATTAGACTATACTGCACTTCAACAATGCTGAATTTATTTGGCTATTCCCCCAGACTCCCGCCATAACTACAGCGCAGTCCAGTGGAGAGGCTTGGCACCAAGCTTGGGATCTGGGTACGGCGGTGTTATGTTCATAAATAAATAGACATTTTCATTATGAACAGCTAGCTTGAGCTAGTCACTTTATTCAGCCATGTGGACTTCTGTACAGCATCCATCTTGACTACTGCCTTGTGGGTAGCCTAGTGCATCATGGGTATATACATACAGCTCCACCTAGTGTACCATTCTAGGATGACATGTTACTGATCATTACAGGCGGGTCCCCACCTCATTCGCAATTTCCAGCTTTGCCTTGTAAAGGAAATCATCTTCACCCACTTCTTTCAAGGCCAGGCATGCCAGTGTGGGCGGGGCGGAGCTGGGGCCCAGGACTTCCTGTGCTGGAGTTCCCACTTCCCTGATCTACATGGGCTCTGGAGTAAGTGGAGGCTGGTTTGCCAAGTCAGATGATGTATACCAGCCTCCAGAAGGGGGCAAGTGGGCATATTGGGCGAGGGAGGAGGCAGGTAGTTCCAGGCCAGGGAAGCATCCAAGACCCTTAAAGATGGGGCAGCGTTTTCAGAATTGGACCCCTTACACAGGGGGCCGAAGGGGGTTTCTGGGGGTGGACTTGTGCCTCCTTCCCCTCTTCCCCTCCCAGATAGTTGGCAGCTGTTGGTCTTTTTGCCAACATGGGACAGGTAGATGACTGAGATGTGCCTGTAGAGGTCTGGGCACCCACGTTTGCTGCTCTCCCAATGACCCATAGAATCATAGAATGGTTACAGCACAGAAGGAGGCCATTCAGCCCGTCGAGCCCGTGCCAGCTCTCTGCAAGAGCACTTCAGCTAGTCCCACTCCCCTGCCCTTTCCCCATAGCACTGCAAATTTTTTTCTTTCAGATACTTATCCAATTCCCTTTTGAAAGCCATGATTGAATCTGCCTCCACCACCCTCTCAGGCAGTGCATTCCAGATCCTAACCACTCGCTGCGTAAAAAAATCTTTCCTCCTGTTGCCTTTGGTTCTTTTGCCAATCACCTTAAATCTGTGTCCTCTGGTTCTCGACCCTTCCGCCAATGGGAACAGTTTCTCTTCATCTACTCTGTCTAGACCCCTCCTGATTTTGAACACCTCTATAAAATCTCCTCTCAATCTTCTCTGCTCTAAGAAGAACAACCCCAGCTTCTCCAGTCTAACCATGTAACTGAAGTCCCTCATCCCTCGAATCATTCTTGTAAATCTTTTCTGCACCCTCTCTAAGACCTTCAAATCCTTCCTAAAGTGCGGTGCCCAGAATTAGACACAACGGCCCAGAACTTTGGGTCGGAGGCTTCCGGCGGGTGCAAGCCTCCGACCTGCACTTACCTAGCATGCCGGCCGTTGAGCTGTGGGCCCGCGTGTGATTCCGATCCTGGGCCTCCTCCAACTGCCAGCGTGCAGTACTTGCGTATCCCAGGGGCGCAGTTAGTTCGATGCGTCCCCTGGAATTACGTGGGCCATGGAGAGCCAATGGTAGCAGGGAAATGCCATTCATAAAATTGACAGGAAGAGTTGTCAAAACTATAAATACTATAAGCCTCAAAACATCACTAAAACTTCAAATAATTTTTTTTTAAATCACATTTTTAAAATAACTATAAATTACATAAAATAACTATTTTAAACAATAATTTAAATTTTTGAAAAAATTAATTACATTTTCTAACAGGGCTAAAAATAAACTTACCTTTCTTTAATGTATTTAAAAATAATAAACCTGCGGAAAAAATGTTTTAATTTTAATTAATTCACCACTTACCTTGTTAAAAGCAGGCCTTGCTGTCAAACACTGACAATCTGTATTCTAAGTTAATTCCTTCCTCTCAGGATGATTTAGAGATCTCCCCAGAACAGAAAGCTGAATGCTGCAATTTTTGACAGCTCGCAGCCATTCTGCTTTCTGTGCCGGTGAGATGAGGGACTCCCGAGCCCTGAAGGAAGGAAGGCTGTAAAGGTAAGTGAATGTATGTAAAACTTCTTTAAACACTTTACACACACCAAACACACTTACCTTTGCACTCATGCACCCATCACTCACCTGAACACCGGACATCTCGACCCCGCCAAGTCCTTCATCCCGACGGTCCGCCTCCTCTAACTTGGCGTGGTTTGGAGCCGTCGGGAATCCCACACTTCAACCTTAAAAATAGGGATTAGGCTAAAAACTACCTGTTAACTACCTGTTAAAAGGCAGTAACATAGAAGATAGGAGCAGGAAAGGCCATTCGGCCCCTCGAGCCTGCTCCGCCATTCAATGCGATCATGGCTGATCATCCAAATTCAGTACCCCATTTTTTATCCACACAAAAAGTGTGGATAAAAAATATATATATGATAGGGGCCGAGATTATGATCTGAAATTGTTGAACTCTATGTTGAGTCCAGAAGGCTGTAAAGTGCCTAATCGAAAGATGAGGTGCTGTTCCTCGAGCTTACGCTGAGCTTCCGTGGAACAATGCAAGAGGCTGAGGATGGTGAGGTCTGAGTGGGAGTGGAGCGGAGAATTAAAGTGACAGGCGACTGGAAGCTCGGGGTCCCCCTTATGGACTGAACGATCTGCGTTTGGTCTCCCCAGTGTAGAGGAGACCGCTACTCTAGTCTAGGCAGAATTGAAGTCAATTATAACACATAGAAACATAGAAGATAGGAGCAGGAGTAGGCCATTCGGCCCCTCGAGCCTGCTCCGCCATTCAATGAGATCATGGCTGATCATCCAAATTCAGTACCCTGTCCCTGCCTTCTCCCCATAGCCTTAAGAAATATATCCAACTCCTTCTTGAATATATTTAATGAATTGGCCTCTACTGCCTTCTGTGGTAGAGAATTCCACAGGTTCACCACTCTCTGGGTGAAGAAATTCCTCCTCATCTCTGTCCTAAATGGCTTACCCCTTATCCTTAGACTGTGACCCCTGGTTCTGGACTCCCCGACCATCGGGAACATCCTTCCTGCATCTAGTCTGTCTAGTCCTGTTAGAATTTTATAAGTTTCAATGAGATCCCCTCTCATTCTTCTAAACTCCAGCGAGTATAAGCCTAATCGACCCAATCTCTCCTCATACATCATTCCTGCCATCCCAGGTATCAGCCTGGTGAATCTTCGCTGCACTCCTTCCATGGCAAGAACATCCTTCCTCAGATAAGGCGACCAAAACTGCACACAATACTCAAGATGTGGTCTCACCAAGGCCCTGTACAACTGCAGCAAGACATCCTTGTTCCTGTACTCAAACCCTCTCGCTACGAAGGCCAACATACCATTTGCCTTCTTAACCGCCTGCTGCACCTGCATGACGGTTGAGATCAACTAACTCAGCTCATGCCAGGAATTGAACCACGGATCTGCCTGGTTCAAGTGGCTCAGCCCCACAAATCTTCCCTCATTTTCTTCCTCTCCATAAAGTCCCAAGGTAGGCAATATTTCCTAATTTCCTCACCCTCCAAGTTCTGCAATCAGCTTGGTGTCTATCCTAAGTGAGCGGTAGATTTATCACTGGGGAAACTTGCTTTCCGAGTAAGTTAAATATTTCATGAAGCATTACGCACAGGAAGGAGTTAAATGTTGGTCTATGCTGTGGTAATTTTGTATTCAAAACAGATTCATGACATTCTAGGCACCAATAACATTGTTTTTATTTGACAACTTATCCAGCCTCAAATACAATTCAAATCACATAACAACATATGCTGAACGCCATCAAATATTATCTCGACAATCACTCTGAACTTTCATATGTGGGATTAATGTTCATACTTATTCAGGAAGATCTCACTGAATCTGCTTGTACGGTGCAGATCTGTCTACCTTAAATAGGCTTTAGAGGACATGGGGAGATTTTGATTAGCATTTTTATAAATTATTATACAATCAATAAACACCACTTTAATCTTCCTGGCTTATCTTCTCTGTGTATACACAAATTAATAGCTGTTTGCAGAGCCTTAACCGCACTTGTTGAGCAGACAGCTAATGCGTTAAAAGGGTTTGCCTCACCAACGTGGAGTTACAAGGAATCAGCCGCCTATTGTAGAACCCACAAGATTTTTGACATAAGGAGAATTTTTTTCCCCCTGCAGTGAGTTGTTGTGATTCGCAATGCGCTGCCTGAAAGGGCAGTGGAAGCACATTCAATAGTAGCTTTCAAAAAAGGGAATTGGATAAATACTTGAAAAGGAAAAAGGTTGCAAGGCTATGGGGAAAGAGCCGGGGGGAGTTGGACTCCTTCCGTGCTGTATCATTCTACGATTACTATAAAAAGTGGACATTCTGCTCTGCCAGGTTACTCCGTAGGCAGTGAAGTTGAAAATTATCCCCACTAAGCCCCCAAACTGTACAGGAGGCAACACTGAGGCTGGGCAGGGGTGGCATAATGTCATAGCTTGAGTTCTGAGGTGTTTAACACCACCACCTCCAAGTTGCCCGCCAAGTCACACACCATCCTGACTTGGAAATATATCGGCCGTTCTTTCATCGTTGCTGGGTCGAAATCCTGGAACTCCCCTCCCTAGCAGCACTGTAGGAGCACCTTCACCACACGGGACTGCAGCAGTTCAAGAAGAAGGCTCACCACCACCTTCTCAAGGGCAACTAGTGGATGGGGAATAAATGATACCCACATCCTGAGATTATAGGGTAGATTTTGCCGAACCTGTCGGGAAGAAGGCGGGACTTCCCCTTTCGGGTTTTTGACCCGCCTACTTCGACGTCCGGCCAATCCGCGCGATTTTCCCTTGATTGACCTTGTTGAGCCCGCCCAGCGGTGCTGAGTGTTTGACAGATGAAATATCAGTGTTTTACAGCTGTTTGAAGCTGTCAAACACTGACACTCTGAGTTCTAAGCTGAGTCATTCTGCACAGACTCAGTTAGAACTCTCACCGGCACTCAAAGCTGAAGGCTGTCACTTTTCACAGATCGCAGTGTTCAGCTTTAAGTTCCGGCTGAGTGATGGGCACCCGACAGGAAGAAAGGCTGTGAAGGTAAGTACAGGTAAGTAAAAGTTCTTTACACATTTTAGACACACCAAACACACTTACCTTTACACTCATGCACCCATCACTCACCTGAACACCGACATCGCGACCCCTTCAACTCCTTCAACCCGACGGCCCACCTGCTCAACCTGGCGTGGTTTGGAGCCGTTGGGAAACCCACGCGAAACCCCTCAAAATAGGGATTAGGCTAAAAACTGCCTGTTAACTACCTGTTAACAGGCAGTTAATTGGCACTAATCCCTTCCTGCCTGGTTTCGGCGGGACCCAGTGCAGGGCGGGTACCCGCCGCCCCTGAAACTTACGTGGAGCGGGGTTTTGGGCGGGATGGTGTCGGGACCCCCGAATTCGGGATTTCCCCCCCCCCCAAACGCCTGAAACCCCGCCTGACGACTCCCCGAAAATCTAGCCCCTAGTAACTGAATTTTACAAGGAGTCCTGTCTATGGGATTAATTAAAACAGTTGCAATGCCAAGCACTTAATTGAAAGTCATTCAATTGTGTGAGTGTAAAGTTCAATTTTAAATATATTATTTAATTGTTTGTGCCAGTGACAGTGAGGGATGTTGGTGTTAGGGCATGGAACGCTTTTCATTTCAGGCACCCCAGTGTTAGCATCAAGCCACCGTCAAGTTCAGGTGTCGTGCAACTAAATGCGGAACAAAGCTCTCTCCAATCTGCCCCTATTCATTTCAGTTACAAGCTCTAGCCTTCAAAGAACACTTCCCACTGCACAAGTGTGACATTTCCCCCCCCCCCCCCATTTCCCACACCAACCATTCATATGCCTGCCCGAGTATAATTATCAATCGTGCCAAATTAGGGATGTTTTGAGCTGCAGGCACTTGCCCACTAGGGACTGGATCAAAACTGCCCATACGCATTTCGCATATACTTGCCCTACAGCTAGTTGTACAGAAGATACTTTCATCCCCACTGTCTAGGTTGAATTACGACTCTGGGTTAGAGATGAAAGGCCAGTGTCCAAACCACTGCGCTGCACAGTTCCTTTATATTTTCTAAAGGGCGAATGTTAGCCTCAATTTTAACCCTCCCCACAGGCATCTGCTCCCGCTGGGAGTTTAAATCAGACCTAATGTGAATGTAACCCAATTATTTGAATGCCTCTAGGTTGATGAATCCATTTCCATAAAACAAATATCTTTAGAGCGATTCTCACAGATAATGCTTGACATTTCAATCTTGTGATGCCATCGGACTGCGCCAGATTCCCCACCTCTTCTCAAAACCTGATAAATAGCTCACCACAACATTCAGCAGAATAAAAATATCGCAAGAAAACCACTGCAGAGTTAACCCAGTACATTGTTTCAATCATAGAAACATAGACGATAGGAGCAGGAGTAGGCCATTCGGCCCCTCGAGCCTGCTCCGCCATTCAATGAGATCATGGCTGATCATCCAAATTCAGTTCCCTGTTCCTGCGTTCTCTCCATATCCCTTGATCTCCTTTTCATCTGAAGTCTTTAATGAATTTGCTGAGCTACGGTTAAAGTTGCGCTGCTCCCAGAGCTCTGGTTACATCTCATTTCTCGCTAATTACATGTAACATCAGTATCTGTACCAAGGGAATGTGGGGTGGTTCTGATCTCTCTATATTCATTTCAGTGCAGATTACTAAATTTACATTAAAGTCTCCAGTCTAATCTGTGGAATTAAGAGGGAGGAGCAGTGCTCCAACTCTCTCATTAGTACAACCACCCTTCCTCAACCCGATGAAAGCTCCACTTAAGGTGGAAAAAGAGATTCATCGTTTAGAAAGAACGAAAAAAGGAACTTGCATTTCTATCGCACCTCAGGACATCCCAAACCGCTTGACTGGTAATGAAGTACTTTTTAAAGTGTGGTCACTGATGTAATGTACGAAACGCAGCAGCCAATCTGCGCACAGCAAGCTCCCACAAACAGCAACGTGATAATGACCAGATCATCTGTTTTGGTGATGTTGGTTGAGGGATAAATATTGAACAAGACACCAGGGAGAACTCTAATACAAAAAGAAAATACTGCAGATGCTGGAAATCTG
The DNA here is from genome assembly GCF_052327205.1 of Somniosus microcephalus. Taxonomy (NCBI): domain Eukaryota; kingdom Metazoa; phylum Chordata; class Chondrichthyes; order Squaliformes; family Somniosidae; genus Somniosus; species Somniosus microcephalus. The sequence goes on from NC_141012.1 coordinate 9,625,759, forward strand.
AAATAAAAACCGAAAATGCTGGAGATACTCAGCAGGTCAGGCAGCATCTGTGGAGAGAGAAACAGAGTTAACCTGTCCCATTACCATCTCCTTTTGCCTTGAATATCTCTTAATGTCTCTTATCCTCTCCTGCCTTCTATCCTATCACAGACCTTCCCTTTTGTTCTTTCATCCCCTCCCCCCTTTCCCAGCCCCTACACTTGCTTAAAAATCTGTTCCATTTCCTGCTGTTTTCCAGTTCTGACGAAAGGTCATCGACCTGAAACGTTAACTCTGTTTCTCTCTTCACAGATGCTGCCCGACCTGCTGAGTATCTCCAGCATTTTCTGTTTTTATACCAGGGATAACTCCCCCACTCTTCTTCGCAATAGGGCCACGGGATCTTTTACGTCCACCCGAGAGGGCAGACAGTGACTCTGTTTAGCATCTAATCCGACAACGCCATCTCCGACAGTGCAGCACTCCCTTGGCACTGCATTGGGAGTGCCAGCTTAGATTTTGTGCTGTAATATCTGGAGTGGGACTTTGAACCCGCAAACTTCTGACTCAGAGGCGTGAGTGCTACTCACTGAGCCACGACTAAAGTTGCATTGGTCGCAGAGTTCTGGCTACGTGACATTTCTCGCTGATTGCAAGTAGCCAAAAGAAGCAAAGAAATGCTGACACACAATGCTGTGTAGTGGGTTTCTAATACAGATAAGGAGTTGGAAATGCGACTGATGCCTGAGCGGGTAAATGCACTAACTGGTGTGGTGCTATGTCATGGGGAGCAGCACGGTCCCGGGTTCGACTCACAGTCTGGTCAATTTCTATTGGATAGCCGCTAGTCTCAACAGAAAAGGCGATAAAAATCAAGGAGGGTTCCCACTGCTGATTTCTCTCCAGTGACACCCCGCCACCTTGCTGGAATATGAGCACATGTGGATGCTGCGTGAGGACAGATTGGGCACGCGTGTAATAACCTCAATCCCAGGTTGATAGTGGAAATCTGGTTCTCTACCCGCGCCCCCCCCCCCAAAAAAAAATGCTGTTGAGGCTGGGGGGTCAACTGAAAATTTCAAAACTGAGATTGATAGATTGTTGTTGGGCAACGATATTAAGGGATATACAACAAAGGCGGGTAGATAGAGTTGAGGTACAGATCAGCCATGATCTCATTGAATGGCGGAACAGGCTCGAGGGGCTGAATGACCTCCTCCTGTTCCTACGTTCCCATTATCAATAACCCACTGGCATTCGTTGTTCCCATGCGGGATGGTCACGGCCAAGATAAAGGGGTGCGGCCGCCGCCCATATCCCAGCAGACAGACAATGCCTACAACGAAGGAGAGGGGAGGCTGAAAACAAGACACAATAAAGTGGTAATGTTATGACATCAGATCCCCATGTCCATCGGGAGCATATATCGGGAATCCGCACACACGCTGTCCGTGATTGCCTATCCATTAAAATGAATGGTTGGAAAATAGTGGGGAGGAAGGGGACCTGAATTCTCAATATGTGTGCCCACAGGTGCGTCTCTCCACCGGGAGTGTGACCGTACAAAATTATCTCTCAAGTCTCTAACGCATGTCTGCAATTAGACTTGAAAGAAAGAAAAACTTGCATTTCTATAGCGCCTTGCACGACCACCGGACGTCCCAAAGCGCTTTACAGCCAATGAAGTACTTTTTGAAGTGTAGTCACTGTTGTAATGTAGGAAATGCGGCAGCCAATTTGCGCACAGCAAGCTCCCACAAACAGCAATGTGATAATGACCAGATCATCTGTTTTTAGTGATGTTGATTGAGGGATAAATATTGGCCCAGGACACTGGGGAGAATTCCCCTGCTCTTCTTCAAAAGAGTGCCATGGGATCTTTTACGTCCGCCTGAGGGGGCAGACGGGGCCTCGGTTTGACATCTCATCTGAAAGACGGCACCTCCGACAGTGCGGCACTCCCTCAGCACTGCACTGGGTGCCAGCCTAGATTGTTGTGCGCAAGTCTCTGGAGTGGGACTTGAACCCACAACCTTCTGACTCAGAATGAGGGTGCTGCCCACTGAGGCACGGCTGACACTCGATCTGCAGTCACTGCTTAAGGTTTTTTTCTTTAACTACTCAAACAGGCACAGATGGAAACCAGAGACACAGCTTTCTGGCGATGCAGCGACAGCTGGTGCAAATAGAACTTTCTAGACATAAAGGAGAGCTCTGCTGGCCGAGCACGCCAGTTAAAAACCATGATAGATGCCGCATGTCACCGCCCTCTGAATCTTTCATTACTTAGTGGCAAGGGGCCAATTAGAAACTTTGAACAATCCATAAAAACTTACAGGCATTAATGGAAAATAATGAACTGAGCTGCCTCAATCTCTCTGTATTTCAATTGGCAAGCAGTCAGCCATACCTTTGCCAACAGAGGCACTGGGATACATGGGGAGGGTTATGAATATGATCATTATGTAGTCACTTAGAATGAAGAAACACTTCAGGAAGGGCTGCCAATGGCGTAGGGCAAGTGATTTTTCACGGTGCAACATCCCCCGAATGTTTACGCTTACCACGGGTAGCGTGATTTGCTGTCCAAATAAAATAAATAATTTGCATTAATGTAGCACCTTTCTCCACCTCAGGACGTCCCAAAGCGTTTCACAGCCAATGAAATACTTTTCAAGTGTAGTCGCTGTTGTAATGTAGGAAACGCAGCAGCTAATTTGCGCACAGCAAGCTCCCAGAAGCAGCAATGTGATAATGACCAGATCATCTGTTTTAGTGATGTTGATTGAGGGATGAATATTGGCCAGGACTTCTTCAATATAGTGCCATGCGATCTTTGAATTCCACCTGAGAGGGCGGACGGGGCCTTGGTTTAATGTCTCATATGCGAAAGACAGCACCTCCAACAGTGCAGCACTCCCTCAGCACTGCACTGGATTGCCAGCCTAGATTTTTGTGCTCAAGTCTCTGGAGTGGGACTTGAACCCACAACCTTCTGACTCAGAGTTACTGAGCCACAGCTGACACACTGGCCCGTAATTTCCGATCGGAGGCTTCCTGCGTGCGGAGGCCTCCTATCGGAAAAAAATCTAGGGCTAGATTTTCAGTTGCTTGCGCCAGCAGTTAGCGCCTTAAGAGAAGTGATTTTCAGGCGCTATGCGTGTAGCGCCCGGGCGCAGCGCAGTTTGCGCCCCGCCCCAAATTAAGTTGCCCGTTAGCGCCGGCGCAAAGTTTAGCGGCCGCCCGGATGCGCGCGCAGAAAATGACATCACATCCTCGTGCAACGCCCTTTGGCTGCCCCGAATCCAAACTTCAGTCGGACCGCCCCATTGTGCGGCTGGCGTCCAGAGCGTTTGTAAAATGAACGCAACAGACCCTGGGGAGCGCAAATTAAAGGGCACTCCTCATGCACTATAAACGGCAGTCTGCATGTGTTGTGTGGAAGGATCCAGTGTGTTGTTGTGAACGGTGTATTTATGTTTTCCTCCTCCTCCTCCTCCTCCTCCTCCTCCTCCTCCTCCTTCCTCCTTTTGAAAAGAACACATGCACCCTTCCCCTTTAAGAGCTCACTGGCACCAGAGTGTCTGCCGTGCGCTGCGCCCGAGCTCGGGCGTTGCGCTCTGCACCGCCGGCTTAGCACCTAAAGATAGTAGTGGAACGCCTCTTTTAGCGCTCCACCAACCTCTTAGGGCGAAGCCACTGAATTTTTGGCAACGGGGCGCTACTTTGGGGCGGGCGCTAACTTCGGGCGGGCGCTAAGGTTAGCGCCCCAAAACTGTCTATACTGAAAATCTAGCCCCTACTCTCTTACCCGAGGGCTCCCAAAGTCCGGACACTTCCGATCCTGGGCCTCTCCACAGTCGAAATGCGCAGGGCCCGCGTATCCCAGGGGCGCAGGCGGTTCGCAAGCGTCCCTGGGATCACGTGGGCCAGGCCAGCCAATAGGAGAAGGAAATCTCCCTTCATACTTTTGACAGATAGACCCGTCAAATATATGAATGGAGATCACCCCAAAAACACATCAAAACATAAATACATTTTTTTAAAAATCACGTTTTTAAAATGAGTTAAAATTACATTAAATTAAATATTTTAAGCCAAAATTTATTTTTTTGAAAAAAATAATTAAAGTTTTTTACGGGGCTAAAAATAAACTTACCTTTTTAAAGTGTTTTTAAATTATAAATGAGTGAAAAAAAAATATTTTAAAACTTTTTTAGGGGGAAAATTTTGGTTGCTTTGCGCCTCCCGTTAGCGCCCTAAGCGGGCGCTAATGGGTCGCAAAGCAACTAGCGCCCGGGCGCAGCGATGTTTGCGCCGCTCGCAAAACTGACCAGACATTTTGCAGTGGCGCTAAACACTACCGCCACGATCTCCTGCACCCACAGATCGTGACATCAGTCGAGCGTGCAACACCTCGGTAGCGCCCCAGACCGGATATTGAGTGGCGCCCCCTGTCTTACCGCCTGCCGCTAGCATTGACAGGCTGAGGGGAACGTTTTGCAGTCGGGAAGGGACTGGGGGAGCGCTATTTAAAGGCGACCGCTTCCTGCCTTTTTTTGTCAGCGACATTTTTGCACCATGCATTCTGAGAGAGAGAGAGACTTCTGGAGAGATTCAACGCTGTGTGAAGGAGTTTTGGGTACTGAGCTGCACTTTGCAGGTTCATTTTGATTTGTCCTTCCTTGTATCGATTTAGAAGAGACTATGGGGGCTGCACTCTGAGCTCTTTCCCTGGGCCTCTCCATTTTTCTTTCCCGCAGAATTGATGTACAGGTCTCTCCAGGCCGAGATTCAAGGCTGCAATGAGCAGGGTGTGGATGGAGAGCAAGATCGACCCTCCCCTTTAAGAACTGGCCGGCGCCAGTGTGTCTGTGTTCCATTGCTGACTGACATCACATGAGCTTCGCCAGCGCTCTGATGTAGCGCCTCGCTCCTCGGCGTTAGCGCCTTAAGAGAGGTGTGTAGCGCCTGATTTAGCGCTCCAATCACCTCCAGGGGCGATAGAAGCCAAGTTTTCAGTCAGAGGCGATAATTAGCGCCAGGCGCAATACTTTGCACCCTAAACGGGGCGATACCAAATTTCTCCCCCTTAAATTCTTAGGCCTAGAAATTAATTGACGCCACTTTTGGGGCGCTAAAGTGGGGCGTCCGCTAAAGTTTGCGGCCGCCGCCAAATCTAGGCCACTTCTCCGATATTCATTAGCTTCGCCCTACTAGTTCGGGCGAGCGCTAAAACTGCTGCTGGACGCCTCTCTTTGGGCGCTAAGCCGGAGGTGGTGATCGATAGCGCCGAGGCCGGGCGCAGCGCAGGTGCGGCCATCTCGTGACTGACAGCAGACACCCTGGCGCCGGCCAGCTCTTAAGGGGGAAGGGTCGACTGTGTCTGCTGCCACGCCCTGGATAGTGGAGCCCTCCAGCTAGGCCTGAACACTGCTGCTGGACCCAAATAGCGCCTGAAGACATGGAGAAGGCCCGTGAACGTGCGCAGCGCTTCTCAGAGCGTGATCTGAGTGTGCTGCTTGCTGCTGTGGAGAAGAGGCGCCATGTTTTGTACCCGGACAATGGCAAGAAGGCGACGGTCCGCGTCTACAGGAGAGCCTGGAGGCATGTCGCCAGCAAGCTGTCAGCCAACAGCGACGTCCCCAGGACCGGTGCCCAATGCCGCAAAAAGTTAAATGACCTCACACGCATTGTCAGGGTGAGTACCCTTTCCAATGACCTCCTCATCCTTGCATGTGCACCTCACATTATGGGCAAAGGGACCTGAAAGCTCTAATGGCCAGCCTTCATCCAGCAGCTATGGCACAGGCATGAGCATCAATTGCACATTCTGCACTGAACACACTGGCCAAGCTATTCCACCATGGGAGGCATTGCACACCAGATCATGGCGACACACTGGCCAGGCTATTCCACCATGGGGGGCAGTGCACACCAGATCATGGCGACACACTGGCCAGGCTATTCCACCATGGGAGGCAGTGCACACAAGATCACGGCGACACACTGTACTTAGAGGCCGTCCTTTCTCTTGCAGGCCAAGCTGGCGAATAATCGCAAGAGCCGGACTGCGACTGGGGGAGGACGACCCCATATCCAGCCACTCACCGACCTGCAACATCGCGTGGAGCGCCTCATGGGTGGCCGGGTGATTGGGCCCGTTGCATGTGGAGATGCCGACCCTGTTCTGGGCAGCAATGGTAAGGACATCACCTTTTGCACCTCTCTCGTCCCACTTGCGCATCAGATCTACATCCTTTGCCACTGTCCGACCAATGCGCTGAATGCCACCACTCATGCATCCCGCACTGACGCCCTCTCCTCACTCTAAAGCTACTCTTGTGCCTTCCTGCTTTCAGATGGTCAAGAGGAGGTCCCTCAACTTGCCAGTGACAGACCCTCCGAGGAGGAGCAGGAGGAGGAGCAAGAGGAAGGCGGCCCATCAGGGGAACCCTCAACCGCCGCCACCCAGGCCACTGTAGGGGACACGTCTTCCCTGGAGGGCAGCGTGGCGGAAGTGCCAAAGGGGAGGGGAGCTCCTGGGACCTGCGTGCTGCAGAAAGGCGGGAGGGGGGTGGAAGCTCGGCGGCCTTCTCCCCAGAGGGGGGATGCGTCGGAGGGGAGTCCAATTGCTGGGCCCAGCGGCCTCCAGCAACGGAGGAAGGGTCGGCCAGCTCGGCGGCCTTCTCCCCAGAGGGAGAGTCCGGCCTCCAGTCAGGAGATGCTCTTCGCCGAGGAGATGGAACGCCTCGAAGACTTGTCCGCGGACTCGGAGCGCCGGCACACGGAGCTCATGGCGGCAGTGGCACGGTTGCCTGAGTCCATCGATTCGCTCTCTCGGAGTGTGGCCGAGTTTGGGCCCTTAGAGGCCACCAGTCGGGCGGAATACCGGGCAGATCTGTCAGCGACTGGCCAGGTGATTAGTGGTGCCGTCCAGTCACTGGCTGCTCTGCTGCGGTCAGTGAACAGGTCAACACGGGCACTCACTGCTGCCACACTCACGGTGTCAGCCAGGCATCGCCAGGGCACCCGGCGCGCTGCAGCAGCACATCGGTCTGTCCCACGGCAGATTGGTGCGAATGCTGCAGTGCTGGCCCGGGCGAGTGCCAGTGTCTCAAGCGACCAGCGAGCGCCTGCCATCCGCCAGCTTGCCGCCATTCCTCCAGCCGCCACTGCCACTCCCCCAGTGGAGCTGGCAGGAGCTGCTGCAGCGACTGATGCTGGCCAGCCACAGCTGCAGCAATCAACAGCCGGCCGCTCGACGGCCAGACCTCGACTAGGCCGACCCCCAAGGGCATCTGCCGTCACGACATGTGCCCCTCAGGAGCCTGCCCCCAGCCTTGCAGCAGCCAATGGCCTTACTTTGAGGCGGAGCAGCAGGGCGGGCAGGGGCCACCCAAAGATGGCCAAGGCATCGCCATAGCGGGCCAAATAGTCGAATGTGTGGCCATTTGTGTTTGTTTCTTGAGGCCGAGAATTGGATGTTTGTTTTTTGAAGGCCGATGATGTGATGTTTGTTTTGGACGAAGGCCGAGAATGACGGCCATTTTAGTTGCCCTATTTTGTTAATCCTCCCCAGGTTGTGGGAGCGAGTAATGTGTTTGAGTGTTTTTTGGGGGTTTCATCTGTTTTTGGTTTTCATGTGGGAAGGGCCCAGAGTTTGTACAATAAAGCATTTTATTTATTCACATTGTCCATGTTTCATCTTTGAAGTGTTTGTTGCCTTAACCGGCTGAGGGCTTGCGGAGCGGCTGCAATCATGTTCTATCATTGGCACAAGCCATTCCCTGACAGGGGGCCTAGAAGTGACGTTCAATAAGCCGACGACGGGCGGCCCTTGGACCTTGTGCGTCCCTCCTGGGCTGGTACTCCTCGTCCTCATCGTCCTCATGCTCCTCCTGCTCCTCCTCCTGAGGTGGTGGTCCAACGTGAGGTGGCAGTGCCTGAGTCCTGCGGATAGCCAGGTTGTGCAGCATGCAGCAAACGACGACGAATTGGGAGACTCGATCCTGCGAATACTGGAGTGCTCCCCCGGAGCGGTTGAGACAGCGGAACCGTTGCTTGAGCACGCCGATTGTTTGTTCTATGAGGTTCCTCGTCGCTTGATGGCTCTCGTTGTATGCCTCTTCAGCAGGGGTCGTGGGCGCGCGGAGCGGGGTCATGAGCCAGGTACACAAAGGATAGCCTTTGTCCCCGATAAGCCATCCTCTTGGGGGAGGCTGTGCCTGGAACATGTCAGCCACAGTTGTCTGTCGCAGGATAAAGGCATCGTGGCTGCTGCCTGGAAAGCGGGCATTGACAGCTAGGATGCGCTGCCTGTGGTCACACACCAGCTGTACATTGAGGGAATGGTAGCCCTTCCGGTTGCGGTACTCCTCGGCATGCTCAAGAGGTGCCCGCAAAGCCACATGCGTGCAGTCAATGGCGCCCTGCACCATGGGGAAGCCCGCTATTCTTGCAAACCCCACTGCACGCTGCTGCTGCTTGTCCAGGGTCATGGGGAAGGAGATGAATTGATGTCTCCTTCTGAAAAGGGCTTCGGTCACCTGGCGGATGCAGCAATGCACGGCGAACTGGGAGATGTTAGCGATGTCCCCAGTAGCGGATTGGAAGGAGCCGGAGGCATAGAAGTTGAGAGCCACCGTCACCTTCACTGCCACCGACAGAGACGTCCTGCGCATCAGCTGTGGCTGCAGATCTCTCTGAAGCAGCCGGCAGATGTCTGCAACCACCTCCCTTCGGAATCGCAGCCTCCTAACACACATCGCGGCAGACATGGTCAGATAGGAGGTCTGCGGGCGGTATACCCTGCGTGGGTAAGGCCTCAGTTGGCGACGCCTGTTGCCCCCTCTGCATCTAGCCAGGGCTGCCACTCTCTCACGGCGTCTGTAAGCCCTTCTGGCATAAGGCTGAAATTCTGCGTTGCCACCCAATGCAGCCCCCATTATATGCTGGCAAACACTGAGCTCTGAATGAAGGCAAAGATCATTGGTAAGCTCTGGCCTGAGCCAAAAATACCTGTCCAAGTGTTGGTCCAAACCAGTAAACTCTCCTCCTTGGTCTCTGTCCAAAAAACCGTTGCACAAGAGTGAATGCTGCAAAATGGCTGGCCTTTATACTGCTGGGTAAGTGCCCTTTAATTAGCGCTCCCCCCGGCCCGGCTGGCCTGTGTACCGTTCCACTTCACAGTCGCTCGGGACGCCCGGCGCACAATGGGCCGGCGCGAGTGAAGTTCCGGTTTGGGGCGCACAAAGGGCGTTGCACTATTAAATGACGTCATGATCTGCGCGCGCAGCAGGGCGCGCGCTAAGACTTTGCGCCGGCGCTAAATGTCTCCTGAAGTTGGGGAGAGGCGCAGATCGCGCTGCGCCCGGGCGATAAGCGCCTAGCGCTCGAGATCTACTCCCCCTAAGGCGCTAACGGCTGGCGCGCCCAACTGAATTTCTAGGCCTTATGCCGGTAAAAGCAGGCCTTATGCTTTTACCAAGTGTAAGATTTCTAAGGGTTTTCAGCGGGCGGAGGTTCTGCAAAAAGTGGAACTCTCCCCCTGCGGAGGCCCTTCTCCAGGGCAGGTGTCCGATCTGTCTCTTGACAGATCGGAAATGCCGGTTTTCAGCGCATGCGCTTCGCATGCCTGAAACCGGCATTTCCGACGTCCCTACGGGTGTGTACACAGCGTGTACACACCCGCAGGCATCGGAAAATACAGGCCACTTTGGAGAAATACCAAAGTGAGTTACGTCTCATCCAAAAGACGGCACCTCCGATAGCGCAGCAATACCTCAGTACAGCACCGAGAGTGTCAGCCTTGATCTAAAGGTCAGATGGCTGCCACTGAACCATGGCTAACACCTCACCCCAAGACCTGCCAAATAGCTCAACGCAACATTCTGCCAAATAAAAATACAGCAAGAAAACCTCTGGAGAGTTTAGGCAGTTCATTAATTCACTCCTTTACTCTTAAAGTCATTAATGAACTTGCTGATCAAATACTTAAACATCAGTATCTGTACCAAGGGGATGTAGCGTGACACTAATCACCCATTCTTCATTCGCATATGTAAAGATTCTAACGCCTGTTTCAGGCGAGGCCACTGAACGCCGATATTTTTGGGCCTTTACCAATATGGCAGGTGGCCCAGTTCTGACTCGTAATGAGTGTGCGCTTCCTGCCCGCTTAGGAGACCATTTAGCACCCGAAAAAATGGCGCCGCACGGCAAAATTTCCAGGCTCTGTGTGCTTATGGAGTGGGGCTTGAACCCATGTCCCTCAGACTCGGAGTTCAAAGTGCTACCACTGAGCCAAGGCTGACACTTTGGGCTGGAGTTTAACTCCTCCCACCTGGTGCAAACCAGGCCGTGGGGGGTGGCAGTTAAACTGGAGCGGGGAACGTACCCACATTTTATACGGCAGACAGCAAGGATACCCGCCCCAAGCAATGATCTGACTCCCTTTTCAAAGAACGTACGGACGATGCAATTCCAAAGCATTAAATAGGGGGACCAAGAAAGCCTGGTGAGTGTACAGAGCCCTCTACACAACTCAGCCTTAAAGGGCAATTCAATGCATTGCTCAACTCCTTTCAGGAGAATATTAATGGCAAGTCAGGCGCTAATTTCTTGACTTATTTCTGTGCAAATTGTTACAGACTGATGCCTATTTATATAACACAGACTGCTACGCTGTCTCACCTCTGAATTATCACACTCATTGTAAATTTATAATCTCAGGTTCAATTTATTTTTGGCACTTTAATTATCACTACCGACTGCAGGAGCACATGCGGTAAAGCAACAACTGTACCAGCCAAAACTCCCCTTACTCTTCAGTGCAGCAATGCCTGCTGAGAAGGGAAATTTGCTGATTCAAAAGAAGCGAGCATTAGTGTCCCTGGTGCTGAGTTAATCCTTTCATCATCATTGTAAGAATGGACTTTCAGTTGTTTTTGGGATTGGTCTTTTATTTTGTTGCCCTTGGCGGAAATGAGGGGGTTTATGCCAACACAAGTGCATTTTGCCCCTTATGGTGGCATTAATGATATGCTCCACCGCCCCGCTCCGCCTCCCATCCCTCATCCCCTGGGTCTGAAGCAAACCTAAAAAGCAACGTTCTATGGAGAGTAATAATCTTCCTCTCATGATGTATTTTGAACCATTGCCATCCATTTGGTTGGGATTGTAGATATGGGTCTATAAAAAAACACCTATATATTTCCCCAAATTATTTGCAGGCTTCTCCATTGCATGGAAATGCACTTTTTTGATGAAGCAGAGTACAGCTCTTCAGTTTTTTCCTCCACCAATTTTCCGCTCCTTTCCTGAAGGTGGTGACCCCCGAGTGGGATATAATTCCACGGATGCCATTCCCAGGGCAGGCAAGACAGGCCGAATGACTGCCACCTGTTCTAAACGATCTTTGTATCCATCCAAGTGGTTACGGTCACATCTGCCAGTGATTGTCAGAAGGCTATTCCATCATGGAGATAGCACAGCCAGGGTCAGTCTTGTCCTCACCCAATGTCCGCATACACACACGTGCTTTCGAGCACGGGTCACTTCATAGTGATCGAGAGCAAGCACCCTGGCTGACCTTTCACTTCGCTAATTAGGAAACAATTGGGCTATTTGTATCACTACTTTAGCTGCCCCAGTTGAGATTAGTTAACTCAACACATCGGGAGTAAACCTACAGCACGCCTGGACTATATGACGCAGTAACACATCAGGTAGTGCATTTAGTCACAGAGCTGTGTGGGAGCTCTCTTCCTCAATTGTGTATTGGCTTTGCGTTTGTTGGTTGCACTCTCACCTCTAAGTCAGAAGGTTGTGTGTTCTAGTCCCACATTGATCCTCTAGGGGTGGTTTTAATGTCCCACCCTCCCCAGGCAGTAGCTGGACCAGAATAGCAAGGGAAATGGAAGCACTGCATTCCCCGCCTGTTCTGATTTTCAGGCAGACCTCGATCGTGTTGCCCAGAGCTCCTGCCGGAAAGAAGCGGGAGCCTCAGGAATATATGTTAATGGAGGTCAGATGACGTAGTTACAAACCCAACGCCATTTTCATCTCTGCCTGGAGGGATTACCGCCAACTCCTGCTCCCTCCCACCAAACATGGGTGGTAGAAGTCAAGAGGAGGCCATTAAAGGGATCCTCAGTTGCAGTGAGGGAAAGCTGATAAAAGGTTTGGCACACTGTTTTTTGCAGTCACCTCTGAGTTTTGGACTTAAAGGCTTGCTGCTGTAGGTGCTTCATAGAATCATGGAATCATAGAATGGTTACAGCATGGAAGGAGGCCATTCGGCCCGTCGAGCCCGTGCCGGCTCTCTGCACGAGCACTTCAGCTAGACCCCCTCCCCCGCCCTTTCCTCGTAGCCCTGCACATTTTTTTCCTTCAGGTACCTATCCAACGATTGAGTCTGCCTCCACCACCCTCTCAGGCAGTGCATTCCAGATCCTAACCACTCGCTGCGTAAAAAAGTTTTTCCTCATGTCGCCTTTGGATCTTTCTGCCAATCACCTTAAATCTGTGTCCTCTGGTTCTCGATCCTTCTGCCAATGAGAACAGCTTCTCACTATCTACTCGGTTTAGACCCTTCGTGATTTTGAACAGCTCTATTGAATCTCCTCTCAACCTTTTCTGCTCTAAGGAGAACAACCCCAGCTTCTCCAGTCTATCCACGTAACTGAAGTCCCTCATCCCTGGAACCATTCTTGTAAATCTTTTCTGCACTTTCTCATGTTATCTCCACCTCGACTGGTGCACTCTTTCACTTCCGATGCTACCAACCCGACTGCATCAATGTGCTGCTGCAGGCCCTTCAAAAATCTTTCTTTTTGGTTTACATGTGAACATCGCTGGCAAGGCCAGCATTTATTGCCCATCCCTAATTGCCCTTGAACAACTGAGTGGCATGCTGGGCCATTTCAGAGGGCAGTTAAGAGTCAAACACATTGCTGTGGGTTTGGAGTCACATATAGTCCAGACCAGGTAAGGTCAGCGGATTTCCTTCCTTAAAGGACATTAGTGAACCAGATAGGTTTTTATGACAATCTGGTAGTTTCATGGTCAACATTACTGATAGCAATTTTTTTTTAACTCCAGATTTATCTAATTGAATTTAAAAGTGGTGGGATTTGAACTCATGTCGCTGGATCATTAATCCATGCCTCTGGATTACTAGACCAGTAACAGAACCACTACGCTACCATTCCCTTGAGACACATTACCAGATATCCCACCTCCAGATTGGGGAACTGCTCACAGTGACAACATTTTGCATTATAAGCACGCTGAATTAATGTAAATGAGGCCCAGCCACAGAAATGGCAAAAGCCCCTCGCCAACTCTTTTGGGAAAGCGCAACGAAGGTCTCGCTCACCTGATTCAGACTAATGATGAAGATCACCTCCCTGCACCATTCGCGACTTGACTGGATAATCTAGACTGGCACTTCAGTAATCGAGGTTGGAGATGACCAAGGCATGGATGAGGGTTTCAATGTCTGTCGTGCTGAGGTAGGGGCAGAGGCAGGCTATGTTCCAAAGGTGGAAGTAGATGGTCTTTGTGACTTTTCCACCTTGAACTATCTGCCACAGTTTTGGCCACTCCCTTAATCTATCAGTGTCCCTTTGCAACTTTCTGCTGCCATCTACACCATTTACTGTGCCACCTTATTAGTGTTGTCCTAGGTGGCACAGGTGTTAGGTGAGGATAGGAGTAGATCAGAGAAGGAATGAAACTCACCTATTTCGAAGAAGAGGAGGGAGACTTATTCCCGGTGTTCTGGGGCCAATATTTATCCCTAAATCAACATCGCTAAAACAGATTATCTGATCATTATCACATTGCTGTTTGTGGGAGCTTGCTGTGCGCAAATTGGCTGCCGCATTTCCTACATAACAACACTAACTACACATCAAAAGTACACCATTGGCTGTAAAGCACTTTGGGACATCCTGAGGTTGTGCAAGGCACTGTATAAATGCAAGTCTTTCTTTTTCAAACAAAATGGGACATTTTACTGTCTTTACCAGAAACTATTGTGCTTTGGGCTCCGTTAAGAAAAACAAGTTGTTTCGTGCAATAACACGGTCTACGATGTGGTAATTAGATTGCAGCGACTTGTGAACGACTGCTCTCATCTACTTGATGGGGCCTGGAAACAAATGTTGGCCCCGATTTTAACTCCAGGTGGATTCCCCGCTCAGGCCTGAGTTAAAATTACAGTCGGGTCTCAATGATGTCATCGGGCTGCAACATGCCGATGTAAAGAAGGACCCCTGTTGGCTCCGGGCGCCTGTCCTTGCCGACTGCTCAGGAGAGCAGGTTAAAATTGCAGATGTTGTGATCGTGGCGGCTTTCGGACAGGTAAGAGCCCAGGGCGATTTTAACCGCCCACCCGCCCGCCAGGTTTCTGCTGAGCGGGTAGGGTTAAAAATGCTCCCAATTAGTCTTTTGGCTTGAAAACAGGTCATTTTTGAGCCTTTCGATGTCTGTCAACCAGGTGAAAAGCAATCAAAGCAAAGAATAATTTGTGGCTGTTTGACTTCGTCTCAAGTTTTCAATTTGCATTCTGTGGAGTGTACATAACATTCACAGTTACAATAATTGATGGAGTCAGTCTGTCTTGCCTGGTTCTCCTTTTTATTAAAAAAAACCTCTTGATTTAAATTATTTACGACACCCAAAACAGCAACCCTGAACTCATCACCAGCTTATTACAATTCAATAAAGTGCCGGCAATGAAATGAATAGGGACCTCATTATACGGTGTTCTTGCGTACAATGTGATATTTGGCTGATTCAATGATGACCTCACAGAAACAAGGGTTTGACGGTATCATGGCCTTTCAGTTGAGGGAACACTTGCCCATCAACAGGCAGGGAGATGTACCCGAATAACCTGTCGTTTTCACTCTGATGCCATCACAGATAGTCTCGCCTTGACAGTGTACTTATAAAATTCTAACAGGACTAGACAGACTAGATGCAGGAAGGATGTTCTCGATGGCGGGGGAGTCCAGAACCAGGGGTCACAGTCTAAAGATAAGGGGTAAGCCATTTAGGACTGAGATGAGGAGGAATTTCTTTACCCAGGGAGTGGTGAACCTGTGGAATTCTCTACCACAGAAAGCAGTTGAGGCCAATTCATTAAATATATTCAAGAAGGAGTTAGATATATTTCTTAAGGCTAAAGGGATCAAGGGATATGGGGAGAAGACAGGGACAGGGTACTGAATTTGGATGATCAGCCATGATCTCATTGAATGACGGAGCAGGCTCGAGGGGCCGAATGGCCTACTCCTGCTCCTATCTTCTATGTTTCTATGTTTCTATGTACAGAGATGAGCAATGAAAGATGATGCTGAGTACCAGGAATTTAAGTTACAAGGAAAAGTTAAGAAAATTGAGAAATAACAACAGAAAATGCTGGAAAATTTCAGCAGGCCAGGCAACATCCGTGGAGAGAGAAATAGAGTCAACGTAAGAAAATTGAGCTTGTTTTCTTTGAAAAAGAGGAAACTTTGAGGTGACCCAAGATTAAAGGCTTATTTAGGCCAACTGTTCTTCATAGTGAAGAGTTCAAATATCATATGACAATAGCTTGTGTCTTTAACATAGTAAAACCCTTCACAACAAAGGGGGAAATGGACAGACAGCAGGAGGTAGAAGAAGAGTTAGAGATAACCAAAGACATGATTGAAGAGATAGCTACTTTGAAGGTGGTGAGTCAGAGATCTATAGGAAGAGAGTTCCCGTTGGCAGGTGGTGGTTGAAGCCTCTGTTCAAAATGCGGGGTCGCTGAAGTGGACAATCTAACAGAGGTGTCATCATTAGGCAAACCCCAAGTGCGAGATGTACGGCCAAGAGTCGGCCAATATCTGAGACATCTCCTCATGCCAAAAACACAAACATAGTTAAAACAGGCAAGGTGCATCCCTCACCAAGCCACAGAAATGGGCCATCCCTGACACAATCTCAGCTCCAAGTCCTATTACCATATTGCTGCAAATGTTCCAACTGAAGAATATTCCTCACTTATCAGTAGAATGGCTGAGTGATATCTCTTGGTAACCACGGGAAGAAGTGCTTTCAGCCAATCACCTCTCAGAAATTACCTGGATGACGTATTCTCACCCCTGGAAGGATGGACATTGGCTATAAATAGATAATCAAAAGCCCTGCCAGGTGACTTAATTCAAACACACTCCGGTATCTGTTGTACAACATTCACGCTTTGATTATTAAAAGCAGCTAAAACATCAGTTGTTTTCAATGATTGAAGATCACACTGCTGTGTATCTGAGGGCCACTAAACTCTGCTTTCTTCAAATTCACGATAATGTGAGTTTTTATTGCCAGCGTCACTGAGGCCCCATTAAATACTGTCATGCAGCAAAAACCTGGCATTATTCTTTTTCTCTTAATACTTATCTACTCTTCCTCTTCTATTTATCTCAGTCTCTCTCTCACCCTCTCCTTTCTCCATCCCTCCTCTTTCTCCTGTCTTTCCCTCCCATCCCTTTCCCTCTCCCTCCCTCCCTCCCAGCCCTTTCTCTCCCCCCTCCCTCCCATCCCTTTCTCTCTCCCCTCCCTCCCATCCCTTTCTTTCCCCCCTCCCTTCTTCAAAACTGGAAAGAAAAGATAGATCGGAGGCAGGGCTGCGATTGGACAAAAGAATAAAAGAAACAAAAGAAGTAAAAAAGAGACAATAAAAGGTGTTAGAAGCTAGACGAGATGGTAATAGGCTGAGATTGGGTGTAAAGTGTACTGGCAGGGCAAGGGATAGCTGCCAGGTGTGAGAGCGAAACAAAAGGAAAGGGGGGGGAAAGGAGTGGAAAAATTACAAGAAAAAATGAAATAGGGGCCGAGGTTATGATCTGAAATTGTTGAACTCGATATTGAGTCCGGAAGGCTGCAGAGTGCAGTTTTTGCAGCATTTTCTGTTGTTATTTTGGATTTCCAAAATCCGCAGTATTTTGCTATCATTTAGAGTGAGACTCCCATATTTTAGTATGTAACACAGCTCCACAGCCAGATCTGTCAATCAATGTTACTGCTGGCGTTACAGTCACCGCAGTGGAAAAATCTTTAAAGAGAACGTGTGACCTGATTTATTCTATTGAGCATGAATCTCACATCAATGGTGCCCCTCCTCGCAACAGCTCTGCTCCCACTGGGGAGAAGGGGATTCACAGCTGTAGTGAAATCAGAACCACCTGTATAAAGAAAGCTTAAGTGATTTGGCGACACCCAATGCAGGAGGTGTTTCCTGTACGGGCTGCTCCTGCACACTCTCCACTTTGCCATCTTCGCCTGCCGTCCGGACACGCCTTGGCGTGCCGTCTTGCCTTCCAGTGGAGGCGGAGGTCCCCAATGGAGGGCTCTCTATGCGGGAGTCTTCCCTTGTTTTATTGGGGACTTGGCCTGGAGGGTGTTGCACGGAGCAGTCCCGTGCAATATATTTTTAAGTAGGTTCACGGACTCCCAGGCCGCCTGTCTTTTCTGCGGCCTGGAGGAGTCCGTGTTTCATATATACACGGAGTGTGAGAGGTTGCAGCCCCTCTTCCATTATTTGAAGGGGCTGCTCCTCGATTTTTGGTTGCACTTCAGCCCCACGCTCTTGATCTACGGTCACCCGGTGCGGAGGGGAGCGGGCAGGTTGGAGGACCTCCTTGTGGGTCTGCTCCTGGGCCTGGCTAAAAAAGCCATCAATAGGTCCAGGCAGCGGGCGGTCGAGGGGGTCGTCCAGCCAGATTGCCTCCCTCTCTTCCGCGGCCATGTTCGCGCCCGGGTGGCCCTGGAGATGGAGCATGCGGTGTCCGCCGGCTCGCTCGAGTACTTCCGCGACCGGTGGGCGCCGCGGGGACTGGAGTGCATAATTGATTTGGACAACCAAATTTTAATTTGATTTGTTAAGGTTTATTTAAAGTTTAATTAGTTACAGTCTATTTGTTTATGTTTGGTTCAAGCAAAAGAGCACCCAATGCAGAATTTTAATTTAATTTATTAAGTTTCCTTTAATGTTTTGAGTTAAGTTACAGTTTATTTATTGGCACAAGAGTGCAGAGAGGGGAACTTTCCCCCCCCCCCCCCCCCCGTTTGCACAACCCGAACAATTGTGCTGTAAACTGGCTGCATGATCCTCTTTTGGTGAAACCATAAATTTAGACAGATAAAAACTGTAAATAAACCATTAAAACTGTAAATAAACCAATAAAACTGTAATAAACCAATAAAACTTCAAATAAACCTTAATAATCAAATTAAAATTTGGTTCTCCAGCCCAATTATGCACTCCAGTCCCCGCGGCGCCCACCGGTCACGAAAGTGATCTAGCGCGCCGGCGGACACCGCGTGCTCCAGCTCTAGGGCCACCTGGGCGCGAACATGGCCACGGAAGAGAGGGAGGCAATCTGGCCGGACGACCCCCTCGACCGCCCGCTGCCTGGACCAATTAATGGCCTTACTGGCTGCGTGATTGGCTTTGCCACACGCAGTGCTTATTGGTTTAATTGTATGTTAATTCCAAATAAAGGTTTCGTTTTCCGCTCAAAGCTGTCCTTTGCTGAGGGCGCCAGAGCGTGTTAGGGGACTAGCTTGGCGGCTAAAAGTCTGCTTGCCACGTTTGTTTGAGGAGTTCAGTTTCACTTTGACTTTGACTTTGACTTTGCAGTCTATTTTGGAGCAGCCACGTTGCTGGGTGTTTGGACACTGGAGAATGGCTGCTTCACGCTGCTCGGAGGAGAAACTGGCCTGTCCTATTTGTCTGGAGTTGCTGAGCGATCCTGTGACTACAAACTGTGGGCATAATTTCTGCTCCAGGTGCATTGAGGAGATATGGAGCGAAGCTGGAAAACTCAATCAGAGCATCCAGTGCCCACAGTGCAGGCAGAGCTACGCCGAGAAGCCCTTGCTAAAGAAAAACACGCTTTTGAGTAATCTTGTCGACCAGCTCACCAAAGAGCCAGATGTATTTTCAGGCGATCGTGATGATGTTCCTTGTGACTCGTGTTGTGAAACAATTCACAAGGCTGAAAAGACTTGTTTGACCTGCATGGCCTCCTACTGTCCCCAACATCTCCGGCCTCACTCGGAATGCCGCTTACCAGGATCATGAAGTGACCAGTCCAATCAAAGACCTGCAAGATTGGAAATGCAAAGAACACAAAAAGATCCAGAATGTGTTCTGTACAAATCACTCCATTTTTGTATGTGATTCTTGTAAAATATTGCATAAATGTTGCAAAACTACTTCACTGGAGGAACAGTGCAAAGTGAAAAAAGTAAGACCATTTTCAGAGCTGTGTAATTGTACCTCCCCAATTTAAAAAAAACTGGCATGTTTTGGCCAAACTATTCTGCAGCACAGAAGAGCTCCCTATTGAGCTCCCTGGACTGCAAGGGTTAAATTACAAGGAGCAAATTCGCAAACTCTGCTTGTATTTCCTGGAATTTAAAAGATTAGGCTTATATTCACTGGAGTTTAGAAGTATGAGAGGGGATCTCATTGCAACTTATAAAATTCTAACAGGACTAGACAGACTAGATGCAGGAAGGATGTTCCTGATGGTGGGGGAGTCCAGAACCAGGGGTCACAGTCTAAAGATAAGGGGTAAGCCATTTAGGACTGAGATGAGGAGGAATTTCTTCACCCAGAGAGTAGTGAACCTGTGGAATTCTCTACCACAGAAGGCAGTGGAGGCCAATTCATTAAATATATTAAAGAAGTTGGATATATTTCTTAAGGCTATGGGGAGAAAGCAGGGACAGGGTACTGAATTTGGATGATCAACCATGATCTCATTGAATGGCGGAGCAGGCTCGAGGGGCCAAATGGCCTACTCCTGCTCCTATCTTCTATGTTTCTATTAAGGGCTGATTTGATTGAAGTTTTCAAGGGAAACAGGGTAGATGGAGAGAAACTATTTCTGCTGATTGGGGAAATCTGGGATAAAGGGACATAGCCTAAACATTATAGCCAAATCTTTCATCAGTGAAGTTAGTAAATACTTCTGCATGCAAAGGCTGGTAGAATAATGGAAATCTCTTCTGTAAATGGTAATTGATGCTAGGTCAATTGTTAATTTTAAACCTGATGTTAGGGTGAAAGTTAAAGAATGTATTGTCAGAAGTGAACTTGTAAATAAGAAACAATGGCACAAGACAAAACAAACTCCACTTAAGACGGGGCAGGAATTAACTGTTTGTTTGTGTCTGCTCCCATTAAAACCATTGTGCTTGACATTATTGTTAAACAGTTATTGAATGTGGGAAACACTAAATATTTCACAATTATTCAGTGGTGCAGCCTTCTGCAAACTATTTGCTGGAAGCCCTTTGGATGTATTAATGTAATTCTACTATTCTATAATGCAAAGTAGATGAATCAAAATTGTGTGTATCGATGAGTTACAGTAATTGGTAGCTGCAAAACTGCCCATTTTGTAATTAACTACTAAAAACCAGCCAAAGTTCTAGAAGGTTCCATATCATTCCTGTGAGGACAGGGGAGTTGTTGCTGGGGGAGTGTGATTGGTTGAAGACACCTGTGTAATATTTTGCTATAATGTATAAAATAAGTTTCAATACCTTGTTGCTGGGGGACTGTGATCGGATGAGGACAAGAGAATTGTTGCTGGGGGAACATGATTGGGTGAACACATTTGTGTGTCCTGTTTTGCCTATATAAAAGTTTTGATACCGCTGAACGGTGAGAAGCTTATCACTAGACCGCAGGGTCTATGGTTCTTCTCCCAGAACGTTCTGTTAATAAACTCTGTACTTTTACTTTAAGACAGACTCAAGTGAATCTATTTTTCACCAACACTGAGATTGATAGATTTTTGTTAGCCAAAGGTATTGAGGGATATGGGGCAAAAGTGGGTATGTGGAGTTGGGACACAGATCAACCATGATCTCATTGAATGGTGGACAGGCTCAAGGGGCTGAATGGCCTAATCCAGTTCCCTCATGATGCATCCTCTGTCTTTGTTCTGGCATTAGGACAGCGTACACAAAGGTGCAAGGCTTAAAAAAAAAATTAAAAAAAATAAATAAAATCAAGAGTCTCTGACAATCACACGCCACCATCTCCCAGCTGCTGCTGGAGTAGCATTGGTCAAGGTCTAGTGTAAAAGACTTGTCAGTCTATAGTGCCTTTCACAACATTCGGATGTCCCAAAGTGCTTTACAGCCAATGAAGTACTTGATGTGTAGTTACTGTTGTAATGTAGGAAATGTGGCAGCCAATTTCGCACAGCAAGATCAAACAGCAATGTAATAATGATCAGATAATCTTTAGTGATGTCGACCTGAGGGATAAATATTGGCCAGGACACTAGGAGAACTCCCCTGCTCTTCGAAATAGCGCTACAGGATCTTTTTCGTCCAACCGAGTAGGCAGACGGGGTCTCGGTTTAACGTCTCATTGGAAACACAGCGCTTCTGATCGTGCAGTAGATTATGTGCTCCAGTCTCTGGAGTGGGACTTGAACCCACAACCTACTAACTCCCCCCTGCTCTTCCCCATAACCCTGCAACTTTTTTCTTTTCAAGTATATTTCCAATCCCTTTTGAAAGTTATTGAATCCGCTTCCACTGCCCTTTCAGTCAGTGCCTTCCAGATTCACTTGCTGCAGAAACAAATTTCTCCTCATCTCTTTTTATTACCAATTACCTTAAATCTGTGTCCTCTAGTTATCAACCCTCCTGGCAGTGGAAACAGTTTCTCTGTATTTACTTTATGAAATCCCTTCATAATTTTGAACAACTCTATTAAATCTCCTCCTTAACCTTATTCAATCCCCTCCTCTTCTCTACTTTAAGGAGACCAATCCCAGCTTCTCTAGTGTCGCCACATAATTTAAGTCCCCCATCCCCAATACCATTCTAGTAAATCTCTGCATCCTCTCCAAAGCCTTGACATGGTTCCTAAAGTGTGGTATTCTTCTCTCTTGAGTCAGAAGGTCTTGGGTTTCGGTCCCACTTGAGACTTGAGCACAAAATGTAGGCTGAGACTCGAGTGCTGCACTGTCGGGTGCCATTTTTCCAATGAGATGTTGAACTGAGGCAGCCTTCACAGGTGGATGTAAAAGATCCCACAGTGTTGTTTCAAGAAGAGCAGGGGAGTTCTCCCCAGTGTCCTGGCCAATATTTATCCCTCAATCAACATCACTAAAACAGGTTTTCTGGTCATTTATCTCACTGCTATTTGTGGGAGCTTGCTGTGCGCATATTGGCTGCCGCATTTCCTACATTACAACAGTGACTACTCTTCAAAAAAGTACTTCACTGACTGTAAAGCGCTCTGGGACGTCCTGAGGTCATGGAAGGCGCTATAGGTACAGAAGGGAACAGGAGTAGGCCATTCAGCCCCTCGAGCCTGCTCCTGATATTCAGTTAGATCATGGCTGATCTGTACTGATCAACTCTATTTACCTGCTCTTGCTCCATATCACTTGATACTCTTGCCTAACAAAAATCTATCACTCAATCTCAATTTTGAAAGCTCCAATTGTTCCAGCTTCCACAGCCTTTTTGGGGAGAGTTCCAGATTGCTGTTACCTTGTATGTGAAAAAAGTTTTCTGGTTTTTGCCCCTGAATTGCCTAGCTCTAACTTTTAAGATTATATCCCTTTTGTTCTTTCATTTCCCCCGCCAGAGGAAGTCGTTTCTCTGTCTACCCTATCGAATAGGAGAGAAAGTAGATGAGATAGCTTAGAAACTGAACCACGGAAATGTGAGCAATCAATTAAGATAACTGTTGCATTTCACAATTTTTTTTAAAGCTGGATCTTCAAAGGATTCTTGGAGAGCTAGCTGAAGAAATAAAAGTCTCAGAAGGGAAACTTGATGCTCTGGCAAATGAACACCATTCTGTCAAAGTAAGTATAGACCTGCGTAATCTGGTTTCTTAATAAAGTTACAGAAATTATATTATGGTGCTATCTGATTGCACTACGCTTACAAGGCAACTGTTTCTTTGCATTCCAATCCAGACTAGTTGGCTGTGGGGACATGCCGAGGAAATAAGTAGCAGAAACGGCAACCCCTGCAATGGCAAGCTCTTGAAGGGTGGAATTTGCATTTTCTGTGGGGTGCAGTATGTATCTAGTGCCTTCATACATTTTACAACCTGTTGGTTGTGAGGTTTGTCTCCTTGCCTTTCCTGAATTTTACCTCCATTGCCTGGTGGTCTAGGTCTCCGCTCCAAGTGTTTTTTTTTAATGTTCAGTGCCCTCGGGGTTTACTGTGTTCTTTGGTCATGGAGTTGGATCTGTGAAGATAGAACATGGACAGTCAACCTGTACCAGGGTGTTTGAGTCTGGGAGATGGTGTCTAATTTGGAGTTGGCAATCTAGGTCAGGCTGACAAGCTGGGGTGGTTCCCCGTAAATGTCCTATAACAGAAAATATTGCGTCAGTTTAAAAAAAAAAAAAAAACTGATGGCAAACTTGCTCTGATCAACATGAAGTTTTCCTGTCATACTGCGCCATAGAGTGAAAAAGGATCTGATGAGTTCTGAGTGGAGGACAAGCCAACTGATAGAAAATGGATGCAGAGTAGTCGGGATTATTGATCTCCATAACTGCAGGCTCCAGGAGCCTAGCTTGATTGCCTTTGGGGGTCAGTGAGGAATTTCCCAGTTTTTTCCTAAATTGGCCAAAGTATATATATTTTTTCTTTTTTGCCTCTCCCAGGAGATTGCCTGACTGGGCAGGAGGATGGTGAATGATGAGCATAGGCTGCAGCATGTCCAGATGGGATGAGCTTGATTGCCCAGATAGTTTTTCATTTTGCATGTTTATAGTACCAGGCCACTCGACCAGAAACTGAACAATATCTAATTGCCTCATTCCCCCTCCTCCTCTTGGTTCTCTAGGGACTGCCAACCTGAGCCACTAAGTACCAATTAATAACCGCAGTGGCCCTGAAGTAGTTCATTGGCTGTGGAATGCTTTGTGAAATCCTGAGTGATGTAAGAAAACTACTAGGCACTTGGTCTAAGCGTTAAACAAAGCTTTAATCAACTGTTTTACAACATGGAGGTCTAGTTGTGTCCTTCACTAGTTCCTGTTAAGAATGTCCTGCGCAAGCTGGGCCCATGCCCGAGTATTTATACTCTCCCTGGACAGCGCCACCCGTAGGCCGCTCAGTATTATTTCATAAGTCTTTCTTTCATGAATGACTGATTCATGTCACTGAGGATGTAATGAAGCACGACTTACTTCGCCCCACCATTGGTGGCCGTGACGTCCACTGTCTCGGCCCTAAGCTCTGTGATTCCCTCTCGTATTCTGCTGCCAAGTGTGCACCCATGCAGCTTTTCAATCAGTCACCAAGCTGGTTTCCAAGGGCAGCCTTGGACAAGTTTCCCTGCAGCGTTGTGCCTGGTATTCGGTCACCAGCTGCCTCTGGTGGCAGCACTGAATTGGGCGTTTGTTGTATGTGAATTCCTGGGGAGGGACCTACGTCCCGATGCTCTGGTACCCTGCATTGGCAACATGCTCCCCTGACAGCATCTGTAAGCAAAGCAAAAATTATACATAAAGCAAAACAACTGCTGTTGGTCTTTCCCCCAGTTGATATATAAAAACCCATTTTGCTTTCTTTTTCCAGTTATCTTTGTAATTAATAGTCAACAGAAAATATGATTTACTTTTATTTGATGAAATCCAGGAAATGGCAATCAAGATGAAGATTTTGATAGGCGAGAAGTTTAAGGAGGTCAAAAAGCTTCTTGTAATAAAAGAAGAGTCTATGAGTAAGCTAATAGATGAAGAGTATCTCGAAGTTGAGACAAAGATTGAAGCAGCTTCAAGACAACTTCATGAGCAAATTGAAGAACTCAACAAGACCAAAAGTCAGATCAAACCTTTGGCAAAGGAGATGGACCAGTGGAGGTTTATGAAGGTAAAACATACCTCGACTGACAATGAAGTTGTCTCAGGCTAAGATGTGCTTGTTTGCCAAAGTGTCTTACATTGATTTACTAACTTCAGATTAAGATTTGAGCGAGAAGCATATTGCATAGGAAGTAAAATGTGGATCCATATTGAGGCCTTTGGAGAAGGTCCAGAGGAGGGCAACCAGAATGATACTTGGGCTTGGGGCTCTTTGTTATCGTGATGGGCAATGGGAGCTTTGTCTTTTTTTCATTGCAGAAGTGTAGACTTCTGGTGTGATGAGGCCTTTGCAATGATGATCAAAATTGATTCTGTTCAGATGGATTGGTTATTTCCGCTAGATCAGGATGAGCGAAGTAAGATGCCAGTATAAAATACTAAAACATGGAGTTAGATTAGATGCTAAGAGGTATTTTCAGAAGTCATTGACCTCAGGAGGTTGTGTGTTGGGAGGGTTGGGGAACTGAATCATGTCTGCATGGGACAGGTTAGATTGTGTTTCTCTGTACTTTTTTCATATGTTGTTCCACTCTCTTTTTAAAAAAAAAAAAAAAAAAATCTCTACTATAGCTGTGTACTTTCATAACTTCTGGGCAGTTAATGGGGCACTTGCTTAAAATCCTGTCTTGTCCTGTGAAAACATTGGCTCGTCCTGCATAAGTATTATATAAGGTGTTGGTAGATCCATAGCAAAGGTAGATTCATAGCAAAGGTGACCCTCCTTTATTTTCATGTTTTAATGAAGGCGTGTGCATGTTTTCACTGCTGGTCTTGAGGCGGACATCTGATGTCAAGTGGTCCGTGAGTGAGATCTGATCTGGAATCTGTCTAGATTCCAGTGCCCTGGGGGAGGAAAGGGAATCCTGTAACAATCAGGCAGTGATTGTTCATCTTTGGTCCAGGGAGTGGGTATGCTTCGAATTGCTGGCTGTCCAGGACAGAATCCCATGCTGGCAGTCCAGTGGGGAATGTGTCTGATCCTCGTGGTGTGTGAATTCTGTATTCTGTGCCTGGGTATCCATTAAGGTACACTTAAGTGGTCCTTGCGGTTGTCTGGCCTTGGCTTCAGTTTGGCAAATTGCACACACAGTAGCTGTGGCGTCATCTTCAAGGGGAGTGAGCAGGATGAGAAACATGGAAACAGGAGTAGGCCATTTGGCCCCTCGAGCCTGCTCAGCCATTCAATGAGATTATGGCTGATCATCCAAACTCAGTACCCTGTCCCTGCCTTCTCCCCATATCCCTTGATCCCTTTAGCCTTAAGAAATATATCCATTCCTTCTTGAGTATATTTAATGAATTGGCCTCAACTGCCTTCTGTGGTAGAGAATTCCACAGGTTCACCACTCTGGGTGAAGAAATTCCTCCTCATTTCTGTCCTAAATGGCCTACCCCTTATCCTTAGACTGTGACCCCTGGTTCTGGACTCCCCCGCCATCGGGAACATCCTTCCTGCATCTAGTCTGTCTAGTCCTAGGGAGGTCCTGTGGGTGGATCTAGTGTCTCCAGCTGCCTCACTCTCTGAAGAACTGGGAGCTGGTCAATCAGAAGCAAGGTGTGAAAGACAGGGGATCGATCATTTATGAGGAGAATATTATAGGCCAGTTGTGACAAACTTACACTCCTGGAGGGAGCTTCACACGTTGGGATCCTATTTCAGGAAATCCACTGTAGAAGCCCATAGGCCCCAAAGGATTTCCCATCCATTTGGAAACCAAGATTTGTGCGGCTAGAATTGGGGGTGGGGCGAAATGAGGGAGGCAGAGGGTGGTCTTGGACCCTGCACATTAATTAAAACAAAAGCTAAAACTTTAGAATTCTCTTTTTTTAATCATTTCCATTTATTGACTGCCTTACTCATTCAGGCCGCTGCATCGAGTCTCAATCAAGTCACAAGTCTTCCTTCCCCAGGAGAAGCTGTGGAAGTGTACAGCAGAGGACTACAGATTAGGTGTAACTCTGCTTTAAAGCAAATCTCAAAACTCAAGTCTCAGCTGGACAAATTTTGGCAGGAAATAGTCAAATATGGAGGTGAGAATTTTTATTTCCTTTTACTCAATACAGCGTAGAATGTTGGTTTTAATACTTTTACTGAGGAAGCTGGTCTTCAGCAGCCTAAAATGAATCCGTCTCTCCCAAGCTGGAATCCAACCATCCACAACAATTAAACAATGAGGTGTTTGCTGTGGGTCAGTGTTGGCACTCTTGTCTTTGAGACAGAAGGTTCATGGTTCAAATCCCACTCCAAAAACTTGAGCACATAATCTAGGCTGACACTCCAGTGCAGTGCTGAGCGAGTGCTGCACTGTTGGAGGTGCTGTCTCTCGGATGAGACGTTAAACCGAGGGCCCCGTCTGCCCTCCTCTGGTGGACGTAGAAAGCCTCATGGTATTATTTCAAAGATTAGGGGAATTCTCCTCGAGTCTTGGTCAGTATTTATCACTCAACCAACATCACTAAAACATTATCTGGTCATTATCACATGGCTTGTGTGGAAATTGGCTGCTGTGTTTCCTATATTACAGCAGTGACTGCCCTTCAGAGGTATTTCATTGGCTGTATAATGCTTTGGGACAACCTGAGATTGGGAAAGGTACTGTTTGTGTGTATGTATAACTGCAAGTTCTTTCTTTACCAGGATGGCAGACGGCAAAGTAGATGGATCTTGGTCTTTTTTCATCTAGCAATCCCTATGTTCTGGGGATGAGGAGTGGATGGGTTCGGGTAATATCATTCTCATCGTACCACCTTTTCTCAAACTATTTTCTTTTGATTCCAGAAGCCTGCGAGCTCACCTTTGACCCAAAGACAGCACACAGATGTGCCATTTTGTCAGCAGGAAACCGGCAGGTGGTCCGTTCTGCTTGTGCACAGTCCTATGACAACAATCCTGAGAGATTTACAGGTTACTTGCAAGTGCTGTGCTCGCAGAAGTTCGCCAGTGGCTGTCATTACTGGGACATCGGCACCAAGGGCCATCCTGGCTGGGCCATTGGGATTGCGTACAAAAGCATCAGGATATCGGATAACCTGAAGAACAGTGAAAAATCTTGGTGTATAGAGTGCAACAACAACAGCCTCTTGGCTTGGCACAACGGAACACAACAGCAGTTAGCGTGGGTGATCCCTGAAACTGTCAGGGTATGTCTCGATTTTGATGGTGGTTCTGTATCGTTTTAGTCAGCCGCTGATAGTGAAACTCTGCTACATAAATATGATGTTGTATTTAAAGAGCCTGTCTATCCTGCCTGCTTGCTTATGGACCCAGTGATTAATAACACATTGGTTTTGGAAACTCCATGGTAGAATGCACGAATGAAAAATTGCAACTTAGAATGTTTGGAATTTAAGAGTAAAATTTACGATCTAGCACTTCTGGCATAAAGCTTTGGGTAACAGCTGAGCATATCAGGAGCTCCAATTTGTGGCCCAAATGATTTCCCCCCTCTGTTAGTTTTAATGGAGAAAATGTGAAGTTGTCAAACACTGACATTCTCTGAAGTTTGAGTTCTTGAATTCAAGACTCATCAAACCTCTTTATTTAGCAGAAATTAGATGGTTGTTGCATTGGAGAATGCAGCGGCCATCTGTCATCTCTACTGCGGAGGTGCAAGACTCTCCGCATCCCCAACTCTTGAAGCCTGCAGGAAGAAACAAAGGTAAGTAAACTGTTACTAACACTTTCCACTTACCTCACATACTCCCCTCTCCACACTTGCACCCATCTTACCTTACAATCCCACAGTACCAATGTTCCCGCTAACTTTTTTTCGGGGGGGTGGGGGGGTCGCGCGTGCGGCACCTTTGACTGGCTGCGTGGTCCATTCAAAAAATCTCGCACGTGCGGTTTTTGCATTTAATAGCCAGTGAGCTGGCTGCGCAGGAGCTCCCGACCGTTGGCTTAAAGGGAACGTTGCTCGGTGCCCAGATTCCTGATTTTTTAAAAAATTTTTAAATGCACTCCCATCACGTGAAGCTCTTCACCGGGTAAGCTGAATCGTAAAACTTGCTCTTTTTAAAAACAAAATATTTTTAGACTAGGATTGTTGAGGAGGGATGTCAAAAAATGGGTTATATGCTACTTGCTACAGATTTATTAAAAAATAAATAAATTCAATTTAAAAAAAAAAAAAAAAAAATTTCACAGCTAACTAAAAAGCTGCTGAGACGAGCTGTTAAATAATAGCAGACGGTTTGCCTACTGAAATGGCAACAAGTATAATGGCAAAAGGTGAAATATTGCACACGCTGAAAATCTAAAAAAACATAAAATGCTGGAAACGTTCAGCAGGTCAGGGAGTAGCTGGGGAGAGAGGAACTTGGGGTTAACTTTTCAGCTCTGTGACCTTTCCTCATTGACCTGATGCTTCCTGATCTGAGTGTTTCCAGTATTTTCTGTTTTTATAACCAGTATGAAGAGGTTGCTAAATAACAATCTTTAAGCTGTTGCCAAGGTAGCCATAACTGCAAGGAGTGATGGGAATTGCTTAACTACATTTTTATATGAAAATGTAATGTCCCTAAACGATCACTTTAATTGTATAGTGAGGAAGCAGCAACTGCTGGAGGAGTGTAAATGCGTCTAAATACAGGAAACTTTCATTTATCTGGAGGTTAAATGTCCGGAAAGCTCTATCTACCGGCAAAATTCAGGAGTCGGTTCAGATAATTTTTTTTCTTTTCGTTGCTTCTTTTCTCCAGTCCTGGCTCTGCAAGCGTCTCTGTAGCTAAGCAACAGCTTCAGCTAGGTGCTTGCAAGCTGCGCTGACTGTTTTGAAGCTGTTGCTAAGCAACAGGGTTTGTTGCTTCACACGGAGCTCTGAGCTCCGTATGTTTAAACATTAGCGCTGGTTTCTACGGTAGTTTTGATCTAACGGCAGTTTTGATCTAACGGCAGTTTTGATCTAACGGCACCAGCTCGGTCCTGTTGGTGCCGGATAGCAGAAAGTTTCCTGTAGCTGAATTAAGAACATAACCTGAAAAAGGAGCATTTACAATCTTTCTATCTGGTGAACTAGCAACTATTCTAAATCTTGTGCAGCGGGTGGCTTATAACAGAGTTCAATCATTTCTTCTATAAAGTTCTGCAGGAACTCCCACCAGTTCTTTGGCCTGGAAGTGAAGGATTGAGTCACAAGGATGGTCAGTTGACATTAATGGCGAGTGTTTGGAGAGGGTTTGTGGAGAAGCCCCTTCAACTAATGTTTTCCCCCGTAAGACTATTCTGAGGGATTTATTTTTCCACCCTCACTACATATGTGCTGGAATAAATGAACATGTCTTTTATTGTAATGCTGAAACAATTTAAAGTGGTCATGCTAAAACTGATGATGTTCATTAACTTGTGGTGGGGCATGAATGTGTCTTCAATCCTGAAATACTTCTCTTATCCCACACACTATTTTCAACCTCCTTGTATCAAAATTCCTTTGTCAAATGTGCCAAAAAAAAACCCAGTTCAATATCTGGTGGGGAAAGTAGAATTTGTGCATTTTTAAAAAATAAATGTTACGAATTTCTTGGAGAATGAACCAAGAAAACTTGGCCCATGTTTATACACAATAGCTAGTGGATACAGTGCAGCTGCAAAGTTGGCTTCTGTTAAGGAGGCAATGTTCTGGGGGGGAAAAAAAAAGTTTGTCAAACAGGAAAAGGAAATTCAGCCCCTCTAGCCTGATCCGCCATTCAATTAGATCATGGCGGACCTGTACCTCAATTCCAGTTACCTGCCTTTGTTTCATATATCTTGATACCCATGCTTGTTTTTTTTTGGCCATTTAATTATAAACAAATGATGTAAATCACATTTGAATGTAATAATTGCATATAACATTGTGGTGACTAATGCTGTCTTGTACACTTTGCTCACTTTCTCTTCCCAACTAATAAAAGGTTTGGCAAAAACTTGTGTATATTTGATCTCTGAAGATGATATTAAGGAGCTTCAGAAAAACTTCAGGTAAATCAAAGAAAGACTTGCATTTATATTGCACCTTGCACATCCTCAAGACATTCCCAAACACTTTACATCCAATGAGTTACTTTTTTGAAGTGTAGTCATTGTTTTGTAGGCAAACACAGCAGCCAGTTTGCACATAGCAAGATTCCCGCAAACGCCAATGGGATAAATGACCAGTTAATCTGCTCTGGTGGTGTGGTTGTCAGCCTGTGCTTGAAAGGGTAAATTCAAAACTCATCTGCAGAAACATTATTTCAGTGAGCGAGTGGTCAATCAATGGAACAGGCTCCCTAGGAAAATGGTGGAAGGAGTTAGTATTGATGCCTTCAAATGCACATTAGATAGAGTTCTCTTAGAAAATGTTTTGGGACACAGTATATGAGTAATTTGAGACATGATGTAAGTGTAGCATGCTTGGGAAGAAAAAGATGACTGGACCTATGGTTCCCAAAGCTCTCCACCACTGTGGGTTATCCTTGTGTCGTGTCTGGGTCTGTTGTAGACTCATCGATAGAGATTGATCGCTGTGCTTGGTCAACAACTCCATTATCGTCGCATCGTGCAACTAGCAGGATGGTAGAAGGTGAACTAGATGGACCTTGGTCTTTTATCATCTAGCAATTCCTATGGTTGAGGGACGAATGTTGGCCAGGACACCTGGAGAGCTCTGCTCTATATTAAAAAAAAATTACAGGATCTTTTAAATCGACTTCAATCGGCAGCCATTCCTCCATTTAATGCCTCATCTGAAAGACGACACCGCTCCTAATGTAGTACTCCCTCGATACTGCGCAAATGTCATCTTCGATTATGTGCTCAAGTCCATATTGAGGCTTGAACCCACAACCTTCTGACTCGGGTGAGAACGCTACCACAGAGCTAAGATGACCGGTACTGTTTATGATTGAGGTGTAAGGTCTGTAGCGGGGGGGGGGCAGAGAAGACCGTGCCGCGTTTGATCCCTGAACTGTGCTGATTATTGTGCACTGTCTGGTCTTTTAACCAGAGAGGGTTGGGCGGTGCATCTAACCTCAGTATCCCCAAACAGAAAATTAAAATTCAGGATTCAGAGCCACCTTGCATTGTAGACTCCTTCAGTTCAAAATAAAATTCTGATTTCTGGATCTTGAGGATAAATAAAGCCCTGGATTCAATCACAACAAAAAAGCAAATCAACTTTTATTGTCATTGTTAGTGCACAAGTGCAGTACAACGAAATGTTGCGGCTCCAGAGAGTGTACATTTAGATTAAGACATTTAAACATTCAACATACATTTGGCTTGTAATACATTAACATAAACATAACCATAATAAAGTGCATTGGCAGATGTGCAGGCTTTAGAGTTTATTTGTGGAGTTCAGTAGGATGACAGCCCTGGGAAAGAAGCTGTTCCTAAATCTGGTCGTACGGGTGTGAATGCATCTGTAGCGTCTCCCAGATGGCAGGGGGGCGAACAGACTGTGGCTGGGGTGGGTAGGGTCTTTGATGATGGACCGTAACCTCCGTATTTCATTATTGGTGTCATATTTGACCCTGAAATGAGCTTCCGACAAACCGGGAGGATGAAGATTCACCTCTCAGTTTTTAAAAGCTCATTCTAAGCCAAGTAATTTAAGACCAGAAATTAATGGATGGAAATAGAGGAATGTACTGGATGGGAATAGATCATGTCAATTCACCTAGCCAGACCCCAAGACCAAAAGCAGAATACACAGAACACAGTTTCAGTATCAATATCCTTCAATTGACCACCTTGGCAAATACTTGCCCAACAACAATAACAACTTGTATTTATATAGCATCTTTAATGTAGTGAAACATCCCAATGCGCTTCACAGGAGCATTATAAGACAAAAACATTTGACACTGAGCCACATAAGGAGAAATTAGGGCAGGTGACTAAAAGCTTGGTCAAAGAGGTAGGTTTTAAGGAGTGCCTTAAAGGAGGAGAGAGAGGCGGAGAGGTTTAGGCAGGGAATTCCAGAGCTTAGGGCCTAGACAGCCGAAGGTACGGCCACCAATGGTTGAACTATTATAATCAGGGATGCTCAAGAGGCCAGAATTAGAGGAACACAGATATCGAGGGGGGGGGAGGTGTTGTGGGGCTGAAGGAGATTACAGAGATAGGGAGAGGCGAGGCCATGGAGGAATTTGAAAACAAGGACGAGAATTTTGAAATCGAGGCGTTGCTTATCCGGGAGCCAATGTAGGTCAGCGAGCACAGGGGTGATGGGCGAATGGGACTTGGTGCGAGTTAGGACACGGGCAGCCGAGTTTTCGATTACCACAAGTTTACATAGGCTAGAACATGGGAGGCCAGCCAGGAGTGCATTGGAATAGTCAAGTCTAAAGGTAACAAAGACATGGATGAGTGTTTCAGCAGCGGATGAGCTGAGGCAGGGGCGGAGATGGGCGATGTTACGGAGGTGGAAATAGGCGCTATTGGGAGATGTCAAACAAGCTGTTGATTCACTGTCACCCATTTTACACTATTGCACAAATTGCCCTCGGTGTGTATGGATATGAAGTTACAGATGTAAGTTTATGTTGTTTACTAAAGGATGCAGAAGACTACCGTTAATCAGGAGTTACAAAAGGATATAGAAGAAGGTGCAAAAAAGATTTCCAAGGATTATACTAGAACTGAGAGGTTATATAACTGGGATGAGAGGGTTGACCTATGAGGAGATATTGAGTAGATTGGGCCTATACTCTCTGGAGTTTAGAAGAATGAGAGGTGATCTCATTGAAACATACAAGATTCTGAGGGGAATTGACAGGGTAGATGCTGAGAGGCTGTTTCCCCTGGCTGGAGAGCCTAGAACCAGGGGGCACAGTCTCAGGATAATGGATCGGCCATTTAAGACCGAGATGAGGAGGAATTTCTTCACCCAGAGGGTGTAAATCTTTGGAATTCTCTACCCCAGAGGGCTGTGGATGCTGAATCGTTGAGTATATTCAAGGCTGAGATCGATAGGTTTTTGAACTCTAGGGGAATCAAGGGCTATGGAGATCGGGCGGGAAAGTGGAGTTAACATCGAAGATCGGCCATGATCTTATTGAACAGTGGAGCAGGCTCGAGGGGGCCATATGGCCTACTCCTGCTCCTATTTCTTAAGTTTTTATGTTGTTATTTCCATCGGAAAAGACTGAATAGGCTGGGCCTCTTTTCTCTAGAAAAGAGAAGGCTGAGGGGTGACCTAATAGAGGTCTTTAAAATTACGGAGGGGTTTGATAAGGTAGACATAGAGATAATGGGGTTGATTTTCCTGAAGCTGTCGGGAAGAAGGCGGGACTACAACTTTCGGGTTTTAGACCCGCCTACATCGACGTCCGGCCAATCCGTGCGATTTTCCCTTGATTGACCTTGTTGAGCCCGCCCAGCAGGCTCAGCAGGCCAATTAAGGGCCACTCGGCAACAGGTGATGTCACAGACTGCAATTTCATCTGTCAAGAGTTCTTGACAGATGAAATATCAATATTTCACAGCTGTTTGAAGCTGCCAAACACTGACAGTCTGAGTTCTAACATGAGTCCTTCTGCACAGACTCAGTTAGAGCTCTCATCAGCACTCAAAGCAGAAGGCTGTCACTTTTCACAGATCGCAGCCATTCAGCTTTAAGTGCCGGCTGAGTGATGCGCGCCCGACGCCTACAGGAAGAAAGGCTGTTAAGGTAAGTACAGGTAAGTAAAAGTTCTTTACACACTTTAGACACACCAAACACACTTACCTTTGCACTCATGCACCATCACTCACCTGAACGCCGACATCGCGACCCCTCCAACTCCTTCAACCCGACGGCCCGCCTGCTCTAACCTGGCGTGGTTTGGAGCCGTCGGGAATCCCACACGAAACCCCTCAAAATAGGGATTAGGCTAAAAACTGCCTGTTAACTACCTGTTAACAGGCAGTTAATTGGCACTAATCCCTTCCCGCCTGGGGTCGGCGGGTCCCAGTGCGGGGCGGGTACCCGCCACCTCTGAAACTTGTGTGGAGCGGGGTTTTGGGCGGGATGGTGTTGGTGATGCGCTATCAATAACTCAAAAGACTGAGATTAAGCGAGTAATTAACAGGCTTTTATTAACAAGAGAATGAAGGTGTGCCTCGAGTGGTCGACCGGTCCAGAATACAAAGGGGCTGTGGAGAAGTCACCTTTATACCTGGATTCGTGGGGGGAGTCAGCCGAGGCATGTACAGGCATGTACACAGTGGAATACAAACAGTGGTTTACCACATTCACCCCTTGTTTAAAATTGAGTCCGGCGGGGTGAAGTGTATTAAAAGTTAGTGTATTGGAGTCTCTCCGGAGGTCTTGTCTGCCGCTGTGATCGACGTGGCGACGGCAGGGGCAGTGAAGCTTCCGGCGTCGAGTCCCGCGTAGGCTGGGGCACTGGTGTGTAGTCCTCGTAGATGTCGAGCAGGTCGCGGGGCCCAGGCCTGCCGTCTGCTGGGGCTGGATATTGGATCGTGGGGGGGGGGGTGGTAGTGGGTTGTGGGTTACTGCGGCCCCCGAGGGTGCGAGGTCTCTTATGGAGACTGTGTCCTCCCGCCCGTCCGGGTACGCAATGTAAGCATACTGGGGGTTGGCGTGGAGGAGGTCGACCCTCTCGACCAGGGGGTCTGTTTTATGGGTCCTCACGTGTCTTCTCAGTAGGACCGGCCCTGGGGACGTCAGCCATGGTGGTAGCGATGTCCCCGATGTGGACTTCCTTGGGAAGACAAACATTTTCTCATGAGGGGTGGCGTTAGTGGCAGTGCAGAGCAGTGACCGAATAGAGTGGAGCGCATCGGGGAGCACATCCTACCAGCGGGAGGTCGGAAGGCCCCTAGACTTTAAGGCTAGCAGGGCGGCCTTCCAAACTGTCGCATTCTCTCTTTCCACCTGTCCGTTCCCCCGGGGGTTGTAACTGGTGGTCCTGCTTGTGGCAATACCCCTAGCTAGCAGGTACTGACGGAGTTCGTCGCTCATAAACGATGAGCCCCGGTCGCTATGGATATAGCTGGGGAAACCGAACAGGGTGAAGAGGTCGTTCAGACATTTAATGACCGTGGCACTGGTCATGTCCGGGCAGGGGATGGCGAACAGGAAACGGGAGTACTCATCAATAATATTGAGGAAGTACACATTGCGGTCGGAGGAGGGGAGAGGCCCTTTAAAATCAACGCTCAGGCGCTCGAAGGGGCGAGTGGCTTTTATCAGGTGAGCCCTGTCTGGTCTATAAAAGTGCGGTTTGCACTCAGCGCAGACTTGGCAGTTCCTGGTCATGGTCCTGACCTCCTCAATGGAGTAAGGCAGGTTGCGGGCCTTGATGAAGTGGAAGAACCTGGTGACCCCCGGGTGGCAGAGGTCATTGTGGAGGGCCCGCAGTCTATCGATCTGCGCACTGGCGCAGGTGCCACGCGATAGAGCATCCGGGGGTTCATTGAGCTTCCCGGGCCGGTACAAGATCTCGTAATTGTAGGTGGAAAGTTCGATTCTCCACCTCAAGATCTTGTCGTTTTTGATTTTGCCCCTCTGCTTGTTGTTAAACATGAAAGCAACTGAACGCTGGTCAGTGAGCAGGGTAAATCGTTTTCCGGCCAGGTAGTGCCTCCAATGACGCACAGCCTCCACAATAGCCTGGGCCTCCTTCTCAACAGCGGAGTGTCTGGTCTCCGGGCCCTGGAGGGTTCGTGAAAAGAAGGCCACGGGTCTCCCCGCCTGATTGAGGGTAGCGGCCAGGGCAAAGTCGGACGCGTCGCTTTCCACCTGGAAGGGGATGGATTCGTCCACTGCGTGCATGGTGGCTTTGGCAATGTCTTCCTTGATACGGTGGAAGGCTAAGCGGGCCTCTGCCGTCACGGGAAAAGAGGTGGACTTGATCAGCGGACGGGCCTTGTCCGCATAGTAGGGGACCCACTGGGCGTAATAAGAGAAAAACCCTAGGCACCTCTTCAGGGCCTTGAGGCAGTGGGGCAGTGGGAGTTCCATAAGGGGACGCATCCGGTCGGGGTCGGGGCCGATGACTCCGTGTTCCACAACACAGCCAAGGATGGCGAGGCGGGTTGTGCGGAATATGCACTTCTCCTTGTTATACATCAGGTTGAGGAGTTTGGCGGCGCAGAGGAATTTTCCGAGGTTTGCGTCATGGTCCTGCAAGTCATGGCCGCAGATGGCCACATTGTCCAGATATGGGAAAGTGGCCTGCAACGCATTTTGATTGACCATCCGGTCCATCTCCCTTTGGAAGACGGAGACCCCGTTGGTGACGCCAAAGGGAACCCTAAGGAATTGATAGAGGCGGCCGTTTGCCTCAAAGGCAGTATACTGGCGGTCCTCAGGGCGGATAGGGAGCTGGTGGTACGCTGATTTCAGGTCAATGGTCGAGAAGACGCGGTACTGCGCGATCTGGTTGACCATATCAGCTATGCGGGGGAGTGGGTAAGCATCCAGCAGGGTGTAGCGATTTATTGTCTGGCTGTAGTCGATGACCAGGCGCTGCTTCTCGCCGGTCTTAACAACCACAACCTGGGCTCGCCAAGGGCTGGTGCTGCCCTCAATAATCCCTTCCTTCAGGAGCCGCTCCACTTCGGTTTTAATGAAAACCCTGTCCCCGGCACTGTATCGCCTGCTCTTTGTGGCGATGGGCTTACAGTCGGGGGTGAGGTTAGCAAACAGTGGTGGGGGGTGACTCTGAGTGTGGAGAGGTTGCACCTGGTGCGCGGCGGGCAATTTGGAAGCTGCTGGCTGCGGACTGTGAGTGGGGGGAGGGGTCCACCGTACGCCATCGTAACACTTTTAAGGTGGCACTGAAAATCTAACCCCAGTAGAACGGCAGCGCAGAGGTCGGGCAGGACCAGAAGTTTAAAATTATCGTACACAGTCCCGTCTACTACGAGTGTCACCACGCAGTAGCCGCCAATGTCCGCCGACTGGGACTCGGAGGCCATAGAAATCCGCTGGTGCGCAGGCAGGACTGGGAGAGAGCAACGCCGCACCGTGTCGGGGTGGATGAAGCTCTCCGTGCTCCCAGAGTCAAAAAGGCAGATTGTTTCGTGACCATTTACCTTAATGTCCATTGTGGAACTGGCCAGCTGGTGCGGTCTCGCTTTGTCCAGTGTAACGGAGGCCAGCGTAGGGGTCGGTGTGTCGCTGCGGGTATCAGATGAGGCGGTGTTGGGGGCCTGCTGCGTCCCGGCTGTCGTCCAAGATGGCGGCGTCCATGATCCCCATGTGGCTGGAGGCGTCCAAAATGGCTGCCGTTCCGGTGGTTCGCACATGGCTGGGGAGGCCCAAGATGGCGGCCCGCATGGCCCACACGCGGCGCTGCTGGGGTTCGGGGTGGCTTTGGCCCTGCAGACGCTGGCATAGTGTCCCTTCTTCCCGCAGCCCGAGCAGATCGCATTTTTCGCCGGGCAGCGCGCTCTGGGGTGTTTGGCCTGGCCACAGAAGTAGCATTTCTGGCCTTGGGGCACTGCTGTCTGGCCTTGGGACACTGCTGCGGTAGTTGGGCCGTTGCTGGGATGTGGCTGGGGTGGCACGGCGCTATGAGACAGTCCTACCGTGTCCCAGGCTGTCGTTCCCTGCGGCGTCCACGGTGCAGAGGAGTAGGCATCCATGCCCCGGTAGGCTGCGTCCAATGATAGTGCGAGTTCAGAGGCCTTGTTGAGGTCGAGGTCACTCTGCTCCAACAGTCGCTGTCGGGTGTAATTGGACCTGTGGCCCGCTACAAAAGCGTCCCGGATAAGTTCCTCTGTGTACACGGCGGCCTTTACATCCTTACAACCACAGGCCTGAAGGTATTCCTCGGTCGATTCCCCAGGTTGTTGTTTACGACTCCCCAGAAGGTGCCTGGCGTACACTTCGTTCACTGGGCGCGTGTACTGGTCCTTGAGGAGCTTGATAGCATCCGCGTACGAGGTCGCATCTTGGATGACCGAGTACACTCGGTGGTTCACTTTGGAGGTCAGGACATCCAGTTTGTCCTCGTCCGATTTGACCGTTTCAGCGGAGGCGATCAGGAATTTTTCAAAGCACCTCAGCCAGTGAGTAAACTTGGTGGATGCGTCCGCCTCCCGATGGTCTAAGTCTAGGCATGCTGGTGTGAGGATCTTCTCCATTATAAAATCTTGTTAATAAAATTGATGCGCTATCAATAACTCAAAAGACTGAGATTAAGCGAGTAATTAACAGGCTTTTATTAACAAGAGAATGAAGGTGTGCCTCGAGTGGTCGACCGGTCCAGAATACAAAGGGGCTGTGGAGCAGTCACCTTTATACCTGGATTCGTGGGAGGAGTCAGCCGAGGCATGTACCGGCGTGGTTTGGAGCCGTCGGGAATCCCACACGACACCCCTCAAAATAGGGATTAGGCTAAAAACTGCCTGTTAACTACCTGTTAACAGGCAGTTAATTGGCACTGATCCCTTCCCGCCTGGGGTCGGCGGGTCCCAGTGCGGGGCGGGTACCCGCCGCCTCTGAAACTTGTGTGGAGCGGGGTTTTGGGCGTGATGGTGTCGGGACCCCCGAATTCGGGATTTCCCCCCCCCCCACACGCCTGAAACCCCACCTGACGGCTCCAGGAAAATCGACCCCAATGTTTCGGCTTGTGGGGGAGTCCAAAATTAGGGGGATGATTTTGCCAATGGGGGCGCATTGGAGATGGGACTGCTGCTTGTCTGGTTTTAGTACCGCCTCCATTGACTTGTAGCCAACCCATGCTATTTTCCCTTGATTTACCTTGTTAAGCTCACCCAGCGGGCTTAGCAGGC
Organism: Somniosus microcephalus; assembly: GCF_052327205.1. Taxonomy (NCBI): domain Eukaryota; kingdom Metazoa; phylum Chordata; class Chondrichthyes; order Squaliformes; family Somniosidae; genus Somniosus; species Somniosus microcephalus. The sequence goes on from NC_141012.1 coordinate 9,665,362, forward strand.
CAATTAAGGGGAAGCCGGTTACAGAGAACGTCAGCGTATGAAGTTTCATTTGTCAAAAAATTTTGACAGATGAATTGTCATCGTTCGACAGCTCTGTGAAGCTGTCAAACACTGACATTCTCTGTTGTTTGATGAGTCCTTGTATTCAAGACTCACCAAACCTATCTGCTGAGCAGAAATTAGATGGTTGTTGCATTGGAGAATGCAGCAGCCATTCTGTCATCTCTGCCGGGGAGATGCGGGAGTCTCTGGTTACCCAATTGTTGAAACCTGCAGGAAGAAACAAAGGTAAGTAAACATTTTCTATCACTTTTCACTCACCTCACGCACTTACCTCTCCACACTTGCACCCATCACTCACCTCCACAGTGCACCTTTGCACCCCTCCGACCCCCACAGACCCACTGCTCGCCTCGCTCACCCTGGCGGGGTTTCCCAACGTCGGGAAGGCAGCGCCTCTGCTGGAAAAATGGGGATAATCCTCTTAACTTCCTGTTAACTACCTGTTAACGGGACCCGGCGTGGGTCGGGTACCCGCCTCCTGGGAAAATGGCACGGAGGCTGGTTGGGGGCGGGATGGGTACCCGGGGCGGGATGGGTACCCACCCCCAGATTCTGCCATTTTCCCGGCAGTCCCGCCTCCCCAGGGCTGGCAAAATCGCCCCCTAGGGGTCATAAATATAAGGTAGTCACTAATAAATCCAGTAGGAAATTCAGGAGAAACTTTTTTACCCAGAGAGTTGTTAGAATGTAGAACTCGCTACCACAGGGAGTGGTTGAGGCGAATAGCATTGATACATTTAAGGGGCGGCTAGATAAACACATGAGGGAAGAAGGAAGAGAAGGAGATGCTGATAAGGTTAGATGAAGTACGTGGGAGGAGCATAAACATCGACATAGACCAGTTGGGCCAAATGGCCTGTTTCTGTGCTTGTAAATTCTATCAAGCTCGTTATTTCACCTTTGTGTAAGCCCCAGGTTACTGCCTTCAGCAACGGAGAAGATAGCACAGAAACTAATATCTGAAAAACTTCGCAACTTGTCCTCACTGGGGCCTATGTTCCACTTCGAAGGGAGTTAATCTGTGCAGCTGTTATTCTGCAAAGGAACAAAGTTTAAATTGCAGGTGTCTTTACTGATTTAATGAATAAATGTAATGCGGGGCATCCAGTGTTAGTTGGCGGCTGCAGTGGCAGTGAATGATAATATGCAAGAGGATCTCATCAACCTGGGAGGAAGCAAGGCCCAAATCTTCATGGAGAAATCAGGAGGGTTAAAAAATGCCAACATGAAATCAGCACACTGCCCCTGTGTATTAATTAAAACTGTATCGGATCACTTGTTGCATGAAACAAAGTTCTTTTAGTCTTTGCAAAATGTTCTGTGCTTTGAGTCCCGGGGCTGTGTAACTTGAGAGAGTCAGCCTATAATTATACCGAGGTTGCAGTGAATGATGTGGGGCTGTGACTTGTGCCTAATAAATAATTGAATGGAATCAGAGTTTAACATACACACTCGGCGGGCAAGTGTGCCACACATCATCTCCCTTATTGGGCCGAACCTTGCTGGAGCGGGGGCATCTCGCAGCATACGTCGTTAGTTAGACTTCAGGTCGAATACAATTTGTGCTATAACGTCATAGAATCATAGAAATTTACGGCACAGAAGGTGGCCATTCGGCCCATTGTGTTTGCGCTGGTCGAAAAAGAGCTATCCAGCCTAATCCCACTTTCCAGCACTTGGACCGTAGCCCTGTGGGTTACGGCACTTCAAGTGTGTTATAAATCTCATCATTCATCAAGAAACTACTCGTGAAATAACGCTGGACGGCCAGCTGGTGGCGCCGTCCAAGGAGTATAAATACTCGGGCGTGGGCCCCAGCTTGACCAGGGACATTTTGTAAGACAAGGAACTAGTGAAGGACAACTAGATCTCCATGTTCTGAAACAAGTTGATTAAAGCCTTGCTTTATACTCAAACCAAGTGCGTAGTGAGTTTTATTACATCAAAGTGCATATCCAAGAACTTTTTAAATGTGATGAGGGTTTCTGCCTCTACCACCCTTTCAGGCAGTGAGTTCCAAACCCCTACCACCCTCTGGGTGAAAAACATTCTCCTCAACTCCCCTCTAATCCTTCTACCAATTACTTTAAATCTGTGCCCCCTGATTATTGACCTCTCTGCTAAGGGAAATAGGTCCTTCCTATCCACTCTATCCAGGCCCCTCATAATTTTATATACCTCAATTAAGCCTCCCCTCAGCCTCCTCTATTCCAAAGAAAAAAAACCCAGTATATCCAATCTTTCCTCATAGTTAAAATTCTCCAGTCCTGGCAACATCCTCGTAAATCTCCTCTGTACCCTCTCTAGTGCAATCACATCTTTCCTGTAATGTGGTGACCAGAACTGCATGCACTACTCTAGCTGTGGTCTAACTAGTGTTTTATACAGTTCAAGCATAACCTCCCTGCGCTTATATTCTATGCCTCAGCTAATAAAGGCAAGTATCCCGTATGCCTTCTTAACCTCCTTATCTACCTGTCCTGCTACCTTCAGTGATCTGTGGACCTGCACTCCGAGGTCCCTCTGTTCCTCTACACCGCTCAGTATTCTCCCATTTATTGTGTATTCCCTTGCCTTGTTAGCCCTCCCCAAATGCATTGCCTCACACTTCTCCAGATTGAATTCCATACTTCTCCAGATTGAATTCCACTTTAGGAAGTGTGAGCTGATAATGGCACGGCAAGGGCAGCGGGGCATCTGGAACATTAGTGAACGGCGGGATCTATAGTCCATTTCCTTAACCAAATGTAGTTTAAGGATAGAGAAACAGCAAGGAGGGTGCAGGAAATAGGTTGAATTAGAGTGGGCGAGTTAGAGTCAAATCAGATACATAAAAAGAGGGAAAGAAAGAGTGGATTGAGAGAGGGAGAAAAAAGAGACAGAAAGGAAAAACAAGAAAAAAAATTAAATTTAATTTTTTTTTTGTAATCTCCAACAATTGGAAGATTGAGATTGAACACTTTAAATTGTTCCCTTTCTGGGTCAGAGAGGTTGATTGGCACTGCATTACCAATTATCACGTTGTTAAAAGGGTAATTACACTCTTAATTACCAGATGTAACTTTCTGCAATGAGTTTAGCGGGCAATTAAAGTGGAAATCCAGCAAGTTCTTAAAAATAATGGGGAGGTTGAGGACGAGATGCTGTGTGTGTGAAGTAAACGGCAAAGCAGTATAAATCGACCAGCAGGTTCTGGAGATTCGCAACTCACGGCGTGTCTCTGTAATCCTCTGAACCAGCTGGCCAATTTGTGCGTTGTTAACACACCATTGGTCTGTAACTTGCGGTCAGTGGCGAAGCCAAGACGCTCGCCGCTGGCCCCAGAAGAAAGCTGCCCACAAAGATCTCGCGACCTCTGTGGCGCGAAGTTTGGCTTTTTCGACGTGCAATTGAGATCACTGCAGTTTAGTGGGAATCCTGTGACTTCAGCAAGCTGTCTAAGCAGCCAATCGCACTGCAGGATTCTCACAGACCGGGAACCAGGAAGTGAAGCATCTCCTTTTATTGGGACTTTTTAAAAATGCTACAGGGAGCGAAACAAAAGCTCTGACACAGGGAAAAGGTAAACCTGAAATAAATATGAACAAACTTTTAAAAGATATTATTTATTTATTTAATTATCATTTTTATTATAATGGAGAAATTTGACACTCCACAAAATTAATATTACCTTTACAGGACCATAACGTTTGTTCAGCAGTCAATACGCTGTTAAAACCCAAGTTACACCTAATCCAACAAGATCTACATTTAATGGGGTATTTAACAGTGATATTACCGCGAAAAAGCCAAAGTTTTTGTCAAGTCTCATAGATTACACTGATTGCCGGCTATCGGGGTGGGGTGGGGTGGGGTGGGGGGGGGGTGGATTCACAGTGCAGCCAGTATCGGGACAGTGAATGACTGACTGCAATTTCAGGATTTCCGTGTTAAGATGCGCATGCACTACATCCTGAAGTTGCGGTCAGTTTCAAAGGGGTAATAACAGCAAACGCTGTTCCTTCACTTTTATTACCCACCTCAAATTACGGGCTATTATTTTTCCAGGAAGATCCTGCCCAATGTGTCTTGTGACCGACTTTCTGCATTGTGTAGGGGGGCATCCTTTACCTGGTTTACGGTAATTTACCTTCCTTTACCTGGTTTACATTAATTCACCTGGTCAGGCAGCTTTTTGCTGCTGCACTCTGACCAATCCCAATCAGCGGTTTCGAATCGCTAAACCCACCCTTCCAGTTCTGACTAGAGGAACTTATAATTAATGATATATTAAAATGGACAAATGGTCTGGATGTGAGAAAGTCAAATTTTATTAAACTAAAGAAACTACACCACACGATTAAAGTAATCACTGTAAAATTGCTTAAATAGGGGAGGGAAAGAAACGGACACAACGAGGGAAAAATGACTAAAATAACAATTCTTAACGAAATCCCCACTTTACCCCCACCCCTAAGCCTACCCTAAGTTGCCTTGTGGAAGGCCAGAAAAATATATGCTCACCACTTGCAATGCTAGCTCCGTGCCCTGCGATCTTAGATCTTCACTACCCAGAAGTGAAAACATCCCAGTGTTTAAAAGTAAACTGCTGGTGTTTAACTTCCACAGACAGACTCCACGCTGTAGAAGGCACATGGAGGCAAGCCAGAGAGAGAGAGATGCTTCTCAGAAGCTATCTTTATATACCCCAATTTTGGGGCCGAGATGTTCCCGCCCAAATCAAAGTTCATCTGGCTAAAACAAAAGGGATCCAACTGCCCTATTGTCTGGGATGGGTTTCGAATAAAGCTTGGAGTGGTTTGAATGTGTCTTCATTCTGGGGCCGAAATGTTCCCGCCCACATCCGGAGTTTTCTGGGCTAACAAAAGGGATACAACTGCCCCATTGTCGAGTAATGGGTGATTCAAACCCATTTATTCTTAAACTGTTCCTTTTCTTAGTCTAAAAAGTCTCTTCCGTAGTTAAGGTGTGTTTCATTGTGTGTGATGGGGTTTGAATGGAGTTGGATTACTATGTAAACAGAAACTGATTCTCTTGTGGTCACTCAAAACCGCAGCCTAAGTGGATAATCCTTTGTGTCAACATCCTTGTAAATAAACATCGATTGTCTCTGGCTGGAGGGGAAATTTCCCCTTTTGATTGACAGAATTTGACTGCCACTGCTTCACAGACACAAAAGCTGCTTCCTTTGTCCTTGGCCACACATTCCAACGGCCATTTTATCCCTGGGCAATTTACCAACCTCAAGAGTGCAATTTTTAATAAAATGTACTGTCTTAAAGTGTGCGAATTTTCTTTTACAAAGTTCTTTGATTCCGGTGTTGCCCAAGTGCTGCCTAGCTCAACGCAGCCTTTTGCAGTTCTGGGCACATTTCAAAAACATTGTCCAACCCAGAGACAATTTAAATTCCACAAGTCTTCGTCCACGATGTGGATTAATATTTCCTGATCTTCGGGGGCTGAGGGGATTTTGCGAACCCCTACAATTGGTTAAGGAAGTTGCATTGTCCCTCTACCTGATCAGTGGTCTCTCATAAAATCATGGAATCATAGAATGGTTACAGCACAGAAGGAGGCCATTCGGCCCATCGAGCCAGTGCCGACTCTCTCTGCAAGAGCACTTCAGCTAGTCCCACTCCCCCGCCCTTTTCCCAGAGCCCTGCAAATTTTTTTCCTTCAGGTACTTATTCAACTCCCTTTTGAAAGCCACAATTGAATCTGCCTCCACCACCCTTTCAGGCAGTGAATTCCAGATCCTAACCACTCGCTGCGTAAAAAAGTTTTTCCTCATGTCGCCTTTTGGTTCTTCTACCAATCATCTTAAATCTGTGTCCTCTGGTTTTCAACCCTTCCGCCAATGGGAACAGTTTCTCTCTATCTACTCTGTCTAGACCCCTCATGACGTTGAACACCTCTAGCAAATCTCCTCTCAACCCTCTCTGCTCTAAGGAGAACAAACCCAGCTTCTCCAGTCTATCCATGTAACTGAAGCCCCTCATCCCTGGAACCATTCTTGTAAATCTTTTCTGCACCTTCTCTAGGGCCTTCACATCCTTCCTAAAGTGCGATTCCCAGAATTGAACACAATACTCCTGTTGAGGCCGAACCAGTGTTTTATAAAGGTTCATCATAACTTCCCTCTCTTCCCTGAATGATGGTGACTTTACATGTTGTGCTCCAGGCAAAAACCTGAATGGAATATACATCTGCCAAATACACGAATATAACTATTTGAGTGGCTTCAGATATGAGGAGCCACTAAAGAAACTGAAGCTCTTTTCAGTAGAATAATGGAGGTTAAGGGGAGATCTGATGAAGATGTTCAAAAATTATGAAAGGTTTTACATATAGAAATATAGAAGGTAGGAGCAGGAGGAGGCCATTCGGCCCCTCGAGCCTGTTCCGCCATTCAATGAGATCATGGCTGATCATCCAAATTCAGTACCCTGTCCCTGCCTTCTCCCCATATCCCTTGATCCCTTTAGCCTTAAGAAATATATCTAACTCCTTCTTGGATATATTTAATGAATTGGCCTCTACTGCCTTCTGTGGTAGAGAATTCCACAGGTTCACCACTCTCTGGGTGAAGAAATTCCTCCTCATCTCAGTCCTAAATGGCTTACCCCTTATCCTTAGACTGTGACCCCTGGTTCTGGAATCCCCCGCCATCGGGAACATCCTTCCTGCATTTAGTCTGTCTAGTCCTGTTAGAATTTTATAAGTTTCAATGAGATCCCCTCTCATTCTTCTAAACTCTAGCGAATATAAGCCTAATCGACCCAATCTCTCCTCATACGTCATTCCTGCCATCCCAGGTATCAGTCTGGTGAATCTTCGCTGCACTCCCTCCATGGCAAGAACATCCTTCCTCAGATAAGGCGACCAAAACTGCACACAATACTCAAGGTGTGGTCTCACCAAGGCCCTGTACAACTGCAGCAAGACATCCTTGCTCCTGTACTCGCACCCTCTCGCTATGAAGGCCAACATACCATTTGCCTTCTTAACCTCCTGCTGCACCTGCATGCTTACCTTCAGCGGCTGGTGCACAAGGACACCCAGGTCTAGTTGCACTTCCCCTTCTCCCAATCTATTGCCATTCAGATAATAATCCACCAAAGTGGATAACCTCGCATTTATCCACATTATACTGCCTCTGCCATGCATCTGCCCAATCACCCAACCTTTCCAAATCATACTGGAGTTTCTCTGCATCCTCCTCACAGCACACACGCCCACCCAGCTTTGTGTCGTCTGCAAACTTGGAGTTTTGATTAAATAAATCGGGCAAGAAGTATTTCCGCTGGTGAGTGAGTCGGTAAATAGAGGGCACCAATTTAACAAAAGAACAAAGGGAGAGGCTAGGAGAATACTTTGTGCACTGAGGATTATTGGGATGTGGAACGCCCTACCAGAAACAGCCGTGGAAAAAGAATCCACAATAGCTTTTAAAAGGGCAGTGGATAAATTTTTGAAAAAGAATCATTTAAGAGAGTCTGGGGAAAGGGCAGGGGACAGGACTAAGTGAATAGCTCCTTCGTAGAGTCAGTACAAGCTCGATGGGCAGAACTGCCTCCTCTGTGCTGTGGAATTCAATTACTGTACTTTGTTTTTTTGATCTTATAAACTCACCAAAAGGCCCTAAGTGAAGCAATGTCTGGAAGGCACAGTGCACCACATGGTTGTATTCAGCACTAATCCATCCGTCTTAGTCAATGCACTATGGAATAGGCTGCCCACAATTCAAGGGCTCACTGCCATAGTCCTCAATCCATCTGCTGTCTCTATTGGAAGTAATCCATCAGTGCAGATACTCTGGCTGTGTTAGTGTATAGTGGGAGCATCTTCCATTGAAATGGGCCAAAGCTTGCAGGGCCACATTTTTTTTTTTTAAAAGCACTGTGGGCTAAAATCAGAGACACCACTAGACAGGTTTGGGATGCAGGATAAATCAGGGGGGAACCTCCTGGTTTAAACCACAGGGTTGGATTGAGGAAGCAACTGTTATACCGGGGAGTTTCAACAGAATATATGCTGTATAAAGACCAAATCAAGGATCCCTTTGAATATAGGTTAATTCGATATTTTAGGCCTGTGATATTCAAAATATGGCACTGGAGGTATTTCTCTTCTTCTGCTGTGAATCTTGGCAGATTTCCTATCCCCTCTGTCTCAACATGTCCATTCATGATCGACCTGGGACATTGTCAAGACAGTGTCAGCCTTGGCTCAGTGGTAGCACTCTCATCCCTGAGTCAGAGGGTTGTGGGTTCAAGACTCACTCCAGAGACTTGAGCACATAATCTAGGCTGACACTCCTAGTACAGTACTGAGGGAGCTCTGCACACTGTCTGAGGTGCCGTCTTTCGGATGAGACATTAAACCTGCGCTCTCAGGTGGACTTGAAAGATCCTATGGCGCGATTTCGAAGAAGAGCTGGGGAGTTCTCCCTGGTGTCCTGTAACACGCTTTGACACATCCTGAGGTTGTGAAAGGAGCTAAATGAACACTAGTCTTTCATTATTGATTGAGCTGCAAAGCACATCCTGCCAGATTGTGGAAATTTGACTGAGCTGGGATTCACTGCCTGGCAGGAGGTGGGATGTTGGTTGAGCTGGGATTCACTGCCTGGCAGGAGGTGGGATGTTGGTTGAGCTGGGATTCATGGCCTGGCAGGAGGTGGGATGTTGGTTGAGCTGGGATTCATGGCCTGGCAGGAGGTGGGATGTTGGTTGAGCTGGGATTCACGGCCTGGCAGGAGGTGGGATGTTGGTTGAGCTGGGATTCACGGCCTGGCAGGAGGTGGGATGTAGGTTGAGCTGGGATTCGTGGCCTGGCAGGAGGTGGGATTGAGCTGGGATTCACTGCCTGGCAGGAGGTGGGATGTTGGTTGAGCTGGGATTCATGGCCTGGCAGGAGGTGGGATGTTGGTTGAGCTGGGATTCATGGCCTGGCAGGAGGTGGGATGTAGGTTGAGCTGGGATTCGTGGCCTGGCAGGAGGTGGGATTGAGCTGGGATTCACTGCCTGGCAGGAGGTGGGATGTTGGTTGAGCTGGGATTCACGGCCTGTACTTCTCCTATTCTTGGTCTGCAGTAAATAAAGACAAGAGCCTGGTATTGGGAGCCAGGGTCCTTCCAACTTTCATGCAGTAAATGAAAGGACCCTATTAAAATAGAATTATTTAATAGAACCATTTGTAAGAATATCGACATGCTTTTACATCGCTTTAGTCTTCAATGGGCGTTCTTGAAAAAGCCTCTCTTTTCCCTGTCGGGTGTTCTTACAAGCCCTTCTCAAAACCTCTGACTAGAAAAGCTTTTGAAACACAGGCCTAGAAATTCGGTGGCGCCCCGTTTGGGGCGTCAGTCTCGCCAGGGCGCCGGAAGTACTGCCCCGGAAGGAGTCGCGAGCGCCCACCGGAAATTCAGTTTGAGCGTCCCAAACGGAAGCGCGGCGCTACTCGAGGCGCCCCGCATCCGTCTTGGGGCGCTGCAACTGAAGTTCGCAGCGCAACGTGCCGCAGCGCCACATGCTGCAGCACGGTGCGCTGCGGTACTGCAGGCCTTCCTCCCCTTCTTAAAGGGGAGGGGCCTGCTGCAGTGCGAGCTAAGATCGCGAGTGCCGGCAAAAGAGCCCGGCACTGAGGAGAAGTGCCGGGCTCTTGGGAGACAGCCGGCACAACGCGGGGGGGGGGGGGTGGGTGCTCAGGAGGCCAGGGACAGCTGCGCGAAGAGGTGCTGGCAGGCGGCCAGCAAAAAAAATGGCCGCCCCGCACCTCAGCGCCTCTACCGCCGCAGGTAGGCCCCCCTGAACAGGTCGCAAATTGCGACCAGCGTTACAGCAGGGGGCGCTACCAAATTTCATGATCGGGGCGGTAGCGGGGCGCTGCGCACACCGATGACGTCATCGGTGGCGGTGCAGCGCTAACGGCTAGCGCCGCCATTAGCGCCCCACTAACTTTCGCGGGAGGCGTGGCCAGTGGCGCTAAACCCACTAAGTGCCCTCTTTGGGCACTAACTGGTGGCGCAGCTCACTGAATTTCTAGGCCACAGGCTTTTATCACAGCAGGGAGTGCCTTGAGTGCGTACATGATTTAAGGGGGCAATAGGGAGGCAACAGTCTGGTGTGAAAAGGTTATGAGGCCTCTCATCTCTGTTTGGCAAACTATTTGAAACAAATGGGTCATTGTGAATCATGAGGTAAGGGTTGCATTCGGCAGGCAGAGAACAATAAACCAAGAGAATATAAGATAGATGCCATGTTTTACTTAATTAGAAAGAAGGAAAGCAAGCTACGATCGATACCCTGGGGTGTGAACAGGCTTGGAGAAGGCATCTTCATGATTTCTTATTAAATCCACGCACAGTAAGCTTTGGATGCAGGGCTAACGTGCGCTATGCTGGAAGGTTGGTTAGGGTGTTTAAGATTAATGTTTTGCCGGTACCTGTAATAAACAAAGTGAATTATCGAACACATTGTGATGAAATATATGCCTTCATCAGCCTATGTGTTTTACCTGTGTGTTTCACCTGCTTGTATTGTGTGAACCGCCCCCTTTTGTTCCTATTGTGTGTATTGGCTACGCCCCTGTCTTTTGCCATATAAAGGTCTCAGGAGCTGTATGAGTCATTCCTACCAGACGCCCGATGTGGGAAGACCTGTAATGCTGCTATGTTCTTAGTGATTAAAAGCCTTAGTTGAATCCTTTAAATTCCTTGTCTTTGAGTTATTGAAGGCACATCAATTTTAATCACTAAAACACCAGGATGGATCGACTCCTGAAACCAGAGCGCTTGGATCTGGACCCCCATGCCTCAGACGCAGCCACATAGTTCGGACACTGGTTCCAATGCTTCGAAATTTTCATTGCAAACTCATCCACTGCCATAGCCACAGCCGAAACCGCTACCGGAGGCATGAAACTGGGAATCCTGCGAAACTGGGTGAGCCATCGGGTCTCCCCCCTCATCCAAGATGCCACCAGCTACGAGGAGGCCTGCACCATCCTGAAGGCCCACTACGCGCGGCCAATAAACGTGGTGTACGCCAGGCATCTTCTGACTACTCGCACGCAGCGGCATGGTGAGTCACTAGAGGACTTTATACTAAACCTAAAAGTACTGGGCAGAGACTGTAACTGTAAGGCCGTGTCTGCCATCGTGTACACGGAGGAGCTGATTCGAGACTCCCTTATTGCGGGCCTCAGTTCAAATTATATTCGGCAGAAACTGTTTGAAAAGGAGGGACGCGTGGGCCTCGGCCGTGAGCGGGAAGGACGTTGATTTCAGGAGGGGACGGGCCTTGTCGGAATAATTGGGGACCCATTGGGCGTAATAGGAGAAGAACCCCAGGCACCTTTTCAGGGCCTTGGGGGTGTTTGGTAGGGGTAGCTCCCGTAGGGGGCGCAATCGGTCGGGGTCCGGACCGATTTCCCCATTTTCCACCACGCAGCCCAGGGTACAGAGGCGCGTGGTGCTAAAGACACACTTATCCTCGTTGTAGGTGAGATTGAGTCTGAGGGCGGTTTTCAGAAATCTCGCGAGGTTCGAGTCGTGGTCTTGCTGGTCGTGGCCGCAGATGGTGACGTTGTCTAGGTATGGGTAGGTGGCTGTTAACTGGTTCTCATCGACCATGCGGTCCATCTCCCGCTGGAAGACCGAGACCCCGTTCGTTACCCCAAAGGGGACTCTGAGGAAGTGGTAGAGACGTCCGTTCGCCTCGAAGGCGGTGTATGGACGGTCCTCCGGCCTAATGGGGAGCTGGTGGTATGCCGATTTTAGGTCGATGGTGGAAAACACCCAGTATTGCGCGATTTGGTTAACCATATCTGCTATGCGGGGCAGAGGGTAGGCGTCTAGCTGGGTGTATAGATTAACCGTCTGGCTATAATCTATCACCATCCGCTTCTTTTCGCTACCCTTAACTACTACTACCTGGGCGCGCCACGGGCTGGTACTGCATTCGATGATACCTTCCCGCTTGAGTCTTTCTACTTCCGACGCAATGAACCGTCTGTCCTCCCAGCTGTACCGCCTACTCTTGGTCGCTATGGGTTGACAGTTGGGTGCGAGGTTGGCGAACAGAGAGGGCGGCTTGACCTTCAGGGTAGCCAGACCGCACACTGTGAGGGGCGGCTGGGACCCACCGTAGGTAAGCGTGATACTTTGGTGGTGGCACTGGAAGTCCAGACCCAAGATCACGCTCACACAGAGATCTGGCATTATCAATAGTTTAAAATCTCTGTAATCATTGCCTTTTACCGACAACATAACCGCACAGAAACCTGTAATTTTTGAGGTATGAGTCTTATCGGCCATGGCGATTTTGCCCTGTGTGGGAAGACCTGTAATGCTGCTATGTTCTTAGTGATTAAAAGCCTTAGTTGAATCCTTTAAATTCCTTGTCTTTGAGTTGGCACATCACACATTACTGTCTCTAGTTGTACGAATCTACTTAAAGGATGAGGAAGGAATCACCCAACACCATTGGCCAAATACATTCGCTGTGTGGTCTTGGGCCAGAGATTCCCAGGTGTTGGTGGGGATGTTACACTTTTTCAAGGAGGCTTTGAGGGTGTCCTTGAAGCGTTTCCAAAACGAGCGCTCTACTCGGAGCTCTGGCACGGCAAGAGAGCCCCAGGTGGGCAGAGGAAACGCTTCAAGGACACCCTCAAAGCCTCCTTGAAAAAGTGTAACATCCCCACTGACACGTGGGAATCCCTGGCCCAAGACCGCACAAAGTGGAGGAGAAGCATCCGGGAAGGTGCCGAACACCTCGAGTTTCTTCGCCGGGAGCAAGCAGAAGCCAAGCGCAGGCAGCGCAAGGAGCGCACGTCAACCCAAGCACCCCACCCACCCGCCCCTTCAACCACCGTCTGCCCCACCTGTGACAGAGACTGTAGGTCCCGCATTGGACTCATCAGTCACCTGAAACCTCATTTTTAATGTGGAAGCAAGTCATCCTCGGTTCCGAGGGACTGCCTGAGAAGAGAGAGAGAGATATTCGCTGTGAGAAGGTGCTTGCTCTCCACTTGCCAACTGCCCCAGCGGCTTTGCCTGAAACCAAGAGCTCGCTGTTTGAGGGTGTTGCGGTTGAAAAGGACTCAGTGGAGACTTCGGTACGGTACAACAATTGCTTTATTCACGTGTATACCCGGAGAAATTCCTCTTCCCTCAAGGTCGAAAGAATTTCTGTTTTTACAGCAAAAAGCAACTGCTTTTATGCTTGAAAACCGCAAAGATCAACATGTTTTTTTTTTGCACGTACGCATTACTTAGAAAAACCACAGGCAAGTTATTGTCTGTCACCTGAGCTGTCTACACACTTTGTGCTTTCTGTTATCTGGATCATAATGTTAAGACTCATTGACATAAATCAGTCATTCATGAAAGAAAGACTTATGAAATAATACAGAGTGGCCTGCGGGTGGCGCTGTCCAGGGAGAGTATAAATACTCGGGCACGGGCCCAGCTTGCGCAGGACATTCTTAACAGGAACTAGTGAAGGACACAACTAGACCTCCATGTTGTAAAACAGTTGATTAAAGCCTTGTTTAACGCTTGGACCAAGTGCCGAGTAGTTTTCTTACGTCACTCAGCTTAACAGTTTAGGTACTCTAACAGAGGGGAAACTGCAGGCACAGATCCGTGTCCCATCACTCCATTGGTGCACCATTCTAGAGAGCGACCCTCGAGTGAACCATCGGCCGGTCTAACAAAGAGTTAGTAAGTTTACACCGTTGTAATCTAATTGCCACTAACTGCATAAATTAGCACACTTGTCTGAAGCTAAAATAATTGTTTCCTGTTGCAACGTTAAGCAGCCTTATCAAGCTGAGGTTCAGGGGCTGATTTTAACTCAAGTGGAACACTGGTTTTACACCCCGCCCAATATTGCTCGCCATTCAATAGGGAGTAAAATCGGACGGGGTGCAAAGCCAGTGTGGCACCCAATCCCAGCAGCTTCCTGATGGGCGGGTTACATTAAAATTAACCCTCAGTCTTTCAGAAACATCTCAAAATACCTTGCATGCAATGGAGTACGTTGCAGTGCAGTGACTGTTGTTATGTGCAACAGTAACTTGCATTTATACAGCGCCTTTAATGTAGTAAAACATCCCAAGGCGCTGCACAGGAAAGTGATCAATCTAAAATTTGACACCGAGCCACGTAAGGAGATATTAGGAGAGGTTGCCGAAAGCTTGATCAAAGAGGTAGGTTTTAAGGATTGTCTTAACAGAGGAAAGAAAAGTAGAGTGGGGCGGAGAGGCTTAGGGAGGGAAATCTAGAGCTTAGGGCCTGGCCAGCTGAAGGCGAGGCGATTAAAATCAGGGATGTGCAAGAGGCCAGAATTGGAGGAGCGCAGAGATCTCGGAGGGTAGGTAAACTTCATTACTTGGCAACACTGTCATTAATCATTTTAACTTAGCACTGATATAAAATAACTGAAGCCGACAGAGAGATGCCTCTGAATATTAGCTTAATGATTGCAAGCAAACTGTGCATTCCCTTTCATTGACTCTTTTTCCATTGCAGCATTTGAAGATCGAGCTGTCACTGATGACAGTTTTGGGTCAATGGGGAACTGAATATTAGTTGAATTCTGGCAGTGCTAATCTCTTGCTCCAGTACCTCTCACTCTGGGTATAAAGCTGTTCTGAATTTGACAGCATCGTCAATGAAAAAGCAAGAACTGAACTGTCAGTGGAACATCTAACACAGCGAGCAACAGTTCTTCAGTTCAGACTTTCAGGAGCTAAAACTTTTTCACTGGCTGGTTTTGTAAAAAAAAATCCACTCCCTTTGTAATAATATGTACTTTCTTTGTGCTCTTTACAACAGTGACGGCACGTCGAAAGGGCTTCATTGGATGTAAAGCGCTTTGGGATGCCCCTAGAAAAAGAAAGCAAGTTCTTTAAGGGATGTTAGCACTAGGGAATTGAACACCTTCCCAGTTCAGGCAAACCTCGGAGTATCAATTCCGCTCAGCGCAAATATTTGCGCCGATCTGAAATGAGCGAGTGTTGCCATGGTAGTTTGGTGAGGATCCGTTTTGCTGCATCCTTGCTTGAATGCACACTGCGCATAAAATTTCCAGTAGGGCTTTCTGGCCAATATAAACTGCTCAATGTGGGACAGCATCATTTTAATAGTCTGACTGACGTTAGTTCCATTCAAATGAGGTCGGGCACAAAATCCCATTCTTTGCGATGGTGAAAGGACTGTGTGTAAGCCATTGTGTTACTCAGTCCCTTAATGATTCATTTTTTTTAACTGTCTCCTTATTCCCCTCTCCCGCCATTGTGAGTATTGGGATCCACACATTCACTTCTGATTATAAGAAATGAGCAAATGGATTAAAATCAGCTGGAAATTGTAGTGTATGTAACCTGTACCACCTTAAGAGGATACCTTAAGGTGATGGACTACTTTTTGATGGCTCCTGTACATTGTAGTACCGGTGGTGACCACACCGGTATATAAACCCTGCGGAGCAAAGTGTATCCCAGTTCAGCCCTGACCCTCACTCACTAAAGACCTGTTTAATTATTTCTGTAGTCTGTGTCCTGTTATTCAGCATAACTACATTTGAAAACACAGACTAAACAGAAATGTTGGTTGCCTGTTAGGATTGCTTCCTGTTCAGTGAAACACATGTAACTTCCTCTATTTAACATTTAATTACACCTGCAAGCCAGAATTCTGCCTTCATCTAGGTTTCTGTTAAGCACAGAGTTCTCCTTATTTTAACCAGTGTATAATTTTGCATTCCACGCCCACAACAGATTAATGGCCTCCATTCTCTATTTATAATTTTAAGGACTCGTCAGTCAGTATCTGCTACAGTCTAGTCAGCAAATGTCAGCACTGTGTACGCACCCCTAAAGTGTCCTAATGCTATAACTGTAAACCAGAATTTAAAGCATAGCTCATGGCTAGAATGGTGCAATAGCTTCCAGAGATTATCTGTCTAAATTGCTTTCCCTCTAATGCTTCCCACAGGCTCCTAATTGGCAAGTATAGCAGTCCCTGTAGATTTCAGTGTCACTCAGATCTGTGATTCAGAAACATGAAAAGCAAGTCAAATATTGGAATAGTTACAAACTTTTCTTCCGTCTAAAAGTGTCAGCTGTGGCTCAGTGGGCAGCACACTCGCCTCTGAGTCAGAAGGTTGTGGGTTCACAGTCCCACTCCAGAGACTTGAGCACAAAAATCTAGGCTGACACTCCCAGTGCAGTGCTGAGGGAGTGCTGCACTGTCGGAGGTGCCGTCTTTCGAATGAGACGTTAAACCGAGGCCCTGTCTGCACTCACAGGTGGACGTAAAAGATCCCACGGCACTATTTCGAAGAAGAGCAGGGGAGTTATCCCTGGTGTCCTGGGGCCAATATTTATCCCTCAACCCACCTCACTAAAACTGATTATCTGGTCATTATCATATTGCTGTATGTGGGAGCTTACTGTGCGCAGATTGGCTGCCACGTTTCCCACATTACAACAATAACTACACTGCAAAATGTATTTCACTCACTGTAAAGCGCTTTGAGATGTCTGGTGGTCATGAAAGGCGCTATAGAAATGCAAATCTTTCTTTGTAAAAGGCACAGCTGAAATGACCTGACTGAAAAAAAACCTCAGGATACGGCACTAACCGAGGGGCTAACAATGCAGCAAGCAATATAGCAGAAGCTAACTGGCAGGGTCATCTGTTGCAAGTCACTTTGAAGTATACACAAGCTGTCACACTTCACCTTAAACACTCAGAAAGCAATGTGCGGTTGTTGTTTTCATATCTTCACACCCTCCCTTTGGAGGATGGCGTGAAAGGATTCGCAGGCTGACTAAGTCTGTTAGACCACAATATGACCCCCTCCTTCTATGGCCGTAAACATCTTTATACCAGCCGATAAGGTGGTTCGTCCTACACAGCAGGAGGGTTTTATGGGCTCCCACAACCCATATGATGAAAAGAAAGACGTGCATTTCTATAACACCTTTCACGACTTCAGGACGTCCCAAAGTGTTTTACAGCCAATGAAGGACTTTTTTTGAAGTGTAGTCACTGCTGTAATGTAGGAAATGCGGCAGCCAATTGTGCACAGCAAGCTCCCACAAACCGCAATGTGATAATGAGCAGATCGCCTGTTTTTAATCGAGTTGGCTGAGGGATAAATATAGGTCAGGACACTGGGGATAACTCCCCTGCTTTTCTTCTAAATAGTCCACCTTAGAGGGCAGACGGGGCCTTGGTTTAACGCCTCATCCAAAAGACGGCACCTCCGACAGTGCAGCGCTCCCTCAGTACTGCCCCTCCGACAGTGCGGCGCTCCCTCAGTACTGCCCCTCCGACAGTGCAGCGCTCCCTCAGTACTGCCCCTCCGACAGTGCAGCGCTCCCTCAGTACTGCCCCTCCGACAGTGCGGCACTCCCTCAGTACTGCCCCTCCGACAGTGCAGCGCTCCCTCAGTACTGCCCCTCCAACAGTGCAGCGCTCCCTCAGTACTGCCCCTCCGACAGTGCAGTGCTCCCTCAGTACTGCCCCTCCAACAGTGCGGCGCTCCCTCAGTACTGCCCCTCCAACAGTGCAGTGCTCCCTCAGCACTGCCCCTCCGACAGCGCAGCGCTCCCTCAGTACTGCCCCTCCAACAGTGCAGTGCTCCCTCAGTACTGCCCCTCCAACAGTGCAGTGCTCCCTCAGTACTGCCCCTCTGACAGTGCGGCGCTCCCTCAGTACTGCCCCTCCGACAGTGCAGCGCTCCCTCAGTACTGCCCCTCCGACAGTGCAGCACTCCCTCAGTACTGCCCCTCTGACAGTGCGGCACTCCCTCAGTACTGCCCCTCCGACAGTGCAGCGCTCCCTCAGTACTGCCCCTCCGACAGTGCGGCGCTCCCTCAGTACTGCCCCTCCGACAGTGCGGCGCTCCCTCAGTAATGCCCCTCCGACAGTGTGGTGCTCCCTCAGTACTGCCCCTCCAACAGTGCGGCGCTCCCTCAGTACTGCCCTTCCGACAGTGCGGCGCTCCCTCAGTACTGCCCCTCCGACAGTGCGGCACTCCCTCAGTACTGCCCCTACGACAGTGCGGCACTCCCTCAGTACTGCCCCTCTGACAGTGCGGCACTCCCTCAGTACTGCCCCTCCGACAGTGCGGCACTCCCTCGGTACTGCCCCTCCGACAGTGCGGCACTCCCTCAGTACTGCCCCTCCGACAGTGCGGCGCTCCCTCAGTACTGCCCCTCCGACAGTGCGGCGCTCCCTCAGTAATGCCCCTCCGACAGTGTGGTGCTCCCTCAGTACTGCCCCTCCAACAGTGCGGCGCTCCCTCAGTACTGCCCTTCCGACAGTGCGGCGCTCCCTCAGTACTGCCCCTCCGACAGTGCGGCACTCCCTCAGTACTGCCCCTACGACAGTGCGGCACTCCCTCAGTACTGCCCCTCTGACAGTGCGGCACTCCCTCAGTACTGCCCCTCCGACAGTGCGGCACTCCCTCGGTACTGCCCCTCCGACAGTGCGGCACTCCCTCAGTACTGCCCCTCCGACAGTGCGGCGCTCCCTCAGTACTGCCCCTCCGACAGTGCGGCACTCCCTCAGTACTGCAGTGGGAGTGTCAGCCTAGATTTTTGTGCTCAAGTCTCTAGAGTGAAGCCACAACCTTGTGACTGAGAAGTGAGAGTGCTGCCCCATGAGCCACAGCTGACACAATACCGGGAGGAGAGTTGGCCACTGGATGTCAACCCAGAATTACAGAGCTCCGGTCTCCGCTGGCCAGGACTGTCTGGAGTGGGGTTCGAGCCCTGTACCTTCTGGCTCAGAGATGGGAATGTTATCACTGAGCCAAAGGTTCGTTTAGCGACATGTGGTAATTTGCTGTAATTCAAACACCAAAACATGAAAGAAAACCATTAAAAAAATGTATGGGACTGTCAACACTCTGGGGATAGTCACTTTTGGATTCCTGTTCATTTGAGACTATTACCGTGGAGCTGGTGCTGCAATGATTATTCAAGTAAAATTAATATTTCAAAAATCAAATGAATATTTATCAGCAGTTGGCTCAAGTTTAAATCCATAGCCCTTAGTGATCGTGTGCAAGGAGGAGATATGGTGCGGGAGGCGACGCACCAATGGAGATTTGGCGCGTGAAAAATGGCAATTACCCATGTGACCTTTTGGAATACAGTTATCATCCTAATACAGTTTATCTGGTTAACCCAGAGATTACATTGTTACCCCTTGTGGCGTTGCTGTTGGATTGTTACTGGAGACAAGTTAATACAATTGTTGATTGAAAGGCCACAATTAAATCATTAAAAAAAACATTCCTGGCCTCTAATCTGTCCCCTTAAGGGTTTGTTTTATAATCAGTATTAGAAAGGGTGGCCACTTACTGGTGGTACCCTATTCTTATGGTTTGATTGGAACCAGTAAGGTAAAGGATATATTAGTTACATATATTCCAGCCTAAGACTTAGCATTATAAGGGATTACTCCACCACAAGGAAAGACTCCTCTGCAATGATTAGGAAAGGATGAACAGGCTGGGTCTCTTTTCTCTTGAAAAAAGGATGAGGGGTGACCCAATAGAGGTCTTTAAAATTATGAAAGATTTTGATAGAGTGGATACAGAGAGAATGTTTCCACTTGTGGGGAAGAGCAGAACTAGAGGCCATCAATATAAGATAGTCACCGAGAAATCCAATAGGGAATTCAGAAGAAACGTCTTTACCCAGAGAGTGGTGAGAATGTGGAACTCGCTACAACAGGGAGTGGTTGAAGCGAATAGTATAGATGCATTTAAGGGGAGGCTGGACAAACATATGAGGGAGAAGGGAATAGAGGGTTATGCTGATAGAGTTAGATAAGGAAAGACAGGAGGAGGCTCGAGTGGAGCATAAACACCGGCATGGACGGGTACATGAATCACAAAAAGTTAGCATGCAGGTACAGCAAGTAATTCGGAAGGCAAATGGAGTGTTGGCCTTTATTGCAAAGGGAATGGAGTATAAAAGTAGGGAAGTCCTGTTACAACTGGCGTTGGTGAGACCACACCTGGAGTACTGCGTACAGTTTTGGTCTCCTGATTTAAGGAAGGATATACTTGCATTGGAGGCAGTTCAGAGAAGGTTCACGAGGTTGATTCCGGAGATGAAGGGCTTGTCTTATGAAGAAAGGTTGAGCAGGTTGGGCCTATACTCATTGGAGTTTAGAAGAATGAGAGGGGATCTTATTGAAACATATAAGATTCTGAAGGGGCTTGACAAGGTAGACGCAAAGAGGAATTTTCCCCTCGTGGGGGAATCTAGAACTAGGGGGTATAATTTCAGAATAAGGGGCCACCCTTTTAAATCGGAAACGAGGAGGAATTTCTTCTCTCAGAGGGTCGTGAATCTTTGGAATTCTCTTCCCCAGAGAGCTGTGGAGGCTGGGTCATTGAATATATTTAAGGTGGAGATAGATTTTTGAAAGGTAAGGGAGTCAAGGGTTATGGGGAGCGGGCAGGGAAGTGGAATTGAGGCAAAGATCAGATCAGCCATGGTCTTATTGAATGGCGGAGCAGGCTCGAGGGGCCGAATGACCGACTCCTGCTCCTACGTCTTATGTTCTTATGTCTTAGGACTGGTTGGGCCGCATGGCCTGCTTCTGTGCCATAAATCCTATGTAATCCTATGTACAGTAAACTCTTGTTTAAATGGCACCTAACCAACTGGAATTCTTTAATAACCGGCAAAATAGATAACTGGTAATCTTGCCGAATCCATCCATTTTTCGTTTTTCCAAGTCCGAGTTTCCCGCGGTGGCTGAGCTAGTCACTGGTTTTAATTTTTTTTGTGTTAAAAATTGCCTACCTCTCTGTTATCCGGAATTTTTAATCAACTGGCACCATCCGGTCCCGTCGGTGCCGGATACGAAAGTGTTTACTGTAATTAGATTATTTCCAAATTTGCCCAGCACAAAATAAATACATACACAGTTGTATTCTAATAGCCAGAGCACTGGCTTGCCAAGGAACAGAAAGTGGTGAGACGAGGAGTTGCCTGAACCCCGCAGAGACAATTTGCGCATTTGAACATTTATTTAGCAATTCAATCCACACAGAAACCAACAGAAAACAGAGCAACATGTTTTACGAGAATAACGATTCCTAATATATGCTGCTGTCATCAGTGAACTGAGCACTGAAAACCAGGTAATTGGAGGGGGGGAAACAATGATTCAATTTGAATTTCTAATTGATGCTTATCCTTACTTCAGGAAATCTATACAATAGATGGGCTTCCTGCATTGGAACTCCATACAATCAGATTGAGGAAGCAGTGGTTTGATTCAGTAGAACACCATACAATATAAATGAATATGATTTTAGAAGAATGAGAGGGGATCTCATTGAAACGTATAAAATTCTGACAGGGCTAGACAGACTGGATGCAGGGAGGATGTTTCCCCTGGCTGGGGGGGTCCAGAGCCAGGGGTCACAGTCTCAGGATACGGGGTAGGACATTTGGGACTGAGATGAGGAGAAATTTCTTCACTCAGAGGGTGGTTAACCTGTGGAATTCTCTACCCCAGAGGGCTGTGGAGGCCAAGTCACTGAATATATTTAAGAAGGAGATAGATAGATTTCTAGACACAAAGGGCATCAAGGGGTATGGGGAGAGAGCAGGAATATGGTATTAAGATAAGAGGATCAGCCGCGATCATATTGAATGGCGGAGCAGGCTCGAAGGGCCGAATGGCCTACTCCTGCTCCCATGTTTCTATGTTTTTAATAGGAAGCGATTGGGTCCACTGGAATACTATGGAATGGGAGTGAGCCAGCACACAACAGTCATTTGACACGGTATCCATTTATCTCAATTCACTTGCAGCAGGTTGTAATGAGAAGCTTAGTATGATCATCAATCCTTCTCGGTAACTGCTGAAAAATTGGAAATAAGGTTAAATGCATAATGTCACTTGTTGCAGTGGTTGCAACTCTGCGAGTCCATTTTCTTGAAGCCATAGTTTTATTGGGAAAGTCAGAGGATTCTGTGCTCGTGTGAAGTGCCTTGGCACATTTTACCACGTTAAAGGCACTATCTGAATGCAAGTTGTTGTTGCTGTGTTGCCAAACTCATGACATCTCTAACATCATGTTCTGAGCTGGAATAACATTTCATTACTCAGCGAGAGGAGCTTCAAACCTGTTTCCATCTGTTTGAAAACATTCATCAGGTGCTTGAGAGAGATCATTCATGGACCTTAAGATCATCAAATGAATCTGTTAGGAAGCAAATTTCTGCTGTTTAAAATGTATGAAAACTGGAAAATATCACGATGTGAGGTGTAGGGTTTCTGAGTCTCCAGGATTGCCCCGGAGCCTCCAGGACTTGAAGATTAATCTCCAGGACTCTGCTGGGAGCAAACCTCGGGAGGAAAATCATTGGGGATTTAGACAAAATACATTTTCTTTCAACAGTTATAACAATGTTGGAGTTGGGAAAGAAAAGGTTCCTTGACTGACGGTCAAGAATCATCCAATCAGGTAATGGAAGAGTCTGTTCACTTGCCAATTGGCCGGGGGGGGGAAGGCGTTGCACCGCGAGAATGGACATGTTGGGTGACCAATGCTTGGCGGGGGGTGGGTGCGAGGCTGTTGGATGGAGGAGGTCATGTCATGAAACTGCCAGGAATACATCCAGCCAGAGTTGGCAACCCTATGTGGGTTTTTTTTAAAGATTTTATACAAAAGGCTTTTATTTGTGATTAAACTGAAATGTACTGCGAGACAAGGCACCTGTTTCAGAGATCATCTGTTCAGTTTTAAGACCTGGGTTTGAAATCTGCTGACGGGGTGAGAGTCTCCTCTCTCCGTCAGCATAAAGGCCCGACTGGAAAAGTGACATTCTCCGGTTTCTCTCCTCCTTTTGTTTCTTGTATCTCTGTTTCGAGCTGCCTGACCTGCTCCCTAATGCACGTCACCCAAACTTTCTACCTCCCAAACGTTAGCGGGGTAGATTTTGACTTTGCTGCCAATTTTGCTGTCACCTGTTTTACACTATGGCACAAAGTCAAAATCTACCCTATTTAATGAAAATAACATATACTGATAAACTTTAGATATGAAAACATAAGCAGAGATTGAGAAAAGGGCCATTTGGTGCACCAAGCCTGGTTGTTGACCGAGCCAAGTTACTAAAAGCTTTGACCAAGGTAGGTGCTGAGGAGGGTCTTAAATGAGGAGAGGGAGGTAGAGAGGTTCAGGGAGGGAATTCCAGAGCTTAGGGCCCAGGCAGCTGAAGGCAGGGCTGCCAATGGTGGGGCAAAGGAAGTCGGTGATGCTCAAGAGCCCAGAATTGGAAGAGCGCAGAGTACTCATTGGAATTTAGAAGAATGAGAGGTGATCTTATTGAAACATATAAGATACTGAGGGGGCTCGACAAGGTAGATGCAGCGAGGATGTTTCCCCTCGTGGGGAAATCTAGAACTCGGGGGCACAGATTCAGAATAAAGGGTCGCCCTTTTAGAACTGAGATGAGGAGAAATTTCTTCTCTCAGAGGGTCGTAAATCTGTGGAATTCTCTGCCCCAGAGAGCCGTGGAGGCTGGGTCATTAAATACATTTAAGGTGGAGATAGACAGATTTTTGCAAGATAAGGGAGTGAAGGGTTATGGGGAGCAGGCGGGGAAGTGGCTTTGAGCCCAAGATCAGCCATGATCTTATTGAATGGCGGAGCAGGCTCGAGGGGCTAAGTGGCCTACTCCTGCTCCTATTTCTTACGTTCTTATGTAAGGCTGGAGGAGGTTACAAAGATAGCACCCGCTCCTCCTTTTTATAGAGTCTAGGATGTCCACGAGGGAAGCACCAAGACTTCAGTACAGGTCTTAACTTTGTAAGGAATTGAAGCATTCCGCTAAAATTTCTTGGTTAAAATAAATGGGTCGATGGCTTTGTTACAACGATGAACAGTGGAGTGAGTGCACTGACCAATTAGTTACAAACACAGAGAGGGAGTTTAGGCCGAGTGTACTAGGCTTTATACAGGACAAGGAAGAGCTTATCAGTATTCAGCCACAAATATAATTCCATGTTTATAGGAATATAATTGCATTGAGGAAGCCCCACTCCAGGACCGCACCACAACTCAAGAAGCCCTTCATTATTTATCCGTATTACAAAAACTCAAGGCAACAGATTAACTCCAGTTGATAGTGAACAAACAGGGCATTACTTTTCCAAGCCTCTGTCTAGCCCTGTCAGAATTTTATACGTTTCAATGAGATCCCCTCTCATTCTTCTAAACTCTAGTGAATACAGGCCTAGTCGACCCAATCTCTCCTCATACGACAGTCCTGCCATCCCAGGAATCAGTCTGGTGAACCTTCGCTGCACCCCCTCTATGGCAAGTATATCCTTTCTTAGGTAAGGAGACCAAAACTGCCCACCATCTCCAAGTTAGCTGCTCTGGGCTGGGTCAACAGTGGAGCTGTTACAATTGACCTCTGCCCCTGGACTAGAAAAAAAACCCACACAGCTTACCCCATTCCTGAACATTATCCAGTCAATGTCAGGATCAGGGATGGGCAGGGCTTGGACGCAAAAAACATTGACCGAGCCAAGTGACTAAAAGCTTGGTCAAAGAGGTAGGTGTTGAGGAGGGTCTTAAATGAGGAGCGAGAGGTAGACAGTTGGAGAAGTTTAGGGAGGGAATTCCAGAGCTTAGGGCCCAGGCAGGTGAAGGCACAGCCACCAATGTTGGGGCCAAGGAAGCCCGAGATGCACAAGAGACCAGAATTGGGGCTAATCGGCATTCTTTCCCTCACCCACAAGGGAATAGTCTGACAGCCTTCATAGCTTCATGAAGAATATGAGGCCCTGCAGAGATAATTCCATAAAATTGTACCCCAGTATGAGTCGGCAATTTCTAGAGAAGCCTGGACCAAAAATAAGCAAATAAAAGCTATCATAGAAACATAGAAAAATAGGAGCAGGGGTAGGCCATTCAGCCCTTCGAGCCTGCTCCGCCATTCAATATGGCTGATCCTCTATCTCAATTTCATATTCCCGCTCTCTGCCCATACCCCTTGATGCATTTTGTGTCTAGAAATCTATCTATCTCCTTCTTAAATATATTCAGTGACTTGGCCTCCACAGCCTTCTGTGGTAGAGAATTCCACAGGTTCACCACCCTCTGAGTGAAGAAATTTCTCCTCATCTCAGTCATAAATGTCCTACCCCATATCCTGAGACTGTGACCCCTCGTTCTCGATCCCCCCAGCCAGGGGACACACCCTCCCTGCATCCAGCCTGTCTAGCCCTGTCAGAATTTTATACGTTTCAATGAGATCCCTTCTCATTCTTCTAAACTCGAGTGAATACAGGCCTAGTCGACCCAATCTCTCCTCATACGACAGTCCTGCCATCCCAGGAATCAGTCTGGTGAACCTTCGCTGCACTCCCTCTATGGCAAGTATATCCTTTCTTAGGTAAGGAGACCAAAACTGCACACCATACTCCAGTATCAATATTCCATACACTACAGTAAATTAAATCCACAACACATGGATTCTCACAGTAATGCACACAGACTGAGTGGCAATGATCCTGTTATAACAGCCTGATCATATTCTTTTGACAATCGCAGGAGCAATATTCCCTGAGCATTACTTTAAATCTTCTTATATTCTCAATAATCTTTAAAGTTTATGGAATCTGTCAAAGCTACAATATTGAGACCGATGAGTTAATGCAATATGTATGCTGTGTATAAAGTGATAGAAGGATTTAAAGGTCAAAGTGGTATTTCAACATGCCCCTTTCCCTGGGATTGTATGCATCGACAATTAATCAGTTTTATTAAACAAAACACTTGGTGCTCTCCCCGTCACACTGCATGTAAATCACGCTGTGCACAGTACAAGACATGGCAAAGCAGGCTACACTCACATAACCTTAGTGCCAGTCTGTTGCAAACAGGCCTTTTCTGACGAGAGGTCATCGACCTGAAACGTTAACTCTGTTTCTCTCTCCACAGATGCTGCCTGACCTGCTGAGTGTTTCCAGCATTTTCTGTTTCTATTTCAGGCCTTTTTATAAAGTAGGTAGTATTTAGTATCACTGTCGAGTAGGGGCCCCTGAACCAAACCTTTGCACAGGGCTCTTCACAAGGCAAATGCTGTCCCTGACTACTGCATTCCCTATTCATTTTATTGACAGTACCCACCCACCAACTCTGTAAAGCCATGCGAATTCTGTTAGTAGATACTTCCTGATGTAAAATAACTATATATCTAAAGTGTCAGCTGTGGCTCAGTGGGCAGCACCTTTGCCTCTGATTCAGAAGGTTGTGGGTTCAAGTCCCACTCCAGCGACTTGAGCACATAATCCAGGCTGATACTTCATCGCAGCATTGAGGGAGAGCTGCATTATCAGAGGCGCCGTCTTTCGGATGAGTTCTTAAACCGAGGCCCCAACTACCTTCTCGAATGGATGTGAAAGATGCCATGGCACTATTTGAAAAAGAGCTGGTGAATTCTCCAAGTCAATATTTATCCCTCAACCAATACCTAGAAAACTGATGATCTGCTCACTTATCTAATTACTGTTTGTGGGATCTTGCTGTGCGCAAATTGACTACTGCATTTCCTACATTATAAATGTGACTACACTTCAAAAGCGCTTTTATTATTATTAGTTATTTGGATATGGGCATCGCTGGCAAGGCCAGCATTTATTGCCCATCCCTAGTTGCCCTTGAGAAGGTGGTGGTGAACCGCCTTCTTGAACCGCTGCAGTCCGTGTGGTGAAGGCACTCCCACAGTGCTGTTAGGGAGGGAGTTCCAGGATTTTGACCCAGCAACGATGAAGGAACGGCCCGATATATTTCCAAGTCAGGATGGTGTGTGTGACTTGGAGGGGAACTTGGGGGTGGTGATGTGCCCATGCGCCTGCTGCCCTTGTCCTTCTAGGTGGAAGAAGTTGCGGGTTTGGGAGGTGCTGCCGAAGAAGCCTTGGCGAGTTGCTGCAGTGCATCTTGTAGATGGTAGACTCTGCAGCCACTTCATTGGCTAGAAAGTGCTTTGAGGTTGTGAAAGGCGCTATATAAATGCAAGTTCTTTCTTTAAATGTAAAGGTTTATGAATATGGTTTCATTTCCTCTCCCTTTGTCCCAGATTGCTTCAACTGCAATGAAACTGTGGCACCACCTGCAAATGAACATAGCCATTAACCTGAACTTCCTCTGCTTCTGCTATATGAACAGAGCTCAGGTTAAAATACAGTTAACAGCTCACTGAATGATGTCTGTCATAGCTCTACTGATGGTTATTGTGTGAAATGTTATCTATCAGATCTGCTGAGTGTCTCAGCAGGGCTGCAACCTATTGCTCCATGGACTGTTTCCGACGCATGCCGTGACAGGAGTTCTTGGGCTCTGATCCCAGATGACAATCAGGCCTTTCCTGTACACAGCAGCCTGTGTCTACACACTTTATCTGTGGTGTTAAATTTGACCCTGAAATGAGCTTCCGACCACATATCCAGGCCATAACTAAGACCGCCTATTTCCACCTCTGTAACATCGCCCGTCTCCGCCCCTGCCTCACAGCTCATCCGCTGCTGAACCCCTCATCCATGCCTTTGTTACCTCTAGACTAGACTATTCCAACGCACTCCTGGCCGGCCTCCCACGTTCCACCCTACGCAAGCTAGAGGTGATCCAAAACTCAGCTGCCTGTGTCCTAACTCGCACCAAGTTCCGTTCACCCATCACCCCCTGTGCTCGCTGACCTACATTGGCTCCCGGTTAAGTAACACCTTGATTTTAAAATTCTCATCCTTGTTTTCAAATCCCTCCATGGCCTCGCCGCACCCCCCCCGCCCCCCCCCCGTGTCTCTGTAATCCCCTCCAGCCCCACAACCCCCCGAGATCTCTGTGCTCCTCTAATTCTGGCTTCTTGCACATCCCCGATTTTAATCGCTCCACCATTGGCGGCCGTGCCTTCAGCTGCCTGGGCCCTAAGCTCTGGAATTCCCTCCCTAAACCTCTCCGCCTCTCTCTCCTCCTTTAAGATGCTCCATAAAACCGACCTCTTTGGTCAAGCTTTTGGTCGCCTGTCCTAATATCTCCTTATGTGGCTGGGTGTCAAATTTTGTTTTATAACACTGCTGTGAAGCGCCCTGGGTCATTTAACCATGTTAAAGGCGCTGTATAAATACAAGTTGTTGTTGTGTTGTAATCCTTGCTCTGTCAAAATGCAGCAAGGAAGGAGAGCTACCACACCAGACGTGCCCAACTCTCTTTTGTTACCTACATCGAGTGAGTGGCCCGGGAGAGAGCAGAGACTCTACATGTGTCAGCCTGGCTTTGCAGGCAGCTGTCTTGCCTCTGAGTCAGAAGGTTGTGAGTTGAGTGCATAAATCGAGGCTGGCACTGCAGTCCAGTCCAAAGGGAGTGCTGTGCTGTCCTGTCAAACTCTTCAAAATTGAGCAAAAAAAAAACCAGCAACCTAAAACAGTCGCAGCTTTTCTAATCCATATCCAACTTTGACATTTTTTCCTTAAAGAAAGAACTTGCATTTCTATAGCACCTTTCACAACCTCAGCACTTTGACGTCCCAAAGCGCTTTACAGCCAATGAAGTACTTTTTGAAGTGGAGTCACTGTTGTAATGTGGGAAAAGTGGCAGCCAATTTGCGCACAGCAAGCTCCCACAAACAGCAATGTGATAATGACCACATCATCAGTTTTAGTGATAAGCGCCTCGGGACGTTTTACTATGTTAAAGCCGCCATGTAAATGCAAGTAGTTGTTGTTGTTGATGTTGGCTGAGAGATAACTATTGGCCAGGAGACCGTCCTTCAAAATAGTGCCGTGGGATCCTTTACGTCCACCTTAGAGGCAGACGGGGACTCGGTTTACAGGACAAGAAAAGAAAGTCTTGTATTTATATGATGCCTTTCACGACCTCAGGATGTCACAAAACACTTTACAGTCAGTGAAGTATTTTTTGAAGTGAAGTCACTGTTGCAAGTTGCGCACAGCAAGCTCCCACAAACAACAATGTGATAATGACCAAATAATCTGTTTTTAATTATGTTGGTTGAGGGATAAATATTGGCCAGGATACAGGGAAGAACCCCCCTGCTCGTCTTCAAAAAGTGCCATGGGACCTTTTACATCCATTTGAGAGGGCAGATGGGGCCTCGGTTTAACGTCTCATCCAAAAGGCGGCACCTCCGACAGTGCAGCACTCCCTCAGTACTGCACTGGGGTGTCAGCCTGGATTTTGTACTCAAGTCTCTGGAGTGGGACTATGAATCCCCAACCTTCTGACTTAGAGGTGAGAGTGCTACCCACTGAGCCACAGCTGACACCTTAAAGGACAGGAATCCCTGTAGAGGTGGGATTGATATTTCAAAATACTTCTTATGCAAAAACTAAGGGGTCGATTTTCAGTGTGCCGTGAGGCGGGCTTTTAGGCGTGCGGGGGGCTAAAATCCCGAATTCGGGGGTCCCGACACCATCCCGCCCAAAACCCGCCTCCATGTAAGTTTCAAAGGAGGCGGGTACCCGCCCCGCACTGGGACCCGCCGACCCGTGGCGGGAAGGGATTAGTGCCAATTAACTGCCTGTTAACAGGTAGTTTTCAGCCTAATCCCTATTTTGGAGGTTGCCGTGTGGGATTCCCGACAGCTCCAAACCACGCCAGGTTAGAGCAGGCGGGCCGTCGGGTTGAAGGACTTGGAAGGGTCGACATGTCGGTGTTCAGGTGAGTGATGGGTGCATGAGTGCAAAGGTAAGTGTGTTTGGTGTGTCTAAAGTGTGTAAAGATGTTTAAATTACCTGTACTTACCTTTACAGCCTTCCTTCCTCCAGGTATCGGGAGTCCATCATTCAGCCGGCACAGAAAGCAGAATGGCCGCGATCTGTCAAAAGTGACAGCCTTCAGCTTTCAGTGCCGGCGAGATTTCTAACTGAGTCTGCGTAGAAGGACTCAGGTTAGAAGTAAGACTGTCAGTGTTTGACAGCTTCAAACAGCTGTGAAACACTGATATTTCATCTGTCAACACGTCTTGACAGATGAAATTTCAGTCTGTGACGTCACCTGTTGCCGGGTGGCCCTTAATTGGCCTGCTGAGCCCGCTGGGTGGGCTCAACAAGGTCAATCAAGTGAAAATCGCGTGGATAGGCCGCATCTCGATGGAGGCGGGACTACAACCCGAAAGTTGTAGTCCCGCCTCCTTCCCGACTTCTGAATGAAAATCCAGCCCCAAATATTTCAAGAATGTTGTCAGGAGGCTTGAATAAAGCTGCATTGCCCTGTGCTTGGATGTTGCAAATCCCAGATTTTATAAGGTAAAAGTAATAAAATTACCATATAAACACGTAACATGTACATGTCCATATGATGGGATCACCCTACTTCATTTCACAGTTACATAGGGCCTGAATTTGCGGTCGGAAGTTTCTCATGGGTGATTGCCTCCGAACCTCAATGAAAGTATGAACCTAACTGATGGTCCCGGAGGTTCGGACACTTTACGTACGGAATTCCCATAAGCATGAATAGGAATCCACTAAAAACACAATTACACACCAGTTAAATAACAATATATCATTACATGTTCAAAATTAATTCAAATACAATTAAATTAAACATTTAAAACAAAAATTTGATTTTTAAAACAATATATTTAGACGTTTTAGAGGGACTAAAAATAACCGAAAATAATTTAAAAGGTTTTTTTATGTTTGAATAATTAAAAATGTTTTAGCTTAATATTTATTTAAACTCTTAGGCTGGTAAAAGGCCCTACGCTTGTTTTACTGGGCATAAGAGTTTCACAGGCAGTCGCTGGGCAGTAGTTGGGCAAATAGCCGTGGAGGTGGTGGTGTTCCCATACGCCTGCTGCCCTTGTCCGTCTAGGTGGAAGAGGTCGCGGGTTTGGGAGGTGCTGCCGAAGAAGCCTTGGCGAGTTGCTGCAGTGCATCTTGTAGATGGTACACACTGCCGCCACGGTGTGCCGGTGGTGGAGGGAGTGAATGTTTAAGGTGGTGGATGGGGTGCCAATCAGGCGGGCTGCTTTGTCCTGGATGGTGTCGAGCTGCTCGAGTGTTGTTGGAGCTGCACTCATCCAGGCAAGTGGAGAGTATTCCATCACACTCCTTACTTTTGCCTTGTAGATGGGGGAAAGGTTTTGGGGAGTCAGGAGTGAGACATTCGCCACAGAATACCCAGCCTCTGACCTGCTCTTGTAGCCACAGTATTTATGTGGCTGGTCCAGTTAAGTTTCTGGTCAATGGTGACCCCCAGGATGTTGATGGTGGGGGATTCGGCGATGGTAATGCCATTGAATGTCAAGGGGCGGTGGTTAGACTCTCGCTTGTTGGAGATAGTCATTGCCAGGCACTTGTGTGGTGCGAGTATTACTTGCCACTTATCAGCCCAAGCCTGAATATCATCCAGGTCTTGTTGCATGCGGGCACGGACTGCTTCATTTTCTGAGGAGTTGTGAATGGCGCTGAACACTGCAATCATCAGCGAACATCCCTATTTCTGACCTTATGTTGGAGGGAAGGTCATTGATGAAGCAGCTGAAGGTACTATATCAATACAAATATTACCATCACAATGAAAATGACCCATGGCTCTTTTCTTAATAATAAAGAGTCCTCCCCCCCCCCATACTGTTTCACAAAGGTAGTCGCCCTTTAACTAGAAGTCAGCATTTAATTTCGGAAAACAACTCGACATGGCTAATCAATGGGCCATTGCCATTTCAAAGAGCCGGCACAGACACGACAAGCTGAATAGCCTCCTTTTGTACTGTAAGCTTCTATGATTCTAACATTTTCCTCCACGTTAATCTGAAGTTTTCATGCTGCAGATTCGTAGATGTTCTTGATTAATAATATCTCCCATATTTGGTATTATGGCCTAGAAATTGAGGTTGCGCTGCGCCGGGGCTTAACGCCGGAAATTTAGCGCCGGTGCTAAGTCGCGCTGTGCGCGCCAAAAATTCAGTAGCGCCGCGCCCAAACGGCTGCCGGTGCTACTGAAGGCTGTTTGCGCCTGAAAACTGGCGCTTCGCGCCGTATTGCGGCGCTATTCCGGCGCTGCGGCGCCCGATGCGGTGCGGCAGGCTCGGGAAGTGCAGGCCTCCTCCTTCAGTTAAGGAGGAGCTGCCTGCACCCGCCCGCTGGCCGGTAAAATCTTCACAAAAATGAGCCCGGCACCTCGGGGAAGTGCCGGGCTCGCAGCCGAGAAGCATCTGTTCCGCGGGGGGGGGTGGGGGAGTCCGGGAAGGGAGGAGCGGGCAGGCGGCCGGCGGGAAAGCGGCCGGCCGCCGCTCCACCTTTATGCGCCGGCGCAAAGTCGTGCAAGACTCTGTTGCCAGAGTCTTAGTTGCGGCTGCCACGGGCGAGGCGGCCGCAACTGAATTTCGGCGCTGGGGCCCGTCACCACGGCAACCGGGACGCTGCGCACACCGACGACGTCATCGGTGCCGGCGCAGCGCTACCGGTGTAACGCCGATGTTGGGCCCTAGTCAATTTCAAAACCGGCTGTAAGTCCAGCGCAATGCCCTCTAGCGCCGCAAAATGGGCGCTAAGCCCACTCAATTTCTAGGCCTATGTGTCTTATTTTCAGCACGACAATATTCCATTATCTAGTTGGAAATCCTTGCAATTTATCGAATCAATTTGGACATCTTGTTATTCTTCCTTACCCTAATCAATCAATTTTCATTCCATTCAGCATCATTAAACTCCATATTGAAGTGGTGCTTATTGATTGAGGGAACAATTACCGTGTGTGGTTTGTGCGCGTGTGTGTGTAATTTGGTTAAACAGATTTGTTCTGTGTTGCTGTTCCAATTACTCTTTCATGCCATTATAAATATTTGCTGTTACTCAATCAAGGATTTTCCATATTCTGGACGCTGGCTCCTGTTGTAATTTAATTAAAAATACCCAAAGCATGCTTTAAAAAATCAAGACAAAAAAACCCAACATGACTCATTATCATCAGAAAGAGCAGCTGTGGCATTGCCTTGTCTGGCTCTTGATTGAGTTCTGGGTTTGACTATAAACTAATTTGCCCTGTTGCGTTGCTATTTTTCGTGCACCAACATTGCTATCATTTTAACAGTATGCATCTTATATTTGGAAGACAACTTTGTTTGTGAGAAGCCAGAGGCTCTTGTTCCACTGAGCTTGGCTGTGAGACGATTATTTAATTAAACTCGCCTTGTTGAGTAATCAGTCTTGTACCCCAGTCTGACAAATTGGAGAGCATGGGCATTCTTCAAGGGACATGGCCAGTTTCTTCTTAGAATCCGTGATACGGTAGAAGGCCAACTCGTTATTATCCTTCTTGGGGAGGAGGTAAACACAATTTGTCTTCAACAAGACATGCCTAGCAATGGGAGATTGGAACCAAGTCAATTCTTACGAGCAGGCTATGATAGCTGAGCCAGGCATGCCTGAAGTACGTCACTTGCTGTTGATGATTGGTCACCTCCCCAGCCTTACTCATTGATGGGACCAAGACGAGAGTGGACTGTGGCATTTTCTGTTACTACGGACAAGGAACCTTCTCATTAAACCCTAGATAACTCCAAGCAGTGGGAAGCCTGCCAGTGTTCTGTGCTGGTAAATGGCATGCTTTTCCAGCAGTATAGAATCATAGAAATTTACGGCACAGAAGGAGGCCATTCGGCCCATCGTGTCTGTGCCGGCTGAAAAACGGCTCTCCAGCCTAATCCCACTTTCCAGCTCTTGGTCCGTAGCCTTGCAGGTTACGGCTCTTCAAGTGCACATCCAAGTACTTTTTAAATGTGATGAGGGTTTCTGCCTCTACCACCCTTTCAGGCAGTGAGTTCCAGACCCCC
Organism: Somniosus microcephalus; assembly: GCF_052327205.1. NCBI lineage: Eukaryota > Metazoa > Chordata > Chondrichthyes > Squaliformes > Somniosidae > Somniosus > Somniosus microcephalus. Next base: position 9,699,292 of record NC_141012.1, read on the forward strand.
ACCACCCTCTGGGTGAAAAAAGTTCTCCTCAACTCCCCTCTAATCCTTCTACCAATTACTTTAAATCTATGCCCCCTGGTTATTGACCTCTCTGCTAAAGAAAATAGGTCCTTCCTATCCACTCTATCTCAGTCCCTCATAATTTTATCCACCTCAATTAAGACTCCCCTCAGCCTCCTCTGTTCCAAAGAAAACAGCCCCAGCCTATCCAATCTTTCCTCATAGTTAAAATTCTCCAGTGCTGGCAGTTTCCCTACACATATTTAGCAGTCTATCAGCCTCAACACTTGCTAACCTGTTCTTAAGTTCTCTTGGGTCAGGGAATGAGGTCTGTCCTTATGGGGTCTGTCCTTACTCCAAATCAGGGAGATGGAAATTGAACTTATGTGCATTTCTCAGAAGTTTGATGTGGAGATTCTGAAGTATGGTGCTGGGTATTGTGCATGTCTGACACCCAACTGGCCAAAAATAAAATTAAATAGTGGATTATACAGGGTGCAGACTATACAGGGTGCAGACTATACAGGGTGCAGACTATACAGGGTGCGGATTAGACAGGGTGCGGATTAGACAGGGTGCGGATTAGACAGGGTGCGGACTATACAGGGTGCGGGCTATACAGGGTGCGGGCTATACAGGGTGCGGACTATACAGAGTGCGGGCTATACAGGGTGCGGATTATACAGGGTGCGGATTATACAGGGTGTGTGGAAGGAAGCTGCTTAATGAATGGAATTACCCTTTCTTGCTCTGTCCTTTCTTATGTTCTTATGATTGTATTTGCCAGAAAAGATTTAAAAATGATGACCAGCTGAATACTAGCCAAATATTTTATTAAAACAAGTTAGCCCGTCAAAACACAGGCATATAAATAATAAATGGGTCATAAGAGGAGGGGTGGGGCTGATTAGGGACCAAAAAGGAGACCTACACATGGAGGCAGAGGGCAATAGTACTTTGCATCTGTCTTCGCCAAGGAAGAAGATGCTGCCAAAGTCATAGTGAAAGAGGAGGTAGTGGAGATACTGGATGAGATAAAAATTGATGAAGAGGAGGTACTAGAAAGGCTGCCTGAACTTAAAGTTAATAAGTCACCAGGACTGGATGGGTTGCATCCTAGGATGCGGAGGGAGATTAAGGAGGAAATCGCGGAGGTACTGGCCATAATCTTCCAATCCTCCTTAGATACAAGGATGGTGCCAGAGGACTAGGGAATTGCAAAGTTCAAAAAAGGGTGTAAGGATAAACCCAGCAACTAAAGGCCAGTCAGTTTAACCTCGTTAGTGAGGAAGCTTTTAGAAATGATAATCAGCGACAAAGTTAACAGTCACTTGGACAAGTGTGGATTAATTAAGGAAAGCCAGCACGGATTTGTTAAAGGCAAATCGTGTTTAGCTAACTTGATCAAGTTTTTTGATGAAGTAACAGAGAGGGTTGATGAAGGCAATGTGGTTGACGTGGTGTATATGGATTTCCAAAAGGCATTTGATAAAGTACTACATAATAGGTTTGCCAGCAAGGTTGAAGCACATGGAATAAAAGGGACAGTGGCAGCATGGATATGAAATTGGCTAAGTGACAGGAAACAGAGAGTAGTGGTGAACAGTTGTTTTTCGGACTGGAGGAAGGTATACAGTGGTGTTCCCCAGGGGTCGGTACTAGGACCACTGCTTTTCTTAATGTATATTAATGACTTGGGTGTGGGTGTACAGAGCACAATTTCAAAATTTGCAGATGACACATAACATGGAAGTATAGTGAACAGTGAGGAGGATAGTGATAGACTTCAAGAGGACATAGACAGGCTGGTGGAATGGGCGGACATGTGGCGGATGAAATTTAATGCAGAAAAGTGTGAAGTGATACGTTTTGGTAGAAAGAATAAAGAGAGTAAATATAAACTAAAGAGTACAACCCTAAAGGATGAACAGAGAAACCTGGGGGTATATGTGCACAAATCATTGAAGGTGGCAGGGCAGGTTGAGAAAGCGGTTAAAAAAGCATACGAGATCCTGGGCTTCATAAATAGAGGTATAGGGTACAAAAGCAAGGAAGTTATAATGAACCTGTATAAAATACTGGTTTGGCCTCAACTGGGGTATTGTGTCCAATTCTGGGCACCGCACTTTAGGAAGGATGTGAAGGTCTTAGAGAGGGTGTAGAAAAGATTTACGAGAATGATTCCAGGGATGAGGGACTTCAGTTACGTGGATAGACTGGAGAAGCTGGGATTGTTCTCCTTAGAGCAGAGAAGATTGAGAGGAGATTTGATAGCGGTATTCAAAATCATGTTGGGTCTAGACGGAGTAGATAGAGAGAAACTGTTCCCATTGGCGAAAGGGTTGAGAACCAGAGGACACAGATTTAAGGTGATTGGCAGAAGAACCAACGGTGACATGAGGAAAAACTTTTGGATTTATTCGTGACTATCTTAGATTTATGGCCCCTAGTTCTGGTCTCGCCCACAAGCGGAAACATCTTCTCTACGTCTACCCTATCAAACTCTTTCATAATTTTAAAGTCCTCTATGGGCCATAGTGCAAAATATAAATGTCCAGCTTATTTTTGTAGATCCGAAATCGCTTAAGGCCCCTTTGTTCAATCTGGGCCATTTATCAACTGAATCAATTGTGATTGGCTCGTGTGGTCCCAGACCTCTCTGAAGGTTGCTGTCTCTGAGCTGGCTATCAGGATTCAGCTCCGATTTTAATGTCATAGGAACTGGATGAAGGTATGGTTGCTAAATTTGCTGATGACACAAAGATAGGTAGGAAAGTAAATTGTGAAGAGGACATAAGGAGGCTACAAAGGGATATAGATAAGTTAAGTGAGTGGGCAAAGGTCTGGCAAATGGAGTATAATGTGGGAAAATGTGAAGTTGTCCATTTTGGCAGGAAGAATAAAAAAGAAGCATATTATCTAAATGGTGAGAGGTTGCAGAGCTCTGAGATGCAGAGGGATCTGGGTGTCCTAGTGCATGAATCACAAAAGGTTACTATGCAGGTACAGCAAGTAATTAGGAAAGCTAATAGAATGTTATTGTTTATTGCGAGGGGAATTGAATACAAAAGTAGGGAGGTTATACTTCAGTTATACAGGGCATTGGTGAGACCACATCTGGAGTACTGTGTACAGTATTGGTCTCCTTATGGATGTAAATGCACTGGAAGCAGTTCAGAGAAGGTTTACTAGACTAATACCTGGAATGGGCGGGTTGTCTTATGAGGAAAGGTTGGACAGGCTAGGCTTGTATCCGCTGGAGTTTAGAAGAGTAAGAGGTAACTTGATTGAAACATATAAGATCGGCAGCGGGTGGAGGCGGAGCTGAGCGGCAGAGCGACTACAAGAGGCTCCAGAGGCCCAGGTAGGCCCCAGTGCGGCATCGGCAGCGGGTGGAGGCGGAGCTGAGCGGCAGAGCGACTACAAGAGGCTCCAGAGGCCCAGGTAGGCCCCAGTGCGGCATCGGCAGCGGGTGGAGGCGGAGCTGAGCGGCAGAGCGACTACAAGAGGCTCCAGAGGCCCAGGTAGGCCTCTCCAATCTCAGGGAAGGAGAGAGTTAAAAAGCCATTTAAAAAAACAGCTGAGGCGGAAGTCCAGCTCGTGAGCTTTTTTTCAGAAGCGGACCTGGTGGGAAGCACCCAGGTGAAAGGTATTTAAGGAGGGTGGTGGCTTAAACCCGAGTTCCTACAGAGTAGGAAACCCCACCCACCCTCCTCCTCTAACCTAGTAGTCTTTTAGCAGCTGTCTAAAAACAGAGGTCACAAATTTTTTGGTCTCAGTTTCTTTTCAGCAGGGCAGGAACCGGGAGGAGCGGGAAGTCGGCGTAGGACCAAGGGGACACAAGACCGGGAAGTCAGCGAAAGACCAGGGAGGTAAGACTAACTGGTAAGTACTTTCCTCAAACCTTCCTAGAAAGTAAAATCAAAACTAGTGGGATTTGGTTAGTTTAAAAAGGAATAAGAGGAGTACAGTATACATTGGTCTAAGTAAGCTTCGGGAAAACAAAAGTCGATAAATAAACTAAAACTAGAAAATTAAAAAGTAATATAAGGGTTAAGTCATGGCAGTAGAGCTCGGACCTGTGTCATGCTCCTCCTGTAACATGTGGGAAATCAGGGACGCTTCCTGTGTCCCTGACGACTATGTGTGCGGGAAGTGTGTCCAGCTGCAGCTCATGTGGGACCGCATGACGGCCCTTGAGCTGCAGATGGACTCACTTTGGAGCATCCACGATTCTGAGAGGGGTGTGGATAGCACATTTAGTGAGTTGGTCACACCGCAGGTTAAGGCCAGCGTAGACAGTACATGGGTGACCAAAAGGCAGAGCAAGGGCAGGAAGGTAGTGCAGAAATCCCCTGGGGTTGTCTCCCTTAGCAACAGGTTCACCGTCTTAGGTACTGTTGTCGGGGGGGGTGACGCATCGGGGGAAGGCACCAGCAGCCAGGCTCATGGCACCATGACTGGCTCTGTTGCAAAGAAGGGAGGGAAAAAGAGTGGCAGGGCTATAGTAATAGGGGATTCGATTGTAAGGGGAATAGATAGGGGTTTCTGTGGTCGCGACCGAGACTCCAGGATGGTATGTTGCCTCCCTGGTGCAAGGGTCAAGGATGTCTCGGCGCGGGTGCAGAACATTCTGGAGGGGGAGGGGGAACAGCCAGTTGTCGTGATACATGTTGGTACCAACGACGTAGCTAAAAAAAGGGAAGAGGTCCTACAAGTAGAATTTAGGGAGTTAGGAGCCAAGCTAAAAAGTAGTTCTTATATAAGTAGGACCTCGAAGGTAGTAATCTCTGGATTACTACCAGTGCCACGTGCTAGTAAGAGTACAGAGAACAGGATAGTTAGGCTAAATACGTGGCTTGAGCAGTGGTGTAAGAGGGAGGGTTTTAAATTTTTGAGGCATTGGAACCAGTTTTGTGGTAGGTGTGACCTATACAAAAGGGACGGTCTACACCTGTGCAGAGATGGAACTGATGTTCTCGGGGTAATTTTTGATAAAGCAGTTCGGGAGCATTTAAACTAGTATGGCAGGGGGCTAGAAACCTATGTAGTGAAATAGAGGAAAGTGAAAGGCAGACAGAAATAAATGGTAAAAGGGTGAGGAACAAAAAACAAAGGGCCAAACTAATTCATAAAAAATGTGAGCATAAAAAAAGCCTGAGGGTTTTATACCTTAATGCGAGAAGCATCAGGAACAAGGTAGATGAATTAGCTGTGGAAATAGAGGTTAATAATTATGATCTAATTGGGATTACGGAAACATGGTTGCAGGGTGAGCAGGGCTGGGAGCTTAACATACAGGGGTATTCAGTATTTAGGAAGGATCGACAAAAAAGAAAGGGAGGAGGGGTAGCATTGCTAGTAAAAGAGGGGATAAATGCAATTGAAAGGAAGGATATTAACTCAGTTAATACAGAATCTATATGGGTGGAGCTAAGAAATAGCGAGGGGCGAAAAACATTAATAGGAGTGGTATATAGGCCTCCAAATAGTAAAATAGAGGTTAGGGAGGGCATCACGAGGGAAATTAGAGAAGCGTGCAATAAGAGCACAGCTGTCATCATAGGTGACTTTAACTTACATATAGATTGGACTAGCCTAATCAGTAAAAATAATGAGGAGGAGGAATTCCTTGAGTGTTTAAGGGATGGTTATCTGGATCAATATGTCGAGGAACCAACTCGGGAACAGGCTATATTGGACTGGGTACTGTGCAATGAGAAGGGACTAATCAGTAATCTTGTTGTACGGGGACCCTTGGGTCAGAGCGATCATAACATGATCGATTTCTCACTCGAAATGGAGAGCGAAGAAATTGACTCAGAGACTAAGGTCCTGAATTTAAACAAGGGGAATTATGATGCCATGAGACGGGAACTGAGTAGGTCTGATTGGACAACGTTCCTGAGAGGACTGGAGGTAGATAAACAATGGCAAACATTTAAAGATAGAATGACAAAATTGCAAAAATTGTGTATACCAATCTGGCATAAAAGGAAATCTAAAAAGGTGACTCAACCGTGGATAACAGGGGAAATTAGAGACAGCATAAAATCCAAAGATAGGGCGTATAAAATAGCCAAAAAAAGCGCCAGAGCGGAAGATTGGGAACAGTTTAAGATAGAGCAAAGGAGGGCAAAGGGCATGATCAAGAGGGGCAAAATAGCTTACGAAAACAAGCTGGCGGAAAATATAAAAACTAACTCCAAAAGCTTTTATAAATATATCAAAAGGAAAAGACTGGTGAAAACCAAAGTTGGTCCATTGCAGTCAGATACGGGGGAATATATAATGGGAAATAAGGAAATGGCAGATCAACTAAATGCATACTTTGGGTCAGTCTTTACGAAGGAAGACACAAAAAACCTCCCTGGGATATCGGGAAAAATAGGGACATTGGCAAAGGAGGAACTGACGCAAATCAATATCTCTAAGGATATGGTGTTAAGGAAGCTAAAGGGATTGAAGGTGGACAAATCCCCAGGGCCTGATAACATGCATCCTAGGGTACTGAAGGAGGTGGCCCTAGAGATAGCGGATGCACTAAGGATGATTTTTCAGAATTCATTAGACTCGGGAACAGTGCCGATGGATTGGAGGGTAGCTAACGTTACCCCACTATTCAAAAAGGGGGGTAGGGAAAAAGCAGGTAATTACAGACCTGTAAGCCTTACATCAGTTGTGGGCAAAATGCTGGAGTCCATCATTAAGGATGAAATAGCGGAGCACTTAGCAAATGGGGACAGGATAGGACAGAGTCAACATGGATTTACAAAGGGTAAATCGTGCTTGACTAATCTATTGGAATTTTTTGAGGGAGTAACTGGTAGAATAGATGGGGGAGAGCCAGTAGATGTGGTGTACCTGGACTTCCAAAAGGCCTTCGATAAGGTCCCACATAAAAGATTAGCATGGAAAATTGAGGCTCATGGGATAAAGGGGAAAGTTTTGGCGTGGATAGGGAACTGGCTGTCAGATAGAAAACAGAGAGTTGGAATAAACGGCTCATTTTCTGAATGGCAGGCAGTAACAAGTGGGGTACCACAGGGATCTGTCCTGGGCCCCCAGCTGTTCACAATTTACATTAATGACCTGGATCAGGGAGTCGGATGCAGCATTTCCAAATTTGCAGACGACACTAAACTAGGAGGTGGGGTGGGCTCAGAGGAAGAGACCAGGAAGCTCCAGAGCGATTTGGACAGACTGGGCGATTGGGCGGATAAATGGCAGATGCACTATAATGTGGACAAGTGCGAAGTTATCCACCTTGGGTGCAGGAACGGGAGGGCAAATTATTATTTAAATGGCAATAGATTGGGAGAGGGGGAAGTACAGAGAGACCTGGGTGTTCTTGTACACCAGTCACTGAAGGCGAGCATGCAGGTGCAACAGGCGGTCAAGAAGGCAAACGGTATGCTGGCCTTCATAGCAAAAGGGTTAGAATACAGGAACAGGGATACCTTGCTGCAGCTGTACAGGGCACTGGTGAGACCACACCTCGAGTACTGTGTACAGCTTTGGTCGCCTCATCTGAGGAAGGATGTTCTTGCCATGGAGGGGGTGCAGCGGCGATTCACCAGGCTGATACCAGGAATGGCGGGAATGACCTATGAGGAGAGACTATGTAGTTTAGGGATGTACACACTGGAGTTTAGAAGATTGAGAGGGGACCTCATAGAAGTGTATAAAATTCTGACAGGTCTAGACAGACTGGATGCAGAAGGAATGTTTCCCTTGGCGGGTGAGAACAGAACTAGAGGACATAATTTAAGGATAAGGGCTAAACCATTTAGGACAGAGATGAGGGGGAATTTCTTCACTCAGAGAGTGGTGAACCTGTGGAACTCATTGCCACAGAGGGCAGTGTACGCCAGCTCATTAAATATATTTAAGAGGGAATTAGATATATTTCTACGGGCAAAAGGGGTTAAGGGTTACGGAGAGAAGGCGGGGACGGGATACTGAATTAAAGGATCAGCCATGATCTCATTAAATGGCGGAGCAGGCACGAAGGGCCGAATGGCCTACTCCTGCTCCTATCTTCTATGTATCTATGTATCTATGTATCCTGAGGGGTCTGGACAGGGTGGATGTGGAGAGGATGTTTCCTCTTGTGGGAGAATCTAGAACTAGGGGTCACTGTTTAAAACTAAGGGGTCGCCCATTTAAGACAGAGATGAGGAGAATTTTTTTCTCACAGAGGGTTGTGAGTCTTTGGAACTCTCTTCCTCAGAGGGCAGTGGAAGCAGAGTCTTTGAATATTTTTAAGGCAGAGGTAGATAGATTCTTGGTAAGCAAGGGGATGAAAAGTTATCGGGGGTAGGCAGGAATGTGGAGTAATCGGATCAGCCATGATCTTATTGAATGACAGAGCAGGCTCGAGGGCCCGAGTGGTCTACTCCTGCTCCTAATTCGTATGTTCGTATTTCCACTACCCTGTGTGTAAGAAGTGCTTCCTGACATCACCCCTGAACAGCCTGGCTCTAATTTTAAGGTTATGCCCCCCTTGTTCCGGACTCCCCCCACCAGAGGAAATAGTTTCTCTCTACCTACCCAATCAACTCCTTTAATCATCTTAAACATCTCAATTTTTGCTGTCTAGCGAGAGACGGCAAGAGGGAATGCTACTGAGGGCAGGATTCTCCCAACATCCATAAAGCAAGTGAAAGAGATCTGTGAAAACTACAACAGCATTAGCTGTGTTGTTTATTTTCTCTCCTCGGTTCTGCAGTAAAAGCCTGCCATTTGCCCAGGTGGCATATTTGAATCAGGCATTTATCGCGTGATAATCCAAGGCACAGAGCCATGTTCCAGCACCATGTGGTACAGTGTGCAATTCTCAGCGGTGCTTTGCTCAAGCCCATTTTTGAATCCTTTCATCCTCTTAAAATACCTCAATTAGATCACTCCTTAATCTTCTTGACTCAAGGGAATACAAGCCTAATCTATGCAACTTGTCCTCATAATTTAACCCTTTTATCATTCCGTCGTTCCTATGATAAAGTTCCTGGCCTCCTCTTCCTTGGCCACTGGAGCACTGAGATCAGGACCTCAACAGCACAGGGGACTAACACTGCTGCCTCAGGTGTGGTGCCTTAGACCATTAGAATTAAGAGTAGGAGTAGGCCATACAGCCCCTCGAGCCTGCTCCGCCATTCAATAAGATCATGGCTGATCTTCGACCCCAACTCCACTTTCCTTCCTGATCCCCATATCCCTCGATTCCCCTAGAGTCCAAAATTCTATCGATCTCAGCCTTGAATATACTCAACGATTCAGCATCCACAGCCCTTTAGGGTAGAGAATGCCAAAGATTCGCAACCCTCTGAGTGAAGAAATCCCTCCTCATCTCAGTCTTAAATGGCCGACCCCTTATCCTGAGACTGTGCCCCCTGGTTCTAGACTCTCCAGCCAGGGGAAACAACCTCTCAGCATCTACCCTGTCAATCCCCCTCAGAATCTTATATGTTTCAATGAGATCACCTCTCATTCTTCTAAACTCCAGAGAGTATCGGCCCATTCTACACAATCTCTCCTCATAGGACAACCCTCTCATCCCAGGAATCAATCTAGTGAACCTTCGTTGCACCGCCTCCAAGACAAGTATAATCTTCAGAAACGGAGCCTTTCATTGGTGCCCGGTATTCTGATTCCCTTTACAATGACTCTAAAATATGTTATTTTCTTAAATAAACAGACGGTTATGTTTTTTTCTTCCAAATTTTGCTCTTACCCCTCCCATCCTGAAGGTCATGGCCCAGAAATTCGGGTCGGGGGCTTCCCGCGGGTGTAAGCCCCCGATCTGCACTTACCTAGCGCACCGGCCGTTGAGCTGTGGGCCCCCATGGAATTCCGATCCGGTGCCTGGTCCAGCTGCTGGCGCACAGTGCTTGTGTATCCCAGGGGCGCAGTTAGTTTGATGCGTCCCCTGGGATCACGTGGGCCATGGGGAGCCAATCAGAGCAGGGAATGCTCCATTCATAAGATTGACAGGAAGAGCTGTCAAAACTTATAAATACTACGGCCCCAAAACAGCACTAAATCTTCAAATAAATTTTTTAAAAACATCACATTTTTAAAATAAACTATAAATTACATGAAATAACTATTTTAAACAATAATTTAAATTTTTGAAAAAAATTATTTTATTTTCTAACAGGGCTAAAAATAAACTTACCTTTCTTTAAAGTATTTAAAAATAATAAACCTGTGGAAAAATTGTTTTAATTTTAATTAATTCACCACTTACCTTGTAAAAAGCAGGCCTTGCGCCTGCTTTTTACATGTCTAACTTCTGCAGACTTACCCTCTCGGGAAAACCCGCAAAAAAAACGTAAGTTCGATGCGCACGCGCAGCCTCTCCTGCGCACGCGTTCAACCTCTGAACCCCTTCGTTCAGGGGAACGGAAGTGCCGGTTTCCCACGCATGCGCAGTGCATGCAGGAAACCGGCACTTCCATTGGGCCTACGGGTGAGTACCCTGTGCGTACTCACCCGTGGAGACCCGAATTTCTGGGCCAATAGCTCACGTCAATGTACAGTTCCATCGGGAGGCAGCAGCCCTCTGCTATCTCAAAGTGGGCACTGTATGTTTAGAGTCAGGGGGAAGGGGGAAGAAAATTACTCAGTAACGTAATGCCTTAATTATCATTCTTACAACCATGTCCTGACCCTTGTGTCTTGCGACTTCTCTCACCCATTAGTTATTCACTGTATAATTCTGCGTGTGGGCCACATACTTGGTACATACCCATGATGGAGATATGCTGCTAAAGGTTAATAAACCCTTGTTAAATCACTGAACTAATTAGTTACCAATCACAACATAAAATGCTTTAAACATCTTGTCCAGTTTTCAATCCAGATCATGCTTGTAAATGCATTTAACTTAATTAAAGAACAGAAAACTCTCGAGAATCACTGTGCTTTGGGTGAGGTTAGACCAGCGGTCATGAGCACAGCTTATTATCCGGTGTTAGCAATGTGTCGAACACAATTACACCACTTACTCGTAAGAGGTTTTCGTGGGCCTCAAGATATTAGATCACCTCTCATCAATTCTGAATGGTACTTGAAACTGACAAGAAAGCTGTATTACCTGAAACCATTGATTGGATAAATGTAATACTAGGTTTGACATCGGTACAGTTGCACATCAGGAATCTGAAGTGGTCAACACTGAGACTAGCAATTTGTTCGGATTAGCAACACAGTTCATTTGAAACTTCTAGCAGCCACATTTAGTCTCCTTACTTGCACTACACGTTTGGTACCATGCTCTTTCCCATACCCATTGCTTGTACTTAGGATAGTCACCTCCTATCCTTCTCTGCTGCAGGTCACAAAGATGTCATAGTAGAATCCAGTTGAGCAGGTTGTCTGATCACTCTCTCGCTCACACTCCCCCAGCCCCACTGGTAAATATTAAACTTTTAAATATTAAACCCTCTCTCTTTAACTTTCTCCAGCCCTACAAGCCTCCGAGATCTCTGCACTCCTCCAATTCTAGCCTATTGCCAATCCCCGATCTTAATCACTCCACCATTGGCAGCCATGCCTTGAGCTGCTCGTCTCCTCCTTTAAGACGTCCCGTAAAGCCTACCTCTTTGACCAAGCTTTTTGTCACCTGTCCTAATATCTCCTTATGTAGCTCGGTGTCAAATTTTGTTTGATGATCGCTCCTTGGGATGTTTTACTACATTAAAGGCGCTATATAAATGCAAGTTGTTGTAGAGACGAGAAGAAAGACCAAGAAAGGGCGGGAGTATCAGATCAGTAAGTGCTCTACAAAGAAACATGCATATGTAGGAATCAACGGATTCCTATCTAAATCACTGAGGTCGAGTCAGTTCAGTAAATTAACCGAATTTAATTAAACTGGTGAACAAAACAAAAACATGCAGGAGCAACAGCAAACAGGTCTATACAGTAGCTTGTTCCACGAGGTCTGAACTCAGAACCTCCCACCTCTGACGTCATGACGTCATCACGTTTCCCGCCACTCGGGGCACCACGTGACCAACGTGATGACATCATCGCGTTGTTTCAGGGTTTTTACAGAAAGCTTGTTTACACTCAGCAAACGGACATAGGTGCTGTAACATCGCTTTAAAGACAGTTATTCATTTGTACAGGAGTTCATTGGTGGTTTTACCACATGCGCCCCCCCAGAAGTGTCTTTAATCATCAAAGTCAATCGCAGAGGAGGTCAGACAATCCTGTCGGAGCGACTCCGATATTCCCGGAGAGGAATGGATGGTGCAAGAGAGGAGCTGGGCCGCGGGGCCGATGGGCCAGGCGTAGCGGCCGCGGGTGGTCGCCCACGACGCGGCGGCTGCGCTGTTTCGACTGGCGGGCCGAGGTCCAGGTGCGCAGCCTTGAGGCGGTCCACGGAAATGTAGTCGGGCGTCCCGCCGACGTCTACCAGAAAACTCTTGGCACCCGCCTTCAGTACCCAGAAGGGGCCCGTGTATGGAGGCATGAGGGGACTACAGTGGGCATCGTGCCGTACAAAAATGAATTTAGCCCTCATGAGTGTTGGCGGAACATGTGACGCAGGCAGTCCATGCTGTGAAGTCAGAATGGGCCGGAAAGCGTGCGCCGCGGCTCGGTGAGCCTCCAGTTGTTCAGTGGCAGACCACGGACGCGTCAGCGACGGGAGAAACTCGCCGGGGACCCTGAGCGGCTGGCCGTAGACCAGTTCAGCAGCTGACACCTGCAGGTCCTCTTTAGGCGCCGTGCGCAACCCGAGCATTACCCATGGCAACTTATCCATCCACGCGGTCCCTTGGAGGGTAGCCCGCAGCGATGCCTTCAGAGAACGATGGAAGTGTTCGCATAACTCATTGGCCTGCGGGTGGTAAGCCGTGGTGCGATGGCGCTTGGCACCCAATTCTGAAGCCACGGTGTTCCACAAAGCAGAGGAGAACTGCGGCCCGCGGTCCAATGAAATGTCCGACGGCACGCCGAAACGGGCAACCCAGGACGAAAGAAAAGCCCGGGCGACGTCCGCGGAGGTGGTGGACGTCAATGGAATGGCCTCCGGCCATCTGGTGGTACGGTCGACGATCGTCAGCAGATGCGTGAACCCTTGTGACGGTGGTAGTGGGCCCACGAGGTCGATATGAACATGATCGAATCGCCGCTCCAGTACCTCGAAAACGGCGACAGGAGCTTTAACGTGGCGCTGCACCTTCGCTCTCTGGCACACGACACAGGTGTTGGCCCAGTCGCGCACATCTTTTCGCATTCCCCTCCAGACAAACTTGGATGCTAACAACTTCTGTGACGCCCGCACACCCGGGTGGGCGAGGTTGTGCATGATATCGAAGACTTTCCTGCGCCAGGATGACGGAACGATCGGGCGTGGGTCTCCCAGGGAGACATCGCAGAGCAAGGATGTGCCGTCTGAGTGGAAAAGTACGTCCACTGGCCGCAGGCCGGACGAATCGGAACGGAAAGCGTGCATCTCCGGGTCAGCCGCTTGGTCGACCGCCATTAGTGAATAGTCAAGACCCAGTTGGACGGCCTGGACGGCCGCACGCGAAAGGCAGTCGGCAACCACGTTGTCCTTGCCGGCCACGTGACGGATGTCGGTGGTAAACTCGGAGATGAAAGTGAGTTGACGTTGTTGTCGGGCCGACCACGGCTCAGTCGTCTTGGCCATGGCAAACGTCAGGGGCTTGTGATCCACGAAAGCGACGAATTGGCGTCCATCCAATAAAAAACGAAAGTGGCGGATGGCCAGGAACAACGCCAACAGCTCTCGGTCAAATGTGCTATAGCTACGTTCATTACTATGTAACTGGCGGCTAAAAAACGCCAGCGGTTGCCATGCCCCGTCGACCCATTGCTCTTGCACGGTGCCGACGGCGTAGTCCGACGCATCTGTCGTGAGCGCGATGGTGGCGCCGGGCAGCAAGTGCGCTAACATCGTCGCATTGGCGAGGGCCTCCTTCGTGTCCCCAAATGCACGGTCCATGACCGACGACCAGATCACCGGTTCTTTCCCCGGTTTCCCTCGGAGTGCCTCGTAGAGCGGCCGCATGAGCTGGGCGGCCCGGGGGACAAAGCGATGGTAAAAGTTTACCATGCCGAGGAATTCTTGGAGCGCCTTGATGGATTGCGGCCGTGGGAACGCAGCGACGGCTGCCACTTTCGCCCTGAGTGGCAGTGCCCCTTCCGTGGTGATGCGGTGGCCCAAAAAATCGATCTGCCTCAGTCCAAATTGGCACTTGTTTGGGTTAACTATAAGGCCATGCTCCTGGAGATGGCAGAAAACGACGCGCAGGTGACGTAGGTGTTCTTCCTTGGACGCGCTGGCGACGAGGATGTCATCGAGGTATACAAAAAGGAATCTGAGATCCCGGAGCACCGAATCCATGAGGCGTTGAAATGCTTGCGCCGCATTTTTAAGCCCGAAAGGCATCCGTAAAAATTCAAAAAGGCCAAATGGGGTAATCAACACTGTTTTCTGGACGTCCTGAGGGTGGACGGGCACCTGGTGGTATCTGCGGACGAGGTCGATCTTGGAGAACCATGACGTGCCGGCCAAATGGGCGGAAACATTTGAATATACAGTATCGAGTACCGGTCTGGAGTTGTGACCTCGTTGAGGCGCCGATAATCACCACAGGGCCGCCACCCACCGCCGGGCTTTGGCACGATGTGTAGCGGAGACGACCAGGGACAATCAGATCGGCGAACGATGCCCAACCGCTCCATAGTGGCGAATTCCGCCTTCGCGGCCTCGAGTTTACTGGCCTCTAATCGCCGAGCCCGGGCGTAAACCGGGGGGCCGGTCGTCGCGATGTGGTGTTCAACACCGTGTTTGACGGTCGTCGCAGAGAAAGTGGGTCGAGCGAGCTCCGGAAATTCCTTGAGCAGGCGGGTGAATTCGTCGGACGGCGACTCGGTGCGGGCAACCACATGGGTCGCGCCGGAGCCCTGAAATCAGGGGATGGGGACTTGTGAGGCGGCATGGATCAGGCGGCGATTACGTACGTCGACCAGTAGGTCATGCGTGCAGAAAAAATCGGCACCGAGGATTGCCAGTGGTATCGTGGCGGTGATAAACTCCCAGTGGAAGAGTTGGCCACCGAGACACAATCGGATACGCCGCTTCCCGTATGTACGGATGGCGCTGCCATTGGCGGCCTGTAGTGGAGAACCGCGCCGCCCAGATTGGACGTCGAGAACCGAAGCGGGGAGGATGCTGTACTGAGCGCCCGTGTCGCATAAGAAACGCTGGCCCGAAATGGAGTCGGTGATGTACAACAATTTCCCGGAATCACCAACTGTCATTGTGGAGGCGAAACCGACCTCGGGGCTTCCCTTCCGGTCGTGCAATCGGTGTTGCTGCTTTCTCGGTGCCGGCGGCACGAATTTACACGGGGGTCAGCAGCATCTGGCTTTCTGACTGAAACGGGCGTGGTAGTAGCAAAGGCCGGTCTGTGGAGGTGCCGAGGCGGGGTTCTTGGAGGCGGGGCGTGTCGAGGTGGCACAATACTGTTGCATCACCGCGTAAATAGTGTCGGCTTCGGCCGCGAGCGCCACACCATCCGTAGCCATCGACCTGGCCAGGGCTGCTTATACCTGCTCAGGGAGCTGGCTCAGGAACAGTTCACGAAATATAAAACACTGCGGCTCAGACCCGAGGAGGGTGAGCATGTGGCTCATCAACTCGGAAGGGTTAGCATCGCCTAACCCGGGGAGTGCGAGCAAGCGTCGTGCGCGCTCCGCCTTTGTGAGACCGAATACTTGCATGAGGCACGCCTTGAGCGTTTCGTACTTGTTCTCCACGGGCGAGGTCTCCAGCAGGCTGATAATGCGGGAAGCCGTCGAGCTGTCCAGTGCGGAGACCACATAAAGGTAACGGGTCTGATCCAGCACTATGTTTCGCAGTTGGAACTGAGCCTCCGCTTGAACGAACCAGGAGGCTGCCTGTTGTTCCCAAAATTGAGGGAGCTTCAAACTCGCTGCATTCACATCCATCTTGTTCTCGAGCTTGCCTCCGCAAAAATCGTCCGCGAAGCTTCGGGGTCACCAATGTAGGAATCAACGGATTCCTATCTAAATCACTGAGGTCGAGTCAGTTCAGTAAATTAACTGAATTTAATTAAACTGGTGAACAAAACAAAAACATGCAGGAGCAACAGCAAACAGGTCTATACAGTAGCTTGTTCCACGAGGTCTGAACTCAGAACCTCCCACCTCTGACGTCATGGCGTCATCACGTTTCCCGCCACTCGGGGCACCACGTGACCAACGTGATGACATCATCGCGTTGTTTCAGGGTTTTTACAGAAAGCTTGTTTACACTCAGCAAACGGACATAGGTGCTGTAACATCGCTTTAAAGACAGTTATTCATTTGTACAGGAGTTCATTGGTGGTTTTACCACACATACACATTACTGCTCCCACTAATAGGGAGTGGTCTTACTGTCGATAGGCAATGTCTTTTTAATGTCATCATCCCATTCATATCACTGGCCCCTGTGGGCTGGGGTGTTTGGATTAGTTCTGTTCTACACTCTCTGAATTATACTTCCACAATTGCACAAGTGTCAGCTTGGCTCAGTTGTATGACTCTTATTTCTGAATCAAGTGAGTGTGGGCTCAAGCCCCACTCCAGATCCTACTAAGGGAGGAGAGATCTCCTGGAAAATACTTAGCCCGCAACCAACACCACAAAAAAATCAGATTATCTGCTCACTTGTCTCATTGCTGCTTGCGGGACCTTGACTGCCAACTGGTTGCCACATTTGTCTCGATAACAACAATGACTACACTGCTTCTACAACAGCACGTTCCAAACCCGCGACCTCTTATCACCCAGAAGGACAAGGGCAGCAGGCGCATGGGAACACCACCACCTCCAAATCACAAACCATCCCGACTTGGCCATATATCGTCCGTCCCTTCATCGGCGCTGGTTCAAAATCCTGGAACAGTCTACCTAACAGCGCTGTGGGAGCACCTTCGCCACACGGGCTGCAACGGTTCAAGGCGGTGGCCCACCACCACCTTCTCAAGGACAGCTAGGTCTATAACGGTAATTAATTCTTAAAAAGCAGTGTGTGATATAAAGAGGTAATACTGACATTTCACTGTTAGATACGGAAGAGCAAACTCATGTAGGATGAACGTAATATGGAATTCACATTGACAGACATTTCCAAATCGTTTTTTTCAGGTGTGAAGGAATGGGGAAGTTAATAATATTCTATTCATGGAGCCGTGTTATTCACTAGCTTTTGATCCTCAGAAGTGTTATATGTGAAGGCTGGAGAATGGCCTTGAGCAAAGGACTGCTGAGAATTACTGGAAAACACTGGGCCACATGGCTCTGTGCCTATAATTGCCAGACAACAAATGTCTGATTCAAATATGTCAACTGGGTAGATGCCAGACTTTTCCCCACAGAATTGAGGACCGAAAATAAACAACACAGCTAATACTGCCGTGGCTCAGTGGGCAGCACACTCGCCTCTGAGTCAGAAGGTTGTGGGTTCAGAGTCCCACACCAGGGACTTGAGCACATAAAGCTAGGCTGACACTCCCTGTGCAGTGCTGAGGGAGTGCCGCACTGTCGGAGGTGCCGTCTTTCGGGTAAAACGTTAAACCGAGGCCCCGTCTGCTCTCTCAGGTGGACTTAAAAGATCCCATGGCACTATTTCGAAGAAGAGCAGGGGAGTTTTCCCCGGTGCCCTGGCCAATATTTCTCACTCAACCAACATCACTAAAAACAGATTATCTGGTCATTATCACATTGCTGTTTGCGGGAGCTTGCTGTGCACAAATTGGCTGCCACGTTTCCTACATTACAACAGTGACTACACTTCAAAAAAAGTACTTCATTGGCTGTAAAGCACTGAGTTGTCCGGTGGTCGTGAAAGGCGCTATAGAAATGCAAGTCTTTCTTTCTTTTAGTTTTCACAGGTCTCTTTTACTTGCTTTATGGATGTTGGGAGAATCCTGCCCCCAGTAGTATTCCCTCTTGCTGTCTCTCACTAGACAGCAAAAATTGAGATGTTTAAGATGATTAAAGGAGTTGATAAGGTAGATCGAGAGAAACTATTTCCTCTGGTGGGGGGAGTCCAGAACAAGGGGGCAGAACCTTAAAATTAGAGCCAGGCCGTTCAGGGGTGATATCAGGAAGCACTTCTTCACACACAGGGTAGTGGAAATATGGGACACTCTCCCTCAAAAAGCTGTTCAGGCTGGGGGGTCAATTGAAAATTTCAAAACTGAGATTGATAGATTGTTGTCTTATAATACTCCTGTGCAGCGCCTTGGGACGTTTTACTATGTTAAAGGCGCTATATAAATACAAGTTGTTGTTGTTGTAAGGATATTAAGGGTTACAGAACCAAGGCAGGTTGATGGAGTTCAGATACAGATCAGCCATGATCTCATTAAATGGCAGAACAGGCTCGAGGGGCCGAATGGCCTCCTCCTGTTCCTATGTTTCTGAAAAGCGGGAAAACAGAACCGAATCCCAGCCAACTGCGATGGCCCATGAGAGCATGTAACAGCACGTCTACTGTCTAGTCAGGTGGGTCCTGAGCCACTCGATGAGCGTCACAGCAACATGAGGAACATTGCAACTCCCAGTGCCTGGAAAGAAGGCCTTGCATTTAGCATCTTTCACGACCTTAGGACACCCCAAAGCACTTTACAGTCAATGAAGTACTTTTGAAGTGTAGTCACCACTCAGGTAATGTAGGAAACGCGGCAGCCAATTTGTGCACAGCAAGCTCCCACAGACAGCAATGTGATAATGACCAGATAATCTGATTTTTTGATGTTGGTTGAGGAATAAACATTGGCCTGGACATCGGGGAGAACTCCCCTGCTCTTCTTCGAAATAGTGCCGTGAGATCTTTTACGTCCACCTGATAGGGCAGACGGGGCCTCGAAAGACGGCACCTCCGACAGTGCAGCACTCTATCAGCACTGCACTGGAGTGTCAGCCTAGATTATTGTGCTCAAGTCTCTGGAGTGTGTCAGTATCAAATAGTCCCAGGCCATGTACAGCACGGGTTAGAGGAACCTCAACCCAAACTCGAGGAACATCACCTCATCTTTCGATTAGACACTTTACAGTCTTCCAGGCTCAACATCGAGTTCAACAACTTCAGATCATAACCACCGCTCCCATTTTTCCAGGCACCAGGTGCTTTGAGTATATTCAAGGCTGAGATCGATAGATTTTTTGGACTCCAGGGGAATCGAGGGATATGGGGATCAGGCGGGAAAGTGGAGTTGAGGTCGAAGATCAGCCACGATCTTATTGAATGGCGGAGCAGGCTCGAGGGGCTGAATGGCTGACTCCTGCTCCTATTTCTTATGTTCTTATGTTCTGGTAATGGTTCTGCTGTTGCCATTTACACCTCCTCTCGACCCATTTTTTGTTTCTTTATTGTCCCATTACTACCCCCTTTTTGCCTTGGCACCGTCATCCCTTTTGTCATTTAATCTCTCCTGCCCTCCACCCTATCACAGACCTTCCCTTTTGTTCTTTCCTCCCCGCACCACCTTTTCCTCTGGATTTATATTTGCGTATAAACTGTTAAATCTCTGATGAAAGGTCATTGACCTGAAACGTTAAGTCTGTTTCCCCCTCCGTTGGATAAATACTTGAAAAGGAGAAATTTGCAGGGCTATGAGGAAAGAGCGGGGGAGTGGGACTAATCGGAGAGCTCCACCAAAGAGCTGGTACAGGCACGATGGGCCGAATGGCCTCCTTCTGTGCTGTATCAATCTATGATTCTAGATCTGCCTGACCTGCTGAGTGTTTCCAGCATTCACTGTTTTTATTTCAGATTTCTAGCATCCATTTTGCTTTTGTATTATAGTAAATTAACGTCCTTTTACACCCTATATTGCATTCTTTCCTGTAAAAAGAAAGACTTGCATTTATATAGCGCCTTTCACGACCACCGGATGTCTCAAAACAGCCAATGAAGTACTATTTGAAGTGTCATCAATGTTGTAATGTGGGAAATAGGAATAGGGATACCTTACTACAGCTGTACAAGGTGCTGGTGAGACCGCATCTGGAGTATTGTGTACAGTTTTGGTCGCCCCATCTGCGGAAGGATGTTCTTGCCATGGAAAGAGTGCAGCGGCGATTCACCAGGCTGATACCTGGAATGGCGGGAATGACCTACGAGGAGAGATTGAATAGTTTGGGCTTGTACTCACTGGAGTTTAGAAGATTGAGAGGGGATCTCATCGAAACATATAAAATTATGGCAGGCCTGGACAGGCTGAATTCAGAGAGAATGTTTCCAATGGCAGGGGAGCACAGAACCAGGGGCCACAGTCTAAAAATAGCGGGCAAATCATTTAAAACAGAGATGAGGAAGAATTTCTTCACTCAAAGAGTGGTGAGCCTGTGGAATTCCCTGCCACAGAGGGCTGTGAAGGCTAATTCAATAAATATTTTCAAGAGAGAATTGGATATATTTCTGAAGGCTAAGGGGATTAAGGGTTACGGAGAAAAGGCGGGGACGGGGTACTGAACTGGTAAGATCAGCTAAGATCTCAGACGAAGATCAGCCATGATCTCATTGAATGGCGGAGCAGGCTCGAAGGGCCGAATGGCCTACTCCTGTTCCTATCTCTATGTTTCTATGAAATGCAACAGCCAATTTGTACACAGCAAGCTCCCACAATGACCAGATAATCTGTTTTTATTATGTTGGTTGAATGACGTATGAGGAGAGATTGGGTCAATTAGGCTTATATTCGCTAGAGTTTAGAAGAATGAGAGGGGATCTCATTGAAACTTATAAAATTCTAACAGGACTAGACAGACTAGATGCAGGAAGGATGTTCCCGATGGCGGGGGAGTCTAGAACCAGGGGTCACAGTCTAAGGATAAGGGGTAAGCCATTTAGGACAGAGATGAGGAGGAATTTCTTCACCCAGAGAGTGGTGAACCTGAGGAATTCTCTACCACAGAAGGCAGTTGAGGCCAATTCATTAAATATATTGAAGAAGGAGTTAGATATATTTCTTAAGGCTAAAGGGATCAAGGGATATGGGGAGAAAGCAGGGACAGGGTACTGAATTTGGATGATCAGTCATGATCTCATTAAATGGCGGAACAGGCTCGAGGGGCCGAATGGCCTACTCCTGCTCCTATCTTCCATGTATCTATAAATATTGGCCAGGACACTGGGGAGAACTCCCCTGCTCTTCTTCAAAATAGTGCCATGGGATCTTTTACGTACACGTGAGAGAGCAGGCGGGGGACTCGATTTAACTTCTCAATCTGAAAGACGGCACCTCTGACAGTGCAGCACTCCCTCAGCACTGCACTGGGAGTGTCAGCCTATCGTTATGTGCTCAAGTCCCGTGGAGTGGGACTTGAACCTACAACCGTCTGACTTGGGAGGCGAGAGTATGCTGCCCACTGAGCCACGGCTGACACTGCTGTTACTATTTAACCTGGCAGGAGGGAGGCGGAGCTCCAGATATCCAATTGGATAATTTAGATCTGTATTTCCAATCATCTCGTCAGATACAAATATCCAGTTGCCTAATTGGCAGTCCTGTGTGATGAGGCCTTTATGTATACTGCAATGTCTCATTTCCACACCTGCCTTTCTGAAGGAGATTGTCTAATTAGCACCATGTTATGGGCTACTACTGCTGAGACTAACAAATCTTATTTTACTCGACACCTCAGCAGTCATTAGAAAGAAAGCTTTTGTTTCAGCTCAGCTTCACTTAGAAGCAGATCCCAAGGGTAAAAGGCCGGTGTCCTAACCCATCCAATTATGCAACATACTGCAAATGTGAAATAAGATGCTGGAAACACTCAGCAGGTCAGGTGATGTTAACCCTTCCTTCCTTCCTTCCTCTCCCCATGGATTCTACCATCCAATTATGTTCTCGTCTTCTTAGGCAGTCCCTCGGAACCGAGGATGACTCGCTTCCACATTAAAAATGAGTTCTCAGGTGACTGAGTCCAATGCGGGACCTACAGTCTCTGTCACAGGTGGGGCAGACGGTGGTTGAAGGGGCGGGTGGGTGGGGTGCTTGGGTTGACGTGCGCTCCTTGCGCTGCCTGCGCTTGGCTTCCGCTTGCTCCCGGCGAAGAGAATCGAGGTGTTCGGCGCCTTCCCGGATGCTTCTCCTTCACTTTGTGCGGTCTTGGGCCAGGGATTCCCAGGTGTCGGTGGGGATGTTACACTTTTTCAAGGAGGCTTTGAAGGTGTCCTTGAAGCGTTTCCTCTGCCCACCTGGGGCTCTCTTGCCATGCCGGAGCTCCGAGTAGAGCGCTTGTTTTGGGAGTCTCGTATCGGGCATACGGACAATGTGACCCGTCCATCGGAGCCTGGACCTGGACCTGGGAGAGAGCAGCATCGGCGGCAGAGCTTAAAAGCGACGGCAGTGAACGAGGCCCGACCACAGAGCCTGGACCTGGACCTGGGAGAGAGCAGCATCGGCGGCAGTGAACGAGGCCCGACCACAGAGCCTGGACCTGGACCTGGGAGAGAGCAGCATTGGCGGCAGTGAACGAGGCCCGACCAATTCAGCAGCAGGGGAGAGAGGTAAAAAGTAATCAAAGTGTGACGTCAGCAGGAAGCAGGTAAGTGATTGGTTGGTAAGTATTTCTCTCTTTTTTAAACTTTAACTCTGGTTTATAGTTTCTAAGGTCTCTCTGGTGTAGCGGGGACTGTTGGTAAAACTATTTAACTGTAGTGTAATTAGTGGGATTGATTGATTTAATTTAAACTCAATTAATTAAAGGGTAAATCATGGCAGGACAGCCCGGCCCCATGATCTGCTCCTCCTGCGATATGTGGGAACTCAGGGACACTTCCTGTGTCCCTGACAACTACGTGTGCAGGAAGTGCACCCAGCTGCAGCTACTGACAGACCGCATTGCGGCGCTGGAGCTGTGATTGGATGCATACTGGAGCGTTCACGATGCTCGGGACATCGTGAATAGCACATTTAGGGAGTTGGACACACCACCGGGAGAGGTTGGACAGGAAGAAAGGGAACGGGTGACCAACAGGCAGAGTACTAGGCGCAGGCAGGTAGTGCAGGGGTCCCCTGTGGCCATCCCCCTCTCCAATAGATACACCACTTTGAGTACTGTTGGGGGGGATGGCTTATCAGAGGAAGGCAGCAGCCAACTTCCTGGCACCAGGGGTGGCTCTGCTGCACAGAATGGGAGGAAAAAGAGTGGTAGAGCTATAGTAATAGGGGATTCAATTGTAAGGGGAATAGATAGGCGTTTCTGCGGCCGCAAACGAGACTCCAGGATGGTGTGTTGCCTCCCTGGTGCAAGGGTCAAGGATGTCTCCGAGCGGCTGCAGAACATCTTGGAAGGGGAGGGTGAACAGCCAGTTGTCGTGGTGCATATAGGCACCAACGATGTAGGTGAAAAGCGGGATGAGGTCCTAAAAGCGGAATATAGGGAGATAGGAGGTAAATTAAAAAACAGGACCTCAAAGGTAGTAATCTCAGGATTGCTACCAGTGCCACGTGCTAGTCAGAGTAGAAATAGAAGGATACTTCAGATGAATACATGGCTAGAGGAATGGTGCCAGGGGGAGGGATTCAAGTTCCTGGGACATTGGAACCGGTTCTGGGGGAGGTGGGACCAGTTCAAACCGGACGGTCTGCACCTGGGCAGGGCTGGAACCGATGTCCTAGGGGGTTTGTTTGCTAGTGCTGTGGGGGAGGGTTTAAACTAAAATGGAAGGGGGTTGGGAACCTGAGCAGGGAGACAGAGGAAAGGGAAACAAGGATGAAAGCAAAAGATAGGAAGGAGAGAAACAAAAGTGGCAGTCAGAGAAATCAACGGTTTAAATCAAACATGGCCACAGTAAATAATAATTCTAATAGGTCTAAGAACGTTAAAAAAACAAGCCTGAAGGCTTTGTGTCTTAATGCGAGGAGCATTTGTAATAAGGTGGATGAATTGGCTGCGCAAATAGAGGTAAACGAATATGATTTGGTTGGGATTACGGAAACGTGGCTCAAGGAAGGCCAAGACTGGGAACTCAACATCCAGGGGTATTCGATATTCAGGAAAGATAGGCAAAAAGGAAAGGGAGGTGAGGTAGCATTACTGGTTAAAGAAGGGATTAACACAATTGTAATGAAGGATATTAGCTCTGATGATGTGGAATCTGTATGGGTAGAATTGAGAAATACTAAGGGGAAAAAAACATTAGTGGGAGTGGTATATAGACCTCCAAACAGTAAGGCGGAGGTTGGGGATGGCATTAAAAGGGAAATTAAAGAAGCGTGCAATAAGGGCACAGCAGTCATCATGGGTGACTTTAATCTACATATAGATTGGGCTAACCAAATTGGTAACAATACTGTGGAGGAGGAATTCCTGGAGTGTTTACGGAATGGTTTCCTGGACCAATATGTCAAGGAACCAACCAGAGATCAGGCCATCTTAGACTGGGTATTATGTAATGAGAAAGGATTAATTAGCAATCTTGTTGTACGAGGCCCCTTGGGTCGGAGCGATCATAATATGATCGAATTCTTCATTAAGATGGAGAATGAAGTAGTTGACTCAGAAACAAGGGTCCTCAATTTAAATAAAGGAAACTACGATGGTCTGAGGAGCGAGTTGGGTAGGATTGATTGGGGAATGGCACTCAAAGGGGTGATGGTGGATAGGCAATGGCAAACATTCAAAGACCGAATGGATAAACTACAGAAGTTGTTCATCCCAGTTTAGCACAAAAATAAAACAAAAAAGGTAACTCAACCGTGGGTAACAAGGGAAATTAGGGATAGCATAAGATCCAAGGAGAGGACATACAAATTGGCCAGAAAAAGTAATAATCCTGAGGATTGGGAGCAGTTCAGGATTCAACAAAGGAGGACAAAAGGATTAATTAAGAAAGTGAAAATAGAATATGAGAGTAAGCTTTCAGGGAACATAAAAACTGACTGTAAAAGCTTTTATAGATATGTGAAGAGAAAAAGATTGGTGAAGTCAAGCGCAGGTCCCTTGCAGTCAGAATCGGGGGAATTTATAATGGGGAACAAAGAAATGGCAGACCAACTAAATACATATTTTGGTTCTGTCTTCACAAAGGAGGACACAAATAACCTCCCAGAAATACCGGGGAACATAGGGTCTGATGAAAGGGTGGAACTGAAAGAAATCAGTATTTGTAGGGAAATGGTGTTAGGAAAATTGATGGGACTGAAGGTCGATAAATCCCCAGGGCCTGATAATCTACATCCCAGGGTACTTAAGGAAGTGGCCCTAGAAATAGTAGATGCATTGCTGGTCATCTTCCAGAACTTGATAGACTCTGGAACAGTACCCATGGATTGGAGGGTAACTAATGTTATCCCACTATTCAAAAAAGGTGGCAGAGAAAAAGCGGGGAATTATAGACCGGTAAGCCTGACATCAGTAGTGGGGAAAATGCTAGAGTCCATTATAAAAGATGTAATAGCAGAGCACTTGGAAAGCAGTGACAGGATCGGACAAAGTCAACATGGATTTACAAAAGGTAAATCACGCTTGACTAATCTACTGGAATTTTTTGAGGATGTAACTGGTAAAATAGATAAGGGAGAACCAGTGGATGTGGTGTATTTGGACTTTCAGAAGGCTTTCGATAAGGTCCCGCATAAGAGATTAGCATGCAAAATTAAGGCACATGGGATTGGGGGCAAGGTTTTGACTTGGATAGAGAACTGGTTGGCGGACAGAAAGCAAAGAGTTGGAATAAACGGGTCGTTTTCCGAGTGGCAGGCAGTGACTATTGGGGTATCGCAAGGATCGGTCCTATGACCCCAGCTGTTCACAATATATATTAATGATCTGGACGAGGGAATTGGATGTAATATCCCCAAATTTGCAGATGACACAAAGCTGGGTGGGAGGGTATGCTGCGAGGAGGATGTCATGAAACTCCAGTACGATTTGGACAGGTTAGGTGATTGGGCAGAAACATGGCAAATGCACTATAATGTGGATAAATGTGAGGTTATCCACTTTGGTGGCAAAAACAGGAAGGCACATTATTATTTGAATGGCAATAGATTGGGAGAAGGGGAAGTGCAGAGAGACCTGGGTGTTCTTGTGCACCAGTTGCTGAAGGTAAGCATGCAGGTGCAGCAGGCGGTTAAGAAGGCAAATGGTATGTTGGCCTTCGTAGCAAGAGGGTTCGAATACAGGAACAAGGATGTTTTGCTACAGTTGTACAGGGCCTTGGTGAGACTGCACCTTGAGTATTGTGTGCAGTTTTGGTCGCCTTATCTGAGGATGTACCTTTAAGAGAAGAACTGATTCTATACTGCAGTACCGGCAGCGACCACCCCTGTATATAAAGCCATAGCAGGCTTCTGTACTTCAGTCTTGAATTACTCTCTGTTCAGTAAATACCTGTTTTATTGTTCTCCTGCAGCCTGAGTATTATTGATCCTCGGACACTACACTGGCGACGGGCAGGTTTGAACTCACCTGCAGTACGGCATCACCTCACGGGGATCTTTTCCCTGAAGAGAAGCTTCTTGGAGGTCGAAGTCAGAACGGCGGGCGTCGACTGCGGGCAACCGCCCAGGGATCCATCGGAGAGTTGCAGGGGAGGCTGTGGAGAGCTGGGCCTGGCTCCCCAGTCGAGGTGTTCCAGCAAGTCGTGCTGGTAGCAGGTAGTGCGCTGACCCTTCCGGACTGCGGCGGGCTCGGGCTCGATCGAGCGGCTCTGCAAAGGGGCCGTGCAGCGTCGTCGGGAGGAAGAGAGAGAGAGAGGGTGGAGCGCACAGGGCGCGGTCGGTGCTCAAGAACAGGGCAGCGTGGAGAGGATAGAACGCGGGGAAGGAAAAGTGAGACGCGCCGAAGCCGCGAGTCGCCGCCATTACCCTGTAGAACGCTAGGAGCAGCGTGGCAGCAAGGGGAAGAAGGAAAAGCACGGGAGGCGCCATTTTATTACATTGGGGAAGAAGAAAAAGCGCGGGAGGCGCCATTTTAAATCACCCAAGATGCCGAAGAGTGGCAGTATCACTGCTTTCGACAACGAGGTAGAAGACTGGACCACGTATGTGGAAAGAATTGAAGTGTACTGCAATGCCAATGAGGTGGCCAATGGAAAGAAGGCGTCGGTATTATTAAATTTGATGGGCGCGAGAACGTATGGCCTATTGCGGAATTTAATTACCCCAGCTAAACCAATGGAGAAAAGATTTGAAGAGATTGTTAATATCTTACAGGAACACCTAAACCCTACACTGCTGCTGATAGCAGAAAGTTTCAAGTTCCATAAAAGAAACCAGCACAAAGATGAGAACAATGCTGACTATCTTACGGAACTACGCAAGTTATCGAAGCACTGCCAGTTCGGAGCAGGACTGGCAGACACCTTACGGGATAAGTTTATCTGCGGGCTCCAGAGTGAAGGAACCCAGAAACGACTACTTTCGGAAAAGGACCTGACGCTAGAACAGGCTTTCAGCGTGGCAGTATCCTACGAAGCAGCAGCACGTGGAGCTGCGGAAATACAACAGAAACCACAAGAATACAGCGCTAACGAAATGGCGTATGGAGCAGAAAAGTGCTATCGCTGCGGCAGAACAACCCATGATCAGAAGGACTGCTGGTTTAAGGACAAAGTATGCAGGCAATGCGGGAAAATGGGGCATATAGCAAGAGTCTGCAGGTCGGGAAAGAAAACCAACACTACAAGAACTACTAAGGAAAAGTACAAGAAAGTAAAAAAAATGACAGACAGTAGTTCGGAAGATCAGGAGAGTGATAATGACTCCGGGAGCAGGAGACTAAGTTGTCTAAAGTTACACAACATGATCGCAAAGGAGGATCACCGAACCATTTGGGTCACCCTCATGATAGCAGGGTCCCAAGTAAAGATGGAATTGGATACAGGATCAGCCCTAACTGTCATGAATCGACGAGACTATGAGCGGCTATTCTCACACATACCCTTGAAGGACACGTCCATTGTATTGAAGACATACACGGGGCAAAAAGTCTACCCCAGAGGAAAAATAAGGGTGCCAGTTGAATACAACGGCAAGGGAACACAGAAACTGTATCTATATACTACCGGATGGAGGACCACTACTATTGGGACGTGAATGGATCCAAAAAATACAATTGGATTGGCATTCCATTCAGGCGCTAACTGTGACTGATAAAAAGGATGATGACGTCACACCTGGACGACTGTCAAAAATTCTAACTGACGCGAAAGAGGTGTTCCAACAAGGACTTGGGACTCTAAAAGGAGTAACGGCAATGATAAAAATCGAAGATAACGCAAACCCAAATTTTTTTAAGGCCTTACGCGATCCGCCCAGCCGTTGAAGCAGAGCTGGAGAGTCTGGAGTGTTCGGGTGTGCTGTCCAAGGTGGGCTGGAGCGAGTGGGCCACACCCATCGTTCCTGTAATGAAGAAATCATTGAGCAGCACGCCTGGGGAACCGAAGAAGGTTCGCATCTGTGGGGACTTCAAGGTAACTGTGAACCCAGTCCTGCACACAGTACAATATCCACTTCCACGGATAGAAGATATTTTCGCCTCACTATCTGGAGGGAAACGCTTTACAAAGATTGATCTGGCCCAAGCGTATCTACAAATGGAGGTGGAAGAAGCATCTAGGAAATACCTCACGATAAACACTCACAAAGGCCTTTACCAGTACAATCGACTGGTACTCGGGGTAGCATCAGCCCTGGTTTCTTGGCAGAGGGCGATGGAACAAGTCCTGCAAGGGATCCCGGGGACCCAGTGTTATTTGGACGACATCCTGGTTACGGGCGAAAATGACAGTGAACACCTTTCCAACCTGGAGCAGGTGCTCACGAGATTACAGGAATATGGGCTACGAGCCAACCGCCCCAAATGCGAGTTCTTCAGGAGACAAATCTCGTATTGTGGCCACATGATTGATGAGGAAGGGTTGCATAAGTCGCCGGACAAGATTGAGGCTGTAGTCAAGGCTCCAGCACCGGAAAATGTGTCGCAACTGAGGTCGTTCCTCAGGTTGGTGAACTACTACCATAAGTTCTTGCCGAATTTATCTACAATTCTGCACCCACTGAACGCCCTACTGCAAACTGGAGTAACATGGAAATGGAGTGATGAGTGTAAGCGTGCCTTTCAGAAATTTAAATGCCTAATCACTTCAAAAGAAGTATTGGCCCACTACAATCCAACACTACCAATTCGGTTAGCATGTGATGCGTCTCCCTACGGCATCAGAGCGGTGCTGTCACACAAATTCCCTGACGGTTCAGAGAGGCCAATAGCCTTTGCGTCATGCTCGTTAACCTCAGCCGAGCGTAACTACGCCCAGATTGACAGGGAGGCCCTCAGCCTGGTGTGGGGGGTGAAGAAGTTCAATCACTATCTGCACGGGCAGAAATTCACCCTACTGACTGATCATCAGCCCCTGGTCTCCATTTTTAACCTAAAGAAGGGCGTTCCGGTGATGACGGCGCAACGGCTGCAAAGATGGTCACTTTTTCTAGGGGCACATCAGTACGACATAGAGTACAAGGGTACGAAACAGCATGGAAACGCTGATGGGCTGTCGCACCTACCGTTGCCTACGGTAGAGGAAGCACCTGCAGTGGACCCTGTTGAGATATTCCATGCGACCATAGTCGAATGTCTACCTGTTACAAACTCAAGTATAGAGAAGGAAACCTGAAATGACCCGACACTCTCTCGGGTCTATGATTTGACGGTGAAGGGATGGCCAGCACATGGCGACTCACTGTTGCCAGCATTCTCGCCAAGGAGAGAACAGCTGTCAGTGTGCCGGGGGACCTTGATGTGTGGATCCCGAGTGGTAATTCCACCCAAGTTGAGAGATAGAGTGCTCAATGAGCTTCATGAGGGTCATCTGGGTGGGGTAAAAATGAAGAGCCTAGCCAGGGCGTTTGTGTGGTGGCCGGGAATCGATAAAGAAATCGAGGATATGACCAAGAGATGCACAGGATGCCAGAAGGTCCAAAACGCTCCACCACAGGCCCCGCTACATCCATGGGAGTGGCCCTCATCTCCATGGCAACGGGTACACATTGATTTTGCTGGTCCATTTATGGACTCAATGTTGCTAATCGCTGTGGACGCCCATTCAAAATGGCCAGAGGTCATCAAAATGTCCTCCACCACCACGGAGAAAACTATTGCAGTCCTACGGACCATCTTCGCCAGGAATGGCTTGCCAGAACAGATTTGCTCCGGCAATGGGCCACAGTTTGTGTCAGAGGATTTCCGGAGGTTTCTGAGGAATAATGGGGTGAAGCATTACACATCTGCCCCATATCATCCAGCCACAAATGGATTGGCTGAGAGGTTTGTTCAGATCTTTAAAAAGGCCATAAAGGCAATGCATAATGACGACATACCACTACAACACAAGGTGGATAATTTCTTGTTTGCTTACCGGAATGCGACACATGCAGTCACCAACCAAGCTCCAGCCATAATGTTCTTCAACCGAAGGCTAAGATGTCGCCTGGATTTGCTCAAACCAAACATAAGAGGAGATGTTGAGGATAAGCAATTCCAGCACATAAATGAGAAGCCAACCAGGAGCTTCAAGATAGGGCAGCCAGTCTTGGCCCGCGACTACCGAACAGAAAAATGGCAGCCAGGAACGATATGCACACAGCAGGGACCACTAATGTACACAGTGGACGTTGGAGAGAGCATCGTGAGATGCCATGCTGACCAGATTCTAGAGTCACAGGAACAAGCCAAACCCATACCACGAGCAGGTGCACCTGGTAATCAACCCGAAGTACAGATTGCGTCTACCTCAGAAGCAGTGATATTGGAAGCTGACGAACCAACTAATGACAATGAGCCAGAATCAACTCCGCCGCAAGAACAGGATACTCGAGAAAGACGTTATCCAGTCAGGATCAGGAAGCCTCCTCAAAGACTGAACTTATAAATGATTATTTCAGTTGATGTATATAGTACAGAGAAAATTGTAATTGTAATTAGTTATTATTTAGTTGTTAAATGAATGTTATGTACTGTTTATCTAAAAGGGGAGGAATTGTTGTGTATGTACCTTTAAGAGAAGAACTGATTCTATACTGCAGTACCGGCAGTGACCACCCCTGCATATAAAGCCATAGCAGGCTTCTGTACTTCAGTCTTGAATTACTCTCTGTTCAGTAAATACCTGTTTTATTGTTCTCCTGCAGTCTGAGTATTATTGATCCTCGGACACTACAACGTTGTTGCCATGGAAGGAGTGCAGCGAAGATTCACCAGGCTGATACCTGGGATGGCACGAATGACGTATGAGGAGAGACTGTGTCGATTGGGCTTATACTCACTGGAGTTTAGAAGATTGAGAGGGGATCTCATCGAAACCTATAAAATTCTGTCAGGCCTGGACAGACTAGATGCTGGAAGGATGTTACCAATGGTCGGGGAGTCCAGAACCAGGGGTCATAGTCTAAGGATAAGGGGTAGGACATTTAGGACTGAAATGAGGAGGAATTTCTTCACCCAGAGAGTGGTGAACCTGTGGAATTCTCTGCCACAGAGGGCGGTGGAGGACAGTTCATTAAATATATTCAAGAAAGAGTTGGATATATTTCTTAAGGCTAAAGGGATCAAGGGATATGGGGAGAAGGCAGGGACAGGGTACTGAATTTCAATGATCAGCCATGATCTCATTGAATGGCGGAGCAGGCTCGAGGGGCCAAATGGCCTACTCCTGCTCCTATCTTCTATGTTTCTATGATCGAGCGTGGTCAAAGCTTCGATGCTGGGGATGTTGGCCTGAGCAAGAACACTGATGTTGGTGCGCCTATCCTGCCAATGGATTTGCAGGATCTTGCGGAGGCAGCATTGGTGGTACCTCTCCAGTGCTTTGAGGTGCCTGCTGTACATGGTCCATGTCTCTGAGGCATACAGCAGGGCGGGTATCGCTGCTGCTCTGTAGACCATGAGCTTAGTGTCGGGTTTGAGGTCCTGGTCTTCAAACACTCTCTTCCTTGGGCGACCGAAGGCTGCACTGGCACACTGAAGGCGGTGTTGAACGACGAAGTCCAATTATGTGCCAGCTCATTGGGCAGCACTTCCTCCTCTGAGTTGGAAGGTTGTGGGTTCAAGTCACAGAGGGTGGTTGGAATCTGGAACTCGCTGCCTGAAAGGGTGGTAGAGGCAGGAACCCTCGCAACATTCAAGAGCATTTAGATGAGCACTTGAAACGCCACAGCATACAAGGCTACGGGCCAAATGCTGGAAAATGGGATTAGAATAGACAGGGCTTGATGGCCGGCGCAGACATGATGGGCAGAGGGGCCTATTTCTGTGCTGTATAACTTTATGACTCCCACTCCTGGGGACTTGAGGACAATAATCTAGACTGACACTCCAGTTCTGTGCTGCACTGTCAGAGGTGCTGCCTTTTGGAGGAGGGAACCGTCTGTCCTCTCAAGTGGACGTAAAAGATCCCACGGCACTGTTTCGAAGAAGAGCAGGGGAGTCCTGGGCCAATATTTATAGCTCAATCAACAGCACTAAAAACAGATTATCTGTTTGCGGGATCTTGCTGTGCACAAATTGGCTGCCGTGTTTCCTACATTACAACAGTGACCACACTTCAAAAAGTACTTCATTGGCTGTAAAGCGCTTTGGGACATCCGGTGGTCATGAAAGGCGCTATAGAAATGCGCTATAGAAATGCAAGTCTTTCTATCTGTATCAGATGTGAATCCTTACAGAAGGCAGCCTAAAGTGTACAATGTAATTATCCTTAACGCTGCCCCTCTTTTTGATCTCCTGTATTAATAGAACCGTTCAGTATAAATCAAAGGACACCATTTTGTCACTTTATAGATCGATGGTCAGAACGCATCTGGAATATTCAGTTTTGGTCCCCTACAGTGGGTGATATAGTGGCCTTGGAAAAGTCCAGAGGAGAGCTACAGTAATGATTCCTATCTTATAGAACGTCAGCTACTGAGATAGTTGCAAGGATCTTGGTCCCTCATTGCATTTAAAAAGTACTTGGATATGCAGCTGAGGTGCCCTAACCTACAGGGCTATGGACCAAGAGCTGGAAAGTGGGATTAGGCTGGATGGGTCTTTGTCAGCCCGGTGGAGAGTAAAATCGGGCAAGGTGTAAAACCAGCGTTGCTCGCGATCCCGTCAGTTTCCCGATGGGCGGGCTATGTTAAAATTGCTCCTAAAGAGAGAGAAAGGGGTTGGGGGTGGGGGGGTGGAGGGAGTGAGAGAAGGAGACTGAAGCCCCATTGGCCATACCAAGGCTTAGTTCTAGTAAATGATAAATGACTGGTATGAAAGTCCTTTCATCAGTTTAAAAAACATTTTGTGTTGAAAGCAGCAAGAGATCAGAGATGATCTAGAATGTCTAGACTTCATTAAAAACGGTTTTTGTTAAACTGAGCAGTTAAGGAATCTATGAAATCCTAGTGTTCTAATCAATCACTTGCAACACAGGAAGCGAAGTACTGTGGAGACTCCACTAGGGTGAATGATTGTGCCACTGTTCAATGATGGTAGAGAATGACTTCAACTAGAACCAGTTCTTCTGATTTCTTGTCCTACTTATGATTTGGCCTCTGATTATCCCTCAATTTTGTTTCCTACATTACAACAGTGACTATACTTCAAAGAAAGTAGTTCATTGGCTGTGAAGCGCTTTAGGACGTCCGGTGGTTGTGAAAGGCGCTATGGAAATGCAAGTCTTTCTTTTACATAACCAGCGGTCATCTATAAGGGTCTCAAATGGCGGGATTTCCGCTGAGGCCTTTCAAAGGGCGCGAAGAAAGGGATTTTCCTGGGGAAGTTCAGGAATGTCTTCCAACTTGCCTCCCTGCCAGGGCGGGGCAGGAGTTAGGAAGACCTTCCTAGGAAGAAAGGCTCCCTCGGATTGGAATTTAAAGGGTCCAGTGGGGCGGAATCCTGACGGAGCCGGGATATGGCCCATGTTCCCCCGTGCCACCGCCGGCCGTAAATACCACCCTCTTCAGCCCCAGGAATTTCAAAACCTGTGAGGTGAAGCTTTGGCGGAAGCAGTGAGGAATCCTGGACACCCAAGTCTACCCACTCACCCTCATCTTCAAGTGGCTCTGGGTGGGTGTCGAGATCCACCACACCGGGAGAAGGCAGAGAAATATTCAGGTGGTGGGGGCAAATAGGGGTAGAGGGAGGACCCGTCGTGGTGAAAAATCAGGCAGGACCTAGCAGTGCCACAAATAAGCACTGTTGGCAATTCTCACCAGAGCCTAGGATGGACAAAACTTCCACCCACCCCATTTCGAAGGCGTATGCATCATAGGACTGAGATGAGAAGAAATTTCTTCACTCAGAGGGTGGTGAATCTTTGGAATTCTCTACCCCAGAGGGCTGTGGAGGCTCAGTCGTTGAGTATATTCAAGACAGAGATCGATAGATTTTTGGATATTAAGGGAATCAAGGGATACGGGGATCGGGCGGGAAAGTGGAGTTGAGATAGAAGATCAGACATGACCTCATTGAATGGCGGAGCAGGCTCGAAGGGCCGAATGGCCGACTCCTGCTCCTATTTCTTATGTTATGTTCTTATAAGAAGGCAGGGCTGGCTTCCCCCAACAGAATCCCTGCCGCTCCTGCTTCCCGAGAGCCCAGCGGTCTGGAAACCGGAAAGAAACCAGCATCAAGTGGGTCTGATGACATCATCTGATGATGCGTCATCAGCCGGTTTTCCTTAAAGGGACCATGGCCACCTTCATTTTGACAGTTGTGCTGTCAGTGTTCTACAGCATTGAGGTGCTGCAAACACTGACAAGCTCTGCACAGAGGTGCACGGCTGCACCCAGGCTCTCCCATGACTCCCTCCATATGCTTATGGAAGGAGTCACAACACGTAGGGAGGTTCTCTTCCTTTCCAATAAGCGAAAGAGACCGCCCCAGGAGACCAACGCAGCCTGGTTGCACATTGCACAGGAGGGCACAAGCAGGGATGTTGTCAGGAGGACCAGGCTGCAGTGGCGCAAACCTTTCAATGATCTCAGTAGATTACGAAATGTTACTGCAAAGCCACACTCCACCTCATCCTGCTGTGCCACTCATCACATCCCCATCACTTTGCCTTCCCTACCCTACTCCTGCACATCCTTAATCACACCAACTTACCTTGCACCGCCACCCATCCCTCTCTATCTACATTATCACTTTGCCATCTCACTAGCCACCCCTCATACTCACCCTCATCCTACTGCAAGCATACCAACTAAGAACACTCCTCCCCCCACCCCCACATGGTGATGAGTGTGAAAGGAATGGCTTGTAAATTGTAGGGATGCTTTATGGTGCTGGTGTGGGGTGGTGCCAATCTGTTGCATCATGTGGCAGCCAGGGTGTTCAGTGTTAAGTGAAGTAAATCTGGAGATGGTAAGGCCATCCCTGGCGTCCCGCGCAGCAATGTGCTCGGATGATGATGCCCTGTGTGCAGGGCAGCATCAGTTGATTGCGGAGAAGGTTGGTGTGGATGTTGGTGCTGCTGGTGTACCCGGTGATGCTGGTGTTGGGCTGATTGTGTTGGGATTCTGAGGACCAAGGTGAGATTTTTCAAGGGCACTGATGCTGATGGAATAGATGGCAGGTGAGGTTGAGATGATCGAAGTCATGTCAATGTTGGGATAGGTTGTTCCAGGAGGTGACAGTGGATAGAAAGATTACTCCAAACACTTCAAAAGTGCATAAAGCTCAAAAGCGGGTTCCAAATCATTAATGCTCCAGCTTCTAACATTGGAAAGTGACCAGCTGTAAAATGGTAACTTTTAGACCACTTTTTCAGCTGTCACCTAGTCAAAGAAATGGAGAGTTGTTCAGAACCCGACATACTTACCTGGTGTGATCCCCGAGCGACTGGAACCTCGTGGAAACCTTGGAGAAAAGTTTTGTACCTGGTAAAATGGTGATTTCATTACTTTAAACACCCTCCTAACTAGCACAATTGCATGACCCGCCGCTTAGTGCCGTGTCTGCAAAGCGCAGGCCGAACCGGCACTAGGGAAACTCGCAAGGAGGCGGGTTTAGAGCGGGATACCGGCCCCGCTGTCAATCTTTTTTGATTTTGACAGAGGACCCGCCTCCGAACCTGTCCTCTGAGCGCCGGCAAAATTCAGCCCCACGTGTGGCTTTGCGGCGGCATTCCCGCCTCTGAGCCAGAAGGGCCCGTGGTTCAACTATCTGCTCCAGACAGTCCCGGCAAGCCAGACTGTTAATCAGCCTGCAAATCCTTCCACAGCTTTGCACTGTTCTCCAAGGGAAGGGTGCAAAGGTATGGAAAAACAAAACAAAAAAGAGATGCTACCATTCTACCTGAGCTGAGGGTTATCACCCTCTACTTCACTCGAGAGCAGGAGATAATCGCAGGAGGGGCTGGCAGCAGGTGGACTATTCAATCCTGGCCCCACAAAAATCATTTTAGAAAGAAAGTTTTAAAAAACTTACCTTGCCCGTTTCCCTGAGCGGCCTGCAGCGTCCCTTTAAGGACTGCTGGTTCGGCTGCTCTATGTCTGGTACCAACGGACGGGGTGGGTACGGAGCACGCGCCACCCGCTGGCACCTCAAAATTGCGACACGTCCTAAGTACGTCATGGCACCCCGATTTGCATATTACAAGTAGGCTCCCGTCTGATGCAGGCGGGGCACCTGGCCTGCCCGTTGTGAAGGCACCAAAACAAAATGGTGGCGGGCGGATCAGGGGAAGGAGGTTCAACCCTGCAGCTGCCGGCGTGCTCCCGCCCCGCTCCCGCCCGGCGGAGGCCGTGAAAATTGGCCCCTTGGGGTTTTCAAGATGCTGTTAAAAGCAAAGCAAGATGCCCAAGGCAGAGCATCCCAAAGAGCAGCGGAGCTGTGATTACGAGACTGGCCTCTCAGGGAGGGGTGGGGGGTGAGCGGAGGATCCAGTCTCAACATAAGGCAGGAGAAGCTTCCTCGGGTAACGTGAGGCAAAAACATGGAGACCTCGGTCAGAAGAGCATCTCCTTTGATCAGTGTGAGTTTTCTGTTTCCTACACAGCCATCCTTGAACTCTGTCTGTGTGACTTGGAGTTAGTGACAAATTAGAGGTTGTCTTTTATTTCTACGGCCCCACTATAGCAACTAAAAGAAGAAAGAAAGAGCTTGCATTTAAAGAGCAACCTCTGGAAGTGTGGCGACTGTAGGAAATACTGTCAACTAGACTGAGACTGGCCAAATTCATCTCACTTAGGACACCCAGGAGCCACAGAAAGAGGAGACTGTCACCCTATATATGGCTGGATTGAAATCCTGATCCCAGGTTATAACAGTCTTGTCGAGTGCTGACCCAATAATTAATGCAGGTAGAGCAAGTTTTAGCAATTACTGTACATAATTTACAACAAATATATATTCCTTTAAGGCACAAAAACCCCACAGGAAGAGTGGTCTAACCGTGGCTAACAAGAGAAGTTAAAGATAGTATTAGATTAAAGGATGAGGATTATAATGTTGCCAAAAAGAGCAGTAAGCCTGAGGATTGGGAGGATTTTAGAATTCAGCAAAGGAAGACCAAGAAATTGATGAAGAAAGGGAAAATAGAATATGAGAGTAAACTAGCAAGAGACATAAAAACAGACTGTAAAAGCTTCTATAGGTATGTAAAAAGGAAAAGATAAGCGAAAGTAAATGTGGGTCCCTTACAGGCTGAGACAGGAGAAATTATAATGGGGAATAAGGAAATGGCAGAGAAATTAAACAAATACTTTGTATCTGTCCTCACGGAAGAAGAAGCAAACAACCTCCCGGAAATAGTGGAGAACCAAGGATCTAGTGAGAATGAGGAACTGAAAGAAATTAGTATTAGTAAAAAAGTAGTACTGTACGTTAAACACGAGAATGCATCTCCGAAGTTAGCTATGCCCAAAAAACTCTTGCAACATTTTACAGTGCCTCAATCATCCCTAGATCAGAAAACAATTCTGTCTTTGGCTGTAGCTATCGATTCCTTTCTGCTCTAGAAAGCTTTAGGGTTTTTTTTTATTTACGAAGGGCTTTTTTTCCCCAATGGCCAAGCTTTACAATGAAGCTTTTCGTAAAGGATTTGTGGTTCAGGTGAGCGTTGAAGATCCCATTGGGAACTGGGTGGCAGAGTGAGTTATAGAGACTGGCCTTTCATTTCTAGGACCTGGATTCCATAGGATATACGGCACAGAAACAGGCCATTCAGCCCAACCAGTCCATGCCGGCGTTTATGCTCCACACGAGCCTCCTCCCATCTTTCCTCGTCTAACTCTAACAGCGTAACCCTCTCTTCCCTTCTCCCTCATATGCTTGTCTAGCCTCCCCTTAAATGCATCTATGCTATTTGCCTCAACCACAGCAATATGGTTGACTCTTAACTGCCCTCTGAAAAGGCCTAGCAAGCCACTCAGTTCCACCAAACTGCTACACAAAGTCACTGTGGGAGCACCTTCACCACAAGGACTGCAGCGGGTCGAGGCGGCGGCTCACCACCACCTTCTCAAGGGCAATTAGGGATGGGCAATAAATGCTGGCAGTGGCTGTAATGGAGACGCCAACAAAAGTAAGTGTCACCATCCTGTTCACACCAGTTGGGACAAGTTAACATCGTCCACCCCTGCCCCATGTGCCAAGCCATCTCAACGGCATTGAATGGTTAGAATTTTATTCACATTTGATACTCTCCCTCAGATTGCTTTTCTCTCTCACTCCCTTATCTATGATTGAGGAACAAGGGCGATAAATTAAAAAACAACTCCATGCTTTCTGAGTATCCCCAACACGTCAGGTAAAGCTGCCCCTGCCAAAACTTGTATTTTTGGGGAAAAAAAGTTACCGAAAAATGCAATAAAAATTCACTGTAGTTTTGAACTTTTCAAATCAACAAAACGATAAGTGTGTGGTCTGTGGGAGTTTGATAAATTATGCTTTTGCATTAGAGGGAGCTGATGGCAAAGATTGTCCTGTGGGTTTGATTGGATGGGTATTTCTGCTTCACCACATGAATATTTTCTCTCTTCAATCAACTCTTTTATCTACACCACACACATAAGGTCTGACAATTCACACTTCTTTAGTGTAGTATCGTATTGTACTGTAGGGTATCTCAGTGCCATCTCTCTACATGCCCAGCACTCAGAGCCAGGATACGAGCTCATCATCTGATAGCAATCCTTCTCTCATCTCTAGCCTCTACCTCTCCAACTCTACTGCAAACTTTCTTGTCTTTCATTAATTTACTCAATACCCCTCTGGTCATCGCTCCTCTGAATATTCTTCTCCTGTTCCCTCTGAGCTTGAAATATGCCAAGGCATGCACTTTTCTGCCTCCTCGAGACTCTATCACACACATGTACGGTACAGCCTCTTATCGCTGACACTAGCAAAAATAGCCTGTGTTAACACACGAGTAACACATACACACATACACATGTGCAGCACTATCCCGTGTCAGAGACTGAATAATAAGTAAGAGGCTTTCAAAATTTTCTAGCCTCTTATATCATTGGCAAATCTTAAATAAATTACAATTATTGATAGAAGAATGAAAGGGGGAGTTAATACATTTTCCACATAGAAGGTTATTGGAATGTAGAATGTTTCATCCCAAAGGCTACTGAGGCAGAGACTATAACAACATTGAAAAGGAAGAATAAAACAGGATATGAGGAAAGGGCATTAGAATAGACAGCTCCAGCTGAGGAGCTAGAACTGGCACTGGCCTGATGGGCTGAATGGCCTCCTTCCATGCTGTAGTTTCTATGATTCTATCAAGGGTGCACTGCCTTGTGTCATGGAGACTCGCACGCATGCACACACACACACACTCATTCTCACACAAACACACACTCACTCACTCTCAGGTACGTATGCACTTAACATACACATGCATGCACACCCTTGTGTGCGGGCACACACAGCACTGCCCGATATCGTGGAGATTGTAATGATCAATAACATGTCATTCTAGAGTGGTACACTAGATGGAGCCGTAGAGCTGTATATTTAGTTGTATGTGTTTAAGACTACACTACCCATGATGCACTAGGCTACCCAGAAGGCAGTAGTCAAGATGGAAGCCTGCACACAGAAGCACACATGCTGAATCTCTACAGATGCTGTACCTAGAGAACGTGTACTGAATAAATGTCTAGCTAGAAGTTAGCTGTTCATAATAAGAATGTCTAGTTATTAATGAACATAACAGAGATGAAATCTAAACAAAATGTTTATAAGACCCCACATCTCAAAGTGAATGTTGGCCAAAAATAGCGATTAGCTCAACGAGCTGCTGTCTGTCTAATTAGCATCCTAATCAGCTCAAATATCCCATTGAGTAGATGCAAAACAAACAACAACTTACATTTTTGTAGCACCTTTAATGCAATAAAACGTTCCAAGGCACTTATAACCTAGACAATAAGGAAGCCATACACAGCTGGTATGAAGAGCTCCAATTACTAAGAAAGAACTTGCATTTATAATGACTTTCATGATCTTAGGACGTCCCAAAGCGCCTTACAGCCAATGAAGTACTTTTGAAGTCCAGCACTGTTGTAATGTGGGAAACACGGCAGCCAATTTGCGCACAGCGAGATCCCACAACCAGCAATGTGATAATGACCAGATAATCTGTTTTAGCGATGTTGGTTGAGGGATAAATATCTGCCCCAGGACACCGGGGAGATCTCCCCTGCTCTTCTTCGAAATAGTGCCGCGGGATCTTTTACATCCCACAACTTTCTGACTCAGAGGTGAGGGTAATATCACGGAGCCATGGCAACCTTGTAACCAGCAAATAGCATGACGCAAACCAATCAAATCACTCAAAAGATTTGTTGAAAGTTGTTTAAGCAGCCGTGTGGTTTTTTTCCTGACCCACTACCCCAGATCCAGCCTACGCTTCTCCCTAGGCGACTAAGGCTTCAATTCTGCTCCAATCCCAGAAGCAGTGGTTTTCACTTTTGCCTTCACTCCCAATATTTCCGGGCTCCGTGTATGGAAAAGCTCAGTCCCCCTCATTGCCGCTCCGCCCCAGAAGTCTTCCCTCACCACCCCCCACACCTCCCTTCTTCCTGACCTGATCCAAGTCTGACTCTTTATGCTGCCCCCCCATGAGCGATTCCGCAGGAAATCTACTTACATTAAACAATAAACGAGTGCTGCCCGTGTCACTGAGACTAATGCATGTCTGCACACATACGACCGCAAAGTGTTGCTTAAAGTAAGGTTCTGAGGACTGGGTGGTGGAGAGTAAAACACGTGGGTTAATTTTCCATACTCAGAGCCTTGCTTACTGATTCGAAATGGATAGAGTCAGAATCCATATGGATTGAGATAACGATTAAGGGACAGATTACGCTAATAGGGCTATTCTACAGAGCACCTAATAGTGGAAGGGAATTGGAGGAAGAAATAAGTCAGCAAATCTATGAAAACTGTGATGAAATATGCCATTCATCAGGCACGCTGTATTCCCTGTGTTTAGTTTAGTTTCAGTTTCATTTCCTTACCTGTATTGTATTGTGTGTAGGGCTCCGCCCATACCTGGCCCCTACTTAAGCAAGCCCCAGCGTGTCTCACAGCAGTACAGCAGATCTCTGGATGAGAGACACTTCTCCAATGTGTATTACTTTCTGAGTTAATAAAAGCCTTGCTTTGCTCCGTTAACGTCGAGTCTCGG
Organism: Somniosus microcephalus; assembly: GCF_052327205.1. NCBI lineage: Eukaryota > Metazoa > Chordata > Chondrichthyes > Squaliformes > Somniosidae > Somniosus > Somniosus microcephalus. The sequence continues at coordinate 9,740,978 of NC_141012.1, forward strand.
ATTCATTGAGGCACATCAAAAACAATAAGGAGTTCAGGAGAAAATTCTTCATCAAGTGAGTGGGTAGAACATGGAGCTTTCTACCATAAAGAGTAGTTGAGGCGAATAGCGTAGATGTATTTAAGGGGAAGCTGGAGAAGTGCATGAGGGAGAAAGGAATAGAAGGATGTGTTGATAAGGTGAGATGGGAGCAGGCTCGTGTGGAGCATAAATGCGGCCATGGACCAGTTGGGCCGTATGGCCTGTTTCAGTGCTGTAGACTATGTAATACTGAGAGGGTGGATAAAAGAATCGAGTGGAGAGGTCAGCACTCCTGATTCACGATGCTCACGATTTTCCAGTTGATCCACCCTCTTGCGAAGAGGTGGTTACTTACAGCAATTAAGCCTTGTGGCCTGAAAGCGACACACCATTACACACAGATCCACCATCGCAGCAGAATAATACATAATCCGCAGCCCTTATCAAACCTGTTCCTTTGAACTGCCGTGACTAATGTCAAAGGAGGACTATTAATTATTGGCCCAGAAATTAGGATCGGGGGCTTGCCGCGCGTACAAGCCCCCGATGTGCACTCACCCGGCGCGCCGACATCTGAAGCCTGGGCCTGCTAGGAATTCCTGTCACTGGCCCGGTTCAGCTGTCGGCACGATGTGCTTACCTGATCCAGCGGCGTAGTTAGTGCGATGTGCCGGCTGGGATCAGGTGAGCACTGTGCAGCCAATCAGGGGAGGGGAAACTTCATTCATGAGTTTGATAGTAAGAACTGTCAAACTCATGAAAAGTACGGGCGCCCAAAAGACTAGTTTAACTTTAAATAAAATTTTAAAAAACATCCCAATAATTAAATAAACTATAAATAACTTTAAAAAACTATTTTAAACAATTAATCAAATTTTTGAAAAAAATAATTTTTTTTTAAATCGGGTCTAAAACTACACTTAACTTACTGTAAAGTCCTTAAAAACAATAAAGCTGTGGAAAAAGTTATAATTTTAAGTAATAGACCACTTACCTTAAAGAATGAAGTCCTTACATCTCCTTTTTACATTCGTAAAAAGGAGAGGCCCTTACACACGCGCAAACCTGTCAAAAAGAAGGAAGTTCAACGCGTGCGCGCAGAGTCCTGCGCGCACGCGTTGGACCTCTGAACCCCTTAGAGGAAATGTCGGTTTCCCGCACATGCGCTGTGCATGCTGAAATCCGGCACTTCCAACGGGCCCACGCGTGAGTACCCCGTCCGTACTCACGCATTGGGACCGGAATTACTGGCCCATTAACTAAAAGTGTATCTGTTCTTGTTTTGAACAACAACAACAACAACTTGTATAGCGTAGTAAAACGTCCCAAGGCGCTTCACAGGAGCGATTATCAAAGAGAATTTGACACGGAACCACAAAAGGAGATATTAGGGCAAAGAGGTAGGTCTTTAGGGAGGGTTTTAAAGGAGGAGCGAGAGGCGGAGAGGTTTAGGGAGCGAATTCCAGAGCTTAGGGCCCAGGCAGCTGAAGGCACGGCCACCAATGGCGGAGCGATTAAAATCGGGGATGCGCAAGAGGCCAGAATGGGGAGGAGCGCAGAGATCTCGAATGCCAGATTCCAACAACTAAGCACAGAACATCTGGTCGATACGGCTCGGTTCTGGCACCAATTTCATTTTTATAATTTCATTCTGCGTTGTAAAAAAACAAGGTTTCAAAGATGGATGTGTTTCCCATCTCCTGTGTGCAGCCGTTGGAGTTTTTTCCCTTCTGCAGCCACCTGTTGCCAGGTTACATTCTCAAGGTCTGATGCGACAGAAGGAAATAGCTGACATCATATGCAAATCCGAGAGGCTATTAAATTTAATCTTTTTGCTTTTCATCAGCGTGCTCAGTACCCATTCACAAATGGAATAATCCTGTTATCAACAGTAATCAGCAATTGGAATCTGCTTCGCACAATCTAATTTTAAAAGACTCTGGAGGGAAACGTTTCCTCTGTGTCAATAGCAAAATGGTGATGAAATTGCTCTTGGTTTACAGAACCTTGTGATACATAACAGAGTTATATTCAGAATATTTAAATTTATACAGTGAATTTGAAGGGGGATAAATTCAGAACTAATCTGCGGAAACAATATTTCAGTGAGTGAGTGGTCAGTCTGTGGAACAGGCTCCCTAGGGAGGCGACGGAAGCAGTTAGTGTTGACTCATTCAAATGCAAATTAGCATATGAATAATTTGAGACATGACGTGTGGTGAGTGTAGCTTGCTCGGGAGGAACGGGTGACTTTGGACCGAGAAGCATCTGGGAAGGCGCCGAACACCTCGAGTCTCTCCGTCGGGAGCAAGCGGAAGCCAAGCGCAAACAGTGGAAGGAGCGCACATCAACCCAAGCACCCCACACCCACACCCGCCCCTTCAACCACCGTCTGCCCCACTTGTAGGTCCCGCATTGGGCTCATCAGTCACCTGAGAACTCATTTTTAGTGTGGAAGCAAGTCATCCTCGGTTCCGACGGACTGCGTAAGAAGAAAGAGTTTCCAAAGCTCTCCACCACGGCGGGGGGGGGGTTCCTTGCCTCATGTCTGGGTCTCTTGTAGACTCATTGATAGAGATTGATGGCTGTGGTTAGTCAACAACTCCATTATTGTTGTATCATGCGACCACCAGGATGGAAGAAGGCTAATTAGATGGACCTTGGTCTTTGTTCGCCTAGCAATTCCTATGTGCAGTTACAAGATGCTGTGTGACCGGGATGGAGCCTTGCAGTGTGGCTTAGTTTGAAGTTAGACCTGGGTTTGATTCAAAGCGCAGTGAGGGTGTCACATGCCCATGCCCTCTGAGCGATTATTCTGGTGGGTTTGTGCCAAGGTTGTGTGGCGAGTGTTGCTGAGGTGCCAGGCAGCCTGCTGCAAGCAAGTTAGGTCCACGAATCAGGCTTTGGAATTTTTGGGGAGACCAAACGTAGATTGGGTGACCGCTTTGCGGAACACCTCCGTTCAGTTCGTAAGGGTGACCCCGAGCTTCCGGTCACCTGTCACTTTAATTCTCCGCCCCATTCCCACTCGGACCTCACCATCTGCGGCCTCTTGCATTGTTCCACGGAAGCTCACCGTAAACTCGAGGAACAGCACCTCATCTTCCGATTAGGCACGTTACAGCCTTCCGGACTCAATATCGAGTTCAACAACTTCAGATCATAACCTCGGCCCCTATTATATTTTTATATTTTTTATCCACACTTTTGGTTTGTGCCTTTTCCTTCTTTTTTCTCTCTCCCACATGGCAGCTGTCTCTCACTCTGCCAGCGCATTTCACACTTCATCTAGAGCCATTGTCTGTTTCTTTACCTGTCCTATTACCATCTCGTCCCACCTTGAATATCTCTTAATGTCTCTTCTTTCATCCCCTCCCCCATTTCCCAGCCCCCAAACTGCCTTTTGTTTCATTTCCTGCCTTTTCACTCAGTTCTGTAGAAGGGTTTCGATCCGAAACGTTGACTCTATTTCTCTCTCCACAGATGTTGCCTGGCCTGCTGAGTTTTTCCAGCATTTTCTGTTGTTATTTCAGATTTCCAGCATCTGCAGTATTTTGCTATCGTTTGGAATATTTCTTCTGGTTGTAGCCTCAACAAGTCCCTGATCTTCTCAGGCATTTTCCAAATGATCAATCCACAAGGACTGGGCGGTAGAGTCAGTCTGTCATCACCTGGGTGCGATTCACAGCCGCACTAGGGTTAGGATGAAGTTGGGGGGGGGGATTACTGTGGGGGAGGTCCAGGAGGCAGCAATACACGGTCCTGTTTGATTGTGTTCATTTGTGTGCTTTAGCCATCCGTAATCAGCAAAGCAGCATCAGTGAGAAAAGTTATTGTTGTTAAAGTCAAAGGGCTGGATTTTGTCAATGGGAAGCTTTTGGAGGCGGGACTACTGCTTGCCGGCTTTCAATCCCACCTCCATCAGCTTCTGGCCAACCAACGAGATTTTCCCCTGATTGACCTTGTTAAGCCCACCCTGCGGGCTCAGCTGGCCAGTTAGGGGGAAGTCACTGACAGAGCACGTCAACGTCTGACGTGCCATCTGTCAAGATTTTTTGAAAGAAGAAATGTCAGTGTTTGACAGCTCTGTGACGCTGTCAAATACTGACATTCTATGTAGTTTGATGAGCCCTTGTGTTCAGGACTCATCAAACCTTTCAACTTTGCAGAAATCACCTGGCTGTTGGTTCAGAGGATCCAACAGCCAGACTGTGAAGTCTACAATGAAGATGCCAGGTCTCCAGAGCCACAGCGGCTGAAGGCTGTAGGCAGAAACAAAGGTAAGTGAACATTTTATAACACTTAACACTCACCTTACATACTTACCACTCCACACTTGCGCCCATCACTCACCTCTATATCTCACATTCAGACCCCTCCGATCCCCGCAGGCCTCCTTCTCATCTCCTACACCCTGGCGGGGTTCTCCGAGGTCGGGAAGCCTGCACTTTGGAGCTGAAAATAGGGATAATCCTATTTTCTGCCTGTTAACTACCTGTTACCAGGCAGTTAATAGGATTTAATCCCTTTCCTGCCTCGAGGAAACGAGACCCGGGGCAGGACCGCAGGGATCGGTCCTAGGACCCAGCTATTCACAATATATATAATTGATCTAGACGAGGGAACTAGATGTAATATCTCCAAGTTTGCTGACGACACAAAGCTGGGTGGGCGTGTGCGGTGTGAGGAGGATGCCGAGAAACTCCAGTATGATTTGGATAGGTTGGGTGATTGGGCAGATGCAGTATAATGTGGATAAATGCGAGGTTATCCACTTTGGTGGCAAAAACAGGAAGGCAGATTATTATCTGAACGGCAATAGATTGGGAGAAGGGGAAGTGCAATGAGGCCTTGTGCACCAGTTGCTGAAGGTAAGCATGCAGGTGCAGCAGGCGGTTAAGAAGGCAAATGGTATGTTGGCCTTCGTAGCGAGAGGGTTCGAGTACAGGAACAAGGATGTCTTGCTGCAGTTGTACAGGGCCTTGGTGAGACCACATCTTGAGTATTGTGTGCAGTTTTGGTCGCCTTATCTGAGGAAGGATGTTCTTGTCATGGAGGGAGTGCAGCGAAGATTCACCAGACTGATACCTGGGATGGCAGGAATGACGTATGAGGAGAGATTGGGTCGATTGGGCTTATACTCACTGGAGTTTAGAAGAATGAGAGGGGATCTCATTGAAACTTATAAAATTCTAACAGGACTAGACAGACTAGATGCAGGAAGGCTGTTCCTGATGGCTGGGGAATCCAGAACCAGGGGTCACAGTCTAAGGATAAGGGGTAAGCCATTTAGGACAGAGATGAGGAGAAATTTCTTCACCCAGAGAGTGGTGAACCTGTGGAATTCTCTACCACAGAAGGCAGTGGAGGCCAATTCATTAAATATATTCAAAAAGGAGTTAGATATATTTCTTAAGGCTAAAGGGATCAAGGGGTATGGGGAGAAAGCAGGGACAGGGTACTGAATTTGGATGATCAGCCATGATCTCATTGAATGGCGGAGCAGGCTCGAGGGGCCGAATTGCCTACTCCTTTTTTAAAATTCATTGATGGGATGTGGGCGTCGCTGGCTGGCTAGGCCTGCATTTAGTGCCCATCCCTAATTGCCCTTGAGAAGATGGTGGTGAGCCACCTTCTTGAACCGCTGCAGTCCATATGGTGTAGGTACACCCACAATGCTGTTAGGAAGGGAGTTCCAGGATTTTGGCCCAGCGACAGTGAAGGAACGGCGATACAGGTCCAAGTCAGGATGGTGTGTGGCTTGGAGGGGAACTTGTAGGTGGTGATGTTCCCATGCGTCTGCTGCCCTTGTCCTTCTAAGTGGTAGAGGTCGCGGGTTTGGAAGGTGCTGTTGAAGGAGCTTTGGCGAGTTGCTGCAGTGCATCTTGTAGATGGTACACACTGCAGCCACAGTGCGCCGGTGGTGGAGGGAGTGAATGTTGAAGGTGGTGGTTGGAGTGCCAATCAAGCGGGCTGCTTTATCCTGAATGGTGTCGAGCTTCTTGAGTGTTGTTGGAGCTGCACTCATCCAGGCAAGTGGAGAGTATTCCATCACACTCCTGACTTGTGCCTTGTAGATGGTGGAAAGGCTTTGGGGAGTCAGGAGGTGAGACACTTGCCGCAGAATTCCCAGCCTCTGGCCTGCTCTTGTAGCCACAGTATTTATATGGCTGAAATAACAACATCCGCAGTATTTTGGATTTTTATGGCTGGTCCAGTTCAGTTTCTGATCAATGGTAACCGCCAGGATGTTGATAGTGGGGGATTCAGCGATGGTAATGCCATTGAATGTCAAGGGGAGATGGTTAGAGTCTCGCTTGTTGGAGATGGTCATTGCCTGGCACTTGTGTGGTGCGAATGTTACTTGCCACTTGTCAGCCCAAGTCTGAATGTTGTCCAGGTCTTGCTGCATATGGACACGGACTGCGTCAGTATCTGACGAGTCTCGAATGGTGCTGAACAGTGTGCAATCATCAGCGAACATCCCCACTTCTGACCTTATGATGGAGGGAAGGTCATTGATGAAACAGCTGAAGATGGTTGGGTCTAGGACATTGCCCTGAGGAACTCCTGCAGTGATGTCATGTGATTGAGATGAATGACCTCCAACAACCACAGCCAACTTCCTTTGTGCTAGGTATGATTCCAACCAATGGAGAGTTTTCCCCTTGATTCCCATTGACTTCAGTTTTGCTAGGGCTCCTTGATGCCACACTCGATCAAATGCTGCCTTGATGTCAAGGGCAGTCACTCTCACCTCACCTCTTGAGTTCAGCTCTTTTGTCCATGTTTGGACCAAGGCTGTAATGAGGTCAGTAGCTGAGTGGCCCTGGCGGAACCCAAACTGGGCGTCAGTTAGCAGGTTATTGCTGAGTAAGTGCCGCTTGATAGCACTGTCGACGACACCTTCCATCACTTTGCTGATGATTGAGAGTAGACTGATGGGACGGTAATTGGCCGGGTTGGATTTGTCCTGCTTTTTGTAGACAGGACATACTTGGGCAATTTTCCACATTGCCGGGTAGATGCCAGTGTTGTAGCTGTACTGGAACAGCTTGGCTAGGGGCGCAGCTAGTTCTGGAGCACAAGTCTTCAGTACTATTGCCGGAATGTTGTCAGGGCCCATAGCCTTTGCAGTATCCAGTGTCTTCAGCCATTTCTTGACATCACGTGGAGTGAATTGAATGGGCTGAAGACTGGCATCTGTGATGCTGGGGACCTCAGGAGGAGGCCGAGATGGATCATCCACTCGGCACTTCTGACTGAAGATAGCTGCAAATGCTCCTATCTCCTATGTTTCTATGTAGGACGGCTTCCCACCTCCTGGCAAGAGGGCACGGAGGCGGGTTGGGGGGCAGGCTTGCCAGCTGCCCCCAAATCCTGCAACTTGACCGGCAGTCCCGCCTCCATCCCCGCCTCCTCGCAGCTGGCAAAATCCAGCCCAACGAGTAAAGATGTGCAGTTATGGGTCTAAAGTGGAAACTGGGCAGCCTCAATATCCTTTTCTCAGTCTTTTCAGATTCAAAGAAATAAAAGTGGCCAATTCTAGTAAAGGGTGGGTGGGGAGGGGTGAAGGGAACAAGCATCTTTCTTCTGTGTAGATGAGGTGATACACGTCAAACACCTCCAGTGGCTGCTTTTATGTGATGGAAGGTGTTCTAACCTGCTCAGTTCCTTTAATTGGGAAAACTGTCAATCAACTTTCACTAGAAGGACGAACAAGAAACCAGTAGTGAGCCAGTGTTTGACATTTACTAACGCCCCGAGAATTCCTAAGACAAAAGCAGTAGATGGAAAACTGCCAGAATCATCTCCTGAGGTAGAACCACTCGAACTTTATTATGATGGATATTCACTTTGCAAAATCAGCGTCCCAATTGATGAAGCCCGTTACTGCAGAAATTGAATCTTTAATTAATCAATGACCCGTCCTGGGGTGCCGTAGCCATGACTCCCTCCCTATGGTGAGTTAATGATTTCAGTTTTGCCCAATTTGGGTTTAATGATGTCTCCTGTTCACAACATACTCAGCAGCTTTTCTTTTTATTCGTTTATAGGATGTGGGCATCGCTGGCAAGGCCAGCATTTATTGCCCATCCCTAATTGCCCCTTGAGAAGGTGGTGGTGAGCCGCCTTCTTGAACCGCTGCAGTCCGTGTGGTGAAGGTGCTCCCACAGTGCTGTTCGGGAGGGAGTTCCAGGATTTTGACCCAGCGACGATGAAGAATCGGCCGATATATTTCCAAGTCAGGATGGTGTGTGACTTGGAGGGGAACTTGGAGGTGGTGGTGTTCCCATGCGCCTGCTGCCCTTGTCCTTCTAGGTGGTAGAGGTCGTGGGTTCGGGAGGTGCTGTCAAAGAAGCCTTGGTGAGTTGCTGCAGTGCATCTTGTAGATGGTACACACTGCAGCCACGGTACGCCGGTGGTGGAGGGAGTGAATGTTTAAGGTGGTGGATGGGGTGCCAATCAAACGGGCTGCTTTGTCCTGGATGGTGTCGAGCTTCTTTGCTATGTGGCTTTCTGTTTTTTTTTCCTGATTTCATAAAAACAAACAAGTGCTGATCCCGTGTCCGAGAGCTCCTGGCATGGAGTGGTGCCCGCAGGGAACTTTCGCTGGCAAATCGCGGGCCTGATCAGGGACTGCATGTCCCCTGAAATCCTGGCCTGTTCTCCAGATGAACATCGCTCTGAACCAGGAGAGCCTGACCAATGGAATTAGTCCGACAATCTCAACAGTGAGTCCGTGTACTGGGACAATCGAGTTGTGTGCTTAATATATCTTGACCTCCAGTAGCTGCACGAATCATAATGATCCCAGATGTTTGCCTACTCTAATTTGTGCGTTATACGAAATATAGCTCTGCATGGAGAGGTGCCAGGTTCCCCACAGGGATTAGCTGACATTCACTGTCTATGCTTATGTAGGTAGAATGCCCATAGAAACACAGAAACATAGAAGATAGGAGCAGGAGTATGTAAGGATATCAGCAAATAGTGATGATATTTGTCTGTGTTTGATTACTTATGCCTTACAGCATATTTGTCTGTGTTTTTGATTACTTGTGCCTGACCAGCAGAGGTCATGTGAGAGACAAAGAGTCCAGAGAAGTTTTACTTTCAGTTTCATTCTAGATGCATCACAGCATAGTGTGTTCTGTAAAAAGCTGTAGAAAGTCTTGAACAAGACTTTAGATTAAACAACATTCTCTTTCAGAAATGAGTCTTTATTGAACCCAAAAAGAAATCAAAACATGATGTCAGAAGTGGCTGAAAGAGAAAAAATCTGAAGTTAGCAACTTGATGGGACAGTGAAAGCAGTTGTGGCAAGTAAGCGAAATCAGCTCTCCACATATTAGCAAGCCAGAAGAGAACATCGTTGCTTACCATTAGAGAATAGCTAATGAAGTGAAAAAATGGAAGGTTTACACCCACCGGCGACGCTTCAATTGACCGGTAATGTGGCTGAAAATTGGAGGAGATTCAAACAACATGTAGGGTTGTATTTATCAGCAATCGGAGCTGACGATAAAAGTAATAAACAGAAATCGTCCGTGTTTTTACATGTAGTGGGTGATGCAGCGCTGGAGGTATATAATAATTTCATATTTGCCGTTGATGGAGACAAAATGAAGCTAGATAAAATAATGGAACAGTTTGAGGCCTACTGCATACCTAAACGCAACGTGACCTTTGAGAGGCACAAATTTTTTACATGTGCACAGAAAATCGGCGAGACTATTGATCAGTATGTGACTGAACTGAGAAACCGGAGCAAATCGTGTGAATTTGGGGGACTCACAGACTCGCTGATAAAAGACAGACTGGTGTGTGGTATTCCAGATAATGATCTAAGGGAAAGGCTGCTAAGAGAGCAAGATCTAGACCTGGGAAAAGCCATAGCACTGTGTAGGGTTACAGAGACTGTGAAGTTGCAGGCAAAGGAGCTGTTCAGTGACAGTAGCTGCAACGTGGATGCAGTGAGAAAGCACGGATACAAACCGTTTACCAAAGAGAGCGCCAATGTGAAAAAAGAGACGTGGCCAGCAAACGAAAATGAAAGGGACAATCGGAAGTCATGTAGTCGATGCGGTACACAGCATCCACCAAGAAAGTGTCCAGCATATGGTAAAACTTGCTATAGTTGCAACAAGAACAACCATTATGCCCGTTGCTGCAAGAACCAAGTGCAACAAAGCAAGGTCCATGCAGTAGATGCAAGTGACATAGAGGAATTCTATGTAGATGTTGTGTCTGAAAACAAAAGAGAAGAAAGAGACTGGTTGTTGACACTAAAAGTGAACGACATACACATTCCATTTAAATTGGATACTGGAGCACAAGTTAATGTGATATCAGAGACCGATTTTAAGAGAATTAGACCCAGACCAAAGTTACATGGAATACAAGTGAAAGTGACCGGATACTCAGGTACTGATATACCAGTGAAAGGAAAATGCATTGTCAAAGTAACACACAAGGACAGAGAGCATACGCTAGCATTAATCGTGGTGCCAAAGGATGTGCAAGCCATACTAGGTTTAAAAGCCTGTGAGAGACTGAACCTGGTAAAGAGAGTCCTCGTTGTGGAAAGTGAAAGAGAGACAGTCTATGATGAACTGAATGTTGCGTACACACCGGGTAAGCTGATGTATACAGCAGACACGTTGTCCAGAGCTGTTGACCCAAGTGAGCCCGCAAACACCACAATGGATGAAAAAGTGAACGCCTACGTGGACATGATCACAAGTGCACTGCCCATAGCAGATGCAAAAATGGAGCTCATAAAGACTGAGGCAAACAAAGATGAAACAATGAGACGACTGTGATATACCTATCAATTCATCCAATGAAAAGCGACAAGTTAAGAAAGTAACTATAGGTTTTTATTGGCTAAATAACAGAGCCCACCCTCGTGGGTGATCGGATCCAACAAGGAGGAATACCAGCCAGTCGACCACCTTTATACCTGGGCAAGTAGGCGGAGCTATGGGCGGAGTCAACAGTGGTCAGCCCAGGTATAACAGCGTGGCAAGAGGCGACCTCGTGTAGTGATACAACAGTGTAAACAGTGATAACCATAGTGTAACGATATAACAGTGATAGCCATAGTGTAACGGTAGTGAACGATAAAAGTGGTTTACCACATTCACCCCTTGTTTAGATTTGAGTCCGGCGGGGTGAAGTGTACTACCAGTTCGGGTATGTCAGTCTGTCCGGAGGCCTTGTAAGTCTTTCTGATTGGCGCAGCGGCGGCGGCGGTGTTGCAGTCTCCGGTGTTAATGCTGGTGTCTGCGTGGTTGATGAAGGCTCGTGGGGTTCCGGCATGCTGTCTAACTGGGCTGGATTTGGGGGGGTGGTGGGGGGTAACGGTGGTGTCTCAGGGGTGCCCGAGGGTGCAAGGTCTCGTAAGGAGACTGTGTCCTCCCGCCCGTCTGGGTATGCCACGTAGGCGTACTGGGGGTTGGCGTGCAGGAGGACCACCCTCTCGACCAGGGGGTCCGTTTTATGGGCCCTCACATGCTTTCGCAGTAAGACGGGCCCTGGAGAAGTCAGCCAAGTTGGCAGCGTGGTTCCCGTAGTCGATTTCCTGGGGAAAACAAACATTTGTTCATGGGGGGTGGCGTTAATGGCAGTGCAAAGCAGTGACCGGATGGAATGCAGCGCTGCCGGGAGGACTTCCTGCCAGCGAGAGGTTGGGAGGCCCTTAGACTTTAAGGTTAAGAGAACGGCCTTCCAGACAGTCGCGTTCTCTCTTTCCACCTGGCCGTTCCCTCGGGGGTTGTAGCTGGTGGTCCTGCTTGCAGCGATACCTCTCGCTAATAGGAACTGGCGAAGTTCCTCGCTCATGAAGGAGGAGCCCCGGTCGCTATGTATATAGTTCGGGAACCCGAACAAGGCGAAGAGGTCGTTCAGGCATTTGATGACCGTGGTGCTGGTCATGTCTGGGCAGGGGAAGGCAAAGGGGAAACGGGAGTACTGATCAATGATGTTGAGGAAGTACACATTACGGTCAGAGGACGGGAGGGGCCCCTTAAAATCGATGCTCAAGCGCTCGAAGGGGCGGGTGGCCTTGATCAGGCTTGCTCTGTCCGGCCTAAAGAAATGCGGTTTGCATTCGGCACAGGTTTGGCAGTTCCTGGTCATGGTCCTGACCTCCTCGATGGAGTATGGCAGGTTGCGGGCCTTAATGAAGTGGTAAAGTCTGGTGACCCCAGGGTGGCAGAGGTCGTTGTGGAGGGTCTGCAGTCTATCAGTTTGCACGTTGGCGCATGTACTTCGTGATAGAGCATCTGGGGGTTCGTTCAGTTTACCAGGCCGGTACAAGATATCATAATCATAGGTGGAGAGCTCGATTCTCCACCTCAAGATCTTGTCGTTCTTGATTTTGTCCCTCAGCTTGTTATTAAACATAAAAGCGACCGAACGCTGGTCGGTGAGGAGGGTAAATCGTTTGCCTGCCAGGTAATGCCTCCAGCGTCGTACAGCCTCCACGATCGCCTGGGCCTCCTTCTCGACCGAAGAGTGTCAGATCTCAGGGCCCTGGAGGGTCCTTGAGAAGAAGGCCACCGGTCTCCCCTCCTGGTTGAGGGTTGCGGCTAGGGCGAAGTCGGATGCATCGCTCTCCACTTGGAAAGGGATAGACTCATCCACCGCGTGCATTGTGGCCTTAGCAATGTCTCCCTTAATGAGGGAGAAGGCTGCGCACGCTTCTGCCATTAGGGGGAAGGAGGTGGACTTCATGAGGGGTCTGGCTTTGTCCGCATAATTTGGCACCCATTGGGCATAGTAGGCGAAGAGCCCCAGGGTTCTCTTCAGCGCCTTTGGACAGTGGGGGAGGGGAAGCTCCATGAGGGGGCGCATTCTTTCGGGGTCGGGGCCGATGACTCCGTTCTCTACTACGCAGCCGAGGATGGCAAGGCGCGAGGTGTTAAACACACATTTCTCCTTATTGTAGGTGAGGTTCAGCCGTTGGGCCGTACGGAGGAATCTTTCCAGATTAACACCGTGGTCCTGCCGGTCGCGGCCGCAGATGGTGACGTTATCTAGATAGGGGAACGTGGCGTGCAGCCCGTTCTGGTCAACCATCCGGTCCAGACCGAAACCCCGTTGGTGACGCCGAAGGGAACCCTAAGGAAGTGGTAGAGGCGGCCGTTCGCCTCGAAGGCTGTATACTGGCGGTCCTCAGGGCGGATAGGGAGTTGGTGATAGGCCGACTTAAGGTCGATGGTGGAGAATACCCGGTACTGCGCAATCTGATTGACCATATCAGATATGTGGGGAAGGGGGTATGCGTCCAGCTGGGTGTATCGGTTTATGGTTTGGCTGTAGTCGATGACTAGGCGGTTTTTATCGCCGGTCTTAACGACTACGACCTGGGCACGCCAGGGGCTGTTGCTCCTCTCGATGATGCCCTCCTTCAGGAGACGCTGCACCTCACAGCTAATAAAAGCTCTGTCCCCGGCGCTGTACCGCCTGCTCTTGGTGGCGACGGGTTTACAGTCGCGGGTGAGGTTAGCGAACAGGGAGGGGGGCGGGACCTTGAGGGTGGATAGGCCGCAGGTGGTATGCGGTGGGCGGTTTAAAGGCTGCTGGTTGTCGACTGTGAGTGGGGGGAGGGGTCCACCGTATGCCAAAGTGACACTTTGCAGGTGGGATTGGAAGTCCAGCCCTAGTAGGACGGCAGCGCAGAGCTAGGGCAGGACGAGGAGTTTAAAATTTTTATACTCCGTGCCCCTAACCGACAGGGTCACAATACAGTAGCCGCTGATGTCTGTAGAATGGGACCTCGATGCCATTGAGATCCGGTTGCGCGTTGGCCGGACAGTGAGGGAGTAGTGGCTCACCGTGCCTGGATGTATGAAACTCTCCGTGCTTCCGCTGTCGAACAGGCAGGTCGTGGCGTGGCCGTTTACTTTGATGTCCATCATGGACTTGGACAGGTGATGCAGGCGAGCTTGGTCCAGTGTGATGGAGGCTAGTGTATGGCTGAGCGAGCTGCTGTAGTCTGCGGGTGAGGCGGTGGTCGGGTCTGGCGACAAGGTGGCGGTTGACTGTGGTGGACAAAATGGCGGCACCCACGAGGTTGAATAAGATGGCTGCCCCCACAACTCACATGAGGCATTGCTGGTGTTGGTTGCCTTGATCAAAGATGGCCGCCCCACGACTCACACGAGGGGATACTGGCATCTGTGGCCTGGATGAAAGATGGCCGCCCCCACAATTCGCATGAGGCACTGCTGGCGTCTGTGGCTCTCCCCCTGCAGGCCTTAGCGAAGTGGCCTTTCTTCTGGCAATGGGAGCAAGTCGCGTTTCTCGCAGGGCAGCGCGTCCTCGGGTGTTTCGCCTGGCCACAGAAGAAGCAGCCGGCGGCCCGATCGCCGGGGTCCGATGTTGCAGCCGGTACCGGGGGTGGCGGTCCCGATCGGTTCTGGGACGCCGACGCTGAGGTAGGTCCCGGAGGCGGCGTTGCGAGGGGTATTGCGGCCGGGGTCGGGCCGGAGTCCCAGGGTCGCGCAGTACAGTACCTGGAATACGCCTCGAGGTCCCAATGGGCCACTTCCAGGGAGCGGGCGAGGGCTGCAGCTGTGTTCAGGTCGAGGTCCTTTGATTCGAGCAGTCTTTGCCGTGAGTAGTCGGACCGAAGGCCTTTCACGAAGGCATCGCGGATATTCTCTTCAGTATTTTCTGCAGCCGTTACCGGTTTAAAGTCACAGTCCCTGCCGAGTGTTTGTAGCGCCCGTAAAAATTCATCTACAGACTCTCCTGGCTGTTGCGGGCGGGATCTTAGGAGGTGTCTGGCATACATAGAATTTACCTGGCTCCGGTACTGCTGTTTCAGCAGGTTGATGGCGGCCTCGTATGTAGTAAGGTCCTGTATGAGTGCGAATACTTTAGGGCTCACTTGGGCGGTCAGCACTCTTAGTTTGGATCTCTGAGGCACGCCAGATTCTCCCAGGTAGGATTCAAAACAGCTCAGCCAGTGTTTGAAGTCGAGGGCTGAGTTTGCTGCCTGTGGGTTTAGATCCAGGTACGGCGGTCGGAGGGCTCGCAGCCAGGCCGGCTGCTGTGGCTGTTGTAGCTGGGCGTCTGACTGGTCTGACGGTTCGTTAGACATTTTTAAAATTTAGCCAATAAAATTGATATACCTATCAATTCATCCAATGAAAAGCGACGAGTTAAGAAAGTAACTATAGGTTTTTATTGGCTAAATAACAGAGCCCACCCTCGTGGGTGATCGGATCCAACAAGGAGGAATACCAGCCAGTCGACCACCTTTATACCTGGGCAAGTAGGCGGAGCTATGGGCGGAGTCAGCAGTGGTCAGCCCAGGTATAACAGCGTGGCAAGAGGCGACCTTGTGTAGTGATACAACAGTGTAAACAGTGATAACCATAGTGTAACGGTAGTGAACGATAAAAGTGGTTTACCACAGACTGAGAAAAAGCATCTTGGATGGATGGCCCAACATGAAGCAAGACTGCTCACCTGATATAGCAGAGTACTGGAACTGCAGGGCGGAACTATCAGTGGTCGAAGACATCATCTACAAAGGAAGTAAAATAGTTATCCCAAAGAGTCTGAGAAGAGAGATGCTAAAAAAGATCCATGGAGGACATCTGGGAATCGAACAGTGTAAGAAAAGAGCACGAGAGGTGATGTACTGGCCACGAATCAACCAAGATGTGACAAATGAGGTGTCAAACTGCACAATATGCCTGAAATATCGAGCCAGCAATCCGGTAGAACCACTAAAGCCACAGCCAGCACCAGACAGACCTTACCAGAAGGTAGGCGCTGACCTATTCGTATGTCAAGGGAAGGACTATCTTGTCGTCACAGACTATTACTCCCTGTATCCAGAGGTTTGTAGACTGTACACCACCACTGCAGAAGCTGTGATAAGAAGTATGAAAGCCATATTCTCCAGACATGGCGTGGCAAGCGAGGTCTTCACAGACAACGGACCCCAGTTTAACAATGCAAATTTCCGACACTTTGCCAAAGAGTGGGACTTTGTCCACACAACGTCAAGTCCTCACTATCCACAGTCCAATGGACTAGTGGAAAAATCGGTCCAGACAGTGAAAAGACTGATGTACAAGCAAAAGACAGTGGAACTGACTTCTACCAAAGCATGCTTGTATACCGCACAACGCCGCTCGAGTGTGGTATGTCACCAGCCCAACTCCTGATGGGACGTCGGCTAAGGTCAAACCTACCCATCCCGGAGAACCTCCTGAAAATAAAAGAGGGGGAGAAAGTGAGGAAGTTCAAAGAGCAACAGAAAGAAAAGCAAAAGTACGACTATGACAGAGGAACACAAAACCTACCTGAACTCCACACTGGTGACCAAGTAAGGTTGAAAGACAAAACAAACACATGGACTCAGAAGGGAACTGTCCTGAGTGAAGTTCAACCAAGATCATACACCATTCAGATAGATGAGGGTGCTGTTCTGAGAAGAAATCGTCGAGATCTTCTCATGGGACCAGCCACAGCAGGTCAAGAGACTGATACTGGTGAACAACCTGATCACACAGCTGAGAACCAATCATCTGAGGCAACAACTCAGATTCAAGGACAATCAATCAGAAAATCCTCAAGACACGTGAAGCCTCCTGAGAGACTCATTGAGCAAATTTAAGGACTATTGTTAAAGAAGGAAGTAATGTTATCTTATTCTTTCTTCAAGTTCTAGTGTATTGACATATTTCATGTGAACACACAAAGCAAGGGTAAAAAACCTTGATCATGATAATGATGATGTAAGTTCATTAAATGTTGTAGTTAAAAGTAAAATACTTTTGTTTTAAGAAAGGGAGATGTAAGGATATCAGCAAATAGTGATGATATTTGTCTGTGTTTGATTACTTATGCCTTACAGCATATTTGTCTGTGTTTTTGATTACTTGTGCCTGACCAGCAGAGGTCATGTGAGAGACAAAGAGTCCAGAGAAGTTTTACTTTCAGTTTCATTCTAGATGCATCACAGCATAGTGTGTTCTGTAAAAAGCTGTAGAAAGTCTTGAACAAGACTTTAGATTAAACAACATTCTCTTTCAGAAATGAGTCTTTATTGAACCCAAAAAGAAATCAAAACAGAGTAGGCCATTCGGCCCCTCGAGCCTGCTCCGCCATTCAATGCAATCATGGCTGATCATCCAAATTCAGTACCCTGTCCCTGCTTTCTCCCCATATCCCTTGATCCCTTTAGCCTTAAGAAATATATCCAACTCCTTCTTGAATATATTTAATGAATTGGCCTCTACTGCCTTCTGTGGAAGAGAATTCCACAGGTTCACCACTCTCTGGGTGAAGAAATTCCTCCTCATTTCAGTCCTAAATGGCTTACCCCTTATCCTTAGACTGTGACCCCTGGTTCTGGACTCCCCGACCATCGGGAACATCCTTCCTGCATCGACCATAAGGCCAAGGTACTGGAAGTACCCAAATAACTGCACTCCAAGATAAGCCAATGAGAGAGGGGGATAAAAAGGCCTTCATAAAAAGGTTTAAAAGTCTTTAAACTGGACAGCCAGTTAATATTACAATAGCAAAATACTGCGGATGCTGGAAATCTGAAATAACAACAGAAAATGCCTGCCTGACCTGCTGAGTGTTTCCAGCATTTTCTGTTGTTAAGCCAGTTAATACTGTTCTTTAAAACTAAAGTTCCCACGGTATTGATATTCAACCATGATACATCTCTCGTTCAATCAGTAGATACTAAGGGGCGAGTTTGCAATCCTGCAGCCCCATCCCCCAGGCAAGCATGGTTCCCTCATTGGGAGCATGACACCATGGAAACAACAGTTACATCCCATCACCCCATCCTGTCATATTGCAGCATGTCATTACTGAACGGTTCTATGGGTACACTTCTCTCTCTGGTGCCGTGCCCATGTTAACTGGGAGGGGGGTTGGAGAGAGGAGAATCACAGGCAGGCTCAACTCTGTCCTCACACGACGAGCAGATACGTGCACTTCCAGAAGGTCCTCTGCAACCCTCATCACCTTTCCTCTCCCTAACCCAAGGAGTTCCGATATCTAATGTCCTGCCCCGAATTTGGCTAAGATCAGCGAATTCAGTGTACACCAGCGACGGAACCAGAGACCTTCCCGGTCTTTAGGGCTCAGCTATTCAACTCGCTGAACCATCAGTGATCTCGGAAGCACAATACATGTAAATAGAGCCTTATGGACTATCTTGGAGATCTTGTCTGACGAGGAGAGACTACACAAACTAGGGTTGTATTTCCTGAAATTCAGAAAGTTAAGGGGTGATATGATTGACGTTTTCAAGATATTAATGGGAACTGATAGGATAGATAGAGAGAAACTATTTCCGCTGGTTGGGGAGTTTAGGACTAGGGGGCATAGTCTAAAAATCAGGAGTGAAATTAGGAAACACAAAGGGTGGTAGAAGTTTGGAGCTCTCTTCAGCAAACGGCATTTGATGCTGGGTCAATTGTTAATTTTAAATCTGAGATTGATAGATTTTTGTTAACCAAAGGTATTAAGGGATATGGGCCAAAGGCGGGTATATGGTATAGGTTGCAAATAAGCCATGATCTCATTGAATGGTGGAACAGGCTCAAGGGGCTAAATAGCCTCCTCCTGTTCCTATGTTCATAACAGTGATTTAAAAAAAAAAACTTCTCCTAGGTCCAACACATTAGTGCATCTTCCAGTTCTGTGACAGAATACAGGACCTCAAACTTCTAAAAGCTTTTGGATCTACCCTTGTACTTCAATCAGTTCAGAGTTGCCCTAATGCAAACAAAACCTGCTGGGATATTGATTCCATTTATTGTACCGGGCACAATTTTGTCTCGGCTCTTTTTTGCCCCGAAACCATCAGCCACAAACAGTATAATGGGCAGCAGTGTAAGAGGTGCCCATTGCTTTAAACAGAAGTCATAGCCTGTATCGTTCGTTCACCAAACCCCAATACTTAACCCAACCAACAGATTGGAATGCCCTTGTCAGTTTCAGGCTGCAGTTGAGAAACAGTCAGCATTTTGAGATTGCGTGACATCTCTGGAGTGTGACAGCTACGAAGTGACACTGACATGAACTAGATGTACAGTTTTTAATATATTCACAGATAGATATGGATTCCCTTAGGTAGAGTTGATGCTTAGGTTCCGCACACGGGTTCCATTGGAGCTTTAAGTTGCTTTTCTGGTGTGCACCCGATAATGGGCCTCATTTAACTGGGAGGCTGGGAGAGGGGCGCGATTGGGAGGTGGTGGGGGAGGCAGTGATCAAGGGGGGAGTGAGGCGGCGATCGAGAGGAGTGTAGATGGGGCGATCAGGAGGGGGGTTGAAGCAATGATCGGGGGGGGCGGGGAAGACAGCGATCGGGAGGCAGACAGAGGCGGTGATCGAGAGGGGGTTCAGGGCAGTGACCGGGAGGGGGGAGGCATATATTTTAATGTATATACCAATATGGTTCACAATACACTTCTGGCTCATAATGAGCGCACGCTTCCTGCCCGCCATATTGGAGGATTAGGTGCCCGTTTAGCGCTGGAATAACGGGAAGGGCTCCATTGAATTTCTAGGCCTGCATAGCTGTTGACTGTGTATTCAACCAAATCTGGTTCAGAGTTACAGCAGTGTTGCAAGATGCTTTTGATTTGCCTCTGGTCCCTAGATAAGGTTATTTGGCAATGTTGACCTCCTTGCTGAACACTTAAACATTGCACGATAGCAAAATACTGCAGATGCAGAAAATCCGAAATAGCAACAGAAAACAACAGAAAATCTAGTATACAGTATTCGCTGCTCACGATGCGGTCTCCTCTACATTGGGGAGACCAAATGCAGATTGGGTGACTGCTTTGCAGCACACCTCCGTTCAGTCCGTAAGGGTGACCCCGAGCTTCCGGTCGCCGGTCACTTTAATTCACCGCTCCATTCCCACTCGGACCTCACCGTCCTTGGCCTCTTGCATTGGTCCACGGAAGCTCAACGTAAACTCGAGGAACAGCACCTCATCTTCCGATTAGGCACTTTGCAGCCTTCCGGACTCAATATCGAGTTCAACAATTTCAGATCATAACCTCGGCCCCTATTACATTTTTACTTATATCTTTTATCCACCCCTTTGTTTTGGTTTTTCCCTCCCCCTCACCCCCCCACCCCCTTTCCTTTTTTTTCTCTCCCCCGCGGCAGCTGTCTCCCATTCTGCCAGAACATTTCACACCTAATCTGAGCTGTCTTTTGTCTCCACTAGTCCTATCACCATCTCGTCTCGTTTTGAATACCTCTTAATGTCTCTTCACTTCTTTTGTTCTCGCCCAGCCCTGCCTTTCGATCTATTTCATTTCCTTCCAGTTTTGAAAAAGGGTTAGACCCGAAACGTCGACTCTAATTTCTCTCCACGGATGTTGCCTGGCCTGCTGAGTTTTTCCAGCATTTTCTGTTGTTACTTAATCATTGCATATTTGTTGGTTTGCTGTGGGCAGTGGATGAGCTCAGTTGCTTGGACTTATGGATTGTCAATCAGAAGCTTCCTGAATCTAAATACTAGTAACAACAGTAACAAATTCAAGCTATGAGCAATGAAGTCAATTTTGATTTAGGCTGAAAATCACTCACTGGCCTCGACTCAACCTCGACAGCCTCGAGCTCTTCTATCAGAAACAAAGAAATTCATCCGGGTCCCCTGGATCGCTCCAGGATACTTCTGTCCTTTCAAAACCAATTAGGAGTAAGAAATGCAAGCAATTGATCATATAAACAGACAATCATGGGAATTACAAAGCCCAGGTTGTCACACTGAACAAGAGAAAGAGCTGCACACCTACTGAGAGAGAGAGAGCGAGAGAGAGAGAGAGAGACACACACACACACAACAGCAAATCCACAAGTAAACCATTGAAGAATCAGCACAGACTAGGGATCGGGGCCTTTACCCAGTAAACCATTAGGAAATCAGGGCAGACCTAGAATCGGTGCTTTTACCCTCTGAACCTACAGAGGAACCACATTAAAAAAAAGAGCAACATCTGTTGAATTTGTGAGCCGTGCTTTGTGGAGTGTCTTAATGTTTGGTGAGCTGGTTGGTCCAGTGAAATTTTGCACCGTGGCTGACAGATATTGTAATATTTTATTGTACTATTAAGGTACCAAGTGTACCTATTCTGATCCATTTGATATAAGGCACCTAGAGGAAGGGAGAAGTTCCTCTGCTTATGACTAGGACATATGTCTAATATCGCTATAATAACACGAGATCTCTGCATTCCGCCAATTCCGGCCTTTTGAGCATCCCCGATTTTCATCGCTCCACCATTGGTGGCCGTGCCTTCAGCTGCTGAGGCCCGAAGCTCTGGAATTCCCTCCCTAAACCCCTCCGCCTCTCTCTCCTCCTTTAAGACGCTCCTCAAAACCGACCTCTTTGACCAAGCTTTTGGCCATCTGCCCTAACATCTCCTTATGTGATAGCAAAATACTGCAGATGCTGGAAATCCGAAATAACAACAGATGATGCTGGAAAAACTCAGCAGGCCAGGCAACATCCGTGGAGAGAGAAATAGAGTCAACGTTTCAGGTCGAAACCCTTCGTCAAGACTGAAAAAGCACAGGAAATGAAACAGATTAAAAGGCCGGGCTGGGAGAGAACAAAAGAGAAGTGAAGAGGCATTAAGAGACATTCAAAACGAGACGAGATGGTGATCGGACTAGTGGAGACAAAAGACGGCTCTAGATTAGGTGTGAAATGCGCTGGCAGATATGTGGTTCGGTGTCAAATATTGTTTTTTGATAACGCTCCTGTGAAGCGCCTTGGGACATTTGATTATGTTAGAGGTGCTATATAAATGTAAGTTGTTGTTGCCTCTTCTCTGGAACGCCCCTGTAACCTGGAATTCCCTCCTTGGCCATTCACGTGCGCACTTTGGCTGCCACTCTGGACCTCTGTCCGTTAATTCCATCTCCTTTTTTTTCTCCCTTGGCTTCTCTTCACCTCTTTTCTCCTATCTCTTCCCCTTGCCACCCACGACCTTATTGCGGTCGATTGCATTGACATCCTGGCTTTGACTGAGAATTAGCTCATGGGCGGCGGCACCTTGGACCCTTACTGAAGCCCCCCCACCTGGCTATACTGTCTGACGTCTGACTTCACTGACCTCCCTGAACCTCTGTCTCCAGATAACTCTCCGGCCCATATTCTTTGTCATCTCCATGGTCCCTCTCATGGCCTCCATCACAGACAAGGTCACTTCCGACCACGTCCTTGTATTCCTCACCATACACATCTCCCTTACCCTCTTCCAACCGCGTCGCTTACAACGGCACTTCCTGATTCCTGATTCCCTAACCGTTGGCTCTCCGTTTGCCATACTCCTTCTGCAGTTGTTGATCCGCTCAACCACTCCCACACCTCCACCTTTGATGCACTGTCCCCAGCAAAAATCAATTAAAAAATCTTATCCTCATGTTTAGTCCCTTCGTGGCTTTGTCCCTCCCTATTATTGTAATTCCTCCAGCTCTACAATGCCACCCAAACTTTCCATTCCTCTGACTCTGGTCTCTTGTATACTGCCCGCCCGACTCCTCCCACCCCCCCCCCACCCCCATGCCTTGTCGGCCGTGCCTTCACCTCTCTAGCCCCACACGCCCTAAACCCCTCCGCCTCCTTCTCCTCCTGTAAGACCCTCCTTAAAACCCATCTCTTTGACCAAGCTTTCCGTCACCCCTCCTAATATCTCCTTGTCTTTGTCATCCATTTATTTCTGATTGTGCCTCTGCAAAGTGCTTTGGGATGTGTTTCTACATCAAAAGCGCGATATAAATGTAGTTGTTCTTGGTGTTACGATTTCAAACACATAGAGAATGATCAATAAGGAAAAGCGAGAGCGAGAGGGCTACTGTAGAACTTTTCTGGATGGATGAGCTAGGCTGGGCCAAATGAGCCTCATCTGGTGACATTCGATTCTTTTATTTGAGCAAAAGTTCATAAAAAGCCAACTGCATTGTTTATCCAGAAAGAATCAGAAAGGTTTTAATTAAAGTCTTCCCGTGCCTCATCTTTGAACCCCTCCATAGCCTTGCCTCTGCCTGTGTCTGCGATCTCCTCTAGCTCCATGTGTCCTCATGTGAGGAGGATGCCGAGAAACTCCAGTGCGATTTGGACAGGGTGGGTGATTGGGCAGAAGCATGGCAGATGCAGTATAATGTGGATAAATGCGAGGTTATCCACTTTGGTGGCAAAAACAGGAAGGCAGATTATTATCTGAACGGCAATAGATTGGGAGAAGGGGAAGTGCAACGAGACCAGGGTGTCCTTGTGCACCAGTCGCTGAAGGTAAGCATGCAGGTGCAGCAGGCAGTTAAGAAGGCAAATGGTATGTTGGCCTTCGTAGCGAGAGGATTCGAGTACAGGAACAAAGATGTCTTGCTGCAGTTGTACAGGGCCTTGGTGAGACCACACCTTGAGTATTGTGTGCAGTTTTGGTCGCCTTATCTGAGGAAGGATGTTCTTGCCATGGAGGGAGTGCAGCGAAGATTCACCAGACTGATACCTGGGATGGCAGGAATGACGTATGAGGAGAGATTGGGTCGATTGGGCTTATACTCGCTGGAGTTTAGAAGAATGAGAGGGGATCTCATTGAAACTTATAAAATTCTAACAGGACTAGACAGACTGGATGCAGGAAGGATGTTCCCGATGGCCGGGGAGTCCAGAACTAGGGGCCACAGTCTAAGGATAAGGGGAAAGCCATTTAGGACAGAGATGAGGAGGAATTTCTTCACCCAGAGAGTGGTGAACCTGTGGAATTCTCTACCACAAAAGGCAGTGGAGGCCAATTCATTAAATATATTCAAGAAAGAGTTGGATATATTTCTTAAGGCTAAAGGGATCAAGGGATATGGGGAGAAGGCAGGGACAGGGTACTGAATTTGGATGATCAGCCATGATCTTATTGAATGGCGGAGCAGGCTCGAGGGGCCGAATGGCCTACTCCTGCTCCTATCTTCTATGTTTTTATGTTTCTCACAAACCCTCCAGTCCTCTGACCCGGGCCCACTTCTTGTTCTCAGCCTCACCATCAGTGGCCACTTCTGCAGCCACCTTGTCCTCGCCCTCTGGAATTCCCTCCCTCAGTATCTCTGCATTGCTGCTTCCTCCGTCCCTTCAAAAACTTCCTGAGGACCCGCCTCTTTCACTGGGCTTGCGCCAGTCCTGATCTTAGACCACTTCCCTCCCTCCCCTGGGTCAGTGTCTACTCAATAACTCACCACCCAAGTAAGGTGTTCCGGGGACATCTTTTTCATTCTTGGGATGTGGGCATTACTGGCAAGGCTGGCATTTATTGCCCATTCCTAGTTGCCCTGAGAAGGTGGTGGTGGGCCGCCTTCTTGATACAACTGAGGGAAGTTAAGAGTCAACCACATTGGAGTGGGACTGGAGTCACATATAGATCAGACCGGCTAAGGACGGCAGGTTTACTTCCCTAAAGGACATTAGAGAATCAGTTGTGTTTTTACAACAATTCAACAGCTTCATGATCACTTTTACCGACACCAACTTTGAATTTCCAGATTTTTATTGTTGAATTCAAATACTCAACTGCCGTGGTGAGATTTGAACTCACGTTCCACTGGATTGTTAGTCCAGGCCTCTGGATTACTCGTCCAGTAAGATAACCACTACACTATCATACCCACCTCTGTACAGCATGAGTGCTCTCAAAACACAAGTTCGGGTCTTATTAATGGGCCAGAAATTCAGGTCCCCACGGGTGAGTACGCGCTGGGTACTCACGTGTAGGCCCAACGAAAGTGCCAGTTTTGTGCATGCACTGCGCATGCGTGGGAAACCGGAACTTCCGTTCCCTTAAAGGAAGGGGATCAAAGGTCGAACGCGTGCGCCGGAGAGGCAGCGCGTACGCCTGGAACTTCCGTTTTCTTTGCAGGTTTCTCCGGGAGGGTAAGTCTCCAGGAGCTACGCTTTTAAAAAGCAGTCGCAAGGCCTGCTTTTAACAAGGTAAGTGGTGAATTAAGTAAAATTAAACATTTTTTCCGCAGGTTTATTATTTTTAAATATTTTAAAGAAAGATAAGTTTATTTTTAGCCCCGTTAGAAAATGTAATTAATTTTTTCAAAAATTAAAATTATTGTTTAAAATAGTTATTTTATGTAATTTATAGTTATTTTAAAAATGTGATTTTTTAAAAATGTATTTGAAGTTTTAGTTATGTTTTGGGGCTGAAGTCTAATCATAGATTTGACAGGTCTTCCTGTCAATCTTATGAATGAAGCATTCCCTGCTACCATTGGCTCCCCATGGCCCACGTGATCCCAGTGGACGCTTCGAACTAATTGCGCCCCTGGGATACGCAAGCACTGCGCGCTGGCAGTTGGAGCAGGCCCAGGATCGGAATCCCACGCGGGCCCAGAGCACAACGGCCGGCGCGCTAGGTAAGTGCAGATCGGGGGCTTGCACCCGCGGGAAGCCTCCGACCGGAATTTCTGGGCCATTAAAACTTTTTACAATTGTGCAAGAGGGCCAGGAATAACTAACAGATGAATTTTGTAAATATTTTAAAACCAGAGGGGTTGAATGTCGGTCAACAATATGTGACAGATATCTCTTGACGGAAACATGCTCATCCTTCGTGGCGCCATTGTTTGCTCTAGGTTATTGCTGGCACAACTTGATCAATCTAAAAAAACCTTCAGATCTGAATATTAGACTTCTTGTTAATATAAATCAAACAGTGATATCGTCTGGTCTAGTGAATGTTCATGAATAATATTGATTCACAAATATATCACATCAGATTTCTTTGCAAACCACAAAGAGGATATAAAATCCATATACAATCATGTTTTGCTTGAAATTGTGATTTAATGTAATTCTCTCAGACAAGTAATAGAAATTATAGGATGCGTAATCTTGACAATGAGGTTCTACAATGTAATGTGGTATAATGTATCAAAAAATGCACATTTAAATAGCACTATGCAGTAAACAGAAAATGCTAGAAATGCACAGCAGGTTGATCAGCATTTCCAAGTAAAAGATAGGTTAATGTTTTCACTGTGACCTTTCGTCAGAGCAGTTCTGAGCCTTCCACTTCAATTTATAGAATCACAGAATGAGACAGCACAGAAGGAGGCCATTTGGCCCATCATGCCTGTGCCGACTCTTTGAAAGAGCGATCCAATCAGCCCCACTCCCCCCTGCTCTTTTCCCCATATCCCTGCAATTTTTTCCTCTTTAAGTATTTATCCAATTCCCTTTTGAAAGTTATTATTGAATCTGCTTCCACCGCCCTTTCAGGCAGCGCATTCCAGATCACAACTCGCTGTGTTTAAAAATAAATTCTCCTCATCTCGCCTCTGGTTCTTTTGTCAATTACCTTAAATCTGTGCCCTCTGGTTAGTGACCCTTCTGCCACTGGGAACAGTTAATTACCCAATCAAAATCCTTCATGATTTTGAACACCTCTATCAAATCTCCCCTTAACCTTCTCTGCTCTAAGGAGACAATTACCCTCACCTTCTCAAAGCTGCCTCCTCCCCCTCCCATGCAGAGTATGATTCTTCCCTTAGTCACTCTCAATCTACAAGTGAAATCAATAACTGAAAACCTTTGTTTGGCTATTTCTTCAGCCATTATCTAGACAGAGAGGGAAACCGTTGCGTAGGAGGGCAAGCCAGCTGTAAGAGAGCAAGGGCAGTAATGTGTGTCTGCACTTCATAGAAACATATTAATAACTATGCTGGGGCTCCAAAGTTGTGGAGGTTGGGTCATTAACTCCCTTTTCCTTGGCTCTTAATACAACTCTGGTATTTAAGCATATCAAGTTGCTTGCTTATGTAGCAGGCACACAGGATGAAATGATCCCAGATTTATCTTAAAGCAACATTAGCAATATACAGTACTGGACTTCCCTGGTGGCCCCTTTGGACAAAAAGGGATTTTTTTTTAAATTAAAGGGATACTTTTGGACACGAAGGGAATCAAGGGATATGGGAATAGGCCGGGAAAGTGGAGTTGGTAGAAAATCATCCATGATCTTATTGAATGGCGGCGGAAGCTCGAGGGGTCATATGATCTACTCCTGCTCCTAATTCTCATGTTCTTACGTAGCTACGACCTGGTAAGAATACAGATGTTGCATTGACATTGAATTCTGTCTCCCTTGGGAGCATTATGGGAAAAAGGCACTTTGAGTTTCCACTATGAATCTGACCACTTCCATTGGATTGTGCTTTACAATTTCTCCCATGCTTCTTGCATGACTAAAGATGCTAAACATAACGCCCCAGACTTATTTATTTTCAAGGAGCTTCTGCCCATATTCCACATCTGTATTCAGTAGTTTATATTGACTTCCCTTCCTTATTTGAATAGTGATACAGTCCTTACAAGATTTCCTTCCTTTAAGCTGGATCTTTCTCTGCCATTCCTGTACTGCTCTTAATCAGATACACATATAATAAAATCAGATACACATTCAATAAAGAAGATTTCACTTTTTCCAATCACTCAGAATAGATAACAAAATAAGCAAGCAATGCCAGATATTATGTGTGAAGTTTGACTTCTCACATTAATGCTAAATAAAGTATCACACGTGAATTTGTTTCAGCAATTATCTCTTTATCTCACAACTTATAGAAGCAGTAACGTTACAAGTTATCTATGGTATCAAGCTTGAATGAAGGATGACCATGTCAGAAGTGTAAGAATCAGCCGAGATACATGCACATTAGTTACAGAAACATAGAAGATAGGAGCAGGAGTCGGCCATTTGGCCCCTCGAGCCCGCTCCGCCATTTAATGAGATCATGGCTGATCATTCAGATTCAGTACCCTGTCCCTGCTTTCTCCCCATATCCCTTGATCCCTTTAGCCTTAAGAAATATATCTAACTCCTTCTTGAATATATTTAATGAATTGACCTCAACTGCCTTCTGTGGTAGAGAATTCCACAGGTTCACCACTCTCTGGGTGAAGAAATTCCTCCTCATCTCAGTCCTAAATGGCTTACCCCTTATCCTTAGACTGTGACGCCTGGTTCTGGACTCCCCTGCCATTGGGAACATCCTTCCTGCATCTAGTCTGTCTAGTCCTGTTAGAATTTTATACGTTTCAATGAGATCCCCTCTCATTCTTCTAAACTCCAGCGAATATAAGCCCAATCGACCCAATCTCTCCTCATACGTCATTCCTGCCATCCCAGGTATCAGTCTGGTGAATCTTCACTGCACTCCCTCCATGGCAAGAACATCCTTCCTCAGGTAAGGCGACCAAAACTGCACACAATACTCAAGGTGTGGTCTCACCAAGGCCCTGTACAACTGCAGCAAGACATCCTTGCTCCTGTACTCAAATCCTCTCGCTATGAAGGCCAACATACCATTTGCCTTCTTAACCGCCTGCTGCACCTGCATGCTTACCTTCAGTGACTGGTGCACAAGGACACCCAGGTCTCATTGCACTTCCCCTTTTCCCAATCTATTGCCATTCTTCTTTTCTTCCTCCTGTCCTTCTCTTCTGAGTGCAGTAATTCATATTGGGGTCTTGACACGACTTGTCCTAGTGGCTATGCTTCATGTTTGAGTCCGGACATTAAATGGTCAACTCAATAGTGGGGAGAATCGCAGCCAAGCTTGGTCCTTGCCCTCAGGAACATACAATTCCAACAGGATCCCCATTACTGGCCATGATCCGACAATCGGTGATTAATCTGCCCCCTCCCCTGCCTAGCTAAGGATGCTGAGCTGAATGGTAACAATCCTTCCCTGATACTGTCGGCTGAAGAGAGGTGTGGCACCTACCTAGTTCGTGGGGCCCAGTCAAACATCAGATGGTACCTTAGCAAACTTCAAGGTCATCAACAAGGTTTCCTTTTAAAGAGGTAAGGAGGTCCTATAACAGATGATGGAGAAAGGCAGCACAATAAATAAAAAGAAAAAAATATGGAGAGAAGTAGCGGTACAAAGACTGACATCTTGCTTCCCTGACAAATAAATGCCCATCGGCTCCATCAAACATTCATTGAAAGTGTCAAGCTGTAGCCCATGCTCTACTATTGCATGAATGATCTAGCTTGGAATGCTTGATGCAGCCGTGATTCTGTGCGTTGTTACCAATCCTCCTTGCCAGCGGAGCCATTATTGATTGTTCATTCCATCTATCAGTCTTCATTTGACAAGGTAAACCATCGATTGGCATTCTTAAGCTTTCAGTTTGGTGAGGCAATAAGGATATTTAGAAGCTTCCTGGAGCAAGTTCGCTTGGGTTCATTCCAAAGTGAACTTATAAAAAAGGTTCACAGCTTCTGCCTTGCACTGAATCTTACCTGCAGTTTACAAAGACAACATGAATTGATTGAAAAAACACCACAGGCACTTTCTTACCAACCACACACAGACTGAACTGTAATAATTGTCCATACATCTCTTAAAGATGACCCAAAAAAATGACTGCTAAAACCACCATTAAGCAGAAAAAAAATTGTTTTAACAAATATCATAATAATTGGTTGAAACTTTTATGAAATACCAGTTCATCTCCCCGTGCCACTGTTCGTGGGTAGTGTAGGGTCTGGAGCACAGTTGTGGTGTTTAGCTGCTAACACAGAATTGTGTTTTAACCTGGTCTGTTCCTGACCAGACAGACACGTTCTAAGGTCAATTAGAAATTCATTGTTGAGGGAAGTTTCTGTAGAATGGTAGCTGCTTGGCTCTTCCTTTAGAGAGAGGGGCCAAGCCAGGGGAATCTAGATCTCCAGCAGTCTGAATCCTTTACATTACAGACTGCTGCGTACATCAGGAGTACAGTAAGCACAATGTGCTACGATGGGCTGAATGGCTTGCCTCAATTGAGTAGGGTACTCTTTTGTTTGGACCCAAAAAAAACAAAACAAATTGGACTGTAAATTAACAAAAGTTCAACTAAAACTTAACAAATCAAATTTAAATTTGGTTTTCCGGGTTGATGATGCACTCCAGTCCCCGCGGCGCCCACCGGTCGCGGAAATACTTAAGCGTGCCGGCGGACACCGCGTGCTCCATCTCCAGGGCCACCCGGGTGCGAACATGGCCGCGGAAGAGAGGCAGGCAATCCGGCCGGACGACCCCCTCGACCGCCCGCTGCCTGGACCAATTGATGGCTCTTTTAGCCAGGCCCAGGAGCAGGCCTACAAGGAGGTTGAGTAGGGTAGAAATTTGTCTTGGGCGGTTGCTCAAAATGGGCAGTATCGAATTGCCCTGACTGCAATGGAACTGAATATCGAGCGGCGCATACAACAGGTGGCCAATGCGATAACCCCCATTTTCCGCTACCATGCAAGATGAATTTCTACCTCATGGTATCTTGTACTGGTATCTTTTCAATGTAACTGTATAATGGTCACCTCAGAATGGGAAGCAGAAAGCTACCAGATATTATACTAATAAAAAAGAAAGACTTACATTTATATAGCACCTTTCATGATCACAGGATGTCTCAAAGCGATTTACAGTCAATTCAGTATTTTTGAAGTGGAGTCACTGTTGTAATGTGGGAAACGTGGCAGCCAATTTGCGCACAGCAAGCTCCCACAAACTGCAATGTGATAATGACCAGATAATCTGTTTTTGTTATGTTGATTGAGGGAGAAATATTAATGGGAGAAGTTATACATTAGAGTAAAATGCACATACTGTAAGCTGTGGCACCCTGTTGAGCCTATAGAAAATTTATAAGATGTTTCAGTATCCTTCTTGTGTTATACGATCACACTGGAACCCTAAAGGTTCACTAACTCCAGCGCGCGCTTCATTCTAAATATATTGGAATAAATTATTGGGACTCCATTCTATTGGGGCATTATGACCTGTGAACATTTTCTTAAAGGTGAAGATAATTCTATAGGTCAGTATCATCACTAATAAATGTAGGAATTATGACAGTACTGGCCCATCAGTACTGATCCATCGGTACCATTCCTGCTAAGTGTTAGCCTGGGCTCTGTGGTAGCACTCTCACCTCTGAATCAGAAGGTTTTGGGATCAAACCACACTCCTTGAGCAAAAAATTCAGGCTGACAGTTCAGTGCGGTACTGAGGGAGTGCTGCACTGTCGGAGGTGCCGTCTTTCAGATGAGACGTTAAACCGAGGCTCCATCTGCTCTCTCAGGTGGACGTAAAAGATCCCACGGCCACTATTCGAAAAAGATCAGAGATCTCCCCGGTGTCCTGGCCAACATCTCTCCCTCCAGCAACACCACTAATGCAGATTATCGGGTCATTATCATATTACTGTTTGTGGGAGCTTGCTGTGCTCAAATTGGCTACTGCGTTTCCTACATTACAACAGTGACTCCACTTCAACAGTACTTCATTGGCTGTAAAACACTTTCTTTCCTTTTCTTTCTTTCTTCCGCTCTATCTTTATTTTTTGCAAGAATTCCCCAAAACAATGTTTGCACCTTGACTGTTAATAGTTAAATGTTTGATCGTTTACCTGTTTGGATTTATAAGAACTGCCTTCTGAACTAACAGGGCCAATTTTGAAAAATCACGATTGCGGCAGGGATCTTCACCCACCAGGAGCACAATCGGGAAATCCCGAGTCTCCTCAATTTCCTATCTGTGGGAAGGATTTTGTGAAATCAGATCCAATATTTTTGCACACAAAAAATTACTAATCATTGGCTTGCCTGATTCTTCATAATCGCTCAGAATTATTGAATGGAAAATTATACTGATGCAAAATGAGTCATTCTCCCTTCACCCGGAGGGGTGAATTGTTACGCATTACCATCATAATGAGCATTTTATTTGGTTAAAGCTCAAATGCTTTTTTAAATTGAATTAGAGCTGAGAGAAATTTTACTCCAAATGTGTTTTAGATGGTGTTTATTAATCTGGGAATTTTTTTTTACTGACAATTACAAGCCTACCTGTGAGATAGGCCTTTGGAGCAGGAGATCAAACCTGACAATAATGAGTGAACTCTAGATTTGCCAGTCCTAAGAAACGGCCAACACACCACTCGCCGACCAGAACTCATCTCTGTGAAGGATTTTCTGTCTCGTTAAGCCTCGCTCATGGGGCTCTGCAAGACAGGTGATCTTTCAAACAGCTGGCCCTCTTTATATCGCTCACTAAGCCCCGTGTGGACTTCTTATAACTCCCAGTACCAATGAGCTGTGAGCAAAGCTGCTCCCAATTCTTTTCCATTACAATCCCAGCAGGGCACCGATCTACCTCAATAACTGTTAACACCTACACAGAGCGCAAGTAGCACGCTGAGTCTTATAAATTATAACTGGGTATGGTAGCATAGTGGTTATGTTACTGGACTAATGATCCAGAGATCACAACAGAAACTGCTGGAAAAACTCAGCAGGCCAGGCAACATCCATGGAGAGAGAAATAGAGTCAACGTTTCTACAGAAGGGTTTCGACCCGAAACGTTGACTTTATTTCTCTCTCCACGGATGTTGCCTGGCCTGCTGAGTTTTTCCAGCATTTTCTGTTGTTATTTTGGATTTCCAGCATCCGCAGTATTTTGCTATCGTAATAATCCAGCTGGGAGTGTACTATAGGCCCCCAAACAGTCAGGGGGAGATAGAGGAACAGATATGTAGGCAAATCTCAGAAAAGTGCGAAAATAATAGGGTAATAATAGTGGGGGATTTCAACTTCCCCAATATAAATTGGGATAGTCAGAGTGTGAAAGGCTTAGAGGGTGCAGAATTCTTAAAGTGCATCCAGGAGAGCTTTTTGAGCCAACATGTAGAAAGTCCTACAAGAGAGGGGGCG
Organism: Somniosus microcephalus; assembly: GCF_052327205.1. Taxonomy (NCBI): domain Eukaryota; kingdom Metazoa; phylum Chordata; class Chondrichthyes; order Squaliformes; family Somniosidae; genus Somniosus; species Somniosus microcephalus. Next base: position 9,773,780 of record NC_141012.1, read on the forward strand.
GTACTGGACCTAATTCTGGGGAATGTAGCCGGGCAAGTGGTGGAAGTGTCAGTAGGAGAGCATTTTGGCGACAGTGACCACAATTCGGTGAGATTTAAGGTGGTCATGGAAAAAGACAAAGACGGCCCGGAAAGAAGGGTTCTAAATTGGGGGAAGGCCGATTTTAATATGATAAGGCAGGATCTGGCCAAATTGGACTGGGAGCAGCTACTTATAGGAAAATCCGCATCAAAACAGTGGGAGACTTTCAGAAGGGAAATAGAGAGAGTACAACGCCAACATGTTCCTGTAAAGGTCAAGGGTGGGACCAACAAGCAAAGGGAACCTTGGATGACAAGGGATATACAAAAATGCATTAGAAATAAAAGGGGGGCTTTTGGCAGTTACAAAAGACTAAAGACGGAAGAAGCCCTAGAGGAGTATAAAAAATGCAGGGGCATACTTAAAAAAGAAATTAGGAGGGCGAGGAGGGGCCATGAAATAACACTGGCGAGCAAAATAAAGGAAAATCCTAAGATGTTTTATAAGTATATTAAGGGCAAGAGGATAACCAGGGAAAGGGTAGGGCCCATTAGGGACCAAAGTGGCAATCTGTGTGTAGAGCCAGATGATGTAGGCGGGGTTTTAAATGAATTTTTTGCATCTGTGTTCACTATGGAGAAAGACGATGCAGACATAGAAATCGGGCAAGGGGGCTGTGACATACTTGAACATATTAGCATCGAGAGGGAGGAGGTGCTAGCGGTTTTAGCAGGCCAAAAAGTGGATAAATCCCCAGGCCCAGACGAGATGTATCCCAGGCTGCTGTGGGAGGCAAAGGAGGAGATTGCAGGGGCTCTGACACAAATTTTCAGAACCTCTCTGGCCACAGGGGATGTACCAGAGGACTGGAGAACAGCTAACGTAGTACCATTATTCAAGAAGGGTAGCAGGGATAAACCAGGGAATTACAGGCCAGTGAGCCTAACATCTGTGGTAGGGAAATTATTGGAAAAAATTCTGAGGGACAAAATTAGTCTCCACTTGGAGAGGCAAGGATTAATCGGGGATAGTCAGCATGGCTTTGTCAAGGGTAAATCATGTCTGACAAATCTGATTGAATTTTTCGAGGGGGTGACTAGGGGGGTGGATGAGGGAAATGCTGTGGATGTGGTTTACATGGACTTCAGTAAAGCTTTTGACAAAGTCCCGCATAGGAGACTGGTCAAGAAGGTAAGAGCCCATGGGATCCAGGGTGCCTTGGCGCGTTGGATCCTAAACTGGCTGAGTGGTAGGAGGCAGAGGGTGATGGTCGAAGGTTGCTTTTGTGACTGGAAGCCTGTGTCCAGTGGGGTACCTCAGGGATCGGTGCTGGGTCCCTTGTTGTTTGTGATCTACATAAATGATTTGGATGAGAATGTAAAAGGTATGATCAGTAAGTTCGCAGATGACACGAAAATTGGTGGGGTGGTAAATTGTGAGGAGGAAAGCCTCAGGCTACAGGACGATATAAACGGGTTGGTCAGATGGGCGGAAAAGTGGCAAATGGAATTTAACCCTGAAAAGTGCGAGGTGATGCATTTTGGACGGACAAATAAGGCAAGGGAATACACAATGAGTGGTAGGACCCTAGGAAGTACAGAGGGTCAGAGGGACCTTGGTGTACATGTACATAGATCCCTGAAGGCAGCGGAACAGGTAGATAAGGTGGTTAAAAAGGCATATGGGATACTTGCCTTCATTAGCCGAGGCATAGAATATAAGAGCAGGGAGGTTATGATGGAACTGTACAAAACGCTGGTGAGGCCACAGCTGGAGTACTGTGTGCAGTTCTGGTCGCCTCACTATAGGAAGGATGTGATTGCTTTGGAGAGGGTGCAGAGAAGATTCACCAGGATGTTACCTGGGATGGAGCGCCTCAGCTATGAAGAGAGGCTGGACAGGCTGGGGTTGTTTTCCTTGGAGCAAAGAAGGCTGAGGGGGGACCTGATTGAGGTGTACAAAATGATGAGGGGCATAGATAGGGTAGACAAAGAGGAACTTTTCCCCTTAGTAGGGGGGTCAATAACAAGGGGGCATAGATTCAGGGTAAGGGGCAGGAGATTTAGAGGGGATTTGAGGAGGAACTTTTTCACCCAGAGGGTGGTTGGAATGTGAAACTCAATGCCTGAAAGGGTGGTAGAGGCAGGAACCCTCACAACATTCAAGAAGCATTTGGATGAGCACTTGAAATGCCATTGCATACAAGGCTATGGACCAAATGCTGGAAAATGGGATTAGACTGGACAGGGATGGATGGGCGGCGCAGACACGATGGGCCGAAGGGCCTCTTTCTGTGCTGTAAAACTCTATGACTCTATGACTCTATGACCTGGACTAATGATCCAGAGACCTGGACTAATGATCCAGAGACCTGGACTAATATATCCGGAGACGTGAGTTCAGACCCCACCGTGGCAGCTAACAAATTCAAATTCAGTTAATTAAATAAATCTGGAATAAAAAAATTAGTTTCATGGTCACCATTTACTGATACTATCGGATTGTCGTAAAAACCCACGAATGTCCTTCCCCAGCCTGGCCAGACCCACAGCAATGTGGTTGACTCTTAACTGCCCCCTGAAATGGCGACTCACCAGCACCTTCTCGAGGGCAATTAGGGATGGGCAATAAATGCTGGCCTTACCAGTGACGCCCACACCCTGTGAATGAATTTTTTAAAAATGACGTCGCTCCTAACCAAAGCTAGGCTTCATGTTACAACGTCAGCGGACTCGCTCAATGGACTGAAAGCTGGTGGAGGGAGGAAGGTAAATGATAATGCAGATATTGTTCCATTTCTACAGCCATTGTCAAAGCCAATTCTTCCATTGTTGCCGTCCAATATTTCTCTGAATCACTGGGGCTGCAGGATTATTAATGTCTACTCCCCTTCGCACAGGCAAGAATCAGACGCAGATCTCCACTTCTCCCTGGAACAATCATCCAGCCCATACTGACAGGGAAAATGGATACATCACCTTGCACAGTCGATTGGCAGAGGAAAGAGATATGCTCGACTGTGAAAAAAAATCGAACATCTAGTGCTTTGCTCCTCTACAGCACCACATGCACAAAACAGGAAAAGGAAAATCTTTGTTGCTATAGTTCAGTGACGGACTACCACCAATCACCTGCAAAATACCACAAAGTGGAAGGAGAATGGTGGGATTCTGTTTTTGATATCACCATTACAAAGGGGAGGATTCTGAATCTGCCTTTTGTTTTAGGGACAGACCAATACTAACTAAAAACAGAAAAGAAAGAAGGGGGACAAAGGGAGGGTAGGAGTGGCAGAGGTAGGAAGGGAAGGAAATTAGAGGGAAGGAGGGTATGAGGAAGGGAAGAATAGGAAGGGCAGCACGGTGGCATAGTGGTTAGCACTGTTGCCTCACAGCGCCAGGGACCCGGGTTCAAATCCGGCCTCAGGTGACTGTCTGTGTGGAGTTTGCACATTCTCCCCGTGTTTGCGTGGGTTTCCTCCGGGTGCTCCGGTTTCCTCCCACAGTCCAAAGATGTGTGGGTTAGGTTGATTGGCTATGATAAAATTCACCCTTAGTGCTAGGGGGATTAAATACGTGGGGTTACGGGGATAGGGTGGGATATGTGTTGGTGTAGGGATTACGGGGATCGGGTGGGATATGTGTCGGTGCAGGCTCGATGGGCCGAAATGGCCTCTATCTGCACTGTGGGGTTTCTGTGAATAAATGAAGGCAAAAAGAAGGGAATGGAAGGAAGGAAAATCAGGGAGGAAAGGAAGGAAGGAATTATCTGTAAGAATTTTGCAGTTAAATATTTATATTTTTAACAAATTTAAGTCAAACATATATATAATTAAACTAAGGTTCAATGTTGTAAATTGTTTCATTCACTGGGATTGGTAGTTGCGATCACCATCGGAAGCTGCATTCTCAGATTGAGGGCTACTGAACCCTTTAGTGATACTGAGTTCCAACTGCTCCGAGGATTAACTTAATGTTCTCATGCTCGTCATTCGGGTTCCCAAAAGATCTCCAGACGCAATTACACTGGGCCAACATTTGCGATTGGAGGCTTCTCGCGGCCGCACGCGTCTGACCGGCAGAATTCCTACGAAAGTACCTGGTGGCCCGGGAAGAATGGCCGCTTGCAGCGCCCCACGTATCCCAGGGCTGCAGGCGGTTGGTGGGCGCCCCCTGGGATCATGTGGGCCGGCCCAACCAATAAAAGAAGAGAATCCCCATTCATACTTTTGACAGGTCCGTACGTACAGAACTGTCAAAAGTATGAATGGGGATCACTTAAAAAATACACCAACACATGAAGTAATTTTTTTTTTAATTACATATTTAAAATTAATTAAAATGCCATTTAATTAAATATTTTGAACAAAAAATTATTTTTATGGGGCTAAAAATAAATTTACATTTTTGAAGAATATTTTAAATTTATAAATGAGTGACAACATTTTATTTTTCTATTTTTTAAAACTGTTATGCTGGTAAAAGCAGGCCTTACGCCTGCTTTTACCAGGCTTAAGAATTTCACAGGCATTCAGCAGGCGGAGGTTGGGCAAATTGCGCAACTCTCCACCCGCAGAGGCCCTTCTCCCGGGGATGCGGAGGATCTGCCAATAGGATTCTTGATAGGGTCGAGCTTCAGCGCATGCGCTTCCCACGCCTAAACCCGGCACTTGCACGGCCCCCACGGGCGCTTACACACCTCGTACGCACCCGTGGGGGTCGCAAAAATATGGCCCATAGTCTCTTCAGTCAAGAACTTGTCCATCTTTATCTTCTTCAAACTACAGTCAATATTTGAAGAGGATGCAATTTGTAAGCTAATATTCATTGGGAAAATTTTACTAATTAAGCCTAGGTTGTAATGGAGCTTATTACTGTACATGTGGGATTCAACATATTTACAAAACCTGTACAGTGATGCAACAAAATTGCTTTGAATTTTCCCCTTTTCTAATTAGCTATGCGTTGGCTGATTTAATGAAAATAAATTTATGACCTAGCAGGACTGTAAATAATACTAGCATGTTATAGCAAGTCTGCAAAAAGGACTTAACAAGGAAATTGATGAAACAAAAATGCTTCGAGTTCAAATTAACATTTTTTTAATTATATATTAAACCAGAAGAGCCAAGTCCCAAAGTGTGGGACATCACCAATGCGGTAGAGTAGGAGCTGGCAAAAGGAATGTCGATTTCAACTTAGATTTCACAGGAGTGATTATCAAACACAATTTGACACCGAGCCGCACAAGGAGATATTGGCCCAGTAATTCCGGTCCCAACGCGTGAGTACAGACGGTGTACTCACGCGTGGGCCCGTTGGAAGTGCCGGATTTCAACATGCGCAGCGCATGCGCGGGAAACCGGCATTTCCTCCAAGGGGTTCAGAGGTCCAACGCGTGCGCGCAGGACTCTGCGCGCACGCGTTGAACTTCCTTTTTTTGGACAGGTTTGCGCGTGTGTAAGGGCCTCTCCTTTTTACGAATGTAAAAAGGAGACGTAAGGACTTCGTTCTTTAAGGTAAGTGGTCTATTACTTAAAATTATAACATTTTTTCCACAGCTTTATTGTTTTTAAGGACTTTACAGTAAGGTAAGTTTATTTTTAGACCCGATTTCTTAAAAAAAAAAATTTTCAAAAATGTGATTGTTTAAAATAGTTTTTTAAAGTTATTTATAGTTCATTTAATTAGTGGGATGTTTTTTAAAATTTTATTTAAATTTTAAGTAGTGTTTTGGGCACCCGTAGTTTTCATGAGTTTGACAGTTCTTACTGTCAAACTCATGAATGAAGTTTTCCCTCCCCTGATTGGCTGCACAGTGCTCACCTGATCCCAGCCGGCACATCGCACTAACTACGCCGCTGGATCAGGCAAGCACAGCGCGCTGACAGCTGAACCGGGCCAGTGACGGGAATTCCAAGCAGGCCCAGGCTTCAGCTGTCGGCGCGCCGGGTAAGTGCACATCGGGGGCTTGCACGCGCGGCAAGCCCCCGAACCTAATTTCTGGGCCATTAGGACAGGCGACCAAAAGCTTGGTCAAAGTGGCAGGTTTTAAGGAGCATCTTAAAGGAGGAGAGAGAGGCAGGGAGGTTTAGGGAGGGAATTGCAGAGTTTAGGGCTGACGCAGCTGAAGGCACGGCCGCCAATGGCAAAAGGAAGACTGTAGGAGTCTCTGCACTCCTAACAAAGAATTTATAACTTACTGGAAGATAACAAACTGAATTTATTGTCTAAGAACTTTACAAAACAAGAAACTACAGGAGAAGCTCAAAACAGGTCTTTTCTCTTTCAATCCACACGAGGACTGGCTGACCCCGCCCTCTACCTCTGACGTCATGACGTCATCATGTTTCCCGCCGAAGGGGACGTCATGTGACCCACGTGATGACGTCATCGCGTCAGATTGCGATGTTGTCGATCTAGCTCTGTTTAACCAGAGCCAACTTGAAAGGTAATAACATTGGTTACAGACAATTAATGCTAGAGGTAATAACATTGGTTACAGACAATGTAAGCCACTGTAAGAGTCTCTTAGTGGTTTTGCCACATACGCCCCCCCAGAATTGTCTTTAACGAAAAGAGTCAATCGCTGAGGAGGTCGGACAAGTCTGTTGGACCGACTCCGAAATTCCCGGAGGGGAAAACGCTGAGCAGGCGGCGAACTGGTAGGCAGCACGGCGTTGTCAGGTGTGGTAGCGGCCGGCGGCCGGCCACGGCGCGGAGGCTGCGCCAGCTCGATCAGTCGTTCGAGGTCCAGGTGCGCAGGCTTGAGGCGATCGACAGAGTTGTGATCCGGTTTGCCCCCGACGTCAATCACGAAACTCTTGTCCCCTGCCTGCAAAACCTTGAAGGGTCCGGCATACGACGGTGCGAGCGGGGTACGATGGCCGTCCTGGCGCACAAACACGAACTTGGCTTTCGACAACTCCCCCGGGACATTGGACGAAAGCAAACCATGCCGTGAGGTTGGAACTGGCCGGAAACAGCGGGCCGCATCCCGGAGGGTCTCTTTTTGTGTGGCCGCGGACCATGGTCGCGTAGGTAACGGCAGGAATTCACCTGGGACTCGAAGCGGTTGCCCGTAAACCATCTCCGCTGCCGACAACTGGAGATCTTCCTTTGGCGCCGTGCGGAGTCCTAACATCACCCACGGTAGTTTGTCGACCCAGGATGCATCCAGCAGGCTGGCCCTGAGCGACGCCTTCAAGGAGCGGTGGAACCGCTCGCACAAGCTGTTTGCTTGTGGGTGATAGGCCGTAGTGCGGTGGAGTTTAACGCCCAACACGGAAATCACCTCGGTCCACAGTTCGGACGAAAATTGCGGCCCCCGATCCGACAAAATATCCACAGGGACACCAAAACGGGCTACCCAGGATGAAACGAAAGCTCGAGCAACGTCCGCAGATGTGGTGGACGTCAGGGGAACTGCCTCCGGCCACCTCGTGGTGCGATCCACCATCGTCAAAAGGTATGTAAAGCCCCGGGAAGGTGGGAGTGGTCCCACTAAGTCGATGTGAATATGATCAAATCGCCGTTCCGGGACCTCGAAGGTGGCGAGCGGGGCTCTGACATGGTGCTGCACCTTGGACCGTTGGCAAACAACACAAGTGTTCGCCCAGTCCCTGACGTCTTTGCGTATTCCCCTCCATACGAATTTGGAGACCAGCAATTTTTGCGATGCCCGCACTCCAGGGTGCGATAGGCCGTGTAAGGCATCGAAAATCGTACGACGCCATTTAGACGGGACGATCAGACGGGGTGCACCCAGCGAAACGTCACAGAGCAGAGTGGTACCTGCGGAATGGAAAGGCACATCCCTCGGCTGGAGGCTGTTTGGAACCGAACGAAAACCCTGGGTCTCCGGGTCGTCCGCTTGGTCAACCACCATCTGTGCGTAGTCAATGCCCAATTGGACGGCCTGGACGGCGGCGCGGGATAGGCAATCGGCGACGACGTTGTCCTTACCGGCCACATGTCGGATGTCGGTGGTGAACTCCGATATGTACGTCAGCTGCCGTTGCTGCCGAGCCGACCATGGTTCCGCAGGCTTGGCCATTGCGAACAGCAATGGCTTGTGGTCGACAACCGCGATGAAGCGTCGTCCTTCGAGGTAGAAACGGAAATGGCGGATGGCCAAAAACAAAGTCAACAGCTCTCGATCGAAAGTACTGTACCGGCGTTCATGCCGTTGTAGCTGGCGGCTAAAAAAAGGCCAGGGGTTGCCACGCGCCATCGACCCACTGCTCCTGGACGGCCCCCACCGCGTAGTCTGACGCGTCCGTCGTGAGAGCGATGGTGGCTCCCGGCAGGGGGTGTGCTAACATGGTCACATTGGCGAGTGCGGCTTTCGTCTCCTCGAAAGCACGATCCATGTCCTGTGACCATACCACAGGGTCCTTTCCCGTCGAGCCTCTGAGGGCCTCATATAGAGGACATTTTCTGCCCTCGCAACGCGATCCTATGCAGAGCTAGACAGATAGCGAACAACTTGATATCTTCCCGTAAAATCACAAGGCTTGACTTTTCTTGTAACGCTTTATTGAAAGATTCTTATTATTGTAAAACTGAAATACAACACGGAAATGGAAGCACACATTAGTATACAAACGCATAACTGATACCAAACACGTGGAAACACAGATTACTGAATATACATTTAGCAAACTGGGAGGCATTCTCTTTAAATTAGCCCTGTACATAGTGTATCAAAATACAGCTACTAGTTAACCAGCTAGACAGAGAAAAGTTACAACTAAACATTTTCTACAACATGCAGTGCACACTAATCATCTATAGCATTCTAAAATACTTACAGACAAATAATTTCCAAGACTCAAGCATGGGGACAATACAACTGAGGAGCCTGTGCTGCTGTAGGAGCACTGTGGTGTAGGTCCTGTTCCAGCGGGGACTCCACGAGGACTGGGTTCGCAGTCCTGTGGGGAGCGTGATGACCTCATCACGCTCGGTCGCGTTTGCCCGCGCTTGGGGCGTCCCGTGACTGCGTAGTTGCATCGCCGGCCGTGTTTCTGGCCATTGAGGCCGAAGTCGGGAGCGGGAACTGGAGGCCAGGCTGAGCCGGTGCTTGCCGCGGGAGCGGAAGATCACGTCGCTCCCGGTGGCTGGTCGATGCGGCCGAAGACGCTAGGCCGGGCTGTGCCGGTGGCCTTTCTGGAAGGCCGAGTCGGGCCGGCAGCCGCCTCACGCACGTCACGTCGTACGTGACGTGACGTCGGCACGCTACGTCGTACGTGACATGACGTCAGCACGCTAAGGCGCGTCTTAAAGGGGCAATGGCCCTAAAAGGTAAATTAAAGGGGCAACGGCCCCAACAGGTAGGTTATACATATATAAGTAAGTTAAATACATACAGTGAGGTTAAGTTAGAGGGAGAGGCAGCACACTCCCCGCTTGGTACAATTCCATTTGTACCACTACAGATACAAAATAAACCTAAAGAAAACGTCCTTTGGCTGCTACATGCTCAGAGTCCGTTCTCTAGGTTTCTTCAGAAAGGAGGACTACGATCTCTGAGACTGGCCTCAGAAACACTTTGACAGGCCCCTCCTTGACAATCTTCACCTCCACCTTGCGGACCCTCTTGTCCCTGGTCGGCAGAGTTTTGACAACCAGTCCCACTGGCCATTCATTTCTGCGTGCTTGGCTGTCTTTCAGCAAGACAACGTCTCTCACTTTGACATTTGGCTTGTCTTCTGTCCATTTCCTACGGCTCTGTAGGGTGGACAAATACTCTCCTCTTTGCTTGGGGAATGTCTGTCCCTCTTCAAGACATTTGAATTCCTCCTTGAAGACATCATGCTGGACAGAGCGAATGATCACACCTTTGGCTTGTGAAAGCTCACTTGTGCTGGATACTTCTTTAGAACATTTCCATCCTTTGCGTTCTATGTTGTCCGAATTCCCCTTGTAGGATGCTGCTAGGATGCTGCTACATGAATGAGTCGGGCTGTGGTTCGGCAGAGTGTTCTCCAGCTTGAGAATCGCTCGAAGCGTTGTGAGCCCAACTGAGATTCTGAGGCTTTGGTGACCAGGGTCGTAACTTCAGGCTGAATCTCAGTATCAGCTTCAGGCTCCACAAGGGTGAAGGGGTTGGACTCTGGAGTCTCCTCTGTGCTGACATCAGACAGGAAAGAGGGGCCCGAGGACCAACTGCTTTGCTGTAGGTGTGCTGCTGGTATAGACCTGGTAGCATGGTCTGCAGGGTTCAGGTCTGTGGAGACATAGCACCACTGGTCAGGGTGAGTGGATCGTCTGATACGAGTCACCCGGTTGGAAACATACACATAAAGCCTTCTTGTGGAGTTGTGGATGTAACCAAGTACAATCTTGCTGTCCGTGAAGAACTTGACGGTGCCCACGTCGATGTCAATCTCGTCTCTGATCAACTCGTACAGTTGAACAGCCAACACAGCTGCACAAAGCTCGAGACGTGGAATGATGTGGGCAGGCCGAGGGGCCAACTTGGACTTCCCCATAACGAATCCCACATGGTATTTCCCATCGGTGTCAGCTGCTCTCAAGTAGGCCACAGCTCCTATTGCTACTGTGGAAGCGTCTGAGGAGATGCACAGCTCTCTTCTCTGTGTTGAAGACAGCGAGCCTGGAATGTAGCACCTCTTTATGTGCAGGTCTTCGAGAGCCTTCAAGGACTCCTTCCATAGGTTCCATTTTGCTTCTTTTTCTGGGAGGAGTGGAGCATCCCACTCACTCTGATCCGATGAGAGTTCCCGTACTAATGCTTTTCCTTGCATTGTTATGGGAGCTACGAACCCCAAAGGGTCGTACAAACTGTTGACTGTGGACAGGATGCCTCTCTGTGTGAATGGCCTTTCTTCACGGGACACCAGGAATGTGACGCTGTCTGTTTCCAGGTTCCAGGAGAGCCCCAGGCTCCGTTGAAGGGGGGGGAGGATCCACTCCAAGGTGCAAATCCTTCAGATCCTTGGCACGGTCCTCTGCAGGGAAGGCTTCCATCACCTGTCCACTGTTCGATGCTACCTTGTGTAGTCTCAGGTTGGACTCTTTCCATGGCCAACAACTTTCAGGACAGCCATCTAACTCCAGAAGGCCCGAACTCAACAACTCTCGGCGGATAAGGCACCCAGCGAGGTCCTGTGTACCCTGTGGCTCGGGTGAGGACTGCTTGGCTGGATTGGCCGAGTGCTGTGGAGGTCTCTGTAGGTAAGTCTTGCTTGTTTCTTCTCCTTTAAGCTCAGTGTCTCCAAAAACAGGCTGTTTGCTACTGTGGTGAGTAGCTGGTTCTGCGTCGAGATAGTTGGATGTTTCCTTGGAGAACAATTTGGAGTGTTGTTGGACATACTCACTTGTACGTTGCACTGGACTGAGGGGCTGTCCCAGAACATATGTTTCCTGGCTGGGCTCCCCGCCTTCGTTCTCCTCACCTTCTTCATAAGCTGCGGCTTTAGCTTTAGCGGCAGCGGCAGCTCTCTGGCTTTGGAGAATGTGGAGACTGGCAGCGAGGTCAGCTCTCTGCTTCGTAACACTAGCGTCGAGGTCAGCTTTCTGCTTCATCACACTAGCTTCTTTTTCAGCAAGGGCCAATTGAGCCTGGGCAGCTTTTGCCTTGGCACGTGCTTTGGCGGCTGCAGAAGCTGTCGATGACGACGGTCTGCTGGACTGCCGAGATGATCTAGTGGATAGTTTAGAGGACTGTGCTGTCTGCTTCATCACACTAGCGTCGAGGTCAGCTCTCTGCTTCATCACACTAGCGTCGAGGTCGGCTCTCTGCTTCATAAGGTCAGCTTTCTGCTTCATCATACTAGCTTCGAGGTCAGCTCTCTGCTTCATCACACTAGCGTCGAGGTCGGCTCTCTGCTTCATAAGGTCAGCTTCTTTTTCAGCGAAGGACAATTGAGCCTGGGCAGCTTTTGCCTTGGCACGTGCTTTGGCGGCTGCAGAAACTGTCGATGACGACGGTCTGCTGGACCGCCGAGATGACCTAGAGGATACTTTAGAGGGCTGTGACTTGGTGTCGTTTGCTGTAGGAGCTGTCGATGACGACGGTCTGCTGGACCGCCGAGATGATCTAGAGGGTGCTTTAGAGGACTGTGACTTGGCAGCGTTTGCTCGGAGAGGCTCATGCTTCTCGATTGGCTGGTCGACATCCTCTATGGTATATTGTCTTCCTGAGCGTAGACTCATGGTAGCTGAGTGGTATCTTCCTGTGCTTGAGCCCGCTGTGCTGATGTCTTTTTACTTTTCTGCCCTCGCAACGCGATCCTATGCAGAGCTAGACAGATAGCGAACAACTTGATATCTTCCCGTAAAATCACAAGGCTTGACTTTTCTTGTAACGCTTTATTGAAAGATTCTTATTATTGTAAAACTGAAATACAACACAGAAATGGAAGCACACAATGGGCCAGAAATTCCAGAACGGGGCTTGCAGCGCGTGCAAGCCCCGTATTTGCACTTACCCCGCGCTCCTGCCGATCAGCTTCTGGGACGCCTGAACTTGGAGAAATTGAAAGCACATTCCCGGGCAGCGTATGAAGTCACGCCGCCCAGGAGTGCAGCCAGCGCGGACCCAGGAGCGTGCAGTGTAAGTGAGACACGCCCCTTGAGGTCTCAGTTTCACTGGACACGCCCCCAATGTTTCTGTCAAGCTGCTTTGCTTTTTTACATGCAAAGCAGCAGTTTAAATAGGTTTTTGGAAGTTTTTTGAAGATTTTGGTAACTTTTATAAACTTTTTAAAATGTTTACATTATTTTGAGTAATCTGAAGTAGTTTTAAAGAGAATTAAAGCAATTTAAAGACTTTTAAAAGCCCTAAAAGAATTTTTAAAATTCCATTTATTTATTTAGCAATGTCGTCGTCATACGTGTCTTCACACTGTGCCCTTTGGGGAACTGTATGAAGTGGTGGAAGGATTTATGGCCGTGATTAACGCTCATTCCATGACCGTAACCATCTTTGAACCAGCCATTAGGGCGGTTAGTCCTATGGCGGGAGGGTTTTACGGGCTCCCACAAGCTATACAAGGAGGGGGGGCCACCCACACCCACGGACGCAAATATCCCACTGGACGTCAACCCAGAATTTAGAGCCGGAGCTCCGACTCCACTTGCCGGGACTGTCTGGAGCGGGGTTCGAAACCCTACCCTGATCTGGCCCAGCGGCGGGGATCCTACCGCTATGACAAACGCCCAATCCGATTAGCAACGTGAAATGGCAGCATAGGGCTCCAGTCACGGGGAGGGAAAAGGCGCAGGAAACGTATGGGTGTCACCTTTTGTGCGGAGTGGGCCTTTTGCGTAGCAGTAAGCATCCCCGCCGCTGGGCCAGAAGGAGTAGGGTTTTGAACCCCACTCCAGACAGTCCCGGCAAGTGGAGTCGGAGCTCCAACTTTAAATTCTGGGTGGACATCCAGCGGGATACTTGCGTCCGTGGGTGTTGGTGGCCCCCCCCTCAGATGGGTTGTGGGAGCCCGTAAAACCCTCCCGCCATAGGACTAACCACCCTAATGGCTGGTTCAAAGATGGTTACGGTCACGGAATGAGCGTTAATCACGGCCATAAATCCTTCCACCACTTCATACAGTTCCCCAAAGGGAACAGTGTGAGGATACGTGCGATGATGACCTCTTGCGCAATGCACCTCCTTGGACCCTCAGTCGCAGATGCGAGGGGGCAAGTCGTGCAAGTGTTAAATTTTTTATTTTATTGACATGTAAAATGTTGGCCCAATAATTCCCTTCCAAATGCGCTAGTACGGTCGGGGTACTTACGCATCTGGCCGGATGAAATGCCGGTTTTCAGCATGCACAGTGCATGTGGGGAAAACCGGCATTTCCTGTCCTCTGAACGAAGGGGTTCAGAAGCAGAACGCGTGCGACTGCACAGGCAGCGCGTGCGCAGTATAATTCGCCGCTTTCATTAATGCTTTCAGTGAGGTCCAGTCATTACAACTTACACATGAAAAAAGCATGGGTACAGTTGCTACAGAGGCTGCGGAGGAAGATATTTCTTATCGTGGAGCTTCTGAAAGTATGTATGTCTGTATATATTCCTTTGCGTGTTATGTATATATTCCTTTACTTATGTGTATGAATGTATTATTTAATTATGACTTTCAGAGAAAGTAACTTATTGGAAAATCATAATTAAAAACATACATTCATAGTAAAGGAATATAAAACATACATACATATACGTAAAGGAATATATATGGACATACATACATAACTCATTCTCACATTCCATTCACACAGCCACAATTGCTCCTTCTACCTACCGTTCTGAAAACCCTTTAAAAAAAAAAAAATTTAACTTTAAAACTTACTTAAAATTTCTTAAAATATCTTCCCTCCCTTTCCCAAACAAAAATATTGCATTTCAAAAGCTCCACGATAAAATATATCTTCCTCCGCAGCCAATGAACCACTTTACACTTGCTTTTTTTCAGTGTAACTTCTAAGGACTTAACCTCACGGATTTCATGAATGAAATCCACGAAGTTCACTGCGCAAGCGCTGCCTGTGCAGTCGCACGCGCTCGAGGTCTGGAAATGCCGGCGTTCCCCGCATGCGCTGTTCATGCTGAACGCCGGCATTTCCAACGGCCAGAAGCGTGAGTAAGCCGACCGCACTCACGCTTCTGGCCTGGAATTTCTGGCCCATTAGTATACAAACGCATAACTGATACCAAACACGTGGAAACACAGATTACTGAATATACATTTAGCAAACTGGGAGGCATTCTCTTTAAATTAGCCCTGTACATAGTGTATCAAAATACAGCTACTAGTTAACCAGCTAGACAGAGAAAAGTTACAACTAAACATTTTCTACAACATGCAGTGCACACTAATCATCTATAGCACTCTAAAATACTTACAGACAAATAATTTCCAAGACTCAAGCATGGGGACAATACAACTGAGGAGCCTGTGCTGCTGTAGGAGCACCGTGGTGTAGGTCCTGTTCCAGCGGGGACTCCACGAGGACTGGGTTCGCAGTCCTGTGGGGAGCGTGATGACCTCATCACGCTCGGTCGCATTTGCCCGCGCTTGGGGCGTCCCGTGACTGCGTAGTTGCGTCGTTGGCCGTGTTTCTGGCCGTTGAGGCCGAAGTCGGGAGCGGGAACTGGAGGCCAGGCTGAGCCGGTGCTTGCCGCGGGAGCGGAAGATCACGTCGCTCCCGGCGGCTGGTCGATGCGGCTGAAGACGCTAGGCCGGGCTGTGCCGGCGGCCTTTCTGGAAGGCAGAGTCGGGCCGGCAGCCGCCTCACGCACGTCATGTCGTACGTGACGTGACGTCGGCACGCTACGTCGTACGTGACGTGACGTCAGCACGCTAAGGCGCGTCTTAAAGGGGCAATGGCCCTAAAAGGTAAGTTAAAGGGGCAACGGCCCCAACAGGTAGGTTATACATATATAAGTAAGTTAAATACATACAGTGAGGTTAAGTTAGAGGGAGAGGCAGCACAGGACGCATGAGCTGTGCAGCCCTGGGGATGAAACGATGATAGAAGTTAACCATCCCCAGGAACTCCTGTAAAGCTTTCAGTTTCGGGAACGCCGCAATTGCTTCCACCTTGACCCGAAGTGGCGTTGCCCCCGTGGGGGTTATGCAGTGGCCCAGGAAATCCAGTTGCGATAGGCCGAAATGGCATTTGTCCGAGTTAACGATGAGGCCGTGCTGCTGAAGCCGTCTGAAAAGGACCCGAAGGTGCTCGAGGTGTTCCTCCTTGGAGGTGCTGGCAACCAGAATATCGTCCAAATAAACAAACAGAAAGTCAAGGTCCCACAGGACTGAATCCATGAGGCGCTGAAACGCCTGTGCCGCGTTCTTAAGCCCAAAGGGCATTCGCAGGAATTCAAAGAGTCCAAAGGGGGTAATTACCGCTGTCTTTTCGACATCCTGAGGGTGCACCGGCACCTGATGGTAACCACGGACGAGGTCGATTTTGGAGAAGATGGACGTCCCCGCCAAATGTGCTGAGAAGTCCTGTATATGGGGAATGGGGTAGCGGTCGGGCGTCGTTATGTCATTGAGGCGGCGATAATCCCCACAGGGCCGCCATCCCCCGCCGGGCTTGGGGACGATGTGGAGCGGGGAGGACCAGGGGCTACTGGACCGACGGATGATCCCCATTTTTTCCATCACGGCGAACTCTGCCTTTGCTGCCGCCAGCTTGCTGGGCTCTAAACGTCGCGCCCTGGCGTAAACGGGCGAGCCGGTGGTCGAAATATGGTGCTCCACCCTATGCTTGACGGTCAGAGCCGAAAAGTTGGGCTTCGTCAGCTCGGGGAAATCCTCGAGGAGACGGGCGAAATCGTCGGGCTGCGGCCTCGCACATGAAATCGTGTGTGATGCAGCCGTGCTGCGCGCCCCCGAAATATCGTCGAGCGTGGCGGCGCGAACGAGGCGTCAATTTTTCACATCCACCAACAGGCCGTTGGCGCCTAAAAAGTCAGCACCCAACAGGGCCTGTGAGATTTGAGCGGTGATGAAATTCCAGCTGAAAAACTGTCCACCGAAACATACTCGTACGAGGCGCTTCCCGCAAGTGCGGATCGAACCCCCGTTGGCCGCTTGCATAGGGGGACCACGGCTGCCGGAGCGAAGGTCTATGACCGAGGCGGGCAGTATGCTGCATTGCGCCCCCGTGTCGCATAGAAAACGACGGCCGGAGATGGAGTCGGTTACGTAGGTGAGATTCCCGGAAGCACCGATCGCCATCGCGGCCGCGGGGGAAGTACCGGGACCGGCGTGCTTGACTCGCGGCTGTCTATTCGATGGTCTGGTAATGAAACTGCACGGCGAGCGGCAGCAGCGGGCCTTCGGGCCGAAACGCGGTAGTAGCAGAAACCGGTCGTCGGAGGCGCCTTTGTCGGAGCCGGGGCCGGGCTCTTCGTGGCGGGGCGTTGCGCGAGGGCGCAGTATTGTTGCCGGACCGCGTAAATCTTATCCGCCTCTTCGGCGAGCGCGACGCAGTCTGCGGTTTCTGCTCGGGCGAGGGACGCCTGTACTTGCTCAGGAAGTTGAGTGAGGAACAGTTCGCGAAACAGAAAGCACTGGGGCTCGGACCCCAGAAGAGTCAGCATATGACTCATCATTTCCGAGGGTTTGGAGTCTCCTAACCCTGGTAGAGCCAGTAAACGGTGAGCGCGCTCCGCTTTGGTGAGACCAAATACCTGCAGCAATCGTGTCTTGATGGCGACATACTTGTCAGCAGTCGGAGGACTCTCCAGCAGGCTGATGATTCTCGACGCCGTCGAGCTCTCGAGGGCGGAGACCACGTGGAGATATCTGGTCTGATCCTGAACGATGTTGCGGAGCTCAAATTGCACCTCGGCTTGCACAAACCAAGAGGCTGCCTGTTGTTCCCAGAATTGGGGGAGCTTCAAGGCCACTGCATTGGCCTCCATCACTGGCCTGTGTTCGGCGTTCACCGCGAAAAACAATCGCGAGGAATCGGGGTCACCAATGTAAGAGTCTCTGCACTCCTAACAAAGAATCTATAACTTACTGGAAGTTAACAAACTGAATTTATTGTCTAAGAGCTTTACAAAACAAGAAACTACAGGAGAAGCTCAAAACAGGTCTATTCTCTTTCAATCCACACGAGGACTGGCTGGCCCCGCCCTCTACCTCTGATGTCATGACGTTTCCCGCCGAAGGGGACGTCACGTGACCCACGTGATGACGTCATCGCGTCAGATCGCGATGTTGTTGATCTAGCTCTGTTTAACCAGAGCCAACTTGAAAGGTAGTAACATTGGTTACAGACAATTAATGCTAGAGGTAATGACATTGGTTACAGACAATTGTGTAAGTCACTGTAAGAGTCTCTTAGTGGTTTTGCCACAAGACCATGTAGGACAATGTATCTGAAGCTTAGGTGGAGCAAGAAGAAAACTCAGAGGAGCAATGACCATTGTGGTATCGATAGAATAGAAAGAGGCAAGCAATGTGTCCAAACACTGTGCAGAATTAGACATCATCATCTTATTAATTGTTTGCACAGGTATTATATATACGCATAAAATTAAAAACCTTATGTATGCTTACACTTATTGTTGTCATTACTTTTGGTCACGCTTTTACGTCAACATATAACAAGCCGTGGCTCAGTGGGCAGCACTCTCGACTCTGAGTCAGAAGGTTGTGGGTTCAAGCCCCACTCCAGAGACTTCAGCACATAATCCAAGCTGACACATCAGTGCAGTGCCGAGGGAAGTGCTGCACTGTCGCAGGTGCCGTCTTTCGGAAGAGACACTAAACCGAGGTCCCATTTGCCGTCTCAGGTGGACGTAAAAGATCCCATTTCTGTTTGCGGGAGCTTGCTGTCAAATTGGCTGCCGCGCTTCCTACATTACAACAGTGACTACACTTCAAAAAGTGTTTCATTGGCTGAAAAGTGCTTTGGGGCGCCCTGAGATTGTGTAAGGCACTACGTAAATGCAAGTCTTTCTTTTAACATTGAGACAATATCCATAGAACTTCAGAATGGAAATCCCGCAGCGCTGCCGCTGTAGGCTCTAGTATTTAGACACTGGCACTGTTGATTAAGTTTCTGAAGACTATCAACTCCATCAACATATTGTATATATAAAAAAACATATTCATCAACTGACTATAAGTAACACCACGGGCAATTTTGTAGCATGTGCAAAACATTTGGTGCAAAGATCTTCAGAGTTGGCTGTGGTTGTTGGAGGTCATTCATCTCAATCACATGACATCACTGCAGGAGTTCCTCAGGGCAGTGTCCTAGGCCCAACCATCTTCAGCTGTTTCATCAATGACCTTCCCTCCATCATAAGGTCAGAAGTGGGGATGTTCGCTGATGATTGCACACTGTTCAGCACCATTCGAGACTCGTCAGATACTGACGCAGTCCGTGTCCATATGCAGCAAGACCTGGACAACATTCAGACTTGGGCTGACAAGTGGCAAGTAACATTCGCACCACAATTCACGCCAGGCAATGACCATCTCCAACAAGCGAGACTCTAACCATCTCCCCTTGACATTCAATGGCATTACCATCGCTGAATCCCCCACTATCAACATCCTGGGGGTTACCATTGATCAGAAACTGAACTGGACCAGCCATATAAATACTGTGGCTACAAGAGCAGGCCAGAGGCTGGGAATTCTGCGGCGAGTGTCTCACCTCCTGACTCCCCAAAGCCTTTCCACCATCTACAAGGCACAAGTCAGGAGTGTGATGGAATACTCTCCACTTGCCTGGATGAGTGCAGCTCCAACAACACTCAAGAAGCTCGACACCATTCAGGATAAAGCAGCCCGCTTGATTGGCACTCCATCCACCACCTTCAACATTCACTCCCTCCACCATCGGCGCACTGTGGCTGCAGTGTGTACCATCTACAAGATGCACTGCAGCAACTCGCCAAAGCTCCTTCAACAGCACCTTCCAAACCCGCGACCTCTACCACTTAGAAGGACAAGGGCAGCAGACGCATGGGAACATCACCACCTACAAGTTCCCCTCCAAGCCACACACCATCCTGACTTGGACCTGTATCGCCGTTCCTTCACTGTCGCTGGGCCAAAATCCTGGAACTCCCTTCCTAACAGCATTGTGGGTGTACCTACACCATATGGACTGCAGCGGTTCAAGAAGGCGGCTCACCACCATCTTCTCAAGGGCAATTAGGGATGGGCACTAAATGCAGGCCTAGCCAGCGACGCCCACATCCCATCAATGAATTTTTTTAAATTAAAAAAAATAGATTCATACGACACAGAAGGAGGCCTTTCGACCCATCGAGTCTCCACTTCCACCACTTCCGTCGGCAGTGAGTTCCAGGTCCTCACCACTCGCTGCGTAAAAAAGTTTTTCCTCACGTCCCCCCTGTAACTCTTGCCCAAAACCTTAAATCTGTGCCCCCTAGTCCTTGTACCATCAACTAGTGGGAACAGCCTTTCCCCGTCTAGCCTATCCAAACCCGTCATAATCTTGTACACCTCTATCAAATCAACACTCAATCTCCTTTGTTCTAATGAAAACAAATCCAGCCCCTCCAACCTGTCCTTGTAGCTAAGATCCCCCATCCCCGGAACCATTCTGGTAAATCTCCTCTGCACCCTCTCAAGGGCCTTCACATCCTTCCTAAAGTGTGGTGACCAGAACTAGACGCAATACTCCAGTTGTGGCCTAACCCGCGCTTTATAAAGGTTCAGCATAACTTCTCTACTTTTGTACTAAATACCTCTATTTATGAAGCCCAAGATCCCATATGCTTTGCTAACCACTCTCTCAATATGTCCCGCCACCTTCAGGGACCTCTGCACATTAACTCCCAGGTCCCTCTGTCCCTGCACACTCTTTAAAACTGTGCCATTAAGTGTATATCGCCTCTCCCTGTTCCTTCTGCCAAAATGCATCACCTCACACTTCTTTGTATTAAATTCCATCTGCCACTCATTCATTTGAATTGAAAAATAAGCAGATGTAACCTCATTTAAATAGGGAATAGTGACTAAATACAGCTTTACATGGCTTCTGCACCACCTGGTGAGTTAATGGAGGAGAGGGAGTTTCCGTAACTGTCAAAAGTACATATTTTCTCAGCTTCTTTTCCTTCTGTATGGTTTTCATTTAATTCTTAATTGAAATTTCACTCGGGCCCTGGCACATAAGGAGATGGTGTGGTGGTACATTGCACTGAACGTCCAATGCCCACCATAACCAATTAAAATCGTGTAATTATTGGAAGAGTTTTAATGATGTTGCTGTGGCTGAATATTTAGCAGAGTCAGATGTTAAGGGAGTTAATGCAATAATGCCGAGAAAATAACGGATAATAATGCCAGTCTTTCTGTCTCCTACTTACCTCACAGCCAGCCATTTCAGTGCTCTCAATGGATTGCCTGTAATTTAATTAAACAATTGTAGAATCATATAGCGCAGAAGGAGGCCATTCGGTCCATCATGCTGGCTCTTTTTGAAAGCGCTATCCAATGAGTCCCACTTCCCTGCCCTTTCCCTATATCCCTGGCAAATATTTCCCCCTCAAGTATTTATCCAATTCCTTTTCAAAAGTTATTATTGAATCTGCTTCCACCGCTCTTTCAGGCAGTACATTCCAGATCATAACAACCCTCTGTGTAAAAATAATTCTCCTCATCTCCTCTCCGGTTCTTTTGCCAATTACCTTAAATCTGTGTCCTCTGGTTACTGACCCTTCGGTCAGTGGAAACGCTTTCTCCTTATTTACTCCATCAAAACTCTTCATGATTTTGAACAACTCTATTAAATCTCCCCTTAACCTTCTCTGCTCCAAGGAGAACAATCCGGCCTCTCTAGTCTCTCCACGTAACTGGAGTCCCACCCACCTGGTCCCATTCTAGTAAATCTCCTCTGCTCCCGCTCTAAGATCTTGTCATCCTTTTAGATCCCTGAACTGCTTAGGAGACATCAATTGGAGAATATGACTTGCAAGGAAAATTGTAAAAAAAAACAGATACCACCTGCTCAAAAGTGGTGATGGTGCAACTGAAGTCAAGGTTGTATCAGTTTCATAGAAACATAGAAGATAGGAGCAGGAGTAGGCCATTTGGCCCCTCGAGCCTGTTCTGCCATTTAATGAGATCATGGCTGATCATCCAAATTCAGTACCCTGTCCCTGCCTTCTCCCCATATCCCTTGATCCCTTTAGCCTTAAGAAATATATCTAACTTCTTCTTGAATATATTTAATAAGTTGGCCTCAACTGCCTTCTGTGGTAGAGAATTCCACAGGTTCACCACTCTCTGGGTGAAGAAATTCCTCCTCATCTCTGTCCTAAATGGCTTACCCCTTATCCTTAGACTGTGACCCCTGGTTCTGGACTCCCCCGCCATCAGGAACAGCCTTCCTGCATCTAGTCTGTCGAGTCCTGTTAGAATTTTATAAGTTTCAATGAGATCCCCTCTCATTCTTCTAAACTCTAGCAAATATAAGCCTAATCGACCCAATCTCTCTTCATACGTCATTCCTGCCATCCCAGGTATCAGTCTGGTGAATCTTCGCTGCACTCCCTCCATGGCAAGAACATCCTTCCTCAGATAAGGCGACCAAAACTGCACACAATACTCAAGGTGTGGTCTCACCAAGGCCCTGTACAACTCCTTGTCCCAGTCATTCTACACGGCAGCGAGTTGTTAGCATTAAGGTAGGACTATAAATGATTCTCATTCTCAAGTTTCAGAATGTTTTACTTAGGGTATAAATAGTTTACGATGACCATGGGATCCGGGCACCAGGCTACAAATCAGTATGGAAGCATTGTTAAGATAGAGACAAAACAGGTGCAATGTTCTGTGCATACGAATGGACAGATTGACTGCAATGAAAACTTCCACCAGTGGTACCAGATGTTCCTGAAGTCAATGCATGTAATAGCTTGATTCTATTAGAGAAACAGGGAATGGGAGACAGTCGGCCCTGCAGACCGAGCAGAGGTGGGGTGAGTGGTGCTGGGCTATCGCGAGGCCTCAGTGACAACAGCCTTAAACCAAAGCCGGACAAGAAATGATAATGAATATCTCTGGGCGTGGAGCACTCAACGGGAGGGGCGACATTGGGCCAGGTCGCACCTGTTTCTTGGGTGAAAAATGACCAGTGGCAGAACGGATTTTCAGTTGCAATCTCGCGTGCCAGATCACCAAACCAAGTGCCAAACTGGAAGCTGGGAGTCCGCTAAGTGTTCAGGGTGCTCACCTGAAACAGGCTTTTGGTGCCTTTGAATATGCAAATCGGGCTCCTAAAGAAAGACTTGCTTTTATATTTAGGAATATAAATCAATCATTCTCAAGTTTCAGAATGTTTTACTTATGGTATTCACGACCACCGGACGTCCCAAAGCGCATTACAGCCAATGAAGTACTTTTTGAAGTGTAGTCACTGTTGTAATGTGGGAAACGCAGCAGCAAATTTGCGCACAGCAAGCTCCCACAAACAGCAATGTGATAATCACCAGATAATCTGTTTAAGTGATGTTGATTGAGGGATAAATATTGGCCAGGACACCAGGGATAACTCCCCTGCTCGTCTTCGAAATAGTGCCATGGGATCTTTTACGTCCACCTGAGAGGGCAGATGGGGTCTCGGTTTAACATCGCATCTGAAAGACGGTACCTCCGACAATGCGGCGCTCCCTCAGTGCTGCACTGGGAGTGTCAGCCTAGATTTTTGTGCTCAAGTCTCTGGAGTGGGACTATGAACCCACAACCTTCTGACTCCGAGGTGAGAGAGCGCTGCCCACTCAGCCACAGCTGACGTTAATGCCAATTTTAGGACCCCAATTAAAATTCGTCATCAACTGGGTGGAACTTGCACTGCGCACACTCCACCCAGTTTAAGCGGGTCTTCAGCAACCTAATCAGCAGTCTTTAAAGGAAACCGTTGGAGGCTGGTGACAAAAACTTGACAATACTGCGCGCTGCTGCCATTCCGGGCTCGCCCCCTCGTGTTCACCTGCAGGCCGGCTCAATATCGGAGGCAGCCAGATTTCCTAAGGCCTAGATCGACGAGCTGCATCGTGACGCTTGATTGGAGCTGGCAGCTCACCGGTTCAATGAGGGCCAATGCCAAGCGGGTCTCGGGTCGATGTCTTCGAGCACATAGCCTGATTCCGACGGCTATTTTGCGCCGGTTTCTGGCGCTACTCGAATTTCTCGGCCGCTAACACTTGGCCGAGAGGCAGGATTCCAAGCAGTGACTTACTCAGGACTGTTCTCGCAAAGCCGCCAATAGACCTTATTTTTAGAGTGAAGAACAAACACAGAAAGCACAGTCGAGACAGGTTCCGTCCACTGATTTACACAGGGAAATATTTTCACAGTATTTGTAAAGCTGTAGCCTCTATCAAAATACCTTGAGAAAAAATTAGTTCTGTATGAGCTCAATTACTGTCTTTGACACAGAATGATACAGCACAGAAGGGGGCCATTCGGCCCATCGTGCCTGTGAAAGATTCTATCCAATTAGTCCCACTCCCCCGCTCTTTCCCCAATCGCTCTGCAAATTTTTCCCCTTCAAGTATTTATCCAGTTCCCTTTTGAAAGCTACTATTGAATCTGCTTCCACCGCCCTTTCAGGCAGCGCGTTCCAGATCACAACAACCCGCTGCGTAAAAAAAAAATTCTCCTCATCTCCCCTCTGGTTCTTTTGCCAATTACCGTAAATCTGTGTCCTCTGGTGACTGACCCTTCTGCCACTGGAAACGGTTTCCCCTTATTTTGCTAGGAAATAGAGATTGAGCTTTTTAAAGCTTGCCACACAGGTCAATCCATTAGACCTAGAATGTTGGCCTAGAAATTCACTGGCCTTAGCGCCGCTTTTGAGGCGCTAGAGGGCCTAGCGCCGAAGTTATGGCCAGTTTAGAAATTGACAGGGGCCCTAAATCGGCGTTAGGCCGGTAGCGCTGCGCCGGCACCGATGACGTCATCGGTGTGCGCAGCGTCCCGGTTGCCATGGTAACCCGCCCGAACTCGGAAATTGAGTTGCGGCCGCCTCGCCCGTGGCAGCCGCAAGCAACGTTCTGGCAGAGGTGCCTTACAGAACTTTGCGCCGGCGCATTAAAGGCCCCGCCTGGCCGCAGCTCCCTCCCCGGACTTTCCCCCCCCCCCCCCACCGGAACAGAAGCAAGCCCGGCACTTGTCCGAGGTGCCGGGCTCATTTTTAAAAAGATTATCGCGGGCCGCGGCCGGGTGCAGGCAGCTCCTCCTTAACGGAAGGAGGAGGCCTGCACTTCCCGAGCCTGCCGCACCGCAGCGGGCGCCGCAGCGCCGGAATAGCGCCGCAATGCGGCGCCAGTTTTGAGGCGCTGAGACCCCTCAGTAGCGCCGGCAGCCGTTTGGGCGCGGCGCCACTGAATTTTTGGCGCGCGCAGGGGGACTTAGCGCCGGCACTAACTTCCGGCGCTAAAGCCCTCGCTGCGCCAAAACCGAATTTCTAGGCCCTGGCGCAGCGAGGGCTTTAGCGCCGGAAGTTAGTGCCGGCGCTAAGTCCCCCTGCGCGCGCCAAAAATTCAGTGGCGCCGCGCCCAAACGGCTGCCGGTGCTACTGAGGGGTCTCAGCGCCTCAAAACTGGCGCCACGCGCCGCATTGCGGCGCTATTCCGGCGCTGCGGCGCCCGCTGCGGTGCGGCAGGCTCGGGAAGTGCAGGCCTCCTCCTTCCGTTAAGGAGGAGCTGCCTGCACCCGGCCGCGGCCCGCGATAATCTTTTTAAAAATGAGCCCGGCACCTCGGACAAGTGCCGGGCTTGCTTCTGTTCCGGGGGGGGGGGGGGGGAAGTCCGGGGAGGGAGCTGCGGCCAGGCGACCGGCGGGAAAGCGGCCGGCCGCCGCGGGGCCTTTAATGCGCCGGCGCAAAGTTCTGTAAGGCACCTCTGCCAGAACGTTGCTTGCGGCTGCCACGGGCGAGGCGGCCGCAACTCAATTTCCGAGTTCGGGCGGGTTACCATGGCAACCGGGACGCTGCGCACACCGATGACGTCATCGGTGCCGGCGCAGCGCTACCGGCCTAACGCCGATTTAGGGCCCCTGTCAATTTCTAAACTGGCCATAACTTCGGCGCTAGGCCCTCTAGCGCCTCAAAAGCGGCGCTAAGGCCAGTGAATTTCTAGGCCAACGTCTCTCCTGTCTGCACCCGCTCTAATTTTGTGACGTTCTAATCTAGCATGGGGACCGAGAGTAAAAATTGGGAGTATATTCCATGGGAATAGCTTGGGATTTTTAAAAAAAGCAAACAACTGCAAATTTTCTAAAACTGAAATAAATGCTGGCAATACAAAGCGAATACAATGCTGCCAACAGTGAAGAGGCAGCTTAACGCCAGTAGAGATCCTGTTCCACACTTTCTGCCGCAACGTTCCTGCCAGATACCCAGCAAGAATTTCATATTCCGACCGTAAAAAACGCACAGCAGAGAATTCCAGCCTGGTGAAAGATCCATACCCAGTTTTCCTCCTTCTCGCTGCCGCTGTGCATTCCCAGCATTTTCTATTTTCATTTCCCAATGGCCTTTTTGGCCATTACTTCACTGTTTTCTCATAACATTTCAGCCTGTTCATTTAGAGCAAAGATTCGTGTGTCGATGGTGAAAGGTACATTAATAAATCGGATTCTTACCAGCCCACCTGGGGAATTATGGCATTCCATTTGTGAAAGCGTTGTAGCAAATGAAGTTTCTCAATGCAATCTGAAAGTAATATATTTATATTTGTTTGCAATTATCTGATTCTCATATAATGGCCTGAGGGGTATTCTTCACTGCCCAGCATTTTGATATTTCCTTCTGATTCTTGTAAATTAAATTACAGAAATAGGCGTGCAAATGTTTATGACACAATTGAGTAATGTCCATGTCACAGTTATTCAAATATGAAGAAACACTTGTATTTATATAGCATTATCACATCGAAGCACTTCACCGTGAAGACTGTTGTTAAGTGACAGCCATTCTGCACCAAAATGTCCTACAAACAGCAATGAGATTAATCACTAATTAAGCTCGTTTCAGGGAGAAATGTTGGACACAGTACAATTTGTCATTAAATATTGCTATGTGACCTTTAGCATGTAAAAACAAAAGAACAGGTAGATGGGATCAGCGAGTGAAGAAATGGCTAAAAAGCCATTGGGAAATGAAAATAGAAAATGCTGGGAAAGCACAGCGGCAGCGAGGAGCAGAAAAAATAGGTGTGGATCAGGTAGATGGGACCTCAGTTTATCTCAAACTAAGTACAGGCACCTCTCAAGCTTCAATATCTGAGCTGTATGCAGACCAAAGATGGCAACCTTTGGTAGTATATGAGCCTCCAGGACTCACTATGAGCCTGCCCATCACCCACTCCATCTACAGCTTTTCCCAAGCTTAAACCATCAAGTGTGTAGGTCTTATGGCAGATGGCTCCAGGAATCTCCCTGATACCACCGTTCACCATCCACTTACTTAACCATGGAGTCACCCAACATCTACTGGTGTCTAGTTACTGCCAGAGTTGTAATTTGTAGTGGAGCTACCATCACCAACTGTGCTGTGACTTCATTCTTCTTCTTAGGCAGTCCCTCGGAACCGAGGATGACTTGCTTCCACATTAAAAATGAGTTCTCAGGTGACTGATGAGTCCAATGTGGGACCTACAGTCTCTGTCACAGGTGGGGCAGACGGTGGTTGAAGGGGCGGGTGGGTGGGGTGCTTGGGTTGACGTGCGCTCCTTGCACTGCTTGCGCTTGGCTTCCGTTTGCTCCCGGCGAAGAGACTCAAGGTGTTCGGCGCCTTCCCGGATGCTTCTCCTCCACTTTGTGCGGTCTTGGGCCTGGGTGTCGGTGGGGATGTTACACTTTTTCAAGGAGGCTTTGAGGGTGTCCTTGAAGCGTTTCCTCTGCCCACCTGGGGCTCTCTTGCCGCGTCGGAGCTCCGAGTAGAGCACTTGTTTTGGGAGTCTCGTATCGGGCATGCGGACAATGTAACCCGTCCATCGGAGCAGATCGAGCGTGGTCAAAGCTTCGATGCTGGGGATGTTGGCCTGAGCGAGAACACTGCTGTTGGTGCGCCTATCCTGCCAATGGATTTGCAGGACGGGAGATCACTGAGCCCCGATGACTCCAGAACCTGTGTGTTTTGAAAAGGACAAGAGCTCTTTTTCCTAAATGACAAGAGTTATTGGCGTCTTTACCAGTGGGAGATTCTTCCACCTTGCCCCCACCCCCTAAACATAACACCTTCCAAGCTGGGTGAAAATGCTGTGGAAATGACCCTAACCCTTTCTAATTGTGGCTCTTATCTGGCCCATCACTTAGCAGGCACAATGAGCCCTATGAGCAGAATCATAGAATGGTTACAGCACAGAAGGAGGCCATTCAGCCTGTCGAGCTCGGGCCAGCTCTAGGAGATTATTAGGGAGCTGTTGTTTCAAGACAATGCCCCCAAATTTAGTTCAACACCACCTTTTTTCTTTATCTTGCAATAAGTTTCTTCATCATTATAGAACTAGATGAAGCGGCAACTAGCTGGTATTCCCCATCAACACTACTTAATAGAGTAACGCTACCATGTGCAGCAAACGCCCAGGGCTGGATTTTGCCAGCCCCGGGGAGGTGGGTTTGAAGGCGGGAAAGCCAGAAAAATGGCAGAATTTGGGGGCGGGTGCCCAACCCACCTCCATGCCATCTTGCCAGGAGGCAGGTAGCCGTCCCGCGCCGGGTCTCATCTCCTTGGAGGCGGGAAGGGAATTACAGCCACTTAGCTGCCTGTTAACAGGTAGTCAACAGGCAGAAAACAAGTGTGGGCTTCCCGAAGGCTCCGCAACCCACCAGGGTCACCGAGGCGAGCAGTGGGTCTACGGGGGTCGGAGGGGTCCAAAAGTGCACCGTGGAGGTGAGTAATGGGTGCAAGTGTGGAGAGGTGAGTATCTGAGATAAGTGGAAAGTCTTAGAAAAAGTGTGCTTACCTTTGTTTCTTTCTGCAGGCTTCAGTCGGTGGGTATGCGGAGAGTCTCGCACCTCCGCGGCAGAGATGACAGATGGCCGTTGCATTCTCCAATGCAACAACCATCTAATTTCTGCAAAAGAAAGCGATTTGATGAAGTCTTGAATTCAAGAACTCATCAAACTACAGAAAATGTCAGTGTTTGACAGCTTCACAGAACTGTCAAACGATGACAATTCATCTGTCAAAAATGTTTGACAGATGAAACATCATACATTGACGTTCTCTGTAACCGGCTTTCCCTTAATTGACCTGCTAAGCCCACTGGGCGGGCTTAACAAGATCAATCAAGGGAAAATAGTGTGGGTTGGCCAGAAGTTGATGGAGGCGGGACTGAAACCCGACAAGTGGGAGTTCCGCCTCCAAAAGTTCCCCATTGGCAAAATCCAGCCCCCAGGTTTCAGCGAGGCAAAGCCGCATGGGTAGGAACCAATGGCAGTCTGATTGGTATGACAGACTTGTTTTTGTTAGCAAACTTAAGGAAAGTACCAAGCTTCATAATACAGGACACCCCAAGTTGAAAAGAATAGAATGTAAGGTAAGCTAAATCAAGTTGTGATTTGATGACGGCAACATTGAGTTTTAAAACCAAAAGATGTAGGAAGAAGGGAGGTAAGGGGTTCCACAGTTTACTATAGGTAAAATTCTTCTACGCTCCAAGCTGGTTCCAGGTATCTTAAGGAACATGGGAAAAGACTACATGGACTTACATATCACCATCTCAGAAACCCGGGTGATTGCAGACAAACAAGATGTTTAAGTATCCAGGAGGTACGTTACATGCTCACCCCAATCCTTTGGCTGATTTCATTCCCATGCACCACCCATCCCTTCTCCCCAGCTACAGGGAGAGGCAAAAAAATCAAAGACCTGTGGCCAATTCTGGAGTCCTCTGGTAACAATTCTTGTCCAACCCCCCATAGAGCATTAGGCAGAGGGGCAAGACCTACTAACTAATAACCAGAAATACTTTAGCCTTACCTTCCCTATGCCATGAAACCCTACTAACGTGGAAGAACTGTAACGGGTCAGTCTCCATTCTGTACCACTGGTTGATCATCCTCTGGGACATTCAATCTCACCCCTGCATCCTCAGTTTGTATGGGTGGCCCCTAAGTTCTACCTGACCCCATCAAACATATTATTTACTTGCATGATGTCCATGTCTTTAATAGTCATAGGATCCTAGAATGATACAGCACAGAAGGAGGCCATTCGGTCCATCGAGTCTGCGCCGGCTCTTTCGAAGAGCAATCCAGTTAGTCCCCCTCCCCCGCTCTTTCACCAAATCCCTGTAATTTTTCTCCTTCACGTATTTATCCAATTCCCTTTTGAAGGCTACTATTGAATCTGTATCCACCACCCTATCAGGCAGCGCGTTCCAAATCCTAACCACTCGTTGCGTAAAGAAGTTTTTCCTCATGTCGCCTCTGGTTCTTTTGCCAATCACCTTAAATCTGTGTCCTCTGGTTATCGACCCTTCAGCCATTGGAAATAGTCTCTCTTTATTTACTCTATCGAAGCCCTTCATGATTTTAAACACCTCTATCAAATCTCCTCTTAGCCTTCTCTGCTCTAAGGAAAACAGCTTCTCCAGTCTATCCACGTAATTGTAATCCCTCATCCCTGGAATCATTCTAGTAAATCTTTTCTGTACCCTCTCCAAAGCCTTCATGTCCTTCCTAAAGTGTGGTGCCCAGAATTGAACATAATCTTAAATACCTGAATCAGATCCTTTCGAAGTCTCTATATCTCCAGTGAGGACAAACCCAAGACTTCCAGGATATCTTCGGAGCTCCATGATTTCAGGCTGGGAATCAACCTTGTCCTTTTTTCTTTGCATATTCTCCAGTGTCATATGGCTCCGATTTTAATTCCAGGTGGATTCCCCACTCAGGCCTGAGTTAAAATTGCAGTCGGGTCTCAATGATGTCATTGGGCCACAACATGCATATGTAAAGAAGGACCCTGTTGGCTCCGGGTGTGTGTCCTTGCTGCCTGCTCAGGAAACCAGGTCAAAATTGCAGATGTTACGATCAGGGCAGCTTATGGACAGGGCGATTTTAACTGTCCACCCTCCCCCCAGGTTTCTGCTGAGCGAGTAGGGTTATAATCACTCCCGTAATGTCCCCCGAGGTGAGAGGATTGTGCATGGAATAGAAAATACGTTTGACGTCAAAACTGGCCTTATGCAGAATCGGAGAACAGTCGACACACAGGATAGTGAACTTCAACAGCCTCTTTATCGATAATTAAATTTAATACTAATCTTTCCCACAGAAGTTTCATTTCCCCCGTTCTCCTGAAGTCTAATTAACTTTCGTTGATGTACAAGAGTAAAATATTGATTTTTCTTAAAATTTAGGTTTAGCAGATAAGTATACTGTAATAACCCTGGCTCTAGCACAAATGCCAAGATAAACATAGTGGAAAAATGAAATGAAATTTAAAGATTTGGAACCGTGAAGACAACACAGAAGAGTAAGCATGGCAGGGGAGCTGATAAAACACATTAGAGAGACAGTTCAAGTCACACTACAGAATGGGAGAACATCAAGGCTATTAATGAGTCAAAAGCATTGCAGAATGCAAAGCAGTGGGAGTGTCAAATAAGATCACTTGAGGGGGGGAAAGCAACATAAGAAACACCAAATACAAACGGGAAATGCTGGAAACACTCAGCAGGTCAGGCAGCATCTGTGGAGAGAGAAACAAGAGTTAACGTTTCAGGTCGATGACCTTTCGTCAGAACTGGAAAAAGTTACAGATGTAACCCCGTTTTAAGCAAGTGCGGAGGCAGGGAGAGGGGAGGGGAGGAAAGACCAAAAGGGAAGGTCTGTGATAGGGTGGAAGGCAGGAGAGATTACATGAACAGCAGACTCAATACCAGCAACTGCCCTCCAAAAGATAGGGGCCGAGGTTATGATCTGAAATTGATGAACTCTATGTTGAGTCCAGAAGGCTGTAAAGTGCCGAATCAAAAGATGAGGTGCTGTTCCTCGAGCTTACGTTGAACTTCATTGGAACAGTGTAAGAGGCCAAGGATGGAGAGGTCAGAGTGGGAGTGAGGCAGAGAATGAAAGTGACAGGCGACCGGAAGCTCAAGGTCACGCTTGCGGACTGAACGGAGGTGGTTCGGCAAAGTGGTCACCCAATCGCTGGACCCGCTGAAAAAAAGCAGGGAAGGGAAGAAATTCCAGATCAAGAGATTGCTGAAGGATTCTGCTACGTGGAAAGTCCTCGTATTCAACAGCTGCCAGCACCTTGTACAGGCCGTGGAGTCACGAGTAACCGAAGAGAAACACGCTGCACTTTTCAGTCATCAATCATCCGTCTGCCTCCTCTGGACAGACTTGGCCTATTAAATGTCAGTGCGATTAGTTTTAGAGGAAAAAGAGTTTTGTGGAAAATGTAATCAGTATATTGCACCTGCAGCTGTTTCCATCTGACTGGCTCCGCTTCTGCCCATTTCAATTAGGACAGATTTTGTTTTCCCCTCAATTTGGACTTTGTTGTCCAAAAATGCTGTATAATTTTGCCTTTTTTCCTCCAATTTCATCTTGCAGAATAGATATTGCTTCGGTTATCACCTCTCTGTTCTAGGGATCAAGGGATATGGGGAGAAAGCAGGGACAGGGTGACATGAATCAGTCATTCATGAAAGAAAGACTTATGAAATAATACTGAGCGGCCTATGGGTGGCGCTGTCCAGGGAGAGTATAAATACTCGGGCACGGGCCCAGCTTGCTCAGGACATTCTTTAACAGGAACTAGTGAAGGACACAACTAGACCTCCATGTTGTAAAACAGTTGATTAAAGCTTTGTTTAATGCTTAGACCAAGTGCCTAGTAGTTTTCTTACGTCAAGGGTACTGAATTTGGATGATCAGCCATGATCTCGTTAAATGGCGGAGCAGGCTCGGGGGGCCGAATGGCCTACTCCTGCTTCTATCTTCTATGTTTCTATGTTACCTTTGTGGCATTATAATTAGGAATTTACCCCCCCTCTCCCCACAGACACACACCGATTGTCTACCTTTGTCTCCTAAAGGCGCTGACTCTTGCTGCATGGGCGTTAGAAGCCTTCCAGAACTTTGCCCAAACATCCATAATCTTATGTGTTAAAAAAGAAAGAAAGACTTGCATTTATACAGCGCCTTTCACAACCACCGGACGTCTCAAAGCGCTTTACAGCAAATGAAGTACTTTTTGAAGTGTAGTCACTGTTGTAATGTAGGAAACACAGCAGCCAATTTGCACACAGCAAACTCCCACAGACAGCAACATGGTAATGACCAGATAATCTGCTTTTTTAGTGATGTTGATTGAGGGATAAATATTGGCCAGGACACCAGGGATAACTCACCTGCTCTTCTTCGAAATAGTGCCACAGGATCTTTGACCTGAGAGAGTAGATGGGGCCTCAGTCTAACATCTCATCTGAAAGACGGCACCTCTGAACAATGCAGCTCTCCCTCAGCACTGCACTGGGAGTGTCAGCCTAGATTTGTCTGCTGCAGTCTCTGGAGTGGGACTTTGAACCCACAACCTTCATTGACTCAGAGGCAAGGATGCTGCCCATTGAGCCACGGCTGACACACGAGTGTGTTAGCCCAAAGAGTGAGTGTTGGCTATTGACCTGTGGGGAGCATCACAGCTAAACCTGATCCTTTCCGGCCACACACATTGCACTTCCCAGGAGCAGCCATCAGGAGTAAGAACCAGACTGATTTTTTAAAATATTCTTTGACTGTTTACCGTAGGAGAATTGAAGCTAACTGTAGCAACCAGACAAGGATTTTATTTTTATATAGAATGTTACTTTAGAAACAACAGGGTAGGTTTTTCCAATAAGACCTGAATTTGCATGTTTAGCTTTATTTTTGTTGTGCCTAATGTCAGTTGGGAGAAAACAGCTCTTAAAGGGATCATGAGTAGACGTAAAGGGGTGCAGCCACGTAAAGTTAAGCCACAAAGATGTCAGTAGACATTACAAAGGCTGTTAATATTTTCATTGTATGCTTCAGCCCTTGCAAAGGCTGCTTGGATTAAATAAAAAGTAGCTGGTAAAGCCTGTAGCTGGCAGAATAAAATGTGGAAACAGGAGGCCATGTCCAAACCAAAGGTACGGTCCGCCCTCTCAGTTGGACGTAAAAGATCCCGCGGCACTATTCTGAAGAAGAGCAGGGAAGTTCACCCCAGTGTCCTGGCTAATATTTTCCCCTCAACCAACTTCACTAAGAAACAGATTACCTGGCCATTTATCTAATTGTTCGCGGGATCCTGCTGTGCACAAACCGGCTGCCGCGTTTCCTACATTACAACAGTGACTACACTTCAAAAAGTACTTCACTGGCTGTAAAGCGCTTTGGGACGTTTTGAGATCGCGAAAGACGCTGTATAAATAAATAAATAAATAATTTTCTTTTTTATCAGCTCTAGTGTGGTAATATAAGGACTGTGCAACACAAGGACAGAAAAAGCACAGACTAAAATCAGATTGGCAGAGGGACTACAGGAATATCCAAGAGAGACAGGACTAAATGGCATCAAGCACAACTTCTAGCAGGTGACACACTTAATTAAAGGAAAGCTTGCAACTCTCAAATTGTCTCAAATCCTAACGTGTAAAAGTTACACACGACTTATATTTATCCCTTTATTCTCCAACACGGCTGACAGTTTTTCCAGAGCTTGCAAAGTTGGAGAGTTCATCTCTTGCGAGACGGGCTCTGAGGCTGTTTATGCACCGTCTAATGAAGTTAAAATAGAGAATATTATGCAAATGGTTACAAATATGCCACTTTATATCACAAGGGAGCTCTAAATAATTGGTTGTGTTGAACCCTGGAAAAATATAATAGAGAAGGAACTGCAGTGGTAATATGTGAATTATGCGGCAAAATAATAGATAACTACACACATTAAATGTGGTACAGGGACTTCTCCTGAACATGCCAATTAATTCTGGGGTACAATTCGAAAAGCATTAAGCGCCCTCCATTACCTCACCCAAGTACCTGTCCTTCAGCATTAAGCCTAAAGAGTGAGTGCTGACGGGTCAAATAACTGCGATACTAGATCATAGAGATCTAGAAGCTTTCAGGTTTAATTCCTAGTTTCAGTGGTATTCCCTGGCAACCTATTGCTACATTTTTACCCTACGTGAGAAATAGTCCTGCCTAAATTCTCCATATTTTCCAATTTTTATATTATTCTCTAGTCCCTGAGCTATTCATTATTGTCTGTGTCAAATTTATCCTAACTTACAACAGTGACTACACTTCAAAGTACTTAATTAGCTGTAAAGCGCTTTGGGACGTCCTGAGGTCGTGAGAGGAGCTATATAAATTGATTTATTCATTTCTTCCTTCTATTCTCACAGCTAAACCCAATTCTGTCATCATAGGAACACAAGAACATTAGGAACAAGAGCAGACTATTCAGCCCCTCGGGTCTGCTCCACCATTCAATTAGATCATGGCTGATCATGGCCTCCGTGCTCGCTGACCTACGTTTACTTACGGACCGACAGTGCCTCAATTTTAAAATTCTCTCTCCTTGTTTTCAAATCCCTCCATGGCCTTGACCCTCCCTGTCTCTGTAGCCTCCTCCAGTCCTACAACCCTCCAAGATCACTGTGCTCTTCCAATTCTGACCTCTTGTGCTTTCGATTTTAATCGCGCCACCATTGGAGGCCGTGCCTTCAGCTGCCGAGGCCCTAAGCTCTGGAAATACCCTCCCTAAACCGCTCCGCCTCTCTCTCCTCCTTTAAGACGCTCATTAAAACCTACCTCTTTGACCAAGCTTTTGGACATCTGTCCGACTATCTCCTTATGTGGCTTGGTGTCAAATTTTGTTTGATAACTCTCCTGTGAAGCCACTCGGGATGTTTTACTACGTTAAAGGCGCTATACAAATAAAAGTTGTTGTTGATCTACACCTCAACTCCATTTTACTGCCTTTGTTCCATCATGTCTTGATACCTTTAACCAATAAAAATATCAGACTCAGTCTTGTAAGCTTCAAATGTCCTAGCATCCATAGCCTTTTGGGGGAGAGAGTTCCAAATTTCTAACACCTCCTGTGTGGTATATCATCCATTACACACAGAGCACGCTTTCCAGGAATTATTCCTGGATAGCCAACAGGTGTGGGGACCTTAGTTGTGTTTTTCTTCCTTTACCCAGAGGATCCTGAGGCCGATCTTAGTGCCCCCCACCACTACTTTGGTCTGAAAACCCTTAACTGAACACAGAGCTAGGCATTGAACCTGGAACCATCTGATCGGTATGGCCTGGTGCTGAGCCACAAGGAAATCACACTCATATATAATGTGACGGAGATCCTTCAGGGTGTAAGACATTCAGATGGTCTGACAGCTTATAGAGTTCCATGGAACAGACAACTCGAGACAAAGATTTCAGGGTAAACTATTCTTTACTTAAAATCAGCAAGAGGTTACAAGTAGGTACCAAAAACAAACCGTCTCAATTCATTTACTTATTACAAGTAAGCACGCACAAATCTAAAATCATTTTCTTTAAGCTCAAGTAATCATAAGCAACCACATACGCACCAACACCAGTGAGAGGTCAATTCAGCGATGACTATTCGCCCACCACTGCAGCCGCGAGTGGTCATTTTACATAATCTTTTGACACTTAGTTAACCAAGGCCAGACGTTCAGGGGTTGGAGAGAGTCATTGTTTTTACATCTGAAGGTTGTTGGCTCCTGGTACTCACAGAATTTTCAAGGTCCTGGCCCATAATTTCCAGCAGGAAGTTTCCTGCGTGCGGATGCCTCGTATCAGAAAAGAAATCTACGAACTTACCCGAGGGCTCCCAAGGTCCGGACAGTTCCGATCCTGGGCCTCTCCACAGTCGAAATGCGCAGGGCCCACATATCCCAGGGGCGCAGGCGGTTCGCAAGCGTCCCTGGGATCACGCGGGCCATGGGGAGCCAATGGGAGAAGGGAATCCCCCTTCATACTTTTAACAGATAGACCCGTCAAAAGTATGAATGGAGATCACCCCAAAAAGACATCAAAACATTAAATAAATGTTTTTAAAAACCATCACATTTTTTAAATGAGTTAAAATTACACTAAATTAAATATTTTAAACAAAATAATCTTTTGAAAAAAATAATTAAAGTTTTTTATGGGGCTAAAAATAAACTTACCATTTTTTAAAGTATTTTTAAATTATAAATGAGTGAATTTTTTTTTAAAAACCTCTTATGCTAGTACTGTACCAGGTGACGTAAGAAAACTACTAGGCACTTGGTCTAAGCGTTAAACAAAACTTTAATCAACTGTTTTACAACATGGAGGTCTAGCTGTGTCCTTCACTAGTTCCTGTTAAAGAATGTCCTGAGCAAGCTGGGCCCGTGCCCGAGTATTTATACTCTCCCTGGACAGCACCACCCGTAGGCCGCTCAGTATTATTTCTTAAGTCTTTCTTTCATGAATGGCTGATTCATGTCACCAGGCGTAAGATTTTTAACGGTTTTCAGCAGGCGGAGGTTCTGCAGAAAGCGGAACTCTCCACCCACAGAGGCCCTTCTCCAGGGCAGGCAGAGGATCGGTCAAGAGGATTCTTGTAGGCATCGGAAAATACGAGCCCATGTGAATAGCGTTGTTTTCTCTCTCTCACTTTCTCTCCTATCTGTTTTGACGCTCGGTTAACCAAGGCCAGGAGTTCAGGGGTTGGAGAGAGTCATCGTTTTAACACCTGAAGGCTGTTGACTCCTGGTTCTCACAGAATTTTCAAGATCTGATCCTTTGGAGGAACAAACCAGCTTGAAAGCACATCATTTATTTTACCAATGTTTTAGCCAAGAAGCCTCTTGCCCTCAAAGCTTGTTGGTAACATTTGGTCACTTTAGATTCAGTCAAACGGTATATTCTTACAAGGGTGCTGACTAGGTCGGCCTTCTGCCCAGCATTTACTAGATTAAGGCACATCCAGTTTATTTGATGCTCTATTGGAATTGAAACAAGGTAGGTACATGCTAATAAGTAACCAGCTGACCATAAGAGGCACAGATCAGTAGGAAATAATCTGTAATAGTTAATAACATATGAACAGGAGGAGGCCATCCAGCCCCTCGAGCCTGCTCCACCATTCAATGAGATCATGGCTGATCTGTACCTCAACTCCATCCACCTGCCTTGGCTCCATATCCTTTTATACCCTTGTCTAGCAAAAACCTATCGGTCTCAGATTTAAAATTATTAATTGAGCGAGCATCTGTTGCTTTTTGTGGGAGCGAGTTCCACACTTCCACCACCCTTTGCATGAAGAAGTGTTTCCTAACTTCTCTCCTGAATGGCCTGGCTCTGATTTTAAGGTCATGTGTGTCCCCTTGTCTTAGACTCCCCTACCAGCGGAAAAAGTTCTCCCCATCTACCCTATCAATTCTTTTCAAAAGCCAGGAATATATCATCCACTTCTATTAATAGTAATAAAGCCCTCTGTTTAACATCCCAGAAAACTCATGCATAATTAAATCTCCAATTGAGATCGCGCGTGTAAGAGAGGGAGAGAGATTCTATTAACAGTATAAAAAGTAAGAGTCAATTCTGCCTTCCAAGCCTGGGAAAACCACTCACTTTAGGAGGTGGTATAATAGATATTAATCTTGCAAGCAGACACAAGGCTGTCGAGGGTTACAAGTTGAATGAGTCGCTGTCAGTCTCAATCTGGTCTCAGACTTCAGTCAACAGAAGAAGAGTGTTCAATTCAACTGAAAGCTGCAGCCTCATCTCCAGAAAGGCAGGGTGCAAATAAGGGTGCAAATTGACACTGAGTCCTTTGAAATTGTGTTGCAAGGTATTACCAGGGAAGGACACTGAAGCAAATAACATGAATGGGTTCAACTAGGTGCAATTCTGAAGGAAGAGGAGATGCAATAAGATAAGGCTGGCACCCATTACAAAAACATGGAATCATAGAATAATACAGCCCAGAAGGAGGCCATTCGGCCCATCAAGTCTGCGCCGGCTCTTTCGAAGAGCAATCCAGTTAGTCCCACGCCCCCACTCTTTCCCCATAGCCCTGCAATTTCTTCTCCTTCCAGTATTTATTCAATTCCCTTTAGAAGGTACCTATTGAATCTGTACCCACCGC
This sequence comes from Somniosus microcephalus, assembly GCF_052327205.1. Taxonomy (NCBI): domain Eukaryota; kingdom Metazoa; phylum Chordata; class Chondrichthyes; order Squaliformes; family Somniosidae; genus Somniosus; species Somniosus microcephalus. The sequence continues at coordinate 9,812,427 of NC_141012.1, forward strand.
CCTATCAGCCTAACCACTCGTTGCGTAAAAAGTTTTTTCTCATGTCGCCTCTGGTTCTTTTGCCAATCATTTTAAATCTGTGCCCTCTGGTTATCGACCCTTCAGCCATTGTAAGTGGATTAACATCTCTGCTAGCACAGCAAATAAAAGAGTTCCGTACAAATACAAGAGCATTCATAGACTAATATCCCACAGCGTTATTTCAAAACCCAGGGAGACTTAGGAGCAGAGAATGGCCTTTTGGCCCAGCAAGCTATTGCTCCTTTGGTTGATCTCACCCAGTCTTCCTATCATATCTCTTTCTCCAAAGATGCAGCAACATAGGAACAGGAGTAGGAGGCCATTCAGCCCCCTCGAGCCTGTTCTGCCATTCAATTGGATCATGGCTGATCTGTATCATAACTCCATCTACCTGCCTTGTTTCCATAACCCTTAATACACTTACCCAACAGAAAAAAAGCTATTTGTCTCTTGCATACATTTATTCTGCTGGCTTCAATGATCTTCCCCGCATATATCGTTTATCCTTCTTGAGTGATGCGTCTGCATAATTACCCTACTTACTCCTAATTTTCAATTTTTAAAAATTAGGCCCCTATTTTCAACCCTTTGTCATTGTCTAGATCAATTATATCAAATTCAATGATATGAAGATCACTGGATTGTAGGTGCTCCTCAACTTTAACCTTAAGTTATAAAATAAAAACAGAAAATGCTGGAAATACTCAGCAGGTCAGGCAGCATCGGTGGAGAGAGAAACAGAGTTAACGTTTCAGGTTGATGACCCTTCGTCAGAACTGGAAAAGTTAGAGGTGTAACCGGTTTTAGGCAAGTGCAGAGGCAGGGAAAGGCGGGGGGGGGGGGGAGGGAGGAAAGAACGAAAGGGAAGGTCTGTGATAGGGTGGAAGGCAGGAGAGATTAAATGACAAAAGGGATGATTGTACAAAGCAAAAGGAGATGGTAATGGGAGAAGTAAAGAAACAAAAGATGGGTCTAGAGGAGGTGTAAATGGGAATGGCAGAATCATCAACAGCTGCCGTCTGAAAAAAATGGGGGCCGAGGTTATGATCTGAAATTGTTGAACTTGATGTTGACAGATTTAACCTTAAGTTACCATATAATCTGGGCCATCTCCCATGATTCTGTCCACAGCAGCCTCTGCTGTTCACTATACAACACAATCAAACACACCTTCCAGTTACTGTGCTGCTGTAATTGCAGTCAGTGTCTAGGTAGTTGAAATGTTCATGTTCAATACTCTGGTCTCATTGCAGACCTCCCCGATGTGCAAAAACATTCCCAGGCCTACCTTCCCATCTGTCCGAGAGTTCTACACTAGTATCCAAGACACTCGATGGGCCAGCTGGCTCTTTTCCTGTCCATCAGCTCCACATGTTGGTATGCTCATTATTTCTTTTTCTTCCTTTTCCCTAACGTCATCCAAACTATCTAATCTGCTCAGCCAAAATACTTACACATCATTTATTTCTATTAATATAAAATCCCCACTCCCCACCATTTTGATCTTCCAACCCTCCTGTAAATTTGCTACTCCGATGTTTTAATTACCCAGCCGAAGTCTCAACCAACTCCCGGTTACTCCAGTTATGTTATGCAGCTCCCTCAACGCGGATGCGGCTGAGAGAGAATGTGCATTAGTCTGCAAAGCTTGTATTTCAGATTTAAGAGCTATAAGCGCGAGTTATAATCACAAGACAGTCTGTAGGGAATGACATGAATCAGTCATTCATGAAAGAAAGACTTATGAAATAATACTGAGCGGCCTGCGGGTGGCGCTGTCCAGGGAGAGTATAAATACTCGGGCACGGGCCCAGCTTGCGCAGGACATTCTTACCAGGAACTAGTGAAGGACACAACTAGACCTCCATGTTGTAAAACAGTTGATTAAAGCTTTGTTTAATGCTTAGACCAAGTGCCTAGTAGTTTTCTTACGTCATGGAATAGCTATTTTTGTTTTAAAAAATCAACTGAACTTTGCTGTTGGACATCGTGAAAGTTAGAAAGTTTAATAGTAGAACTACTTCTTATCTTAAAGCAACAGCTTTTCCTGGAAGTGTCGTGAAAGGCTTTCCAATATAAACAGGATGACATTGAAGTGTCTGAGGAGAAGGCATTGCTTGCTTCCTGAAATGTAAATTGCTTGTGTAAGGGAATAAGTGTTAGTAATGGCATCACCCATGAATGGCTTGTGGCGGAGCCACTGAATGACTCTGGGCAACTGTTTATAATTCCCTTTAACGATGTTCTAACACCAACCTAAGCCTGTACCATTGTGTTAGACATTACTTTGTTTTGTATAAAGTGTTTGTATGCACGGGGCATGGCCCCTTTAAGAGCGCGGGAAAACGCGGGCAAGCGCGATGACGTCACGTCGCAAACCACGTGACTGCCCAGGCAGTCCTCGTGGAAGCTCCATCTTGTAAAGACCTGTTTTCGTGGTTCTCCTGTATCGATCTCAACAAACCGTTTGAACTCGTTTAGTTTTACATTAAAGACCTGTTTGTTTGATCGCCTGAGTCGACCTCAGTTATTAGTTAGGAATTCGTCAATTCCTACAGGCTAATGTTTAATTTTAGGGTGGTAAACATGGGAAGTAGGTATCCATTAGATAACAACTGGTCAAAGCTGCTAGAAAATACTACGTCAGGAAGTCCCGTTTAAGGGAAATGGTTCTGAGGTAAACAATTGCAAACTGTTTACATCGATAATCTGTTTTCAGAGGGTTTGGGAAATAGATACGTCATTTTGACATTTTCCTTCGATGTCGTCAAAATATGATGGATAACGGAGCACGGTTCTCAACAGTTTGTCAGAGGGTACTCGAAAGAGACAGAAACCGGTAAATTCACTCTCTGTATGCAGTTAAGACTGACCACGTTTACTGCGTATCAATAAAGTCTGTTCCGTGTACTCCACTACAAAGCCTTGTGCTTACTCCAAACGTGTTCTTGTGAGCCAGAGGAGAAAGGAGGTTGTTTAACATTTGCCAGCAGAATGGAGAAGGTTGATTGGTAGCATTCTGTGTGGTAATAATGCCCCGGTTACGGTGAACATTTGGCCTCAGTCTATTATGAGCTGTTGCACTACAACATTGTCAAATATCAGTAAATTGAAGTGTTAGCCTCCTGACACCAGTGTCAGCTGCACGGTAACTGCAACCTGTGTGTTGCAGACTTGTTTTTTTTTATTAGAACCAAGCAAGCCATTGAATTTCTAATGTTAGAAAGAAAACTGAAACATAGAAACATCGAAGATAGGAGCAGGAGTAGGCCATTCGGCCCCTCGAGCCTGCTCCGCCATTCAATGAGATCATGGCTGATCATCCAAATTCAGTACCCTGTCCCTGCTTTCTCCCCATATCCCTTGATCCCTTTAGCCTTAAGAAATATATCCAACTCCTTCTTGAATACATTTAATGAATTGGCCTCTACTGCCTTCTGTGGTAGAGAATTCCACAGGTTCACCACTCTCTGGGTGAAGAAATTCCTCCTCATTTCTGTCCTAAAAGGCTTACCCCTTATCCTTAGACTGTGACCCCTGGTTCTGGACTCCCCCACCATCGGGAACATCCTTCCTGCATCTAGTCTGTCCAGTCCTGCCAGAATTTTATAAGTTTCAATGAGATCCCCTCTCATTCTTCTAAACTCCAGCGAGTATAAGCCCAATCGACCCAATCTCTCCTCATACGTCATTCCTGCCATCCCATACGTCATTCCTGCCATCCAATGTCCGCAACCTTTTCCCAAGATCTGAAATTGCATGAGCCAGCCGAGGCTGGAAAGTGAAGAATTAGATGGACAAAAGATAAACCAGACATCCCAAAGCGTTTTACAGCCAATGAAGCACTTTTTGAAGTGTAGTCACTGTTGTAATGTAGGAAACACAGCAGCCACTTTGCACACAGCAAGCTCCCACAAACAGCAACGTGATAATCACCAGATAATGTTTTAATGATGTTGATTGAGGGATAAATATTGGGCAGTACACCAGGGAGAACTCCCCAGCGCTTCTTCAAAATAGCACCAGGGGATCTTTTACTTCCACCTGAGAGGGCAGACGGGGCCTCGGTTTAACATCTCATCCGAACGACAGCACCTCCGACAATGCAGCACTCACTCAGTACTGCACTGGGAGTGTCAGCCCAGATGTTTGTACTCAAGTCTCTGGAGTGGGACTTGAACCCACAACCTTCTGACTCAAGGACGAGAGTGCTGCCCACTGAGCCACGGCTGACACGGAAGATGTAATCACAGAGTTCTGCTTTCCCTGCTTCAAGGGTAAGAGAAATAGTTCCCCCTGCCACTAGTCACAGAGATACTCCAGGTATATAGGAACAGGAGGAGGCCATTCAGCCCCTCGAGCCTGTTTTGCCATTCAGTTAGATCACAGCTGATCTATATCTTAACTGTATCTAACCACCTTGGTTCCATATCCCTCAATACTCTTACATAACAAAAATCAATCAAACTGTTTTGAAATTTTCAACTGATCCCTCGCCTCAACAGCATTTTGGAGGAGAGAGTTCCAGATTTCCACTACCCTTTGTGTGAAGAATGTAGTGATCAATAGCATGTCATTCTATAGTGGACACTAGGTGGAGCCGTAGAGCTGTATATAGCTGTATGTATATAAGACTACACTACCCAGCTGTATAGATATTAAGACTACATTACCCATGAGGCACTAGACCACCCACAAGGCAACAGTCAAGATGGCAGCCTGCACACAGGAGCACACATGCTGCATCTCTACAGATACTGTACCTAGAGAACGTGTACTGAATAAATGACTAGCTAGAAGCTAGCTGTGTTCATAATAAGAATGTCTAGTTATTAATGAACATAACATGGTACCAGGGTGGTGAAGATCTGCTGAAAATTGTGAAAAGCGACATGGAGAATTTGAAGCCACCAGAGTGTTTGAATCTCGAGGGAAATGTCGACTACAATTGGCGGATTTTTAAACAACAATTCGAACTCTACATTGCAGCCATCGGATTCGGTACGAAGCCAGACGCAAGGAAGATAGCGTTGCTGCTCACGGTTGCAGGCCCACAGGCGATAGAGGTATTTAATACATTTGTATTTAATCCAGCGGAGAACAGAGAAAAATTAGAAGATGTGCTAAAAAAATTTGATGCACATTGCTCTCCCAAAAAGAATGAGACGTATGAAAGATACATCTTCCGTTCTCAGACACAGCAACAAAATGAGACTTTTGATAGCTTTATAACTGATCTGAAACTGAAAGCACAGACATGTAATTTCTCTGAGCTCAAAGTATCCATGATTCGTGACCAGATTGTGTTTGGTATTCATGATAAAAAAGTCAGGGAACGTCTGGTGAGAGAAACCGAACTAAATTTGGAAAATGCGGTGAAAATATGCCAAGCCAGCGAGCTACCTCGAAAGCACGCGAAGACTTTCAGTGAAATCAATAATGATGCGATTGTAATGAGTGATAATGCTGCTGTCAGTGCTGTGTCCTACAAGGGGAAGAAATGTGGGCAGAACAGAAATTAAAAGCAATCGGAGGATGAAATTTTTAATTGTAAACGCTGTGGTTACAAACACCAGTTAAAATAATGCCCAGCGTTTGGAAAAATGTGCACAAAGTGTAATGGAAAGAATCACTTTGCCAAACAATGCTTTTCAAAAGTAAAAACAACGAAAGGGCAGCAAGTTAATGTGATTGAGGACACTGATTTAAGTGAGACATTTTTTGTAGGAATGGTATCATGTGACGATATCGAAGAAGATACAGAAAATGTGCAGCCCTCAGAAATGGACAATGCTGAACATAAAGTTAATGCAGTAAAAGAGGACAAATGGATGATCCCACTGCAGGTAAATGGAGCATTAGTTACCTTGAAACTAGACATTGGGGCAAAAGCAAACTTAATCAGTATGAGTGACATTAACAATATGAAAGAAAAGCCAAAAATACAGAAAAAGTCAGTACTACTGAAGGACTATAATGGACAGAAAATAGATAGCTTAGGTGTATGCAGACTTAAAGTGACAGTCAAAGACAAAGTGCATCATCTCATGTTTTCTGTTGTGGCTGAAAGACTTGATTCGATACTAGGTGACAAAGCTTGTGAAGACTTAGAACTGGTCAAGAGAGTCTACCATATAAACTGTGCCATAAGCAGACCAGATGACTCAGGTGATGAAGCAGAGAGCCCATCAAGGATGAAAAGGCCAAAGGGTATCCATGTCTTCAAAAAGCCTAGTTTCTCCAAGAAGAAAGAAAAATACTTTAAGCACAAAGAGAAAAAACACAAGGAGAAAATGTCCAAAGATATAACCGCAGCAGATGTTGTTAAGCAGTGGAAAGAGAAAAAGAAAAAGAAGAAGCCTGCACCAGAGCAGGAAGCAGTTCCGGTGGATACTCCTTCTTCCCTCAGGCCAATCTTTGGTGTTCCATTAGCCGAGGCTGCTGAGAGGACTATGCTGTATGATGGGATCCAGCTGCCAGCAGTTTTTCGAGAGTGCATTGACTACATTGAGAGTTATGGCATGAAGAGTGAAGGAAACACTGAAACCCTCCCCAAGCAAAGATCGCAAGGAGACCTCGATCTATACAAGAGCAGATTGATGACAATGCCGCAACTGCATCTTGTCATTCACCACCAGAACAATCTCATGAAGACACATCAGACTTACCCGTGTTGAGAAGATCCACACGTGAAGTAAAAAAGCCTGATAGACTTAATCTTTGAGTACAATGTAAAGCTTTGAAAATGTGTTGACTGTTTTGAAAATGTTTATGTTTATAGAGCACTAACAAAAGTGTTACTGATATTATCTTTATTGTTTTCACGAAAGTTGATTGATATTGATTTTGTTAAACCTCAAAGGGGGATGTAGTGATCAATAGCATGTCATTCTATAGTGGACACTAGGTGGAGCCGTAGAGCTGTATATAGCTGTATGTATATAAGACTACACTACCCAGCTGTATAGATATTAAGACTACATTACCCATGAGGCACTAGGCCACCCACAAGGCAACAGTCAAGATGGCAGCCTGCACACAGGAGCACACATGCTGCATCTCTACAGATACTGTACCTAGAGAACGTGTACTGAATAAATGACTAGCTAGAAGCTAGCTGTGTTCATAATAAGAATGTCTAGTTATTAATGAACATAACAAAGAAGTGCTTCCTGACATCACCCCTGAATGGCCTGGCTCTAATTTTAAGGTCATGACCCCTTGTTCTTGACTCCTCCCATCAGAGGAAGTAGTTTCTCTCTATCTACCCCATCAACTCCTTTCATCTTAAATACCTTGATCTGATCACTCCTTAATCTTCTAGACTCAAGGGAATACAAGCCCAGTCTGTGCAACCTGTCTTCATAATTTAACCCTTTTAGCTCCGGTATCATTCTGGTGAATCTGCGCTGTTCCCCCTCCAAGACCAGTGTATCCTTCCTGAGGTGTGGTGCGGCATTTTTCAGTCCAGAGGTAACTTGTTTCCATAGTATCAAGGTCGCTTTGCGACTTGGCTCTCCTGGCGCGGGGCCTCACTCACTAGCGGCGCATTTTGGAAATTTGCAGGCGCGCTAAGTAGGATTTTCCGTCGGCACTGCCGATGGGTGAGGCTCCCCCCAGTAACCATGGAGTTGACAATTTACCCCGGTTTGCCACGTTTGCTACTTTGGCCGTTCAACTGTCAGCCTGGAAAAGATTCAAGGTTTGACCCGGTTCCTCAGGTGCCATGGCCAGGTCAAACTTTGATGATTGATCTTCTGAAGGGCTGAGGAAAAAAAAAACAGCCTTTGTAACTGGGTTTTGGCCATACCCAGGTTGAATGAGTGGCAGGACAGTGGAGGCACAGGGAGATGTTTGGGGAGCTGGGGGGCGGGGAAATGTGTATCATTTAATAGGAATTCTCATCTTTAAACATAAAATAAGGAAAAGTGTAAAATTAAAGTTAAATATTGGTGAGAACTAATCCACCAACAATGACTTGCATTTATATAGCGCCTTTAATGTATTGGCACTGCGATTGAGGCATAAATATTCGCCAGGACACCGGGGATAGCTCCCTGCTCTTCTTCCAAATAGTGCCAATATGTTTCACAGGTGCGATTATCAAACAAAATTTGACACCAAGCAACATAAGGAGCTATTAGGGCCGATGACCTCATCGAAACTAAAAGTTACAATTTATAGAGGAAGGGTGACGAGGGGAGAATGAGAAGGCAGAGGAAGAGAGGTGGAGCCATTTTGCAATATGTATATTATTGATGACTGGAGCTGCTGCAGCTCAGTTACTGCGCTGTGTGGAGATGTTTCAGCCACTTGGTGCAAGAGCTGAAACTTCAAAAAAACATAGCTGGCCAAGGCAGGAAAGAATTCCCTGAAGCTCCCGGAGCCCAAGGGTTACGGCTTGATGAATCGGAAATGGTTGACAGGCAGTGGCGCGGTTAGTTCCAATGGAGAATAGACAGCTTAATGAAGGTCAAGCCTTGGGGACGAGTTTGGACGGAAGGCTTTCAATCAAGCCGGGAACCTCAATTATAACCTACTGCCAATTCTCCCTCTTCAACATCACTTCAGGTAAAGTGGAATCTTCAAAAATGATAGTGTTGCATACTTGAAGCCTTTAACTGCCTTTATGTTATTGTTAGGGTTCCTAATGACCCAAAATCAATTGACAAAAGGTGTTATTATGGTTTAAAACAACTCTGTAACTCACACAGGCATGTAGATATAAATGAGTGTTCTTTCAGGTCCAGATGTTAGACTGAAGTCACCACAGTATAAGAGACTGTTGTTACATTCTAACAGTCAGTACCATTTTTGGTTTTGGTGACTATGTTCACTTGTCTACAGATCTAAATGTGGCGTGGATACTTCACTGGCATCTAAATATAATTCTCTAATTAACAAAGGAAGATTTGATTTTAAAAAGCAGCTTATCGTAGGGACATAGGAAAAGGAGGAGGCCATTCAGCCCCTCAAGCCTGTGCCACCATTCAATTCAATCATGGCTGATTTATATCGATCTACCTGCCTTGGTTCCGTAGTCCTTACAACCCTTGCCTAACAAAATCTATCAATCTCAGTTTTGACATATTTAATTGACCCTCAGCCTGAACAGCTTTTTTGGGCAAGGGGGAGAGTTCCAGATTTCCACCACCCTTTGTGTGAAGAAGTGCTTCCTGACATCACCCCTGAATGGCCCAGCTGTAATTTTAAGGTTCTGCCCCCTTGTTCTGGACTTCCCACCAGAGAAAATAGTTTCTCTCAATCTACCCGAACAAATCCTTTAATCATCTTAAACACCTCAATTAGATCACCCCTTAATCTTCTATACTCAAGGGAATCCAAGCCTAGTCTATGATGCATGTGCTTCCGGTAGACTGAAATACATGTCATTGTTGCTATGTAGGCAAATGTGGCAGCGGTTTTGCATACAGCAAATTACCACAAACAGCAATGTGGTGAACGGCCGGTTAATCTGGTTATGGTGGTGTTAGTTGAGGGAGGAACGTTGGCCAAGGCACTGGGAGAAACTCCTGCTCTTCTTCAATTAGTGTTATGGGATTTTTAATATCTACCTGAACTACCAGGGCAGAAAGACTGGACTTTGGTTAAAGTCTCAAGGAACGATGGCACCTCTGGCAATGCAGCTCTCCCCCAGAATTGTGCTGGAGTGCCAGCCTGCATTACGAGAACAAATTTCTCATATTGGGGTTTGAACCACCAACAGAGGCAGGAGTGTCAAACTGACAGTGTAATTTCCAGAGAGTAATTTCCAGATATTTACCTTCCCTGAGTAATATTTCCCTCAGTACTTATTAGTTGGATGGCAATAGATTGGGAAAAGGGGAAGTGCAACGAGACCTGGGTGTCCTTCTGCACCAGTCGCTGAAGGTGCAGCAGGTGGTTAAGAAGGCAAATGGTATGTTGGCCTTCATAGCGAGAGGGTTTGAGTACAGGAACAAGGATGTCTTGTTGCAGTTATACAGGGCCTTGGTGAGACCACATCTTGAGTATTGTGTGCAGTTTTGGTTGCCTTATCTGAGGAAGGATGTTCTTGCAATGGAAGGAGGTCAGCGAAGATTCACCAGGCTGATACCTGGGATGGCAGGAATGACGTATGAGGAGAGATTGGGTCGATTGGGCTTATACTCGCTGGAGTTTAGAAGAATGAGAGGGGATCTCATTGAAAGTTATAACATTCTAACAGGACTGGACAGACTAGATGCAGGAAGGATGTTCCCGATGGCGGGGGAGTCCAGAACCAGGGGTCACAGTCTAAGGATACGGGGTAAGCCATTTAGGACAGAAATGAGGAGGAATTTCTTCACCCAGAGAGTGGTGAACCTGTGGAATTCTCTACCACAGAAGGCAGTAGAGGCCAATTCATTAAATATATTCAAGAAGGAGTTGGATATATTTCTTAAGGCTAAAGGGATCAAGGGATATGGGGAGAGCAGGGACAGGGTGTTATAAATCTCATCATCATCAAGAAACTACTCATGAAATAACGCTGGACGGCCAGCTGGTGGCGCCGTCCAAGGAGTATAAATACTCGGGCGTGGGCCCAGCTCACCAGGGACATTTTGTAAGACAAGGAACTAGTGAAGTACAACTAGACCTCCATGTTCTGAAACAAGTTGATTGAAGCCTTGCTTTATACTCAAACCAAGTGTGTAGTGAGTTTTATTACATCACAGGGTACTGAATTTGGATGATCAGCCATGATCTCATTAAATGGTGGAGCAGGCTCAAGGGGCCGAATGGCCTACTCCTGCTCCTATCTTCTATGTCTATGTTTCTATGTCTGAGGAAACAATTCTCTTACCATCTGCTTTTTCTTCTTTCCTTTATTTAATTGTCGACGCATCACAGTGACTCACAATCGCCTTACACGTCCTCCATTACCTAGTAAGCGGCCAAAGCAGTTAGCTGACTTCTCCACAGCTTCCAATGTCAGCGCTGACAGGAGTGCGCAAACACTATTAACAGGAGAAAGATGATGTGTTCGATAAAAAGTGAGCTGCACCATCTGTTTCCTACCGAGAACTGTTGAAAGTCATACTACAGAAAGGTGGTGTAGAGCTGCAAGTCATCTTTCTATTACACCGATTTAGTTCAAGTAGAACTAGTTCCAGCTGCCTGTACTGTGGAAGATGTCATAGTTGCATTGCAGGTGAATTTCACAGCATTGCCAGTAAGAAAGAACTTGCATTTATATAGCACCTGTCACAACCTCAGGATGTCCCAAAGTGCAGATACGGCAACAAAGTGCTTTTGAAATGTAGTCACTATTGTTAATGTAGTGAATGACAGCAGTCAATTCACACATAGCAAAGTCCCAGAAACAGCAATGAGATAAATGACTAGATGGCCTGCTTAGCAGTATTGGTTGAGGGATCAATATTTGCCAAGACATTGGGAGAAACATTTCTTCTCTTCTTTGAATATGCCATGAGATCTTTTACAACCATCTACGAGGGCAGACGGAGCCTCGGTTTAATGGATCAGGCAGCACCTCTGATAGTGCAGCACTCCCTTGGTACCGCACTGAAGTGTCAGCCCAAATCCCTGGAATGGAACATGAACCCATGACCTTCTGACTCAAAAGCGACAGTCACTGATCCAAGGCTGGCAGACAACAAGGCTGAAAGAGAGAACAACGGTACTATAGGATGCATTCACGCACCATCTTTAACATCATTGTAAAGTGCTTCCTGCTTCACAACAATGCTAAAGATGAGGGTGTACAATTTCTTCCGGGGATCCCCAATCTTTTGCTGTTACTTTGGTGGTAGATCAGTGTGAATAGAGCTTCCACGATGGAGTATGAATGCATCCTTATTAGAAAATTTGCATCCTCATGTACAAATCCCTCCATGGCCTCGCCCCTCCCTATCAGTGGAACCTCCTCCAGCCCTATAACCCTCCCATAACTCAGCATTCCTCCAACTCTGGTCTATTGTGCCTCCCCCACTTTCTTTGCTCCACCATTGGCGGCCGTGCCTTCAGCTGCCTGGGCCCTGAGCTCTGGAATTCCCTCCCTAAACCTCTCCAGCTCTCTACCTCTCTCCTCCTTTAAGACACTCCTTAAAACCTACCTCTTTGACCAAGCTTTCGGTCACCTGTCCTAATGCCTCCTTCTTTGGTTCGGTGTCACTTTTGTCCAATTACTCGCCTGTGAAACACCTTGGGAGGTTTTACCATGTTAAAGATGTTAGATAAACGCAAGTAATTGTTGTTGTAGTCAGCTTGACTGAGCTGATAGCATCAACGCCTGTGAGTCAGAAAGTTTTGCTCCACTCCAGAATCTGAGTTCCTGATCTAAGCTAAGAGTCTAGTGCAGTACTCGGGAGTGATGCATTAGTGGAGGTGCTGCTGTCAAGGTAAACTGAAACCTTGTCTGCCTGGCTCAGGTGGATACTAAGGAACACGAACTCAGTACAGTCCGGGAAACGCACGTACTCGCCACTCATTTGCATCGCTTATCCTAAGAAATAATCCAGTGTCTAGTTAATCAAAAGTAAAAAAACATTCGCTTGTAGATAATTTAACAAAAGAGCACAATATGTTAATTTTGACCTTTGTTCTGAATTCAATCAGTACCGGGGGTATTTGGTTGAATATGTATAATCTGTCAACGGTGTGATAAAGAGTTCAGACGACTTAATGCACTGTAAGCAAATATATCAGCAAGATGCATTATTACCAGCACAAATTATCCGTGATAATAATCTAGTTAAAGGGGTCCTGGAATAAATTCACTGAGATACAGCATAGCCCCGCGCACTGAACCCCAGCCCTCTGCCCCCCCAGGCCATTGCACCCCCCCCCCAAGCCCTCTGCACCCCCAGCCCTCTGCGCCCACTGCCCCTCCTCTGCACCTCCCAGCCCCCTGCCCTCTGCCCCACTTCTGCACAGCCCCAGCCCCCTGCAACCCCAGCCCTCTGACCCCCCACTGCCCCCAGCCCTCTGCCCCCCCAGCCCTCTGCCCCCCTCTGAGCCCCTCAGCCCTCTGCCCCCCAGCCGTCTGCACCCCCCAGCCCCCTGCCCCCTGCCCCCCTTCTGCAGCCCCAGCCCCATGCACCCCCAGCCCTCTCCCCCCAGCCCTCTGATCTCCCCAGCCCTCTGCCCCCCCAGCCCTCTGCCCCCCCCAGCCCTCTGGCCCTCTGCACCCCCAGCGCACTGCACTGACAGTGCATCCCCTTACCCCCCAGTTCATTGTACTGAAAGTGCAGCCTCCTCACCCCCAGTTCACTGTACACAGTGCACCCCCTCACCCCCAGTTCATTGTTCAGACAGTGCACCACCTCACCCCGCAGTTCATTGTACAGACAGTGCACCCCCTCACCCCCCAGTTCACTGTACTGACAGTGCACCTCCTCACCCCCAGTTAATTGTACTGACAGTGCACCCCCTCACCCCCCAATTCATTGTACAGACAGTGCACCCCCTCACCCCTCAGTTCATTGTACAGACAGTGCACCCCCTCACCCCCCAGTTCATTGCACTGACAGTGCACCCCCTCACCCCCCAGTTCATTGTACAGACAGTGCACCCCCTCACCCCCCCAGTTCATTGTACAGACAGTGCACCCCCTCACCCCCCAGTTCATTGTACTGACAGTGCACCCCCTCACCCTCCAGTTCACTGTACTGAAAGTGCACCCCCTCACCCCTCAGTTCACTGTACAGACAGTGCACCCCCTCACCCCTCAGTTCATTGCACTGACAGTGCACCCCCTCACCCCCCAGTTCATTGCACTGACAGTGCACCCCCTCACCCCCCAGTTCATTGCACTGACAGTGCACCCCCTCACCCCCCAGTTCATTGTACAGACAGTGCACCCCCTCACCCCCCAGTTCATTGTACTGACAGTGCACCCCCTCACCCTCCAGTTCACTGTACTGAAAGTGCACCCCCTCACCCCTCAGTTCACTGTACAGACAGTGCACCCCCTCACCCCCAGTTCACTGTACAGACAGTGCACCCCCCCTCACCCCCCAGTTCATTGTACAGACAGTGCACCCCCTCACCCCCAGTTCATTGTACACAGTGCACCCCCTCACCCCCAGTTCATTGTACACAGTGCACCCCCTCACCCCCGCAGTTCATTGTACACAGTGCACCCCCCCTCACCCCCCTGGTATTCAACTGCTCAATAAGAACAAATGGCATCACCCATCTCTGGTATCCACTGTTGGCAGAAAAATTGACAAATCTCCCAAACCTGTGACCTCTACCACCCAGAAGGACAAGGGCAGCAGGTGCATGTGAACACCACCACCTCCAAGTTCCCCTCCAAGTCACGCACCACCCTGACTTGGAAATATATCGGCCGTTCCTTCATCGTCGCTGGGTCAAAATCCTGGAACTCCCTCCCTAACAGCACTGTGGGAGCACCTTCACCGCACGGACTGCAGCTGTTCAAGAAGGCGGCTCACCACCACCTTCTCAAGAGCAATTAGGGATGGGCAATAAATGCTGGGCCTTGCCGGCGACGCCCACATCCCGCGAACGAATGAAAAAAAATCAGCAACCATCAAAAAAAAAGTGCAAAGTTCATATTAAAACTGAAGTACTGAGCTATTCACGGGTTTTCGATTGAATCATAAACCTCAGGGGTGCATCTTGAAAATGTAGCAGCACCACCTGAACCCCCCTGAACAAATATGAAATCACTTCTATTATGTCCCATAAAGTCACTATCCCACAGAGATATTGCTTTGTGTTCGTTGAGGATTTCTATATTTTCCCAGTGTGACTGACTCAGACAGGAGTTCAATAAAAAGGAACGCTTTATAAACTTTAAATTACAAATCATAAATAAGTTATGAAGATCTTTTAATACCTCGGACAATCTCAATTATCGTTTCTTGTAAATCCCAGAATCATATTTTATTGGCTCAGCGCTTCGAAGGCAAACTGACAAGGACTAACTTGAATGTGGAAAAAAAATGGCTCAATTAACATGCAACGAATTAAATGTCACGCTGCAGCGAATGCAGCTCCAATTTTCCCTTCAAAAACTTTTAGACGCAGTCCGATCGACTTTTGTGGGTTACCGCATGAATTAAAATGATGCTGATTGGGTAAATTCAAATGGCTTTCTCACATCCCCCTTCGCAATGTCTGGTGTCCCTGTCCCTCAAAGTCAGCCACATCTCCCAATGTGTCTGCTAGCAGTGTCAAAATATTTAGCATGAAAAAAACATCTTCTTTGGCACCAGGACAGCTACTCTGGTGCAAGGTTGATGAGCGTTCCTGCTGGGATTGTGATTCATTGCCTGTTCCGTCAAAAAGTACTGTGTCTTTCTAGGCAAAAAAAAAAATGATGTTGATACCCATTAATTTTACTGACACGACTCCCCTGCACTTCCTCAAATAGTGGCGTGGGATCTTTCAAGTCCACCAGGAAGGCAGACGGGACTTTGGTTTAACGTCTCATCTGAAATACCCCACTCTTCAAATATCTCCTGCTTTCCCTCCCTCAACCAACACCACCAAAAGGCAGATTAACTGGGAATAACAACAGAAAACGCTGGAAAAACTCAGCAGGCCAGGCAACATCCGTAGAGAGAGAAACAGAGTCAATGTTTCAAGTCGAAACCCATTTCTCTCTATTTCTATTTCTATTTCTCTCTCCACAGATGTTGCCTGGCCTGCTGAGTTTTTCCAGCATTTTCTGTTGTTATTTCGGATTTCCAGCATCCGCAGTATTTTGCTATCAGATTAACTGGGATCTTGCTGTGTGCAAACTGAATGCTGTGTTTGCCCGCATGAACACATTAATTTTACTGACATGACTCCCCTGCGCTTCCTCAAAATTAATGACTGTTTGAAGTCATTAACTGTACACAAAGCACTTTGAGATGTTTCTAAGACAATCCTACAGTGATATTTGTAGCTATATAAATTATCGAAGCTTTCATGTTTTTCAGACTGGGAGGCCGCTTTCGGCCATTTGGTCATCTTCTTGATGACATTAGCTGTAACCATTCTATGATTCTATTCACACCGACACTTTCACTAAAATTATTGATCAGAGGAACTTCACTCTGCTTTTTTCTTTTAAAAGGAACTCCGCGGGCAAGTCTCCTCTTTAAAATAAAGCAAGAAGAAACAAGTTTAAATCATAAGAACATTCTCAAACAGATAGGCCCAGAAATTCGGGTCCCAACTCGTGAGTACAGACGGAGTACCCACGCGTGGACCCGATGGAAGTGCCGGTTTCTTGCATGCACTACGCATACGCGGGAAACCGGCATTTCCGATCCTCTGAACGAAGGGGTTCAGAGGTCGAATGCGTGCGCGCAGGAGTCTGCGCGTGCACGTTGAACTTCCTATTTTTTACAGGTTTGCCCGTGTGTGAAGGCCTGTGCTTTTTGCACATTTAAAAACCAGACGTAAGGACTGCATTTAAAAAGGTAAGTGGTCAATTAATTAAAATTAGAACATTTTTTCCACAGGTTTATTATTTTTACATAATTTACAGTAAGGTAAGTGTATATTTAGCCACGATATTTTATAAAATTATTTTTTTCAAAAATTTAAATGATTGTTTAAAATAGTTATTTAATGTTATTTATAGTTGATTTAAATAGTGTGATGTTTTTTTCAAATTTATTTTAAGGTTAAGTACTGTTTTGGGCGCCCGGAGTTTTCATGAGTTTGACAGTTCTTTCTGTCAATCTCATGAATGGGCTTTTCCCTCCTCCGATTGGTTGCCCAGTGCTCACGTGATCCCAGCCGACGCATCGCACTAAGTACACCGCTGGGTCATGCAAGCACAACGCGCCGGGAGCTGGAACGGGCCACAGACAGGAAATCCACACAGGCCCAGGCCTCAACTGTCGGCGCGCTAGGTAAGTGCAGGTCGGGGGCTTGCACCCGCGGGAAGCCCCCGACCCGAATTTCTGGGCCATTATGTTCCTTCTGCTGTCATGAGATTGTGGTCCAGACAAATATTTGTTTGAGAAAAGCACTGGATGAGTGACTGATTAGAACAGGGACTCTGAGCATCCCCACAGGACAAAGTTACAAGTTTGTCAGCTTAAAAGTAATTTAGAATGATGCCCTGAAGGTAAAAATGGAGTTTGGACAGATTGTGTGGTGGGCTTTCCAGCCCAGGCACTGTTCTTATTAAAGTGAAACAGTGAAAACAAGAAAGACTTGCATTTATATAGCGCCTTTCACGACCACCGGACGTCTCAAAGCGCTTTACAGCCAATGAAGTACATTTGGAGTGTAGCCACTGTTGTAATGTGGGAAGCGCAGCAGCCAATTTGCGCACAGCAAGCTCCCACAAACAGCAATGTGACGATGACCCGACAATCTGTTTTTAGCGATGTTGATTGAGGGATAAATATTGTCCAGGACACCGGGGAGAACTCCCCTGCTCTTCTTCAAAATAATGCCTTGGGATCTTTTACGACCACCTGAGAGGGCAGATGGGGCCTCGGTTTAACATCTCATCCGAAAGACGGCCCCTCCGACTGTGCAGCACTCCTTCAGCACTGCACTGGGAGTGTCGGCCTGGATTTATGTGCTCAAGTCTCTGGAGTGGGACTTGAACCCACAACCTTCTGACTCAGAGGCGAGAGTGCTGCCCACTAAGCCACAGCTGGCAGTGTTCTCCAATTATTGATCACATTTTCCTTCATTACCCTTGCCGCTTGTTTAATTCCCCTTGGACTGTCAGGTACTGCTCCACTCAGCGTTTTCCTCATTTTCCAGTCCTGGGTTAGACTCACTTAATAAATGTGCTATTTGTCTTTAGTCCCTAGTCCCTGTTTAGCAGAGATGCAGTTAAAAGGAATAAATGCACGTAAACAGAATATATGCCTCTCAAATCCACATACTCTTTTTGAAATCTGCTGGGAAATATATATATGTAATTTGTGAAATTACTGTTGTAAATATTTAACTTGCATTCCCTTAACTTTGGTTTAAAATTCTTGTTGTTCGACAGAAGTATAAATTTACTCTTGTCATTTGCTGCCGTGTAAAGTTAGGACTTTAACCACTGAAACCTTGTAGGTTAATGACTATCTCCTCCTCCTCATCAATTCCCATCTATTTATATCTATGGTGTGTGTTCGTCACACTTGATATGCAACACTTCAAAGTGTCACATTTTTGTTACACATGCAAAAACGATCTTGAATTAAAAAGAGAGCGAGAAAGACAGTAATTTCCTGCTGGTTGTTGTGACTTTGCGGAGGAGCTGGGGATTTAGATGCCAATGTACAGAGAAACATTAACCTTCTACTTGACCTCAGGTGTGCCCATTAGCAGCAATTAGAGCTTGTGGGCTTAAAGGGGTTGTCCAAATTGCGCACAGCTGCATAATACACATCGTAAGATGCTCCTGTTATAAAACATGTCACCATGAGCAATGCCATGGGAGATCTGTTAGCACCAATGATAATACAAACTAGTTGGCAGTACATTACATGGCGGCCATGCATTGTCTTTGGATGGGTCCTCTTTTCCTCTCTGTAACATGTGACAACATCTTAAAGCAATCTGCTGTTCACTTTGATGTCAGCCATGGCTCAGTTGGTAGCACCCTCACCTCTGAGTCATGAATGGTTGTGGGTTCAAGTCCCACTCCAGAGGCTTGAGCACCTAAATCTAGGCTGACACTCCAGTGCACTGCTGAGGGAGCGCCACACTGTTGGAGGTGCCATCTTTCAGATGAGATGTTAAACTGAGGCCCTGTCTACTCTCTCAGGTGGGCATAAAAGATCCCATGGCGCTATTTCGCAGGGGAGTTGTCCTGGGGCCAATATTTATCCCTGAATCAACATAACAAAAAACAGATTATCTGGTCATTATTACATTGCTGTTTGTGAGAGCTTGCTGTGCGCAAATTGGCTACCACGTTTCCCACATTACAACAGTGACTACACTTCAAAAAGTACTTCATTGGCTGTAAAGCGCTTTGGGATGTCCTGTGGTTGTGAATGGCGCTAGCTAAGTGCAAGTCTTTCTTTTTTTTTGCAGTTAATAATTAAGTGGAAAATATTCTTCCAATGTTGTGTAGTGTCAACCCCTACCTTGGTGGTGGCAAACAGGGAGTAGGCTGTGATGTGGAGGCCTTTGTTTCCTGCTAAAGGCCAATAGATAAACTATGGGCCATAATGGCAAAGGGAGAATCAACCAAAGGATTGGGTTAGATGCAAAAAATGTGCGATGATTCCTGCTTCATATTATTTTGAGCAACTCTTTGGTTTTGCACCTTTATGCTACTCTCATGAAGACAGCGGTCTAGAGATTGGTTTGTACCGGCCTGAGCCGGAATGGGTAGGCCCACGGCCCACCCGATATTGGTCCCGTCATCCAACCCCTGTCTTTCTGTGATTCATCGATGTGCACAAAATGGCTGCTGCTTTACTACATTACAACAGTGACTGCACTTCAAGGCAATTGATTGTATGCGGGAATATTCTTGAGAGATGAGATAAGGCATTATAAAAATGCACAAGTCTTTCTTTACTGAAAATTGCTTTGTTCAACTTTATAATGCTGGTTGTTATTGTAATGTATATACCTTTAAGGGGGGAACTACTTTTTACAGCTCATGTATACTGTAGTACCGGCAGTGACCACACCTGTATATAGCACTGAGTAGTAATCTGTACAGGCAGTTGCAGTGTGAGCCACGTTGAATAAACACCTGTTGTACCGTTCTCCGCAGTCCGTGTCTTATTATACACGGACGCAACATTGGCGACGAGGCAGGTTCGAACCTACCTGCAACTCTGCATCACCTCCCGGGGATTCGTTCCTGGAGATCAGTGGATTGGAGGTCAAGGCCAGAGACTCAGGCGTTGACCACGGGCAACTGCCCAGTCATCCAGCAGAGACTCGAGAATTGCGGGGGGAGGCTGTCGAGAGCCAGGCTTGGCTTTCCAGTCGAGGTGGTCCAGCGAAATGGGCTGGCAACAGGTAGTGCGCAGATCCTTCCCGGACAGCGGCGGGCTAGAGCCCGACCGAGCGGCACAGCAAAGGGCCAAGCAGCGTCGACAGGGGAGAGAGAGAGAGGGCAGAGCGCACAGGGCGCAGCCGGTGTTCAGGGGCCGAGCAGCGTCGGAGAGAGGGAGAGAGAGACGCGCAGAAACACGCGAGGCGCCGCCATTGCCACGAGGACCGCCGAGAGCGGCGTTGGCAGCAGCGCAGGAGAAGCGCGCAAAGCCTACAGGGCGCCGCCATTGCCACGAGAACCGCCGGGAGCGGCATTGGCAGCAGCGGGGGAGAAAGGAAAGCGCGGGAGACGCCATTTTAAGCCATTGGGAGACGCCATTTTAAACCACACCCAAAATGCCGAAGAGTGGCAGTATCACCGCATTTGACAATGAAGTCGAAGATTGGACTACATATGTCGAACGAATAGAGGTGTACTGCAAGGCAAATGACGTGTCAGATGACAAGAAAGCGTCGGTATTGTTAAATTTAATGGGTGCAAAGAATATGGTTTATTACGAAATCTAGTAACCCCAACGAAGCCAATGGAAAAGAGTTTTGAAGACATAGTAACGATACTAAAGGAACATTTAAACCCCACACCGCTGCTGATAGCAGAAAGATTCAAGTTTCACAAACGGAACCAGCATAAGGATGAAAGCAATGCTGATTATTTAACAGAACTGCGCAAACTATCGAAACACTGCCAGTTTGGAGCGGGACTGGCAGATACCTTAAGGGACAAGTTTGTGTGTGGGCTTCAAAGTGAAGGAACCCAGAAACGGCTTTTATCTGAAAAGGACCTTACACTGGAAAAGGCTTTCAGCATTGCGGTATCATATGAAGCAGCAGCACGGGGCGCTGCTGAGATACAACAGAGACCGTAAGATTATGGCACAAACGAAATGTCATATGGAACAGAGAAGTGCTATCGCTGCGGCAGAACAACACACGACCAGAATGATTGCTGGTTCAAAGACAAAGTGTGCAGACAGTGTGGAAAAGTAGGACACATAGCACGAGTCTGCAGGTCGGGTAAGAAAACCAGCAATAAGAAACCTACCAAAGGAAAGTACAAGAAGGCACATAAGATGATGGAGAATAGTTCAGACGAACAAAAGAGTGATAACAACTCCGAAAGCAGGGAACTGAGTTGTCTGAAACTACATAATGTGATCACAACGGAGGATCACCAAACCATTTGGGTCACTCTCAAGTTAGCAGGAGTCCAGGTAAAGATGGAATTGGACACAGGATCAGCCCTAACAGTCATAAACCGACGGGACTACGAGCGGCTATTCTCACACATACCCTTGAGAGACACAAAAATTATTTTGAAGACGTACACGGGGCGAAAAGTGTACCCCAAAGGAAAAATAAGGGTGACCGTTATATATAACGGTAAGGAAAAACCAAAACTAGACCTGTATGTATTGCAAGATGGAGGACCACCATTACTGGGACGTGAATGGATCCAGAAAATACAACTGGATTGGCATTCCACACAGGCACTGACTGTGGCTGACAAAAAGGATGACGACTTCACACCTGGGCGACTGTCAAAGATCCTAACTGACGCGAAAGAAGTGTTCCAGCAAGGACTCGGAACACTAAAAAGCATGACAGCGATGATTAAAATTGAAGAAAACGCAAGCCCAAAATTTTTTAAGGCCAGACCGATACCTTATGCGATCCGCCCAGCCGTCGAAGCAGAGCTGGAAAGTCTGGAACGTTCAGGTGTACTGTCCAAGGTAGACTGGAGCGAGTGGGCTACACCCATCGTCCCTGTGATGAAAAAGTCGTTGAGCAGCACGCCTGGGGAACCAAGGAAGGTTCGCATCTGTGGGGACTTTAAGGTAACAGTGAACCCGGTCCTTCACACCGTACAATATCCACTTCCGCGGATTGAAGATATTTTCGCCTCGCTATCTGGAGGGAAACACTTCACTAAGATTGATCTGGCCCAGGCGTATCTGCAAATGGAGGTAGAAGAAGCATCAAAAAAATACCTCACAATCAACACCCATAAAGGTCTCTACCAATACAACCGGCTGGTATTCGGGGTAGCATCAGCTCTGGCTATTTGGCAGAGGGCAATGGATCAAGCCCTGCAAGGGATCCCAGGGACCCAGTGTTATTTGGATGACATCCTGGTCACGGGCGAAAATCACAGTGATCACCTTGCCAACCTGGAGCAGGTGCTCACTAGATTGCAGGAATATGGGCTCCGAGCTAACCGCCCCAAATGCGAGTCTTTTAGAAAACAGATCTCGTATTGTGGCCACGTTATCGATAAAGAGGGGTTACATAAGTCCCCAGAGAAGATTGAGGCAGTAGTCAAGGCTCCAGCACCGGAAAATGTGTCACAACTGAGGTCGTTCCTCGGGCTGGTAAACTACTACCATAAGTTCTTGCCAAATTTGTCTGCAATACTACACCCACTGAACACCCTACTGCAAACTGGGGTGCCATGCAAGTGGAGTGACGAATGTAGACGAGCTTTCCAGAAGAGCAAAACACTAATCACATCGAAAGAGGTATTGGCCCATTACAACCCGGCATTACCAATTCGGTTGGCATGTGATGCGTCACCCTACGGCATTGGAGCGGTGCTGTCGCACAAATTCTCGGACGGCTCAGAAAGGCCAATAGCCTTTGCGTCACGATCACTAACCTCAGCCGAGCGTAACTACGCCCAGATTCACAGGGAGGCCCTCAGCCTAGTGTGGGGAGTGAAAAAGTTCAATCACTATCTGCACGGGCAGAAATTCACCTTGCTGACTGATCACCAGCCTCTTGTCTCCATTTTTAATCCGAAGAAGGGCGTTCCGGTGATGACTGCGCAACGACTACAAAGATGGTCCCTTTTTCTAGGGGCACACCACTATGAGATTGAATATAAGGGCATGAAACAACATGGAAATGCTGATGGGCTATCACGCCTGCCACTGCCTACTGCGGAGGAAGATCCTGTCGAAATACTCCATTCGACTATAGTTGAATAACTACCGGTAACTAACGCTTGTATCGAAAAGGAAACCCGAAATGACCCGACACTGTCTCGGGTATATGATTTGACGGTGAAGGGATGGCCAGCACATGGCGACTCACCGTTGCCAGCATTCTCGACAAGGAGAGAACAGCTGTCAGTGTGCCGGGGGACCTTGATGTGTGGATCCCGAGTGGTAATTCCACCCAAGTTAAGGGATAGAGTGCTCAATGAGCTTCATGAGGGTCATCTGGGAGGGGTAAAAATGAAAAGCCTAGCCAGGGCTTATGTGTGGTGGCCGGGAATCGATAAACAAATCGAGGACCTGACCTAGAGCTGCTCAGGATGCCAGAAAGTCCAAAATGCACCACCACAGGCCCCTCTACACCCATCGGAGTGGCCCTCATCTCCATGGCAACGGGTGCATATTGATTTTGCTGGTCCATTTATGGACTCAATGTTTTTAATAGCCGTGGATGCGCACTCGAAATGGCCTGAGGTCATCAAAATGTCCTCCACCACCACAGAGAAAACTATTGCAGTCCTACGGACCATTTTTGCCAGGAATGGCTTGCCAGAACAGATTTGCTCCGACAACGGACCACAGTTTGTGTCCGAAGAGTTCCGGAGGTTCTTGAAAAAGAATGGGGTAAGGCATTACACATCCGCCCCGTATCATCCAGCCACAAATGGATTGGCTGAGAGGTTCGTACAAACCTTTAAGAAGGCAATAAAGGCTATGTACAATGACAACATTCCGCTGCAGCACAAGGTGGACAATTTCCTGTTCGCCTACCGGAATGTGACACATGCAGTCACCAACCAGGCCCCAGCCATGATGTTCTTTAACCGAAGGTTAAGATCTCGCCTGGATTTGCTCAGACCAAACGTACGAAGAGATGTTGAGAGTAAGCAATTCCAGCACATCCATGAGAAGCCAACAAGGAGATTCAATGTAGGGCAACCAGTCTTGGCCCGCGACTACCGAACAGAAAAATGGCAGCCAGGAACGATATGCACACGGCAGGGCCCACTAATGTACACAGTGGACGTTGGGGAGAGCATCGTGAGACGCCATGCTGACCAGATCCTAGAGTCACAGGAACAAGTCAACCCCATGCCTCGCCCATACGTACCTTGTGATGAACCCGACGTACAGGTCGCATCTACCCCAGAAACAGTAGCATTGGAAGCTGATGAACCAACCGACGACAGGGGGCCAGAATCGCCTCCGCACCAAGAGCAAGACACTCGGGAAAGGCGCTATCCAGAAAGGATCAGGAAGCCTCCCCAAAGACTGAATATATAAATAGACTATTTTCAGCTAATGTTGCATGTTAAAAGTGTTAATTGTAATTAGTTTGATATTTAATTGTTAAATGAGTGTTATGGTGCTGTTAATCTAAAAGGGGAAAAATTGTAATGTATGTACCTTTAAGGGGGGAACTACTTTTTACAGCTCATATATACTGTAGTACCGGCAGTGACCATACCTGTATATGCACTGAGTAGTAATCTGTACAGGCAGTTGCCGTGTGAGCCACGTTGAGTAAACACCTGTTGTACCATTCTCCGCAGTCTGTGTCTTATTATACACGGACGCAACAGTTATTACCGGTGCCAGGATTTATCAAATGAATCTTGACAGAAGTGGGTGTGATTGAGATGGATCCATCACTGGGAAGGAGGAGCAGAGGAAGCCAGTGCACCTGATGAGTGAGCTTACCTTTGATATCAATGATGAGGTATGTGATGCTGTGGCTTCAGGAAGAGGAGAAGCTTTGTTTGTATTTCTTTTTTTATTATTCATTTATGGGATGTGGGCGTCGCTGGCAAGGCCCGCATTTATTGCCCATCCCTAGTTGCCCTTGAGAAGGTGGTGGTGAGCCGCCTTCTTCAACTGCTGCAGTCCGCGTGGTGAAGGTACTTCCACAGTGCTGTTAGGGAGAGAGTTCCAGGATCTTGACCCAGCGACGATGAAGGAACGACTGGTATATTTCCAAGTCAGGACGGTGTGTGTGACTTGGAGGGGAACCTGGAGGTGGTGGTGTTCCCATGCGCCTGCTGCCCTTGTCCTTCTAGGTGGTAGAGTTCGTGGGGAGGTGCTGCCGAAGAAGCCTTGGCGAGTTGCTGCAGTGCATCTTGTAGATGGTACACACTGCAGACACGGTGCGCCGGTGGTGGAGGGAGTGAATGTTTAAGGTGGTGGATGGGGTGCCAATCAAGCGAGCTGCTTTTTTATTCCTGTGGCACCTCAAGAATTGACTCATGCTTGGGCATGGCCACATGGCTGACTCATGCCAGGGTATGGTAATTCTTTTCTTCTCTTCCCTCCTCTCCTTCCTGGGGTATGGTTCTGCAGGCTCTGCTTATCCTCTGTCGTCCCCTGCATGTGGCCACTATCACGGGTCAACCTTGTCAATGAGTGTCAGCAAGCTATTCAACTGCAGGAAGCCTCACAACCAACATTCATGTTCAGGTACAGGACAGCAGCAGTGAAGAAGTGAATCATTTTTCTCTCTATCGCTCTCACTAACCGTGCTGTTCATTAAATCACTGAGCGTCTGGCTGTGGTTCTTGGTTTTCAGTTGACACTGGAGCGCAAGATTTGGCAAGAACAAAAAAAAAGCAAGCAAGCAAACCAGCCCCTTTTCCTGTGTAGAAAAAAAAATGGCCTGACGCCACTGCAGGCAGTCATCTCCAGTGCTTCACCCTCTAGAGGAACCTGGGGAAAGGATATCTTGAGGTAGGTTTTAGGTCCTCCAGAGGCTGCAGTGATGCAATGCCAATACTAGCAAAGTCTAGCACTGCAACATCTCACATCACAAC
The DNA here is from genome assembly GCF_052327205.1 of Somniosus microcephalus. Classification (NCBI taxonomy): domain Eukaryota; kingdom Metazoa; phylum Chordata; class Chondrichthyes; order Squaliformes; family Somniosidae; genus Somniosus; species Somniosus microcephalus. Next base: position 9,838,231 of record NC_141012.1, read on the forward strand.
ACTCTTGGCCTTATGTTCTTGTTAACTCTCAGCATTACATTCAGTAAAATTCTGCAGCCTCGCTTCAGCTGTGTGTTAACAAGTTTCCTATTCTTCTTTCCTGTGTGCCATTATTTCTACTTAAGTGAAAGGGGAAGTGAACTGTTCCATTCATTTTTCTCAGGCTTAATGTGCCCTTTGGAAATAAAGAAAGACTTGGGGGGGGGGGGGGAATTCAGTATCGCCCCGTTTGGGGCGCCATTATCGGCCATGCGCAAAGTTTAGCGCTTGGCGCTAATTATCGCCTCTGACGGCAAACTTGGCTTTTATCGCCCCTGGAGGTGATTGGAGCGCTAAATCAGGTGCTTCACATCTGTCTTAAGGCGCAAAGGCCGAGGAGCGAGGCACTACCTCAGAGCGCTGGCGAAGCTCATGTGATGTTAGTCAGCAATGGAACACAGACACACTGGCACCGGCCAGTTCTTAAAGGGGCGCTCTGACGAAAGATCATCGACCTGAAACGTTAACTCTGTTTCTCTCTTCACAGATGCTGCTTGACCTGCTGAGTTTCTCCAACATTTTCTCTTTTTATCTTAAAGGGGAGGGTTGATTTTGCTCTCCATCCACATCCTGCTAATTGCAGCCTTGAATCTCGGCCTGGAGAGACCTGTACATCAAATCTGCTGGAAAGAACAATGGAGAGGCCCAGGGAAAGAGCTCAGAGTGCAGCCCCCACAGTCTCTTCTAAATAGATACAAGGAAGGGCAAATCAAAATGAATCTGCAAAGTGCTGCTCAGTACCCAAAACTCCTTCACACAGCGTTGAATCTCTCCAGAAGTCTCTCTCTCTCTCTCTCTCTCAGAATGCGTGGTGCAAAAATGTCACCAACAAAAAAAGGCAGGAAGCGGTCGCCTTTAAAAAGTGCTCCCCCAGTCCCTTCCTGACTGCAAAACGCTCCCCTCAACCTGTCGTTGCTAGCGGCAGGCGGTAAGGCAGGGGGCGCCAATCAATATCCGGTCCAGGGCGTTGCGCACTCAACTGACGTCATGATCTGCTGGCGCAGGTGATTGTGGTAGTAGTGTTTAGTGCCGCCGCAAAATGTCTAGTTAATTTCGCGAGCGTCGCAAACATCGCTGCACCTGGGTGTTAGTTGCTTTGCGCCTCATTAGTGCCCTCTTAAGGCGCTAACCAGAGGCGCAAACAACTGCATTTTTCCCCCTTGCATTTCTATAGCGCCTTTCACAACCTCAGGACGTCCCAAAGCACTTTACACCCAATGAAGTACTTTTTGAAGTGTAGTCATTGTTGTAATGTAGGAAACACGACAGCCAATTTGTGCACAGCAAGCTCCCACAAACAGCAAAGTGATAATGACCAGATAATTTGTTTTTTGTGATGTTGATTGAGGGATAAATATTGGGCCAGGACACCAGGGATAACTCCCCTGCTTTTCTTCAAAATAGTGGCCATGGTATCTTTTACATCCACCCGAGAGGGTAATCGAGGCCTCAGTTTAACGTCGCATCTGATAGACGGCACCTCCGACAGTGCGGCGCTCCCTCAGCACTGCACTGGGAGTGTCAGCCTAGATTTTTGTGCTCAAGTCTCTGGAGTGGGACTTAAACCCACAACCTTCTGACTCAGAGGCGAGAGAGCGCTACCCACTGAGCCATCGCTGACACCATAGGGGTTAAACCCTTCCAGTCAACAAATCCTGCTAAAGGGAGTCTTGCATTCAATTTGAGAAACATTCCAGAGACCCAGTATTTAAGTTAGAAGAGTAGCATAGGTAGATGTTACTGGACGAGGACATTGTTCGCACAGTGGAAATGGGTGACCTCTAGGTGGCTGCTGTTCCTGTTGGGATTGTTTGAGAAATGAGTACCAGTATAGCTTTTCCTGTTCTCACATTATTCTCCTAGGCCTATGATTAACACCAATCATTTTGATGAATTGTTCTTGGGAGGCACATCACCCTTGCAATACCAGCAGTGAGTGAACAGTCCGTTTTTACTCGCTCTGAACTATACAATTTGCTTAGCTAATTAATGAGACACACAACCTGTGCAATGCCTGACGTGAATGAATGGCCAATTTGTACCCAATTTGCATTGTACATGTACAAGTGCCGGCACGGAGACATCATTGAATTGATGCTTTTATAAAAAGAGACGTTCATCAGTGACCACTTAGATAATTAATGAGGAGCAATACGGTCTGGACAGTTTATAACTTAACTAGACAATAATAGTTTTCAGCTCATACCTCGTGTTTAATAACCCTGGTCCAACTGTAAAATGTTGCCTGAATGGACGAGGGTAAGTTTTGCAAGGCCCCCACACAATGCCCACAGTCTGGCTGCATGCAAGGCCCCGAGTCTTGCCAGCTCCAGTGGAATGTAATCCTGGAGGTATCCTCACATGACCTCCTGCCTCCAACTGCCCCGCCCCCGTGCTCCCGCCATTGGTCACCCAACATGTCCATCCTCACCGCCCACCACCTTCCCACGGCCAATTGCAAAGCGAATAGACTCTTTATTACCCAATTGCATGATTCTTAACCATCAGTCAAACAGACTTCTTTCCCACCTCCCAATATTTTTACAGCTAATAAACAGAAATGTTCAACAAAAATGATAAAAGCACACCATTTGATTTAATGCCCCCTAAGATTTTTCTCCAGAGTTTTGCTTGCAATTAATTTTCAATTCCTGGAGACTCCAGGCCAATCCTGGTGTGTTGACAACCCCTAGAGGCCCCACCAGAAAGGCATGGCCTCGGTCAATTTACTTGGTGGTATTTGGCAATCCCATTGAACAATGACACAATGTACGAGTAGGAAAGGATGTGTTGGAAGACAGTTTAGCTCTGTGTTGTGTCCTTAATCAAGAGCAAAATGGTCTGGCTAACACTTAGAATAGGGGGGCAGGCAATCTTAGATCTGGCCTTGTGTAATGAGACAAGATTAATAAAAAATGTCCTAGTAAAGGATCCCCTTGGAATGAGTGACCATAACATGGTTGAATTCCAAATTCAGTTGGAGGGTGAGAGAGTTGGATCTCAAACCAGCGTACTAAGCTTAAATAAAGGAGACTATGAAGGTATGAGAGCAGAGTTGACTAAAGTGGACTGGGAAAATAAATTAAGGTGTAAGACGGTACATGAGCAGTGGTGTACATTCAAGGAGATATTTCACAACTTTCAAGAAAAATATATTCCACTGAGGAAAAAGGGGCGTAAAAGAAAATACAGCCATCCGTGGCTAAGTAAAGTAATTAAGGATAGTATCCGACTGAAAACAAGGGCATATAAAGTAGCCAAATCTAGTGGGAGGATAGAAGATTGGGAAGCATTTAAAAGCCAGCAAAGAATAACTAAAAGATTAATTAAGAAAGGGAAGATAGATTATGAAAGTAAACTAGCAAAAAATATAAAAACAGATAGCAAGAGTTTCTACAGTTATATAAAAAGAAAAAGGGTGGCTAAAGTGAATGTTGGTCCCTTAGAAGGCGAGACTGGGAAATTAGTAGTGGGGAACATGGAGATGGCAAAAACGCTAAACAAATATTTTGTATCAGTCTTTACAGTAGAGGACACTAAAAATATCCCAACACTGGACAAACAGGGGGCTATAGGGGGGGAGGAGCTAAACATGATTAAAATCACTAAGGAGATGGTACTCGGTAAGATAATGGGACTTAAGGCGGATAAATCCCCTGGATCTGATGGCTTACATCCTAGGGTCTTGAGAGAAGTAGCGGTAGGGATTGCGGATGCATTGGTGGTAGTTTTCCAAAACTCCCTGGATTCAGGAAAGGTCCCAACAGATTGGAAAACTGCTAATGTAACGCCCTTATTTAAAAAGGGAGGTAGACAAAAGGCTGGAAACTATAGACCAGTTAGCCTAACATCTGTAGTTGGTAAAATGTTGGAGTCCATTATTAAGGAAGCAGTAACAGGACATTTGGATAAGCATAATTTAATCCGACAGAGTCAGCATGGTTTTATGAAAGGGAAGTCATGTTTGACAAATTTGCTCGAATTCTTTGAGGATGTAACAAATAGGGTGGATAAAGGGGAACCAGTGGATGTGGTATATTTGGACTTCCAAAAGGCATTTGACAAGGTGCCACACAAAAGATTACTGCACAAGATAAAAAATCACAGGATTGGGGGTAATATACTGGCATGGGTGGAAGATTGGCTATCTAACAGAAAACAGAGAGTTGGGATAAATGGTTTATTCTCGGGTTGGCAATCAGTGACTAGTGGTGTTCCGCAGGGGTCAGTGCTGGGACCCCAACTCTTTACAATCTATATTAACGATTTGGAGGAGGGGACCAAGTGCAACATATCCAAGTTTGCCGACGATACAAAGATGGGAGGGAAAGCAGTGAGTGAGGAGGACATAAAAAACCTGCAAAAGGACATAGACAGGCTAAGTGAGTGGGCAGAAATTTGGCAGATGGAATATAATGTTGGAAAGTGTGAGGTTATGCATTTTGGCAGAAAAAATCAAAGAGCAAGTTATTATCTAAATGGAGAGAAACTGCAAAGTGCTACAGTACAAAGGGATTTGGGGGTCCTGGTGCATGAAACACAGAAGGTTAGTATGCAGGTACAGCAGGTGATCAGGAAGGCCAATGGAATCTTGGCTTTTATTGCAAGGGGGATGGAGTATAAAAGCAGGGAAGTCTTGCTTCAGTTGTACAGGGTACTGGTGAGGCCACACCTGGAATATTGCATACAGTTTTGGTTTCCATATTTAAGAAAAGATATACTTGCTCTCAAGGCAGTTCAGAGAAGGTTCACTCGGTTGATTCCGGAGATGAGGGGGTTGACTTATGAGGAAAGGTTGAGTAGGTTGGGCCTCTACTCATTGGAATTCAGAAGAATGAGAGGCGATCTTATCGAAACATATAAGATTGTGAGGGGGCTTGATCGGGTGGATGCGGGGAGGATGTTTCCACTGATGGGTGAGACTAGAACTAGGGGGCATAATCTTAGAATAAGGGGCTGCCGTTTCAAAACTGAGATGAGGAGAAACTTCTTCACTCAGAGGGTAGTAAATCTATGGAATTTGCTACCTCAGAGAGCTGTGGAAGCTGCGACATTAAATAAATTTAAAACGGAGATAGACAGTTTCCTAGCTGATAAGGGAATTAGGGGTTACGTGGAGCGGGTAGGGAAGTGGACGTGAGTCTAGGTTTGGATCAGCCATGATCCTATTGAATGGCGGAGTAGGCCCGAGGGGCCGTATGGCCTACTCCTGCTCCTACTTCTTATGTTCTAATAAAGACCTCTGTAAACAAAATATGTTAAAAGGTGAAGGAAACCATAGAATCGTACAGCACAGAAGGAGGCCATTCGGCCCATCGAGTCTGCGCCGGCTCTTTCGAAGAGCAATCCAGTCAGTCCCACTCCCCCGCTCTTTCCCCGCTCTTTCCCCATATCTCTGCAACTTTTTCTCCTTCAAGTATTTATCCAATTCCCTTTTGAAGGCTACTATTGAACCTGTATCCACCGCCCTATCAGGCAGCGCATTCCAAATCCTAACCACTCGTTGCGTAAAAGAGTTTTTCCTCATGTCACCTCTGGTTCTTTTGCCAATCACCTTAAATCTGTGCCCTCTCGTTATCGACCCTTCAGCCATTGGAAACAGTTTCTCTTTCTTTACTCCGTCTAAACCCTTCATGATTTTGAACACCTCCATCAAATCTCCTCTTAGCCTTCACTGCTGCAAGAACAACCCCAGCTTTCCCACTCTATCCATGTAACTGTAATCCCTCATCCCAGAAATAGGCAGAATTAAAAAATTATGTTAATTATAATTCTTTGTAACGCTTTGATTTAAAAAAAAGAAAAAATCCTGATGGTGAGACCTAGAATAACAAGCAGCCAGTAAATATGACAGCAATGCATGCAAAGTCTGGGCTGGAAGTGCGTGAGATGATGGCACAGAGACATTAATTATACTTCAGGCTGTCTGTTTATGTCTTCCTGTCCATTAAGCGCCTGACAGAGAGAAAAAAAACCTTCAAAAGGACATAATTCATTTGTATGCACTCATTTCGTATTCCAAAGTGCAATCATTGTCTTTTCATTTCACATCATAACCAGGTGCACCACTTGCACAGAGCACCATCAAAGCATAGCTGAGATGTAGTTAAGACTAGATTTCAGGAGACAAAGGATAATTTTACTTTTAAATAAAGATATTACAGAACAAGTGCTTTTAAGCTCCTCATTATGAATTTGCATCTATTGAAGACAGTCTGGATCCATTTATTTTACTTACTTATTCCAGCGTGATCTCCTTTCTGTACTTATTTTTGTCTGGCATATCTTTGCTAATCCAGCCCAAATCATTTAATTGAACGGACCAATATAATGGCAGGTCCATTTGACATTTCTGTTATGTTGATGTCTCTCTCTTTTTATTTCCCAGTTTTCTACCATTGTCCCCTAAAGGTTCAGACCCATGCAGTGAGATTACATCGAACTTACAGCACCCGAAACAGGACATTCGACCCAATTGGTCTGTGCTGATGTTAATATGCTCCACTCGAGTCTCCAGACAAAAAGGAAAAGGAGGTGGCGTAGCGCTGTTAATAAGGGATGAGATCGGTACGGTAGAGATAAAAGATCTTGGCTCAGCAGATCATGATGTAGAACTGGAATCAGTTTGGGTGGAGCTAAGAAACAGCAAAGGGCGGAAAACATTGATGGGAGTTGTGTATAGGCCACCAAACAGTAATGGTAATGTAGGGCACGGTATCAATCAAGAGATTAGAAGTGCATGTAACAAGGGCAATACGGTAATCATGGGGGACTAATGGTGTGGAGGACGAATTCTTGGAATGCATGCGAGATGGTTTCCTGGATCAGTATGGAGGAACCAACCAGGGAACAGGCTATTCTGGATCTGGTACTGTGCAATGAGAAAGGGCGAATCAATAATCTTGTGGTAAAGGGGCCTTTAGGGACAAGTGACCATAATATGATTGAATTTTACATTAAGTTTGAGAGTGATGTAGTCCAATCTGAAACTAAGGTCTTCAATCTAAACAGAGGAAACTACAAGGGTATGAGGGACAAGTTGGCCATGGTAGATTGGGAGACTACACTAAAAGGTATGAAGGTGGACATACAATGGCTAACATTCAAGGAAATAATGCATAATTTGCAACAAACATATATTCCTCTAGGGCATAAAAACCCAAAAGGAAAAGTGATCCAACCATGGCTAACAAAAGAAATTAAAGCTAGTATTAAGTCAAAGGAGGAAGCTTATAAATTTGCCAGAAAAAGCGGTCAGCCTGATGATTGGGATCTTTTTAGAAATCAGCAAAGGGAGACCAAAAAATTGATAAAGAAAGGGAAAATGGAATATGAGCACAAACTAGCGAAAAATATAAAAACTGATTGTAAAAGCTTCTATAGGTATGTGAAAAGGAAAAGACTGGCGAAGGTAAATGTAGGTCCTTTACAGTCAGAGATGGGAGAATTTATAATGGGGAATGAGGAAATGGCAGAGAAATTAAATACTTTGTTTCTGTCTTCACGGAGGAAGACACAAAAAACCTCCCAGAAATACGAGAAAACCAAGGGTGTGGTGAGAATGAGGAACTTAAAGAAATTACTGTTAGTAAAAAAACAGTACTAGCAAAATTAATGGGACTAAAAGTCGATAAATCCCAAGGACCAGATGACCTACATCCTAGGGTTTTGAAAGAGGTGGCCATTGGGATAGTGGACGCATTGGTTGTCGTCTTCTAAAATTCTACAGATTCTGGAATAGTTCCTGCAGATTGGAGGATAGCAAATGTAACCCCGCTATTTAAGAAAGGAGGGAGAGAGAAAACGGGGAACTACAGACCTGTTAGCCTCACATCAGTAGTTGGGAAAATGCTGGAATCTATTATAAAGGATGCAATAGCTGAGCACTTAGAAACTAATAGTAAGATTGGGCAGAGTCAACATGGATTTATGAAAGGGAAATCCTGTTTAACAAACCTATTGGAGTTCTTTGAGTATGTAACTAGTGGAGTAGACAAAGGGGAACTGGTAGATGTGGTGTGTTTAGATTTTCAGAAGGCCTTCGATAAGGTCCCACACAAGAGGTTGGTGAACAAAGTCAGGGCACATGGAATTGGGGGTAATATACTAGCATGGATTGAGAATTGGTTAACAGACAGAAAATAAAGAGCAGGGATAAACGGGTCTGTGACTAGTGGTGTACCACAAGGATCGGTGCTTGGGCCCCAGTTATTCACAATCTATATCAATGATTTGAATGGGGGAACTAAATGTAACATTTCCAAATTTGCTGATGATACAAAGCTAGGTGACAGTGCCAGTTGTGAAGAGGATGTGAAGAGGCTTCAGGGGGATCTCGACAGGCTCAGTGAGTGGGCAAGAACATGGCAGAAGGAATATAATGTGGATAAATGTGAAGTTATCCACTTTGGTAGGAAAAACAGAAAGGCAGAGTATTTCCTAAATGGTGAAAGATTGGGGAATGCAGATGCTCAAAGGGACCTGGGTGTCCTTGTACATGAGTCACTGAAAGTGAATGCGCAGGTGCAGCAAGCCATTAGGAAGGCAAATGGTATGCTGGTCTTCATTACAAGAGGATTTGAGTACAGCAGTAAAGAAGTCTTACTCCAAATATATAGGGCATTGGTGAGACCACACCTAGAGTACTGTGTACAATTTTGGTCTCCTTACCTAAGGAAGGATATGCTTGCCATAGAGGGAGTGCAACGAAGGTTCACAAAATTGATTCCTGGGATGGCGGGACTGTTGTATGAGAAGAGATTGAGTAAACTAGGCCTGTATTCTCTTGAATTCAGAAGAATGAAGCATACAAAATTATTACAGGGCTTGATAGGGTGGATGCTGGGAGAATGTTTCCCTTGGCTGGGGAGTCTAGAACCAGGGGTCACAGCCTCAGGATAAAGGGTAGGCCATTCAGGACTGAGATGCGAAGAAATTTCTTCACACAGAGGGTGTGAATCTTTGGAATTCTGTACCCCAGAGGGCGGTGGAGGCTCAGCCATTGGGTATGTTCAAAACAGAAGTCGATAGACTTCTGACTAGTAAAGGGCATCAAGGGATATGGCAATAGGGCCGGTGAATGGAGTTGAGGCAGAAGAGCAGCCATGATCTCATTGAATGGCGGAGCAGGCTCGAGGGGCCGAATGGCCTACTCCTGCTCCTATTTCTTATGTTCTTATGTTAAAAAAATGAATTACATATTTAAATTTAATTAAAATGCCATTTAATTAAATATTTAAAACAAAAGTTTGATTTTTTGAAAAATAAATTTTAATGTTTTAAAGGGGCTAAAAATAGCCGTACCTTATTGCACAGGTTTTTTAATGTTTAAATGACTGAAAAAAATGTATTTTAATATTTTTATAAACTCTTACGCTGGTAAAAGCAGGCCTTACTTTTAACAGGCGTAAGGATTTCACCGGCATTTGTTGGGCAGAACTCTCCGCCCGCAGGTGCCATTTTCCCGGGGATGTGTTGGATTTGTCAATAGATCGCAAGTTCCGGGTTTTCGCGCATGCGCTTCACGGCCTTTACGAGCGCGTACTCACCTGGTACGTGACGCAAATTACGGCCCTTTCTTTTCTGAACCAAAAGACAAGAAACTTCATTGCAAGCAAAGGGAACACGAAAGATTAATGTCTTCTGATTTATGGGGCAAAATCGCGCTGGGCAATATTAGTAACAAACACTTCGATGGGCACATTAATCCATTTATGTTAAACATAAACCCATTTCAAATTACAGTAAACTCTTGTTTAAACGGCACCTAATCATCCGGAATACTTTAAGAACCGGCAAAATAGATAACCGGTAATCTTGCCGAATCCATCCAGCACTCGTTTTGCCGAGTCCGAGTTTCCCGCGGTGGCCGAGTTAGTGGTTTTTATTTTTGTTTGTGTTAAAAATTGCCTTAAACTACCACCAAGCTCAGTTGATATGAATTCGACTGAAACATTCAACAAGGAAATGGATAGATTCCTAATTCAAAAGGGAGTTGCAGGATCCAGGGGCACAAAATGATCTGTTTCCATCCAAAATGTGGACTTAAAATCAATGGACTACTGTATAACCTTTCTCTGGCCCTGTATTCCTACTTCTTTTTCAGATTAAAAGGAGTGTTATCCGACCGTTGAGTTACCAACAAAGTTTCTACCTTTAAGTGCTCAGCTTAACATTGACGATTCATAAATCATTGAGATTCTTTGCATCAGTGCATGTCGAATTTAGATTTAGATATGTATTAAATTGTAGTGGCACTGGGGTGAAATCATTATTAAAGTTTCTGAGAAAATAACTGTGTAACTTATAAGGGTGAGTGAATCAGATTCAACCAAGCAAACATTTCCTGATGAGAACTTATACTGGCTGACTCTTTGCTTGTAGTAACAGAATAATGGCAGTTCTTAGAATGCAAGAGACAGACACAGTGAAAGCTAAGAGTAAGGAGGCGAGCTGGGAGAATCTTTTCACTCAAAGGGAAATCAATTTGTGGGATATGTTATCATGAGAAACCCTTCAAATCGGACAGCATAAATGGGTTGAAGAGACAACTAGTAGTGAAGAAAGAAAAGGAAAAAAAGACAAAGATGAAAAGTAGTCATGCAAAAATGTTAACTGTGTATCCTGGATGATTACGTGCACTGGAACAGCATGACCAACGGGGCTGCTAACATTCACTACAACTGCTGAATTTCAGCCCGATTATCAGCATGGATATGGGGGAATGTAACCTTACCATAGCACACAGCCATTTCCACTGTGGAACTAAGACTGACGCCTGTGTTTACCGGTGTACTTACAGATTGTGACGTATCAAAATGTCTCTCAACTAAACATACAGATTGGTTGGTGCTTCCACAAGTTCAGGCATATTTGCACGCTTGTCACTTTTTCATTGTTTACAGTGCTAATTAGCTTACAAGCACCACAGTTACGAGTCCACACTTATATGTCATCCCCAAAAAGGCTTTTTGATTGGTTTTCTGTGTAGGATCTGTCGCAGTGTGTGAACTGCTTGCTGTCCTGTTGATCCAGAATGAAAATGATTGGGTAATTCCCCTGCCAAACACTGCTGTAAGTGACTGGGATTGTTTTCACGCACACCATTTGTATTGTGCAACTATCATCCACTCCCTGCATTTTGCTGGAGAAATAATCCTGCTTTTATCGGGATACCCTACCGTAGTTTCGGCCATGAGTTCTGTTTGCTGTAGTTCATAAAGACTCTGCTTAACTAGACTCCGTTTGCTGTAAAATAGACTCTGCTGATTTTAACTAGACTCTGTTTGCTTTTAACTAGACAGTTTGCTGTAAAATAGACTCTGTTTGCTGTAAAATAGATGCTGTTTGCTGTAAAATAGACTCTGTTTGCTTTTAAATAGACTCTGTTTGCTGTAAGATAGACCCTGTTTGCTGTTAAGTCTCGCCATAAATCCTGTCCCACCTCCTACTCATTGGCTGACACAGTGGAGTCAATACTCTGTTAAAAAAAAGTGTTTTTTTGCACTAAACACTTTTGTTTATTACAGGAAACTTTCTGGTACCCGGCACGGACGGGACCGACGTGTTGCCGGTTCATCAACAATTCCGGATAACCGAACGCTATAATAAAAGGTACGGAGCTCAGAGCTCCGTATAAAGCAACAAACCCTGTTGCAGCTTCAAAACAATCGGCACAAGTTGCAAGCGTCTCTGTAGCTTCACAACAACTTCAGCTACACCCTTGCACAGCAACAAATGGAGTAAAAAAAGTAACTAAAAGTAAAAAAAAGTTACCTGAACCGACTCCTGAATTTTGCTGGTGGATAGAGCGTTCCGGTTATTTAGGGGCCGGTTAATCGAAAGTTTCCTGTAGTCATAAAAATATTGGTGATGGGTTTTAAAGCTGTTTAATTAGGCGGGACGGTTGGAGGTGAGAGGTCATGCAATGAAACCTCAAGGAATAGGCGTAACGAGATGTGACCGAAACCAGGAGCTGTGTGTGTGGGATCACAGGAGCAGGTCCACTTCCTATTGCCCTGTGAGGCAGCACGTTGCTGGATTCCCTGGAGTGGCTCTCAACAGAAAGCTGATTGATATCACTGGCCTAAATACCGCACTCACGCTCGGCTGATTCACTGTGAGTTTTTCTAGGCTTGTAATTTTCCTGTTAAAGAGCTTACTTAGACAGAGGTATTTACACTGGACAGACCGGTAATTAGTTTTTTGAGCCATTTTGATCAGCGGCAGATTAACATTTCAAATCTGAAAATGGAAATCATTGATCTGTTTGTGTGCAGTAGAAAAATTCAGAGCCATGCACTGCCAATTAGCCTTAAAAGGCACTGTCTCTGTGAAAGTGTTTGGGCGAACCTATTTTTGTTTCATAATGCGAATGACGTAAGTGGCACTAAATCACAGCAGCTCCCAAACCCGCGGCCGCTTCCACCTACAAGGACAAGGAAAGCAGGCTCATGGGAACACCACCACCTCCAAGCTCCCCTCCAAGTCACACACCATCTGGATTTGGAAATATATCGGCCGTTCCTTCATCGTCGCTGGGTCAAAATCCTGGAACTCCCTCCCGAACAGCACCGTGGGAGCACCTTCACCACACGGACTGCAGCGGTTCAAGAAGGTGGCTCACCACCACCTTCTCAAGGGCAACTAGGGATGGGCAATAAATGCTGGCCTTGCCAGCGACGCCCACATCCCATGAATGAATTTATTAAAAAATTACAAGAGAAAGACAGCTCTTTGAGCTCCTGTTAGAGAAGGTAAATGGCCTTATAGATAACACTTGGTGCATGTGATCTGGTAAGGGAGTTAGTGAGGAATTTTCCAGAGTATTTTTTCCCTTACTGGCCCCAGGTTTTTCCTCTGTCTTTTTGCCTCTCCCAGGAGATTACATGGCTGCGAGGATGGAGAGAAGTGTTTAGTTATGATGCTCTGGCCACCATGGTGTGGGCAGGTGTGATGGACCAGCTGGTCTTTTCCTGCCTGTCAATTTTGAATGTTCCTTAGTGTGTGTCAAGCGTGACTCAATTGGTAGTACCCTCGCCTCTGAGTCAGGAAGGTTGCGGGTTCAAGTCCCACTCCAGAGACTTGAGCACAAAAATCTAGGCTGACACTCCCAGTGCAGTGCTGAGGGAGTGCCGCACTGTCGGAGGTGCCGTCTTTCAGATGAGATGTTCAACCGAGGCCTCATCTGCTCTCTCAGGTGGACGTAAAAGATCCCATGGGCACTATTTCAAAGAAGAGCAGGGGAGTTATCCCTGGTGTCCTGGCTAATATTTATCCCTCAATTAACATCACCAAAACAGGTTGTTTGGTCATTATCACATTGCTGTTTGTTGGGATCTTGCTGTGTGGAAATTGGCTGCTGCATTTCCTACATTACAACAGCGACTATACTTCAAAAAGTACTTAATTGGCTGTAAAGCGCTTTGGGGCATCCGGTGGTCATGAAAGGCGCTATAGAAATGCAAGTCTTTCTTTTCAAACAAAAAAAACCACCTACCTTTTGTGGGGACAATAGCCCCTTATAGGATCTAACCCCCATTGTTTCTTTTCCATCAGTTTTCTCCCGTCCCCTCCTCAAGCAGTGACTCCTTCCCGGGGCACAGTTCTGAAGACACCTGTTCTCCTCTAATGCCTCATCAAATGGCAATTCTTCATATTTGACATTGGCACTGAGTGTTGTCAGGCTATTCCACTGCAGGGACCTCACAGCCAAGACTGATTCTGCCCTCACCTGACCTTCACACACTGTCAGTGGGGGTTGAAGGGTGGGAGGAGGTTTGCGTGGAGCATAATCATCTGCTTGGACCTGTTGGGCCGCATGGCCTGTTTCTGTGCTGTACATTCTATATAATTTCACGTACAGTAGTCCTGGCTGGACAAGTAATGGGAATTTTCCCAGGACTCTGTTGATAGTCTGCATGCTTCTAGCAATGCTACCTGCCTGCACCTGGGGTTCCCTGAGCCCTGGATTTGCCAACCTAAGCTCCCTTGACGTATACCAAGCGGGCAGAGACAGAAACTCGACAGCTCGGTTCAGACTCCCTTAAACACGGTGATGGGTTTCAACATGATGGATGCCAGGCTAACCAGTACCAAACCTCACTCAAGTAGCCAATCTTCATTGGTGAATGTCAGCAAGGCTATTGGACCATGGGAGAGGCATCAGAGCTGAACCTGACCCTGTCCTCATCTGTTGTGCGCACAGCAGACATTTCCAACAAGGATCACCGATTAGTAATCAGAAGCAGGAAACCCTTTTTGATTCTCTTTTAGCCCAGGTAATGTTGAGGTCAATTACAGCAAAATGCCACCCTGGCTGAGATCTGTTAACTCATAGGAATACGTAAGAACATAAGAATTAGGAGCAGGAGTCGGCCATACGGCCCCTCGAGCCTGCTCCGCCATTCAATAAGATCATGGCTGATCATCGACCTCAACTCCACTTTCCCTCCCGATCCCCATATCCCTTGATTCCCTGAGAGTCCAAAAATCTATCGATCTCAGCCTTGAATATACTCAACAACTCAGCATCCACAGCCCTCTGGGGCAGAGAATTCCAAAGATTCACAACCCTCTGAGTGAAGAAATTCCTCCTCATCTCAGTCTTAAATGGCCGACCCCTTATCCTGAGACTGTGCCCCCTAGTTCTAGACTCTCCAGCCAGGGGAAACAACCTCTCAGCATCTACCCTGTCAAGCTCTCTCAGAATAATGGGGCAGTAATTCCTCCCCAAACGCGTGAGTACGGAAGGGGTACTCACGCGTCTGGCCGGAGGAAATGCCGGTTTTCAGCATGCACAGCGCATGCGCTGAAAACCGGCATTTCCTCTCCTCTAACCCAAGAGTTGAAGAGGCTAGCGCGTGCGCTATAGGGGGCAGCGCGTGCATCTTGGATTTCCTCTGTTTTGGGGGATTTGCGCATGTGTAAAGGCCTCCGGTCTTTACGCTTGTAAAAAGCACACGTAAGTATTTATTTTTACAGGTAAGTGGTGTTTTAGTGTAATTTAGAATGTTTTTTTCCACAGGTTTATTATTTTAAAGAATCTACAATAAGGTAAGTTTAGTTTTAGACCCTTTTTATTAAAAATTTATTTTTTTCAAAAAAAAAAATTATTGTTTAAATTATTTTTTTAAACTTATTTATACTTAATTTAATGATTGGGATGTTTTTTAAATTTTTATTTAAAGTTTAAATAGTGTTTTGGGCCCCTGTAGTTTTCATGAGTTTGACAGTTCTTACTCTCAAACTCATGAATGAACCTTCCCCTCCCCTGATTGGTTGTACAGTGCTCACCTGATCCCAGCCGGCACATCGCACTAACTACGCCGCTGGATCAGGTAAGCACAGCGCGCCGACATCTGAACCGGGCCTGTGACAGGAAATGCAAGCAGGCCCGGGCTTCAGATGTCAGCGCGCAGGGTGAGTGCAGATCGGGGGCTTGCACGCGCGGCAAGCCCCCGACACCAAGTTCTGGGCCAATATGTTTCAATGAGATCACCTCTCATTCTTCTAAGCTCCAGAGAGTATAGGCCCAATCTACTCAACTCGGCAATGATCAGGGAACCATGCTGGTCTGTTGGGCACCCAGCAGTGCATTCACCTACTGATCCATTGAGGGAGATCTCATATAACCAGTAAATAAAAGTATGCAACTGTTTCACTGAAAATGAGGCATCTTTACTAGATGCTTAAAGTACAAGCACAATAAGATAGTTTATGAATTTGGCCTTTTGGTAGATTCATTGCTCTCAAGGTTCAGCAAAATGGGTCAGAATGGTCTTATTATAGTGAAAGAAAGGGCAAACACACAAAAGTTGAAATGTTCATTGCAGCAGCTCTCTGCCCTAAAGACAATAAATCAGTAAAAGGAATGAAATTGTTGATGGAAGGAATTATCGCCCCCCCCGAGGTTCCCTGACACTGCAGATAGCGCGCGGTATGTTCAATGTGCTCTTCAGAACTTAAACCACAACTGCAGCAGGACAGAAAAAATGCAAAATGTAACTGTTATGTTATGGATGTTACAGTTCGTCTAATGCTCTTTGGGAGAGAGAAAGAGAGAGAGGAAGAAAGAGAGAAAGAAAGAAAGAAAGAAAGAAAGACAGAGAGAGAGAAAGAGAGAGAGAGAGAGAGAGAAAGAGAGGGAGAAAGAGAGAGAGAAAGAGAGGGAGAAAGAGAGGGAGAAAGTGAGGGAGAAAGAAAGAGAGGTAAAAAGAGAGAAAGAAAGAGAGAGAGAAAGATAGATAGATAGATAGTAGATAGAAAGAAAGAAAGGGAGAGGAAGAGAGTGAGGGAGAGAGAGAAAGAAAGAAAGAGAAAGAAAGACAGACTGACAGGTTTGCACTTATATAACACTTTTCACAACCACCGGACGTCTCAAAGCGCTTTACAGCCGATGAAGTACTTTTTTTGAAGTGGAGTCACTGTTGTAATGTAGGAAACGTGGCAGTCCATTTGAGCACTGCAAGTTCCCACAAACAGCAATATGATAATGACCAGATAATCTGTTTTTAGTGATGTTGATTGAGGGATAAATATTGGCCAGGACCCCAGGGATAACTCCCCTGCTCTTCTTCGAAATAGTGCTGTGGGATCTTTAATGTCCACCTAAGAGGGCAGACGGGGCCTCGGTTTAACGTCCCATCCGAAAGACGGCACCTCCGACAGTGCAGCAGGGAGGGGAAATAAAAATCAGCCCATGTTTCCAGGCCTGAACACTTGCAAAGAGTCTCCTTCTAAAAGCTCTTATTTGCAGACATAGGTGAAGCCAACAGCAGGGTATGGTTGCATAGTGGTAAAGTCGCTGGACCAGTAATCCAGGGGCCTGGACAAATGATCCACCAGACTTGAGTTCAAATCCCACCACAGCAGCTGGGGAATTTAAATTTAGTTAATAAATAAATCTGGAATAAAAAGTTTGTCTCCGTAATGGCGACCATGAAATTACCAGATTGTCGTAAAAATCTATCTGCTTCACTAATGCCCTTTAGGGAAGGAAACCCTGCTCTATATGTGACTCCAGACTCTTAACAGCCCTCTGAAATGACCTAGCAAGCCACTCAGTTGTATCAAAGGGCAATCAGGGGTGGACAATAAATGCTGGCATTACCAGCGATGCCCACATTCTGTGACTGAATAAAAGCAGTCACTTTATAGTGATCAGGACAACTCTCCTCTCCCAGGGGAGCCGAGGGCAATTGCGATGCTCACCATGGTCAAACATCCCACAAACAAACATTCATTGTCAAGGATAGCACATGAATAATAACCAGCAGTGACTGAAAGAAAGACAGACTTGTAATTTATACAGTGCCTTCCCCAGTAATTTATGTAAATAAGCTGGTGCCCCTAAGAGTTTCAGTCTTTCATGCGTAAAGGCAAGGGGAGAACAATGGTAAAACAAAATTGAAAGCACCAAGCGTTTAGAGCATTACAGTATGTTGTTTTAAACAATCTTCCGTTGTTCACTTGAGAACTAACGAATTCAGTTTTATCATCATAATCACTTTAGTTTTTCTACTTTAACAAAAAAAATCAATCTAAAAGCAGAGTATAATTTCTACAGAGTATAACGTAATTTACAAGCGGAGTTTTGTCAGCAGATTTGAATGTCGGCATACGCTCCTTCTAAAACTTAACACAAAAGCTTATTTTTTTATACACTGGTTTCTCCTTATCAAACTGGAAATGGCTTTGCCTTATATGGTGGTCGCCGGTCAATGCATAGTCCTTCAGCCGATTCTTACGTACTCAAGTTTACATTTCTCTACAACATACATACATCAACATTCTTTCACATAGGTTGTAATGTCCTTGTTGAACATCCTATCGGCAGGACTCCCAGTTTCAGTCCCAAGGTCTTGAAACTGGTCACTTGAACAAACTGACTGTATCCGTATCTCTCTCTCTCCCTTCTTTGCTCTCGATTGAAGGAGCTAAACATGAACGCTTTTCAGAAGCCAAATTAGCCGAGTTCCATTATAACAATACAGTACCAAGGGTAGTCATTGTTGTAATATAGGAAACCAATTTGCGCACAGCAAGGCCCCACAAACAGTAAGGCGATGATGACCAGATAATCTGCTGGTTGAGGATAAATGTTGGCCAGGACACCGGGGAGAACTCCTCTGCTCTTCTTCGAAATAGTTCAGTTCCATATTTAGCTCCACTGATTGAGTATTGGACCTGTGGTATAACGGGCGACTGAGGCGAATCCGGCCGTGTCCAATTTCATCCCCAATAGTGTACTGCATTTAACAAGTAGTAAGTTCGGTTTGTTTAACTGCAATCATTAACTAATCTGGTTGCTGTTACATAGGTTGAAAGCAGGCCACAAAATTAGGCATCTAATAACCCTGGGATATTGTGGTCAATCTTAAGCCAGTTCCCTTAAGAGGACTTGGGGTAAAATGAGGGGTTAAAGATTCATCTGATAGCATTTGATTAATATTCCTCACGTGGTTTATGGGTTAACCATTATTACTTTTTTAATTGCCATCTTTGGAATTTAAATAATTTCACCCAAAAAAACAGACCAGAAAAAATTGTCACGAGGCCTTGAGATCTGTGACACACAGCTCCAGATCGGGCGAGTGCAACAGAGACAGGACAACCCAACATCGACGGGTCAACAGAGAAAGAGCTTTTCTATGCAGGGGATAATTTTGCACATTCACAGTCCCAGTGTGACTCCTGCTGTGGTGTATGTGCCTTTAAGAGCAATTATGGTGTATGTGCCTTTAAGAGCTCCAGGTGTGCGTAATGCCGGTAATTGCCACTTGGGCTATATAAGCCTGTGTATTGTGTATATCCTTTAGAAACCCCCCCCAGACTTGCTTAGTAAATACCTATGAACCAACTCCTGTCTTCAGTGTCTTTATCTACACACGGACACTACAGTGGCGACGAAGTGGAAACGGACTTACCTGCAATTCGGTAGCACCTCAAGGACATCGATTCCTCCAGCGTCCAGAAGACTCAAGGAAGTAAGAGAAACTGTGGTTTCACCAGCTGGCCAAGCTGGTGACAGGTACTGCGCTAATCCTTCCTGAGCGTCAGGCTGGAGCTCCAGTGGCGGGCTCTACAGCTGAGACAGGCAGCGAAATCGGAGGCAAGCAATAACGGACTGGGAGGGTGCACTCGAGAGACGGCCGGCGCGGCAAGCAGGTCAGCGTTTAGACCTCCGTCGGGAACGAGTCTCCAACAGTGTTATCGGTAGCAGCGGCGGGAAAGCGCGGGAAGCGCCATATCGTTGCTACAGAGAGAAAAAAAAAGCGCGGGAAGCACCATATCTTTTCTGAAATGCCTAAATCTGGTAATATTGAGGCTTTTGATGGCGAAATAGAAGATTGGACCACATACGTGGAAAGAGTAGAGGTTTATTGCACTGCAAATGGAATAACAGATGAAAAAAAAGCTTCAGTACTTCTGAACTTAATGGGCGCGAAGACATACGAGCTGTTACGAAATTTAATCACTCCAGCCAAACCAAAGGACAAGACTTTTAAAGAAATTATTGATACCCTGCAGGAGCATTTAAACCCAACACCGCTGCTGACAGCGGAACGATTCAAGTTCTTCAAGAGAAATCAACACAAGAATGAAAGTAACGCTGATTACCTCACCGAATTAAGAAAGCTATCAAAGTACTGCCAATTCGGAGCAGGACTATCGGATTATCTTCGAGACAAATTTGTTTGCGGTCTCTTAAGTGAAGGAACACAAAAAAGACTGCTTTCTGAAAAAGATTTAACATTGGACAAAGCTTTCAGTATGGCTGTATCATACGAAGCAGCAGCAAAAGGAGCTGCAGAGATACAACATGAGACACAGGACTTCGGCACCCATAAAATGACACAGGAGTTCGGAAGATGTTATCGCTGTGGCAGATCCACCCATAACCAGAGGGACTGCTGGTTCAAGGGCAAAGCATGCAGGCAATGTGGTAAGATTGGACACATTGTACGGGTATGCCAATCTGGACAAAATAAATCCACTGACAGAAAACAAAGAATCAATAAAGAAAAGTACAGGAAGGTACAAATGATGGCGGACAGTAGCTCCGAAGACCAGAATAGCGATAGCGACTCCGGAAACAAGAGACTAAGCTGTCTCAAATTACATAATGTACTTGCCAAAGAGGATTACCAAACCATTTGGGTTACCCTCACAATAGCAGGGTCCCCAGTTAAAATGGAGCTAGATACAGGATCAGCTCTAACCGTAATAAATCAACGAGATTACGAGAGGCTATTTTCGCATATACCTCTAAAAGACACATCCATTATCTTAAAAACATATACGGGGCAGAAAGTCTACCCCAAAGGAAAAATAAGGGTGCCTGTGGTATACAACGGCAAAGAAATACAAAAGTTGTATTTATACATTCTACAAGATGGTGGCCCACCGTTGTTGGGACGTGAATGGATAAGGAAGATACGTTTAGACTGGCACTCCATTCAGGCACTGACGGTGACCAGTAAGGAAAAAAACAATGATGACATCATACCTGAACAATTAAAAGACATCTTGGCCAACGCCAAAGAAGTGTTTCAAGAGAAACTAGGAACCTTGAAAGGCATCACCGCCTCAATAAAAGTGGAAGATACAGCAATTCCAAAAATTTTTAAGGCAAGACCGGTGCCATACGCAATACGTCCGGCAGTCGAGGCAGAGCTGAAGAATTTGGAAAAGGCAGGCGTATTATCCAAAATAGATTGGAGCGAATGGGCAACACCCATCGTTCCAGTCATGAAAAAAACATTGAAAAATAACTCTGAGGAACAGAAAAAAATTTGCATCTGTGGGGACTTTAAGGTGACTGTAAACCCGGTCCTTCACACGGTACAGTATCCTCTTCCGAGGATAGAAGATATTTTCGCCTCACTATCCGGAGGGAAACGTTTCACAAAAATTGACTTGGCACAGGCATATCTACAGATGGAGGTTGAGGAGACCTCTAAAAAGTATCTCACAATAAACACACACAAAGGCCTGTACCAGTACAATCAACTGGTTTTTGGAATAGCATCAGCTCCAGCTATCTGGCAAAGAGCTATGGAGCAAGTCCTGCAAGGGATTCCGGGGACTCAATGCTACCTAGACGACATCCTTATAACAGGAGAAAATGACAACGAGCACCTTGCCATTTTGGAGCAGGTGCTCACTAGGCTGAAAGAACGGGGCCTACGAGCAAATCGCCCCAAGTGCGAATTTTTCCAAAATCAGATATCATATTGTGGCCACATAATTAATAAGGAAGGGTTGCATAAGTCACCTGAAAAAATTGAAGCAGTTATAAAAGCCCCAGCACCTGAAAATGTTTCACAATTAAGGTCATTCCTGGGATTAATAAATTACTATCATAAATTTTTACCGAACTTATCAACTATTCTACACCCTCTTAATGATCTTCTACAGACAGGAGTGATTTGGAAATGGAACGAAGACTGTAAACGTGCCTTCCATAAATGTAAAGACTTAATCACATCCGAGAAAATTTTGGCTCATTAAAACCCATCACTACCAATCAGACTGGCGTGCGATGCATCCCCTTACGGCATAGGAGCAGTATTGTCCCATAGATTCCCTGATGGCTCGGAACGGCCGATAGCTTTTGCGTCACACTCATTGAACTCAGCTGAGCGTAACTATGCCCAGATAGACAGGGAAGCACTCAGCCTGGTATGGGGAGTGAAGAAATTCAACCATTACCTACATGGACAAAAATTTACCTTGCTGACTGACCATCAACCCCTCATCTCCATATTCAACCCTAAAAAAGGTGTCCCCATTATGACGGCACAAAGACTACAGAGGTGGTCCCTTTTTTTAGGGGCACACCAACACAACATTGAATACAAAGGGTCAAAACAGCATGGGAATGCTGACGGTTTATCACGCCTACCGTTGCCAACGATAGAAGAGGCACCTACAGTAGACCCAGTAGAGATATTCCACTCTACCATAGTGGAATGTCTGCCGGTGACAAATTCTGCCATTGAAAGGGAGACAAGAAATGACCCTACTCTCTCACGGGTCTACGATTTAACAGTGAAGGGATGGCCAGCACATGGCGAACCACTGTTGCCAGCATTCTCGCAAAGAAGAGAACAGCTGTCAGTGTGCCGAGGAACCTTGATGTGTGGATCCAGAGTGGTGATTCCACCCAAACTCCAGGATAAAGTGCTAAAGGAGCTTCACGAGGGGCATCTGGGTGGAGTGAAAATGAAGAACCTAGCTAGGGCGTTTGTATGGTGGCCAGGTATCGATGGAGACATCGAAGACATGACCAAGAGCTGCCTAGGATGCCAGAAGGTCCAAAATGCTCCGCCACAGGCCCCTCTACATCCATGGGAGTGGCCTTCATCTCCCTGGCAAAGGGTGCACATCGACTTTGCTGGTCCATTTATGGACTCAATGTTCTTAATCGCAGTTGATGCACACTCCAAGTGGCCGGAGGTAATAAAGATGTCCTCCACCACCACGGAAAAAACCATCACAGTATTAAGGACCATATTTGCCAGGAATGGGCTGCCGGAGCAGATATGTTCTGATAATGGACCGCAATTTATGTCCGAAGAATTCAGAAAGTTCTTAAAGAACAATGGGGTAAAGCACTACACGTCCGCCCCATACCATCCCGCCACCAATGGATTGGCTGAAAGGTTTGTCCAGACCTTCAAGAAGGCCATCAAGGCCATGGGTAATGAAGACATAAAACTTCAGCACAAGGTGGATAACTTCTTATTTGCATATAGGAATGCAACGCATATGGTTACTAACCAAACTCCCGCCATGATGTTCTGCAATAGAAACCTAAGATGCCGGCTGGATTTGGTCAAGCCCAACATCCGAAGGGACGTGGAGAACCGGCAGTTTCAGGGCATGAATGAAAGGCCAACTAGGGCCTTCCAGATAGGCCAACCGGTTTTGGCCCGGGACTACCGTACCGAGAAATGGCAGCCTGGAACTATCTGCACACGATTAGGACCACTGATGTATACCGTGGACATCGGAGACAGCATAATAAGGTGCCATGCTGACCAAATCATCAAGTCATCCGAAAAGGGACAACCTACACCACCACTCTATACATCTAACGATGAAGTAGAGATACCCATATCTACCTCCAATCCGGTGATACTGGAGCCCGATGAACCCGACACTGGCCTTCAAGCCAAATCAGCCTTGCCAGAAGAACCTACTACACCACCAGAAACTACTACACCCCCGAGGCATTATCCGGACCGAGTCAGGAAGCCTCCTGAGAGACTAACTTATAATTAATTAATACAGCAATGTATATTATTTTGCATATAACATGTAATTAATAATTACTTAAAATATGATGTACTAGTTAGCTAGAAGGGGAGGAATTGTGGTGTATGTGCCTTTAAGAGCTCCAGGTGTGCGTAATGCCGGTAATTGCCACTTGGGCTATATAAGCCTGTGTATTGTGTATATCCTTTAGAAACCCCCCCCAGACTTGCTTAGTAAATACCTATGAACCAACTCCTGTCTTCAGTGTCTTTATCTACACACGGACACTACACCTGCCCGGCAAGGAGTAAAGATCAGGAATATGAGTGCGCTCCATTTAGCATAGATGACATAGGAACAGGAGGAGGCCATTCAGCCCCTCGAGCCTGTTCCGCCATTCAATGAGATCAGGGCTGATCTGCGACCTAACTCCATATACCTGCCTTTGCCCCATCATATCCCTTAATACCTTTGGTTAACAAAAATCTATCAATCTCAGATTTAAAATTAACAATTGATCGAGCATCAATTGCCATTTCCAAACTTCTACCACCCTTTGTGTGTAGAAGTGTTTCCTAATTTCACTCCTGAAAGGTCTGGCTCTAATTTTTAGACTATGCTCCCTAGTCCGCCAACCAGTGGAAATAGTTTCTCTCTATCTACCCTATCTGTTCCCCTTAATATCTTGAAAACTTCAATCAAATCACGCCTTACCTTTCTAAATTCTTGGGAATACAACCCTAATTTGTGTAACCTCTCCTCGTAATGTAACCCTTGGGAGCCCGGGACACGTGCCCAAATTCCCCCATATGCGCTCCCAGCAGGCAAAGCTTAACACCAAGATTGCAGAGCCGATAAAATGGTGGCGGCGCTGCCCAGTGCTAAAATGGCTGCATCTGCAACGCTCTGTGCACCTCCAGTCGCCACGTAGAATAATGGACGGTCACTTCATTTGAATGTTTTTCTGCTGCACCTGGCATGTGGTGCATGTCGCGCTGGGGTAGCTTGAATTAGTGCTCCACCTCCCTCTTGGGGGCGCTAAAACTGAAGTTAGCGATCGCCGGCGCTATTTTTCAACGGGCGCTAAATTTAGCGCCCAGGCAATGTTAGCAACCCAAAATGGTTGCGAACGAATTTTTCCCCCTTAATATCTTATTCAAAGGATCTCCGGCCACAGAGCACTCTCACACTTTATTGAAATTTAAGCCTACTTTATGTAGCAGGATTTGAATCTATAACCTTCTGACTCCAGAGCTGAGGTCCAAGAACAAAAAGAGGAGAGAATTTGGGAGAGGAAAAAAACAACTTCAGAGACTAAAACAACAACAACAACTTGTATTTATATAGCACCTTTAACGTAGTAAAACGTCCCAAGGCGCTTCACAGGACTATTTTAAGACAAAAAATTTGACACTGAGCTACATAAGGATAAATTAAGGCAGCTGGCCAAAAGCTTGGTCAAAGGGGTAGGTTTTAAGAAGCGTCTTAAAAGAGGAAAGAGAGGTAGCGAGGCAGACAGGTTTTGTTGTGTCCGTGTGTTGATAGAGACACTGAAGACAGGAGTTGGTTTCACAGGTGTTTACTAAACAAGGTCTGGAGGGGAACTAACTGATACAACACAATATACAGGCTTATATAGCCCGAGTGGCCATTACCGGCATTACAGTACACATGGGGCTCTTAAAGGCACATACACTACAATTCCTCCCCTTTTAGCCAACCAGTACATAATATTTTAAGTAATCATTAATTACATGTTACAAGAAAAATAATCTACACATAGCTGCAGTTAATTAATTATAAGTCAGTCTCTCTGGAGGCTTCCTGACTCGGTCCGGATAACGCCTTGGTGGTGTAGTAGTTTCTGGTGGTGTAGTAGGTTCTTTTGGCAAGGCTGATTCGGCTTGAATGCCAGTGTCGGGTTCATCGGGTTCCAGTATCACCGGATCGGAGGTAGATATGGGTATCTCTACTTCATCGTTAGGCGTATAGAGTTGTGGTGTAGGTTGTCCCTTTTCGGATGACTCTGTGACTTGGTCAGCATGGCGCCTTATTATGCTTTCTCCGATGTCTACGGTATACATCAGCGGTCCTAGTCGTGTGCAGATAGTTCCAGGCTGCCATTTCTCGGTACGGTAGTCCCGGGCCAAAACTTGTTGACCTATCTGGAAGGTTCTAGTTGGCCTTTCATTCATGCCTTGAAATTGCCGGTTCTCCACGTCCCTTCTGATGTTTGGCTTGATCAAATCCAGCCGGCATCTTAGGCTTCTATTGAAGAACATCATGGCGGGAGTTTGGTTTGTAACCATATGTGTTGCATTCCTGTATGCGAACAAGAAGTTATCCACCTTGTGCTGAAGTTTTATGTCTTCATTACCCATGGCCTTTATGGCCTTCTTGAAGGTCTGGACAAACCTTTCAGCCAATCCATTGGTGGCAGGGTGGTATGGGGCGGACGTGTAGTGCTTAACCCCATTGTTTTTTAAGAACTTCCTGAATTCTTCGGACACAAATTGCGGTCCATTATCAGAACAGATCTGTTCCGGCAGCCCATTCCTGGCAAATATGGTCCTTAATACTGTGATGGTTTTTTCCGCGGTGGTGGAGGACATCTTTATTACCACCAGCCACTTGGAGTGTGCATCAACTGCGATTAAGAACATTGAGTCCATAAATGGACCAGCAGAGTCGATGTGTACCCTTTGCCAGGGAGATGAGGGCCACTCCCATGGATGTAGAGGGGCTTGTGGTGGAGCGTTTTGGACCTTCTGGCATCCTAGGCAGCTCTTGGTCATTTCTTCGATGTCTCCATCGATACCTGGCCACCATACAAACGCCCTGGCTAGGTTCTTCATTTTCACTCCACCCAGATGCCCCTCGTGAAGCTCCTTTAGAACTTTATCCTGGAGTTTGGGTGGAATCACTACTCTGGATCCACACATCAAGGTTCCTCGGCACACTGACAGCTGTTCTCTTCTTTGCGAGAATGCTGGCAGCAGTGGTTCGCCATGTGCTGGCCATCCCTTCACTGTTAAATCGTAGACTCGTGAGAGAGTCGGGTCATTTCTAGTTTCCCTTTCAATGGCAGAATTTGTTACTGGTAGACATTCGACTATGGTAGAGTGGAAAATCTCCACTGGGTCTACGGTAGGTGCTTCTTCTACCGTTGGCAATGGTAGGCGCGATAACCCGTCAGCATTCCCATGCTGTTTTGATCCTTTGTATTCTATGTTGTATTGGTGTGACCCTAGAAAAAGGGACCACCTCTGTAGCCTTTGCGCTGTCATAATGCGAACACCCTTTTTAGGGTTGAATATGGAGATGAGGGGTTGATGGTCAGTCAACAAGGTACATTTTTGTCCGTGTAGGTAATGGTTGAATTTCTTCACTCCCCATACCAGGCTGAGTGCTTCCCTGTCGATTTGGGCATAGTTACGCTCAGCTGAGTTCAATGAGCGTGACGCAAAAGCTATCGGCCGTTCCGAGCCATCAGGGAATTTATGCGATAATACTGCTCCTACGCCGTAAGGGGATGCATCGCACGCCAGTCTGATTGGCAGTGATGGGTTGTAATGAGCCAAAACTTCTTTGGACGTGATTAAGTCTTTGCATTTATGGAAGGCACGTTTACAGTCTTCGCTCCATTTCCAAATTACTCCTGTTTGTAGCAGTTCATTAAGAGGGTGTAGAAGAGTTGATAAGTTTGGTAAAAATTTATGATAGTAATTTATTAATCCCAGGAACGACCTTAATTGTGAAACATTTTCAGGTGCTGGGGCTTTTATGACCGCTTCAATTTTTTCAGGTGACTTATGCAACCCTTCCTTATTAATTTTGTGGCCACAATATGATATTTGATTCTGGAAAAA